>NC_088690.1:30441666-31705000 GCF_028017835.1 Emys orbicularis | reverse complement strand
GAATAACTGGAGGCTGAGCACCTTAAAAGCACCAGAAGCTATTGATACTTAAAGGGGGTCTGTGTATAATGGCAAGTGCTGCATTAGAGAAGGGGGGAGGGAGAGGAGAGAAGAAATCAGCCAAATTACGCTTGGTTAATTCAGAGTAACAGATCTGCCCCCAAGTGAATTGGAGGCCTTGAATTAATTCTGTTATGACAAATCAAGATAAACGTTCCCCCTAAATTGCATGCGATTTAATTAATTTTTGAGATCCTGTTTTTTTTTTTTCCTCCTAGCTAATAGTTCACATGCTCCTGTGCTGTCATTGTGCTTGAGTGGGCAGACTTCAAAGTGATATTAAATAACCAACTATTAGATTTACCTAGCACGTCCTATTGGAAAAGTGCCATTTAATTACCTAGCCTGTTCAATTAAAGGGACAGCATTCCCTGAATATAGCAGCTTGCTGTTGATTACCAGGGAAATAAACTCGTTGCCTGGCGGCTCCCTCCCCTCCCCTCCATAACCCGCACGGCAGACTGCGGCTGCGGCCAGCCACGTGAATGGCAATGAGGAGCGCGCTCTCCTCCCCCGCCCCTGGAACTGGGCTCAAGCGCCTGCCCCGGCATGTCAGCGCGCAGCTCCACATTGAAGGGGTGGCCCCGTGGCGGCCGGGCAGGTTTCCTTCAACTCCTCTTGCAAACCCGGCCCGGTGAACTTGTCTGAACGGATGAGCTGCGGGGATTCATGCATCCAGGGAAAGGAATGGGGGGTGCAACACGTTGTGAGAGTCCTCGCGGACAGGTTCCCCTTTCTCTGCTTTGATCCTTGTGTCCCTTCCTCGCCTAGCTGGGAGAGAGAGACAAGTCACCCATTCCCCACAGCCCTCGAGTGAGGGCGAAAGGAGGGGCGCACTGCATGAGACATTTGGGCAGGGGAGGATATGCAGGCGCTGCCCCTTTAAGAAGAGCCTGGTTAATCCTTCTCTTCCCCCCCCCCCCCCTTCCCCCACGTTAGAGGCCAATTTTGTTAATTAAATGTTTTGTTTGCGACGCAGCTCTCATTCATTTCGGACACGTCATTCCGAGGAGATCTAAGCCAGGGACCAGATCTCATTAGATAAAACCTATCAGAACGAAGAGAAAATGGAGGAGACACTAATTAAAGCTTTTAATTGTGCGGATTCACTGCCACGCTGCTGCTTTATCTGGAATCTTAAGGTGGGGAGGGCTGCGCACTCCCCTCCCTGCACATGGGGGGGGAGGCTGCATTCCCACCTCCCCAGCCCCTTCCCAGGCAGGCTGGCCTTCAGTGAAAGCTGCTGCTGCAGCTCTTAGATCTGTAGAGGGCTGTTTTCAAAAACCACAGCCCCTCACGTCAGACAGTTTAAAAGCCCCTTAATAAATCGGTCTGTGGTCCCTGCTCCGGGTTGGGAGCAGCCAGCCCCTTTCACGTGGCGGCTGCTGGGCTGATCAATCCTCTTTTCATTGTGATTCACGTCTAATTTTCCCCTGTGGCTCCAATTAAGAGTTGTGCCTATGGATTTGGCCTCAGATAAGGGAGTGGCTGCAAGCTCCCTCCACAGCAATCGGAGAGAGGGCCCCACAGAAACAGACACTTGCAGAACGCTGCCAATCTAGCGGCATCGATTCAACACTGAAAGGTAGGGAGAGGAAGAGGAGTCAGTTACACCAGCGAGCAGTTGCGGTCCCACGTGGAAGACGGCTGTGAAGCCCAGGTAAACAAGGATCATGATTTTTAGCAACGAAGTCCTCTAGCCTAATGCAAGACTTTCTGAACCATCCTTGCATACACTATCCAGTTCAAGTTTCAGGGAGCCCCTTTCAATTGAGAGGTGTTCCTTTGGTAAATCAAATTACACAGATCCAGAGAGGAACCAGGCAATAGAACAAGGAGATCAATTCAAAACCCACACCTGATAAAAAACATATTATTCATAATCGCCTACATTAAAATAGTGGGTATTAAATTACGGCCACACAAAATTGGAGGAGATTCCAATAAGCATGCCTGAACTTGCCTTGGGGATACAGGGGATGCATCTTCTCTTTTTAATTAGTAGTAATCAGAAGTGAAGGTTTGTTTGATGGCCTTGGTTGAGAGATGAATCTGTACCATTCAGTGCATCTGAATAGTAGTGTCAATTTTTCCACTTCAAACAAACCTCTTTTCTTAACACCGTTCTGCTCTATTTAATTACAATTCTGCCAGGCTTATGCTGTTGCTTCGGAAGAGGACCAGAAAGCACCATTATAAACCTGCATGTGCTGATTTCCTAACATTTACTTACAAAAAAAGGTGAAATTAATCCCTCAAATATCTATAGCTGTATTTCTTCTATTTAGCAGAATGAGGATGCAGGCCTATAATAGGACAGAGGTTTCATTATCAGAATAAATAAGCATCCTTTTACTCCATTATTTTAACTTAATGAGGTCTCCAAGAAAAGTATTCCCACAAATGCAGCACAGTGCTACATCCAGATCTCTCACAATTTGGAGTACAAGGTAAGTGTTTCATTAGAAACAAACTTGGAATATTTATAGCCAAATGATTTACACATGGGGAGGAAAACTTTTCAACCTTTACTGAAAGATAAACCTGGAGTAACTCTTGACATTTACAGTAAATGAAAAGTCAAACGCATTTAAACAAAACAACTGTCTTAACTAGGAATTTCTCTTATGCCAGAATGTAGGGACTTGACTTTTTGTTTTTTAATTATTGGATATTGAAATAGAACTGCTCCTTAAAGCATTCATGTGCATCAGTCTATCAAAGCATTTACTCAAATTAAATGTGTAATCCTTCAAAATGCCTCCTTTTAAATTAATGAGTTTAAGGAGCTTGAGTTCACCTGAAAAGATCCTATAGGCACCTGACCTCCTGAATTTTTTCCATTCATTGCAATTAAACTTGTTGGACAGGATACTGTACTGTACTTCAACTGATATAAGATTAATGGGGTTTAGTTCCCCAGCCATCCCCCAAATCTGAGGCATGTGAACTATTTAAAACAAAGGAAATCATGTCCCTTAGATTCTCTCAGCTTTTTCTATATTGAAAATTAGAGAAATGTGGGTTCAAAGCCTCTCTCTAACAAAGTTGAGACAAACATTACCACTGTTTTTTTTGGCTATAAGCAGAATCTCTGGCCCTCCAACTGATGGTTAATCAGCGCTTTTACAAAGAGAACAGAGAATGAGTCATTCTGTTTCCACTCAAAGGAGTTTAAAGGTGCTTATGTAAATATCATAATTAATCAGATACTAAAAGGCAGGCATTTCATTATTTAGCACCTCTACCGCAGCCTTATTCAAGCCCAGGATTTTAACATTTACCGTTTAGAGATTCACACTTCACCACTACAACAAAGCAGATTAATTTAGCCTTTCTGATTGCTGTTTATTTTTAGTTAGGACTTGTTTTGTGCTGACAAGCACTTTAAAATTACAGGCCCTCCAATCTCTTCTCTTTGCTGGGCAGCCCAAACTGTGGCTGGAGAAAGAGCCAGAATTATTCGAGATTTTACCTTCCTTCCCCCCGAAGTCAGGGACTGACCAATCTGTGTCTCTGATTGCAGGAACTGGCCTGACCTCTCCTCTGCTATCCTGCGTGCAGGTACAGAGTTGCTCCTCCCCGCCCCTTGCTGGGCAGCCTCCTCTCTCTCACCTGATGTAGTCGTTTCTGCACAGGATCATACCGCTCTTGGTGTAACAGGAGGTGCCGATGTCCCCCAGCTGAGCCTGGCAGCAGGAGCACTTCAGGCATCGGCTGTGCCAGTAGCTGTCCATGGCGTAGAGCAAGAAGCGATCCGCGATCTTCCCCCCGCAGCCTGCGCATCTTTTCCACGAGAGGGAGCCAGCAGTGACCGGGGGAGGTTGTGAGCTGCTGCCCGGGTTCACCATGGTCTGTGTAAGGAGAAGAGAAAGAGTGGGGGGGAGGTGGTTAACTCCAAGCCATGAATCGTGTCCATGCCCTTCCCGGTGTGATAGAGGGAAGTGGGGGGCAGAAGGGGGGGATGGTGCAAAAGCACACTCCGTTACTTGTCTGGGGCTTTGTTCTGGATCCACGAGCCTGCCTCCCTCCCAACTTGTCACCGGTGGCCTGAGCTTTACTGCTGTCACCCTCTTAAAACGAGGCTCTGGTGCACCCCAAATGCACGTGCACACTGGGCAACATGCACCGAACTTCGTACCCCACCTGGAGTCCCAGGGGTCCGGCACGATTGACATGAAAAAGGGAGAGTGGAGCGAACAGCAAATTGGCCCGCAGCCCTGCTGAAGCCATGTTCCCTGCGCAGGCAGAGCTCTGGGAAATGCAGCTGCACTTCACAAGTTGGGAACAGTTCAGGGGGTTTGTGCTAAAGGAGAGATATGGGCAGCGTGAAAAGTTGTGAAACTGGTTTTTCAAATCTCCAAGCCATTGTAATGCCGGCTCCATGATTGTCCCAGATCTCGTTTTTATTTAGACGATCAGTGGAGTGTTTTCTCTGGGTTTTTTAAGACACTGGCCTGAATAAAAGATAATTGAACTTTAGAACTCCTATACAAACACACTCCACTTTTGTCTCGCTAATCTGCCCTTGATCAGCAATTTAAATGCTAAACCTTTGTTACGCCAAAAAAAAAAAAAAAAAAAAAGTTTACTGATAATACAATAGACCAGAACATTCAAGTGCACCACACTCAGGCTGGATCATGGCTGCCTCCAAAACTGCTAAAGTGCTTTTTTCACTTTCTAATAAATGCTTTTTACAAGCGGGACAACTGGGAGATAATATAGGAATCAATTCATAAAGCTTATTCTAAACCGATTAATTTGTTGCCTCCAATCCAGAGTCCAATAAGCTCCTAGTGTTCCACTAGTCATTTATAGTATAAACAGATCAAGTTATTTACTGCCAATTAAGCAGCATGTTTTGTCTTTGTCCTTTGTAAACCGTATGTGCTCATATCGAGGCATCTGGCTATCTGCTAAAGCCATTCAGACTGATACCTCCAAAGGAGGGAGGGCGAACTTTTCCTGCCCACTGGCCCAACTTGACTACAGGGAGCCAGAACTTACATTCCTTAAATAGGCCGATTTTAAGCACACATTTCCCCAGAAAGAGTTCCTGAACTTCTGTCCAGTGACCGCACAATAAACCAGAAGAACTGCACCAATTAAGCTGTAACAAAAACCCTGAGACTTTGAAAAGAGAACCACTCTAAAAGCCATTAGCATTGCATTTATCTGAATGCATCATATACCTTTATGTAAATTGATTTCTGATGCATTTGCTCAAGGAATTGCCTTTTGTTAACAGTTTCTATCCATAACCTAAGCGAAGCTACATTTCCTGCTTTGAGACTTTAAACCTTTTTTAACGTTTTAAATCACTTCAGAGCTCTTAAAAACCCAAGACTCCAAGCTGCCTTTCCCCAGTCTTGTTGAAGAGTAAATATATACTGTATTTTAAAAAAGGAAACGTTACACTGAGAAAGGCATCCAGTAACCCCATTAAGCTAAAGCTCTTAAGGACAAGCAATACCTTAATGCTGATTAAATCTAAAAGAGATGAATCAAGAGGACTGACCAGAAAGTGACTCCCCTGATAACTAAGGACGGGCCCTCATCAAGTTTCATTTAGAGTTGGGGGGGGGGGGAAGCTTTTAACTTAAATAGGCTTACTCTAGTAATTACATAGCCAAGCAATTTAGGTCCTGGGATAGAGTCAGTGAAATAGAAAGCAGAGCTGGCAGCTAGAGGCAAAATAACCCCCCTTTTAACAATGTCTCTGGTGTTTTTTAATGGAGACCAAGGGAGGGACAAGCGCAGAGCTGGCAATTTGTAGTTTAAAAAAAATGGATGCTTAATTCATGTCTTGGTTTTAATTAGGTGATTCGCCGGATTTCTCCTGGATTGAAACAAAAGACGGGGAGGGGGATGGAGGGGAGGCAGGGAATTGGAAAGGAGAGAATTAGGGAGCTCACTTTGATCTTTCCTGCCACTGTTTCAAAATAGTGTTTACTACAAAGAGAGCGGGTGGCGGGTCCTCACACCTCTTTCCCTCAGTTCACCACTGAGCCAGGCAAAGCCCTTTTCCTTTAGCCGCCGGGAAGAGGGAAAAAGCAGCCCAGAGCAGCAGCAAAGGAGCCTTTTGTAAGCAGAGACAGCTACAGTGCGTCCGGCCCCGCTGCTGCTCGGCTCCCCCAGAGTTTACAGGCACCCTCCTTATCTAAGGCGACCGATTGAGTTTACTCGAAATCCGAGACGATGGGGGGGGGGGGAGCGCCAAAGAAGACAGAGCGCATGCAAAAAAGAACCTCCTTACCTGTTTCCCCTCTATATTGCAAGAGGTCGGGGAGCAGCGTCGCTCTGGTTTATAGGGTGGTGTATCGGGGGGAGGCGGTTTTCTTGCAAAAAACCAACACAATGCTCACTGGCTGGGGCTCGCGTCCGCCGGCAGAGCCCCCCACGCCAGTCAGTGCAGCCCGGCTGGCAAAATACAGACGAGAGACGTGCGGCAGAGTCCTCCCTCCAGCCCCCGCTTCCTGGAGGGGAGCCGCGGCGCTCAGTCCCGGCCGCTGGGCTGTAGGCGCAGGGCGCCGCTGCAATCGCTGGGTAAGTTTGGCAATGTGGCTTCACTTTGTATCGCTCCCCCCGCCCTCAACCTCCACCCTCCTTGGCCGGGTCCGGAGCCTCCTGCAGCAGAGAACCAACCGCCCGCCGCTCGGGAAAGCGCCTCGGAGCCCCACGCACGGGCAGCGGGAGAGGGGCCGGGGCGAGGAGCCGCTGCTGCTACCGCTGGGGTTCCGTGGCGGCGGCGGCGCTGGCAGGACTCGCAGGGAGGCCCCCTCTCCGTGCGCGTCTCTTTCCGCCGCCCATCCACATGTGTTACTGACAGAGCAAAATCCCAACTACATCCCGGCTCTGCTCCTACCGTCAGCCGCGCGCAGCCAATCCGCCCCCCGCTTGTTCAGGCGGAATAATAAAACCTGCCAATCCCCGCCAAGACAAAGGAATGAGCGAAGGCGAGAGGGGGGGAAGGGGCAGGGAGAGGAAGGAGGGAGTCAGGTGGGAAGCAGCAGCCTGGCTTGGCTAGGGAGCGAGGAGAGGCTGTGCTTGGTGCTGCTGATCAGCGTCACTGGGGGGGGGCTGAGCGTCCCCTGCCCTCGCTGACTGTGCTGCCGGCTCTGGGGGGAGGCTCATAATATTACTGCCCCTTCCTCCCCCCCCCCCCCCCCGCGGCCCTTCAGGAACTTGAGAGAATCATTTTTGATCGCATAGCGACCCCCCTGGGAACAGGTTGCAGTGGGTCCTCTTTAAGTGTCTCCTACCTGCCCTTTATCAGCCCTTTTACCGTCTGTACAACAAATGCCCACACGCCAACTGTTGGGCTTTCCTCTTGCATGGGGTTATATTTAGAGCTCTTCTGCCTAAGCACTTTACATGGGTGGGTAATATTACTCGTCTCCTTTAAGTGAAGCGGAGGGGGCTAGGGTACACATAATCACTAAACAGACAATTCTGCTTCCTTTGGCATCAAGGGCTGCAGGATCAAGTCCTAATCTAGTTTATCCGGATACTTTTGTTCAGAAATTAGAGCAGGCACTTGGGACCGTATTCTATACACACACAGCTCCCCATGAAAGGTGTGTATCGGAGGCCAGAATTTGACCCTTTGATAAGGAAAAGACGGGGAGGGGAGTTGCGAGTAAAGTGGCTCTCTAATTCTGCCAGTGGGATAGACCATATCAAGCCATTGATTTTTAAGTACTCCCCACTGAAATCAATGGGAAGTTCTACTTAAAAATGAATGCCACTATATAAGACAGTATTATTAATACTTCATAAAGGTTTAAAGGGGGAATATGTTCTACACTTGGCTGGCAGTTAACTGCACAGTGTGCCACTTGAAAGGTACTACTGCTACTCTAAAAAAGAAACCCAAACAGTATGAAAGCCAATTAGAGGAACTAATATTCAGTAGCTATACATAGTGGAAAAATTAAATATTAATTGCACAGTTCTCAAGTCCCCAGCATAGCACACAACACAGACAAATCTGGGGGGGACAGACACTGCAACTAAAAATTAGTAATGAAAGAAGCTTTCAATATAACAGTGGTTTTCAATCAGTGGTCTGCGGACCCCTGAGGGTCTGCATACTATGTCTAAGATTTCCAGTGGGGGTCCACACCTCCATTCAATTTTTTGTTTTTTTAGGGGTCCACAAATGAAAAAAGGTTGAAAACCACTGACATATAATACAACACAACTTTGGGGGTTCTATTCCTGCAAACAGTAATCCCTGCAAGTAATGGGAGTCTAGGGGTAACTTTTTTCAGGTTTAGTCTCTTATCTAGTATAGTCTCACACAGTGCATGGCAATATGCTTTACAGAGCTAAACACAGCTAAAAGAGTGAGATAAATAATCAGATATATAGGATTCATTTATTTAGCATAAAAAGTTTATAATCTCAAATTCCTCTTTTAGGATTTGATGTAAACAACAATAATTAAAGTTAGAACACCAGATTTATGTTGGTCAGAGTTAAATCCAGGTTTTTAATAAGGCACAATTAGTGGCAATATGTAAGGTACCTTTTAAAAATATCCCAACACTAGAATGAAATGAACATTTAGTCATAAGTGTCCAAGGCCTACCTCATCAGGTGGAGTAATTGGTTCCTTTAGGCAGTAAAATGTTTAGTGATGATGCCACAGTGTGTGACAGTGCCCAGGGCAATACAAAATCTTAGAGCTGTTTCTGTAAAACTAATTTAGAAGTGATACAGTCACGTATGTTTGTGAAAAGCAACAGAGGGTCCTGTGGCACCTTTAAGACTAACAGAAGTATTGGAGCATAAGCTTTCGTGGGTGAAGCTTTCTGATGAAGTGGGCATTCACCCACGAAAGCTTATGCTCCAATATTCTTTAGTCTTAAAGGTGCCACAGGACCCTCTGTTGCTTTTTACAGATTCAGACTAACACGGCTACCCCTCTGATACATATGTTTGTGAGAAGATTTTAGTTGGGGATATTTATTTGCAGATGGTGTATTTGTACTAATATGAAAACTGCGTTATCTCTTTGAAAGAGCAAAAAGTAAACGTCACTGTAATCAAAATTCAGGTGTACTTTAACCACAGCGCCACCTATAGGTGTCCTTTATTTCTGCATCTTGGCCTTAATTGGACCAAAAAGAAGTTAGAATTTAGATAGGAAAATGTTTAGATAAAAAAAAAAATCTATAGGAAAACAGTTGTGGATGACATAGATATAAAGTTATATTTTTGATGACATAACCATTAAATATTATACTTAAAAATCAGGGGTACAATTTAAATGTAGAGAATCTTTCACTATGCATTTCCACAGCATACATACAACACTTGACTGGAAGCTCATTGAAGGATAGGAACCTTAGTCGGAAGCGGACAAGGGTTGTGGTTAAAAATGAGGGATACATTTCTTTATCATGTCTGTGCAATTTATCACCTAGATATCTCCACATATATACACATACATTCTCTCCAACTATATATTTGTCATTTGGGTTCTGGTACAATTTAAAACTTAAAGTGACAAGGTACATTACAGATATCAACAATTGCCATTTGCCTATGCTCTGACTGGCTAACAGCAGTACAAACAGAACCAAAGCTAAAATAAATCAAAATCTTAATTATCTAAATCTGTAGGTCCTGAGGGTTACACCAAATTCAGACTCTGGTGGACCCATAAGGAGGGTTTCTCATAGGGAAAGGTTTTTTGTTTGTTTGAACCAAGGAAGCTCTGTTATTGACCCTGATGAGTTTACCAGTCTTAAACGTAATGGTATTTTATAAAGTGAGAGACACTTTCCCAAGCTGCCAAGTTCTAGACCATTTAGGGTTTTAAAGATGCTTCCTAAACACCTGTTACAATATATTTAACTCTGCATTTTCTATAATATTTTCACCAATTGTGATTAATTAAAAAGCATCTTAACTAAGAGCATTTTGCATAATAATAATATTCTAATTTTTCTTTTGTGCAGCATCTGCTGTTGCTGAACTGTCACCTTCGTTGCTGTATTTTTCATTGTGTGTCACAATGTAATTAGTCAGTTCAACATACTCCGTTATTAGCTGAGGTGTTTCTATGGTAAGTTAATATAGTTCTGTGTAACTGGTAGTTTTCAACAGTGGGCATAAATGTGACCATTGACTTCAGGTGAGCTGAGTCCACAAGGTTTCAATTCACCTGTCATGATTCTCCCTAGAAGACTCTTAATTGTGACTGAATAAATAATATACACAACACAAAAGAAAAACCTGGCTGCTGATAACATGGCATTTTAAGAGTCAGGGAGAGAGACTCCTAAAGTGGCTTGGAAGAAAGCTGCTACCTGAATGGCTGAGAAAGGTTAAACTAAGGTTGAAATTACTTCCATGCCCATGAGATAGTGTCCAGAGAGTGCAGAATCCAGGGAGTAGAGTTCCTCTCCATTCCATGGAATGAGCCTCTCTTCTGTCTCTCACCTTTGCAGAATCCTGTGGACATTCAGCTGTCTTATTTCTTTTTCCCCTAGGTTCCTGAACTACTGAGATGGCCACTTCATGGAGAGATCCTCCTTGTTGTACCCCCGCTATTCTCTGTCTCTTCCAATCTATACCTCTTGGACAAGCAACCCAACCCTTAAAGCAAACCCTTCAATCCCCTGACTCTGAAGGCTGCAGTGAAAATAACTGCCATTTGCTATTTTTAAATACTACTACTTTGCATTAATATAGCCCCTTCCATTCTAGGATCTCAAAGAATTTTAAAACCTTACTGAAGTAAGCCTATTAGGGTTGGTATTACTGTCCAATTTCTACTGATAGGAGAGAGAGCAAAAGACCAGAAAAGAGTCCAACAGAGCTGAAAAGAAAGTCCATACAACTTCCAGCACCTTCCTCTAACCACTAGCCCATGCTATCTGCTCTAAATAGCAAGTTGAACTATTTTTAGGAAATGAATAGATGCTTTGTTCTTCAAATCCTTAGTCACATGAGTAACATTACCCACAAGAGTAGAGAATCCTATGGAAATCAATCAGTGAGGACTATTCATATAGGTAAGAGTTTACAAGATATGGCTCTCATATCACCATCATTGGATCCACAGCTTAGTACAAAAGTCAAATAATACAAATTGCACAAATATATATATAATGGAGTCACTTTAGGAAGAGGTAAAGCCAGCTAATTTGATAAAGCATATGCCTTTAAAATGACATTGCCAGGAATAAAATTATTTGTAGTTACTTGCACTAAGCCCAGATCCTCAAATATATTGAAATGGTAGCCAGCCATATATGTAAAAGCCATTTATAAATTAATAAATAGGCATTATAAGGTTGTAACTCAAGGGCCTACAGGCCTCAGGCCTGTATGACAATTCATTTAGCATAGATAAGGCCTGGATATAAAATGGTAGTAATGATGTGGGTAGTTACTAAGTTAATTATTTTTAACCAATTAATTTGACCTTAAGTCACAAGATAAGTATTACAGTAAACAAAAGTGGTACATAATGAGAAAAGGTGAAGTGAGGTACCAAAAAAGTATTCCTTTGGAATCTTAGGGAAAGTTTAAAAGGATGTTGATCTTAACTGAAACTTACATGTACTAAGTGCAGGTGTACTATGGCAACTAACTGATGTAAATGTTAATGAGTATAATGTGTAAGTGATTAATTGACCTGTCAAAGATGGGGACCCCAATATTATCAAGGTGTGGTATAAGGAAAGAAAAAGTTGAAAACATCATTGAATGTGCACAAGGTATGGCGGGTGTTAGTGTACCACTTGCAAAGGATGTTACCCAGCTTAAGGGCAGTGGAACACACTAGCCTGATGACCACACACAGATGGTCTCACATATGCCGGGGGTTCCCCGAAAGGGATGATGTGAGTATGCAAGTGCTGGCCATTTTGTATTGGCTCTGTCTCCTTTGCTGTATTACAGTGTTTGTGATCTTGTTTGTTTTGCTAATAAAGTTTATAACATTACTAATCAAATAATACATGATAGATTGTTTCTCGTGTGCTCCTCATTCTACTGACAACTTTACTACTGTGCCTGATTCAGAGGCAGAACCCTTTGAAGCTACTGCACAGTATGTAAAAGTAAATACTCCTCATGAATCAGGCAACACAAATCAATGTGAGTTAAGCCCCTAAATTTCTTTAAGGATCTGGGCCTAATCAAATAGAAATGCACACAAGACTAGTTAAAGAATTGCTATGACATCATCACCCTCTAGTAAAGTGGAGAGTTCTGTTAACAGAGTCTGACTAAGTAGATATAATCAGAGTTTGAAATTCTATTATATTTAAAATTATAGGTCCTTTGAAGCTACCAGAATACACATATTTAATAATAAGTTAACTACACCACATTACCTTACAACTGAAAATTTAAAATGGATTGAAAATGAGCAATTTTATTGGATTGTAATAAAACAAGACACTTCTTTGCAAGTTAAGTTAGGTAATTTATATAATTATAAAATGTGTTTACAGTTAATTTTTGTGATCACTCATTGTGATAGCAATTTTTTATTCATAAATATAAAACTGGTTAGAGGACACTCCTATCACTCAAATGTCATCTTTAAAAAGAAAAACTTAATTATAAAATAATTTTAATATAAATGTATACTGAATTTACTTTTGAAGAAAAACAATGTTGTTTTACCTAACGACTCTCAAAGAAAACTGGTGAAAACATTAACTCTATTCACCAGACCCCCATTATAATAAATGCCTATATTAGAAAGATGAAGAGCACAAGTCAGGGCTGTCTAAATACCTGAAAGATAGACAGACTCTGACTATGAAGTACTTTATATTTACAGAATAAAAAGAATAACCAGATAAGGGATTTTTTTTTAAAAATAAGAGTGGCTAATTTAATTGACTGAAATGTGTTTGCTAAATGCAGGGGTACATTTATAATCCCATCATTTATACTTCTGAAAATAAATCATGTTTTATAATACAATTGTTTTTGATAAATCACTAGCACTTCTTTCCAGCTTCAAAACATTCCAGGAGAGGAAACAAGTCTGTCGATTCTCTCCGCCTCCCCCATAAGAAATCACTGAAAATATATTAAATGTTCTCTACTTCAAGATGACAATATTTTCTGTAGCCATTTTAAAAATCTCATTAGTCAAAAGCCAGGTTCCCCCACCCACACTCCAAATGTTGGAATACATCCTAAGGATACTTTGGATTTTGATTTCTGTTGTTTCGCAATGTAGTTTGGTATGACTTCAGAAAATATGCCCAGAGGGAAGTTATTAAACAACACTATCCTGGAAATAATTTGTTACATAGGAAAAATAAAAATAACTCTTGCTTTGTTTAAAATAATAAAAAATAAATAGAAATTGTACTCAAAGGAAAATTCACTCATATTTGTTACTTTTTGATGGTGTCTATCTAAATAAATAACATTGAGGTAGCATTGAAATTCCTTCTTACCAGTTCTGTCCAATAATAAATCCTAGACTATTATTAGAATATCTGCCTGTTAGCAACCCAGTCAGGGAATGACACCGTGGTGAAGTTTTGATAACTTCTAGAAAACACTGTAATTTATAGAAGGAGGAGGTCCACGATGGATTTCTTACCTATCAGTATATAGGACACTTATTGATGGCCTGTTTGAGCTATCTTAAACATATGGAGGAATATTTGACTTGAGCCATTCCCATCCCACCCCTCCAAAAAATAGACCTTCAAAGGGAGTCCAAGACCCAAGGTTCCAGTGGATTTTGTTGTATGTTATAATATTTCTGTGAGTAATCATTTTCAGCTAATATGTTTGAATGCTTCCGATGTCCTCCTGATGATCATTTATGATGAGACTGTGACTCTAGGTCTTATTCCTAAGAAGTCAGACAAAGTTTGGAACTCAATATAAGCTAAAATGTACAAAGTATGATTTCCGGCTCAATTTCAAGTTGTGTTTTAATATAAGGGGCAGCACATCATGGGAAGAGAGAGAGGGTTACAAAAATAAAGAAATTGAGCAGCATGGTTACTTGTCTTTCACAGAAATTGTACATCATACCCAATTAGTTATAACACAACTGTTATTTTAAGTTCCCTTAACTGGATATAAAATAATATGACCAACAATTCTTTCATTCTGTGGCTATGTTCATCATATCTCAAGTTTGCAACATTTACCCTGTTCACTTTTTTCTTATGGTGGATTCTATTAGACCAGGAGTCGGCAACCTTTGAGAAGTGGTGTGCCGAGTCTTCATTTAGTCACTCTAATTTAAGGTTTCGCATGCCAGTAATACATTTTAACGTTTTTAGAAGGTCTCTTTTATAAGTCTATAATATATAACTAAACTCTTGTGGTATGTAAAGTAAATAAGATTTTTAAAATGTTTAAGAAGCTTCATTTAAAATTAAATTAAAATGCAGAGCCCCCCGGACCGGTGGTCAGGACCTGGGCAGTGTAAGTGCCACTGAAAATCAGCTCACTTGCCGCCTTTGGCACGCATGCCATAGGTTGCCTACCCCTGTATTAGACAAATATGTTTTCATTATTATGATTTCTCTATTTTATTTATCGCAACATTGCTTTCTGGAAAAATTGCACAAGTTCTTAAGCTCTCTATTCAATTTTTAGACGTATCATACATCACAGAGATGGTTTATTAGACTCAACTTATTTAAAGTTAACTCCTTAATGGTTATTTCTCCAATTGCATTTATTACAGGTCTAGTATATATGAATCTTTCCTGCATATAAAATATTGCATTGTTTATTTTTAAAAAATATCCCTCTTTTCCCTAAATTGTTCTTGAGAATTTGACTGAACATTTCATAACAACAACGCTGTCATTTTATTATAATTCTGTAGCTTCTAACAGTCTTAGAAACAATCTTACAATTAAGATCTAATGTTAATGGAATAGAATGTTGTCATTGGATAATGGTTTCCTGCTGCTAGATAAATGCTACAGCCATGGTAAAGCATTTTTTGAAAGTAACCATGAAGACAACACCAAAAGATTATTTTTAAAGCAGGTGCCATGGATCCTGTGACACCATTCTGGTACAATTGCTTTATTTCTATTTTACTAAATGACTGATAAAGATGGAAACATTTTGCCTGATGTATGTTGGTGCAGTAAAATGACAGTTGCTCATCTTACCATTACTGAATAGCTGCATTCTGCTTGGCTTAAGGAACAGATTTATTTTGTGGCTCATCCACTCAGAAAAGTTTATTCATTAAGTACAGCTTAAAAATACACTGTATTTCTATGAAAAAGATGAAGCACAATGTTTCCATTAGGTGGAATATATGGAAGAGAAGAAATAGGGCCTGCATGTCCCCTTTCTGTGGCCTTCCACAAACCCTTTCCCTCTCTCCCCCCATTCCACAAGGATTGGGGAGCTGTGACTATCCATAGAATGTTTCCTACAGGTATCCTTGTAGGAATTAATGTTTCTCCTTCCAGCAATAATGCTTACTCTGCTCCTAGCTCTCTTTGAAGAGAGGGATATTACACAAGTGTGGGAAGATCAGCCAACTGCAATTTTGCTCCTAAAACAATTGTGGAGCTGGCGGAGTGGGAAGTCCTTGATGGGTTTGGTGATCCTTTCCCTGTGAATTCACAGGATGTGCAGGGTTTAGAGATCACAACCTCTGTCTTTTTCATGATTATTGAATAACTCTCCTTTTCTAAAGGGAAAGTTATTAGGAAACTATGAAAGGTTAACCTTCCTGGGCTCTCTGTTCTTCTGCTGTGGAAGTTCCAACCTGGCCCATAGTTTTAGACTGAATGGCCGAGGGCCTGCAATGTGACCTGCATCGATGGCCCCTTATGCCCCCATGGAGTCCCATTAAAGTCAATGAAACTGTATATGGGTATAAAGATCCTCAGTAGTAGATCTGATTGCATGACTGAGGCCTTAAAATGTAATTTTTCTTTATTTTAATACTATAAAGCACCTAAGCGCCAATCAGATACCTTAATGACCTGAATATGCCAATGCATTTTTTTTCAAAGCAATATCACATGGCACAATACCTATCATGAAGCGCTTGCTAGGATTTCCTTAACAAACTCTTTATCTTTTAAACTCAAAGGAGATTCCAAGGACCTTGATATCAAACCAGCAATTCACTGCTCCCAGGACCTGCTCTCCCTAAGAGCACTCAGCACAGCTCTGAATTAACTTCCAAGGGCAGAGCTCAGAAAACAACTTTCACCTTTACTTGACCCCCAGACGCTTCCAACAAATAGGAGCTCAGCAAACACATGAACTCATCTTTAAACATGTGCAGGCAATGTATGAACTAATTAACTCTTCAGTTACTGGATTAAAAAAGAAATACCACCACTCTCCTCCTCTTTAATTTACCAATCTTACTTTATTAATGTCAATGAACTTTGTCAAAGAAGAATGGCCACCTACAACCCTAGCATTTATCAGAAGTAAGCCCTGATGTGAATGCAAGATATACATTTCAAAGAGGGGGAACCCCGTAACCCAGGCAAAATGAGCCTCTGCAGCTACGAGGTCCATGGAAACCTTGAGGTTACCTGGACTGCTGAGCTGCAGAAGGTACTTACTACTCCACGTAAATAATGGCAGAATGCCAGATTACACATTCCATTGCTAGACTCTTCCTAGGGACAGTATCTGACTCCACTGAGCACCCTCCATGACCCTTGCGATTCACAGGTATGATAGGGATGGAAAGAAGCTAAGTGTTGTCAACTATCATGATTTTATCACAAGTCTTGCAATAGTTGATGCTTTTCTTAAAGCTCCAGGCCCTGAAGACAAGATTGAATGAGAATCTTGGCTTTTTTTTTTTTTTTTTTTTTTTTTTTTAAATCGACATTTCTAGCCCTGATGGTTGCTGAAAAAAAGCTTATAAAAGTTAACCCTAAAGGCTCAATACCAAAAGGCAAATTAAAAGACTCCCACATTTATGATTTTTTTTAAAAACTCATGATTTTTAAGCCAATCTCATAATATTCTGGTCTGGACTCCTGATTTTTGAGCACTTGGATTGACAACACTGTAACACTTGCCTCCATTACCAAACATTAGAGCTGTCCTCAATGCAAGGAAATATTAAACCTACTTTTGTTCATAGGCTAGGCTCTCACCATTGTCCCTTCTTACTTCACACCCGGAGCTGATCAAACCATAATGAGTAACTTTCAGTCCATACATTGGTCTCACAGAAGGCCAAATTCTCCCCTGTATCAATTATCCTGCCTTACAGCTAGGAACCCCAGCCTTTCAGAGCTTGTTTGACTTGGAGGGGCTGTGGGTGGATGTACTGTACTGGATCAGGCCCCAAACAGTAGATTTTTATTACACTGGATGATTAATGATGTGGTTTCTTTAAGTTTGTCTGATGGACATTGGGGTAGGAGATGCATCCAACGAAGTGGGCATTCACCCATGAAAGCTTATGCTCCAATACATCTGTTAGTCTTAAAGGTGCCACAGGACTCTCTGCTGCTTTTTACAGATCCAGACTAACACGGCTACCCCTCTGATACTTGGGGTAGGAGAGTGACAGTTGCTCAAGGTACCATTATTAAAAAGGTGCATTTGATAGCCTTAAACAGGCTTGTGTTATGGGCTTCTGCTAGTCATAAAGCTGCTTACTTAGAAACATATTGCTTTTTAATAGTATACTGTACTTTTATAAGTAAACTGGTTTCTGATTGGCTGGAGGTTTTACTTTAATCTGTAATTAAGGGTCAGCCAGCCAGTAAACTCATTAGTTTACACCAATTACATCTGGTATGGTAACTAATGATTCCAAGGATCAAGCCATTTATTTCCAACCTTTCAAAGAATAATTATTGTGAAAATCAGGGTGTAAATCTTTTCCATACGTTTTGGTTGGTAATTGAGAAATAAAATGGTTTCCAAATGTAGTCTCTGTCCAGTTTTTGTTCTGCAGTAGATCTCTCAGGGGACTCTTTAAAGCTTATGGAAAAGGTGATGTCAACAGCAATGTACGCTGGGCAAACAGAGACAGGATTAATTAATAGAGATGAAAGAGAAAAGCTAGACCCTTTCAAATTGTGGTCCAGGCCTCAAACTTGGACATCACACCTCAGCTGACAGTTTACAGTCCTGCGCATGAAGGGACATGGCTCAAAGACTCACAAGTATTCAAAATATAGGAGAATTAAAAATCCTTTGTTTAATGTATGAAGGCCTTTCCAATGTGCTGTATTTAAGATGGTGTAATCTCTGGAGCATTTTACTTTGAAGTTTAATATGCAGTTCTTCACATCCACAGAACATTTTCAACGTGTTAAACAAATTAGTCTCTGGTTACAAAAGTTTTTAGACATTTGCAAGTTGTTTTTAACTAAATTTAATATGTGCCAGTGAAGTTGATCATGCAGTTGTTCATTTAGAAGAATGCACTTTTGGAGTGATTAATAAATAAACCAGGCTCTTCTATTGCTTCAATTTCAGTGTTTATTTGAAAGCAATCTACTTTAAAAAACATTAATATCCCTAGAATTATTATTAGAATAATTGCTTTTACTTCTCTCAGAGCACACATTTTTTCTCATTTCCCTTCAGCACAGACAGCTTTCCACTCAGATATAAACTTCCTATTATTATTCCCCACCCCCACCCCAAAAATGAAGAATAGGAATTATACACTTTTCACTAAGGAATAATTAATTTGTCTCAAGTATTAGAACAGAGAATTGTAGAGTGACTTTGAATGGTAGTCTCTGAGGAGTAGCATTGTTTGTTCTTTTCGGTCTTTAATGAGTTTTAGTAAATGGTCGGGAAAAATTACCTTCTTTCTGTAATATGAGAGAAGTGAAGAATGAAAGAAGCTATAGAATCCCTAGGAGAAAAGGGAACAGCCAAACATACCCACACAACCCACCTTTAGTACAGCACTTCCATAGAACAGTGTTTTCCTTTCAAACTGGGAACTAGAGATCCAGTTTTTCCATTACAATTAAAACATAGAACATCCCTAATTTTTTTTTTGTATCATTAAATAAGAAAGAAAATTCCTGGATGTCTCCCCACACATTGACAGTGTCTGGCTTATGTTGGAGGACAGCTGCATTTGGCCATGTGGCTGGGCTTTCGGAGTCTTCCTAGCTTCCTTCTCATCAGCATTGATTTTGTCTTTTATGCTGCCCCAGGCATAAAATGGACTGTAATGGACTTCCCTCCTCACTTTCACAATCACTCACACCAAGTACAGAGATTGAGCCAAAGGCAGCAATGTCTGGAGCTCATTTCACTCAGGGGCCCAGGCCCAATACCAAGGGCAAAGGAGCACATTCGGTGGCACTACTCTTCCTCTTCCTCCTCAGCCTTCACACTTCACTTTCCTTCACTACTTGACCTCTCTGCTCATTGGTGGTGCCAGGACAGCTGCTACTGTCTTAGAAGATGGCCACCTCCTGCTGCTCTGCTATATGGGTTAGGGCAGCTGACTCACTATCCCCTAACTGGCCCAGAACCTCAGCCACAGGTGACAGCAGCATGAAGCCATGTTGAGGGGGCAGTCTAGTACAGGAGGGAGCACTGACATCACTTAATTGCTTATGCCTTCTCCTTATGGTGCCGCCACTAATGGCAATAAGTAACAGACAAATCCATGCGGACAAGAACAAATCATGTCAAACCAACCTAATAGATTTCCTTGAGAGGGTAACAAGCCTTGTGGATAGTGGGGAAGAGGTAGATGTGGTATATCTTGATTTTAGTAAGGCTTTTGATACTGTCTTGCATGACCTTCTCATAAACAAACTAGGGAAATGAAGCTACTATAAGGTGGTTGCATAACTGGTTGGAAAACTGTTCCAGAGAGTACTTATCAGTGGTCCACAGTCAAGCTGGAATGGTACATCAAGTGGGGTCCTGCAGGGATCAGTTCTGGGTCCGGTTGTGTTCAATATCTTCATCAATGACTTAGATCAGACGTGGGCAAACTACGGCCCGCGGGCCACATCCGGCCTGCAGGACCGTCCTGCTCGGCCTCTGAGCTCCCAGCTGGGGGTGCCTAGTCCTCAGCCCCTCCTCCGCTGTCTCCCCTCCCCCACAGCCATGCCGCCACGTGGGCAGCGCTCTGGCCTGCCACTCCCACTGGGCAGCATGGAGAGTGCAGCTGGCTCTAGCTGGGTGTCGTGGCTGCAAGCTCCTGCTGCTGGTAAGGGGGCAGGGGGTCCTGGGAGGCAGTCAGGGAGGAGGGGGTGGTTGGATGGGGTGGAGGTTCTTGGGGGGCGGTCAGGGGATGGGGAACAGGGATGAGTGGGAGTCCTGGGGGTCTTGTCTGGGGGCGGGGATGTGGATAGGGGTCAGGAGGGCAGTCAGGGGACAGGGAGCGGGGGAGGTTGGATAAGGGGGGCAGTTAGGGGTGGGGGGTCCCAGGAGGGGGTGGTCAGGGGATGAGGAGCAGAAGGCGGTTGGATAGGGAGTGGGAGTCCTGGGGGGGGCTGTCAGGGAGCGGGGGTGTGGATAGGGATCGGGGCAGTCAGGGGACAGGGAGCAGGGGGGCTGGATAGGGGGTGGGGGTCCCAGGAGGGGGCGGTCAGGGGACAAGGAGCAGGGGAGTTGGATGGGTTGGGAGTTCTGAGGGGAGCAGTCAGGGGGTGGGAAGTGGGAGGGGGCGGATAGGGGACGGGGGCCAGGCTGTTTGGGGAGGCACAGCGTTCCCGACACAGCACTCCATACAGTTGCGCAACCCCGATGTGGCCTTCAGGCCAAAAAGTTTGCCCACCCCTGATTTAGATAATGGCATAGAGAGAACACATATAAAGTTTGAGGATGATACAAAGTTGGGAGGGTTTGCAAGTGCTTTGGAGGAGAGGATTAAAATTCAAAATTATCTGGACAAACTAGAGAAATGGTCTGAAGTAAATAGGATGAAATTCAATAAAGACAAATGCAAAGTACTTCACTTAGGAAGGAACAATCAGTTGCACACATACAAAATGGGAAATGACTGCCTAGGAAGGAGTACTATGGAAAAGGATCTGGGGGGTCACAGTGGACCACAAGCTAAATATGAGTCAACAGTGTAACACTGTTGCAAAAAAAGCAAACATCATTCTGGGATATATTAGCAGGAGTGTTGTAAGCAAGACACAAGAAGTAATTCTTCCGCTCTACTCTGCGCTGATTAGGCCTCAACTGGAGTATTATGTCAAGTTCTGGGTGCCATATTTCAAGAAAGATGTGGACAAATTGGAGAAAGTCCAAAGAAGAGCAACAATAATTATTAAAGGCCTAGAAAACATGACCAATGAGGGAAGATGAAAAAACTGGGTTTGTTTAGTCTGGAGAAGAGAAGACTGAGAGGGGACATGATAACAGTTTTCAAGTACATAAAAGTTTGTTTCAAAGAGGAGGGTGAAATATTGTTCTTCTTAACCTCCAAGGATAGGACAAAAAGCAATGGGCTTAAATTGCAGTAAGGGAGGTTTAGTTTAGACATTAGGAAAAACTTCCTATCTGCCAGGGTGGTAAGCACTGAAATAAATTGCCTAGGGAGGTTGTGGAATCTCCATCATTGGAGATTTTTAAGAGTGGGTTAGACAAACACCTGTCAGCGATAAGACTTTGTCCTGCCTTGAGTTCATCTCTCTCTCGAGGTCCCTTCCAGTCCTATGATTCTCAGGCCCTGCGCAGCTGAGGTTATGGGACAGGTGAAAGAAAATCCATTGGCCCTCCTAGCCCCACAATAAGCAAGAAAGAAAAAGAAATATATCCCTGCACCCTTTTTCTCCTATTTCATACATTAATATGCTTAGATATTTCAGATGGCAGCTGATTTGGTGACAGGTCACATCTTGCCTATATAGTGTCTCAAGAGAAGTAGTCTCTGAAGTGACCACTGCAAGTCATGTGGTGACCCCAGGTCAGAGTTCTCATCTGTGGTCATTGACTGAAACTACTGTAGGCACATAAATAGATGATCCCACATTGAGGGGGATTGTGAACAAGAGAAGGTCTGCCTTGTCCTTCTCCTATCCATTCAGGGAGAAAGCAAAGGTAAAGAGCTGCTGCTAGAGAAGAATTTTTTCCATCATTGGCCCTTCTGGTGCTCCATTGATGGAGAAGAGTAAGTGGAGAAAAAAAGTTTGAGAAGCAGGTTGAAGACAGAGAAATATTAAGTGGGCAGGGAAGACTGGGGTAGAGATTTAAAGGAAACGTTAAGAAAGGAGGCAGAAGACACAGAGAGAAAAAATGTGCAAGTGAAGAGGGGATGGAACAAGAGAGATTTAAAAAAAACACCTTGACTTTGAGCAAGTCATTTCATGTCTTTGTACCTCAGTTTCCCAATGTCCATAAATATTTGGGAAGCAGTTAGATATTATGTTGATCAAGACCATGTGAGAAACAAAGTAGAAAGTAGACTTTTAGAACGTAGCTGCCTAGGATGTCCTATTACTATAATAAAGAAGGAACAAGCCTTGATCATCAGCTAATTCCAGATGGTGTAATCTACAAATCTACTTATTAACCAGATCCAGACCTGCTTACTTTTAAAACTGGAAAAGATCAGGCCAATTTCAGACCAGTAAGAATACATTCTTTAAAGCATGCAGCCATTCTTCCTTCAGTAACTACTTACTGTGACTCCTATAATTTATTCCTCCCGAGATGCATTTGAATACCTGAAGTATCATTATTTGAATTTGTTATACTATTAGCTTTAAAATTTTATAAGCCATATAGTAGCATAGGTGACAAGTTGAAAAGTTAAGCAGGGTTAATTTAGAAGTTTTAAAGCAAAGCTATTTTTGAGTTATACAAGTGCAACAAAAATCTGAATCCAAACCTCCATGGTTACATTTGAATAACTCAAAAACTGTGGAAAGAATTTTCTTCAAACTTCCCCCACGACAATTCCCTGTGGGCTAGGACCAAGCACAAGAATTTTCAACTCAAAAAGTGATTTTTGGGTTGTTTTTTTAAAATAAAATAAATAGCACTGAAAATAGGGGTCTACAATATGTGTGCTACATGTCAACACTAACTATAATTACAATTGTAATGCTATTTTAAAAATATATACTGTGTGTGTGTTACAACCCACCCTCTCCCCCAGAAAAATCTTACTACACACCATCTGGAAGGCATTTAGTAATACCGTGACTGGGTGGCCAATACTGATACAGAAATATTGGGCCAGACTCCTAGCCCCATCTGCAGCTTTCTTGCACTGCCTCAGCAAGGCAAAGCAGCTGTCCTAAATGGGCAGTTGAGGATTCCCTTTAACAGGAAGTCTTCAGGTAGCATAGAGTTGACTTCAGTGGCTCTACAACACCATAGACACCATAGCTCACCTCTGCTCCGCCTCCTCCCCAAGCACGGCGCCCCTGCTCTAATTCTCCTCCCCTCCCAGGCTTGGGGCGCCAAACAGCTGATTGGCACCACAAGCCTGGGAGGCGGGAGAAGTGGAGCAGCAACAGCATGCTTAGGGAGGGGGCCCTGCGGCAGCTCCCCCCCTGCCCTGAGGCACCCCCCCCCCGCGGCAGATCCCCACCCCAGCTCACCTCTGCTATGCCCCCTCCCCGAGCACACCGTCGCTGCTCCACTTCTCCCGCCTCCCAGGCTTGCAGTGCCAATCTGTTTGGCGCGCAAGCCTGGGAGGGGGAGGATAATTAGAGCGGGGGGGGTGAGCTCGGGGAGGAGGTGGAGCAGAGGTGAGCTGGGGTGGGGAGCTGCCACACGGCTCCCTGGGCCGGGGGGGTGGGGAGCTGCCACGGGGGGAAATTGGGGGCACTGCTTTTTGGTGCCCCCAAATCTTGGCGCCCTAGGCAACCACCTAGTTTGCCTTAATGGTAGCACCGGCCCTGGTTGGGACCCTTTGGAAGTAGGCAACGCTCTGACAAAACCTGAGGGGATGAAGGCAGTTAAAATATATATTCCAAGATTTAGGAAACCATAACATTTACTTGAAGAAAAGCCGTTTTTGTTCACAAGTGTCCTGCCTGTTTGTACCTTACCACTAAATTTTCAAAGGCATCACTTTTCAGTCAGCCCTGGCCACCTAGCACAGTGACATATACAAAAGGAGATATCTCACTGATGTGGCTTTTTCATTAGAGGTCAATAATATACCTGCTTTAGCAATTTTTTTTAATGTTAAAATTTAAACTGTGATCCAACTGGCAAACTCAAAATCCAACGATATTCTAAGTTAATGCAAGTACAGTTTTTATGAAAGATGTTGCACAAACGTGTATATTAAAAGGCTTTGCAGAGTCACTGTCAATAAAACAATTGGAGGGTTAAATAATGCACAGCAGCACAGAAAAAGAGAAAATTAGAACCACATGCATGGGGGAGAATGTATTTCTTTTTCAGCTGAAATTTGAAATGAGAGCTAGAAGTGATGAAGCACAGATAAGAGAAGTTTGTTCCAAACTGTTAGCTCTGTAGTGAAGAAGGCTCTTGCATGAACAGTGGCAAAATTGTGGGAAGGGATGGAGAAGTGACCAACCTAACTATCTCAATAGGAATATTTACAAAGCTGGGAGGTTCCGATCAATTCAAGGATGTTGCCAAGGTACAATGAAGGCAAATGGAAAGTCTGAGCAGAGTATAGAGAAAAAGAAAGGAGAGATTGATCTTAAGGAAGCTGAGATGAAAACACAAGGTTAACTTATCAAGACAGGCAGAGAGAGAAAGTGAACAGGGAAGATTTATTTAAGGTGTCCAAAACTGTATTTAGTTGTGTATCAGCATAAAAGTGGTAACTAAGATAAAAGAGAAGTTAAGGAATATAGAAAAGAACATAAACCTTGTGGGGATGCCATAGAACAGAAATTTTGGCACAGAGCTGAAGGTGCCAACAAGGACAGAGAACAGGTGAACATATGAGAGTGGAACCAATATATAAGTATGGAATGGTACAGAGTTCTGAAGGTTGAACAAAAGGCAAGGAAGAGCTACCATCAACAAAAAAGAGTCTCAAGGAAAAAGTTGCTTAAAAGATTCTTTTCTTATCTGACTATGACTAGGGTTTGCAGCTTGGGTGGCATTTATACCTATTGTCAATGGCACAGGGATAGTTTTAGAAGAGCACCTGCAAATGGGCTAGGCCGGTGGTCCCCAAACTTTTCACAGTTGCTCCCCCCCTTGCCCTTGTCCATGACCCCCTGGGAGGTAGGGCTGGAAGGGGGGCTGCGGCTGGGAGAGGGGCATGGATACGGGTAAGTGGGTCAGGACTGGGGCTGCAGCTGGGGACAAGTCTGGGGCTGGGAGCCAGGGCCGGGAGTGAAGCTGCAGCTGGGGGCCGAGGCCGGGGATGGGGACAGGAGCAGAGCTGGGACTGGAGGCCAAGGCTGGGCAGGGTTCTGGGTCTGGGAGCTGTGGCTGGGTGTGGGGCTGGAGTAGAGCTGGGGGTGGAGTGGGGTTGGGTGGCGCTCCCTCCCTGCCCCTCCTTTGGGGACTGGCCCAGGCCCCTCTATGACTCCCTGAGCATTCCTCCATGCCCCCCATGGGGGGGGGGCATGCCCCACAGTTTGGGGACCACTGGGCTAGGCAGAGACACACCACACTAGTGGACAGTGAGTCGGTCAGGAACCACTGCACAATATAATCAGACTAACTTTCTTTTGTTATTTGCAGAACTGGAAAACTGGAATCTTTGCCATTTAAGCCTTTTATACTCATCAGACGCAGATGCCAAGAAATTAGACAAACACTTGCCTTTACAGTGTAAAGTATGTAAGTGCTGAAGATAAGATGGTTCTGAGGGATCACTGGGAAGATATATGGAGCCTTTCAACTCTAGGTACCAGGTTAGTATCCAGCCAGGTCAGCAGTAATTAAAAGCAACCTCCTTATGGTGACTTATGTGAAATGAAGTGGTAATCTGAGATGGCCAGCAAGGATGCCAGAGTCTGAATCAGCAGAGAGACTTCACTGAGTGGACACCACTCCAGATCAGGGTTGAGGGACACTATAGGGGAGTTTGCTCTGCTACAGCCATTGCTGGATCTTTTTTGGGGGTGGGGGAGAAGACACAGGTTTTTTGCTCCATCTGACACCTTACAGGCATTAAAAACTCACTTAACATGCATTGGGAATACACATCTAGCCACCTCTACATCCCAACTTGCTGTGCTGAGGCCTTTAGCAGAGGGTTATAAAAGCTGCAGTAACCAGCAACGGATTTAATTCAAGACGAAGCCAACCATCACTTTGCATTTCTTTGTTTTTTTTGGGTTGCAGTTTTAAAATCTTTGTAACACTATTTCTCTTGTATTTTATTATACAGAAGGATGTTTAACATCTGACATACCAGCAGCTATGTTATTCCTACTCTCTGATAGGTTTCTTCATATTTTTGGTGCATGTGATTCATATTCGGCAAAGTTCATCTCAGCTTTCATTTTTAAAAGTGATTTTCTAGCCCCTTTTGCCTTGCAAAATAATCTTGAAACCAAACAAGTAACTGGCCTCCACTTTGGCAAGAGCCCATCAGCTGGTGTAAATCGACATGGCTACATTGAAGTTAATGGAATTGTGCCAATTTGCACCCCCTGAGGATGTGGCTGTGTGTGGGAACACCTAAAGATCCTTTCCCTCATGCTCTAACCAACTTCGGGTGTACATCAAAGAACCATCCTATTAAAATCCTTAGGCTGGCCTTTTGTAAAATAGTTTTCTCCTAGGGGATAGGAATCAGGTATGTTTTGGGGAAGAGACTGGTAGGAAAACTCAGTCAAAAATGCTAAGACTGTCTCTGTCTTTGCAATTCACCCCCGTGTACCAGAAATACACAGCAAAAGCTAAGGGTGTCTTTAAATAAGTCACAATGACACAACTGTCTGATATCATCGTCTGCACCCCATAGCCATTGGGGTGGGATGAAGGCTCCTGTTTTATCAGTTTTCCAGGTCACACGACTGTTGACTGAATCCATTCCCAACACAGCCCACTTCAGCTGACACCGCACTTTAGCTCTTTGTCCATGCAGGCTGGCCAGACAATAGCCATTCTATACACACAATGGACTCTGGATCATATTTTCAACTGTATGAAGCAGTAAAAGCAAGCAGACTCCTCCTTGGAACAGATGCTTTAAAAAAGGTGGTCTCTGAGTGCTTATTTACCATTGCCATGCGTTTCTGGGCTCATCATAAAGGAGGCAGAGGGAGAAAGCAGTGAGAAATAGACAAGGGGAGGAAGGTGTAAGAAGAAAGCAACATGGAAAGAGGAGACAGGATCAGGGCCGGCTCCAGGCACCAGCCTATCAAGCATGTGCTTGGGGCGGCACCTGGAGGGGGGCGGCGCTCAGGCCCGAGAGTGGAGCCGCGACTGGGCTCGCCGCCCTCCCCGCAGTGCTCCAGCCACCGGGGAGAGCGGAGCCGCAGCGGGCTCGCCGCCCTCCCCTGGCGTCTGGCCGGTCGGGTAGAGCGGGGCCCCGGCCGGGCTCTCCGCCCTCCTACCAGCGCTCCTGCCGCCGGGGAGAGCGGGCCCGCGGCTGGGCTCGCTGCCCTCCTCCCGGTGCTCCGGCCGGTCGGGGAGAGCGGGGCCCCGGCCGGGTTTGCCGCCCTATCCGCGGCGCTCCCCGCCGGGGGGCGGCGGGAGGCTTTTTTGCCTGGGGCGGCAAAAAAGCCAGAGCCGGCCCTGGACAGGATACAATAGGTGAGAAGGATGGGAGAGAAATGAGAAGATGACAAAAAATCCAGAGGAGTGACACAGATAGAAGAAATCCTGACAGAAGCATCAACCCATGAGTCATTGAAAGGAAGAACATCTACTTCAAGTTGTGATACTGGGCATGGGAAACCAACAACCCCCTTTGCCATCTATAGTCAGAAAACGAAATCCAGGACAGAATGCTCAGGCGGCAGAGGAGAGAGGAAATGAGATTAACGGTCTCTGGAGATCTGAACAACAGTTACTGTTAAATTTAAAACCTATAGTAAATATTATTTTAAAAGGGGCTTTTAGCTGGGCTCAGCAGGCCAAGCTCATTAAAAAAGGCAGAGGGAAAATTCAGCAGGGATGTTAAAATCACATAGCATAAGGCCACTCTCCTGCAGACATTTTGTGCTCCCCACATCTGTCTGTTGCTCCCATCATTTGTCTCCTATCTAGACTTAGCTCTTTGGGGGCAGGAATCATAATTTGTTGTGTGTTTGTACAGCGCCTAGCACCGTGAAGCCCTGATCCATGATTGCCATTCTCACAATATAAATTTGTACTCCAGTGTAACTGAGCCAGTAGCATAGGCGCGGACTCTGTGGGTGCTCCGGGTCTGGAGCACCCATGGAAAAAAATAGTGGGTGCTCAGCACCCACCGGCAGCCCCCCCGATCAGCTCCTCCCCCTCACTCCCAAGCCTCCTGCCTGCCGCAATCAGCTGTTCAGCGGTGTGCAGGAGGGACTAGGGGGGAGAGGGAAGAGCGGGGGCAGGAAGAGGCGGGTGAGGGGCGGAATGGGGGCAGGAAGAAGTGAGGCAGAGGCAGGGCGGGAAGAGGTGGGGTTGAGGTGGGGGGTTGGGAGCAGGGGTAGAGTGGGGATGGGGCCTGGGGCGGAGTGGAGCGGGGGTCAAGCAACCCCCAGGAACACAGAAAGATGGGGCCTCTGGCCAGTAGAGCACACTGCAGGATGGAGTGCCCCAATGGGAGAGAACAAGCAGCATGGTGGAACAGAGAGCTCAGCACATCCGTAGCAAACATCTCACCTACATTTCTCAAAATGTACTTGGAGACAGAAAGTTTTCCTGCAGCCTCAACTCTGTTGCAGTAGCTTTATTTTATCTCTAGCTCTAGCTTTTGAGTACCTTGAGCCTAATCTTTGTAGAGGGCCTTGGCATACTATACAGTAAAACTAATAGACCCTGACCCTATATTGGGATCGTTAGCAAACATCCATGTGGAGTAACACTGACGTCCATAGGACTTTGCCTGGGCTCAGCAATCCACATCCCAGCGCATGAGCAGGGCCATACTGTATGGAATAAAAGATAAAACTGTTCTCCAAAAACTCCACACAGCAAGATCTTCTGCTGATATGAAAAGGCAGCAGGAGCAACTAGATTATGTTGCATCACGGTCTCTCTCTAAAGCAAGGCTACACGTGATTGTGGAATACCTTTGCATATTTTTATCATGCAAAGTCACATTGAGATCAATAGTGCAAAAATCCCATTCATTTCAATGGCATTTGGCTATTTATTAAAAATGTTATCAGAAGGTAAATACTGCACATGGGAAGGTTTGCTGTGGAGTAATGAGACTTTACTACTGTATGGTGTCAACAACCCAAAAATATTTTAACGGGTTTAAAATATTTTTGGTAATTAAAAAAAAAAAAGCCTGAAAAGAAAAATGTTCCTTCAGGCTGCCAACATAAGTTTTATACGGAAAGAGCCAAGATACAAGACCATGAAAATTTTAATTACAGACACAAGTTTTCAAGATGTAACCAAGCCATAGAAAAATATAATATGATCACTCATCGAGTAGTATGGAAAAAATTATCACTGTAGAAAAAATAAATAAATCAGATTTTGGCAGGTCCATGAGAAAGCAAAACAGATTCCAGTCTTATAACGATAACACTTCACAGTTCTCTCATGCTTCCATCTGAAATCTCAAAGCATTCTCCAGTCTCTTTTAAGGTAGGTACAGATTCGGAAAACCAGTGGCTAGAGAGATTGAATGACTTGCCCAATGTCAAACAGTGAGTCAGTGGCAGAGCCAGAGCAAGTAATAGAACCTAGCTCTCCTGACTCCCAGACCCATGCTCCAGCTACACTCCTTGCTTCATAATTTTGCAAAACTGAAAGTAAGTTTTTTCCCCAGTGGAAAGTGGTTTTTGATGTGGAAATGGCAGCCTTTGTCTAGATCCATTGTGAACTCTGCCTGTCTAGGCTCATATAGCACAGTGTAGGAGGGTCAGCTGCCTCCAATGCACCCCCTTGTAGCCAGGGATGCCTCCATGGTGCCCAGCTAATATTTTGTCCCCTATTCAGGGCTCTCTCCTTACACTCACACTAGACAGTGTGCAGGCCATTCTGGCAAGGCTGTTATTCCTCTTCATTTTCCCAACTCCGTAAACCAAAATTGAAAACAACATAACAATTACCTTGCTGGTCTTGAGTTCTGTCCTCAGGGGTATCTCTTCCCCAGCTTACTACTAGGCCTCCTTCTTCTGGTAGTCTCAGCAACATCACAAAATAACGCCACTGCCCCTCTGCAGCTTCTGCCTCTTTTTCTTGTGTTATATAATGAGGCAGACTCACCTGCTATGCCTACTACTGCCAAGCACTGGACACCCTAGAAAATTCAAGGATTAAAGTTTTTCACCTTCCCAGTAGTCTTAAAGAATTAAAATATTGCTTTTTTTTTTTTTTTTTTTTTTTTTTTTAACTAGGGCCCCATATTCCTGATGCTCTTACTAGGTGTTGCAGTGAAAATGTTGATACTTTAAGGCCTCTACGTTTTTCATATAAATACCCCCTTTTCACTGGTATACTCTTTGATGAACTGTTTCCTGGACCTTGCACATCCCACATAATCCATCTTTATGTTTATTTATTAGAAAAAAATTCCTATTTAAGCCAGAATGGCCAGGTAAAATTCTAAATCGAGCCAATTCACTCTTTTTTGGGGGGGACCTTGGAGTATTTTTGACTCTTGGACGTATTCCTTGGAATCTTTTCCCCTGCATTTCTTTTGCCCATATTTCCTGCCATTTCTTTCTTAACTCATTTTTAAGAGATCTCTAAATCAAGTTACTTGTGTTTGACAGCACTTTTTGCCATTTTGTCTACCAGCTCTTTGCCCACTATCCCTACATGAGCTAGCATCTCTGTTACTACTATGATTACACCCAACTGTGTCAATTCATTAAGCATATCATTTCTGCTATCTGAAGTGTCATTTCTGTTAGCCACTAATCCTGATAAAGAATCAAACAGGATGGCCCCAGCAGTTGGGCACACATCTATGACTCAATTTAATGCCAGCATTATATCCCTGCTGATTCAGTCATCAAAATGGCTACAAAATTTGATAGCCTTATGGCTTTCTTGATTCCAAGTGAAGGAACGCAGAATGCGGTTCCTATTCTTCCTGTTCTTACATCTTTGGAACCATCGGTGTACATTTGGCAATAGCATCCCCACTAATCACAAACATACTGATTTGCTACATCTTGCACCTTTTACACTCCTTTTCAAATTTCATTATACGATTCTGTATCTACCTCAGGAAGTATACTTTTCCAATTATAATACATTTTCCCAAAGCTATAGCTTTTATCCTCTTTTAGATCTTTCTTTTCACTAAGATCCTTTCTCCACACTTTAACCCTACTTACATGAGGCATTTTGAGTTTTGCCCTACACATCAGCCATGTAATTCCCAGCATTCATAATATATTAGCTTAGTGATTCCATCTTCATTGTTTTCAATGACTTTAGCCCAAAAGATTAAGTCAAAAAGCTTCATTCTTAAAGTAAGAGGCATTTCACCAGCAGGGATCTACAGTCCACACAGAGGTATTGTGATGAAGGCACCATATGCAATTCACAACACCTGAGCTTGGACTGAGTCAAGCTTTCTCAAATTCATTTTTGATGCCAAACTGAAATCCTGGCACCCATACTCAATAATTGGTCTTATTAGCATTCTCTCTCGCATTACCATTGCTCTCTTATCCAGACCCCACAAAATTCCAGAAACACTTTTAAGAAAGTGATTCTACCTTTACACTTATCTCTAATATTTTCAATATGATCCTTCCAAGTGAGCTAGCTAGCTATCAAACACCACACCTAAACATGTGAAGCTTTTAACGTTACTGTATTTGCCGTCCATACAGACACAATTTATCTTTTTTTAATTTTCCTTTTTGTGAATATTATTGTCTTAGTTCTGTCAAGTGAAATTTTAAAGCCCCATGTGTTCTCCCATTCTTTTCCTTAGTACTTCATTTTCTCTTTTAGCAGCTATTTCAGGGTTTTTGTTTTTGGCCCGTACAACAAAGTCAACAGCAAAGAAAGTGATGCCTATTCCTGCAGTCACTTTTGGAAGAACATTTATCATGATGTTGAATAAGGTAGGACTGATGATACTCCCCTGTGGAGTGCCGTTTGTAAGTGTATATATACTGGAGTAGGCTTTTTCCCACTCTCCAAACTGCATTGTTCTTTTATTTAAGAAATCCGTTATCCACCTATACATTCTTCCTTTTATATCCATGGTAGCCACTTTATGAAGTAAACCCTCTCTCCGTATCATGCTATAAGCTGTGTCAATATCCAGAAAAGTTACTATCATAAATTCTTTAATTCTAATTTTTCTAATTCTAATTTAATTCTAATAGAATTAATTCTAATTCTAACAGTATGGAGGATCGCACTCCTCCCTTCATAGGCCAGCTTTGCATGCCATCTATGAGTTTAGTTCTCTCTTAGTATGAAACCAATCTCTCAGTTACCATTTTTTCCATAGTTTTACCCAAACATGCTGTAAGCACAATTGGTCTGTATGCCTCAAGCCTTGATCGCATCTTGCCTGGTTTCCTTATTGGAACAATAACCTCATGCCTCCAGTCTATTGGCAGCTCACCTTTTCCCCACTGCTACTGTACAATTTTAGTATCAACCTCAGTCTCCCTTCAAGTAGGTGTTTAAGCATTTGAAAGCTTATGCAATCCTTGCCTGGAGCAGAATTTTTGCTCTTTATTATAGCTTTGTGAAGTTCCCTCATACTGAAGTTTTAATTTAAAATAGTTTCCTCATCTTCCTCCCACTTCTTCAATATCTCATAGTTTTCTTCAATGAATTTTCTTGTCCTCTCACAAATCTCTACACTCTGATTCTCATCATTACTAATGCTTTGGAACATTTCTGTCAGGGTTTCCACTTTTTTTTTTATATTAGAATATCTTACTCCATGGCCTTCCACAACAAGGCCTTGTAGTGTGTTGCTCTTACTTTACATACCATTCATTTCCCTAATTTTCACATACCATGGCAATATATTGATATCTTTATGAATCTTTCCACAGTATTTTCTCCAGCTTTCTTTTTTTGCCCTTTGTATAGTCATTTGTGCAACTGCCTTACTTCTTTTGTAGTTCATTGAGTCCTCAGTATTCATTGTACTTTTTGCTTTTTTATATGCCTTATTCCTTTCCTTAATGGCTATTTTACACTCCTTATTCCACCATGATACACATTTTTTATCTTTAGGATAAGTCAGTGTCTTATGTATAGCTAGGCTTGCTGTCTTCATAATTCCCTTTGTGATATTACTACACTTCACTTATACATTGCTCATTTATGTAGTCAATACTTCTGTTTCTAACTAGTTCTCAATTAGCTCTTTTTAGATTTCAACTAATCATATAATCATCTTCAGTATTACCCTTTCCTTGACATATAATGAATGTCAGGAAATGGTTACTTCCCATTCCCTCCCCTTTATAGATTTCCCAGCTACACTTGCTTTCTATGTTGCTTGTTGCAATTCCCAGATCTAGACAGGAGCAACTTCCATCTGCCAGGTGCTCCATCATTCAGAATTACTAAATTATTTTAATCAATGAATTGGTCTAGACATTCTCCGTTATCATTTTTCCTACTTCTCCACAACTTTTGTGTTCTAGCTTTTAGGTCTCCACATATAATATATGGGCTTGTAGCACCTGCAATTATCCCTGTCAGTTCCTTGGCCACTAGTTTCTGCATGCATTGTACACGTTATATATGTTAGGTGACATGGAATTATTTTGCAATGGAATCTAAATAGCATTATACTCAATATTAAGCCTTTTCACCTCTACTTCAAAATAGTTTAACTTCTCCTTAACAAAAGTACAGATGCCTCCACCCTTTCCTACTTCTCTATCCTGCCTATATACTCCATATCCAGAGATTCTCTAGTCTAGATTCCCTGTTAGCCATGTCTCTTGAATGCATATAATGTCAGATTTAGTTTTCATGTCAACAGTATTTTTCTTTAATTCTTGCACATGCTACCAGGATGCGCGCATTCCAACTAAAGATTGTCACCACAATTCAATTTTAACCATCAACGCTTTTTTCACTTAGGAAAGCTGGAGTCATTCGACTGATAGGTTGCTAATATGTAAATACTTTTCAGCTGCTTTAACTATAATTCTCATTTTCTCTGTTTTCTTTCCTATTTGAGATGTGCAGTTGACTGCCTCATAGAAGCGTAGGACTGAAAGGGACCTCAATAGCTCATCTAGTCCAGTCACCTGCACTGAAGGCAAGACTACATAATAACTCCAATGATGGAGATTCCACAACCTCCCTAAGCAATTTATTCCAGTGCTTAACCACCCTGATAGTTAGGAAGTTTTTCCTAATGTCCAACCTAAACCTCCCTTACTGCAATTTAAGCCCATTGCTTCTTGTCCTATCCTCAGAGGTTAAGGAGAACAATGTTTCACCCTCCTCTTTGTAACAACCTTTTATGTACTTGAAAACTGTTATGTCCCCCCTCAGTCTTCTCTTCTCCATAAATGCTATGAACCTCTCTTTTTCTCTACAAACAGTATGTCATCTATGTTATCCCCAGTAGCACTAAAAACATCCTTTCCATTATTTTGTTGCTTTGTTATTTCTTTTCCCTTATTGGGATTCTCTCTCAGTGCATCTTCCTGATGCTCTTATTATGGAACTGCCTGATCCAGGTGTGGGTCTTTTGTAGTCAGGAGTGGCTAGCCCGAGGTCCTCTAGCCCTTGAGGGGCAAGCCACCCTGTTACACATTCCCATCATCATATCTGAGTGCCTTGCCAGTTTATTAAAGACAAAAAGATCTCTGTAGATCGCTCTTCCCCTCCTACTACCCCACTGCATAGGGAGTGTTTGTAGGTGTTATTTAGGAAGAGATGGGTTGAAGCAACAGGGTATAAATTTAATTCTAAAGGTGATCAATTCATTCAGATCTCTTCCTGGAGTGAATTCACAGCAGGGGGTCAGTTGCTCAGAAAGCTCTGATCCCTGAACACAGTTTCACTTCTGAGGTTGACAGTCCCATGGTGCCAGTAAAATATAGAAGTCCTGGGAAATCATGATCATGCAGGCTGAGGTGGTCTCTGAAGTAGCTTGGATCAGCCCTGAGGAGGGCATTGAAGATGAAGCCTGAAACTTAGTTAGACCCAGTAGTGAGCAGGTGCCTGGATGGACCACACTGAGAGTCCCACACTCAGGGCAGATTGCAAGGAATAGGGTAGATAATTCCCCCAAACTGGTGGTTTATTCTGTAATTAGATTCACCAAGCCAGTAACAAAAGACCTTCTGCAGTACCACAATGGTTAACCAGAATCCAAATATAGTCCCTGGCTCCCATCCAGACAACCAAGTCTAATATAGTGAGAGGTTATTGAAAACCCATTTCAACATATGTGAGGTTCTTGCTGATCTCAAAGGATCAGACACTTACTCCCAGTCAATATGCATCTCAGATCTTACCCAAATATCACGCTGTCAGCCAATCCTTAGTAAACTAACTAAAGATTTATTAATAAAAGAAAAGAAGAGAGTTATAAATGGTTAATAGATCATATACATACAATGATTGCAAAATCCTTATATCAGGTTTGTAGCAGTGATGGGATAGATTGCTGGCTTGTAAAGGTATCTCTGGTAACTTAGAATATAAGAACAGCCGTACTGGGTCAGACCAAAGGTGCATCTAGCCCAGTATCCTGTCTTCCGACAGTGGCCAATGCCAGATGCCCCAGAGGGAATGAACAGAACAGGTAATCATCAAGTGATCCATCCCGTTGCCCATTCCCAGCCTCCAGCAAAAGATTGGAAGGTTGTCAGTCCATGGTTCAAGATTCTCCTTTTAGTTGTAAATCCACAGTCCATAGAATTAGAGCAGAAAAGAGGCAAAGCAGGGATACCTCAAGTATCTTTTATATCCTCTGCCACATGCCACCGCCCAGGTGCATGGAAACTTATTGGCTCAAGATAGAGTCCAGGGTCACATGTCCTTATAACATGTTATTACATGCTTTGCTGACTCACAGGGGCAGCCATTGCCCATATTCTTTCTGAGGTGTCCACAGGCAAGGCTTCCTGGGTGGGGTGGATTTCTTCAATGGTCCATTGTGAGCTGAGTGTTCTTAACGGGCCATCGACACATAGCTGTCTAGCCCTGATGTAAATCTACCTGGAGGCTGTCACCCAGGAACAAAACACATGTTGTAGATACAAATACATAGCCAATATTCATAACTTTAGATACAAAGATGATACATGGATTTAATCAGGATGTCATACTCAATCACTTGTAACTTTTCCATTGACACCTTACATGATACACTTTGTGGAAGATTTCTTGCAATTGTATATCGATGGTAATATGAATGATATAAAAGGTCATCTTTACGTACAGCATCACACCAGTATGCAGCAGAAAGCCTGTGAAGTGAGCAGCACTCTCAGTAGCTTTTGTTGCTTAGTAGATGGGTGCTGTGTTCTGAGCCAGCTAGTACTTTTTAGCAGTTTCACTCCTATATGGAACCTAAAATTGGATCAGAATCTGGCTTTTTATAGTATAAGCATTTGGAAAATTCCAGGCCCGATTTTCAGAGGTGCTGAGCACCCACAACTCCAGCTGAGCTCAGTGGGAGCGATAGGTTCTCTACCTCCTCTTTTGTTTTTCAAACTCCGGATTTAGATTAGATGGTGGCTCAAAACCCAAACTCCATCAAACACCCTTTTAAATAACTCTTCTGTGCTCAGGTAGGAGAGTATTAGGAGAGCATGTCCTGGCCCCACTTCTCACCACTACCAGGTGAAAAAAGGATAAGGGAGTTCAGCAAGGAAGAACCCTTTATCACCTTTCCTCCTGCTCAGAAGAGACAATCTCTATGTAAAAAATACCAAAACCAATTTGGGGGAGAAAGTGCATTTGAATACGTGCCTTGTCTAAGACGTCTCTACCTGTTTGGTTGCTTAAATATAGATTAGTGAATGGAGTGTTTGCGAACAGTAGCTAATTGACAGCCCTGGAGACAGTTACTACAGTATGGACAGCTGCAGTGTTAGCTTCCGCACTCTGCCTCCACCCTCACCTGGAGGGACGGCTTCTAAAAGTAGGTCTACGCTACAGCTAGGAGCAAGCCTTCCAGCCTGGGTCAACGGAGTCACGCTAGCACATGAGTTAGTGCTAGAGGGGCTCAAGCTAGCACTCTAAATATTGCAATGTGGGACATTCTGGCTCAGGCTGGAGCCCAGACTTTCAATCCTAGGGGTTGGGTGGGCTTAAGAGCCCAAGCTTCCACCCAGACCAGAATGTCCCACATTGCTATTTTCAGCATGCTAACTTGACTGCTGGCAATAGTCTGTATACTTGGGCTGGGAGACTCGCTCCCAGCTGGACTGCACCCTAAGGGTCAGAGGGGTAGTTTAGTTTTATGGCCCGTTCAGAGCTTGTCCTCTGCTGACAGCAGCACCAACCATGGCGGTGGTTTTCTGAGCTGGATGGAGATCATCTTACTCATTTCACATACATCCCTAGAGCCTTCATTCCACCAGCCCTGCAGGAGGGCACAGCACTGAAAGCCATTGAACCAAACTGTAAACCCTGTGTATGATGGAACCCACGTCAAGCCGGGGGTGATGCCGCACCCGCAGCACCCTTAGTTCCAGCACCCCTGGAAGGGCAATGTGCTTTTTGCAGTAACTCAATGGTATTCATCCTGTCCTGCAGGGTTAATTTATCTCCTATAGGACAGCTGAAGTGTCAAGGCTCCAGAACAGCAGCCATCAGATGGTACACCTCTACCCCGATATAACGCAGTCCTCAGGAGCCAAAAAATCTTACCACGTTATAGGTGAAACCGCGTTATATCGAACTTGCTTTGATCCGCCGGAGTGCGCAGCCCTGCCCCCTCCCCCCCCCCCGGAGCGCTGCTTTACCACATTATATCCAAATTCGTGTTATATCGGGTCGCGTTATATCGGGGTAGAGGTGTAGTAACTTTTAGTCATGACCAACCTGGGCTGGACTCAATGCTCTGTTCCGGTATGTCATCGCCAGTCCCCTATTTTTGTCCATAGCATGTGAAACACTTGAGATATTAAATAGGACAATATTCAGGGAAACAGAAATTTTGATAGTGTTTTATTAATACTGTGTGAAGCCAATGTGGATGATATTGGTTTTGCTAATGAAAATAATGGCCTTAATTTTATTTGCTGATGCTAAGCATTTTGCATACATGCAGAGAATTATATTTACCCCCAAGCATGCTGTACAGAGGCAAAGGAATTTACATTGATTAAAACGTCAGAAAACAGAGACCTATAAAAACTGTGAAAAGAAAAACAATTTTGGCTGGGGATGTAGAATGCTAAAATTGTAACATTTGTTGAGTCTTGTTCTCCTTGTTGCGTCTCACCATCCTAACACATCGAAAACTCTCCTGATGGGTGGATTAGAAGAGAACAGTTGTAATAAATATTCCATTCTGGAAAACCTGAGTGCTCTCCACATTGAATGCATGTGGCTGCAGATTCAGGTGTCTCATAATGAAACACAGGTGTCTTCCTCCCGCTCTGATTTCTTCCCTCCCTCTCCTGTCCTTGAGAATTCAGTCATGTTTGGATGGTACGCTGGCTACTCTTTGGCACTGCCATAATTACAGTGGTCAAGGCCTGTGTTCTTGACAAAGAAAACATTCCTCTAACTGAACCTGAGTAATCCTTAATGAGTCCTTGTATCTTGTGATAAATTTCATAATTATTCAGCCCCTACTACTAACACCGAAATTCATCACTCAAAGCAAATTAGCCGAGATTCATTAGAATAAGACATCTAGTAGGCACATGTACTTTATTAGCCTCTTACACCAATAGTTTTAATTAGGTACATATTTCACAGCTCTAGAGCTACTCGAGTGAAGGGCTGCTTTTATCTCTTTTATTTACAGTAACAAGCTATCAAACAAACACCACCATAATTAAACTTGGATGAAAAAAATTGTTTTTTTATTAACGGCAAACTATTCAAATCTTGGGTTTCATGAACCTGAAATGATTTTATTAACTAAATAAATACCATTACCAAATGACTAACAAGATGGGGTTGGCTACACCTTCTTTGGAGTTACAAGTGGCTTTCCATTATTTTTTTTTTCCTTCCCTGATGGTTTCCCTCTATCTCACCTTCAGGAAAAAAAGAAGATCTCTCCATCAGATATTTTAGTGATGAGAAAAGTGATTAAAATCCAGAACATTTTTAAATTATTAATAAGGAATTTAAATGATGTTATAAAAAAGGGAAATACAGGAGAAAATGTTACACATTCATGGATTTTTTACTCATGCATAATAATAAGTTGAAAACACTTTTGTTATAATACTTTCTAAATTAAAGAGGGGGAAAAAGCTATTTCATAATCCTTTTACACAGTTGTTGAAGTGTCAATAAATGATAAACAGCGCCATCTGCTGGCTATTGTGTTAAATAGGCCCTTCAGTTCTCAGTTTACTACACAGAAATCAATAACCAGATATGGTACTGGCCAGGGCAGTGTGTATCCTCAGACATAGTTGGATGTTAATTATGCTAATCTATATGGACTTTGGTCAGCATTCCTTACTCTGGCAAATCAACCTCTGATCAATGGAAGATTTGCCTACATTAGGAGAATACAAAGCTGAATAAAGCCTATACTGTACAAGAGGCAAAGGGGACATGGGAAGATACTGATGAAGGAGAATTATGTTGTTTGCTGTAGGTAGAAAGTGCCAACTTCAATCTCTGTTTATTTAAGTTTCTCTCTCGGCAGCATGTTTCTATTTCTATTTCATTAGCTTTGTAAGATATACACTTTTTATATCTGTTATTATTGTATCTGATATACATTGTTATTAATAAACCCCTTCTTGGCATCTGAGAATGAATTTTCACACACATTTAGCCATCTTGTCTATGTCTTAAATATCTAATGCAGTTCTACTCTGTAGATAAACAATTTTTAAAAATAATAAATTGGACAGTAATTATCTGAAAATTGCACTTTCTTGCTGAACATACCTGCTGTGTGTGTGTATTCAGAATCAGATCTTCCCCTTTTGGTGGCAAAAATAAACTTTTACTGCTGTTTACTCCTATTAGCCCTGCAGAACCTGCATTGCTAAGTGAGAGCAAGCTGGATTCTTTTCTGGCTCATGCATCGTCAAAAGAAGGATTAATTAACACATAAATCATCCCTTTCCCCAGCAGCAGGGACAGAAATCCAGTGAATGCTTCCTCTGCACCATCATTCTTTCCTTTCCCCCACCATCCCAGAAGCCCTTCCATGGGGTTGGTTTGGGGATCTGCATTTGAAAAGAGGGTGGAGCTACATGTCAGTGAGCTGAAATGGGCCAGTGGGGCTGGGAAGGAATGCAGAGGCAATGGACTTCAACCCAGATGGTGGTTGCTTCCAGATGGTGGTTGTGGGCTGAAGCCTTTGATTCTTCTGCAGGTGTGCAAGCCCTGAGGGAACAATGTGGTGGAAACTCCATAGAGGAACCTTACTGAGTTTCCTGTTCTCTACCCAGCCTTTTCCCAAGGACGGTACAATATGGCCTAATTTCCAAGTATAGGGCTAAATTCTACCTTCATTGATACCATTTTGCCCTTCTGAAGACAATGTGGTTGTCATTGAGGACATAATCTGAAGGCAATGAGTGTGCACAGACATCACTAAAGGTTTATGCTGGACTACACAGTATTTGTCACTGGTGAAGATACAGGAACCCAGCTTTTCTTTCAGATCCCAGGTTGTGCCTGCAGGGCTAGCAGTTAAGAAAGCCATCTTTTTACTCTGAACACTGAGTATATTCAATCGGGAGTCCCCGAGAGACAACAAACATGGAGCTCTCTACAATGCCAGTTTTACCAAGTTACTTTGCACAGCAGAACTACACATTCAATTCTTCTAATCTTTAAAAAACCAAAAATACATTCTGCCATATCTAAACTAAAACAATGAGACAAAGATGTGATATTAGTGTGTTTCATCTGACCCCTGCAGATCCTGGAAACATAATACTAAAGTGCTGGAAGTCACAGACTATTTACTTCTCGGTAATGAAATTCATATTGGAAAATTCCATGAAACAGAAATAGGGAAACCCCAGCACCGCTTGTGTGTTAAATGTATAATCATGACTAACTGGCCTATTTTGGGTACAACTCTCATACTTTTCAGCAAGTCATTCTAGATTTTTGTCTGTCCTTAGCTAGGACATATATGTGTGCTACATTTTAACTTTTTTATTTCTACCATTGCAGAGCTCTAGATGCTAGACAATTAAAATACAAAATACAAACAACATTCCAAATACACCAGTATAACTGAACTGACTGACCAAGATCATGCAACCTAAAAACAATCAACCCCTTTCCCCGCTCCCCCCCCCCCCCCCAATTATAACAATAACTCTGTTCTACCACCACTACTAATCCTCAGCCCAAACCATTTCCAGCCTGGGCCGAAGTCCTGGCCCCACTGAAGTTAATGGCAAGCAGTCACACCAGAATTTCACTCACAGATTTTGCAGTGTGCGCATAAGGTTAACAAGATCAGGCTCTGAGACAGGGGGAAAGTTGTCAAAAAGCCTTTCCTATGAAAAGCAGAGGGCCTCCATCTGATTTCAGCTGTGGCAGTATCAAATATGGAAAGAAGTGGTCTCTTAAGTAGCCTGGTCTATATAGGCCAAAACAATCACTGTGAACTCCCCCAGAATGCTAAAAGAATTCAGAGCAATGTGCTCTCAGAATGCTGTACTTCTCAATAAATGGACCACCACATTCTGCACTAATTTCAGCTTCCAGATTGTCTTTGGGTGATGAAGCCCCAAGTAGAGGGGATTGCAGTAGTCTAGTGTCAAGGTGAAAAAGCATAGATAATTATAGCAAAGTCACATCCCAAAAACTGTCACGTTTCTCAACAGGTGCAGATGAAACAAAAAGCTCTTGGGCACAGCTGCTCCCTGGGCACCTAGGAGCAGGCCTGAGTCTAATAATACCAACAGTTTGTGAATCTCTGTCACAGATAGCAGATGCAGTCTCTCAGTCACAGGTGCTGGTTTTCCAGCCAGCTCATTCTCATCTGTTCTTCCAACTCCTCCTAACAACATTACCTCAAGTCTTCCCTGAACGGTTTCTCAGCCAGCTAGCCCTCATCCATGGCCCAGTCTCATATAAACACATTCCTCTTCACCCACTGAGTCAGATGTGTCATAGATGTAAACTGCATGTAAATGCCATACTGAACACACCACATCCCATTTTCCCTCACCAACCCTCCCAATGGCTTTATCTGTACATCGAACAGAAAGTGAGACCAAACAGGCCACTGCAGAGCCTTGTATGAGGCAGACAGGCAACAGCGACCCCTGTGATGCCTTGGGGTAGAAGGGCAAAGTACCCTCAGGAATCTTTCACAAAGAACGCAGCAGAGCCATTTTAAAACAACTCCTATCTACTCCTACTAGGGCTGTGACTACAAATACCTTCACGATCAGTAGTATCAAAGGCGACTGATAGAGGAATCAGAAAATATGTATTCTGTCTCTGGAAAGTAAGGGCTGCTGCTATAAGCCTTCTACAAGCAGGAAACCTTCACAACCATGTCTCTGTGCAGACAGCTATTACATGCAAAATTTGGTCCCCAGTTTATACCCTGTAACTGTTTTATATTTTTGACATTGGAAAAAGGACATGGGTAGCCATGGAGTTAAATGTCTTACTATCAGTTTAATATTTTATGCAACCAGCAGCGTGACTGCAATGCTGTGATTGAGATTTTTACATGCACAAAAGTCAGCAAATTCAAAAGTTATATCTGCAGCAACTATTATTAGTCCCCATACATGAATGTCGTATTCAACATTATTATAGATTCTGGAACATTTCTGTTCATGCTAAGAGTGAAATTTGCCCCATGCAGAAGCGAACACAATTCTCTGTCACTTAAGTCTCACTTTTGCCCCATTTTGAAGGTTTAAGTCATATATAGCCCTGCATTGGCCTTCTCTATATTGGTGAATTTCACCCTAATGTCATATATGTGCACAAAACAGTCAAATTAGGATTCCTGTGCTAAATTGCCTCATCTTTGTGTATTTAAATTTTCTGTTAACATAGTTACTGGCACTGACTTTCCCTTGGAATTACTTTTAAAGTGTGCGTGGGAGGTGGGGAAGAGAACCCCATTGACTACACTTAGTTCATTGTGTGACTTATGAGATGAATGCAGATGGCAGAATTCCAGATGCTATATATTCAGGTATGCATACGCGCCGGCTCTGAGGGTGCTCCGGGGCTGAAGCACCCATGGGAAAAAAAATGGTGGGTGCTGAGCACTCACTGGCAGCCCCCCCACCCCGATCAGTGGCTCCCCCTTCCCCCCCCAGCGCCTCCGGCAGCCCTGCTGATCAGCACCTTCCGCTCCCTCCCCACACCTTCTGCGCATCATGATCAGCTGTTCCGCAGTGTGCAGGAGCTGCTGGGGGAGGAGTGAGGGCAGGGTGTGCTCGGGAGGGAGGGAGGGGACAGAACGGGGTGGGAAGAGGCAGGGCATGGGGTAGTGGGGGCAGGAAGAGGTGGGGTGGGGGAGGGCTTGGGGTAAGGGGTGGAGTGGGGGCGGGGCCTGCGGCAGAGCACTCCCCCAGCACATTAGAAAGTTGGTGCCTCTGCATGCATGCAGTGTCACATAGATATGTATTTAAACGATTACACATTGAAATAAATGCAGTGTGCATGTGTGTCTGGAGATTTGCACCTGTACATATAATGAGACGTTAAAATAAACTAAAGTTGGTTGAAATCCCACTGGATGAAACTGGGCAACTTCTTTAAGTTTCTGGTCATCTTAATAAAATAAGTAGAGCCCTGCATGGATCCAAAATTTGTATCCACATCTGATCCGCGGTCGGCAAAAATGATCCATGGATATCCGCAGACTTGCAGGGCTTTAGATATAAAATCTGGATCCGCATCCATCCGTGATCTGCAAAAATGGTCCACGGATATCAGCATCCACATCTGCAGATATAAAGTGGATATCCGCATTTGCAGGTCTCTAAAAATAAGTTTGTCCTTATCCACCTCTTTTTTTGATGCCTTATTTCATCTACAACCACTCCATGACTTCTACCCAGATTTATTTTTGAGCATCTTATGCCATTAACAATCTGTCTCCCCTCTGGCTGGATCCTGGAATGGAACTAGGCTACCCAACTTACCTTCCTCTCTCTGTTATCCCAGAACGACAGCCTCGTAGTCTGTCGCTTCCTTTTTCTCTCTGCTCTGCTAGTATTATTCTTTTCATTTAAGACAAAACCATGCAAGCCATCTCCATGCAGAACTCTAGTCAATAGGGGCATGCAAGGGTGGTCCCTTCCACAATATGCTATTCACATCTTTCTGTGTCTACTTACCTGCTTCATAAGTACCATGCATTTTTCCCGTAAGTCTTGCTGCTTACGTACTGGAGATGCCCACTGATGTACAGGAAACATTATACATTCTGGAATGAGTTTTGAAGGCCCTCTGTCTGGTACTGAGAGGGCTCTTCAACCCAGGAGCCTCAAGGCTCATGTGCAATATAAGGAAAAAGGGTGAAGACCTGATTCAAGGTGCTTCTAAAATAAAAATCAAGCTTTGGGTTCATACAACCAGCTCTGGGGATATTTTTGTGCACCATAAAGAAATGGCAGCAGTGATCAAGAAAACATTTCCTTTGATTCTGCCTTTCACAGTGACAAAGAAAGGAAATGTTGCCTAATGGTCAGAACAATGGACTGGGGCTCAAGAATCCTAGGCTCCATTCTGAGTTTTGCCAGTAATTTGTCATGAAGTTTTGGGTAAATCACTTGGTCTCTCTGTGCCTTAATTTAAACATCTATAAAATGGGTTATTATAGTAATACTAACCTGCCCAATGAGGTTTAATTCACTAATAATTGTAAAGTGCTTTGAAATCCGCGGATAAAAAGTGTTATACAAGTATTATTACCAGTTTTAAAACTCGCTCTATTGAATCTACAAATCATTAAACAAACCTCGTCAGCCCATGAGTAGTTTCATAGTTGAGTGGTTGCTGTGTCCAGGGAAATTAGCCCTACTTATTATCTCCTCCTCATGAGGAAAGAGGCTCTCTCTCCCAAACAGGTTTTGTTTACCCCTTTCCTTTTGGATGGTTTGGCAGAGGAGACACTGACCCTATGAGATTTACCAGGCTGCTGTCACCCTATAGTCAATAAGAACAAGTATTTCTAGTTCTATTGTGCCTTTCGTTGAACTGAACAAGGTGTTCAACAGAACATTTTAATTATAATCCCACTTCTAACAGCATGAGTAAAGGTGTTTAAAAAAAACAATCAAGCATGAAATAATTTAGTAATTGAAATGACATGTTTACTGTTCTATGTGTAAGCACATCCTTGCACAGTATAACATTTGAGGCATGAGAGAAGTTTGAGAATCCTATCAGAAGTGCTGTGTACACAGAGTCCAACAGCAACTGACATGCTTTCTCCTCCGACTTTTACATGCACTCCAGCCAAAGCTCTGACTCCAGAGAGAGTTTTTTCCCAGGTCGACTTTTTCAAAATGATTTGAGTAGAGGACAAGTAGCCACATGGCAGTTTTGTGCTGGTTCGATTCTGGGACTTGCCTTTCACTCTGGGTCAGCAACTCTGAAATGCAAAGGAAAATGTATTTGAGCCACGTTTAAATAGCTGTCCACTAACACCGGACAACACAACCAGTCTTTCAAACAGGTACTTTCCTCATGGCCATCCTGCTCTCTACCAGTAATGCCTAATTACAGTGGGTCAAATCCTGCCCCACTTTCAGGAATGCATGTGGCCCTACAGTCTTCCTTCTCGGTCTGGCAGGAAGTTGGGAGCCCCAGCAGAGAACTGTGTACACCTTATGCAACAGAGACACAGAGCTATGTTCCATTCACTGCAATGGATGAATGTGTTGGGGTATCCACAACTAAATGGAATCACAAGCCAAAGCCAAGCTGTGTAGGAGTTCGGACCATGGATACTACAGGCCATCTTAGGCTGCAGTGAAATGGTTCCACTGATGTTCATGGGTTGGCAGGAGGATTTCATCCCTGGCAGAATACCACTCTACTAAGCCTATTAACCTGGGCTTGAAGCAGAGTGAAGAGATGGCTCAGTCTATACTGTTGTTCTGGAACGTGGATTGCTATGGAATATTTTGACTCACATAGTAGGCTCATTTGACATTAAAAGACCACACTCCTTGAAATGGCTCCAGAGCCTCCCTTGCATTGCCACACCCCCTCTCTCCAGGAACAATCCAGGAATAAACAAATCCTGAAATTGTAACTAAAGATACCACAGATTGTCTCCAATGACTCAACATAGGGAGCAAGTTTCAGCATGATAGTCCCCAGACCTTCTGAGAACACCCTGGTACCAGCGACCACATGTTTAAATGCAGGGCTTGTGACTGAAAGCTGAACAGTTAATCTTAACTGCTGTGGTAGTGCCCAGGAAAGATGTAGTCTCTCAGGTAACCAGGACTGAAACCAGAAAGGGCTTCATAGATAAAAATAAATTAAATTATATATATTGGATTGGACCAGAAACTGCGCTGGACTCTAGAGCAGCCTCCAAAGAATAGATGTCACATGTTTCTTCTGGCTGATTCCACTCTGCAAGTGGGAAGCTGTGTTCTGCACAAGCTGAAGTGGGATAGTTTTCATAGGTAGCCTCCTACAGAACGCATTTCTGCAATAATCCTAGTAGGTGGTCGCAAAAGCATGACAACAGTGGTAAGGTCCATACTGGAAAGACTTGAGAGAGCATAGTCTAGCCAAAAAATAAATTCACTTTCACATTTGATGGCACTTGGCACTCCAGGAGCCATCAAGGATCTAGAAACACCACCAGGCAAGGAGCATCCTTGACAAAAATACCCCATAACCACAAAACTCAGCTTTGACAGTGGCTAGCCAGTTTCCCAGTATGATACTGGGGGAGGGATAGCTAAGTATGATACTTAGGGGGGAGGGATAGCTCAGTGGTTTGAGCATTGGCCTGCTAAACCCAGGGTGGTGAGTTCAATCCTTGAGGGGGCCACTTAGGGATCTGGGGCAAAAATCAGTACTTGGTCCTGCTAGTGAAGGCAGGGGGCTGGACTCAATGACCTTTTGGGGTCCCTTCCAGTTCTAGGAGATAGGTATATCTCCATATATTTACTCTGTGATCTCTCAGAAAGGCAAGACTAGAATCACCCAAGATTTTTGCCCATAAAGATCTGCCCTGAACCACTATTTGATGCATTAAGCTCCCAATGACAGAGGTGCTGGTGCTGTCGCATGAGCTGGACCATAATTATTTTTTACACAAACAGGACTATTCTGTTTAACACATTATGACTATGCAATTGTCCATGGTATTGAAACATCTTCTAGGAGATCTGATCTGGAAATTACTCTGATATCACTGGGATTTGAAATTTATAAGTTTCTCAGGTATTCCACCATCACCCAGATGAACCCATAAATACAGCATATAGCAAAGTAAAATATTTAAGAATCAGTATTTAATAATCTGTCAAACATACATATGACAAGTTTTCATTAACAAGGGACTGTACTGGTGCCCATAGATATTTAATAACATGGACACTACTAAAAATTTGATTGCTACCCCTCTTCTTGAAATACATTTTCTTACTACCTTAGCCAGGCTTTCAGAATAAAGCCGAGAGAAAAAACTTGGCACAATCGTCCCTTCTCTTAACGAGTCAAATCACATTAGTAGAGACCTTAGTTAGCCTGTCTGTTGCAGTCAGTGCTTTCTTTATTGCTGAGCAATAAAGTAAGCAGTTGGTCTCACTGAAATCAATGGCATAGCTTCCCTAAACTACAGTAGGACCAAGATGTGTTTTTTAGGAACTAGCTTGGCCCTATCCTCAGCTATTGTCCTAGCACTACGTTGAAATCAATCTGCAAGGTACCATATAGGCATTTAGTCAAAGATTCCAACAGCCAATGGTAAACACAGATCACATACATGTGGCTAGGGTCACACACACACACATTTATGGGCCTAGTCCAGACCTTTGAGAGACGATGTCATTAAGTGTGGTTTGAATTTGGGAAAAATAATAATTGTATCATTGGCATAAAAAAATAGGGCTCAGTCCTAACATCTCTTCCCTTCCGGCGGCACTGAAAAGGAGTTCAGAGTAAGTGCCTTAAATTTCACACCTTCTTACTCCACAGGTGTGATCCCGGTTTGGATTGATGACTTTAACTATAAAAAGAAGTTTTCATTACCTTTTACTTTTGTCAGCACTGCAGCAGCCAATAATGTGAGGTGGATTCTACTCCATCAACAGATTTTTTTAAAATTAATTCCTGATTGCTACATCTGTGCCAACCTCCTGAAGACAAGGGGCCTGCACAGTCTTTATGACGGGTGGTGAAAAGACCCTAGTTTGACAGACAAGTTGAGTTTGCAAAGCTGGCAGTTAAAAAAGTCGTCTTACTTGTAAACTGGGCACCTTTGTTAAGGAGTCACTAAGTGGCAAACACGGAGCCCAATGAAAGTCAGTTTTCAGAGTGGAACCACACTTTAAACATGTTCCTTAGCTGTGCAAGGGTGTGACGAAGTGGGGATTTTCCCTTGTTATGTTGTATGTGAGTTTTACTGTTTTGCATAAATACTGTGTGCCTCAGTTTCCCTGTGTGCTGCACCAATAACTTGGTGGTGAGAATAGGGTTGTGTGACTTTGGCTGAGACCGCTGGGGCAGGTGAGGCTGCTCCAGCTGCCTGTACATATGCTATGACCAGTGCCCTTCGTAACCTGAGACCCAGGAGGGGCGTGCAACCCAGAAAGTGAGACAAAGACAAGGAGGAGGAGCAACGGGGTTGTCTGAGGTCAGGTCACTGGAAGCTGGCAGTCTGCTTGGGGGGACTGGAAGAGGGGGAATCCAAGCCATCTGGCCGAGGACTCCCCAAGATGGACTTGGCTGAAAGTCAGATTTCTGTGATAGCAAGCTCTGTTCTATGCTGTGTTCCTGTCAACTAATAAACCCTTCTGTTCTACATGCTGGCTGAAAGTCATGTCTGACTGCTGAGTTGGGGTGCCGGCCCCTCTGGCTTCCCCAGGAGCCCCTCCTGGGCGGACTCACTGCAGGAAGCACACAGGGAAGAAGGGGATGCTGAATGCTCCGAGGTCAGATCCAGGAAGGTCGAAGCTATGTAAGCTTCTTGCCCTGGTGATAGTATGCTCAGAGAGAGGAGGCATGCTCCCCCAGAGTCCTGACTGGCTTCATATGGAGTAGTTCCAGAGTATCGCCCCGTGACAGAGGACCAGATCTGTATTGGTGCAGCTTGACTCAACTGAAAGAGGCCTTTCCCCAGCTTTCTTCTTCCCCAATCCTGAGGCCAGCTGGGAGTAGTTCAGTCCCCTGTGCAATTCAGAGTAGCCTCGGAGCTGCACTAAGCCATGCCTGGCTACTATTGTCATGTGCCTTCTCCCCACCATGTAAGGCTATCTACACCAGCTTTCTGCCACCAGTGCCAGAGGAGTCCCCATGGAGCTGGTTCAGTTCCTATGCACAATACAGGCTTAATGGAGCCAGGATATGGCTCATGATCACTAAGCAAGCAACATATCTTCCAGAGATGCTGTTTCTGCTTTGTTGTGTAAACATGGTAACTACAACTTCATGTCTCACACTTTAAGAGGTGTACTCTCAGGCTGGTTTTCTACCATACTGAGGCTTCAAGAAATCTGAACTGTGTTCCTATACTTCAGTTCTGGCTTGGGGTTAATCTCCAGATACAAACAATGTAGCATTTCCATCCACCAGACACTCTTTTCTCCTCTTTTGACTATTTTAAATATGCTAATATGCCCTGACATTTTAAACAAGATACATCTCAACCTGTGGTCCAATATGTAAAAGTTCAGCTGCTATATAGGCTCTAACATATTTTCCTCAGACAGTAAGCTACTGCTCTGGGGGGGTATTTGTTCCCTTCTGTCAGGAGAGATTTAAATGCACTAATCATTATATATTTGACACATTCTTTGTCAGTGTCAAATGTCTTTTGTGGTTAAGCCCAGTAAAGCTAAAACAAAAGGTCTCCCAGATATTAGATATATGGTGACATTACTGAAATCACTTGGAGGCAGTAATTTTTTTGTCAGCCTATGAAAAGAAAAATGGAGCTAGTGGTAAAACAAAAGGAAGATGCAGGATTGTCTTTTTAGCTATTTTTGTTTATGTCAGATATTGTGATTGACATCTGGCCAAGCACACCCCCTCAGCCACTAATGCTGATGGCATGAAATGGGACAAAAAGAAATTACCAACCAAGTAAACACTGATGGGGAAGAAGGGACTTTTGTTTACTTGTTTGCTTGCTTTAAAGGCTGTTCTTTCAGCACACAGTTATATTACTCAAAAGTAGTTCACACACACAGAGACCACTTACTATCTGGGCTGTTAAGTTTCTTCAGTGTTTTCTTTCCTTCTGCTTGTTTGAATGGTGTTGTAGTGCTGGTTTTGTTGGGTGTCAGTCCATCATTATACTGATGTCTGAGGTTAGTGAAAACTGACATGGAAAATACAATCCACTGGCCTTAAACTGAAGCAGTAGCTCTGGTTTTTTTGAAGTTGGCAGGCTACATTTTTAAACTGCTTTGGCTGTTGAAGAAGTTGCAATATGTTTTTCTCTGTATCAAGCAGTTCCATCATAGAGTGTATTATCTGCTTCTATTATCATATACAGTATACTGCTTTTGAAGAGCAGCTTCTCTTAGTGACGTTCACTGAAAGGGTTAAGGGAATTTCATGGCCACTTACTGGTGCTATGCCAGTTACGCAGCCCTAGCATTTCTTAAAACAGGGGTTCTGGAATATTATAGTTCAGAATAGCAGATGCAGATGCACAACAGCAAGTAGTTACATGGCATCGGCTTTTCTCAAAAGCTGCAGAGTTACGGAGGCCTAGTCTAAATTGTGAACAAGTGGGACAGAATTCTGCTATAAATTTCTAAATTCCATTTGAAACTATTATCCCAAATGTAATGATTATAAAAGAATACGACAGACTCAAGACCAGTGAGATACATTCCATAAGCTTCTCCCATATATACTGCAGTTACAGGCTGAAATCATTTCAGTATTTTATCTATTTTCCCCCCCCACTTTTTAACACCACTCTAAGAAAGTTGGCATTTTAATGCATTGAACTTGCTGGAGCTAAAAATGTCCAGATCTTTTTAATAAGGTACCTTTCAATATTAAACATTGGGGTATATTCTCTTCTTGAAGCACACACTTAACTCCCATTAGCATTAATAGCAGTTAGGCTTACATACTGAGTGGAGAATATATTTTTCTGTCTCTTTGTACTGTGCTTGAAGAAAAACTTTGAAGAAATTGAGAAAAGCAGAAAGAGCAGTATATTAATTTTAAGGAGATGAAAGCAGTACATGTCATTCCTAAATTTCATGGAAAAATGCACCGTTAGTAACAAAGATGAGTAGAAAATTTCAAAATCATTTTGAGCAGCATTAAAATCAGTCTTCCCTGATTTTCTGTTTTCCCCTTCATTTCAAAGCACATACATTAAACTCATTTTATCCGTATAATGTATATAATGATTCTAGACAACATAAGAAGGACACCATGATTTTTCCTATTTCAATGTATAAACTGATGAGCCAATTTATGCAGCTTAAACCATTGCTAAAGAAGATGCATCAAAAATTGTCTGTGATCATTACAAATAATAGCATAAAATGGTCACAAGAAGCTATTTTCTTATCATATTTTCATTAAAACATCTTTTTACCTGCTTTGCTTTTCCCATGTCTGTAACCTGCATTGTAATCAGTCTTATTAACTGAGAACATAAATATGATTTATTATGGTCTGATAATGGAAGCTGCATGGACCCAGAGAAGGGATATATTGTCCTTTGATAAAATGGCTCTTTTCTCTCAAATAGAACTCTATCATGAGAACATGCAGAATGTAGTGAGTGATTATTTCCTGAGGGTGAGTGATGGCACAACCCTACAGAAAATCTTCTTGTTGGCCATGACAGCCTCCGAGTGTCCCCAAATCTCACTGAGTTTGACAACCTGCAGACACGTTTGATGAACTGTATTCTTCTGTCAGAGACAGCCTGTCTGGGAGGAGAAAAGGGAACCTTTATCGTCTGATCTGCTATTATTGCCTTGATCTTTTATAAGCCATCTCTAATGCACATGAATATAATATCCTTTCACACAAGTGCCAAACATAATAGAAATGTAGTTAAAGGACCCTTCCCCAGTTATGTAAATGTCCTAATACCATAATTAGAAAAGATGGTTTGTGAACGATAGAAGTAAGGAAAGGGTAATCAAAATGTTTTAACATTATCTTTCGGTTTCAAAGACCAAAGTCTGTGATAAATAGCATTTATGGTAGATATAGGGAACCAGCTTATGTTGAAGCCTTTGCCCAAAACAAATAGTTTTGAGTATGATGCTGGCATTATATTTTCATAAAACATGTAAATGGCAGCTGGTCTTAAGCCAAGAATGATTACTGTGCAGATACGACTTAAAAGAAAATGACTATCCCACTCAAAATCCCTGTATGACTGTTGCAGCAAGAACAAAGAGCTACTAATAAGTACTGCACTTGGACAAATGGGTCCTCAAGCCCAAATAAAGTTGTCCAATAAATCTCTCTTTTATCTACTTCCAGATGAACAAACATAACAAAATCTTTTTAAATTAGCAGATGTACCGACTAACAAAACACCCACATTTCTCAGCTCAGATTGTCTGGTTTATTTGTCACAGAACAATAAAAGGGACAAGGTAAAGATTTCCAAGTTGCCTTGTTAAGCAGGATGTGTAATTTTTCATTAAACTTCCAACATCTGGAGTTGGGATGTCCCCGTGTTAAGTGTGTGTGTGTGTGTGTGTGTGTGTGTGTGTGTGTGTGTGTGTGTGTGTGTGTGTGTGTGTGTGTGTGTATATATATATAAGTAGAGTCTGTTCTAGATTTGATTTTGACAAATAGGGAAGAACTGGTTGAGAATTTGAAAGTGGAAGGCAGCTTGGGTGAAAGTCATCATGAAATGAATAGAGTTCATGATTCTAAGGAATGCTAGGAGGGAAAACAACATAATAAAGAAAACGGATTTCGAGAAAGCAGTCCTTAAACTCAGGGAGTTGGTAGGTAAGTTCCCTTAGGAAGCAAATCTAAGGGGAAAAGCAGTTCAAGAAAGTTGGCAGTTTTTCAAAGAGACATTATTAAGGGCACAAGAGCAAACTACCCCACTGCATAGGAAGTGAGACAAAAGGCCACCCTGGCTTATCTGAAACTCAAAAAAGAATCCTAAAAAAAATGGAAACTAAGTCAAATTACAAAGGATGAATATAAACAAATAACACAAACATATAGAAACAAAATAAGAAAGGCCAAGGCACAAAACAAGTTTAAACTAGCTAGAGACATAAAGGGTAATAAGAAAACATTCTACAGATACATTAGAAGCAAGAGGAAGACAAAGGACAGGGTAGGCCCATTACTCAATGAGGGAGGTAAAACAATAACAAAATATGGAAATGGAAGAAGTGCTAAATGACTTTTTTGTTTGTTTTCAGTTTTCACCAAAAACTTTAGTAGCAATTGAACATCTAACTTAATGAATGCCAGTGAAAATGAGGCCAAAATGAGGCCAAAATAGGGAAAGATTAAGCTATAAATTACTTAGACAATTTAGATGTTTTCAAGTCACCATGGCTTGATGAAATACATCCTACACTACTCAAGAAGCTGATTGAGGAGATATCTGAGCCATTAGCGATTATCTTCAAAAAGTCATGGAAGACGAATGAGATTCCAGAGGACTGGAAAAGGGCAAATATAATGCCAATCTATAAAAAGGGGAATAAGGACAATCCAGGGAATTACAGACTAGTCAGCTTAACTTCAATACCCAGAAAAATAATGGAGCAACTAATTAAGCAATCAGTTTGCAAACACCTAGAAGATAATAAACTGATAAGTAACAGTCAGCATGGATTTGTCAAGAAAAAAATCATGTCAAACCAACCTAATACCTTTCTTTGACAGAGTAACAAGCCTTGTGGATAGTGGAGAAGTGGTAGATATGGTATGTCTTGACTTTAATAAGGGAAATAAATTTAGATGAGCTACTATAAGGTGGTTGGAAAACCATTCCCAGAGAGTCCACAGTCAAGCTGGAAGGGCATATCGAGTGGGATCCCACAGGGATCGAGCCTTGTTCTGTTCAGTATCTTCATTAATGATTTAGATAATGGCATACAGAGCACACTTATAAAATTTGTGGATGATACCAAGCTGGGAGGGGTTGCAAGTACTTTGGAGGAGAGGTTTAAAATTCAAAATGATCTGGACAAACTAGAGAAATGGTTTGAAGTAAATAGGATGAAATTCAATAAGGACAAATGCAAAGTACTCCACTTAGGAAAGAAAAATCAGTTGCACACATACAAAATGGGAAATGACTGCCTACACAGGAATACTGCAGAAAGGGATCTGGGGCTCATAGTGGATCACAAGCTAAGTATGAGTCAACAGTGTAACACTGTTGCAAAAAAACCAAACATCCTCCTGGGATGTATTAGCACAAGTGTTGTAAGCAAGACATGAGAAGTAATTCTTCCGCTGTACTCTGCGCTGATTAGGCCTCAACTGGAGTATTGTGTCCTGTTCTGGGTGCCACATTTCAGGAAAGATGTGGCCAAATTGGAGAAAGTCCAGAGAAGAGCAACAAAATGCTTAAAGGTCTAGAAAACATGACCTATGAGGGAAGATGGAAAAAATTGGGTTTGTTTAGTCTGGAGAAGAAAAGACAGAGAGGACATGATAACAGTTTTCAAGTACATAAAAGTTTGTTACAAGGAGGAGGGAGAAAAATTGTTCTCCTTAACCTCTGAGGATAGGACAAGAAGCAATGGGCTTAAATTGCAGCAAGGGAGATTTAGGTTGGACATTAGGAAAAATTTCCTAACTGTACGGGTAGTTAAGCACTGGAATAAATTGCCTAGGGAAGCTGTGGAATCTCCATCATTGGAGATTTTTAAGAGCAGGTTAGACAAACTCCTGTCAGGGATGGTCTCGATAATACTTAGTCCTTTCTTGCGTGAACGTGACTGGACTAGAAGACCTCTCGAGGTCCCTTCCAGTCCTACTTTTCTGTATTTGTGTTACTAGTGTTGGGAGAAATTCCAATTGCTGAGCCAAAAGGTTAATCATTAATTTCACACTGGTTATGTGGTAGGAATTCACATGTTGGTGTCTGAACAGAGGGGAGAAAAAAACAAAATAATTCACAGAAAAAAATAGGTCCCAAAGTTAAAGTCTTCCTGCTTTTTTTCCTTCAAAAAAATATTCAATGACTATGCCTCTAAAATATCCTATCCTTTAACAGTCTTGAAAAGCTTTTGTGAAAATGTCTAGGCCCAAGCACACAATATACTGTGATATTGAAGAAGACAATGATATTGAAAATTGAATGATAATTTATTCACCTGTCAAAATTATTCAACAAGACCAGGGTGAAGGAACAACCTTGCAATTCTGTTATCAACAGCAATTTCAGAATAACGGGGGATTTTTCAGTGGGTCAGTTGGACTCATGATGTGCTTTCAGTGCATGCATGTACACTAAGAGCTGATTGGTACAGCACTAGAGGATATAGAAGAAGTTCAGCTACCCACGAAAGAGGTGTAGGAAGCTAAGTATATCTATGGCAATATTGGAATGGGTGTTTTCAAGGCCCTCTCCTTAGTGAAAATGTGCTAGCAACAATAAAAGTTTCTTTGAGAAAAATGGACAGGCATATTTCCCTCCCTTCCTGCCAGGAAGCTTATAGCACAGTGTGGTTACTACATACTTTGAAATGCAGTGTGACTTGACACCTATAAGTCTTCTTATCCAGAGAGATACGTCTCTGAAATATTTCCAAAGAAAGAGAAAAATGTAAAAATACTCCTGGAAAAATTATTGCGCTTCAGTGTTTGTGTAAACATTCTTGCCAGCAGCAAAGATGCTGTTACCATTTGTCTTGGCAATATTTTATTAAAAGTAAACTGCCAGCCATTGATCCTCTCTCATTTGGGCCGTATCCAAAGCCCACGGAAGTCAATGAAAGACTTCTGTTTGGATTAGGCATATAGTGAGCTCTGAGATGTTCTATCTTTCCTGCTATGGCTAAGGTAAATGAGTTCTGAATTCTGTTCAAGAAGAAAAAAGCAGTATCATTCATCCTGGATTTGATCACGTCTTTTCATTCCAACAACACAAGGGGTGAAATTCTGACTCTGCTGAAGTCAATGAGAGTTATGACACTGACTTCCATGGGATTTCACCTTAGAAATCCTTTAATAACATGATGTATCTTTAAAAGCACCCCCATTGTTTAGCCTTCTTAACCACTTGTTGACAGAAGCTTCCACTGAGTGTGGGGAGTGTGGTGACTTGGGCATCTCTCCACTCTCCATCTGTATACATGGCTGCATATATTTATGCAGTTACAAATGGTGAAAATCTAATAAAAACAGGAAAAACCTAAGTGAGCTATAATTCTGCTTAATCTCCCAAACTGGATTGTTGGAAGTTTGCTGAATTCCCCAATCCTCTCTCAGGTGCCAACAAATGAGTCAACAACATACCAAAGTTGTCACAACACAGCAAAAGTAAGTTATTCTTCCAGGATCTCAAACACATTCTAGTATAATAAATCCACTCTAACCACAAAGTAGTGCCAGAATAAAGAGTTGTTCCCTTAATTTACTGATGATTTACTTAGGCCATGTCTAGACTGCACTTTTGTTAAAACTTTTGTCGCTCAGGGGTATGAAAAAACACACCCCTGAATGATAAACGTTTTAAAGACAAAAAGCACCAGTGTGGACAGCGCTTCATTGGCAGGAGATGGTCTCCCGGCGACTAAGCTACCGCCCCTCATTGGAGGTGGTTTTATTTTGTTGCTGGGAGAGCTCTCGCCCAGCAACAAAGAGTGGCTACACTGCGCACCTTACAACGGCCTGGCTGCAGCAGCACAGCCGCGCCATTGTGAGGTGCACAGTGTAGACACAGCCTTAGCGGCACACCAGTGGGGAAAAGGAAGATGCACAGGATATTTGGGAATACACTGGCGAGGAGAGGAATTCCATTATGTTCTGAAGATATTCTGTCTCCCTCTAGTTTTAATAAACCTGGTTAATTTTCCCTTATCTGAGACATCAACGCCACTGGGCTTATCACACTTGATCTTCTTGAGTCTTCACTGTAGGCGCTGAAACACTTCAGGATGAGAAGAATAAAAGATTCATTTTTCCCAATGTTAAAAACTTCCAGGCATTGAAGTTAAATATGTCCGACACCTTTTTAATTGCAATAACAGTCACTTACTTTTACATAGCACCCATCCTCCAGAAGGATCCCCGAACATATTACAAGTTTAATAAAGTGCTATGCAAACCACATAAAGGAATCTTCATGTCACCCACCATTTGACTTCTGAGTTATTGTCCGGTTGCTGTTTGATTCTACTGGCACCACCACAGAACAATACTGGGTCAGCAGAATATAATTACCCACGTTTGACCAGGACAGAACAATTAACCACTATGCACTTGCAAGAAAAGCCCTAAGATCTTTAATGACAAGTTATCAAGAGTTTGCTTTTACATCGAATCCACAATTTAGCATCCAAGTAACTATCTTGCTTACCCTTATAAGATCTTATAGGATACCAGCCAAAAGGTGTTATGGCTACAAGCAGGCCTCCTACAATCATACGATAGAGATACTATTATGCCCCACCCCCCACTCCCTTAATTTATTAGAAAGCTTTGGAATAGTCATATAAGACATTTTGTTTTAATTTGGAAATTGTACAACTGTGCATCATCTTGGAAATCAACTCCTACTGTTTATGCAAGAGAAAAGTGGAAATGGCCTTCTAGAAAGTGGCTGAGGTAACTGAGAAGTGTGTCCTGGCAGTGGGAGAAACTGATGGATTTCCTATATAGCTGTATATTTTATAGCAAAACCTCTTTAACACATTTATACCATCCCCACTGTCTCTTCTCATTCACCTGTTTCTGTCTCTATCACCCCCTCCTCCATTTTCCTTACCTCATTTTCCCTCCCTATTCTTCTATTATTTCCTCTGCTAGGTTACTCCCTTTCCCTCCTCAGCTACCTTCTCCTCCGTCTTTATATACCCACTCTCACATTTTTTCTTTTTCTGTTTTGCCACTTTCCAACTCTCTGCTCCTTCTTTTCTTTAAATATGTATTAGTGCTAAGATTGGGGGCATGGATCAGCGTTCATGTCACACTCCTCATCAATACCTGGTCTTTGCCGGGAAAGCTAATGATCCAATTAGCGGACCGATTTTGGTGATGAATCCTGGTCATGTGCCACTTGAGGCAAGTTGTGCATATGCTAAGAAATGCTAAAACTGAGCTCTGAGGAGGCGAGGTGCTCCTGTCAGATATACGGGAAGGCCCACCTTGAGAAGCAGGGCTTTCTGAAGGGCCATTATAGTTGTCAGGAGAAGTGACTCTCTCTCATCCTTGATTTATATTTAATAAACAATCTACCCACTAGGTGCTTGAAAAATCACCAAGAAGCATGAAACCAGAGTCTGATTTTCCAATGGCCTTGCTATTGATATCCACTCATGTCACCTCCCCAGGGGGTAGCCAAAATGCCACATTTTCATTCATCGCGTTGCAAGCACTTTTCTTGTACAATGAGAAATTATACAAATGTATTCAAATTGCAATCTAAAGGTTGTGTTCTTGGGGTACTATTGGATGCCCTTGCTTTTGTAAAGCAAATAATGTGCTTTGAATATGCACATGGGTACAGCAGGAGTAGATATTACGTCTCCTCTAATAAAGGAATTCAAAACTACTGACAGTTACATTAACAGATATCTACTTCCTGCTGATCGTTAAAACACTAAAATAGGATATTTTGAGATTTGTTATGATGCAGGTCTGGCCTTATGAAGGTACAAGAAGCCAGTAGATTAAGTGATATTGTCCCTAATTTACACTTGTGAAAGAGAGTCCCATCAGCATGAGTTAAAGCTGGAGTGTCACCATTAACACTGAATTGTTTTACTTTTGTCTATTTAAGTCAGAGCCATTACATTATTTTCATGTACATGTAATATGTAATTATGGTTGCCTCCAGGCAGCTCAGTTCTAATCCAAGCCATATGGCCTGGAAGATGCTTTGAGGGGTGTGTGGATAAACACCAAAGCTCAATGCTCAGATGAAAACTCCAGGGTTTTACAAAAAGCAACTCTTTTGGCTTTTAATTATTTGACATAAATGTTACTAAAGAGACTGTGTTGCAAATGTGACAGAAACTAATACAGAGTGAGTAACTAAGCAAAGACTAAGGATACACCTACACTGCAGCTGGGAGCATGCTTCTTAGTTCAGGTATGCAGACTAGCCCTAGCTTCGCTCAAGCTAGTCTGCTAAAATAGCATTGTAGCTGAGGGCAGCACGGGTGGTGGATGAGGCCAGCCGCCTGAGGACAAGGCAACCCAGAACCCCCTGGGTACGTATTGGGCAGCTAGCCTGAGCTATGTATTATTATTATTATTTGTATTACCATAGTACCTAGAAACCCCGTTGTTCTAGGCACTGTACAAACCCAGCAACATCTATATTTTTTCTAGTAGCAGCTTGCTCGCCTTTTCTTCTGCAGGGTTTTTAAGCTAAGGTCTAAATTCTGCAATGACACCCACAGGGGCAGACCCCTCTCTCTCTCTCTCTCTCTCTCTCTCTGAGGAGTCTCACTGACTTTGATCGAGGTCTAAGCCTGAAATGTTTCAGTGCAATGAGCTGAGCTGAGACTATTGCAGCCATGTGGCTAAAAGGAGGCATAGTGACAAACGAATAGGGAGTTCAGAACATGCCCTTTCCTTACACGAGCCGGATCATCTCATGGTTAAGGCACTAGACATGGCCTTGAGAGACTTGAGTTCACTTCTTGGCTCCTGTATGTCCTTGGGCAGGTCAGATCATCCCTCTGTATCTATAATACAGGGAGAAGAAAGACTTCCATTGTCTTGTCTATTTAGACTGTAAGCTCTATGGTGCTCAGATCCACAAAGGTATTTAGGCTTCTACCTTCCACTGAAATTAATGGGAGTTAGGAGCCTAAATACCTTTGTGGATCTGGGCCAGAGTCTAACTATTTATATGTACAGTCCCTACCACAATGGGACCTAATCTCAGCTGAGGCCTCGAGACACTACTGTAGTACAGATCATAATAAAGCTTTCCATCTTTCGTATTCAGTGAAGGCAAAAAATAACACTCAGACTACAGGAAACTGCTCAGCACAAAATGGCACCTTCAGTGGAATAAAGTCAGAGCCATTAGCTATCAACTGCTATAGAAATATTGAAATTGCATCAGGGATTCCTTTTTTAATTGCCATTTAGGGATTTAAATGAAATTTTAAAAAAGAAAGAAAGAAAGAATGTTTGGGCTGCAATCTCTCCTTGCTTCCAGTACAGACAATCATATAAATTACGTAGACACTTTTAAAAATACATTATTTACTCAATAACCCATAATGGGTCCAGGGCTCCTTTTACATGCTATAATAGAAGTACATAATTGCAGACTTTTCAAATGGGTATTTCTTTTAGGCAATAGTCTGTAATGGCTACTTCAAAGCTCTTAGGCTTTTATCATGTGAAGGCCTAAGTAGAAAATGTTTAGTTCCCTGATCACTGACCTAAGAAAGGGCAACAGTTTCTTTGGAGCAGCTATTGTCTAGTAGTTCAGGTAACATACATTTATAAAAAAGTTCTTTGGGAAAAATATGCTAGGGAAAAAATGCTTTTCCTGTAGAGTAACCCTTTCTGGAAAGCAAAAACTGCTGATGAGATCATTGTTTAGGATTTTTATTTTCCCAGAAAAGACAAACAGATTAGTTTTCTGTATAGAGCTTGAGCCAGCTTCCAGTCAACCCAATGGGAGTCACTCCATTCCATTGACTCAAATTGGAGTTGGATCAGGCCTTAAATGCCTCCAAGAGTCATTCGTTTAAAAAAAAGTCTAAAATAAAAATGTGTGTTTTGCCCTCTTTGGAATCCAAATGAAACTGAAACCACATACCAATATGCAACCAGGCTGCACCAGTTAGCCTCATCATGCACATTACGTACACTTGCAGGCAAACTTATTAGGGATCTAATCATTTTAGGCACCGAGGATAATGAAAGCAGAGCACTTATGTGCGACATGTAGAGATGGAATTCAATTGTGCTGTTGAAATCTACAACAGCAGTGAACAAGTAAAGAAACAGCTACAAAAATCAAATACTGTAATTAAAAATAGTGCCCACAAATAAAGGCAAACATAGACTAAAATAACAGACTGCAGGCTGGTCAAGCTCCACGAACTAAGTCCATGAACTAGCACCTCTCCCTTCAGAAGAATCGAGTGGCAAGTTGGGACTTTTGCAAGTGATGTAATGACATGGCAATGTAATAGACGGTTCCAGCCATATGCTTCCCCCAAAGGAACAAATCATCAGTATGGGGATGTTTTTAAAGGCCTTGGATGCCTTCTTGTGGAATATCACTTGGAAATTAACTATAAGGTGAAACCTCTACGACAAGCAGCACACAGAAAACCAGTCCTTTAAAGAAGGAGGTTGAAAAACAGACAACCTTGTGAGATGGGAATTTGAAAATCACACAGCTGACAGACTGGTTCACCAATATGGTAGCTATTCAAAAAAAACAGGCAAACTCTTGATATGTATTGACCCCTTCTACTTCAATAAATCTCTAAAACACTCCCTTTTATCCTTTACCAACAATTGAAGAGATCCTGCCCAGATTCACAAAGGCAAAGGTGTTCTGCTGTAGATAGCAAAGATGGTTTCTAGCAGGTAAAACTCAATGAAGAAAGCTGGTATTTGATGACCTTCTGTATCCCTTTTGGCAGATATGCTGCAAATGCCATTTGGCATTCTCCAGCACTAGAAGAGTACCAGAGTTGTCATCATGATGTGCTAGAGGGCAGGAGCAGCGCCAGGGTTTTTGGCACCCTAGACGGGGGTCCTTCCGTGCTCCCGGTCGTCGTCGGCAATTCTGCGGCGGGGGGGGTCCTTCCGCGCTCCCGGTCTTCGGGCCACTTCGGCGGCGGGTCCTGGAGCGAGTGAAGGACCCACCGCAGAATTGCCACCAAAGACCTGGAGCGCGGAAGAACCCCCCGCCGACAAATTGCCGCCGAGGGCGGCAAAATGCCGTCCCCCCCCACAAATCCTGGTGCCCTAGGCGACCGCCTAGGTCGCCTAAATGGAAGCGCCGGCCCTGCTAGAGGGACTTGAAGGGTTGATGTAAGTGTAGGGGACATCTTAGCGTTTGGTAGTGTAGACCCCCTTGAAGAGGCTGATGTTGGTCACATAATAGCCAGCTGTGTGGGAGACAGGCAGTGCTGTGTTTGAGGGTTCTGACTGACTGCATTAAAGCTTGCTGGATTTTTTGACAACATGGTCTTGCCTCATTCCTTCAGATACCCCTGAGGCGACAATAGTTTGCATTTCTATAGGACATTTCATGCAAAAGTTTCAAAGCTCTTCCCAACTATTAGCTAATTAAGCCATACCCCACTTCTGTGAAGTGTCAGACTCATTTTAGAGCTTGGTAGACATTCCAACATAAATAGATAAAATGACTTGTCCAAGGTCACACAGAAATTCAGTTGCAGAAGCACAAAGAGAACCACGAATCCCAATTCCCGGCTCCTTTCTCTAACAACTAAATTACTCCATTTCTCTTTTGTTTCTTGAAATATGCATTTCAATGTTGTTTTTGTCAATGTATTGTTTTATGTCTAGCATGTACATACACAAAGGCTTTAGAAGGTAACATACATTTAAAGGGAGGCTTCTGACCTTTAGAAGTGAGTGGAAATTGGTGGTGGGGGAAGTGGCAACTGACAACAGTATAGAAATTCTACTACATGCCTAAAACTTGTAATTGCATTTTAAATAAAGGCAAAGAGGCCTTTGTTTAATACAAATGTTTTGTTTATAAAATTCTGACTTTATAAGCTAATTAAAAGGAGGTTAGGATTACTGCACTGGGGCAATAAATGCATGTTGTTGAATATCTATACTACCGCATACTTTAACAGAACAAATCCTAATTCAGACTTGGTTGGCAGACTTGCTAATCTCCATTCACCAGGGTAAGCAATTTTTTTTTACTAGCATATAAATTATCATCATGAAGATGACATAAATAATAAAAATAAGCAAAGGGTAGGCAAGTAGATTTTTTTATTTATTATTATTATTATTATTATTATTTTTTGCCAGGGCTGGTAAATTTTCATGACACTTTTTGCAAAGCTGTCATATGGTCAGGTTAGATTCATAGATTCTAGGACTGGAAGGGACCTCGAGAGGTCATCGAGTCCAGACTGGAGGTCTTTATGCACATAGCATTTAACTTTAAACATTCTTCATGGAAACTTACCTAGCACATAATTTACATATTCAATACTAGTGACAATTTACTTCTCCCATCTGAGCAGGGCTTTCAACTATGCCACTTGAACTAAATTAATAAACAGTAATTACAGAATGTTGTGCGAGCTAGCTGTTGATGTTGAGCAGATTCTAATCAACACCTTCTTTTAAGGGCCAATTAAAGCTGAACGTATGCAATATAAACATCTTCTTGTATTTAGACATGAACTGTAGAAGAGAGTAAAAAATAAAAATCAGAACAATTACAGTAAGATAGTGATGATCTAATGGAAAGGTGCATCTTCCCTCCATCTCAACCACTAAAGCAACAGTAATTCCCACAAATTGCTAGCCATCTTATAATGTGCAGCACTGCCAACTTGTGCAAGTGATCACATTGTAGCCTCTTGTGTCAGATAGTTCTTAATAAGACAAGCCTTTAGGTTTGCACTGATGAACTTTTCTTTGAAAAACTTTTCTGTCTCTAGTTTCCTCTAGGAAGATGTACAGGTATGATGTGTACCAAATGAAGCCTGTACTAGCCATCCAGACTACCAGCTAGCCATTATAAACTGTCAATAAGTTAAAAATAAATATAACTTCAGCCAAACCACAATGCACTGCTTCATAAAAGTACATCTCAAAAAATAACTTTCACAAATAATCTGTTCTCTGATCAGATTCAATGAGCCACACACATAGTTTGTCCTCTAACACAGCAGCAGATGCAACAGGTCAGGAAACATGTGTTTTGGTACTGCACTAATATCATTTGGATAAAATTACAGAAATACAGTCATATATAGTCTATTATATAGCAGTGGGAGATCAGTATCTTGAGACACAGTTTGGTTCTACTGGATTATCTCTTAAATTATTATTCTGAAGTATGCATAAGAGGATGGGGGTGGCAAGTGGGACTTGTGAGCATGAGGCCAGATGTGTTCATAGAAGCTTAACCTATCTAAATGGCTAAAAACACAGGTCCAATATTTGTACTTATCAAAGCTAAAATTTTGAAGAATGACAAAAAAATAGCAAAGAGAAAAGGAAATAAACTGAAAAATAAGTCTCTAGCCCAAGAAACACAACATCCAACACAGGAGCTCTACCTATTGCACTATCCTTAGGAAGGTCACTTTGGAGGAGGTGAAAGTGGATGAAATGAGATAAAAATTATCACAGACTAGATGCTAAAACTAGACAGCCTAGCAAGGCAAGAATAGAAAATCTGAGGACCTGAACTCACCCACTTGGACCTGAGCTAAAGAAAACCTAAGGATAACATTATAAACTGGTTTAAGATTATCCATTAGGTTTGAGGGGAATTTAGAAAAAGTTTTTCAGGCTCTCTGTGCAGGCTTAGCTGATTTTCTTCTTCCTCTGTACCACATCGGAAAAATTAGGGCTTCACAAACTATAAAAGTGTCTGTGTCTATTTGCCAGGGCCGGCTCCAGGCACCAGCGGAGGAAGCACATGCCTGGGGCGGCACATGCTAAGGGGCAGCATTCTGTCCATTCTTGGGGCGGCAGTCCGAGTGGCTTTTTTTTTTTTTGGCTTCAGCAGTTCGGGCGGCAAAAATGGTAGAGCCGGCCCTGCTATTTGCTTATCTATTTCACAGAGCTGATTTCAGACAAATAAGTTCAGTTTTCATTTAAGTATCCTCCAAGGATCTTCCAAAATTCACAAGGCCTTGAGAGCAAACATTTGCATTGGGATCTTTACATTAACAAATAGATTGATCCCAACACATACTGGAAGATGGTTCCATGTCAGAGAATGGTGTAGAGAGTTATTCCATGGTAGGTACTGCACATCTGAAATAGGTGTCACATAAGCAGTCTAGCGCCTCCTTTACCTCTTATTCCACCCATAGCGTCATATCCACCAACTCTCTCTTTTGCGTGTATGCTCTTTCCTTTCTCTCTTCCTCGGTCAATTGCAATGACCCCAGCCTTCTCTTTTCATTTTATTCCCAAGTCATTTTCTTCATATTTGTTCATCTGTCACAATTTCTATTTTTCAGGTTTCCTTTCTCCCTATTCCCGGACAATGCCTGCTCCACTGGCCACCAGTCCAGCCTCCTGTTGTGTGTGTCAGTAAATTGTGCAGATCTGCAAGCCTCCCTTTCCACTCTTGCATGAGGAATGAAACAGTAATGTTGAAATTTAAATCACCATCACTGGTCATCAGAATTAGCACCTCACTTAAATGAATGGGGAAGTTCATATCTCTCAGCACTATTTTTCCCTGAAGACTCGTGTAGACATATCAGCATCAGTTCCACTTGGTTCAGGTTTTCTCCAGAACCACAACAGCTAGAGCAGCGGTTCTCAAACTTTTGTACTGGTGACCCCTTTCACATAGCAAACCTCTGAGTGCGACCCCCCTTATAAATTAAAAACACTTTTAAATATATTTAACACCATTATAAATGCTGGAGGCAAAGCGGGGTTTGGGGTGGAGGCTGACAGCTCGCGACCCCCCATGTAATAACCTCACGACCCCCTAAGGGGTCCTGACCCCCAGTTTGAGAATCCCTGAGCTAGAGATTACATTTTCTTTTAAAATGAAAACTGAGACCCTAAAGAACAAGAGCGCAGTTTGAGAGAGGCGTCTTATGCCTTAGTGCCATACGCTGACCCAATTAGAGCCTTGAAATCCAATATTACTCTCTGGCATATGATTTAAAACTTTTAAAAATCCATATTATTTGAATACAGCATTAATCCAAGCATAAAAAATGGGATTAGCACTTTGTTTCTGCACTTGTAGCAAAATAAGTCACACAAGGGTGCAGGGAGTGATCAGTCAGATAAGCGGATTTGACGGGGGTTTGAAGAGACTTGTAGCAGGTGCTCAGTCGTCTCCAGGATCACACCTTCAATTTGTAACATTAATTATGAGACATTCCAAAACGCGAAGGAGAAAGAAAAATTCTAATTAATATTTTTCTCAAAAATCTCTGTCAGGTATATGTTTAGTGGTGTGTCAGTAGTGTCCTCTGAATGGCTGAGTAAGAGGAAACCCAAGGCCTGGTCTACACTAGGAAATTAGGCCGGTATAACTATGTCACTCAGGAGTGTGAAAAATCCACACCCCTGAACAACACAGTTAATCCATCCTAACCCCCATTTTAACCAGCGCTAGGTTGTGGGAGAATTCTCCCGTCAACCTAGCTACCGTCTATCAGGTAGCTAGGTTGACGGGAGAATTCTCCCACAACCTACAGGATTACCAAACCTGTAGGATTACCTACAACGATGGGAGAACCCTTCCTGTTGGCATAAGTAGTGTCTTCACTGAAGTGCTACATGGGTGCTGTCTACAGTAGACACTTTGTCTACACTTAAAACACTGCAATGGTGTAGTTGCACTGCTGTAGCGCTTTGGTGTAGACGCTACCTATGCCAAAAGGAGGGGTTCTCCCATTGGCATAGGTAATCCACCTACCCAAGAGGCAGTAGCTAGGTCAATGGAGGAATTCTTCCATTGACCCAGAACTGTAGATTTTTTCATACCCCTGAGAGACGTAGCTATGCTGATGTAAGTTCCCAGTGTAGATCAGGCACCTTTATTACAAATAAGAAAACTTGCTTTTTACAAAGAAGCTATGACAACAGGCTGTGGTTTGTGTTCTCTGCACTGCTTCTGTTTGTTTACAGGAGCACTACTATTGGTGTAAGAGTTATAACCATTCAGCCAGAGACAAACTATCCTCCTCACTAGTTAGCTAGGAATATTCAACATTCTGAGAGCCACCCAAAATGACTTTGAAGAGCATTTATTTTGCTAAGAAAGTGTGGAGGATGTTAAATGTTGTTTGGCTTAGATACACAGAAACATCTCCCATACTGTCTATAGTAGACACCTAGTACACTGTAATGATCCATGTTGCCACTGTTAAAATGTGCATAGTGGTCTTCCTATTACAGTTCAAATGTTTTTTTACAAAAAGTATATTGAACTATTTGTATATACTTAGCCAAATAATACATCCACTTCTTTGCCACAGAATGTCTGGGAAACTTTTCATAAATCAAATCTGAGCTACAGTTGTCTTCGACTTGTTCCCTTGATGTAGTGCACTATACCCTTAATACCATGGGAGAAAATTTTGTGAACTGAAAGCACTGCAAAATCCAAATGGAAAGAGTGCTTCTGAAAGTAATGCAGTGTAATGTAGTTCATGGGACTCCATAAGGGCAAAGGGGTCCAGCCAACGGGATCCAACTGCAGCCTTGAGACTTTAGAAGAGAAGATTATTTAAAATAGTTTGCTTGTTTGGAAAGATTGTATACAACTGTGATTGTTCTTCATTCTGGAGGACACCTGGAATGTGAAAGCAAAGTAGTTAGATTAGATATTCACTTCTCCACAATATTTAGAAATGTTTTGGAGTACTTGGGACTTTTGTTAATTTGTAGGACGGTAAGAATTAGGAAGTTGAGGGTTTGGATAGACTTTGCTTTCTTTCTGAGAGTTAGGTCTAATTTCTACCAAATTGCCTTTTAGAAAAAGTAAAGACTTTGTGTAGCTAACCAGATTGTTTTGGAGACATCTAAATATTAGTGTTCCTGAAAACTTCAGGAGAGCTGAGAGATACAGTTCATATTTCCATGGTTTTGTTTCAAAAACCTTCTCAGTATAACAAATGTGTGACTGAACAATGGATAACATGAAAGTAAATGTTTGGAGAATATTGATAATATGACAGGTTTCAGAGTAGCAGCCGTGTTAGTCTGTATCCGCAAAAATAACAGGAGTACTTGTGGCACCTTAGAGACTAACAAATTTATTAGAGCATAAGCTTTCGTGGGCTACAACCCACTTCTTCGGATGCATATAGAGTGAAACATATATATATGTTTATATACATATATATATATATATGTTTCACTCTATATGCATCCGAAGAAGTGGGTTGTAGCCCACGAAAGCTTATGCTCTAATAAATTTGTTAGTCTCTAAGGTGCCACAAGTACTCCTGTTATTTTATTGATAATATGGTGAGGGCTCTTCACTCCCATCGGATCTTGTATCCACTGGTTAATTCACCACGTAGCACGAAGCTAATTATCCTGGCTAGTTTAGTAGAACTTATAGGGCCTGGCTCTGAACTCATTTACAGCGATGTACACCAGGAGTAACTCCACAGAAGACAATGGAGTTGCAATGGTGTAAAACTGAAGTAAGCAGGAAGAAATGAGGCTCACCGATAATGCTTATGTTCTATAGGTATTTGTTTTCTACTGAACACTCTCTTTTTCCTGAAAACATTTTTGCTTTTCATTTTCACACCCATTAAAGTCCATTTTGCTAATACAGTAAATAAATGCCTTAATTGCTGTTGGTGCCTTTTAAATGCAATTGTTTGCTTTTCATCGCTGGACAACTGCCGCTATTGGCATCTCCAGCTTCCTAAGCCAGCCCCATGGTCATACCACCTCTCTGTGCACATTCTGAGTTTCATGCACAACTGCAATGGGCAATTAGTCCAATTAAGCCCACAGCAATTTTAATGGCTTATGCAAGAGTAGATGGTGCACAATATGTAATTTCACCTTTTTGGTGCGGGTTTTCAATTCTTCCATGAACTAAATCATTTTCTCTCTCTCTCTTTTTAAACTTCTCCCATTAAACTACAGAACTGGAACATATTCATGAATAGTTTCTTTCTGCTTTAACTCAAGGAGTTCCTGACATAACAAAAACTGATAATTAACTGGCTCGAAGACTTTTACAATAGCCTCTTTAAATAAGTTCCAGTATGCAGCATTTGCAGCACTAACTCTACATTGCTGATACCACTGCAATGCACCCTCTATTAAACAAGCTGTACTGCTCTGCATCGTCTTCATCTAACTGCTGTTTCCTCCACTGTTTTTCTGCTTGAAAAGACCAAAGTTCTCCCAAATTTCTTTCCAGGACAAAGGGGTAAACAGTGAGGTGGCAACATTTGCAGATGATACAAAACTACTCAAGATAGTTAAGTCCGAAGCAGACTGCGAAGAGTTACAAGGGGATCTCACAAAACTGGGCGACTGAGCAACAAAATGGCAGATAAAATTCAATGTTGATAAATGCAAAGTAATGCTCATTGGAAAACATAATCCCAACTATCTATCACCTATCTATATATAAAATGATGGGATCTATATTAGCTGTTACCACTCAGAGATGGTGCCCCTAGCTTCTGTTTGCCAGAAGCTGGGAATGGGCTCCAGGGAATGGATCACTTGATGATTACCTGTTCTGTTCATTCCCTCTGAGGGCACCTGGCATTGGTTGCTGTCGGAAGACAGGTTACTGGGCTAGATGGACCTTTGGCCTCACCCAGTATGGCTGTTCTTATGTCCCCTGCCTTGTGCAGCATGGCTCAGTGCAGGGAGAGGCCAGACACCAGGGAAAGGGAGGATAACATTTTTGTAATTTTCCAAGGGAGAAAGGATTGCTGTGACGAACATTTCCTCAGACAACCAAAATGTTCCCTTCCCCTTCATGGACCTAGCCCCCTCCCCCAGCCCTTCCCACATATCCCATTTGTAAGGGACAGTAAGATTGGGGAGGGGAGAGGGGGGAAATCAAGAAAAGCACTGAAACTTTAATCTTCCAAGGGACAAAAGACAGCTGTTACTAACTTTAGTCAAACAACTGTAAGTTTTCTACAACTGTCCCATGCCCAGCCAGGACCAAAACTGCCCCCTCCCCGTTTCCCTGATTCATGTGGCCTGGGACCATCTCTGCCTGCGTGCTGTCTGAGAAACACACAGACACAGGGGCACAATGATTGTTCATTAATAATCTGTTTTATAGCTTCTGCCAAATGCGTAATAGTGGTTTGCTGGAAATCAATAAAATCATTGATTTATAGCTGGGTCTTGCCTGGGGACCATTAAAGGCTAGAAACAAAGCAGGGGCTGGGCTTAAAAAAAATCAGGAATTTAACACAGAGCAAGAGGGGATATTGAAAAGATCCATGTTAGCCTTCATGGCATCTTGCTTAAGGTGACCATTTAAACTGTTGCATGTTTTCAAGCATGGATGTTATGAAAGGTATCAAATGTTGTATCCTCCCTCTCCAATTTTTCTCCTGGAAGAGATTGAAGTTTGTAGTTCCATTGGCTCAAACTGCCAAAAGAACAGGGAAACTGATCCAATTTGGCTGCATCCCTCAACTTTGTAGATAAGCCTCCATGTGAACGAAACTCCCTTCTTAATAAAGAAGGGACAGGAAAATCAACTCCATATCATCACACCCCAGCAAAACAGCCAAAAGCGAGCAACAATTGAGGGTGCAAGTTTCTGCTGATAGAGACAATGTTGACTTACACAGATCTCTCTGGGCATCATGATTGAGCTAACTGGAGTTGGTCTGCCAGCTCCAAGAGCTGTGGAAGTCCCAGCTTTCTTCCATCCTGCCACTGAAGCTAGAACAGCAAATGCCAGACAGACTCAGCCCACTCAGACATGTGGCCTGACACCAGGGCCAGCTCTAGGTTTTTTGCCGCCCCAAGGAAAAAAAAATTTTGGCTGCCCCCCCTCCCCCCCCCCCCAGCCCTGGGCTCTCTCTTCCCCCCTCCCACCCGCAACCTCCTGCCACCCCAGCCCTGGGCTCCCCCCCACCAGTGATGACTCTGGCCCGCTCCCCCCTCACCTCCAGCCGGTCCGGCGCTGGCAGGGTTGGGGTAAGCAGCGGGGCTCCCGGGCCGCACCTCAGCCCAGGGTCCCTCCATCCAGGGCTCCCGCGCCTCCAGGACCGGCCGGGACCTGGGAGGGCAGAGCCGGGGGATTGCCCCGGCAGAGGGCTGAGGAGCCAGGGCAGGGTAGCCCCAGAGGCAGCGGAGCCCCGGAGAGCGGGACGCAGGCCCTGCATGACAGCTCCCCACCCTCTATGGCCCCGCTGCTGCTGCTGCTTCTGGCCGCCCTGCCACAGTCCCTGGGCGGCTTGGGCCGCTTCGCCCAGCACCGGCTGCAACGCTGGGGGGCGGCCGCCCTGCGGCACCTGCAGGCGGATCCGTGTGCCCTGTGGGGTGTCTCCCAGCCTGAGTGTCCCCCGCTCGAAGCCTGCCCGGCCCAGCCACAAGGTGTGGGCACTGCTCCACCGCGGCGCGAACTGCAGCGGCCCCAGGGCACCCCCCCGCGCATGACGCGCTGCTGCTGCCAGGGCCGGCTCTAGGCTTTTGCCGCCGGAAGCACCAAAAAAAAAAAAAAAATGGCCAGAATGCCGCCCTTGAAAATGTGCTGCCCCAAGCACGTGCTTGGTTTGCTGGTGCCTAGAGCCGGCCCTGCCTGACACACCTTCCCCACATCCATGGAGCTTCTCTTACCTCTATGGACTCTGCTTCTTCCATGCTCCTCCTTTGTCCTTTATAGGGATGTTTGGACATGACCGTTGACCCCTACACAGTATTGCTAACTAGAGCTAATCAAAACATTGTAACAAAACTTATTTGGTTGAAACTGAAATGTTTTGCCTGCAGGGGAAGAGGCCAACCTCTGCAGAACACCCATAGCCCAGTGGCTAGGACACACTCCTGGGATGTTTGAGACCCAATTTCAAGACCTTGCTGTGAAGTAGGGTGAGAGTCCTAACCACCAGGCTGTTAGCTATTCCCGGGTGGGGGTGTCTCTCTCATGAAAAATCTCAAAAGGTCTCAGTTTTGTTCCTCATCAGAATAAAAATAAACCTCAAGCATTTTCATGAAACAGAATTGTTGACAGGTCTCTTGATAACCTCATCCCCAGGGAACGTCATCTCAGGAACTCTGGGTTTTCCGTTTATCCCTGGCCCTTTTGCTTTATACATGGGAGAATATGACTGGGACTCAGGCTGTTTCGGATTGAAGTTTTAGCTTTCTAGTTCAGGTAATGCTATGGATTATACTTCACTTATTCCTAAATGCAGCAAGGAACTGAGTATTTTCACTATACCATCAAAAAAAAACCCCACTGCAGATAAATAACCGATACTCTATTACTGAATAAAAAGAAATAATAGTTAAGGTACAACAAATACAGTAACCCTACAGAAACACAAACCAAACAAGAAGAATGGAAATCATCTACCTGGCCAGTGTTGTCTCTAACCATGCCTTCAGATTGCCTGGCAAGGCCAGCCCAAGACTCTCACCTTGGTGTGAGCTGCAAATTTTACAAGCTTCATAGCTTCACTATGTTATTCAAGTGATTAATGAAGATTTTGAATAATACCAGATCTAGGACAGACCCTTTCAGGACCCCACTTCCCTCCAGTTTGACAACAAACCATCAATAACTACTCTTTCAGTATGATCTGTCAGCCAGTTTTGCACCCACCATATAGTAATTTCATCTAGACCACGTTTCCCTAGTTTGCTTATGAGAATGTCTCATGAGGCAGAACAGAAAAGATTAAGATACAACTTCAGCCACTTATTTAGTGCCTCATTTTTTAATAAAGATGTCATTGTTCAATTAGAAAAATGCATATATTCACAAAACTATGAACAAAATAGCTCAGTGTACCCAGGATAAGGGGGACTCCAAAAGTGTCCAAATTAAAGCTTAAGGGCCAAATCTGGCCTTGATTCTGTCAGAAGAATCTCTGTATAATACTTTTATACAGTTTAGCTGTGAATGATCCCCGGGCAGCCTTGTTTCAGTGCTTTTTGTTGGACCTGTATGTTCAGAATAAACCTTTTAATGTTCTCATGCTGATTTTTGACAATTTTTTTCCTCATTTTATTTCCTCTTTCCTGTGGAAGCTTATTGGTAAAAAAGACCAGGATCTAGATTACCTCAGTTCAGTTTGCTTCGGAGCAGAATTATAAGAAACTTGAGTCCGGACAAAGTGAGACTATATCCCTCCCTTTCAAAACATTCCAAAACGAAGAAATCCTCTGCCCCCCAAAATATTGCTACTTCAGTTTTCTTTCTTTCAGGGGGGCTCATGACTTTCTACATTTCTGTCAATGATGAAAGATCCCAAAGTCCTGACTCTGGTTGTTATATATATGATCTCTCTATATATATACATGGCCTCTTTCTTCCATTTTGATACTATGTGCAAGCTTCAATTTCCAACAATAACAATTCCTTCTCAAGCTGTTTCTTCTCCTTTACAGCTGTTACTTCCACTCAGTTATTTTCAATATAGTTTATTTTCTCATAATATATTATTTCAATCTGGAGCAGAACTGAGGTATAATGACAACAAGTGGTGTAGGAAAGTTATCTAAAAAGTTTTGAAAATTCAGTCCAAGTTGATTTCCAACTGTGAAATCTGGCTTTTTTCTCATATGTGAATGTGTGAACATTTGAATGTTCTATTTGCTTTAATAGGAAAATTGAAATGTTACAGATTTTTGCTTGGAAAAAAAATGGGTCTAATTTCACTTTAATGATGGTCCTTTTTTGTGAACAACATGAACATTTTCATTTTTTTTTTCTCAAAATTGGGCCATTTCATGAACTCGCAAAGCTATAATGGCGATAGAATTCATTGCTGGCTGAACACTGAGTTAAGTGTTTGATATGCCATGATATCTTGTGATAGAATGCATCACAAAGTAAAATGATACTATCAGATGGACTAACTAAATTTAGGAATCTTGTGAATTATCACTCCACCAGATTTAGTCAGATCATAATGGGAATGAGATATATAAACTCCAAAGTATAAGATCTCTGATGAGGGGGTAAAGAAAGGAGCGGGGAGGTTGCATTCCAAAGAGCACAGAATCAGCTCGATCCAAATACTTAGGGTCAGATTCAGCCTGACAGTGTAAAAAGGTCTTCAAGTGGCTGTAAATGTAACTGATGCCCACTTTGTACCAGAGCAGAGTAAAGGGGCTTTAGTTTAAATATAAATCAGACCATAAGAGTCTCTACACTCTTATGAAATGCATGTGGATGGTGCATTCAGCATCAATTCAAACTATTCCTTTAATACTTTTACTTTTGCAGTTTGTAATCTTGATGCTAGTTGGAGTGACACATTTCTATCTAGGTTTTCATACATTTGTGAGCCAGCTTTACAGATACTAATCTGTTGGGTCACTTTTTCAAAGCAGTATTCAAGGTGTTACTCTCACAGTTCCTCATGTTTGTTAAGGGGATTTGTGCTTCTATGACCCAGGTGTGCTGTGACCCAATTACTGGTGTGAAAAGGTGTAGGAAATGTTTTTTTTAAATGGAATCCAGTAGAAAAGGGGGCAAAAGCGTCTCTGCTAGTTAACACCAGAACATTTGTTAGAATCATAGAAATTAGAGATGAAAAAAAGAGGTGCCTTTGTATCACTTCTCTGTCCTTAATAGTGCTCCCAATACCTCCAGCCTTAACATCATCTGCAAATTTGGTTAATATTTTGTTTACTATGTGACCCAGGGTGCCTGGCATAGCCCTCACTGGAAATGCTAAGGCCAGGGCAGGCTGCAAAAAGGAGAGCAGATATTCCCAAGACTGATGGGTAACACTGAAGTTAAACTCCCCAACAAGTCACAAACTATGCTTCTGATCTCCCACACTGGTGATCAAGAAGCAAAAAAGAAATCTCACAGCCCCCTTTATTGCATTCCAGTTCTCTGACTCCCAGTCAGCACATAGGTCCAGTACAGTGAGAAGTTATTTAAAAAACTCTGCTCACATATATAAAATGTTCTTGTTCTGACCCCATAGGGTCAGCCACATTGCCAGGTCAGCATAGGTTTGGATCTTACCCAAAATACCATGCTGCCAGCCAATCCTTTAGTGTCTAAAACAAAAGGTTTATTATAAAGAAAAAAGAAAGAACAAGACAGCTGGTAAATGGTAAAGCCATTTGGTACATACATCAGACTACAAAGGTTCTATACCAGGTTCTTAGCAGTGTTGGTGAGTTTGCTGGCTTGAGAGTCCCTCTGGAACATGTCCACAGCTTGGATGGGTCATTCAGTCCTTTGTTCAGAGCTTCAGTTTGTAGCAAAGTTCCTCCAGAGGTAAGGAGAAGCAGGATTGAAGACAAAATGGAGATGATGCAGCAGCTGCCCTTTATAGTCCTTTTGCCATGTGTCTGGTACTTCCTTTGTTTCAAACACAAACCAACAAACTCATAGCACATGGCATTGAAAGGCCATAGTGTTCTCTCCATAGGCATGTCCCTGCATGCCTTGCTGCGTCATAAGGTATAGTCCCTGATCCTTTCAATGGGTTTATTGTACAGTTAATGTTCCTTGATGGGCCATCAAGCAGGCTAGGTAGTGCTGATGCCAATCTGTCTGGGGGTGTCACCCAGGTGTTTGGAAATACAGATATACCCTACATATCTATAACTTACAATACAAAGGTGATATAAACAAGCTTATCATACTTGGCAAATCACAACATTTTCGCAGGTACCTTACACAGCATATCTGGCACAACTCAATGCAATTTTACAACACTGGTATTCATAATCCCCCAGATTCCATACAGCGTCACAGACCACCCACTTCTGGATCAATAATAAAGATGCTACATAACCAAACTAGGTCCAAGCCTAACACTGATCCCTGCCTCAGTCTACTGGACACCTCCCACTAACTCTATACATTGCCCATTATGACTATAGTTGGGCACAACTCAGTTGCCATAAAAGGCAATGGAAATTTTGTCATTTAGATCAGTAGGAGAGGGAGAAGCCCTCTACAGTTAAGGTCATACTGAATCATTATAAACCAGTGTTGATTCACCTTCTAATTTAGCCAAATGTAATATGCCTGAAATTTCTTGTGTGCGGTTTTTTGCAAGAGGCATTTTTTGGTGTGTGTGTGGGGGGAATGTATCTGGGGGTGTCTGGGCAGCCAGACTGACTCTGAACATACACTGGCTTTTTTCCACTAGGATCAACCCTTTAACTCGTTTTTGAATGGCAGCTCTCAAAAACAGCTTGGCCTAGAAACTCCCAATTTTCTTTATCATCTACCCCAGGGAAAAAACAAACCTAGCGTCCTTTGAATTGTTTTGGAAAGATGTGACGCCCAATTTTTGGAGTTGTACTATCTGCTAGGGACTTCGAAACTTCTAATATAGTGGATAAAAAGTAAGCAGGAGAATACAATAATTGTAAACATCTACATGAACTATATGAAATGATTTACTGAAGTCCAGATATTACAGCCCAGATCCTCTGCTGGTGTACACAGGCACAGCAGCAGAGGAGGATCTGTCCTGCATCCATTAAATTTCTTTCATCTCCTAATTTTGTAATTGTATAAAAATTAAACCTAATTAGTGTAATATACCTTGCCTTAGTTCCTTCTTAGTTCCTCCTTACCTTAGTTCCTCCTTAGTGCCAACTCCTCCACTGATTCTGGTCGCTTGCTAGTTTTGGTACTTCTTCCTGGGTGATGCCAGCACATTCAATATCCTCTGTCACTGTCTTCTGCTTCGGGTAGCCAAGGTAATTCAATGCTTGCTTAGCTGAGCCTTCTGTCTTTGATGATATTTTCTGATGTGTCCTGTTCTGTCAGCTCCTTACTCTCACATTTGTTATTTTATCTTTCCATGAAATGTGTAATATCTTCCTCAGCCATCTGTGATGGGCAGCCTCCAATCTCTTTTGTTGTTAACCACTGTCATCAGCCAAGTCTCTGATCCTTACAGTAGCATGCTCTGTAAAATCACATGATATAACCTGACCTTTAGTTTGGTGTGGAGATTTCTGTTTGACCAGATGTTCTTCGTCCTTCCAAAAGTAGTGTTTGCTTTTCGTAATCTCGCACGAATATTCTTATCACACCCATCTTCAAATGTCATCACACTCCCCAGACAGCAGAACTCTTCTACTTATTCGATTTCTTTTCCATCAACCTTTGCATCTGTTGTCCAGTTTCCTACCTTCATAATCTTGGTTTTCTCTGCATTTACTTCTAATCCAATTTTTGCTGCTTCCTATTCTACCTCTGAAGTAAGGTCAATCATCCCATTTCACATCACACTTAGGGCTTGTCTACACTTAAAATGCTGTAGCGCTTCAGCAAAGATGCTATCTACACCAGTGGGAGGGGTTCTCCTGTTGGCGTAGGTACTCCACTACCCCAAAAGGCAGTAGCTAGACAACAGGAGACTTCTCCCATTGACTTAGTGCTGTCTACACCAGGACTTAGGTTGGTTTGACTGTGTCACTCAGGGGGGTGGATTTTTCATACCGCTGAGCAACATAGGTATATTGACTTAATCTTCTAGTGCAGATTAGGCCTTAGTAAAGGAATGTAACTCATCTCTGCTAACCCATTTTGGGAAAAAAACAATAACAGAAAATGTGGAAATGGCAGAAATGCTAAATGACTGTTTTGTTTCAGTTTTCACCAAAAAGTTTAGTCGTGATTGGACATCTAATTTAATGAATGCCAGTGAAAATGAGCTAGGATCAAAGGCTAAAAGAGGGAAAGAACAAGTTAAAAATTACTTAGACAAGTTAGATGTGTTCAAGTCACCATGGTCTGATGAACTACATCCTAGAACACTCAAGGAGCTGACTGAGGAGATATCTGAACCATTAGCGATTATCTTCGAAAACTCATGGAAGACGGGAGAGATTCCAGAGGACTGGAAAAGGGCTGATATAGTGCCAATCTATAAAAAGGGGAATAAGAACAACCCAGGGAATTACAGACCAGTCAGCTTAACTTCAGTACCCAGAAAGATAATGGAGCAAATAATTAAGCAATCAATTTGCAAACACTGAGAAGATAATAAGGTGATAAGTAACAGTCAGCATGATCCACCTTCTAACTTCGCCAAGGGTATGTCTTCACTACCAATATTAAAGCGCTGCGGCAGCGCTTTAACATGGCTGTGTAGTCGCAGCACCAGCGCTAGGAGAGAGCTCTCCCAGCGCTGTGAAAAACCACCCCCACGAGGGGAGGAGCTCCCAGCGCTGAGAGCACGGCTCCCAGTGCTGGTGCACTGTCTAACTGCCACTTTACAGCGCTGAAACTTGCATCGCTCGGGGGGGGGGGTGTTTTTTCACACCTCTGAGCGAGAAAGTTGCAGCGCTGTAAAGTGGCAGTGTAGACAAGGCCCAAATGTAATCTGCCTGAAATGTCTTATGTGTGGTTTTTTGCAAGTTGTGTGTGTGTGTGTGTGTGTGTGTGTGTGTGTGTGTGTGTTGGGGGGTTAATGTCAACCTAATAAGCTTTCTTTGACAGGGTAATGATTCCCCCCATTGTGGATGGGGGGAAGCGGTAGATGTGGCATATCTTGACTTTAGTAAGGCTTTTGATACTGTCTCGCATGACCCTCTCATAAACAAACTAGGAAAATACAACCTAAGTGGAGCTACTATAAGGTGGGTGCATAACTGGTTGGAAAACCATTCCCAGAGAGTAGTTATCAGTGGTTCTTAGTTAAGCTGGAGAAACATATCAAGTGGGGATGCGCAGGGGTTGGTTCTGGGTCTGGTTCTGTTCAATATCTCCATCAATGATTGAGATAATGGCATAGAGAGTACACTTATAAAGTTTGTGGATGATACCAAGCTGGGAGGGGTTGCAAGTGCTTTGGAGGAGGAGAGGATTAAAATTCAAAATGATCTGGACAAACTGGAAAAATGGTCCGAAGTGAATAGGATGAAATTCAATAAGGACAATGCAAAGTAATCCACTTAGGAAGGAACAATCAGTTGCACACATACAAAATGGAAAATGACAGCCTAGGAAGCAGTACTACGGAAAAGGATCTGGGAGTGATAGTGGATCACAAGCTAAATATGAGTCAACAGTGTAACACTGTTGCAAAAAAAGCAAACATCATTCTGGGATATATTAGCAGGAGTGTTGTAAGCAAGACACAAGAAGTAATTCTTCCGCTCTACTCTGCACTGATTAGGCCTCAACTGAAATATAGTGTCCAGTTCTGGGTGTCCATTTCAGGAAAGATGTGGTCAAATTGGAGAAAGTCCAAAGAAGAGCAATGAAAATGATTAAAGATCTAGAAAACATGACCGATAAGAGAAGATTGAAAAAATTGGATTTGTTTAGTCTGGAGAAGAGAAAACTGAGAGGGGACATGATAACAGTTTTCAAGTATATAAATGGTTGTTACAAAATGGAGGGTGAAAAATTGTTCTCCTTAACCTCTGAGGATAGGACAAGAAGCAATGGGCTTAAATTGCAGCAAGGGTGGTTTAGGCCGGACATTAGGGGAAAACTTCCTAACCGTCAGGGTGGTTAAGCACTGGAATAACTTGCCTAGGGAGGTTTTGGAATTTCTGTCATTGGAGATTTTTAAGAGTGGGTTAGACAAACAGCTGTCAGGGATGGTCTAGATTAGGAGCGGGCAAACTACGGCCTGAGGGCCGCATCTGGCCCTTCAGACATTTTAATCCAGCCCTCAAGTTCCTGCCGGGAAGTGGGATCAGGGGCTTGCTCCATGTGGCTCCCGGAAGCAGCAGCACATTCCTCCTCCGTCTCCTACACGTAGGGGCAGCCAGGGGGCTCCGTACGCTTCCCCCGTCCCAAGTGCCGTCCCCACAGCTCCCATTGGACAGTAAACGGGGCCAATGGGAGCTGCAGGGGCGGCGTCTGTGAACAGGGCAGCGTACAGAACTGCCTGGCCGCGACTCCGCATAGGCGCCAGAGGCGGGACATGCCACTGCTTCCGGGAGCTGCTTGAGGTAAGTGTCGCCTGAAGCCTGCACCCCCAACCCCTTGCCTCAGCCCTGATTCCTCTCCTGCACTCTGAACTCCTCATTTCTGGCCCCAACCCAGAGCCTGCAACTCCAGCCAGAGCCCTCACCCCCTCCCGCACCCCAACCCCCAATTTCATAAGCATTCATGGCCCACCATACAATTTCCATATCCAGATGTGGCCCTCGGGCCAAAAAGTTTGCCCACCCCTAGTCTAGATAATACTTAGTCCTGCCACGAGTGCAGGGGATTGGACTAAAAGACCTCTCAAGGTCCCTTCCAATACTACGATTCTATGATTTTACATCCTTTTGTTGCCCACTTCTTCAGCCAGTCTATTGCTAATACAAAGGGGATTGGCGATAACACACACCCTCATCTAACTCCAGTCACAATATTGAACCATTCACCCAAGCCTATATCCAATCTTACTGCGCACCTACTTCCATCATATCAACTCCCTATGTTGATCAGTTTGTCTGGTATCCCATATATTCTAGAATATCCCACAGGGTCTCTCTGTGGACAATACTGAATGCTTTCTTAGTCAATAAGATGGGGGGGTTGCCAAGCAGTACCTTTTTCAATTATGTGTAACATAGTTTGTTTTTTATAAACCCATAGTATTGATCATGGTTTCATTACCATATACAGCACACAGATTTTATTTCCTTTTAATATTATTTCCCCATTTCGTTATAGCACTTACTGGACAGTAATTACCAGGATCGATTATTTGAAGATCAGTACCACACTTGCTTATTTTGAATTTTCTGATATAGTACCTCCCCACGTCTCCCTGATTTTTCCAAACTAACTGTAAACAGCTGTAAACAGTTAATTAGCTTAGCACTCTTAAGACCCTAAGATTTTATTGTTCAGATTGTGCTCATTTGCATATATTCATGTTTTCCAAGTTTTCTCCAACCTGCTTTTTAGTCAAACAGCTGTTTTTGCAAGGACTCCATTTCTTCATAATTGTCAGTCCTTATTATTTTTGTTAAAGACTGATTTTTTTTCTTTAAGAAAGCAGTTCTATTGCTCATCCATTTTAAAATCATATTTAACTTCATTGCCTTCCTTGTTTGCTAATGGGTCTATTTTCTCTCCAGTATTTCTTTTTCCCATGATAGACTTGCAAAAGCCTCTCTTATTTCTTGTACCCCCTTTAGCTAGCATTAACCCATTCGGTATGGGTGGGGGGGCATTCATAACATAACACTTATCATTTGCACAGCATTTTATTCCTTCAAAGTGTTTTACAGACATTAACTAATTACCTCTGAAAACATGCCAATAAGGTGGATGAGTATTATCATCAGCTTCATTTTGCAGAAAGGGAAACTGAAGCAGAGAGCTTGAATGACTTACCCAAGACCCTCAGGAGTTGCCCTCAGAGCCAAAATAATTCAAGAATTCCTAGCTTCCAGTCATGTGCTCCAACTACTACGCAATTCCTTTCTTTCGTGTACCAAAGTTATTGTCTCCATTACCATATTATCTAAAAAGTCAGAAACATAGAATCAGAGTATAAGGCAAAATCTCTCTCTCGATCTCACTTTTTTAACCAAATCCCTTAGGAGGCTACATACTTGTATTGTTGTCTTTAGATCCACCAGTAGGTATCCCAACAATACAAGGAGATGCTCCCCTCTTTGTATGATCAAATCTGGTGGAAAAAACTTGGTGGGTGAAGTCATTAAGGCAGTGACCTTATTTGTCTTTGGAATTGCCTCTGCTGAGGACTCTTGTTCCAGTGTGAGTAAGGATGTGGGCACTCGCCTGACAAATGTCTCACGTGCAAACATAGAAGGTCATTACTCTTTGAAACATAATTTCAAAACCATAAGCTCAAGCAATGTGACCTTAGATTTAGCTAGCTCCATGTTACACATGTGATCCAAGTGTCAGTCTACATTTTCTTGTTGTTTTCATTAGCTTTGTGTGTGAGGGAGACACATACATACACATACACACACACAGAGCAATGTGTTTTTATGCTCTTTACAACTATATGCAATTAAGTGGCAGTTTATACATGTCATTCCTTTATAGTGGCTTTATGTGACTCTTCCTCTCTCAAGTTTCTCTCCAAAGGGTCTTCTTCATTACTGGCAGAGCTCTGAAGATACTTCCTTTTCTCCTATTTTAACCCTCAATGCATCATAACCAAGGGATGCTGAACAAGACCCTGTAAAAAGCCTGCCCATGTTGTTGTTGTAAATTTACATGTTCACATTTATTTGCCACAGAGGACACTGTTTTGCTACATTAAGAACTATTCCCAACCAATACAGACCAAGCTGTGCTTATGAGGCCTGATTCTCCTCTCACTCACACGGGCATAAAGCAGACTAAGTCGACAACAGCCAATGAAGTTACACTGATTCAAGGGACAGGAGACTCCAGCCCATGATTTATGGGGCTAAAGACTGTGAGAATAGGAACTCTGGGCCTTTATTTTCTTGCTCCTGTGGTCCCTTGACAGAGGAAGGAAGGTGAGATTTAGTGGTAAGTTTCCTCCCCCTCTAATATCCATTGCCACAGAGAGATCAAGTTAGTTCATGAGGTATAGAGCTTGTGGGAGACTTGGTTAGGTTATGTGAAGCAACGGAGGCTGAGTGTATGTAGACTGTTTAGTGCTTCCAAGCTTTGCTGGCCAACTACCCAATTCAGATGTTTATAGAATGTTCTTTCCGAGGAATGAAAGCTTGCATCTGTGCTTCTAGTTCAAGTTCTTTGGACACAAAGCTTGTAAACGTTAGCATCTCCCAAATTACCCCATATATGTCACTATTGAAACCATATCCAAATGGTTCTACACATGCACACCCCCATATCTTCCACATAAATGACCTAAACTTTGTCAGGTTCACATGTCCCCAGAGATGATCTCATTTCACTGCTTCAAAAGAGCTTTGGTCTGCACAGCCTGTAGCAGCAAATTTACACTTCAAAAAGCAGACAGCTTTTTCCACATCTTATTCACTTAATGGGTGAGAATGTAAAATTAGTTCCGTTGCTGATGGGGACCTTGAGCCAAATGAAAAGTGTTCATTTGTCAGCACAGACTTACAGCCTGAAACATGATTATATAGCTAATCCAATAATGGGTTTTGATGCTGAGCATTTATTTATATACACTATGGCTTGTTATCTGTTGATAATCAGACTCTACAATTTACTTTTTTTTGTGTGGTTAGAAATAGCAACATCTTCCAGACATATTATAGATGCATATCAACATACAAACACACACACAATCGCAGTGACTAAAATACTGCATTTGCTTATTTGTTTTGATTTTAATGAATCAATGTATGCATTTGAGCTTTTTTATAGTTTAAAATATTAATGGTGAATAAATCATTTTAGACTAAGAGCCTCTTCATGTCTTAAAAATGGTAATGGATTAAAATTTAAAAGACAATTTTGTTTATTTAACTTCAACTATTTTATGAACTGATTTATTTTTTGTTGCCTTCCTTGAATACTAATATTTGATTATCTTAGGTATAGTTTATATAAATGTAGCAACCTAAGCCTAGAAATATGAATTTTAATACCAGACAGTGTCTTAGACTTGCCCAAATTCACTAATAATGCTGATGGCTCAAAAATTTTAATTTTGTTTACAGCATAGCAAATAGATCTCTCTTGTTAATATTGATACTAAACAATGCTCTTACTGAAGTATATTAAAATACAATCTAAAAATGAAAAATGTTTTTTCAAACTTTTGTGAATAATTTTCACAGCTACATTATATTTCTCCAGCCCCATGGATGAATGTAAATGTCTATCACTGAAATACAAGGACAGTTAACGTCTAATTATTAATATAAACATAAAATCCAACGTTTAAAACAGGCAAGCATTTTAACGTAGAGTACGATACATTGTAATGTATTCCAGATATAATAAAGCCTATGGGAAAGTAAAATAACTACAGTATTAAAAGCTGGGTTAATTGCAAACGCGGGGCACACCTGCAAACTCTGTGAAAAATCCCGCAACACTATTGGAAAATCAACACAACTTGATTTCAGTGCTAGAGGATAGATCTATCTTTCACAAAACCCCTCTGAGGTTTGGGTGAAGCCTCATCTAAATTTGCCAGTTAGAAACCTTTTAAAAGTAAAAACTAGCAACTAAAATTAACCTTAAAGGACAGAGCAGATCCAGGATCTATGCATGAAACCAGAGGTGTCTGGGCCTGATCCCACACCACTGACTTCACTGTGAGACCATTAATTAATTTCATTGTGATGATCAAGCCCCTCTAGGAACTTCTATTTAGGGGGAGTTTATTCTACCATAAATGCTTATATATGGTTGCAACATGATGTTTCTTTGGGCTGCACTAGTTTACTAAAAACAGCATGCTGGTAACAGCAATGCTTGTGGCTTAGCCTGTAATTCATTTGTGCATGTTAATGTATTGGTAAAGATGGGATATGAGATAATCAGGCAGATTAAGAAATGACTATATTCTGTATCTGCACATATATTGTATACTATGCCTCTGTTCAGACAAGCAGGTTCTTTGAGTATTTTTACTTAGCTGGGTAATTCATTAGACATTCACTTGGGTAAAGAATAAATGAATATAGCATACATTACATTCTAACTTTAGTTGCAGAAACAAATCTTTCTTGTACCAGCCAATGTAATCTTCAGAGTTTTAGTTCTATAAAACACCTCAAGAAAAATGCACCTTGGTAAGATTTACACTTTATTACTCTAATGATTCCACAAACACTGCCACAATGTGATGAAAGGCAAAGCAGTCCTGATCTGATTGAGAGCTAATAAAAATCAGTACTGAAAACTGAAAATAGCACCCTTATCATCTTTCTTTCATTTAGACCTGATTACTAGGGGATTATAATGCAATCACAGCTATGTGTGAGAGGTAGCTATGGGAACCAGTTTTAACTGTTTATCTAGCCAAAGATCTTAATTTAAGTTTGAACACTCTGATTCATTTATATGTAAGACACCAAGGAGACAAAATGCAGAAGAAACAGATGCTCACTTGTTCTTTCCATTTAACTTCATAAGCTACCAGCCAATTTGTCTTTCAGGGACAAAATTAATTTCTGATGACAATGTGAGCAAGTAATAAACTAGGAGTTCCTGTCCTGGGAAACTTGTTAAGGCTGTGTAATGTTCTGGAGTTATTTAGAAAAAAACACAATTTGTTCATAGACTTGCAGGGACATCTGTAACAGAGTTTTCTTTGTCCCTGTGCTGTTATTCATTTCTGGGGAGTTTATGACACCTTTTCCAGAGGTTGATTTGAAAAAGTTCAAAAGGAAACATATTGCCCATTATTTCTTTCCCGTGGGGTATTTTTTAAGCTGCTCCTTTTTTCTTCATATTCACAAATCATGCAAACCTCAGCCCAGTTACTTTCCTACTTTGACTTCAAGAGATAGTTGGCAAAAACAACCACAAATTATCTAATGAAACCATTTTATCAGCAACAAAATGGCAAGTAGACACCTGAAAACATCGTAGACACAACACAAAGGAGTCTGTTATCCATTTAGTGTGTGGGAGCTTTACCCATTAGTGCAGTTAGCTGTGTTAATCAACCACCATCAGTGGGAGAAAAGATGCCAAAACCCTATAATATGCATGACACACCTTGGATTCTTCATTATTGTATCCCAAAGAACAACTAAAACAGCACGTACATGTTCACTTACTTAACTGACACAATTTACCGTCTCCTTTACCTCAGCTGATAATATTACCCTATCTCAATATTTACTCCATGGGTACAGTATTTCACGACTCTGGTAATATTTTTCTATCACTTGGCTAGGCTAGATTTATTCAACAGCTTATCGTTTGCCCCTCTACCCCTCTCCAGCTGTGCCTTTCTCTCATGTAACTTCCTACAATATAATGTCCATTAGTGTGTTTAAAAACATTGCTATCTGCCGTGCTTAACACTCGTTTACAGTTTATATGCTTCATATGAATGTTCCTTTTTCAGCAGTTCTTTTGAAGAAAGTTTCAAGTAAGTTGCAAAGTGTTTCATTTTCATCTAAACAGGGAAATGAATTTAAGAAAGGAATAGAAGAGCCTGAAGGCTTAGCTCTTTCAACTTTCAACAGAATTCAAAACACTGTTGGAGAACACATCACAGAAAGCAACAGAGCACCTGCATTTAAACAGTGACATTACCTTCCTCCTTGATAAAGGCTTACATTAGCAGCATTTTTAATCCAGATCAATCCCAAAGCGCTTTCCCTTTATACTGTAATCATTTCACTTACCACTGAAATGCATTTGCTTCTGGAACGAAACTTGGCAACTGTTTAGCAGCACGCTGCACAACAATTTAAAACAAGGAGTGATTGAAACTTTAGTCAACTGAAACTACAGGCCAAGGCGATTGTAAGCAGGCACAATATAACTACCCAAACTGGAGTTTAGCTGGAATACGGAGTTTAACAACCCTAACTCTTGGGGGAAATGTCACAAGGCCTTAAATGTAAGTAAGAGAGATGAGTAAGTAGGTATTTATTTATTATTTGTATGTTGATAGCACCTAGGAGCCTTAGTCATGGACCAGGACCCCACCATGCTAGATGCTGTACAAACACAGCATGAAAAGACTGTGCCTGCCCCAAAGAGCTTTGGGAGAAAGACAAAGAATTTGATACCATGTAACTTTACCAATAATAGCAGCAATATTTCCCTTTAATATTTCCTATTTAAATAACAGAACCATACAATCAAAACTTGGTTGTGTCTAAGTGTTCAATATGCATCATGAATTCATATCTTTATAAAAGAACATATTTCTTCTGTGGTTAAACTGACTGATTATTCCCTACCACTGTACATTTACTTCAGCTATTTTTCACTGATTGAGTTAGTATTGCATCCCACTGGGCATTCCTATACAATTATGGTGATTTAACTTTAAAGTAGACACCAATAGAAAAATGTCATATGCAACAAACATGGGGACATTTTACCTGTGGAACTTCCTTACATTTGTAAGTTTTCCTATAATTCCTTTTAGCACAATCCTTTCTATGCTCTTTTGAAGGCTAATGCCCATAGACAATCTATGACCTCTGCAAACAAAATAGAAAATTAATTCAAACATCAAGAAGGATTCTAAGAAAAAAAACTCATCTGTATCTTTATGTGCATTACATAACCTTCTAAAAGTGCTCATAAGAATGGTTAGATTGACAGCTCAAGAGAGTAAAGTGCTCTGATCAAACCAGTAGGTCCTAGGTATACAATAGAGATGGGAGAAAAAAAATCCAGATTAGTTTCTTTAAGGGGGCAGGATTGGTGAAATTTCCCATCTGAAACACTGCTTGTGTTTGGGGTATATTGGTTTTTGAGGGAAATTTCTTTTTAATCAAAAAAAAAAAAAAATAAGGAGGCAAGTGAAACAACTTGATGAGGTGTTTTGTGAAGGACTGCAACAAGATTGTGAAATTTAATTTTGGACCAGAAGTAGCATAAGTGTCATATTGAAAAATAGCCTTTTCTGGGTTGTTGGGTAGGAGGTGGTGGTGGTTGTTTGGGCAGGCTTATATATCTTTCACATTATATTAATTTCCCCCCAGGCAAAAAGTTAGTTAACTTGTACTTAAGGTGGAAAGGATCTATTACTTATTTACTCTCCCCCAAATTCCCTACGGTAACACTATAAACTAATCAGAAAACAGAAATTTTAGAAAAGCTGAAAATTCAAAGGAAAGAATTCATGTTACAAAACACACAATATCTCTGGAAAGTGTGCAAAATGCATCCGGGGAGGAGCTTGGGGGTTGGGAGAGAGTTAAAATGCAAGTTCCTAAGACCTACAGGAGGGACTGAAGATAATGGTTAGCTCCTATTGATTTTAGGAACCCTGCTTCACAGAAGCACAGCTCCTATCTAATTCCTCTCTTACTAGGGTATAAGATAGGCAGGAACGTTACAGAGCACACATCTGTGTGATGCATGTTTTCCAAATTTGTATCAACCTGGTGATTTGTTTTTAAAGCACATTTAGCAAGGCAGACACTATTATAAATGTGAAAACTGATGTTTACATCTAAATAATGCCATAGCCAGTTTCGAAAGCTAGTCACCTCATTCTGCCACAAAAATGAACAAAGCAAAGCAGTTTAGACTTTTCTAGATCAAAAATATTTAAAGTTACAATCTTTTTTTTTTTAATTAAAGGATGGGTCAATTTTTAACTTCCACAGATAGGACATCTCACGTGATTTGCCCCAAACTTTCCAAAAATTACATCCTGGGGCAAGATTTGGCAGTAGAAATTTCAGATTTGGCTTGGTTTTGATAAGAGGGGTAAAAACAATGGGTCTTATAATAGGAAGGTCTCTTCAACTATAGCTTCTTTAGATCTACATACCCACATACTGTACACAGACACTCTGGAGGGAATAACATAGCCAGAAAGAGAAGTGGATTATCATAGAAAAAGGTGTGGAGAGGAAGGATGCCGAGTTCACTGCAAGGGAGACTTTATCATGAATGTGGCACAAGGTAGGTGCAGTGCACACATTGTACAAAGAAAGTCAGCTATGGACCTGAGACACATGCAGCAATGGTGGCAATAAGCACCCACAAAGAGGTATACTTGGACTTATACCCAAAAACTCATTAAATATTCCAAGAAAGGAAAGCCACCAGTGTCACAGGGGCAGCAGCTGAGTCTTCTAAAGGAGTGGCACTAGATGTGGTAGCACATCCGAGCACTGATTGACCAGTCAGTAGCATTACAGTGAGCAGAAGGGAGCATGAGCTCTGTCAACACTAGTCATAACAGTGGCAGGGAATGTGGGACCACTTCTCTTGATGCTGCTACTGAAAAGTGTCTACATTTTCTGAGCAGCATCTGCAGTTGAAGCCAATGTCAATGAGATGAGGGCAATATCGAATAATAAATCAGTCTTCAGCCAGTAATAACAGATAATTCCAGACAATAGGACTACGAGTCTCGGAGTGTAGACATCTGCTAGGCCAGGAATACCCAGGCAGCAGGCACTAGTCCCTTCTACGATGCCTCAGTAGAACTGATCTCTCTCAGGAAGGGAATATGGTTAATTTGTGAAATGTAAAGAATAGAAACAATGAGTTTACAAATCTCAGAGACTATACAATATATCAATTCCTGTGCCGATATAGTACAGGGAATTCCAGAGGGAATACTAAAGCAGGGAAATGCAGCCCTTTGCCTAAATACACACAACTGACAATACTATAATGCAAATTCCAGTTGAAGTTTTTCAGCTGGTTACTATTGGTTTCCCTGCTAAATTTTAGATTTTGGATTACAGCATTGAGTCTATTGATCTATCCAATCCTGATCTTCAGTAGAAATTACAGAGAATAGCGGAGGATTCTAAAGGAATCTACGGGATTGCCACTGGGACATGCCTTGGACTTCTCTGTAAAACTACAGATCGCTTTCATACAAGGATAATTATTTTGGATGGGCTCATGGAGATGCAGAAAGACTGCCTGCAGCCTCTCCCTTTGAGAAAAATTAGTGAAAATAATAGCTCCCCTGCTCTTCCAGTTCACATTGGGGAGGCTCAGCCAGTTAAAAGAACGTCACTTCAACCAAGTAGTCAACACAGCTTGAAATTAGTCAATATGCATCATGAAAAGTGCTCTTAAATTCTTGCCTGTGACCAGTAAGGTTGCCAGTTAGTGCTAACTGAGGTAGATATGTATCCACTAGGAACTAGACTAGTAAGACCACAAATTCATCTTCCATAGCCAGACACAACCTGTAGAAGTAATTACTGTCAGTCACTACAATTCTGGGGTTTGCACTGGTATAAATCAAGAGTAGTCCCCCTCCATTGAAGTTAGTGGAGTTACACTGGTATAAAACCAGTGTTACTGAGATCAAGAATCAGGCCCCAGCCCCAAGTCAAGAATCCCATTGTCAATCCCCTGCTTCAACTTTCCTCTGACAAACAGGTAGCAAAATGCAGAAAAGAATGCAAAGTTATGGCCTGGGCAGGCCTTTCTGAAGGATTGTAAAGCACAGTAAGTTATTCACTAACTTCAAACAGTCTTAGCCTTACCATGGCTGAGACTCAGGTAGTGTATGCTAATGAATCTATGCTAAAAGATCCTATTATTTTCTTAATCCTTTCCTTCCCTTCTCCTACCCACTTGGTTGTCTCATGAATGTGTTATGTCTCATGAATGTGTTATGTCTCGTGTTTTCGACTGCAAGTTCTTGGAAACAGTGACTGTCATTTGACAGGGAGCCATGACCTGGCTGAGGCGTCTAGGTGCTACCACACTATAAATGTTAAATAACTAATAATGAATTATTATGGAATCCCCTTTTCATTGCAGGATTCTTTCCATCAGCTAATCAAAACCTAACAAAATTATTAAATCCGTTGTGGAAGCATACAAGCTTGAGTAGCCAAATGGTTCAAAGAGGACAGGAAAGCTAGGGCAAATATTTTGATGAAAATTGTGGAGAAGCTTGCAATGCCATTTTCCATACCATAACTGTACTGTGGCTAAAGACAGTACTTACTTCTCCAGTGTTGTCAATCCAGTACCTTTCACAGGCATTAAACTCACTTTAAAAATTATATGAAAAAGTATACTCCGATTATAGCATTTCTGTTGCCCAGTTATTTAATACCAATCTGATAACCAGCTCCCTGCTATATGGATTTGTATCTTGAATATTTGATACTAATTTGGATATTAGACACAAAAAAGACCTAAAACATAACACACACAATTTAGCTAACTGTACGACATTAATGCAAAGCATGATTGTAAAAGTAGCAAGGAAACTGAAGGAGTAGAAGCCATGTTAGGCTTCCAAATGAAGTGTGGATTGGAACTAGTCACTTTGGCATTTCTGGTTCTGAAAGTACAGTTTGCTTGGCATAAAAATTCCAAAGTTCAACCAATTTGAATAGGATGGTCCTTGTCTCTCATTTCAAAATGAGATCCAAATATTCTTTAATTATAAAAACATTGGCTTTGAATGTAGCTTAAAACAATCTAGTTCCCATGCTGGACTGGAATAATATTTTGAATATATATAGCAATACAGGAACTTCTAGCAATAAATGGATATTTATTTTCCTTTTCATACAGTAACTCACTGTCCTCTTTAGCTTCTCCCTCCTCTACAGTGCAATAGAATTTAATAGAAATAGACAATCATTAATTTTCTATTATCCACATTAGATGTTGAGAACTCTCATTTTCTATTTCTTGGATGTCAGGGTCTAAAGTTTTAAAACTCCAGAAAGTTTCTGACTTCAAACATTCTTTTCCTAGTTGTCTTCCTTTTGCAGAGAATTTTTTCCCATTATCTTTAAACCTCAATAAAGATATTTGATGTTGCATTGAAGTCACATGATTGGTTGGGGCCTTTAACATTATGTACATGGATTCAGTTGCACAAAATATCACTCTCGTGATCTATGATGCTATTTTCCACCTATTCTTTTTTACCGAAGTCACCTTCCTGAAACTTTTGCTGTCATACATAGCCTTTAAATGTGTCAGACCAGAGGGTTTATCATTAGAGCATGTGGAATTGACACTACTTTATCCCATACATTTAGCACTTTTTTCTGTTTCCAAGTTATTTGCAAATGAGCTGTGAATTTTATGACTATTTAAGTTTTTCTTCATTGCTTGATGAAAATTTGTGCAAACACATTTTGGCCTGTCTTGTTCATGAACTAGTAGCCATGACCATTTGCAGTTTGCGATGTGATTGGTCACTTAGCTGCAGTGATATTGTGAAAGACCTAAGCTTTACAAAGAGGAAGAGTCCCACATTCTGGCCATGAATTATCCACAAGCAGGTTATGATTTTGGGAATTTCTCTGCTGCTTGTAACTGTTCAGCAAACATAACTGTTAAAGCTGAAGGTCCAGAAATCTGGAAATTTTACATAAATAATATAATTGCTCAGTTTACATAGTTGATGAATATACATTACCTTATTTGCATAAATAACAGCAAATGTTCTGATTACCAGAACTTAAGCTGCCAGAACTGCAGCATGGAATGAGCTTTAGGAACACAGGTATTGCTGTGCTCCTGGCTGGCTCTGGCATCTCCCTGGGAGGGTGTCTAATCAACTCTGGTGGCTCCTGAGTGTTCTGCCCTTGGTTACTTCTTGTCCTGGACTGGGAGTTAGATTCTGCTTGGTATACTGGCTCCTGCTGCTAGCTGCTGCTGCTTGTCTTGGGCTGGGAGTGGGTTATGGCTGCTTCTCACCTTCCACTGGGATGCTCTGGCTGAGCTGTTGGCCACTACTAGCTGGGTGCCCAGCTCTGGCTGCTCCTTGCCCTCTTGGCTGTGGGACAGCTCTGGCTCGGTCTGTTGCTTGTTGATAACTGCATAGAAGGCCCTGTGTCCAGGGACATTACTAGAGCAGTGTCCAGTATCACTCTAGCCATAGCTCCATGGACTACATCTGGATCTCATAGCTAGAGTCCTTGGGTACTGTAAACATAAAGGTCTTAGGTCTTGCCTAGAGCAGCCCTTCCCACAGAGATGCAGCTGGGAGTGTCTTCTCAGCTTTCCAAAAAGGGAAATAGTAGTTCCTGGTTGTGAGTGGGGGAAAACATAGCTGAAAGCAGGAGTCTTCCAGCCAAAACAGAACACCCAACAGTTGTGTGAGGGAATCATAGAATCACAGAAGATTAGGGTTGGAAGAGACCTCAGGAGGTCATCTAGTCCAATCCCCTGCTCAAAGCAGGACCAACCCCAACTCTAGTATGAGCTCTAGTATGAGTTGAAAGGGCCTTCCCCTAAGGCTTTCAGTGCTCTGACACTGCCAGTGCTCTCTGCTTGCTCTAGCAGCTGCCTTTCATCTCTCTGAATGTTCTTGTGGCTGAAAACTCACGCACCTGAGTGCCCACAAACAGCAAAAAAAGAGGCCACAGATACCAGCTAGTGCCTTTGGCATTCATAAATACATGTTTTGCTGAATTGGCACAGCTCTAATTATTGAGAAGTGTTGCTTGATTTAACAAACTATGGGATTTCTCATGCAGGAGAAATAAACATGGATTAATGAATTATCTCTAGCAATTTTTTCCAAGACCAGAACCAGTTTGTCACTTCTGTCAGTTGTATAGACAAAAACAATGTGATAATTGGTGACTCCTTATTGGCCCCACTGTAGAAGACAGTAACTACCAAAAGAGAGCATAGCATAGAGCAGGGGTTCTCAAACTGGGAGTCGGGACCCCTCAGGGGGTCATGAGGTTATTACACGGGGAGTCGTGAGCTGTCAGCATCCACCCCAAGCCCCGCTTTGCATCCAGCATTTATAATTGTGTTAAATATATTTAAAAGTGTTTTTAATTTATAAGGGGGAAGGAGGTTGCACTCAGAGGCTTGCTATATGAAAGGGGTCACCAGTACAAAAATTTGAGAACCACTGGCATAGAGCATCTTATTTCTGTGTACTGAAGTGTCTCTGTAGCTTGTGCTACGTTAGAAAAACTTCCCAAGAACTTGACAGTGCTATAAAAAGAGGTGAGTTGGATTTATCAATTAGAAGGCAAAGCACATACACATTTAACTTTAAGCACATGAGTAGTCCCATGCAAGCCAATAATCATGTGCTTAAAACTGGGTAAATTCGTAAGCATTTACAGGATTAGAGCCTTAGTCACCTAAATATCACTTGTATGAAATATGCAGCCATTAAAAAAAAGTAATATTTTTCATATTTAAATATTGAATGACTAAGGGTATATGAAAAAGCAAGGGACTTAAAAACAGGGTTGATCACAGTGAAATTAAAATATGTTTTGCAAGGGGTACTGCAGACTAAGAGAGGTCCATGCTGCTAAAGAATTTCATAAATGAGTTTGTGCTTGGAGACTTTAAAGTAGCACATCACTGATTGCTGTATAGCAAAACTGAAACTGATGCTCCTATACAATGTTTTCATTTGGCCAAGCTTCACATGGCTAGAGTATTTCACAATGCAATGAAGATCCTATCAAGACAGTGAGACATTAAGAGCAGCAAGTAAAGACGACAGATATGAATCTGGAGAGAGACCCTTTCCTCACAAAAACAGGGTCTGCACCTAGGTGTTACTTTTTTTTGAGAGATTAAAAATGTGCAGCTTCCTCAAAATGAAAAGCGATTCAAAACTGCACATCATTTTAACATAGCTACCCCACCAGTAGCCCAGCAAGAGTAACTTTCACAACTTGGCAGCTGGACATTGAGATAATCCTGCGGATATGGCCACTGATCTCACTGCAAGAACAGATAACAGAACAGAAAAGAGGCAGATGCCAAGAAGATATTTGATTTTTTTCTGCTAAATTATGACTTGCAATTTATTATCACATTAAAATTGAGCACCAGCAGGTTTTGCTCTCTTTTGGTGTGAATTCTGAAGGAAAATTGATAACATCAGCACTCAGCTGTCTCCTGTTACCACTGTCCTGTCTCCTGACACAACAGCATCTTATCACTTAGACCTCATGGAATCCTACTGCTCTTGATGGGTGAAGGGCTGTGGTTATACAAAATGATTGCAACAGAAAGAATGACTGACCGGAAGGTGCTATAAACCACAGGACTAACGTTATGTATAACCCACAACACATTATAGATACGGTATCATGCTTGGCATCACGTATCTTGCCTTGATCTGTAACTGACCAGGCTATTGGGGTAGTGCCTTGGGTATAGGAACACTTCTAATGTAACATTGGTCTTTACTCTCTCTTCTGAAGCTGGGAGAGTTTCTCCTTCTAATAAAGAGCGAAGTGGCTACATCATTAAGAAACCTTGACTGTCCTCAAGCAATCTCTTAGATTTCCACCCTATTACCAATCCACATTTTTTAGCAGAGGTTATAGAATGGGCAGCATCTTTATAATGTCTTCTTTATAATGCATCATTTGAAACATTTCAATTAAGCTTCAGATCAGGCCACAGTGCTGAAACCGCTTTAACGAGGGTGAGTAATGACCTTGTGTTGCAGGTGGTTTCTGGCACACCATCAGTTTTAATTCTTCTTGATCTTACTGTAACCCTTTGATACTTTGGATCAAGAGTGCTCTTGAAATGCTTCAAGCACATCGTAGGACTTTCAGGGTCTGTTCTGACATGGTTTCATTCCTACTTGTCTCAGCAGAGCCAAACTGTCACCTGGAAGTTCTCCATGTAAATTCAAATTACCAAAGATTAAAAGCTGCCTGGAAATCTGGTCTGTGTGCAGAACAGTGGGTACCTTCATGTGTCCCCGAAGCAAGTGAATTTAAGGAAGACTCTGCACTAAGAGTAAGGTAACTCCTTTGATGTTTGATGCCCAATTGGAATATATGATGATTAAAGGCAGCAAGCTAGAGAATAGTAGAGTACTAAATTTAATAAGACATACTAAGAGATGGACTTTCAGAAGTTTTGATCTAAACTTCGTTTTTGGTCCCTATCTGTATATCTTATGGGCTAAACCAAAACCTGAGATCTAAAAACACTTGTCGTGAAATCCTGGGCCCACTGAAGTCAATAGCAAAACTCCCATTGACTTCATTAGTGTCAGGATTTCACCCTTGAACTTAGGGGATACTTGGATCTGGCATACTTGGCAGCTTGAACTAATATCTAGACAGGCTGAATGTCTATGAACTGGATACTCTGAAGTTTTCAGACTCTTTCCACAATCAGTATTGGTTTTGATGGACTCTGATTTACCTCCGGGGTAAATGATGCAGTAACTTAGTTCTCTAACTGAAACATTCATCTCACATGCATCTTGGAAAAAGTTTCCCAGAGTCCTCAAAGTCTCGACCTATTTTGTGGTATATTTATTTCCCAAGGTGAGAAACAGGGGTCTCACTTGTGGTCTTCCTAACACTGACACCCAGGATCTGGGACCAGTACATAAGACAATTCAATAGGTAAGGACACTCACCAAACCCTGTAGTAGATTTTAGGTATGAACACTGAAAACGTTTCAGCATATGAGTTCTCAGTGTAAAAGATGTATAGAGTCATGCCCAACACAACAGTGCAATTCCCATTAATGACTTCAGTTTATTATTCCTGGCTGGCTCCGTGCCCATACACACGGAAAATGGGTACAATGAGCTTTTCCTGTGCCAAGCACAGGCTGTAGGTACAACCTCTCTGCTTGTCCCGCTGCACAAGTCAGGGGACTCCAGCACCAACAGTGATGCTAGAAACCTCATTAAGATGGGAGAAAGACAGGGCAATAACGCCACCTCTCTCCTTGACAGTGGAGGTATGCCAAAGCAAGGGGAACACACACACTGCATCTTGTTTCATGGTGTAGCAGTGCATACCCCACACCAGCCCATTACTAGCTGTAGCTTAAAGTCAGAATCTCATCCTCAGTCTTCCCAGAAGAGCCTTTTCTCATTCACAGTGGATTCGGATTGTGTCACTGAGCACAGTGATTTACTCCACATCGACATAGACTCAGATGTGTTCCAAAAAAACAGAGCAAAGCAACAATACGTTTAACGGTTCCACTACTGCTATCATTTACAGATTGTCACCCCTAAAAGCAATGGGCTGAGCCATTTACAAATAGCAGCTTCCTATGCCTTTTTATTCTTGGAGCTCTTTTTCCGTGCAACATGAGGAGGGTTTATCTGGAAGGGTATCGGAGAATTCTATATGTTTTACTGCAGTTAGACGGCACTAGCAGACAATTGAAAAAGCCTTACAAATTGCTATCAATCATTTGATATATATATATATAGGCTGTGATCTATACTGATATGGCTCCAGTCATCATCTGAAATGGTTTGTCTTTCATTTTACCCTTTATGTGAGGGTTACTACAGTGCAATCCACTTATACCAGCTATGGCTATTATGGACAATTGGTTATAATGGACAAAACTGATTTCTCAAACCAAACATATTAGATACAATACATTTTTCATGGGATAATGAAGAGAAGTATGTTTCAGCTGACATTTTCTTGGGGAATAGTGGATAGTTATAAGCAAGGCTACAGTGCTCTAAGCTGGAAGGTGCAGAACCGAGACAAGGAAACTCCAGACATTAAGCAGCACAACTTATTTTGCTCAGTGGAACTTGATAAGTAATATTTTGTACTTACACTGCCCCTTCCACCTGAGATGCTCAACATGCTTTACAAGCATTGATGTCTAGATTAGTCTAACAACTATGTGAAATAGGGTGTAGTATCATTCCCATTTTGCTGATGAAGAAAGCATAGAGAGACTAAGTGACTTACCTGACACCCAGAAGTTCCTGTAGTAGAGCTGGGATTATAACCTACATCATCAGACTTCCAATTCTGTGCCTTAGCCATAAAACCAACCTTCCACCTCTGTACATTCTTCCTCATTGGGAAGTGAATGAGACACCTGAGCACAACTGGAAGTGCTTGTCTCTAGTGGAGCTCCAATAGGGTTAGTAGGGTCTAGTGGGTAGGGCATTAGACTAGGCCTGGGCCTGCTTCCTGCTCTGCCACTAACTTGCTGCATGACATTGGGCAAGTCACCTTATCGTTCTGTGCCTCTATTTCCCCTCTGGCCCTTTATCTTGTCTAAATAGATGGTAAATTCTTTAGGGCAGAGACAGTCTCTGACTATGTGTTTGTATAGCACCTAACACAATGGTGTCCTGATCTCAGTCAGGATCTCTAGGGGCTACCATAGTATAAATAATAATAGGTTGCACTCCATCATATTCGTTCTGGCCAACCAGCCTGAGACAAGTATACATTTACTTCCCTATCAGTTCTCTTTCTTCTGCATCCAATAATCACCTTGAGCAGTACATGAAACAGAGAGTGGCCATAGAAAACAAAAGGAACAGAGCTAACTATCATACACCACAGCTGACATCCTAAATGCCTTTGAGTGATGGAAGAAGCAGACAACATTTCCCCAGGGAGTGTTTCACATTAGTACTGTGGTATCTACTGTGAACCCCAGAAAATGTAAACTAGGAGAAGTGGTTGAAATAGATGTACCCATGTTTACCAGGAACCATCAGGCTTTTCACACAGGCACTGTGGCTGAGGTAGGCAACCTTAAGACCCCTCTTGACTCAGCTGCAATCAAGATACTACCTACTTAAATAAGCAATTTTACTCCCAGAGACCTTAGAAGATGATCCCATTACCATGGTAAATATTCTTGAGACAATGCACAGGCCTAGAAAGTTACTTTTCATTGGTACAGTACCTGTATCCAGGAGAACCTTAGGAATTTCTTGCCCGGTGGATACTGATAAAAAGCCTTACTTAGGTCTACATTTGCCAGAAAGCCACCTTTGCAAACAGGGACTTTTAAATCTTTGACACTGTTCATGGGAAACAGCTTGCCAATCATGAAAATATTTAAGATGATTAGATTTGCTGGGTGTCCAGAGGGGTGTGAACCAGCTCTTGTATATCAGGCCTACCAGTGGGGAAAACAGATTCACATGGGTCACTACAAAAACTAATTTCCCCATGCTAATTTTCCCCTACTGTTACTCACACCTTCTTGTCAACTGTTTGAAATGAGTCACCCTGATTACCACTACAAAAGTGATTTTTTCTCCTGTTGATAATGGCCACTTTAACTGAATTGTCTTGTTAGAACTGACCCCCACTGGGTAAGGCAACTCCCATCTTTTCATATACATCTTCCTACTGTATTTTCCACTCCATGCATCTGATGAAGTGGGTTTAGCCCACAAAAGCTTATGCCCAAATACATTTGTTAGTCTCTAAGGTGCCACAAGGACTCCTCGTTGTTTTTGCTGATACAGACTAACACGGCTACCCCTCTGAAAAGATGCACAGGTGACATAACTCAATAAGACAAAGTGGGGAAGGTGTTCAGCTACTATACTGATAGGAGAAATATGAAAAACTGGCAAGATTAGCTAAACCAATAGAAGGAACACATGTCCGTGTGTGTCCTACCTCATCTGCAGGACTACAGGCCCTGTATTAGGCCAGAAAAGTCTTCCTTTGAAGGGAAGGGCAGTCAAAAGTTATGCAGTCCCCTTTTCCTGTGAGGAGTTGGTTTCCAGTCACTGTCCAGAGCAGGGAGTCAGTGCATCACAGAAAGTCCAGGCAGTGGGCGTGGCTCCACTTCAAGCATTCTACCACCCTCATCTATCCATTGCTGAACCATCTGGCCAGCAGGAAACATCCATGAAATGGTAAGGTCTGCCAGGCTCCATTCTTCTCAGGCATATCGGAGATGGGTGGAACTGGCTCAGGCCACTGCATAGGAAGCCATATTTGAAGGTAGGAGCAAATTCTTCATTTGGTAGCAGATAAGAAAAATGGGCAAGGAACTAAGTGAGCCCTACAGTTTTGGGATAAACTAAATGGATAACTAGAGGAAGACCACCATAAAGTTTTAGGCATGAGGGAAGCCTCCACCTGACAATTGCTTAAAGGGACAGGGGACACTTGATAATGAAAAATATTGTTGTATTATTCCTCACTGTTTTAATAAAGGCTGTTACTGATAGTAACACCATATTACTTATGCCCTCCATGAACCATGTGACTATAGAAACACTATGCATCACAGAAGCTCTGCGTATATTCTGCCCCAGAGGACTTATTTAAAAACCAAGGGCCAAATTCTTCATTCAGTTGTGAGTGTGCACCGTTGTTGAAGTCAGGAGGGATGCACAAGTGCAACTCAAGGCAGATGTTGATCCATATTAACTAAACTATTAATTAATTTTCCTCTGCCATCTGAAGTCCTGTCCCACTTCCTCTACCTTATATGTATCTAAAGTTCATAGATACTGAACCGGCTGCTGACTGTTTACAAGTTTCCAGGCCACCTACTCCTTTATGTCTTCTATGCTGCTTCTATTACGTGACTTTATTTGACAAATGTTAAGTGAATATTTTAATGTTTTTAACATTAAGGACAGAGGAATTGCCTTTATTCATTTTTATCTGTTACTCTTTTTGATGAAGGGGTGAAAAAATTGCAAAATTGCAACAGAGCGACACAAGTAAACAAGGCTCTGTCTATATTGCAGAGCCTACAGTGCCATAGTTGTGTTGGTGTAACTATGCACCCTATTGCAGAGACAACCAACACGGACAGAAGTTGTTCTGCCAGCATAGCAACACCATTTCCCCAAACAGCGTTAGCTACACCAACAGAAGCACTCTCCTTTGACTTAGCTACATCTACATTGGGGGGTTTGTCGGTATAGCTATGTCGGTCAGGAGTGTGGGGTTTTTTCCATGCCCCTGACTGACAACAGTTATGCTGATATTAGCTTTAAGTCTTCAGACTGAAGGCTACGTGAGGCAGTAGATTAATTTACCAATCTTTTACCTCAAGAAACCTGTATTCAAAGAATAAGAATGAAAGTGACTTTGATGGTCTCAGACTAGACCCTAGTGGATGTTTGGCCACACGACAAAAATCACTGCACAGATTCACAATGGGCAGACCTTCTCTCAGGAGGCCCAAAGTTGTGCTAGAGAATTGTTGTAGGAAGAAGCGTGTGTGGAAGCTTGCACAGCACACCCCTGCACTATACTTAGCACTAACCAGTAACCTCTGTCCCATACTCTCCTGGGCACTCAATACACCCATATTTAGAAATAATAAAATGAGCTGCAAAATAATTGTATTTAATCGTGTGCTTGGTCACTGGAAAGGAAAAGGGGATATTTTCGCCCAGGCTTGTAATTTCTCTATGTACTGTGAGCCTGATTATCCACTTCATGACACCAGCGTTAAGCCAGTGTAATGCCATTGATTTTGGATCTCATTACCAAGTAGGGAATGAGGCCCAGCACTGTGTGTCTGTGCTTTTTTAATCCCACCCATTTTGTGGTGCCCATTCTATAAAACCAGCTTGCTTTTTTTGAATCATTTTTAAATATCAGTACCATAAATTGTACTCTTAAAAAAAAAAAAAGTCTGTAGAAAAGGCCTTACCTGAACGCAAAAGAATTTTTTCAATGAATGGAGTCCTTAATATTTAGTTTTGCCTAATGAAGTAAGGCATGAATGTAAAATGATTACTATTCCCTTAATGTTCAATCCACACACAAAAAGTGTAATTCATGGAACCTGGCTTTAATTTTTTATATATAAATAATTAATGCTGCATTTAAAACATGTTAAAATGTTTTATTTCTTAATCAGCTAATTTGACTGCCGAACAAAGCTGCCTTTATTTTCATTTTCCTTGACTAGAGTTACTGTAGTAAAAGCTCCCCTCCAGCTTTGGCCTTCACTCATGCGTTTGCTGCTGCCAATTAGTTTTCTAAAGTCACTATTTTACAGAATGCTTTTCACTTTTTAAAAACCGTAATTGAATGTCTGTACATCACAGAGTTTCTTGTGTTGAGACACAGGGTGTTAAACATTCTTCGGGTTGACTTGGGTCAGCTTTGAAAAATCTCAGACCCTGAAACTTGAGAAGCAGTCGTGTGCTGTAGTGTTTTCTCCACATCCTGTTAAGTATTAAGTGGTTATTTAAAATGGAGTTGTTATACTCAGCAACTGACTTAAAGGGCTCTATATAGTTTACAAGATGATTAATTAAATGAGAGTATTGCATGTGATGCACATGTATTTCCATAATCATTCACATTGGCCTATAGTTGCCCTTTAATTTTCATACTAATTAAAGTAGCACATTGAACTGCAAATTGTAAATGGCTGCATTTCTCAGTACATGTTAATACTGATGTAAGCTGAATGGTGAATTAAAAAAAAGCAAAACAAAAAACAAGAATTAAGCAGAGTGGTTTTTGACTCTGATCCACTCAAGTTTCCCTACTCATTCCATTACTAACCAAGTCAATATTTTAACAAGGCTGCATTTTTTTGAGTTTTCAGCCCCATATTTTTCTGGGGTGCTATGTACTTATTTTACTAGTATTATTATTTCTAGTTAGTTAGTTTCTATTTTAATACAATAGAATGGTTGTGTAGGGTTAGTTTGTTTAAGCAGTGGGGTGGGACTGAGGTTTTGTAATCTGATGGGCAGAGTAAAATAAAACAAATGTGCAGCTATTTTGCCAGTAGTTTTGCCTGTTAATTACATTTGACCCATTATCCTCCTTGATTCTAGTTCAAATTCTGACACGGCTGACTTGGAACTTGAAATGTAAACTGAAGGGCTATATTTTCAGGTCAGATCATGCTACGGGAAGTTACTCCCTAGAACATTTACTAAGTCCTGGAAAAGAGAAGAAATAGATATGTACAATTATCCCATGGCTCATGCAGCTGCTGGCATTTGGGCTTGGCACAAACACTGACAGGAACCACTCCATCTACCTTGGACCGTGTCTAACATGTAATGGACATATGGTAATCACTACTGACTGAGGAGTAATCTTGAACTACAGGTATGTGAAAGACACCTAAAAAAACGAACACTGTCAGAGTCAATAGGCTCAAAATTTAATAACTAATCCCTCCTTTCAACGTGTCTTCCATCTAATGGCTTCCATTATGAGGGTTTTTTTCCTTTCAGCAATGAGCATTATAAAAGATTTCTTTTTAATTTAAAAAGAAAAATTCCTCCATTCCCAGGTGACCCATCCCAGAGAAATAATAATAAGCACGCCATTGCTCAGAGAGCATCAGCCCGCACACACATTACAAGGGTGAGCGTTCATGCTCAGTTACAACCCCTCCCCCAGCTCCTTTCCTGCTGTGTGTCCTATCTCCGGATCCTAACTTGGCTCAGGCTATGGGGTTATTTGTTAAAATTAACTTTCAGATCAGGCTGGAGACAGTGTTCTTGGCAAGAAGGGGAGGAATGAGAAATGAAAGGAAGGGAACAGCTCTTGGAGGCAGGGAGGGGAAAGCAAAGGAGGAATTTGGAGTGGGGATTTTCAGCCAGGCAGGATCTAGCAACTGAGAGGAAGTAATCGGGCCACAGCTAGGCTAAGGGAAATAAAAGAAGGTGGTTTGCTGCATCTTTGTGCCTACCAGCAACTAGCAGCAACAATAGTGGAGCAGGGAGAGGCCTAGCCAAGACACTTACCCCTTAGTGTGGCAGATTCAGCTTCACCTGGCATCCCTCTATACAGGCTCCCATCCCACCTAGCGTCCCAAGCATACAGACAAGGGGAAGAAACAGCAGGACCTTACAAGGTGGAGTCAGCGCCCAGAAACACAGGTACTTCCTCAGCAAGTCAGTGGGGCAGGGTGAGGCCCAAATGAGGGAGTACTTTGCATTTGTCCTTATTGAATTTCATCCTATTTACTTCAGATCATTTCTCCAGTTTGTCCAGATCATTTTGCATTTTAATCCTATCCTCAAGCACTTGCAACTCCTCCCAGCTTGGTATCGTCCGCAAACGTTATAAGTGTACTCTCTATGCCATTATCTAAATCATTGATGAAGATATTGAACAGAACCGGCCCAGAACCGATCCCTGCGGGACCCCACTCATTATGCCCTTCCAGCATGACTGTGAACCACTGATAACTACTCTCTGGGAACGATTTTCCAACCAGTTTTGCACCCACCTTATAATAGCTCCATTTAGGTTGTATTTCCCTAGTTTGTTTATGAGGTCATGCAAGACAGTATCAAAAGCCTTACTAAAGTCAAGATATACCACATCGACCCCTTGCCCCCTATCCACAAGGCTTATTACCCTGTCAAAGAAAGCTATCAGGTTGGTTTGACATGATTTGTTCTTGACAAATCCATGCTGACTTATTTATGACCTTATTATCGTCTAGGTGTTTGCAAATTGATTGCTTAATTATTTGCTCCATTATCTTTCTGGGTACAGAAGTTAAGCTGACTGGTCTGTAATTCCCCAGGTTGTCCTTATTTCCCTTTTTATAGATGGGCACTGTATTTGCCCTTTTCCAGTCTTCTGGAATGTCTCCCGTCTTCCATGACTTTTCAAAGATAATCGCTAATGGCTCAGATATCTCCTCAGTCAGCTCCTTGAGTATTCTAGGATGCATTTAATCAGGCCCTGGTGATTTGAAGACATCTAACTTGTCTAAGTAATTTTTGACTTGTTCTTTCCCTTTTTTAAACTCTGATCCTACCTCATTTTCAGTGGCATTCACTATGTTAGACGTCCAATTTCTCACCCCTGAAACCTTGGCAGGCTCTGGATGCAGGGCCGTCGCTAGCCATTTTGGTGCCCTACGCCTCAGGCCTCCTCAGGGAGGGGTGCTGGGAAGCAGGGGGAAACCACCCCCCAGCCCTAGCCCGCTCCACTCCCCTGGCTCCCAAGCCTTGGGGGGCAGGGGGAACCGCCCCCCCAGCACTCACCGGTGGCACGGCTGACAGCCAGTGGAGCGGAGCAGGCTGGGGCCGGGTGGCTCCACTTACCACGCGGTGAGTGCAGACCTGACCCCTGCAGCAGTCCTCAGGGGAGTGGGGGCGGGGCTGAGGCAGAGCAGGGGTGGCAAGAGGCAGGGCAGGCGCAGAGCAGGGGTGGGGGCTTGGGGAAGAGGTGGAGTGGGGGTGGGGGTGGGGCTGGGGCGGAGCAGGGGTGGGAAGAGGCGGGCCCCACATTTGGTGCCCCAAATTTCCTGGTGCCCTATGCAGTTGCGTACTTTGCGTATGGGTAAAGACGGCCCTGTCTGTATGTCAGCAGATTGTTTGAACCCTGGACGTATTCTCCTTTCTGCTGATTCAGAATCAGCTTTCTTCAACTTGGCCCAAAAGAAACAAGCAACAAAAGAAAAACACTCTAGCAACAGAGGAACTCAATCAGAGAAACAAACAGTTCTCATTTCCACAGTCTCTCAAAGCAGCATGTAGTCCTGCAGTCCCTTCTGGCTGGCTGGGCCAGATTTCCTCTTCCATTTTCCTTCAGAGCCCTTCCTTGAACATTCCAGTGACACTTTTTTTTATAACCCCACTGTTCTGAACCCCTGCCTTTGATGCGGGGCATCACCAGCTGTTTTTAATGCTTCTGTGATAACTTGCTGTAGTTTTCCCACTATTACTCTGTATTATGGTAGTGTGCACAATGCATTAGGTGCTTTTTACACACACACACACACACACACACTTCTGAAGAGCTGTTGCGCTAAGACAGGCAGTAAACAAAAGCTGAAGGAGAGAGATAAATACAATCAATGATTTAAAAAAAAAGTCATAAAAATCCACAACTTCAACCCCTTTAAAAAATATTAAAGGCACTTCTCATCAAGCTCCACAAAATAAAACACATGTGGAGTTTCTAGGCCCTAGCATTTTACTAGTCTTCATTCCCCCCTCCTCCATCCCCCCCCCCCCAAAAGGCAGAAATTTTTTCAGAAGTGAATTACAGGTGAATCTTCAAACACCACATGCCTGATTCACTATTTCATTGCTCCAATTTTACTCCACTAAAAGTCCATTTTTGCCAACCCAAGCAATCAGGTGGGAAATAAGGCTTATAATGTGAAACTAGCTTCAACTTTAACTAAGGGGTTGCTCCATTATACGTATATATATAAAATTACATAACCATTAGATTAATTGCCATAATGATCCTACGTAAGAGTTTCCACATAATGGTTTAATTACAAGTGCACTATTTCCAAAGGCTACACAACATATTTGTCAGCAGCTGACAGTTTAACCAAATACCTGATCAAAAATGTAGATTCCTGGACACACCCATTCTTGCCCAGGAAAGCACAGACATTCCCGTTTATGAATGACTGCAAACACACACACCCAACAAAACAGTAATAGATTGGGCTTGTTTGGATTTATTTTTCTTGAGGCTAGTAACTATGTAGTGTAGTTGTGAGTTTATTGTCATTGCTAGGCTAATTAATTTTGAAGCTGCTTTGTAAGAACCAGTTACAAAGAAAACATTACGGAAAAAGAAATCCCTCTAAGGCTTCTAACTGCTTGCGTAACAGATGAACTTGATGCTTGATCCAGTTCTGAGCAAGAAGTCCAGCCAGTTTCATGTTTCCACAGGAAGCCCTCTGCCCTGCCCCTTTCTCCCCTAACTTCCCTTTGCATGCACCTACTAAATATAGTGCACGCGCTCTTCCTCTTTGTTGTAGCTTGCAAGTATTAGTTCAAACAGGATACAGCTTGTTAAAGCAAAGTCAGACTATTTCACATACAGGCAGAGCAAAGTGGAGTTCACTTTGCAAACTGTCTCTGCTTCTAATGGAAACAAGGTGAGAAAGGAAATGCATCTGTAGAAATCCGCTTATAATGGAAACCTGAATTAAATTAAATTAAAAGGTACTGTGTAGGGTGGGTTAGGTGCTGAGCATCAAGGAAAGGTAGTTACAGTAAAAACAAAGGGTCTTTGAAGTATCAGTTCTTTCATCAGTTTGAAAATCAGAAACTTTTCACACAAAAGTATGACACCTGATTACGATTTACTGTTGGAAATTATTTTTTTAAAGTTACTCTTGGGCACAGATATAACACTCTGATTCAGGAAAGCATTCAAACTTCCATAGGAAGTCAATGGGTTTAATGCACCGGCTTAAATAATGTCCTGCATAGAGATGGACTTTGATACATACCCAAATGTTCTCCTGAATCAGGCCTAAACCAGGTGCTTCACTATCCAACCACCTATTTCCAAAATGGTGACACTGTATTTTGGATTTCTGCAGGACATGGTGGTTCTAGACTAGTTAACTAAGGTTGACAGGGATACTGTTCTGAGAACATGCTGCATCCATACTATGGTACAGATTATCCTGCTGGGCAGTCTGAAGTAGGATATTCTGTATTATGGTGTTTATAATCAAGGTCAACAAAATCACAGTCAAAAATCATTGTTTTTATAGCAAAGTTCTTCTATCAACACAAGAACAGGGCCTAAGAAACACTTTCTTCAGCCGGCAGTTAGGACTGATTGCCTTTTAACACTATCTCCAATTCTTGTGAAGGCCTTTGTGTATTCATAGTGTACCCCCTATCTGCTTAGTTGCTGATGACTCTGATACAATAGATTAGAATTTACTAGCACTAGAAACAGAGGGACATAGGGCCAGATCTAACAGAACATATGTATGACATTCCATACTGTACAAGAGGATCCTGTCTCCAAGGCAAGCCAGAGTGATCAGAGAAAAAGTTAGCATGCTGGGGAAAGCCAACCTGGGTTTAGAGTGGCAAATTGCAAAACAGTTGGGAGAAGCGGAGCTCAGAGAAATACCATTTTCTTCTCCCACTATGCTACTATGATGATCCTCGGTCTGTTGAAACTTCCACATCTATAGAGGAGTTACTACAGCTTTAAGGGATGGAGAAGTTCCAGCCTCTGGTCTCATCCTCTGCTGAACATGCTCCATGCAAGATCTATCCTCCAGAAAAGATTTTTGGCAGTTTCCTTTCTCTGAATGGCATTAGATTTTGGGGAGGGAGAGCAGCAGGAAAGGACTCTTGGAATTCTGAAACACCAGTGGTGGGTGGCTCTTCCCCACTCTCCCTAGGGAGAAGGTTCATTTTCAGGTCACACAGCTCGTTTCTTGCTCTGCTTGGCCGACATCAGCGTGGCAATACGGGAGGAGTTGCTTGGAGAGTAGCATGGCTGAGACGTGTAACAGCAGGAGGAAGCGAAGCCAAGATGTTAAACAGGAGGTAGCATGGAAGCTGAGCCTTTTTGGTGAGAAACCTCCTAAACTTAAGCATGATGTTTCAGTAAGTGATCGGACACTGTGGTCCAACCAGAAAGGTCTAGATTAAGAGAAGCTTCTGATCGGGGGCAGGGGGGGAGGGGAGAATATGGGAGCTGGACATCATTATTGTTAAATATTTGTTAAGCAATAACAGAGTCCTGTGCAAGACGCCAAAATAAAGAATAAGGCAGGATGGAAAATGGTTAAATATTTTCCATGAAAAATTTCCAACAAAATAAATATATTTTCACTATTTATCTTGGTTTTTCAATTAAATAAAATTAAAAGTTTTCAGTGGGAGGGGGATGTTGAGGGGGGGGGGAGAGATGAGAGAAAGAAAACGGGGAGAGAAACAGCGGGATGGAAACCACTGACTGTTTTAGGTTTTCATTGAAAAACTGATTTTTTTTTAAACCAAAACAGTTTTTCCATGACAATTTTTATTTCAGTAAAAAAAAACATTTTTCCATTGGAAAATTTTTTGATCAGCTCTAATGAAGACAGTCTTTGTCCTGAAAATCTTACAACCTAAAAGACGCACACAGAAGCCAAAATGCAATAGAAGACCTGTGAACGTGTTACAAAGTTTTCTTAAAAAACAGTCCTCTCTTTATTACCCTTAATTAAGTGGAGGGGCCAAGGCAGAAGATCCAGAGGGAAGGACCTGTTTGACTATGTATTACAGCCTCACCTCAAAATGATTTGGGGGAGATCTGTTTAGCCAGGTATTAAGTTTGAGACAATCATCTTTCTGCATAACATAAGCATTGTTATCTAATCATTAAAAATATATTGTATTAGAGTCTGAACATTTTTGCTTTAACATTCTTCCAAAAATGACTATTGTGAATATCTCCTTATCAGCTTACTTTGTATGACAAGTTAGTTTGATTTTGACCAATTGGTCAGTTTGAGTAAAGAAAACCATATGTTTGTTTCAGGTTCTGACTTATCAGCATTAGTTATGCACCATGTACTGTGAGTTTTAGAGAACACACTGTTGAACCAAAGCACAAGCTACTGATACCATCAATTATGAAATTTATATTAACCATATTGGGCTTGGACAATGAAAGGACCAGTGCTGATAATTTCTGAGCGCTCCATTATCCTAACTGTAACTTTGCTTTTGCATTAACTGTATCTTGATATTAAATTTAAGGCCATGGCTACACTACACACTTACAGCAGTATAACGACGTCGCTTAGCGATGCAGTTATACCGACCTAACCCCTCGTGTAGACAGCGCTATATGGACAGGAGAGCTTCTCCCATCAACATAGCTACCGCCTCTCGCGGAGGTAGATTAACTATGCTGACAGCAGCAGCTCTCCTGTTGGTGCAGTAGCATCTTCACTGAAGCATTACAGTGTGGCAGCTGCACTGGTGCAGCTGTGCCGCTGGAGCGTTTTAAGTGTAGACCCGCCCTAAGACCTCCAAAATCTCTCCCAGATTCTGTCCTTATTTAAATGGGATAAGAAAGATCACAGGATAAACTCTCTTTATTTACAGTGAAGCAGTCTCATTAAAATTAGTACAGTTGAGGGGTCCGATCCTCCAAACAATGCCAGGCATAGTGCCTACTTCCATAAGCGCCATTAATGTCAATAGCAATATTCACGGTAGCGAAGATTATGTCTGTTGGTAAATGTTAGCGGTACTGAACCCCAGTAGCCAAATGTGGCCCCAAATCAGCAGCTGTTTGAGGTATATGAGCTCTTTATTGCTTTTCTAAAACAAACAAACAGATAAAGAGTAGATAGAAATGACATTTAGGAAGGACACAGAGAAGAGTTATAGTACCCTGCTTTGAAGATGGAAATTGTGACGTTGTGCAGTCTATATGGTTTTATAAAAATATCGTAATGAGTGAATATAATGTAACTGGAATATGCTTCATGCAAAAGGTCTCTTGTAAGGCATCATTACAAAGCTTATAATCTACTGAGTGTGATCATCCTATTTGTATAAATGTATCACTCTTGTATCTGGGACTAGAAATATGAAATATAACTGAGGGCCTAGTGTAATTATGCAAAGTGTGGGCCATAATGGTGGTTTGGAATCTTAATGGCTCCCATCAACCAGGACAATTGACTGGGGCTTTGTTTGCAGGCAGGCCTTCCTGTGAGTCAGGCTGGGAGGAATGAAGGCTTGGGGTCTTATAGTGACATGTGATCATGTCACATGAACTGGAATCCATCTTTAACCTGGTGCTTTTCCAGTGAGGGGGGGTGAAAACCCAGAAAGAGACAAAGGATTCCTGCCTTATGCAAAAGATATATATAAAGGGGTGGAACAGAACAAAGGAGGAGAGAGGAGCCATCATGAAGAATCCCCTAGCTACCACCTGAGCTGGAACAAGAGCTGTACCGGGGAAAGAATTGTGACCAGGCCTGGAAGGTGTCCAGTCTGAGGAAAAAAACTTACTGAAGCATCTCTGAGGGTGAGATTATCTGTATTCAGTTTGATTAGACATAGATTTGCGCATTTTATTTTATTTTGCTTGGTGACTTACTTTGTTCTGTCTGTTACTACTTGGAACCACTTAAATCCTACTTTCTGTATTTAATAAAATCACTTTTTACTTATTAATTAACTCAGACTATGTGTTAATACTTGGGGGAGCAAACAACTGTGCATATCTCTCTATCAGTTTTATAGAGGGCAAACAATTTATGAGTTTACCCTGCATAAGCTTTATACAGGATAAAACGGATTTATTTGGGTTTAGACCCCATTGGGAGTTGGGCATCTGGGTGCTAAAGACAAGCACACTTCTGTGAGCTGTTTTCAGGTAAACCTGCAGCTTTGGGGCAAGTAATTCAGACCCTGGGTCTTTGCTGGAGCAGACGGGAGTGTCTGGCTCAGCAAGACAGGGTGCTGGAGTCCTGAGCTGGCAGGGAAAACAGGAGCAGAGGTAGTCTCGGCACATCAGGTGGCAGATCCCAGGGGGTTTCTGTGATCCAACCCGTCACAGAAATCACTATGTATCTGCTTATTACGAAAACATTCACACCCTACAAAAGTGCTATCACTGCTGTTCACAATATTAATCATTTACATTTCCAGTCTTGCCCAACCCTAAATGAAAGACTGAGCGTTGTGGCTCAGCCCTGCATATGAAGCAGCTTTGAGTTGTGCCACCCCCCAGGAGGAGCCATGGGAAGGAATTGTGACTCATAATTCCTCCCCTGCTTCCTTCTTGCACTGGGGAAGTAAGTTGCAACATCCCTGTTTGGGGTTCGGTTTAATTCCGCATTTCTGCCTGGCCAGCTCTGCTGGCTGGTGCACAATGACAGTGGGGATCCATGTCTCCACCCATTCTCGGTCCCCTCTCAGCATATTAGCTCCACCCAGTATTGGGTGTATGCTCTTGCTCTTTCTCCTGCACACAGACCCAAGATCCGGGAAAGTCCACAGAAGAGGACAAGGGAAGTCTTACTCCCCTGTTGGTCTGGGAAGGAGCAAGGAACAACCTTGTCCTAAAGCTGAATGGTTAAATTTTGACCTGTGTAAGTACCTGTCACCAAAGCATTAGAAGTTACAAGGCAATGCACAGCCATCAACAGTGAACAAAATCAGGCTCCTAATGTTTAGCATATAAGTAACATATAACATCCTAAATATGCTGTTTGTGATTGTAAACCTGCTGTTAGAGTACTGTCTGACTCATTTCCTTTCATCACTGGGCCTATCACATTGTTAAGTGAAGTACTGTATCTCTTCTCCGAAGAGCTGGAGAAGAATTACACTTAGACACAGCATTTGACAGCATTGTACCAACCATTTAGCCAAAAGAGAATGATAAACTCCCAAAACATCCTTAATGACTTTGTGCAATTTTCATGTTAGGCTTTTGCAAGGAAATAAATATTACTGAGTTACTCTTTAATACCTTTCCTTATTATTATTTTTTGTCTCTACTGCTTAAACCACTGTTGCATGTGAAAGTTAATATTGCCAAGGCACTGGGTGGGATTCCTTTCCCAGAAAGCATGTTCTCAACGGGAAACCAAAATAGTGCTGGAGAGTTATCTTAAGTAGATTTAAATAATTAAATTCAAAATTCTCAACCCACTTGCTGTTTCAGATTTATTTCTTTAATAACAATCTCGCTTCAGCAACACACTGGATTAGGGTTTCATTTATTTGAAATGTAAGGTCTGTCCCACTCTGAGTGTTATTTTAAGTATTTAGGGGAATTTTTGTGCTTGTGAAAATGAAGAGATTGTTGCATTATAAATTCATTTCCTCTGTTATTGCACAGGCCATGCACGCTGCAGCTGTGAAAGCTCCGTAAGAGCCCCAACAGTGTCCTTAAGCTAAACCCATAAGGGCTACCTTTTGTTTTCATACAAGGGGTGAGTTAGCCCTTTCTGATAGCCCCAGCTAGGAGTGTGTTCTAAACAGCGACTGTCAACAGGGCTCAAACCTGCTGAATCATTAAGGAGTGTTTAATGATGCTGAAGTCTCTCCATTAGGGACTCAGGCTAAAATAGTCATCCTGGACCTCCAAAATGGATTCCAGCTATGTCACTAGAGTTGGTCAAAGGCCACTGCTGCATAAGTCAAGCTAGTCAGCCCCACCAATAACATGCTATATTAAATTCAGTAAGTGGAGCTGTTCAGCTAACAGGTGTTGCATTGTAAGTAGTAGCTCAGTGGTAGTTACTATTCACACTAACAATTTTACAAACAAGTGAGTTTCTTATACATTCTTCATCACCTCCAGGCATTCATATTCTTTTTAAGTACAGGAACATTAATTAGATTTTGACCACAGACCCTGGATTTGACTTACCCTGACAGGGTTTCCATTAGTGTAATCTGTAGGGGAATTCACTGTTTTAACATCTGTGCGCCTGAGGCCTATCTCACATTTACTGCCGTAGTCTGAAAAGCCTCCCTTGTATGGTTGTATGTTTCTTCATGCTCCCAATTTCACAGAAGTCATTTCAGCACCAAACGGTAATTAGCAAAGGGATGGGCCTCGGCTGACATGAATGCAATTTATTGTTTTCCACAAGGCCCTGAACCGAGCAAACAAAGAACACAGTCTTGCTGTCTGGCATTTTATTAACTTGTATTGTGCTAGGTACCTTACTGAAGGGAGAGCTCCAAGTAAACTCAGCAGCTAATATGCAGTAATGTGTGTGCTTTTCAAGAATATTAATTTCAGTTCAATTAGGCAAGTTTTGTGGGACCTCAGCCTCTAATATAGGACAGCCACTTTTATAATTATCTTCGGTATTAACTTTATCATCACCAGACTTTTACATAAATGCAACCTTTCATCTTTAAAATGCCAACACTTCTTCAATTTTGGCAACCATACAGCATTGCTAATTATTTGCTCATTATGTGTGGTTAACTGATGAATCATTAATAAATGAATGAATGGCTAATATATTTTTATGGTAATTGGAGATATAACTGATTGCAGACTTCCTTCGGTTCTCAAAACTGCACTGAATGAGCAGTAACTGCTTAATTGTTTACAGATGATATTTATGCCACTGACAAGCTTTTCTCACAGTTGTGGTTTATCACTGGTGAATTATCTTACCAGGACGTGTTCTACACCAATAATCACTAAGTGCAAAGGGCAGTAGGCAGAAGAATGACCAGCGTAATTTTATTATGTTTCTATCACCTAATTTGTTTTATAGCTGACAGATAATCATGTACATGCTTCATATGGCTTTCCTAGCAATTCCAAGTGTTCACATGAAATCCATGTGCAATGGCATTGGCAGGAACAGATTTAGGCCTTGTAAAATAAAATGAAGCCATCTTTTGGAGTGTTCTTCATCAGTGCCAATCTCTGCAGCCAGTAATACAGTTAAAGCAGAAAAATCAGGTTTCAGTGACATTTTATTTTAACTCCACATAGTGTGTTACAGTAAATGGTTTATATAACCTCCGTCTGCCAGTGCATAGTTAATGAATTCAGTGATAATTGCTGGGTTTATTTATTTATTTAAAATAATCTCTCCTTCCATAAACCATTCTTAGGATACATAGCTGCAAAATACAGCATTTAAATCTTCTTGGCAATTCAAATCAAAATGAAAAGGTAGCATGATGGCTAAACAAGGCGTGTTTAGTTTTATGCACACATCCTGAAGATCAAGTTAAAAATGCAAAGGAGATTACCAATTCTTAATTATAATTATTTAACCAGGTGGGTAGTTTCTCTAATGAACATTTCTATGAAAACAGAATAACTAATGATGGTCTTAAAGAAGTCTTTGTCTTTCCATGTACTAATGATCACATTTATAAATATGCAGGAAGGCCCCCGTGTACATTGCTAATGATAAGTAATTAAGCACCGGGCATGGAAAGCTATAGAAAAGGGTCATGTTAATGAAAGAGAAAATTAAAAACACAATAAAATAAGTTGTCAGTAAAAGATTAAACTTCTGGCTTCTGCAGCTCTTGATATGAAAGAAATTTCCTCCCCCACAGTACAAACCAGGACTGGTAGTAGGAATCAAAACAAAATGCTCAATGTCTTTTCATTTGCTTTTAGTTGCTTCTGTACTTGGTACTCAATTTTAAAAAAAGTAAAAACCCCAGCCATTTAAAACAGACACCTTATTCAAGTCAAATTGCAGTTTCTCACAATGTTTGTAAAAGATCACTACAGCCAAGTTTGTCATTAGTAATAATCTCTTGTGCAGAAGCAGTTCAGAACTTCTGGCAAAAGAAAACAGGGACATATTGAGATTAAAATCTTAATTTTTATCTCTCAATTTATCCATAATGATGCTGTGATTCTATGCTCAATGGAATTGCCACCAAAGAATACTCTCAATTTGAGTCTTTAACAAAAATCCAACTCAAGGTTAAGTCTTTGGTTTAGCAAGTGAATTGAAATCACAGACGGTTATTGAGCATTAAAGCAATTTAGAAATGAAAAAGTGGATCTTCTTGGGTAGCACAGAGAGTCTTGTGTTTGTTTCTCTAAAGCCTTTAAATATGGATAATTTTGAAGACACTTTTTAAGAGTCTTAGAAATCTGTGACAGTAAAGATTTTTTTTCAGACATTTCCGAGCCATTATTCTAAAAAGTCTCTTAGATTTCCACATTCCAAAACTCTTCATTGCAGTTAATCCCTATGTGGGGAAAACTAATTATCTGCTGCTGTAGTTCAGAGTTCAACAGGATGACAATCTTGGTCTGAGGGAAATAATTTACTCTTTTTTTTTTTTTTAAACTGAAAGCAAAATTATTATTTTTTAAATCATGTTGAGAAAATAGTAAATCTCAAATGACAGGAGATACAAAGCAACAGAAATGTAAATGAACGACTTCCTTTTTACAAGTAACCCATGAAAAGGCCATGTTTCTTTTGTTTCTAAAGTACTGTCATCTCTAAGTCTTCTTGACTGTTTTAAAGGCAATTTAATACCACAGAGTTATAACAATTGAGCACAAGACTTAAATTTGCATTACAAATAATGACAGGCAATTGAACTCTGAGACAGGACAGGCATTAAGTACCTGGCAATACTTGAAGGTGAATCTCCCATCAATAATTCAGCCTGTTCAATTTGTTTAGTGTGGCTATGTTTTACAACTGCCTTATTTTATTGGAAAAATTCAGAACAGTGGCATATTGCATTATACTATGGTTATCCTGACGCCCAGTGGCTGGACACATCATGCTGCTCTACATACTCCTGTCTCTCCAATTTACAGAGACAAGGTGGGTGAGGTAACATCTTTTATTGGACTAACTTCTGCTGGTGAGAGAGACAAGCTTCTAAGCTACACAGAGCTCTTCTTCAGGTCACCCACCATGTCTCTCTAATATCCTGGGACTGACACAACTACACTGTCTACAGCCCACAGATTATCATAACTTTTGTTTTGCTTCTAGAGACTTATTGGGCCAATCCCAAATTACAATGTAACCAATCTATTAATTTCAAAACCACACACTCCCCTCACGTTAGGAGCTTGAGCAAAAGTTAGTATTATTTATAATTATTGCCATGTCATTTCTTTAAGGTGAAACCAGTAAGTTTTACCTAGTCCTAGCCTAACCCTCTCAAGACTTTTTGTGTGTGTGTGGAGGGGGGGGGGTGGACGGGGGGGACAACTGAATAGTAAGTTTCCAAACTGGCTTTTAATTACTTTACTGGATATTTCTACCACCGCCTATACATTGGTTCGGTCTCCAAATCTAATATGAAGCACCATAAATAGTACACTGTGTAAGCTTTAACGGGCAATGCAGTACACATTGACAAGTCAGCTTGGTTTTAGTTTTTATGGGCTATGTAGCCCAGGCTGCCTGTTCAAGCTGTTTCATTTTGTCTGTGACCAAAAATCAAATAACCTGAAATAAAGCCCTGATGGCTAGTCGCTATGGTGCAAGCAAGTAGGCTTGGGCCTGAGACAGAGGAATACATGTTGTTGAGACACGCACACAATATGCTGCCAAACTCCATGGTGAGGTAGGAACTTAAATCCACACTCAGGATTTACGTTTGGATTTAAACATTCCATACAAAAGTACAAATACGGGCTCCTTGATCCTCTAAAATTTCATGATACCCCTAATGCTGTCACCTCTTTCCCCCCCAGCCTGCCACACACACACACACGTATGCACTTCTCTTCTGCCTGTCTGATTTCATAGGACAGTGTCTGAAAAGAGCACAGTTCAGCCAACCCCTTTTGCAGCTTGAACTTATATACCGAGTTTGCCATGGCCATCCTACAGGCAGATGGCAAAGAGAAAACCAGAACTCTTCTATTGAGGGAAATAATGAATTCAGTTGCAGCTGGTGTTTAAAGAGACAGAAGACTAATTTCTGCATTGCTGTTCGTAACCACTAAAATATAAAAAAGGGTCAGAAGAGCAAGTTTTGAATTACAGATATCTTCAATTTAATTTTTTTTTCATTCTTGGGAATACGTATCCGTTACTGACAAGCTCTGAAAACCACCGCTCCAAGCTTGTCAGTAAAACCAAATGTTAAATGGAAAATATTTGCCAGGATTTAAAATTAGACCCACACATTACTTACAGATGTTTCCGTGAAAAACACTTGAAACTCAACCCCCCAAGTAATAAACCCCACAATGGTGGGGGAGGGGGGAGGTTTATACTGCAAGTTAATTTTTATTGTATAAGTAGCCATACGAAGAAGCCATTGCATATTGCTTAAATTAAATGTGGAGGAATGAAATCAGCAGTATCCCTTTACAGCATATGGTCCAGCAAATCAAATTACAAAGCTTTCCACATCTCATTAACTGCAATGAGTACAGTGAGTTTTCTAATAAGTCACTTCTTTTTCATGTGAGTGGTGAGCGGTGACTTATTGTAAGTATTCTCACAGGATGACCCTTGTGCTGAAATTAAGAACTAATCTAAAATGGGAAAGGTCATTTGGTCAAGTCTGATCATAACATTTCCTCATTATTGTTTTACTTGGCATTGAAGCATATGCTTTCCCGGTGCACCAACTGAAAAATGCCTTTGATAATCTCACTGACAGCAAGTAACCCACACACTGCCATTAAATGAGTTTGGGCAGGATTAGTTGACAATAAAGAGTACAATATAAATGTTTTTAGAGAATGAATTTTTCAGCAGTAAAGTTTCATGCAGACATCCTCAGCTAATTTATTTTAGTTTACTATTGAGATGTCAGTCCAAATACTTCTCAAGGTGAAAATGTAAGGTCCCCAGTTAGACTACCTAATCGCCTGAATCTCAATATTGCAAATGGGAGGGGAGATGCACACACTTTCCACCTGGAAACTCAGCTTCAGTTAGGCTGCGTGGGCAAGGGAAAGACCACCTCTGAGAATCTGCACCCTTCTCTGAGACACAAAAAAATTATTTTACAATTGCTCATCATGTGGCTTTCATTTCATGTGGATTCCTGACTTAGTGGCAAAGCTGGGACTGGAACTTCAGGAGTTCTTGGCTCCTAGACCTGTTCTCAGATCACTAAGCTGAATCCAATCTCTCTTTCATTGTAAACTTAAAACTATGTGCTATAGAATACACGGACCATAAAAATACAGCACAGTGCACATTGAGAGAAACATCTGAAGATACTGATAAAAGAGTAAAGTTCCACCATGCCAGCTGAACCATATGGGTTAGGGGAGAGGAGGAAAGTCAGCAGGTTTTTTTTTTTTTTTTTTTTTTTAAAGCAATTACAAAGTTGTTGGCTAATCTGATGTAGCTGAGCAGGAAATTCTGTAGTTTTTGGAAGCCATTGACACAAATGTTCTGGCACTTGCGCTCTCTGGTTCGTATTTCAAGAAAAGTTAATGTGCTGTACTCAGGACATTCAAAGAGCAAAGTAAAATGGAGGCACAGGAAAGTTTAAACCAATAAATAGGGAAATGTAAAGTCTCGCATGTTAAAATAAAAATATTGCAATTTATTCAAAACTTCCTGTGATGCCATAATAGTGCTTGTAGAGCAGCAGTGATATGATCATTCAAGTCAGGACATTTCCACTGGGTATTAACCTTGTGGTAAAATTCTAGATTATTGAAAATGGATCCTCTAAAGATGGATTTATTAGTTTAAAAACATTCCTTCACTTTTGTGCAACTGCCACTTAGAAGCTTGAAACCAAGCTATTGTTTAGATCAAGCTGTTATTGTAGGGTTGCTCGTGTTGAGTTACTAGCATTTCTTGTTAGAAAATTTAACAACAAAGCATTGGATTTGAGAATATATTTATCTGTAGAAAGTGACATGGACTCTGCAAAAAGAGAAGGAAAGAGGCAGACCGAATTTTGAAGATTACACGTAGCTCTATCAATGTCAGTATTTCAGCTCTCTGAAAACACTTTGGTCAATCAGGACTCACTACTGGTGTACATTTCTAAAGCAGAAAGTTGGCCTTATGGCCAGGATACAAATAATATAACAAGATTCAAGCAGTGGTCAAAGGCCTGGCTCTGGGCTCAGTTAAGCTTGCCTGAGATATTTATCTGGTACCCTTGACAAATTCAGACTCAACAGAAACAAAACGTTTTTTGGGGGGGGGGGTTTAAAGGCAACATTTTTAGCCCACGTAGCTGCTGTTGTAGTTCTCGGAGGATTGAGTTAAAAAAATTAGGGGACCTCTTTAAAGCCTGAGCCTCAGGTTAGCCAATCAGGTTCATGCACTCCTCCCTGCCTCAGGGTTCCATGGTATGTTATAGCTAACAGGTCACAACAGCAGACTCAGAGCCATACCTGAGCAAAGATATTGTTTTCCAAACACTGAACTCGAACTTGAACTGTTTACCTGTAACAGCCACTCAGCCTCCCTTTAGCAGAAAATTATATGCATATACTATACTACTACCTATATGCATATACTTTTTATGTGTCCGCATATATTTACTTTAACATATCTCATGCGTGTGTAATATGGACACATACAAAAGTTCCTGGACAATTGTTCTTTTAGGAGTAACAACACACAAATACATAAGATGATTCAACAGTGGACCACGCATCTGATGTATTTGGCATGGTGCAAGCTATTAGTATCTGTGGAGTCATCATCTGAGTTAGTTCCTGCCTGGCTCATGTTGTTTCTCCAGTTGAACGTTAGTCAAAATGTTCCTATCACCTCAGCAGCAATTTAATATGTGCTATTTTCTCTTAGCAGAAGTAAATGATATTGCAGACTTGTGATTATGTGTTATTTGAAGCTGGTAGCGCTAAGGCCCTGTGTGATAATAAAAGGTAATTGTTTATCTTTGAAGGTGGTATCAGTGGCCTTCTCTGCATAACAGGCAATTGAGCTTGCCAACCACAATGTGGTCCCCCAGCATACTGTAACACACATCACATCCACACCCAAATGTACTCTCAACGGGGCATAAGTATCACAAGCATGAGAACCATGCTGGTGCACTGATTCAGAACTGAGTCAGAAGAAAGAGTGTCATCTACTGAATCACCAATACCACCACAGCAAATAGGTTTTCTTTGAGATCGCCTACTCAAGCACTAACAAGACTGATCCAGCTCAGCTAAGGAGAACACAATCCAACATGGTATTTCTTGTGTTCATAGAGCAATAGTTCATTCATTAAGCAAAAGGGTGGAACAAAGCCTCACACATCTAAGCGATTTGAACAGGCAATGCCAGAAGCCACAGCCCCAAGGTCCCCAATGACAAACTTTTGAAAGCAACAAGATATGCCAATAAAATAAAACGTTCTCAAATCAATAATGAATTCCATTATCTAAGAGGCATATTAGAACATGGACAAAGATATACTGGAACACTAGCATCACCCTTGTGACACCATTAACATTTTGTCGGCTCTCATAACCCAGTATTTTAAGGAATTTAAAATTATGCAACCAAAATCCCCCTGGAGATAAGAGGAGAGATGTCAGCATGGATTTTTTTTGTTTTGTTTTGTTGATTTCTTCCCCCCCAAACCCTATAAAAATCCATATATTCAATTCTTAAATAGAGGCATATTCGGGTTTTGTGAGGCTTTGGATCAGTTATTCTTCATCTTCATCTGGGGATGGGGGGAATGGCATATTTTCTAGACACACATGCCTGGATATTTAATAATAATATAACCAAGAAATAGTGGCTTCTTGTGAAACAACTGATTTTAACTAAGCACATTTTGGTTGAGCTGTTCTGTTGAACACACTGCCAGATGCAACAAAAACAAGCCCCAGTGAAACCAACTGAGGAAATGTCTCATATTCTGATTAGTAACAGCCTTACAGATTATTTCAGGGGGAAAAAAGGACATTTATTAAAAACCCAACTGACAGACTATTGCATTAAGGTTCAAATTTAAATCCACTGAAACGTTAATCCTTACCGTGGAAGAGCCATAAGTGAAAACAGACCTTCAGCATTGGCCACAGAAGATGTCACAACAAAACAAGAGGAAGCCACTTACTGTAAAACTCTTGTCCATGGTCAAAGAATACAAAGAAATTGTGGCCCAATGGGATGTCTAGAAAAAGAAAAGATTATATTTGGATTGAAATAAAACTAAGAGATTACACCATGATTCCCACCCACAGGGAGTGGGGCGGTATGAGGCTAGAGTGAATGCAAGTCCCGGGTAACCTCCATCGCTACTCTCCAGAGCACTAGGAAGGAATTTCAGGCCATTAGCTCAAGTCCCTTGGAACAGTTTAGACCTTGTGTGCCTGGCCTGCAAAGTGACACTGAACTCAGCTGACTTGGAACACTGTTGGTTTGTATGTCTTCACCCCATCAGACAGAATTCTTCACAGTGGAACTATCAGAAGACGTGGCAAAATGGAGTCTAGGAAACAGGAGAAAGGAAATTCCTTGTGGAGCAGAAAGCATGCTCTCAATATGTTCTGTCCTGCTGCTAAATTATGGATGAGTAATCTATGGAACTGGAAAGAAAATAAATGCAAACACATGGCAGTCAAAATGGATTTCACAGAAAAGAAAATATTCTGTTGTAGTCAATATAGGGGACCAGGCACCCTCCCTTTTGTGTGTAGGGCACATTCTATTATTTGTTTTTGTACAATCTTCTGCAGTGTTATGAGGTCATATTAATATTATGTTCTCAATGTACACACAGAGAAGTTAGATAAAAAACAAACTACTCTTGCTGGAAAGTTGCAATGTAACACTACTTTATTTCTTAGAATTCAGAATGATAACACACAAGAACCCAAAACAGACACACAAAACAGGCTGATCCTTAAATCAGAGAGGGTCCAACTCATCCCACCTTACTCTAGTTTGGCTGGCTGCAGACCTAACGCTGGTAGGCAGGGATGGGGTAAGAAACTCATTTTGAAACTGCTCCGATATCTTGGTTTTGAAAGTTTGTCTTGTATGTTATTGTTCCACCAGGGGGAGAGAGTTAAAAAAACACCACAAAACTAATGAGAAGCAAAGCAGGGAAGAAAAGGAGACAATCAAATGAAACTAGGATAATAACAGGGGACAGAGGGGAAAAAATCTAATGGAAAAATACATCCATTCTATCTACGGCATTACATACAAAAAACTATCTAAACAACTGGATTAGGCTGCAAAGTCAAGCAGAAATGCTAGTACTAAGGTTGCCTGTGAAACCTTATTTCGGCTCCCTTGTTAATTACATTATTATATACTTATTTTTCCACAGGACCCCTGCCTCATTCACTGCAAAGGATGGATGGTGCTCAGGGAATAAATTAGGATTGTGTAATGAATGAGGCTATTGTCAGTAGAATCACTGCCTCATTTGCTCTAGAAGGAGCTTTTGGGGAGTTTGGCCAGTCTCTCTCTACCCCCATCCCAGAGAAGCGGTCTGCTTCCAGTGTTCCCAGTACAGCATGTGCTGCTGCTGCAGTGGAAGTGTGGGTCCAGTATTAGAATATTCACATTCAGTTATTAATTTGTCAGGCTGCTGAAGTTTTCCTGATGAATATGAGCAAGAGAATGGAAATGGTGATTTTCCATGTTTAATATACCTCAGCAAAAGTGAGCAGAATTTCATGGGACATAGAATGGGTTCTTCTCTAGCCTGAAGGCTTTTCCCCTGCCAAAATTCAAATATCTTTTTTAAACAATGGTGATGTAAGAGCTTCTCAAAAACAGATTGCAAGAATCTTTTAGAGTGGAAAATGTTAGGCAATGTAAATATAGATGTGGCTACCAGCTCCCTTACACAATGAAGTCTAGCCCCTGGGTTCACGTTTGTGTGCTATGTTCCTTATAAATAGCAGAAGCCCTCCCTGGAGCTTGGAAGACCACTTGTTTTAAAAATTGAATCTTTCATGGACACATGGATTTATATCACAAGAAAAAAATTCATGAACACTAACAGGTGTTGTATACCGCCAAAATAGCTCAAGTCAATGGCAAAGCCTCACTCTCCACAGGGTTTGCCCTATCTTCATCCAACAACTACTGAGCTAAGTAGCGATTTTACTCACTTCAAGAGAATCCAACTCTACAAGCATCTGCTGCATGCTGTAGGGGCAAAAGGCCAACCGAGGTCCCAATCCTGCAGTCATTTACTTTATATGTATAACTTCAGTCACATGAGTAGTCTGACTCAAGTGAAACAGGACTCCTCACATGAGTAAAGATACACACATGCTTAGGCACTTACAGGATGGGGTATTAGTTTTTTTTTAAATATTTGTCGACTAATTTGTAACACTCTTAATCAGGGGAGAAGACAGCATTGGTTCTATGGTGGGATGTTCAACCCACACAACTCATGAGCGAGTTAATATGGGCCAGAAGGGGCCAATTAACCTTATATGCTGAACCTGGGATGGAAGCTGGGCTTGATAGGGCCTAATGGCAGATGACACCCAGCTGTGGAAGGAGCTAGGATAGGTATATAAAGCCAGGAAGTGAGAGCAGGAAGAAAGTCTGCAGTCACTCCCTAGAAGGAAAGGGAGTTGGCCACGACAAGGAGACGATCCAGGGGGATAGTAAGCCCTGGGGTCCTGCCCTGGATTAGGAAGTCTTACAAGAGGCCTAGAGGAATGAAGTAGCCATGGGGGACCAAAGGAAGCTGCAGTAGTAAACCCAGAAATAGGCAAGGAGAGAGAGGTGTGGTGGGAAGGAGCCCTGGGAAATAGCAGCTGAGACTGAGAAGACTTAATAATTCAGGTCCACCAAAATAGCGGGTGGACCTGAATTCTCCTACCAGCCACAGGCAAGTAGCACAGGAGCTGGAGTTGGAACAGACAGCATACAGATTGCTTGTCCGGGGAGGGGTATTGTTACTCCAGAAAAGGGCTACTATACAGCAGCCTGACCCGAGGACCAAGTCACAAAGAGTGAGTACCCTGAATGAGAGAGAGAGAGAGAGAGAGAGGGACCACAGCATGAGCAACAGATGTTAGGATGCAGCAGATGAGGCGAAAGCTAATTCCAAGATGCAGCCACTAGGAGGCGAACCTGTGGTGAGGGGAACCCCCTTCACAGGCTCCCATACATATTTTTCTGCAATCTTTTTTACAGCACGGTCCCATTTTCAAATTCTGGTCTCGCATTAAATACACACACACACACACTTTCAAGCACAGCATTGTAAGAGAATTGCTTTTGGTGCTGTTCTGTTAATATGATGCAATACAGCCTGCTCAACTTTTGCATAACAACAATTCAGCAAACATGATTTTAAGCATTCAATTCTACTTGTACAGCTTCTTAAAATTCCCTGCAATATAATTATACTGATGGGAATGCAGAAAGATAATTGCTTTTAGAGGAAAGTTTCTCTTTTGTTTCATGTCATCTGGCTTCCATAAATAGAACAAGAGACCTGGAAGAGCAGAAATACACAGCCATGTGTCTCTAGTTATTTATTTACAAAGATAGACCTTGACAAATGTAATTTGTTCAATAAAATGAAAAGGGTGCATGATAATTCCTTTAGACAAAAGGGCTTGAAAAGGAACGTCATCAGCAGTAGCTCACTCCATCATTGCCAGTGATCAGCTGACTTTGAAGAAGTGGCAGGTGTTCCTCTTTTGGAATGCCGCATTGAAATAATATTTAGGAGAGGAAAAAAGAGCGCTAGGAATTGGAGCAATTCTTTATTCTGGCAATAATTATACAAATTAGATCTATGAAAGCCAGAGAATGACTGTGCCTTGAACCCTATCTGTGTGCATAGAACAATGGAGAAATTAATAATTAAATCTATTACATATGCTCATAACTCAGCACAAAAACATACCTCACTAGTTCAAACACTTCTGCATTTTCATTTGAATAAAGCTTTCACACATTCTCCTCATTATATATGTATTATATTTTAAATTGAACAGCTTATTTTGTTGCCTTTATGCTTTGAATTAATAAGGCCACACTTTAATGCACTAATGTTGAATAGCATTAGTGTGCTTTATAGTTATTACTCTGGGGAAAGAATCCCTAGTTTCCCAATGGTGAAATCAATTTACCCCATAAAAAACAGTTACTTACCTTTCTGTAACTGTTGTTCTTCGAGATGTGTTGCACATATCCATTCCACCGTAGGTCTGTGCACGCCTCGTACACAGTTGTTGGAAGACTTTTCCCCTCAACAATACCCACTGGGGCAGCTTGAGCTTTAGTTTTTAGTGCTGGATAGACTCTGATAGAGAGGGGAAGGAGGGCAGGTTGTGGAATGGGTATTTGCAATATACCTCAAGGAACAACAGTTTCACAAAAGTAGGTAACCATTTTTTCTTTTTCAAGTGCTTGTATATGTCTATTCCACTGTAGGTAACCCACAAGCAGACAAACATGGAAGTGGGCTCAGATTATACCTGAACAATGATTGTAGGACAACTTGTTCAAAATTGGCATTGTCCCCAGACTGATGGGACATGGCATAATGAGAAGCGAAAGTGTGGACTGATGACCAGAATACTGCTTTACAAATGGGTATTGGTGCCAAGAAAGTTGCTAAAAGGTGCCTGTGCTCTAGTAGAATGTGCCAACTCTAGCTGGTCGGGTTATATTAGCCAATTGACAGCATAAACGCATGCACAAAGAGATCCAGGATGAAATTCTCTGAGTGGAAACTGGTTGACCCTTGGCTCTGTCCACAACCACAATCAACAACTGTATGGAGGATCTAAAGAACTTCGTACGATCCAGGTAGAAAGCTCTTCTTAGATCCAACAAATGACATCTCACCTCATCTCTACGTGTATGCGATTTCAAGAAGAAAGTCAGCCTGGTTAACATAAAATTAGATACTACCTCCATGAGAAATTTTGAGTGAGGGCAGAGATAAACTTTATTCTTATGGAAAACGGGTTTGGGAGGCTCTGACACTAGGGCTCTCAACTCACCCACCCTTGTGGCTGAGGTAATGGCAACTAAAAATGCTACTTTCACAGAGAGCTGGAGCAGAGAGCAAGTTGCAAGGGGTTCAAATGGCAGTCCAGTCAACTTTGCTAGGACCACATTCAGGTCCCAAGGATGGATAGGGTCTTGCACGTGTGGTTACAATCTAACCAAGTCCTTTAGGAATCTGGTAATGATGAGGCTGGAGAAAAGAGATCTACTATCCACCCAGGAATTGAAGGCTGTGACCAAACTCTGATGTTTTAGGTATAGAAGATAGTCCAATATGAGGTTCAGGGATGCATGCTCTTGGGATAAGCCTTTCTGATGGGACCAAATGGAGAAGCCTTTCCATTTAGCCAGGTAAGTGTCCCTAGTTGAGTGTTTTCTACTATACAGAAGCACTTTCTGAACCTCCTTAAAACAGGATCTCTAAAGGTGTTAACTACAAAGCATCTACACTGTCAGGTGGAGGGCTTGCAGGTTGGGATGGAGCAAGCAGCCAAGCTCATGAGAACTCACATCTGGATCCAGAGGGGGAGAGAGTGAAGGCTTGATTGACAAGATCAGTAGAATTGAGTATCAGTGTTGTTGGGGCTACAAGTATAAAACAAGCATGGTCTTGTTTGACTTTGAACAATACTCTGGGCAGCAAGAGAAGTGGAGGGAAGGCATACTGAAGGGGATCCCTTCCAAGATAGCAGAAAAGTATCTGTCAGTGAGCCTGGGCTGAGAATTCCCTGAGACCAAAACAGATGGCATTTTCTTTTTGGGCTTTGTTGCAAACAGGTCCACTTGGGGAGTCCCCCAGAGCTGGAAGATGGATCTGGCAATGTCTGGTCATAAAAACAGTCATGGTGATTGGAGAAGGTCCTGCTCAGTCAATCCACCAATGTGTTCTGCTTCCCTAGAAGGTAAGCCACCCTGAGATGAATTGAATTGGTTATGCAAAAGCCCCAGAGGCCTCCTGGCATAACTGGATTGGCCACACTCCTCTCTGTTTATGTAAAACAGTCTCAGAGTTGTCTCTTAGAATTAACAAGTTCTTTCCTACTACATACAGGAGGAAAGCTGAACAAGCTAGGCACAAAGCTCTTGACTCCCTGACATTTATGAGCCATTCATGAAACAACCAGAAACCTTGAGTCTGCAGGGACCACATACGAGTCTCCCAACCTACGGCTGAAGTGTCTGTGACTAGAGTGAGGATTGGTAGCAGGAGGATAAAGGGCACTCCCCCACACAGACTTCGTAGATGTGCTGCCACCACAACCATGCACTTCGTGAAAACCTGAGGAACAGTTGAGAGACTGAATGGGAGCACCATGAACTAAATAATGAGACCCATTTGCCACAAATCTGAGAAACCTCATATTGCAACATGGAAGTAAGCATCCTTTATGTCTCGACCAACGCATCAAAATGTTTGTTTGGATGAAGTGGCTGGACAGGAGGAGCTCACTGATGCTGAAGAGAAGGGCGGTGGATGTTGTCTCCCATAACTCCTTTCTCTTCAATGGATCTTGAGACCAGCAAGCAAAATCCTGGTGTCTGTATGGCAGCTGAGGATGGAGCTATTTCCTCTTTGACACCAGAGTATAGATTCCAAGATATTTTAATGTCTCCCTGGAATCTTTTAGGCTATGGACCCTATCATCTGTCTTATCCAAAAAACAAAAAGGGACCTTCAAAAGGCAAATCCTGGACTTCTGGGGGAGCCCAGATGACTGTAACTACAAACATCTTCTCATAGAAATGGTTGATGCCGTGGTTCGAGCCACCACATCTATGCCATCTAAACTGTTCTGGAGAGCAGTCCTGGTAACTAACTTGCCCTCTGCCACCATTACTGCCAAGTCCTGCCTAAGTTCTCTGGTAGTTGCAGACTTCCTGTAGAATAAAGTTTGCATCCAAATAAGTCCAGCCTCTTTGTCTTTTGGTGTTGATGCTTAGTGTCCTAGTAGCCGCCACTACCAAGGAATCTGGGGAAGAGTGAGAGTACAAATACTCAACCTAATGATATTTTCCAGGCAAGAAATAATTTACCCTTAGAAATACAGATTATTCCATTAGTCCTAATAAAGAATCATTTTCCATTTGCCTTCTGGTAGAGTGGCAGAAACTTGTGGGACTGCCATGCAGGAAACATAGGTTCAGAATGGGAGCTGGAGCCTGTGGGTGTCTCAAGGAGGCGACTGAAGGAATTGGCCATATGCAAATGCTATAGAGGTGACTAAGTACCATCTCTGGAACAGCTGGAAAAAAAAGATTTGCTGCAGGGCCTGAAGCGTTTGGTGGGGGCAGAGGAGGCCCACTAGGAGAGATTTCTGATTTAAAAATTACAGAGAGCTACTCCCAACTCCTACCTTCTAGATGAAGCCTGATTTCAGGCTCCTGCAATCTGCAGCTGACGCAGGGCCTCCAAAGAGTGCCAAGTCAACTAGTGCTAATTGCACTGCAGATTTTAGCATAATTAGTTGTTCTGAAACTGATTTAACCAGATTGAAGCCTCTACTTCCATTTTGTTTTGGGATTGTAAGCAGTGTGCATATTTGATTACATTGACTTCAGGTGTCAAATGAAAGGGTGACAATGGCTTATTCAGAGACCTGGAGAAGGTGCATTCAAATCTGACTGCCATGAAAACAAACAGAGATGGCAAGTAAATGAGCAGTAGGGAATTAACGAAGAGTGACTGCTGTTGCAAAGCCACTGTGGACGTAACTGCCCTTCCCTGCCTTTTATAATAGCTCAATTAATCTCTAAGGCTTTGATCCTGGAATCTGACCCTCATGACTGGACCTGGTTGGCTATACAGAGCACCACTGGCTTCAGTGGCAGTACCAGTACCTGAATTCAGTTTTCTTAAAGAATGCAGAGTTAGTGAAAGGTGCCTGGTTGACAACCCTGGAAAGCAAAGTCCGCTTGTTGTCACCAACCAGGTGCAGCATAAGCCATTACAGCTCAAGTTTCCCCACCTGTCATCTGGAAAACTCCAAGGAGAAAGGAACTCTACTTTTTGGAGTGCCGATGGACAGAAATGCTAACAAACCCTCATATCATTCAAATAAATTGTGAAAATTTCAGTCCCCTTGAATAGCTATTCAGGATGCTATTGTCACCCTATCAGCTGCAATGTAATATACATTTGGCATTGTGGCATCGTTTTCCTTGGTATTTCAGCAGAAAAGAAATGTTATTCTGTCACACTTATCTAAGCAGAAAGGGCATTATCATTCCTTCATACTATATGAGAGCTCCCTAAAGGGGCAATACGGGGCTAAGCAATATGCTGAAAAGGTTTGGGAAAATAAACAATGACAGTTTGCCCCTTTAAATACTATCATGACAATTTTTCAAGGCATTTAGTGAGAAAATGCAGCTCTTTAAATGCCTAACTAATCAATATAGAGAACCAAGTGTGCAATCCATTTTGTGAGAAAAGGCAACCTTTTCAGGTTAATTCTTCACTCTCAGAGACAACACCAGAGTCATTATATAACTTAAAACAGCCCTTTTAAAATATACAAATAATTAGGTCCCATTTAGCACTAAGAGACCCTCTGGAACAGGCCACCAGAAGCAGACAATCTGATAAACACCCAGGGGAGTGAGCCTGAAAAGAAAAAAAACTATGCCTGTAATTTAAAAGAAAAAGGACACAATGCTATCGCATTCATTCAGAGTTAATAGCAATTCTAGCAATTCTGTGAGTATGAAACACACAACCTTTCAGTTGCAGAAAAGCTGTTCGTTTTATGTGAAATTAAGCTGGAATGAGGTTAGCAGCAAGAATCCTGACCCTTTGTAAAAGGCAAACTTGACAGCAAAACACAAATATTCCATTAAACCCAGGGAGATGGCATCACATGCTAGTGAAGCCTTTCAAAGTGCCAACATGCCTTCCTTCTTTGAGGTGTATATTCCTTTTGCACCACCTAGCGACTGAAATGCTACATTATCCACATTCTTTGTGGCTTACTGTAGAAGCATCAAATTCACAATGGGACTATTTTCTGGCTAACAAATATTTAAACTCAAAATTAGGTTGTTTCTTGCTTAATATTTAGGTATGCTTAAAAAAATAAAGTGTAGACAGTAGTTGAGGCAGAGGCAACAGACAGGGTAAAGCTATGAATTTGTCACTGCTTATCTATTACGGTCCCTAGTTGTGCAGCTAGATAATTGCCTCCTGATAATAGTTCAGAGTTTGATAATGACTGAAGTTAGGCAGCTAACAGTTTATCAGTGTCTAGGTGCAGGTCTGTGCAACTTTAGATTAAAGAGCAGGCACTTTGGCAATAGCTATAGTGATAAAACGTGCAGATGATCTTCCTGATTACTGGTCATGTTACAGCATAACTGCCATTTCCTAATAAGGAGGTAGATCAGAAGTGCAGCTGGATCCAAGAAGTGACTGGGCCTAGTGCAAAGGTTTATTTTCATATGGTACACTACATAGTATGCAGTCTAGCAGTCACATAGGGCTCTTTACATCCAGGGACCCTCTGCCCCACTGCCAAACAGCTGAGAGCTCCAGTTATAGAAGTGTTGATTGACCATCATGCTATCAGAGCCCTGCAGCCCCTCCTCCACCCTCTGTTTCCTTCCCATCCAACTACGTTCTGACAATACTGTTAGGAAGGGGCTGTTTAGAAGTTTTATTCCTCTTGTCTCCTATCCTCAATTTGTTTGTGTTGTACTCCCTCTGCTGGCTGGCATATATGCCCAGATACCTCTGTCCTCATTAGGCAGCCAGCTTCTAGGGCTGGGGTGTTGTACATACACTTGAAGGTTCCAGAGCTCACTAGGTGTCAGGGAGAACACCTAGATAAAGCCTAGGACCAGCTCTGATGGCTTAATGCATGACCTTTCTTTGCAAGGACTAGTTCATCTCTCCCACAAGCAAGTAATTGCTGGGACATATTAGTAAAGAAGAAAAACAGAAGCCCTCTGTTTTCATGTTTTCATTTCAGAGTGTGATGCAAGCACTGTGTTAGTGTCTTATATTGTTAGTGTCATACCTTGCATAACACCATCTTCTAACATGTAACCTTATGGTCTATATAACGTCCACCTTGCACCTTCCATGAGTACTACTTTAAAATACTAAATAAGGACCCAATGTAATAGACTTTGTGCTGTCTGTTGCATACAGTAGGTACTAGTGTGTGTTAAGGAGAAAGAAGCAGCTAGTTAAGGCAACCTGCAAGTACTATGAAAGATATCAAATATGATGTACTGAATGTCCCAAATGAAAAGGGGCATAAAACATATTAGGAATTTAAACCCAGGTTCGTATGGTCTTGTGAGTAAGGCACTAGGACTAAGGCTGTGCACAGACTTCTTATATGACCTTAGGTAATTCACTTGATTTCCCCATGCCTCAGTTTCCTATTGTACAATGAGGATAATACTACTTCCCCTGCCTCACAAAGGTGTTGTGAAGATAAATTAATGTTTCTGAGGCACTAAGAAGATGAGGGCTATACACTGCTGTCCCACCCACCACCAAAGAGCAGTGGAGCCTTCAAAAGCTGCTGGTGAAGAAGGATAAGTGCCATTAAATGAACATCACTGCACCACAGTTAGAAAACCTTTTAAAAATGCCTTCTTAAGTTCTATCCCAAAAAGACACCTGGGGAGTGCAGGCACCAGCAGAGAGTACATGCTGGGGTGAAACACAAAGCAGGAAGAAATTAATAATGACTATATTTAGCTTTGTCTTATACAGGCCCTTGCATCCCTGGCTCTCAAAGCAGTTTACAAACATTAATGCATTTAAGCCTCACAAAACAAATGAGTTAGGGAAATATTAATTGCATTTTGCAGATTGGGAAACTGAAGCACAGAGCATTTAATATGACTTATCTCCAGTCACACAGGAAGTCTGTAATAGAGCTGGCCGCATAACTCGGATCTCATCACTTCTAGTCCTGAACTTTAGCCACAATTCCATCCTCCCTAAGCCCATGCTCAGAAATGCATCTGCAGTTCAGGACCTGTGAAAAGGAAGAAATGTGAGAGGTCTGAATTCTCAGTGTGCTGAATGCCCCTCTTTGCTGATTTGTGACATTTATTATACTGAGATGGTTGGATTGTCCTTAAAGGTGAACTGCAAATGCATAAAACCAAAAATTTCGACCTTAATATTAAATTTCTTTGCCTTTTATAGTTTTTGTCATGAGATTAGCATTATTTAAACCTAGGACATGTCTAGGAATTTCCTTGGTTTAATAAGTCCCAATAAAAGTTTTTAAAAGCCACAAGCTTTCCTGTCAGGTTATAAAACCTAAAACTTATAAAAATATACCTAAAAGATCAGTTTGAATTTTCTAAGGCAATACAAGGATTTTTAAAAATAAAAACAAGTGAAATATCTTCTTCCTCTTCCATTTTAGTCACTTGTGGTGTGTAGGCAAACAGAATCTGTTTATTAATCTAATTCATTAGAAGTAGGAACAAAAATAAACCCAAACTCTAGGGAAGAAAGGCAAGGAAGGAGTGTGGATCCATCCTAAATACTTGCTTTGGAAAGCAACAGTTACAGGCAAGTGATTTACCACTTCTTCAAAGTTCAGTACATTAGCATAGATCCCTACTGTAGGAGATTTAGCACTTGGATCAATCACATACCAAAGACATTCATAGGCTCCATACAAGGATAAACTGAAAATGCAGAACAACAGGATGTTGCTATACAAGCAAAGAGTGAAACACCAAGAAGATTGCCTGACAGCGGTGCACTTCTCATGAATGGTTCAGATGTAATACACCGTGTACAGGAAGGGCACTCTACTCCTATATAAAAGAAAAAGCTTCTTTTGAAAAAACACCAAGCAGCGAGACATTGAGAAACCCGGGTTCAAACAAAGTTTTATGAGGAGAGTTAGAGTGCACTCAGCCTGTAAAATAGACTAACAATGATGACAGGCCATAGCTTGACGTGGAGTCTAGGCAATATCATCTCATAATAGTATATAATGATCCACTGCAGTTTTTATGAGATGGTTACCATTGCCAACAGGTGATTGAATGGCTTTTCATATGGCCATCAAGTGATGAATCTTGCTAGAGAATAGAAAAGAGAAAGGCAGTTAGAGGGCCATTTATTTTGACGTTTCTTTGACCCACGCCAACTTAACTGTGTGTGTCAAAAGAAAATGCAATGCATGGCTTTTGTCCATTTCAGATAAAAATCAGATGGATCTTTTCAGATCAGTCTTATCAAGCAGGCCCTTCCTCCAACATAAGCATGCAGAGGAGGGGGAAAATACTGGGTTTGTAGGTAAGGTGATTGCCTAATTAAAGTGGACATGTAATACAAGCCTGCCCTTCTAAAATATGGTGCAGAGTCGATCAGTCTGATATTTTAGTTCACTCATACTGCTACCCAGTCACAGGGCACCATAATAAGGGTTCAATGAGGGCCGGATTGCATGACATTATGGGCTTTTAAATAGGTGGCTTTAGGTGCAACAAGCTCTTGCTACACCAGACTACTAGCAAATGCGTGGAATCATTTTCCCAGTTATTAATGAACATATAATCTATAAATAACAAGCACAATGATCACCCACGAAAATGTACTCAGGTTTGCATATAGAAAAATTTGAGTTTCAGTACAAGGTATTACCTCAACCACCTTGTCTCTCTCATACTTTGGGAACAACATAGCTCCAACAACACTGAAATGAGATAAGTAAACCAATTTACTACAAAAAGAACATGAGTACTTGTGGCACCTTAGAGACTAACAAATTTATTTGAGCATAAGCTTTTGTGGGCTACAGCCCACTTTATTGGATGCATAGAATGGAACACACAGAAAGAAGATATTTATACATACAGAGAACACGAAAAGGTGGAAGTAGCCATGCCAACTGTAAGAGGCCAATCAATTGAGATGAGCTATCATCAGCAGGAGAAAAAAAAAAACTAGCCGTCACCTTCAGCCCCCAACTAAAACCTCTCCAGCGCATCATCAAAGATCTACAACCTATCCTGAAAGATGATCCCTCACTCTCACAGATCTTCTGTGTGTTCCATTCTATGCATCCGATGAAGTGGGCTGTAGCCCACGAAAGCTTATGCTCAAATAAATGTGTTAGTCTCTAAGGTGCCACAAGTACTCCTGTTCTTTTTGTGGATACAGACTAACACGGCTGCTACTCTGAAACCTGTCAATTTACTACACTTGCTCAGACATGACACAGTCTCCTGATGTCACAAGTATAAACGTTGTGAGCAAAAACAGTTGTACAAGATACATTGGGGGGAAAACAAGGTTCCCTTGAGTATTTTATTTTGGTTCCCAATACAAAATCTTAAACGAAGAGCATCTTTCCCCATTGCTAAAGTTGTGCTAGCCTTCTATTGTATGTTTCACCCTGTCCTCTTAACACCCTCAAAACTAAACCAGTGTGCCATTCACAGAGCCCTAGAGCAGGCACTGTTACACAGAAATTCCATGAAATGAATTAAATAAGAGTGAAGTGTATAATACTGTGCCAGAACAGACTCTCTCTGTGTGAGAGGGGATTAGGGATAGTAAGAACAATTTGACAAAAGGAAGAACCTTTGATATTTAAACCTGTTGTTTAGGGGATTTTTGGAAAGTCAGACCCAAGATCATCTTGGCCACTGTCAGGGTTCCCTCCCCACTCTGAACTCTGGAGTACAGATGTGGGGACTCGCATGAAAGACCCCTAAGCTTATTTCTACCAGCTTAGGTTAAAAACTTCCCCAAGGCACAAATTCTTTCCTTGTCCTTGGACGGTATTGCTGCCACCACCAAGTGATTTACACAAAAATTCAGGAAAAGTGTCACTTGGAATCCCTATTTCCCCCAAATATCCCCCCAAGCCCCTTCACCCCCTTTCCTGGGGAGGCTTGAGAATAATATACTAACCAATTGGTTACAATGTGAGCACAGACCATACCCCTTGGTTTTTAGGACACTGAAAATCTATCAGGTTCTTAAAAGAAGAATTTTATTTATAAAAAAAAAGTAAGAGAATCACACCTGCAAAAATCAGGATGGACGGTAACTTTACAGGGTAAAAAAAAGATTTAAAACACAGAGGATTCCCCTCTAGGCTCAGCTTCAAAGTTACAAAAACAGGAATAAAACTCCCTCTTAGTGTAGGGAAAATTCACAAGCTAAAACAAAAGATAATTTAACGCATTTCCTTGCCCTTACTTACAATTTTTGTAATCTTAGATGCTCATTTAGGTATGTTTTCAGGAGATGTTTTTTTCTGCCTGGTCTCTCTCTCTCCACCCAGGGAGGGAACAAACAAAACCTCCCCTCCCAGATTTGAAAGGATCTTCTTTCCTTATTGGTCCTTTTGGTCAGGTGCCAACCAGGTTAGTTGAGCTTCTTAACCCCTTACAAGTAAAGTGATTCAATACCTCTGGCCAGGAGGGATTTTATGTTATTGCATACATAAAAAGGTTGTTACCCTTTCCTTTATATTTATGACACCAACAAAAATACAAGTCTGGTTAATTCTGCCATCCACAATTTCTGCCTTTGATATTTTGCAGAGGTATTTAAGACAATTTGGGGAAATTTCTGAGGCTCAACATATCTTATGCATGAACTGTGATTTCTATGGTCTCATTGTATCACAATGTCTGTGGATGCTGCCTGTGGCTATTGTCACCCAGAAGTTCTGGCAGGTTAGAACAGTAGATAAGAAAAGGTGCAGTTAGAACCGTGAGCAGCTGGAAGGAGGCAGGAAGGGCTGACCCAGAACAGGGGACCCACGTTGGTAAACTGAAGTTAAGCTAAACTCCTCACAGCACATTATTATTTATAACCTACAAGACTTGGAAATGCTACATTAAGGTAAAAATGGCCAAAAAGGCATATACAATCCAAAATCTGGCACTATTTGGCTGGACACCACTGGAATACCCTGTCCTATTCACCTCAGGAGGCAGGATCCCTTCTCTAGCATATCAGAGCCACTCCCTAGCTGCTGTGTTTCTGATGGATATCAGAGCAAGTCTCCCTTCTGAAAACCAAATCACTTATTTAGGCACCTAAATATGGATTTAGCCCCATAACTTTAAACACCGATTTGTGATTTATTTTCATTTTCATTTATTTTCTTGCTGAGAATGGCACATTTGGCTGCTTTAAATGCATAATGAAAATTCTGGTTACTGCAAATTGGAGGGGATCCCTAGGATTGAGAACAAGATTTGATGGTAACAGCCTAAGGAAGGGCCTGTGACTTTGGTAAGGTGTGCAGTAGGGAAACTCTCTCTGATGCCCCTTAGGAACTGCATAGGTTGGGAGGGATGTGTTAGAGAGGGGCTCCCACTTGTGGGACTCCTAAAGTGCCTAGCACAGAGTCTGGGTAAATGGGCCCCGATTATGGAATTTACATGCCTTGTTTGAAATTTTTGGAAGCCGGGAAAATTTTAAAGTCCTAGAAAAAGAAGCTCCTTTTTTCTTTACCCATCTTTCTTTTCATAAAATCCCAGAGAAGCCCATAGAAAAGACAATGTTCAATTTGCATGCTGAAGTACCCAAATACTAAAGTTACAGCTGTGCGTGGAATGTTAACTCTGCCCCCATGTGCAAATGATTATTATAGAGCTCTTAATTTACATGATTACAGATCATACAGAGTATAGTACCATACAAGTCCAGGGTGTGGGAATAAGATTCATATTGTCAACGTTAGAGGTGCACCCAGGGCACAAGCATACTGTTGCTTCATATTCCTGAAAAGTGGGCAGGAATACAGGGAGCAGAGTTAAGGTTCATTTTGAGAAATCTTAGTCCAGCATCTTTATATTTTCCATATTTTAAAGGTTTTACCCTTTTTCTTGGCTTTCCACTTTTTTTAAAATTTAAGAGACTAAAATATTCAAAGTCCCCCTCTTCATTATGTATTCATGGCTTTCATGTTTCTTGGCTGGGGTATTAGCGGACACACTTTTCTCTATGCAATGTGACTTTTGTTTTCTAAATTTTTTCCATTTCTTCCCATGGGTAGCATATTTTGCCAAGTGGCTATCTTCAGCATTCACTGTAGACGGCTTTCAAAAACTTTGTCCGTGCTGGCTACAATGCAGTTGTTTAAGAATGTCATATTGCCTTCCGCTGCCTCAGGGTTTTTATGTGGATATGGCAAACAAATAACTGTAATCCTGGCAATTTTTTCCACCCCACAAAACCACAGAAGCAAGAATCAGATTTGGAAAAATTAGTGCAGTAACCCCTGCAGGCTAATTCCCTAATGCTAGTTGCTCACACATCTGTTCTAGCCTGACCCTTTTCCAAAGGGAGGGTCAAATTTGCTGGTTCCAACTTTCAGAAACTTGCTGCTCACTGCATTTTTATTCCCAGCCTAATTAGAGGTTTTGTGATTCAACCTGAAGCCCTCGGGAGCATATACAGTACCCAGATACGATTCCAGCAAGTCACAAAGAAAAAATAAAAAAAATCCAGGGCATTAACCTTTTCATCATCAAAGAATATGGAGTCTGTGTCACCTACATCTTGCAGTGTTCCACAGGAACTCTCCGGTATCCTTTTACCATCATGCTTTAGGCAATGAAAAAAAGAGCTAAGTACAAAGTTAGATTATATGAAGGCAAGGGGTATTATTATTTTTATTATTTTTTTAAATCCAAAAAATTCAAAGCCATTATGTTTGTTCAGAATAAAGCTGAGGCCAGAGTACAGAGATGTCTGAGAGAAAAGATGGCTCAGCAGTTAGTGTGCTAACCTGGGTCTCAGGACACACGTTTAATTTCCTGCCCCACCACAGACGTCCTGTGTGACCATGGGCAAGTCACGCAGTCTCTCTGTTCCTGAGTTCTTCATCTGTAAAATGGGGATAAGCAGCTCCGCCCTACCTCCCAGGAGTGTTGTGAGGATAAATACATTGAAAGGTTCTGAGGTGCTCAGCTACTATCATAATAGGGATCACATAAGTGTTTAAGATAGATAGATGTCCTATTCCTGGTTAATAAAGGACATATTAATATTGCCTAGAACTATACAATTTGGAAAATTAATGTTGTTTTTGACCCATAGTATTATTTGTTTGTTTTAAGCACCAGCAGCACTACTGAGCAAAGTGCAGAATCCTACAGGTTGTGTTGAACCAGAAACAGGAAATGGTAGTGGTAATAAGTAGTCAGAGTTTCTCTTCTGTTAGAATGAGAAAAGATCCCAACACTAAGCCAACTGCCACCAAGACATTTAAAGGTAAATCAGAACCTACTGCACTCTATAAAGAAGACTGCTTGCCACATGGGAAGGCTTGCCTTAGTAGTGAACAGAAAAGCAGTCATCTGAAGAGGGGATGAGAGCGCAGAAGGGCCGGATGTAGGAATTCATCTTCTTCCTCCATATACATGAATTAATCTGTTTCAAGTGCTCATCTCTAGCTAATTAATAATTGAGGGAAAGTAGCCTAAACTGTGATCCATCCTTGAATTATGCTACACATATGGTTCTAGACAAAATGGGGTTAGGAAACATCCATTCTATCTTGAACAGCCACAAACTGATGGAAAGGATGGTGGCACCATCCCGTTATTACTAAAACTCACATAAGAAAACTCACTATGTAGTAGTAGGATTTTATTTTTGTATTTTGTATAATTTAGAATGAAGGTTAAAGAATAATAATGTAGCATGCATTAAATGTATTGGTGTATGATTTGACCATATTCTGCCAGCCACCCTTTCTGAAAGCAGAAAGGAATGGCCTAATGGGCCATTGGTAAAGATGCATCAGCCAGAATCTTGTGTCTGAAGCTGATTTTAAGGCAGTAAGAGGCGGTTTACTCACCCTGTGCAGTAACTGACGTTCTTCGAGATGAGTGTCCCTCTAGGTGCTCCACTCCAGGTGTTGGTGCGTCCCTGCGCCTTCGCTCGGAGATTTTTGTAGCAGTACTCGTACCGGCCATGCATGCGCAGAGCCTGCCCCCCGCTCTGAGTCTACCTTAATAGTACGCATGCGTGGCCGGACTCCTCAGTTCCTTCTCTACAACGGAGGCTACCCCAACTCCGAAGTAGAGGGGAGGAGGGTGGGTAGTGGAGCACCCACAGGGACACTCATCTCGAAGAATGTCAGTTACTGCACAGGGTGAGTAACCGCCTCTTCTTCTTCGAGCGATGTCCCTGTGGGTGCTCCACTCCAGGTGACTTAAAAGCAGTGTCTCTCAAGGAGGTAGGGACTTTTTGGATCTGATAGGAATGCAGTAGCTAATACAGCCCTGCCCAATCGTGTATCAGAGAGAGGGCCCTGAGTAAGGGCATAGTGTTTAACAAATGTGTGTTCAGAGGACCAAGTGGCCACTTTACAGATGTCAGCTAGGGGAACTTTGCGTAAGAAAGCCAGCGAGGCAGCCAGAGATCTAGTGGAGTGAGTTCTGATGCTGGCTGGAGGTGTAACTTTCTTTATCTGATAACACAATCGGATGCACTCAGAAATCCAGTTTGAAAGTCTCTGGGTAGAAATAGGTGTTCCTTTGGAACGGTCCGCGATGGAGACAAAAAGTCTAGAAGAGTTTCTAAAAGGTTTGGTTCTATCCAAATAGAAGGACAAGGCCCTGTGTACATCTAACGTATGCATTGTGGCTTCGAAAGAGTTTGCATGTGGTTTCGGAAAGAAGGTCGGTAGGTGTATCGGCTCATTAATGTGGAATGAGGAATGCACCTTTGGAAGGAATTTGGGATGTAATCTAAGGGTAACCTTGCCCTTGAAAAATAGCGTATATGGTGGATCTGCCATAAGAGCTGCTATTTCTCCTGCCCGTCTGGCGGAGGTAATTGCCACTAAAAATGCTGTTTTCATCAAAAGGTGTAAAAGGCAGCAAGTGGCTAGGGGCTCAAATGGTTGTTGAGTTAGGCAGGATAGTACTAAATGAAGGTCCCACGGAGGGGTAGGCGGTTTAATGTCTAGGTATAGGGCTTGGAGTCCCTTGAGGAAACGCTTGGTGATTGGATGAGCAAAAACAGAGGTATCATTGGTTCTGTCATAGAAGGTTGTAATAGCAGCTAAATGGACTCTGATGGAGCTGAAAGAAAGGCCAGATTGCTTAAGGTCCAGTAGGTAGTCAAGTATGATCGGGAGAGGTACCGATATGGGAGAAAGTTGTTTAGCTGAACACCATTGTGTGAATCGCTTCCACTTTCGTAAATAGGTGGTGCGAGTAGATTGTGTTCTGCTATGTAGGAGCACTCTTTGAACTTGGTCAGAGCAATCTAGTTCGCTTTGGGAGAACCATGTAGGAACCAGGCTTTGAGGTGAAGCATGGACAGGTTGGGGTGAAGAAATCGGCCATGTTGCTGTGATAGGAGGTTCGGGATGAGGGGCAACGAAATTGGTGGTCGAATCGACATTCTGGTGAGGAACGGAAACCATGGTTGTCTGGGCCACGACGGGGCAATCAGGATCACCGTGGCACGATCTGTTCGTATCTTTATCAGGACTCTGTGGAGAACCGGTATTTGGGGAAAAGCATAGAGTAAGTTCTGGTGCCATGGGATCATGAATGCGTCTCCCAGGGAATGTTTGCCCAGTCCCGCTCTGGAGCAGAAGTCGGGACATTTCGTGTTTTTCGCAGTTGCAAAAAGGTCTATGGTTGGGTGACCCCAAATGCGGAATATGTTGCGAATGATTCTCTCGTCTATCTCCCATTCGTGATCCCAGGGAAAGCGTCTGCTTAATTCGTCTGCTGTGGTGTTCATCACTCCGGGAAGATAGGCAGCTGATATCCGGATGTTGTTCGCAAGGCACCAATTCCAGAGCTTCATAGCCTCTGTGCAAAGCGAGTGGGAGCGAGCTCCTCCCTGCCTGTTTACATAGAACATGCAGGCAATGTTGTCTGTCATTATGCGTACATGTTGATTCCTGATTAGTGGGAGGAAGTGACGGCACGCATTGCGTATGGCTTGAAGTTCTAGGACATTTATGTGCAGGGAGGTTTTGGTTGAAGACCATAGTCTCTGGACTGTGTGGTGAGACGTGTGCACCCCATCCTGTCAGGGATGCATCGGTAGTCAGTATGAGGGATGGAGCATCCTGGAGAAAGGGGACTCCAGAACAGAGGTTGGAGGGAACTGTCCACCATAGTAGAGAGTCTTTGACTCCGAAAGGTATGGAGAGAGGCTTGTTTAGAGCATGCACATTCGGTCTGTAAACCGAGGCCAACCAAGCTTGGAAGCACCTTATGTATAGTCATGCATTTTGGACCACGAAAGTGCATGAGGCCATGTGACCTAGTAGTTGTAGGCAGTCTCGAGCAGTGACCTGGGGACTGTTGCGAAGTTTTGTGGCCAGTAGGCTTATGGAGTTGAAGCAGTCGGATGGGAGAGATGCCAATCCCGTCCGGGAGTCGAAGTCTGCTCCTATGAACTCCAGGTGCTGGGTGGGGTGTAATGTGGATTTGTTTTTGTTTATTTGTAGGCCGAGAGATAGGAAACAATCTACGGTAAGCCGCGTGAATCGGAGAGCTTCGACGAACGTTGAGGCTTTGAGGAGGCAATCGTCGAGGTAAGGAAAAATTATGACCCCTTGTTTCCTGAGGTAGGCAGTGACTACGGCTAGGAGCTTGGAAAAAACACGGGGGGCCGTGGACAGTCCGAAGCGTAGAACCCTGTATTGAAAATGTGTCGAGCCGAGGGTAAAACGAAGGAAGCGTCTGTGGGCTGGATGTATAGTCACATGAAAATAGGTGTCCTGTAGGTCGAGGGCTGAAAACCAATTGCCCTGCTCCAGCGCTGGTGGTGAGAGTAACCATCTTGAACTTTTGCTTTTTGATAAATTTGTTGAGCCGCCTGAGGTCAAGGATCGGTCGCCATCCCCCAGTTTTCTTTTCTGTTAAGAAATAATGGGAATAAAAGCCCTTCCCTCTGTGTCGTTCAGGCACAATTTCTATTGCTCCCAACTGAAGGAGATGTTATACTTCTTGGAGGAGCAGTTGCTGTTGAGAGGGGTCCCTGAAGAGGGATGGGGAGGGTGGGTGGGTGGGAGGCAAGGAGAGGAAGGGGATAGAGTAGCCAATTGTAATGACCTCTATAACCCACTTGTCGGTGGTAATGCTCTGCCATTGATGGGAAAATGGTCGTAGGCGGTGTCCAAAAATAGGTGCATGTGGTGTTTGCGCTGAAGTGGGAACGTTGTTTTTTAGTCCCTTGACCAGAAGTTCAAATCTGCTTATTAGTTGGAGGGGGTTGAGGCATCATCGAAGAATTGGGACGCCGCTGCTCGTATCTTGGTCTCTGGCGTTGCTGCTGTTGTTGTTGTACCTGTGATCTATGGAAATACTGTGTATATGCGGGGTATCATGGACGGTGGTAAGGTTGATATCTATATTGTCGCTTTCTGGTCGTAGGGGTTTGGATTCCTAAGGACCGGAGGGTTGCCCTTGAGTCCTTCATTGAATGATGTACGTCGTTCGTGGTGGAAGCAAAGAGTTTGTCACCGTTAAAGGAAAGCTCTTCAGTGGTACTCTGGACCTCTAGAGGAAAGGAAGAGGAGGAGAGCCATGAACCTCGGCGCATGACCACTGCTGTGGATCTTGCTGCAGTATTGGCTGCACCGAGGGCCGCTTGAAGAGCGGTCATGATATGATTTGTCCCTCGGAAACTAGAGCTGTGAATTGTTGTTTCTTTTGTTCTGAAATGTCATCAATAAAGTCCATGAATTTGTTATAGTTTCTGTGGTTATATTTTGCAAGAACTGAAGTATAAATTAGCAATACGAAATTGTCGCATTGAAGATGCATATACTTTACGACCAAAGAGGTCCAAGCGTTTACTTTTCTTGTTGGATGGGATGGAGCAGGAATACTGCTGTTTGGTCCTTTGGTTGGCTGCGTCCACTACCAACAAGTTTGGTGCTGGATGGGTAAAAAGGAATTCAGAGCCCTTAGAAGGGATGAAGTACTTGCGATACGCTTGTTTACAGGTAGGTAGGCTTGTAGCTGGAGTCTGCCAGATGGACTTAACAGGTTCTAAAAGGGCTGCATTGATTGGTAATGCAACCTTAGAGGAAGAAGAGGGCTGTAGGATGTCTGTTAACTCATGCTGTTGTTCGGGGACCTCCTCCAAGTTAATTCTCAACTCACTGGCAACTCTTTTAAAAAGGTCTTGAAATTTTGAGAAGTCATCCGAAGATGTTGGGGGAGGGGGGAGTAAGGCTTCCTCAGGCGTTACCTCTGTCTCTACTGGAATAGGAGCAGGACGTGATTGATCCTGCAAGTGTGACGGTGCTGCCTGGTGTCTTGTGTCAGTGGCAGGTTCATCAGGTAGTGGTGCTAGGCAGGTGTTGCGCCTGGTTGAGGTGGAGTAGCGCGTGTGTTCTCGAGGATACGATGCCCATGGGGCCCAATATTGCCATGGTGGTGGGAAGGGCATAGGTGGTGCCATCCAGGGGTTCACACACTAGGGGGCAGGATCCTGAGAATAGGACAAGGTAATTTTTCTATGACCTCTGTTGACTGGGGTCTGAGGATGGGAGTCTTGATACAGTGAAAAATCCCCCTGCAGTCTGGCTTCCTCCTCACTGGAGGAAAGCTGTTCAGACCCTGATTCAGCCATTGGAGAGAAGCAGGCATTCAGTAGGGGTGACTGCAGGATAGGTGACACAAGCAGATCTATAGACTGAGTAAATTGCAGTGCTGAGGCTCCTGTGTGAGGTGAAGGCTGTGCAGGAGGAAGCTGCTGTGAGGAGAAATTCCTCTGCACCGGTGTTTTGAGCCTGGGCTCACTGCCAGTCAGCTCAGCGGGTGTCGGTGCCGGAGCCGGTGCCAGGAGATCAATATCAGCCGGCAGGGGGTCAGGCAGGTCGTGATATGTCGGCACCGTGTCCGTCGCGGTGCCGAACGGTGCCAGAAGAGAGGCAGGCAACTGGAAGCCTGAAGCCTCGGCACCGGAGTTTTGTGCCGCCGCAGCCGGGTTTCGCGTGGTGCCGGAAGAGCCCGGCACATCAAACGTGCTCAAGCGGGGAAGCACAGGGAGGGAAGTGGTAGATCTGCCCGGAGAAATCTTGTCTCGCAGGGTTTCCTTTGTGGATGACAAAAGGTGCCCTCTTTTTGAAGTTTTCTTGTGCTTCTTTGAGGCGGGGGGGCTGTGGCGGTCAGCGGAGCCGGAATCAGCGCCTGGGTCTGAAGCTGACCCTAGAGATTTCTGAAGGAGGAGCAGTTTCAATCTAAGCTCCCTGTCCTTCCGTGCCCTGGAGCTAAGTTTACTGCAGTGAGCACATCTTTGGAAGATGTGGGTCTCCCCCAAACATTTTATACATTGTGAGTGGCCATCTGACAGGGGCATAGGCTCCTTGCAGGTAGAGCAGCGCTTAAAGCCTGTGGAGCCAGGCATGTCAGAAGTGGCTGCGGCTGACAGGAACGAATTTTTTTTTTTTTTTTTTTTTTTTTTAAGAAAAAGATAGAAATGGTAACTAACTATGACTAACAACGAACTAACACCAAACTAACTAACTCGAAGGGTAATTGTAACAAGAGGAAAGAAGTTCTTAACGAGTCTGCTGAGCTCCGTCTCAGGCCGGGGACGGTAGAGAAGGAACTGAGGAGACTGGCCGTGCATGCGTACTATTAAGGTAGACTCAGAGCGGGGGGGCAGGCTCTGCGCATGCGTGGCCGGTACGAGTACTGCTACAAAAATCTCCGAGTGAAGGCGCAGGGAAGCACCAACATCTGGAGTGGAGCACCCACAGGGACATCTCTTGAAGAACAGCAGACCTTTTAGGGTCACTACTTTGTTGTAGGTTTAGCATTTTAAAATAAGTAAAAGAATGCAATCATTGTTTTCTTTTGCATTGCAATTTGATGTTCCTGTTCAAATGCTCTGTGTAAATCAATCCTGTTTTGTGTGTGAATGAGGAATGTGTGTGTTAGAAGATAAGTGTGAAGCCCATCATTGGACCAGATGTTCTAGGGAGGAATCAAGGACGGACAGGTAAGGGCGCCAGGAAGATTGCCCCTATTAAGATGTCAGAGGAGGGCAGATTGACGACTCTAAAAGATGTGGCAGGCACCTATCAATGGGGACAAGACTAATGAAAAAAACAAAATAAAGAATAAAAAGAACAGTTTAAGAAAACAAGCACTCGTCAAACGACAATTGATTACAGCATGACCGTGCAAAACTCATTGGTCCCAATAAAGGAAAATCACTATATAATCAGGGTGCTTTGCCATGAAACTTTGGGTTCATCCTTCCAAGTCTTCCCCGGAGCATCGTGTCGTGACTGACAGAACCCAGCTCCTCTCTACCCGTGATCAACCTAGCTGGCCACTAGATTGATCCTGACTCTGGGCTGGTAACTATAACATCAACTGGAGAGAGAGAGAGAGAGAGAGAGAGAGAGAGAGAGAGAGAGGGAGATTGAATGCATATGCTAATTGTTGTATTTCCAATAAACGCGGCGTCTTGCCTTTTCCCCTGAAAAAGATCCCATGTGCTTCCTATAAGCATAACAACTTTACCTCCACAGCACAAGTCTGTAACAACTATTTGGTTCTTCTCTTCACCTCTGTACTCTTCTGATATTAGAATTATCAAAACAAAAAAATCTCAGTGGAAGTCAACAGAATGTTGCTAATAAAAACACAAACTTGATGTCTATATTATATAGATAATAGAGGTCTGGGGGAAGCCTAGGAAGGAGCAGTAAACATCTCAACGCTATTCCAACTGACTTCTTACAATGTTTCATTTGCAGACATACATTTGGATAGTGGAGGATCTGGAATCTTAGAGTAGCATTTTTGTTTTTAATTGGTATGGCCGAAGTTGGTTTGAGCATTTTCTTCTTTGTTTTTTACTCACACGATGTTTCCCGAAAGCCTGAGTTCTTTGAGTTTGATTTTGTTTTTTTATGGCTGTGACATCATAGGGAAGGTAGTTATTGCTCCTTGAGGGTTGTGGTTTTTTTTGTTTTTGTTTTGTTTTTTTTAAGATTTGGACATAATGACAGCAGTATGGTTTCTTGATTTATGTGGAAAGAAGAAAACACCTTAGGCAAAAAGTCTGGAATCAGCAGAAGCAGCACTTTGTCTTCAAAGAGTTAGATAGGAGGCTCTCAAATGATTAATGCTTCTAACTCACATTTTTTTTTGCAGATGTGATTGCAAGCAAGAAGATCCAGAGAAAATGATAAAAAAGTTTCAAAGTTTGAGAAGTGATTTTAATACCAAGTAGAGACTTAGAAGAAGAAGAAAGTTTTCTGGGTGATTTTTAGAGGCATAAGGCCAAAATTTTCAAACACAGATGCTTAACTACAGTCACTGAAATTGATATTTAGGCACCAAAATAAGTGGCGTTGTTTTCATTGGCTTTGATAGGAGCTGTGGGTGCTCAACACCTCTGAAAAAGATCAGTTTATTTAGATAATTAAATATGAACATAGGGACCTACCAATTAGGCTCCTAAGTTGAAAATTGTGGCTTAAATGTCTATATTTTGAAAAATAAGCAAAGATGAAATATTGTCACTGTCAGGTTCTCAGGTTAATCATAGTGCTCTCAAATATCTCACGTTAAATCATGGACAATGAGAAAAATTACAATATACATTTATATGGCTGTGATCCCAGATGGGAGATGGAGATTCCTTCCTATACTTTTGCACTACCTTTGGAATTGATCAGTAAGAATCCCAGCCACCTAAACTCCACGTCTGATGTCTTGGATCTGGATGAATGAAAAATCATCTTGGGAGGGGTGATCTTTTGAGAGTTGAGGAAAGATCAATTTAGGGTAAAAGGAGAAGTAAATCCGTGCCTCCTTTTGGATAAGATATTTGATCAGAAATGTTTCACACATACAAGAAAACCCGTTTAAAAGAAAAAGAATGGTTCAACCATATAACTCTGAGAAAGAAAAGCAACACAGAGAGACAGACCATTTAAATGGTAAAGTATACAAAAACACCTCCCCATCACACAAACATACTGGGTATGTCTAAACAGCGTGAAACAGGAGGCTCTTCCAGCCCAGGTTGATAGACTTGGGTTAAGAAGGCTCATGCGACTGCTCTAAATATTGCTGTCTAGACAGCATTTTGCAGTTGCAGTTCAGGCTCTGACATCGGGGGAGGGTTCAGAGCCCGAGCCGCAACTTCAAAGCGCTTCTACACAGTTATTTTTAGAGCACTAGCATGACCCCCGCTAGTCAAGTCTGTCGATCTAGGCTAGGAGGCTTGATGCCATGGGCTGTGTAGACACACCCACTCAGACCCCATAAACCCCCACTAGAGCTCAGTTGAGGCCCAGTTCTGCGACCTGTATCTATCCTAATTAGATTCTTCCACCATACCCATCACTCTTATAAATGCCTCCCAGTGGGGTCTAAAGTGATGTAGCTACCCAGAGTGGAAATTACATGCAGATTTAAAACCAAATTAAATTTCTATTTATGTATGACATGCTATGCATGTTTACTAGCAGAGACAAAGTTGAAGAAATGTGCTTTGCGCTTGGAATGGAAAGTAGTGTGGTTTGTGGTCATTCTTAGCGGCTAGTCCAAGACTATGGAGCAAACTGCCACAGGAACAAATAGTGCTCTGTCTCCTGGAAAATTATTTTACACTTTGTGGCTGAGGATTCCATTGTGTCAGAAAAGCATGGCTGGCCTCACAGCATGAGGAGCGCTTTTAGGTACAGCTGGCCCAGATCACTGAAAGCTCTGAAGACAAGGACTGAGGTCTTGAACACGATGCAATATTATAATAGTATGTGGCAACAGATGTTCACACATGCAGTCCCACTGAAGTCTTGATAAAATAGAGAAAAATGTTGTAGGAATTGCTGACAAGGGAAAAAATGTATACGAGGCTTGAAAAATGTACTGCTGGAATGTCACTCTCTCCATAAAGTCCATCTAATCCAAAGGATAAGTATTTTGGTGATTTCACGCAGTTACCATGTGGTCTGGTGAGAGTGGATATGGTCATTTGCATGCCTATGGAATTCCATCCTATACTGCAAAATCCAGAAAAAGTACATGTAGGGAACATTGATCTGGTAGAAAAAGCAGGGCTTGGGGTGGTCTTTTGTTTTTGAACTTTTAGCAGAGACATTTATTATTGCAAACAAAACTGACCAATTTCTACAGCAATCTAATGAAAAGTGGCAAATCTATATTTGGACCAATGTTTGAGATAATTTCAACAGACCGTTCATGAGATTAGAGTTTCTTTCTCTTCACAAGATCTTACGGGCTGCATCTAAATTTAGAGAACTTTGTTCTTAAATTTATTGTTGGGCAAGCAATTTTCTAACTCTGAATCATAGAATAAAGCTACCTCAGTGAAACTAGGACACTTAGAAATTATTGGGTTCCAACATCAGAACAGAAGTTAATCCAAGAGATGCTCATTGGACCCAGACAAAAGGATTAGGTACATGGAGGAACCTGGGTGCTAACGGTGGAGCATAATAGGCTCCTAATCAAATTTTTGTTCTCTAGGAACGTCAACAACGTTTGACAGACCTAGTTTCTGATAGTCACAATCTAAGTTGTTTTCTTCTCATTAGCTGCATCTCCAGTGGTCTTAGTATGATTGGTTTTAGAAGTACATTGGTGTAGGTCTTCTCCTGTGACAGAGCGCACTCGAGGAAGGACAGGTAATCAAATCTCTCAGATTTTGGAGATGTTTCAGCACTTTCACATACAGAGCTGAGTGATTAAGGTCTTCAACTTCTCTATTGTTTGTAATTCCACTTACCGTGCTTAGAGGCAAAACATCTTTCTTCCTCTGACACTACAGGTGAGTCAATATGAGTAAAGAATGACTAGACATAGGGAGATATCGTATAAAAAATCCATCTTGATAGATATTGCCGGGTGGCTGGGGGAAATATAGAGCCTGAGCCAGGTTGTGCAGAATCACGGATGAGCTGGCTGAGATGCTTTTGGTGATGAGTCTATAATTTTTATCACAGTTAAGATTCCTGTTTTTTGTTGCATGGACTCTGTAGAAAGATGAAACTTCACAAGGAGAAACTAGATTTCTAAATAGGTTAAGTATGGGATGGATCACCTGATGTTTACCTGTTCTGTTCATTCCCTCTGGGGCACCTGGCATTGGCCACTGTCAGAAGACAGGATACTGGGCTAGATGAATTTTTGGTCTGACCCAGTATGGCTGTTCTTATGTTCTTAAGTAACTGTCAAATATCTGAGGACATTATTCCAGATCTCATAGCAATGCCTAGGGAGATAGAATTTGTACATGGACCTTAGTGAGAGATGGACTTGTCTCCGAGCATTGTATTATGATACCTAGGATATCCTAGAGTAAGGAATAGAAACCCTGCATTTTCTCTAGATTTGAACAAGGTAAGGCAAAGAGAGGGCTAAAGCCAAAAAAACCATTGGGTCTTGTACTATTCAATAGTTCCAAATAGGCCCTGAAAAACCATTAAATGTTAATAAGTTCAGAAGTCTGAAATGCCATCTTCTCCAAGAGAACAGGCTTTATTGATTCTCCCTCCATCATCTTATTACTGACCATGATCATCATCTCTGTGGAAGTGAACAGCCTGGATGCAGGGTACCACAGACTATCCTAGCATTGGTCATTTATTTTGCTCTCTTTTTCTTTTCTATGATTGCAATTTACTTCTCATAGCTCTGTTAGAGACGGTTTTATTTGGGATTCAAAATGGAGGATGATCCATTTCTCACTTAAGCTAGAACTCATATTTTAATAGTATTGACCCTGATGGCTGCAGTCTGGAATTAGCTCTGGAAAAGGAAGTAGCTGGAGATACACGAACTGGGTAACTGAAGTTGAAGGAAGCCACCTTGGTTGTTGCCACTAGGAATCCCCACAGTATAAAGTTAAATAATAATCTTTGTATAGAGACTGCAATCTTGGCTTGACATGAGTAACTAGACATGGGTGAGGCCTCATTTCTTGGGAGACAGGATTAGGGAGGTAAATGAATCAGAAGGCCGGGAACAAAATGTCTGTATTAGCTAAAATAAGGGGGAGCACCCAATGGGCAAGATAACAATGGATAAGTCTGGAGTGTAAAATGAGGTAAAGAGTAAGTTGTGCATGGACAATGCATGCTGTATAGGGATTGGTTCCTACAAAGTGACTAAGCCAATTCCAAAACCTGTGATGCAATGTACACTAAATGCAATGGATGTGTAAAGGAAGAGGTTTGCTGTGTAACTTTGGATGTGTGATATTCCCTATACCCACCTGTGCTTGAGTCTGATCAACTCAAGTGTGCTTTAATTGTATGCCAATACAGAAACCTCAGTGATGAGTTCAAAATTGAGCTAAGTTCTTGGGAACCAAGTGGATAAAGTCTTGGATGCTACTGAGAGGGGACAGACTCTCAGAAGCTATCCTGACATACTCCTGAGTGGATAAGGTCTCAAAGGCAACCCCAAGAGAGAGACATTTCTTTGCTTGTACTTTATCTGTGTTCATTGCATATTGGCTTCACACATAAGACCACACATTTTGTGTTCCACCCTGAACTGGATTACATAACTGAAGTTGCATTCTCTTTCACTTCCCCACCACATATTGACTACACTGTGGCCTTGTCTACACTACGAGAGTACTTCGATTTTAGTTAATTCGACTATGTGGAATCGATATTACTAAGTCGAACGTGTGTGTCCACACTAAGGACAGTAATTCGACTTTGTGAGACTTTGTGAGTCCACACTAACGGGGCAAGCGTCGACATTGGAAGCGGTGCACTGTGGGCAGCTATCCCACAGTTCCCGCAGTCCCCGCTGCCCATTGGAATTCTGGGTCGAGCCCCAAATGCCTTCTGGGTAAAAAAATGTGTCGAGGGTGCTTTTGGGCGCCTGTCGTCATCCGTCCGTCACTCACGCCCTCCCTCCCTCCCTCCCTGAAAGCGCCGGTGGGAAATCAGTTCGCGCGCTTTTCTGATTACTGACAGCGCGGACGCCACAGCAGTGCGAGCATGGATCCCGCTGCGACCATCGCTGCAGTTGTGGCAGTTCTCAACGCCTCGCAGCTTCTCCTCCACCTGTACCAGAGGCAGCTGCAGATCAATCATGAGAGGAGGCTACGGCACCACCGTGACGGCATGAAGTCGGACACTAGCTCCGACCTCTCTGAGAACATGAGACCCAGCGCCCAGGACATCTCGCTGTCACTGGGTCTTGTTGATACTGTTGAACGGCGATTCTGGGCCCGTGAAACAAGCACAGAATGGTGGGACCACATAGTGCTGCAGGTCTGGGATGAATCCCAGTGGCTGCGCAACTTTCGCATGCGGAAGGGGACTTTCCTCGAACTGTGTGAGTTGCTGTCCCCTGCCCTGAAGCGAAAGGACACCCGGATGCGGGCAGCCCTGACTGTCCAGAAGCGAGTGGCCATAGCCCTCTGGAAGCTCGCAACGCCAGACAGCTACCGGTCCGTCGCTAACCACTTTGGTGTGGGCAAGTCTACCGTGGGGGTTGCTGTTATGCAAGTAGCCAGGGCAATCGTCAAGCTACTGCTATCTAAGGTAGTGACCCTGGGAAACGTGGAGCTCATCAGAGATGGCTTTGCCGAGATGGGATTCCCAAACTGCGGTGGGGCTATAGATGGGACTCACATCCCTATCCTGGCACCGGACCAACAGGCCAGCCAGTACATCAACAGAAAGGGGTACTTTTCCATGGTGCTGCAAGCACTGGTGGACCATCGGGGACGTTTTACCAATATCTACGTTGGATGGCCTGGCAAGGTTCATGACGCTAGGGTGTTCAGGAACTCTGGTCTGTATAGACGGCTGCAGGAAGGTCTTTACTTCCCGGACCACAAAGTAACTGTTGGGGATGTGGAGATGCCTACAGTCATCCTCGGGGACCCTGCATACCCGCTAATGCCCTGGCTCATGAAGCCCTACACTGGCGCACTGGACTCAGGGAAAGAACTATTCAACTACCGGCTCAGCAAGTGCAGAATGGTGGTGGAGTGTGCTTTTGGCCGTCTCAAGGGGAGATGGAGAAGCCTACTCACTCGCTGTGATCTCAGCGAGACCAATATCCCCATTGTGATAGCTGCTTGCTGTGTGCTCCACAATTTGTGTGAGAGCAAGGGGGAGACCTTTATGGCGGGGTGGGAGCTTGAGGCAAATAGCCTGGCTTCTGATTACGTCCAGCCAGACAGCCGGGCGATTAGAAGATCCCAGCGGGACGCGCTGTGCATCAGGGAGGCTTTGAAAGCCAGGTTCCTGACTGAGCAGGGTCTCCAGTGACTGTTCACTTTGTGGACACAGATACTGAACCTGCCCCCGTTTCTTTACCCAGTTACTGTTGACTATCCTTCCAAGTTACATACCCCCTTCCCCACCTTCCCAACAAATAAAATCTGTTCCGTTTTGTTACTGAACAAGGTTCTCTTTCTTACTGTTTTCGCGGGAATGTTTTAAACCGGGGACGCAGACTGTGGCGGGGGGCTGGTTTATTGTTTTGATGCAAATGATGCTTCTAAACTCCGGGAATGACAGGCTCCGCAGTGCTGGATTGGTTGTTTCAACGCAGCCTGCCAGCAGTCCTGGGCGGGACTGCATGTATGTGTCGGCCAAGTGACTTTCTGGCAGGGGGCGGAGGGTAACAGATCCCCTGCTGCGTGGCTCTGTGATCCAGGATAAGGACCGCGGCAGAAGATCTGTAACTGCCCTCCCCCGCCACAAAGTCACAGATCAACCCCCTCGCACCCCAGAACATGAAAACCGCCTCCCAGACTGACCAGGGTAACTGGTGACTGTACTGTGTATGTGTCCTGATGCTGGACCTGCCCCCGCCTCTGTAGCCTGCTACAGGTGACTGTCCTGTCCAAGTAACAAACCCCTTCCCCCCCTTCAGACAGAATCCCCTCTAAAAGACACTCTCGGAAACAGTACTTAACAGAAACAGATGTTTTATTATGAACCGCACATGAAAAGGGGGGGAGGAAACTTGGACGTGGGCTATTGTGAGATGGGTAGGAAAGGGCTTTTCAAACTTTGGAACGAGAGCCTTCCATTGCTGCAGCAGTGTGCAGGGGCCGACTGAAAGTTTTAACGGCCCTTGCCGCCCCTCCTTCTTTGGACTTTTGGTGAGGGGGGTGTGGGACTTGGTGGCGGGGGAGGGCGGTTAGAGATAGACAGCAGCAGGGCTCTGTCCTCCTGCCTCCGGTCTTGCAGAACATCCACTAGGCGCCGGAGCGTCTCCGTTTGCTCCCTCATTAGTCCAAGCAGGGTTCGAGTAGCCTGCTGGTCCTCCTGGCGCCACCTCTCCTCCCGTTCCATGACTGCTCTGTGCATTTGTGACAAGTTCTCCCTCCACTGTGTCGTCTGGGCTGCCTGCTCTCGTGAGCACTCCATAAGTTCATAAAACATGTCTTCACGCGTCTTTCTCTTCCTTCTCCTAATCTGCGCTAGCCTCTGGGAGTGTGATGCCAGGCTGGGTTGGGAGACAGTCGCAGATGTGTCTGTGGGAATGGGAAAAAGGGAGTAAATTCCTGAGACAGATAAATGAAGTTGCTAACAAAGAACATAGTCTTTCTCTGTGAACAACACCATGCACTGGACCTTTCACATGCGCACACAGGACAAGGTCGAATTTTCGGCCCTCGCCTTCAGTGCCTGGGGTCTTGCAGTTGCGATCAGAGAAGCGTGGCAGGACACCTCTACTTTTGTTGCAGGAAAACATGGTAAGCCGTAGACTTGTGGCAGCTTAAAAATGTAATAGTAGCACTGGGCTCCTTTCGCACTGAATGCAAGGCCACTCTCTGCTGGCAGCAATCAGGGAAGCATGAGCTCTGCCCCTGTCCCACCACCTCGCGGCTGTCCCCGGGAAAGATCACTGTATGCTGCCCCTCTGCCGCCTCCACCGCGTGGCTGTAAAGCAGTCCCAATACTAACATTCCCCTCCCTAATTTAAAGCAGGGCGTCATGTGCGATATAACTCTAATGAGGATCTCGGAGAGCGAGAGGGGAAGAATGCTTCGGGAGACCATGCAGAGGCCAGGGCCGTATGCCGCCATGCTGTGCCGTGCCATGATCCCAGACTACTTACTGGACTCATGGCGTGGGAACGTGTGTTACCACGGTGGACCAGTTATGTTAAAATTACATGTTTAGATGTTTAAAGCACTCACTGCTTGATCCTTCCCCTGATTCGGTGTCCGGGGTAACGGCTGTGGATGGTTGGTAGGGGATCTCGGTAAGGGTGATGAAGAGCTCCTGGCTGTCGGGGAAATCAGTGGTGCAAGCGCTGTCGACTGCCTCGTCCTCCTCATCTCCTTCCTCATCTTCCCCGTCCGCTAACATTTCCGACGAGGAACCGGCCGTGGACAGTATCCCATCCTCTGAGTCCACGGTCACTGGTGGGGTAGTGGTGGCGGCCGCACCTAGGATGGAATGCAGTGCCTCGTAGAAACGTGATGTGTGGGGCTGGGATCCGGAGCGTCGGTTTGCCTCTTTGGTTTTTTGGTAGCCTTGTCTCAGCTCCTTGATTTTCACGCGGCACTGCGTTGCATCCCGGCTGTATCCTCTCTCTGCCATGGCTTTAGAGATCTTCTCGTAGATCTTTGCATTCCTTCTTTTGGAGCGCAGCTCTGAAAGCACGGACTCATCGCCCCACACAGCGATGAGATCCAAGACTTCCCGATCAGTCCATGCTGGGGCCCTCTTTCTATTAGATTGCACGGCCATCTCTGCTGGAGAGCTCTGCATCGTTGCCAGTGCTGCTGAGCTCTCCACGCTGTCCAAACAGAAAATGAGATTCAAACTGCCCAGACAGGAAAAGGAATTCAAATTTTCCCGGGGCTTTTCCTGTGTGGCTGGTCAGAGCATCCGAGCTCGAAGTGCTGTCCAGAGCGTCAACAGAGTGGTGCACTGTGGGATAGCTCCCGGAGCTATTACCGTCGATTTCCATCCACACCTAGCCTAATTCGATATTGCCATTTCGAATTTAGCGCTACTCCTCTCGTTTTCGAGGAGTACAGAAGTCGAATTTAAGACAGCTCTATGTCGAATTAAATAGCTTCGTGGTGTGGACGGGTGCGGGGTTAATTCGATGTAACGGCGCTAAATTCGATATAAACTCCTAGTGTAGACCAGCAGTCCTGACCAAGCTGGGCAATAACTTAACGAGTGTGTCAGTCATCTGAGCCATCCATCATTTTAAATTTTATTTTATTCTAAATAAAGGAAGCAAAAGACTAATACTTTGTGCCAACAGACTCAACCAATGTTTATCAAGATAAATTTATGGTTTTTAAGGCTGGGAAGGACAAGTATGATCATCTTCTCTGACTCTTTTGCATAACACAGGCCATGGAATTTCACTTAATTCCTGCATCAGGCTCAAAACTTCTAGTTAAGCTAGAGCATAGAAACTTCTGTATCAAATTTGCAACATTTGAGACTTCCTGGACTTACAAAAAATAAACAATGAATTCTGTTTTGTTCCCAACATAGGAAAGTGGTTTTCCTTTATTATTTAAATTGATATCAGCATTAGAAATAAGAACCACGATCAAGAAACATCATTTTAACTCAGAGGACAAATTCATATCAAATTGCAGGATGTTGCAATACATATAAAGGGTGTTTGAGCAGTCTACGGCTCAAATACATGCAAATCAAGTATTTCTTAAATATCAAAGAAATATGATCCATACAAACTACAGCCACAATTCCCAAGCCTAATATTACTATTTTAAGATATATATTACTCTATTTGGCTTGAAACTTTCATTATAGTTACTGAGACGTGTGGGTCATTCCTCATGCAGCCATATTTATATTTATTCTTATTATAAAAAGTTAATGCTTGAGTGTGCAGCAAGCCCAAGAGTGTAGTATCCAGAATAAATCTTGTAAGTGTCTAGAAAATGGACAGAGTCTATTTACCACAGTATTTTTCATTTGTATGGGTGATACAGTGGGTCATTATGACAAGGTGAAAGGTCTTTAAGCCTTCATTTTTAAGCCACAGGTGTTCTTTGTAGAGATTTTTTTTAATAAAGAATATTATTGGTCCTTTAAATTAGCTCTTATTGCAAGTTACCACATCTGTGCTATGTGGTAATGAAGCAGGGAGAGAGGTCATAGCGGGGGACCTGTACTTGAAGAAAACATCTGGACATTGCTTTGAGATTCACTAGCAGCTTATATTTTATTAAGCAATAAGGAAATTTATACTAAATTCAACTGTAAGATTTAGACAGGTTAACAGGTTAATAAAAGTAAAATGAAAAAGCAAGAAGTGGAAAAATTTAGCACGGTCTTCCCAATTAATTCCAATTCAAGAGATTAAATTATCCATAAAATGGCAGCATTCATTTTATAAGATTCCTTGGGCAATTAATATGTTGATATATTATTGTGATATTTTCTCTTTTACAGTAGAGCTCACATTAATTACTAATATACTATGTAGTGAGCTATATGCCTCTTTCTGGGCAATAGTTATTTCTGTTACTACATCATTCAGTTCTGGAAAAGATGCCTTTAGAGGATGAACTTGTATCCTTTTACAGGCCACAGTCTCTGTCTCTCTCTCAACTTCCCATTGGCTGATAAAAGGCAAAAGATATACAAGTCTGTATGCAACAATTGAACCTGCGAGGATAACAAAGATCAGTTTTAAGGCTGGATTTTGTCTATCTATCTAGAGAGATATACATAGAGAGAGAAGAATTCGGGAAAAAGTCTACTCATCAATGCAAGAGACATTTAACCTTCAATGGACTCCTCAGCGGGAAGTAGCACTAAACTTAAAGGGCTGAAACTCTATGTGACAGTTGGTTCTCAACTAGTAATGCTCTGGCTAAATATTTAAGAACTATCCTATTAAGTAATCAAAGCTAACACATTAGCTGAGTCAGTTGACTGACTATTCAGCTACTTGAGACAGCTGCTTCATGGAGCAGAAGGGCTAGAAATGTTTATAAACACATTTAGCAAGTCCTACATTGAGAGTACCACTGGATAGTGCGCTCATGAGATCTTCTCAGTTGAAAATATTTACATTTGCAGCTGCCAATACCACATTTTTATTGTATATACCACACTCATCCACATAGTATCTGAGCACCTTCCGGTAAAGCATTAAGCACTGTGATCACCATCTCTCACATATATGTTCTCTCATGCTCTCCTCATGGTAAGAGGCATGTGCATTTCAGTCCATTGCTTAAATGTCAACCTATTTCATTCTTACAAATCTTACTTTTTATTACACAGAGCTTCTTTCCACTGACACTTCCATTATAACATACACCCTATATGCAATTTATTAATTTCCAATCAGAGATTCCAATGCAAGTGATACAGGGCTATACATTTCAGTTTACTAACAGCAGTTTTAATAAAATAATCCCACAAACAAGTTATAAAAACTATTATAGATCAACCACAATGGAAACTGCTCCAGCAACAATGGCTGCAAGTGAAGTTCATTATAATGTATATTGATGCCTGCTAGAAAAATATCATTGCGAACGGTACATGAAAAATATTAAGACAGGACACAGGACTTTTTTTCCCCTTCCCACTGGGTGTTTTATTTTATAGCATTTGCATCAGTAATCAACACTTCAACAACAGAAGCTGGCATGATAGTGAGGAAAATTGAGTAATTCTCTCTCAAACAAATGTGACAAAATGGTTTCACATCGGGATAATATTGCACAAATGAATCAATATATGGAGAGAGAGGAAAAAGAGCAGGAGTGAGCATCTTCAACATGGATTGTGAGGAAAAAAGGCACTATTTAGCTGTGTGTGTGTGTAGTTAAAAAGTAAAAGTCATGAGGCACAATCCATGTTTCTCAAAGTTACATTCAGTACTGCTTTAGAGATGCTCACAAACCTAACTCTCTTAATACAGAAGCTACAGAAAATTTATGATCTAGTATTAGACAGTACAAGTGTCTAAACACATTTATAATTACCGTATGTGCTATCAAAGTCTTCACAAAGAGGGCTCAATTGATAAATAGCGCTGCAAGAGTTACATAGCTGCATGGGCTTAAAGTACAGAATATATCCCGACAACTAATCACCCATTACAATTTCTGCAAGTCTGATCTCCAGTAGTCATAAAATAAGCTCTACTTTTAAAGAGCTAAACTGGCAGTGCACTTTGAAACAGGTTTTTCATCTGGCTGCCTAAGCAGCACAGTTTAGACAGCATCACAAACATTTCTTTTTATATATACCTTTTCAATACCAGTGAAATTGATGCAAAAACATAATAGCAATTGGACCTCCCTTGACATAAACAGCACTAATGTAAAGTTATAGTAGGCAAATGTGTACTATTGGAACGCAGAAGCAGCTAAACATCTTAAGAAATGTGAAATATCTAGAAAAAGCATTCCAAACTCCCAGACAGACTGCTTCCCCTTTGCTACATTCTAAAAGTATAAACTGTGATTCCTGTTTTAAATCATCTAAGAGGAATTCATGATGTGTATAATAAACAGAATATTTGAACATAAATCCACGCACTGTACATAGCATTGATTTTGGGGCTTCCATTTCCTAAAATATTTTAAATATTGTGCATGAACACAAAGGGTGAAATCCTGGCAACATTAAAGTCAATGGCAGAGCTCCCACTGACTTTAAAGGGCCAGAATTTCACCCCAAATTGCTCCCATAAAGCAAATCTCTTCCTGCTACCTCTGCATACAGCCCCCATTGACTTCAATGGGGGATGTGCATGCAAAAGGCTGCATAATCAAGTCCAACGATCACACCATCTGCAAGTCACTAAATTTCACTGGACTCATTAGGGGAAAAGTACTGAGACAAATTCTCACTTATATACTGTAAATTACTTTTAATAACCAGTGATTTGGAGAATTACAGAATACAAGAATAGAGTAGGTTATTAAAAATGTGTAAAGTTGATTATCCCTTTAAGAAGCAGAAGTTTGACTGTTTGAGGTCAAAGGATTTTAAAATACTCCCTGAATGAATTATTTCATATGATATAAAAGTAGCCACAATTTTGATTCCTCCTCCACCCCAACATGTAATTAATTAATATTTTTAAATTAGTAAGTTTCTAAAGAAATGCATATTTCTGTATCATGACTCTCAATTTTATCAATTCACAGCAAATAGAGGACAGGAGTTGTATTATGTGAGGAAATAAAAGATTTTTTCCATGATGTGAACTACGAAAAATAAATGTCTCCTTTAAAATGGAGACATTTAATGTATTTTTAAGATGACTATTGGCAGAAGAGGAGCAGAAGTTCAAAAACTATATTTATATGATTATATCCTGGCAAAACTTCCACTGATTTCAGCAGGGCCAGACCCATAGTTTTCTTCTCAAACTAAGGCATTTGTTTGCATGTTTAAATGCCTTATTTCGTTAGCTAGTTGGGTACTGTGTTTTCACTTTGCATCTGTTCAGAGATATTCTGAAAATTTTACAAAAGGATCGAGAAAATAAGGTGCTTTAAGCAAATAAATCCAAATTATATGGGGGACAAAATGTGATCTGCCCTAAAAATGTTCATTTTTTTAAATGATAAATATCCACTGTATTTCCAAAATTTACCAGTCTAACAGAAAATTTCAGAACTGCAGTAGCCACTCTATGATGACTCTCCAGTACTTCTTGTCCAGCTAGACAACCAGCTAGTAGAAGAAACATAAATCAAGTAGCAAATCCTGTTCCCCAGTGATGTGTTGGCATCATTAATGAAGCTGATACACAGGAAAGGAATCAAGCAAAATCCTGTCTGGTACATGCTACATAAATCAGTAATCAGAAAGAAAGATCCACCAGTACCTAATTGAGGCGAACAGCTATTTGAGAAAAGTTTTTTTTTTTTTTAAATCTCAAAAGAAAAGGTCCAAAGGATAGTAAAGCAAATTTAAAATTAGTACTGGATAGTGGATCAATTAATCTTTTCATAATTGGATCATTGTGTTTTTGGCAGCAAACATCCAATGTACACATGATTTTCAACTCCCAATCATTTTCATATTACAAAAAACAAATGCATTAAAGAAACTCCATCTTAATAACTTTACACTATTGCTTTAAGCACCATCCTTAGAGATTCAGATACGTCACATTATCTCCTTCCCCCCACCCCAATCAAACCCAGGGAAACTAATTTTTATAAACTGAAGGTGAAAAAAGGGGTAATTACTGTGATTTTTAAAAAAGTTACATGTAGGTATTCACTGCAGTTTGTTAAAACACAGTGTCCCCAGTACCCAAACATCTGTTCACTAATCAACTTCACTTAATCTACCAGGTGTTTCAAGCTGCTAATAACGGCAAATCATACAAGTTTACAATAGTGATGTAAGGCGGTTACATAAACACATTTATGTCAAGTTCACCGTGTCTCAACCACACATTTGATTTTCTTTTTCCTCTTTCAAATGTTATAAAAAGATACAGACTAATTTTAGGTAAAGAGAACTTCTGGACAATGTGCTGTGTTAGTAAAGTTGTAGAGGTCATTGAAGTGCATTTCAGTGATGTCCAACAGTTAACTAAAATAGGAAGCAGAACAGCAGATGAGATGGTTTTTACTTCACATGTAACAAAACTGGTGCAAAAACCACTTTCAGCTAATTACTTGTAACCTTTTGGTCCAAATACATAAAATATGCAGTATTTACAGCATTTTACTCCTTTTGTAAATGCAATGCTTTAAAACACATTATAAAGCACCTTAGTAAAAATATTCTACAGGTAAAAGTATAGAAGAAGTAGGAAAACCCAAACCATACCACAGCTCACTAATGGAGTCATAATATGGATTCACCAATATCTCAGTTTACAGTCATTACGAAGAATCCATGGAGCAACTTGATACTGAATTTACTAGGGTTTTTTTATACTGATGTATAAGCATTAACTAGAACTGCAGGCAATGCCAACTTTCTTTGCAGAATTTTCCCAACTTCAGTTGGCAGTTGGGGTGAGGGAGGAAAAGGAAATACTGCCTTGATTCTCTTTTTACAATATTAATATGGAAATTATTTTTTAAAAACACTAATGATTAGTTATAACTTTTCTTTTTAATAAAACCACATTTATATATGGGCAAATCCAGCAGCAGCATTTCTTAGCAGAACACGATTGACCATTCCAATGAATATCATGTAACATGACTCACAAAAACAAAGCACAGATGTCAACCAGTTATTAACACTATTCATAATTGTATACAACCAAAATCTCCATGTAGAAGCTGGGAAAACAATTGATTTCTTGTTTACAGAAGTTTAAATGAAAATAAATTGCTCTGAGAATCAACAACAGCATAAACAGAAGCATTTTTTGTTTATATTTTCAACCAAAACCTCTGTGCAGTTAATATCTGTAAAGGAAAATGTAGGTTTCTTCAGGGAAAGGGTAGTAACTCCCACTGAAACTATTAGTTAGATAAAAGAACTGAAGCTTAAGTCAAGTATCCAACACCTTTGGTGTGATCCACAGCCCACTTTCCTCAGCTCTAGAGAGAAATACCTCAGAGGTCTACCAGCAAACTATTTTCCAGGGCTGAGAACTAAGATGACAAAGTGACCAAAGGTTTAGTCCATTAATCTAACAGTATACCTTGTTCTTAGTTAGACTTAGGGTAAATCTTTTCATAGAAAAAGTTTTGCGTCAGAATATACAATTCTCCATCTTTTTCCCGAACTGCATGTGCTCTGACAAACTGAAATTGCTCCAGTGCAAATTCATAGAACTCATTCTCCATTTTCCAAATTTCCGACTGCTGCAGCTTGGCAATGGTTTCTTTTGTTGGGAGCTTTTTCTCTGTTGTTTTCCTAAGATGAGACTTTTTTCCTAAATGGAAAATGAAAGCAGTTATAACTCCACTTGCACTTACAAGTTTAAATAATTCCAGAATTGTACCGTACAGGCTGCAGTTGTTTTATTTGCACAGTTTCTTCAATCAACATTTTGATAAATTGTATCAAAATTGATAGAACTCAATCCCGAAATTAATATAACCATGTGGGACCGGTAAATTGAAACCTCTGCCACTAAGCATTAATGCATTTTGCATTAGTGTTTTCTCAGAGAACCTGCTCCTCACTCCATGCAAAGGACTCAGTTAATAAAGCCCCAAACAGGAAATAATCACTTAGTGAATTGTGTTACCCCACATAATGGACCTTTAAGATCTTTATTTCAAACTTGATTAATATCTACTTGGAAATTACTATGGATACTAAATACTAAGAAATTAAGAAAATTCAAAGCCAGAAGCATCTACTACCAGGAAAGCTGGTTCAGAGAACACACTTTGTTTAAGATGCAGCTTTACTAATTTTAACACTGACTATCACTCTTCATAAGAGCGATAGTTGAAAAATTAAAAAAACTGCATATAAAATGTTAATTTTGCATATTTAGTGGCTTCTAAACAATAATCTTGTCCCTCTTCCTGTTCAGAGGCAGAAGTCCTGCCCAGAGTCCTACATCATCACATGCAGCAGGGCCAACAGCAGCTACCTAGAGAGGGTTCAGCTATTTCTAACGGCAGCAGTCTATGATAACCAAAGGAGAGGAGAAACATGCATCTGTATGTCCATAGCCCAAACAATCTGATGCAGGATGGGGACAAAAAGCCCTTGCAAAGGTAAAACATCAGGGCAAATAGGTAGGAGCATGCTAAAAACAAACCAAAACCCAGCAGCTAGAGGTCCAATTTGAAATAGACTTTGGGAGGCTGTAAGTCTCATGGGGTATGCCTACACTGCGCTTTACAATCTAGAGCAGCAAGTCTCAGCTGTGGAAATACTTGGGTCAGGATGGAGCTCAGGCTCTGAAGCCTGGGGAAAAGGGTGGGCTTCAAAGACTGAGCTCCAGCCGAAGCATCTATCCAGCTGTTTTTAGCACCCAAGCACAAGCCCGGGTCTGTAGATCTGGGCTCTGAGACTTGCTGCCACAGGTTTTAAAACACAGTGTAGACATACCCATCGTGACTTTATGGGCCTCCAAACGTACAGGTACCTTCAGACACAGGTAAAATGGGCATTCTCTATGCCTGCCAGAAGGGGATTTAGATTTAGTATAATCCAACGTCATGCTCTTTGGAGATGTGAATGTTTCTTCATCTTGGTTTGGAAAGTGCTCGCCACTTGGGTGCTACAACAGTAGAAGTAATAAAAAATGGTTACTAACCTTTCCGTAACTGTTGTTCTTCGAGATGTGTTGCTTATGTCCATTCCACATTAGGTGTATGTGCACCGTTGCCAGAGATTTTTCTCTCAGTGGTATCCGTCAGGTCGGCTCTTGCACCCTTTGGTGCCGCACACTTCTGCACCAGTATAAGGGGCGTCATCGGCCCCGCACCCTCTCAGTTCCTTCTTGCTGCCTAACTCCGACAGACGGGAAGGAGGGTGGGTTGTGGAATGTACATGAGCAACATCTCAAAGAACAGTAGTTATGGAAAGGTTAGTAACCGTTTTTCTTCTTTGAGTGCTTGCTCATGTCCATTCCACATTAGGTGACTCACAAGCAGTACCCAAGGAGGTAGGCTTGGAGTTCATGGGCATGCGGATTGTAACACTGCTCTCCCAAACCTGGAATCACCTCCAGCCTGCTGGGTGATGGCATAGTAGGAGGAGAAGGCATGCACTTGAATCAGGACCTGGGCCAGAAATGCCGCCAATGAGCCCTGAGCTCTTGTCGAATGAGTAGTCAAGATAGCAGGAAGTGGAATATCTGCCTACTCGTAGCACACTTGAACACAGGAGATTATCCAAGATGAAATTCTCTGGGCTGAAACTGACAGGCCTTTCATTCTCTCTGCTACTGCCACAAAGAGTTGTATAGATCTACAGAATGCGTCTGACAAAGTGGGTATTCATCCATGAAAGCTTATGCTCCAATACGTCTGTCAGTCTATAAGGTGCCACAGGACTCTGTCGCTTTTTACAGATCCAGACTAACACAGCTACCCCTCTGATACTTGACAGAATGGTTTAGTCCACTCAATGTAAAAGGCTAGGGAACATCTGACATGCAATGAGTGAAGCTGCCATTCTTCTGAATTCCTGTGTGGTTTCAGGTAGAAAACTGGCAGGAAAATGGCCTGGTTACTATAGAACTGCAAAACCATCTTCTGCAGGAATGCTAGGTGGGGGGCGCAGTTGAACTTTGTCCTTGATGAACACAGTGTATAGTGGTTCTGATGCAAGGGCCCTGACTTCTGAGACGCTTCTGGCTGAGGTATTCACTATCACGAAGGCAGCCTTCCAGGAGAGAAACAGCAGAGAGCATGATGCTAGCGGCTCAAAGGGAGGGCCTATGAGTCTTGACAGGACCAGGTTTAAATCCCACAGGGAAATCGGCTCACAAATCTGAGGGTAAAGTCTCTCTAACCCTTTAAGAAAGCAGATGGACATCTTGTGCAAGAAAACTGACCTACAGTTCACTGGCAGCTGGAAGGCTGAGATTGCCGCTAGGTGTACCATGATAGATGCAACAGCCAGACTTTGCTGTTTTAGGTGGAGCAGGTATTCCACTATAGATTTAAAGGAAGACCGAGTGAGTTGGAGATAGACCTCGTTAGGAAGACAATATTGAAAAACGCTTCCATTTGGCCAAATAGGTAGCCCTAGTAGATGGCGTCCTACTACCTAGCAAGACCTAGCGGACTTGTTCTGAACAGGCTTGTTCCTCCAGGCGCAACCATGGAGTTTCCACAAGATCAGGTGAAGGGCTCCGAGGTTCAGGTGGAGTAAACAGCCCTGGATCTTGTGAGATTAGGTGCATTACTGACAAGTCTAGCAGCATGCTGAACCAGTGTTGGCATGGCGATACCAGGGCTATTAAAATAATGCTCGCCTTGTCCTGCTTGATTTTCAGAAGGACCTTGTATACAAGAGGAACTGAAGGACATTCATAAAATAGGAGATCGGTCCATAGAAGCAGGAAGGCATCTGAAAGGGACCTCGGGCTATGACCATGAAGCGAGCAAAACTAATGGTATTTCTTGTTCTGCCTGGTTGCAAACAAATCTATCTGGGGAGATCCCCATCTTTGGAAGATGAACCTAGTGGCCTGGTGAGAGGAGAAAGATCAGCTGAGGTGATCTGCCTGGGCGTTCTGAGCTCCCAGAAGATGGATAGCCTCAAAGCGAATGGAGTGCTTCATGCAGAAGTCCCATAGATGGACGGCCTCCTGACACAGGACAGAGGAACATGCTCCTCCCTGCTTGTTGATGTAGAACATGACTGTGTTGTCCGTAAGTACTCACACTACTTTGCCTGTGATTTGGGGAAGAAACACTTGGTAAGCTAAGCGGACCGCTCTGAGCTCTCTGACATTTATGTGTAGGGAGAGCTCTTTGTGGATCCACCAACCCTGTGGTCTTAGGAGGTCGAAATGGGCTCCCAACCTAGATCGGAAGCATCTGAAATTAAGGACACTGATGGCTGGGGGATGACAAAGGGAATGCCCGCCATAGCTGGTTGGGGGTCCTTCCACCAGTTGAGAGAGGCAAGGACCGGAGCTGGAACTGTAAGCACAAGAAGCTGAGAAGCAGTCAAGTTGCTGAGCCCTGAAATGCTTCCTTGAGGGAGGCAGAGCATAGAGGCCCAGGGACCTGAGGATAGCCCTGGAGTCGTTCAGGCCATGAAGCTTTGTGTCTGTTTGCTCTGAAAACAATGAGGTACCCTCGAATGGGAGATCTTGGATTGACTGTTGGACCTTTTATGGTAGCCCTAAGGATTGCAGCCAAACATTAGCCTCAAGACCACTGTGGAAGCCATCGTTCTGGCTACTGCAACAGCTGCGTCCAGGGTTGCCTGGAGTGAGGCTCTGACTATGTTCTTTTCCTCCTCTAAGAAGGCAGAGAACTCTTGCATGGAGCCCTGAGGCAGCGAGTCCTTAAATTTTGTCAAAGAATCTCACATATTATAATCGTACCTCTCCAGCAGGGCTTGCTGGTTCAAGATACAAAGTTGCAATCTGCCTGTTGAATAAATTTTTCTGCCAAACAGATCTAGTTTCTTTAAGCCTTTCTGTTTGAGGGTAGTGCTTGTCTGGCCCTCTCATTGGCTGCTGTTACGACTAGGGACTCAGGAGGAGGATGAGAATATAAGTATTGGTACCAATTGGATGGCACATAGTATTTCTTCTCTGCCCTTTTCAAAGTGGGAGGAAGAGAAGATGGGGTCTGCCACAGGACTCTGATCAGACCATAACAACCTTGTTGATGGGAGGGCCACCTCAGATGGTGATGCAATGAGCTGCTCAGTCAAGGTGGTCTCGTTTGGGGAGGAAGAGGCCTGTACTGGAGGGGGAGCTTCCTCCTCTTCTTCTGCCCTGATTACACACATTGGACACACATCTTGTGTGTTGGTACTGGACTTGGTACTAGAGTCGGGGTCCGATGCTGAATGGAGCCATGCAGGAGCCCACCTCTTGGACGCCACTGAGTAGGACTGGTGGGATGTAGGATGGATAACAGCAACAGCTCTTGGGATGGGTGTAGGGCTCCACCTCAGACTGAAGAAACGTCCTCCTGAGGTGACCACAGGGGACCAGTACCCCTTATTTCCGCCAGTTGGTGCTGAGGGTCCAGGGACCGGTGCTGGACCAGGAAAGACCTCACAGATGAAACATGGCCTGGCTTGCCTTCGGAAGATACCCGGTACCAGGAAAGAGCTTGGAGCCCCTTGCTCTTTTCTGCTCATGCTCATCGGAGCCGGAGGTTGTGGCACTGGAGTCGGCGGTACTGGGAGAGAGAGATCCCTGGCTGCTGCAAAGGCCTCTGGGGTAGAAGGCACTGTGATGACTTCCTGACATCTGCGGGGGGTTGGGGGGAGGGAGGGAAAGGTGGTCTTGCACCGAAATCAATGGCCCTCAAGGCGGAGACAACAGTGCTGCCATTGGACCGGGGTGGAGAAGTGGCCGGCGTGGAGCACACTCCACTGCCTTCCCCGTTTGCCTTACCTCAGCACTAGGGAGCATCTTCTCTCAGATCACTGCTTCTTATGTTTTTCCCTCAGTACCAGAGATGGAAAACAGTGCCAAGAAGCGCATGGTGCCGGAGAGGTGCTTCACAGCGAAGCTGAAGTGCTCGCTGCAGAATCTGAGCTGCTTGGCTCCGACGCCAGTCTAAGAGTGGCTTCCGTTAGGATAGCCCTCAGCGTTGCCTCTCTGTCTTTCTTCATATGAGGCTTAAAGTCCCGACAGATCTGACAGCGCTCTCGTACATGAAGCTCTCCCAGAGGCTTTGGACAACTGGAGTGTGGGTCGCTCACCGGTATAGGCTTGCTACAGGAGGTACAAGGTTCGAAGCCTGGGGCCCGGGACATGCCCAGCTCCAGGGGCAAAGGGAGCCCCTCTACACTAAAGAAGAGGGACTAATGACTTACACTAGTATTATTTACACTATTTACACTACTACTAACTGAAGACTAATAAACTAAGCTGAAGAGAAAATACCACTGAAACACCTTGCCAAAGCAAGAGATGTTCCAGCAACTGTCACAGGCGGTAAGAAGGAAAGGACAGTTACCTGTTCCATAACTGGCGTTCTTCGAGATGTTTTGCTCAGGTGTATTGCACTATAGGTATGCGTGCTCGCCACGTGCACTGGTGCCGGAAGTTTTTCCCTTAGCAGTACCTGTACTGGAGGAGCACCGCTGCGACCCCTGGAGTAGTGCCGGTATATCGCACCATAAAGGGGGCTGTGTGCTCCCCCCACCCTCAGTTCCTTCTTGCCAAACAACTCCGACAGAGGGGAAGGAGGGCGGGATGTGGACTACATCTGAGCAACACATCTCGAAGAACGCCAGTTACGGAACAGGTAACTGTCCTTTTTTCTTCGAGTGATTGCTCATGTGTATTTCACTATAGGTGACTCCAAGCTATACCTGATGGAGGTGGGTAGGAGTTTAAGCGTTAAGTTTTAAGGGTTACCCGGGCGGAGCACCGCCCTACCAAACCCTGCGTAATCCTGTGTTTGGGAGATGATCACATAGTGCGATGAGAAGGTATGGACAGAGGACCACATAGCAACCCTACATATGTCCTGAATAGGGATGTGAGCCACATAGGCCGCTGATGAGGCCTGGGCTCTTGTCGAATGAGCCTTCACTATAGGAGGCGGGGGAATCCCTGCCAGGTCGTAACAGGCGCGAATGCATGAGGTGATCCAGCGGGAGATCCTCTGGGTGGAGACCGGATGCCCCCTCATGCGCTCGGCTGATGCAATAAACAGCTGGAGGGGGACTTCCTAAATGGCCTGGTTCTGTCTAGGTAAAAAGCCAGCGCTCTACGCACAGCTAACATGTGCAGGCGTCGTTCCTCATTGGAGGAATGGGGCTTAGGACAGAGGACCGGGTGGAAAATATCCTGATCCATGTGAAAAGCCGAGACTACCTTCGGCACGAAGGCGGGGTGAGGGCGGAGCTGAACCTTGTCCTTATGGAAGACCGTATACCGTGGTTCAGAGGTCAGGGCCCTGAGCTCGGAGACCCGGCGGGCTGAGGCGATAGCCACTAAGAACGCCACTTTCCATGATAAGTGGGACCACAAACATGTGGCTCAGGGCTCGAAAGGAGGCCCTGTGAGGCGGGAGAGCACTAGGTTCAGGTCCCAGAGTGGGACCGGGGGTCTGGCGTAAGGGAATGCCCGATCTAACCCTTTTAGAAACCGGGACATCACGTGATGTGAAAACACCAAAAGGCCCTGCACCCTGATCGAGGAGGGCGCCAGCCCTTGGGTCCTAAGGGACAGGAGATAATCGAGGGCCAGCTGGATAGATGCGGTAGAGGGAGAGGAACCTCTATCTCTCGCCCACATAGAGAACAGATACCATTTGGCCAGGTAGGTTCGATGTGTGGCGGGTTTCCTACTTGCCAGCAGGACCCGTCTCACATCCTCAGAACTCTCCCTTCCTCCTCATTCAACCACGGAGCAGCCACGCTGTCAAGTGGAGCGGGGCCAGGTTGGGGTGGAGGAGACGACCTTCCTCTTGGGAGAGGAGGTCCGGGCGGAGCGGCAGCCTGCAAGGGGGGGCCGCTAAGAGTTGCAGTAGGGTCCTGTACCAGTGTTGACGGGCCCAGTCCGGGGCTATGAGGATAACCTGCGCCCCGTCTGACTTCACCTTCTGTAGGACCCTGTCTATCGGGGGAAGGGCGGGAAGGCGTACAACAGGGGCCCCGACCATGGGAGCAGGAACGCATCTGATATCGCACCATCGCCCTCTCCCGCCCTGGAGCAGAATCGGGGACACAGGTGATTCTGGGCGATGGCGAACAGGTCTACTTGGGGAGTACCCCACTGTAGGAAGATCCACCTGGCCACCTCCCTGTGCAGGGACCACTCGTGCTGTTGGGAGAAAACCCTGCTCAGGTGGTCCGCGAGCGTGTTGCTCTTGCCGGGCAGGTAAAAGGCCCGCAGGAGGATGTCGTGGGCTATACAGAATTCCCACAGGAGCTGGGCTTCCTGGCGTAAGGCCCGGGAACGCGTGCCCCCTTGCTTGTTTACATAATACATGGCTGTCGTATTGTCCGTGAGGACTCTGACCACCTTCCCTGGTATGTGCTGGCGGAAGGCAACGCATGCCAGGCGCACAGCCCTGAGCTCCCTGACATTTATGTGCAGGGTCAGTTCCTCGGGTGACCACATACCCTGGGTCTTGAAGCCCCCCACGTGGGCTCCCCAGCCCAGGTCCGAGGCATCCAACACTAGGTCTAGTGAGGGAGGGGGCTCTCGGAAGGGGATATCCCGAAGCATGTTGCTCGGGAGGGACCACCATTGCAGGCTTGCCACCACCGTTGGCGGCACCGTGAGAACCTTGTCCAGGCCGTCCCTGGCCTGGGAGTACCGGAAGGCCAGCCAAAGCTGAAGGGGCCTCATTCTGAGCCTGGCATGTCACACCACAGAGGTGCATGCTGCCATATGGCCTAGGATTTGAAGGCACACCTGTGACGTAGTTACCGGAAAGGCCGTGACAGAGGCGATGAGAGCTTTGAGCGTCTCGAATCTGTCCCGTGGAAGGGAGGCCGTGGCCACCCGGGAATCTAACAGCGCTCCTATGAAGTTTATTCACTGAACCAGGACTAACGTGGATTTCTCCTCGTTTACCACTAGGCCTAGAGCTGCGCAGGTGTTTAGCAGGAAGTTCATCTGCTCCTGCACCTGAGACCGAGACTTGCCCTTGAGCAGCCAGTCATCGAAATAGGGGAAGATCTGCAGCCCTTTCCTCCTGAGGTGGGCCGCCACCCCCACCATACACTTTGTAAAGACCCTGGGGGCAGTTGACAGGCCAAAGGGAAGGCCCGTAAACTGGTAGTGGTCCTGACCCACCAGGAAGTGGAGGAAGCACCTGTGACCCTCGAAAATGTGGATGTGAAAGTATGCATCCTGGAGGTCCAGAGCCATAAACCAATCCCCCAGGTCTAGGGATGGGATAATACAGGCCAGGGACACCATGCGGAACTTGCAACGAACCAGGAACTGGTTGAGATTCCACAGATCGAGGATGGGCCGAAGCCCGCCCTTCGCCTTCGGGATGAGGAAATACCTGGAGTAAAATCCCTTGCCCTGGAATTCCCGGGGTACCCATTCCACAGCTCCCAGGGAGAGGAGGCACTCTACCTCCTGGCTGAGGAGGAGGGCATGCTCCGGGTCCCTGGCCAGCTCCCAGGACGATGGATGGTGGGGAGGGGTCGAAACGAACTGCAACCTGTACCCTTGGGAGTTGGTGCTGAGGACCCATCGGTCCAACGTTATACGGGACCATTGCAGTCGGAAGGCCGATAAACGGTTGGTAAAACTCAACTTTATTAACTGGGGGGGCGGGGGTGTACACTGGCAACAGGCCTGGTGACCCCCTGCAACGAGTCAAAAACGCCGTTTCCTTGGCCTCTTGGCCTTTGAGGGCCCAGGTCGTGGGGCCGAAAGGGATTGGCGTTGGGACCGACGCCGCTGCTCTCTCTGCCTCTTAGGCGGGGGCTCGTATCTGCCCCATGCCGGGGGAGCTGAGGGCTGCGGTCTGGGCTTGTCCTTGGCCGGCGGGACATACAGACCAAGTGTCTGCAGGGTGGTGCGGGAGTCCTTCATCCCGTGCAGACGGGTGTCTGTCTGGTCTGCAAATAATGCTTTGCCATCAAATGGCAGGTCCTGCATTATAGACTGGGACTCCACCGACAGCCCCGAGGGAAAGCCACGATGCACGCCTCGTGGAGATAGCCGTGGCCATCGAACGAGCCGCCGTGTCAGCTGCGTCTGAGGCAGCCTGGAGAGCTGCTTTCACTACTGCTGTACCCTCGTCGAGCAGCACTTTGAACTCCTTCCTGTCCTGCTCTTGAAGGGAGGGCTCGAATTTTGGCAAACAGCCCCACAAGTTGAAGTCAAAGTGACTCAGGAGGGTTTGGTGGTTCGCCACCCTGAGTTGGAAACTGGCTGAGGAATAAACGTTTTTGCCAAACGTGTCCAGTCTCCTGGCCTCCTTATCCTTCGGGGTCGGTGCGGGCTGCCCGTGCCGCTCACGGTGGTTGACCGACTCCACCACCAAAGAGTTCGGAGTGGGGTGGGTTTAAAGATACTTGTGCCCTTTTGTTGGCATGAAGTATTTATGTTCCGCCTTCTTAGAGATAGGCGGCAGGGAGGCCGGGGTTTGCCATAGGCCCGTGGAGATGTTTGCCACCCCCTGGTGAAGTGGCAGTGCCACGCAGCCCGGTGCCGAGGAGGAAAGGACATTGAAAAGATTGTCCGATGGTTCCTCAATCTCCTCCGCCTGCAGGTGTAGAATGGCGGCTACAAGCCGTAGGAGCTCCTGGTGCGCCCTGAAATCCTCTTGAGATGGAGGAGGTGGTGCCGCTATGGACTCATCCGGTGCCTGCAGGGCGACTGGGACGGACCTGAGAGCATCGGGCGGTGCCGGTATGCCACCGTCCGCATCAGGGTCCGGTTGCAGTGCCGTTGGCACCGAGACGGGGACGCAGAGCGGGCTTGGGATGCCCCAGCCACGGAGCGAGGCCTCGGCGGTGCAGGCGCCTGGGGCCACGGTGCCCACTGGCACCACTGTCCTTGCCATGGTGCCCCTTGCCACTGCCCTGCCTGGGGTCCCACCAGGGTTATTTGTTCCTGGGTAACGGTGCGGCCCGGGGAGGGGCGGCTGGAAGCTGAGGCAGAGGTGGCCGAGGATCGCATGGTGCCGTGGGAGCGGCTTGACCGGTGCTGTCCACGCCGGCTCCTGCCACGGGATTTTGACCTCGACGATGAATAGGTGTAGATGTCGGAGGGCATATCCCTGGACTCCCTTCGGTGGCTCCGGGCGCGGCGTCGCGGTGCCGGTGAGTGCCGGGATGCATTCCGAACGTGGCGATCGTCGTGGTATGATCGGTGGTGCCGTCGGCGTCGAGATCCGCTCTCACTCGACACTTCCCATGCCGGCGCCTGCTGCCTCTGCGGGTTGAGGACGACTCAGGCGATTCACTCCCAGGCGACTCCGACAACAGAGTAGAGGTATGTCTGGGGCTACAGGAGGGCCCGGCAGATCGGAAGGAGGTCTCCACAACCGACGTAGCCGGTGAGGGCTGGGAGCCCAACGATGGTTTTCCTCGGGACTGGGGCCTCACCTCAGACAGCCCGCTCGGTACTGACATGGTGGGGACGTCGCGCACCGCCTGGGCTGCCTCCGGCGTGGAGGGGACCCGTATCAGTGGGGAGGTCCGCGCGGACGGGGCCGGACTACTCCGCTCTGCACGAGTCGGAGGTCTGGGCCCCGACAGGGATCGTGGGCTGGCCAACTCAGGTCTGGCCTCACCCCTGTCCTTCTCACGGAGTTGCTGGGATTTGCCCTGCTTCTTGGCTGGGGAGCGGTGCCGACTGGTGGATGGGGCTTCGCTCCGCACAGATGACGCGTTACCCGGGGCCTGGTCGGGTCGGCGGGCCGGTGCCGGGGCCAATGCCGATTCCAATAAGGTGGTCCGGAGACGAATCTCGCGTTCACGTTTAGTCCGGGGCTTAAACGATTTGCAAATTTTGCACTTCTCACTTATGTGAGACTCGCCCAGACAGCGAAGACACTCGGAGTGTGGATCGCTTCTGGGCATGGAATTGCGACAGGAGTCACACGACTTGAAGCCTGGGACACGGGGCATGCCCCGAGCCAGGCTACCAACTAGAGAAGCTATCTATCGACGAACAAGTACCACTAAGGCTAGAAGCGCTGCAGCCAAGGCTGGAGCACAAAGTTCCGACTACCTTCACTGGCGGCAAGAAGGAACTGAGGGTGGGGGGAGCATGCAGCCCCCTTTATGGCGCGATATACCGGCGCCACTCCAGAGGTTGTAGTGGTGCTCCCCCAGTACGGGTACTGCTAAGGGAAAAACTTCCGGCACCGGTGCACGTAGCGAGCACGCACACCTATAGTGGAATACACATGAGCAATCACTCGAAGAAGAACTGAGAGGATGCGGGGCTGGCAGCACCCCTTATACTGGCACATATGCATGCAGCATCAGAGAGCACAAGAGCCAGCCCGATAGATACCACTGAGGGGAAAATTTCCAGCAACGGTGCATGTGGCATGTGTGCACCTAACGTAGAATGAACATGAGCCAGCACTCGAAGAAGAAATAATCATATGTTTGCGTAGCAATAATTGTTTACATAATACATATATAAACACACAAATCATTCAAATACCACTTCTAGAAGATTATATTTCTGAAAATTACACTGTGGCAAAGGAAGTGCCAATTTGCTTGTTCTGCAGTGACATTCCTTAAATAATGATTTGCTTTCCTGGGACAATACTTCTGGAAATGTCAAGAAATACTTCTTAATATTTTTTGTCTAAAGTCAAAATGATACTTCTGGCTTTAAATATGTCAACATTAAAAAAAAAATCACTTAAACAAAAGTGTAGCCTCAAGGAATCAATCTGAAAGAAAAAAGTGCAAGCTTCCCCTTTTCTTGTTTAGGGCTGGCTCTCCCTCCTCCTTCTACCACCTCCGGCTTTTCTATTGTTTTACGCCTCAGTTTTGCAAGCTGATCCATGCAGACAGACCTCCATGTTTGTATAGATGCCCACTGACATACAGGAATTTTATACAGATTAAAGGATCCTTTAGTGGGGCTCCACCTGGGTGCAGAAATCTTCCAGTACAGAGCAGTTTGCAAGATCAAGGTCCTAGCCTGTCAGTTCCTCTTTGGGGCTGGGCCCTTTTCTTAGTAAAGCCTACCATATATAAATAATAGTAAGTTAGTCATATTACTGCAGAACTGCTGCACAGACCAAATGCTCCACCCTGGTTGTCTGTAATGCACGTAAGGGCTAAAGATTCTTGGCTTGCATGGTAAAACTGATAATAGAACTCTTTTGGAATGATTCTGCCTCCTGCATAGTAACATCAATCGAGAAGCAATCCTGGCAGAGACTCAAGACTGCTCATTCAGGTCTGAAGAGGTCATGTGAAAGCATAAATGAAAAAGGGGTGAGGAAGAAATGAAAACAGCTATTCAAATACCTGTCCGGTACAGTTCTGTAGCACCCCTAAAGAATCGGGGCAAAGTTGCCTCCAATAACATAATAAAGTCTTCAAGCTCTTCAGTGACTCCCACTAGGAAGAATTCATTAATCAGGTTGTACTTGGCTTGTTCCAAAGCCCATCTGCTCCCCACATTCCTAAAATGATAAAAAGTAATTACAGCAAGGTTCTGAAGTCAGCCAAGAATTCTTGATTCCTAGATGTAGTTTTCTTCACATCATCTTTGCACAGGCAAGAGAGACTCATTTTAAAATCACACCCATCTCTAATTTCCTTTACCTAACTTCCCCTCCCCAATTTCTCTCACCTGTGACTATGTCAATACCAAACCCAAACGTCATGGATTATGGCTTTACAAAGCTGCTCACAACAGTCTCTTGCTAATACTAACACCTCACCCACTAGGGTTTAGCAATTATATGGTTATTCCTTTAATTAATTCAATTTCTAAACTTTTACTTTTTCTGTGCCTCAAGAATTAAGTGGTCAGAACTACCATTTTTTGCCTGCTCAAAAAATGAAGTGTGGGGGGCACATGCCCTCCTTTTTTAATGCTCTGATAAATACCGTCTCATAATTCCTCTGATTTAGCAAGTCTTATTCATTACCATAGTTAAATACCCACATAAAAGCAAAGCTGGCCTTATAGAGGAGAAAGAATAGAGCTGTCATCTCTCCCACTTTTATAGTTTCATTGCCAGAGAGGAAAGGGGGGATAGAGGGGCTCAAAGCTTCTTCTTCCTCAGCTCCCGCTGCCAGACTGGGGTACATGGGGCTTGTCCACATTATACAGAGTTTGCACTTGAGTACAAGTCCCCAAGTGGCCACCTGCTTTGCTTGTGATTAAATCCACCAAATTTAGGTATAATAGACTTGATAATAATGCTCCGTGTCTTCACTCAGAACCTTTCAGTATATTTGTTTCCACTGACAGCAGTTAGCAACTTCTCTATCACTGAGTGTTAAAAGGATTTGAATGGAATTGTTGTACACGAATAAGTCATTTTCAAACTTACATTCCTTGGAGACTTCCTTAAAGTACATGGCTCTTGTATAAGAAACAAAAATGCTTGATCCACATGTACAGTTAATCCTTATCAAATTTCATTTCACCTTCTAACAACTAAGCTGCATTTATTATTGAGAGTTTGGCAAACAGCTTAGCAAAACAGCACCTCAAACCAAGCTACTTATATCATTTTCCCTCTGTATAAAACTCAAATAGCTTGAACAGGAGAACACTTAGTTCGGCTAAATCTTAGTGTACATGTTTGTCTGGATTCAACAAGAAGTTGTGGCTATTGAATCCGTAATACTGGAGTCTATAATGGAAATGCTGATTTTTAGTTATAGAATTGTTTGCACACTTCTATAACGTCTATTACAAAACAAATGTCTTTTAAACTTATTCCTTGGAAAATAGTTGCATGAATCTTTTAAAGTCAAATACCTTTGGAAGGTAAACTCACAAAGTACACATCAGTGAATTACATGCTGGTATACTCCAGATGCTCTCATTCTTTCTCAACATCTAACCCTCCACCACACATTCACTTATTAAATATAGATTATAGTGATAATATACTTGATTATCAGCTTAAGCCAATTTTATCTCCCTACCAGCATTCTGAGCTGTGGCCACAGAAGAATGGAATTTGAAGCCAAAGTTTCTCTGGAGCACAGTCTGAGCCTCCAGCTGCTACACATTCATCAAAGGTCTGGAACAAAGACAAAGTTGCACAGTGAGCTATAAACCCCAGCCTTACATATCAAACATCTTACCATGGCTAGTTGTTAAATGTGCTGGGGATAGAGGAATACAAGATGTGGGGGAAAAGAGAAAATGTATTTTTTTTTCAAGCTTTGTTTTCAAAATACCGTATAAAGAGAATCTATTCGTCTTAACATTTTGTGATTGAAATTAACTGACTACTTTAAGTCCTGCTTGTATCCTCTGCAGAAAAGCAAGACTATATATTGTTAATATTACAGTTTTTCCTTATTAAAAAAATCATAACAATGGTCCCAAATGCTGAAATAACATTACTGCAAAATGGAGTGGGGATTGGATCATAACTGTATAATACAGTGAATTTTTTGTTTTTATAAAAGATATGGTAAAATAGTGGTAGACTATTGAGCCTACCAACAAATTACTGGTATCTCTTTTCAAATCTGAGTCTATAAAAGACGGTTACTTACCTTCGTGTAACTGTTATTCTTCGAGATGTGTTGTTCACTTCCATTCCAATCAGGTGTGTGCACGCTGCGTGCACAGTCGTCGGAAACTTTTTCCCTTAGCAGCTTCCGTCGGGTCAGCTAGGGAGCCCCTTGGAGTGGCGCCTTCATGGTGCTCAATATATGACCTTGCCGACCCGACCCCGCTTCAGTTCCTTCTTGCCGGCTACTCCGACAGAGGGGAAGGAGGGCAGGTATTGAAATGGATGTGAACAACACATCTCGAAGAACAACAGTTACAAGAAGGTGAGTAACCGTCTTTTCTTCTTCGAGTGCTTGTTCATGTCGATTCCCAATCAGGTGACTCCCAAGCTCTCCCCCGGGGGAAGGGGCTGGAGTTAAGGAATCACTGACTGGAGCACCACTCTACCGAGAGCTGCGTTGTCTCTAGCATGCTGGGTGATGGCATAGTGGGTGGTAAACGTGTGCACCGAAGACCAGGTTGCCGCTCTGCAGATCTCCTGGGATGGGCAGCTGGGTCAGGAAAGCGGCGGACGAGGCTTGAGCTCGTGTTGAGTGGGCTGTAATAGATGGGATTGGAACCTTAGCAAGGTCGTAGCAGGTACGGATCCAGGAAGAAATGCGTTGTGAGGAGACCTGAAGCCCCTTCATCTGGTCTGCCACTGCTACAAACAGTTGGTTCGACTTTCTGAAAGGCTTCATGCGCTCAGTGTAGAATGCTAGCGCTCTACGCACACCTAGTGAGTGAAGCCTCTGCAGTAGCATGTGGCTTGGGATAGAAGATTGATAAAAAAATGTCTTGGCCAATATGGAATTGGGATACCACCTTGCGCAGGAAGGCCGGGTGCGGCCTGAGCTGTACTTTGTCCTTATGGAAGACTGGGGGGCAGGGAGAGGGGTTGGAGGTTAACGCTTTTAAGTCTGACACCCTCCTGGCTGATGTGATGCCAACCAGGAATGCCACCTTCCACGAGAGATACAGAAGGGAGCACGTAGCCAGTGGTTCGAATGGGGCCCCCCATTAGCCTAGTGAGGACCAGATTGAGATCCCAAGCAGGTACCGGTGGTCGGGACTGTGAATATGGTCTTTCCATACCTTTCAGGAAACAGCCCACCATACGGTTGGCGAATACCGAGCACTCCAACTCTCCCGGATGGAATGCCGAGACGGCCGTGAGGTGTACTCTGATGGATGATCCTGCCAAACCTTGCTGCTTCCGATGCAGTAAATACTCCAGGATGAACGGTATAGATGCTTGAAGTGGAGGTATGGGACTCTGCTCACACCAGCACGAGAACCTTTTCCACTTAGCTAGGTAAGTGGCCCTGGTGGAAGGTTTCCTGCTACCAAGCAGCACCTCTCTCAACGTGCATTGGAGCTCCATTGGGTTTAACCATGGGTGGAGCGGTAGAGTGATCGGGGTGTCCACTGATAGCTCCAGAAGCGTGGTGTACCAATGCTGGTATGGCCACACAAGGGCCAGCAGAATTGCCTCCGCCTTGTCTCTGTGGAACTTGAGCAGTACCTTGTGGACGAGTGGTATCGGCAGGAAGGCATACATTTGATGGTCTCCCCAGGGTAGCATGAACCTGTTAAGGTGGTCCGCAAGCTCGTTCCGTACTCCAGGGAGATAGCCCACTCCATTCACCTGGAGGCGTCCTGTACAAAAATCCCACAGCTGGAGAGCCTCCCAACAGAGAGGGGAGGAGTGGGCTCTGCTCTGTTTGTTTATGTAAAACATGGCCGTGGTGTTATCGGTCAGCACCGCCACACACTGACCTTGTAATCGGGTCCGCAAGGTCAGGCAAGCTAGTCTCACCACTCTGAGCTCCTTTATATTGATGTGGAGCAGGATCTAGGACTGCAACCACCGGCCCTGTGTCTGTAGATCTCCTGCGTGGGCCTCCCAACCCAGGTCTGACGCGCCCGTTACTAAGATCATGGACGGTTGAGGGATGCTGAATGGGATTGCTTCGCAGACCATGCGAGGGTCCAGCCACCAGCATAGGGTATTTAAGACTTGCTCCAGCACTGTTACTACCAAGTCCGAACTGTCTCGAGATAAGCTGAGGTGAGCCATGCCTGGAGTGGTCTGAGCCTCAGCCTGGCATGCCTGACCAAACAGGTGCATGCCACCATGTGTCCAAGGAGACTGAGGCATGTCCTCATGGTTGTGATGGGGTATTGCCTGATAATCTGAATGATGCCTGTCAGTGCTTGATATCTGGACTCTGGTAGTATTGCTCTTCCCTGAACCGAGTCCAGCATCGCCCCAATGAATTCTATTCGTTGGGTCGGTGACAGCATCGACTTGTCCACACTGAGGAGGAGTCCTAGTCTCTGGAAGGTCTCTCTGACTAACTGGACTTGGGACTCCACCTGCTCCCTGGAGCGCCCCCAGAGCAGCCAGTCGTCGAGGTAGGGATAAACCTTTCTCTCGCGGAGAAAGGCCGCAACTACCGAAATGCACTTGGTGAACACCCGCGGGGGGGGGGGGGGGGACCTTCGATGCACCGTGAACTGATAGTGTTTGTGGTCGACAACAAACCTCAGGAAACATCTGTGGGCCAGCCAAATGGCTATATGGAAGTGTGTCTTTCATGTCGAGGGCAGCGTACCAGACCCCTGGATCCAGGGAAGGGATAATCGTGCTCAGGGAGACCATGTGGAACTTCAACTTTACCATGAACTGACTGAGCCCTCTCAGGTCTAAAATGGGTCTGAGATCCCTCCTTTGCCTTGGGGATTAGGAAATAGCGGGAGTAGAATCCCTTGCCCCATAGCTCCTGAGGAACCTCCTCCACTGCCCCTATGGCGAAGAGCGATTGCACCTCCTGGATAAGGACTTGCTCATGAGAAGGGTCCCTGAAGAGGGATGGGGAAGGGGGTGGGAGGGAGGGGAGGAGCAGAATTGGAGCGAATATCCCACTTCTACCGGGCGAAGACCCCAGCGGTCCGATGTTATATGGGACCACACACGGTAGAAGTGGGATAGACGGTTCAGAAAGGTAAGGACCCAGGATAGTGGCGGGTATGCTGTCCTTGGGCGTCCCTTCAAAACCCTTGTTTGGGTCCCGATGGTGGCTTGGTCGGGCCCTGCCCCTGGCCTGAAGGCGGGTTAGAAGGTCTATGCCTATTGTTCCCTACGGCGGTATGTGTCCTACGTTGGGCGAGGCTGATATTGTCTCTGCTGCTGCTGGGGTTGAGGCTTGAAAGGCTTTCTTTGGGTAGCAGGCGAGTTCATCCCCAGAGATTTCACCATTGAGGCTATGGAGCCTCGAGTCTGTCTGCTCCGAAAACAGTCCTGCGCCCTCAAAGGGAAGGTCCGGCAGGGTCTGTTGAACTTCCAGGGGAAGACTGGAAGCTTGGAGCCATGCGGTCCTCCTCATGACCACTCCATTGGAGATGGTACGTGCCACCGAGACTGCCGAGTCAAGGGAGGCCTGTAGGGATGCCCTGGCCACCGCCTTCCCCTCCTCGACCAGAGGTGAGAACTACGTCTTTGACTCTGCAGGGAGCAACTCTTTGTATTTGGACATAGAGTCCCAAGAGTTAAAGTTACATGCTGAGGATAGCCTGCTGGTTGGCTATCCTCAGCTGTAGGCCCCCTGCGGCATATACTTACCTGCCAAAGAGGTCTGTACATTTGGCCTCCTTAGCCTTGGGTGCAGTGCCTGTTGCCCTTGGCACACCTTTTCATTCACTGCTGAGACCACCAGGGAGCAAGGGTGTAGGTGGGAGAATAAAAAACTCATATCCCTTGGAGGCGACAAACTACTTCCTTTCCACTCCCCTGGCAGTGGGCAGAATGGAGTCTGCCACAGGGTCTTATTATTATTATAGGTAACACCACTCTGGAAGGACCCCTCTGGGGTGAGAATGTCCACCATTGTGTCCTCTGATTCGGTTACTTCCTCCACCTCTAGGGTCATGTTACGGGCAATGCGGCAGAGCAGGTCCTGGTGTGCCCTGTGGTCAATGGGTGGAGGACCTGAAGCTGATGCTCCTGCCACTGCTTCATTAGGCGAGGATGATGGGGAAGCACGTGGGAGTACAGGGGTCCTCATGGCTCTCTAGCTGCCCGGGTTGTTCCTGGGTTCTGTTAGACTTCTCCATTGGTCCAACCTGGTTGGATGCGTCCTGGGCTATGGCTGGTTCTGGAGCCAGTTCCGCTGACTCCCCTGTAGTATGAGGGGGTGGTCTGGAGAGGGTCGCTTCCATAACTCGAGGGGTAGGTCTATCCATCGGTGACCGGGAAGGGTGACGTCCTGAGGCCACTGACCTAGAAGCCCTCGAAGGGGTACCCTGGGCCTGATGGTAAGCCCAGGGGGTCCAGAAGGGCCATTTTGTGTGTGTGGGGGGGGGGAAGGCCACTGCGGCTGCCAGGCCACTTATACGTCTCTTTGGTGCTTACTGGACCTATGTCTACTGTAATATGAGTTGGCCTCCAAGTCTGAAGATCCCGAGGGCTATGACCACGGCGGTGCCAATGATCCCTGCACTGGCAGTCGGTGCCGTGAAGAGGAGGTCAGGGAACGGTGCTGTGACGATCGCGTCGAAGGTCGGTGCTGGCTATCCCGCGACCGAGACTGGTGCCAGGGAACGGCTGCTGTGCTCCGGGGCCATGTGTTGGTGCTGGCCCTGTGAGGGTGTTCTAGATCAGTGCCGACTCCTCGGTGCCGGAGATATATCTCGTCGGGCTCCCAGTGCCATGCGATCTTGTACCGAGGCCAGTGCGTGTTGCGGCGATGGGGACCTGGAATGGTGCCGGGAACAGTGCCAGTCCGACGACGAAGAGAGCCTTATCATCGCAGGCTTTCCTCTAGATGGTACCCGTCTAGGCGGTGCTGGAGGCTTCTCTTTAACAGCCGGTGGCTGAGGCGCAGTTATTTCAATGAGCTCCTTAGCAGCTTCAAAAGTGTCCAGAGTGGAGGGGGGCTCCAACTCCTGACTATCCGCCAGGCACTGCCCCGCTGGATAGTCACTAAGTGCCGGGCTCAACAGTGCTGTCTGGGGTGCTGGAATCAACGGCACAAGCTCTTGGTGCTTGGGAGCCGAGTCTTTCCTCTGGAGCAGCAAAGCCTCCCCTGATGGTGTCGCAGTTCTCTGAAGAGAGCGCCCTCCGTCCACCGTCTTATGGCACTTGTGGGGCACCGGAGACGTGGAACAGTGCCAGGGGACTGCTTCTTGTTGTGGTGCCAGGGATCTTCGGTGCCGAGGGTCTCTCGCGCCAGAGTCCTTCCTTGGCACTGATTCATGGACGGAGTGCAGCTTCCAACAGTAACTGTTTTAAACAGAAGTCACGCTCCTTTCTAGTTCTAGGCTTGAAAGCCTTACAAATCTTGCAGCGCTCAGACTGATGGGCCTCTTCTAGACACCTCAGGCACAAGTTGTGGGGATCACTATTAGGCATAGGCTTTCGGCATACGCTGCAAGACAAACCCTTGGACTTGAGGCATGCCCCGAAGCCCAAGGCGGGATGAGGGGAGAGAAACGATCCCACGCACCAATTTCTATGCTAACTACAAACAATAATATACTAACTACTAAAACAGGGTTCTCAAACTGGGGGTCGGGACCTCTCAGAGGGTTGCGAGGTTATTACATGGGGGGTCGCGAGCTGTCCGCCTCCACCCCAAACCCCAATTTGCCTCCAGCATTTATAATGGTGTTAAATATATAAAAAAGTGTTTTTAATGTATAAGGGGGGGTCACACTCAGAGGCTTGCTGTGTGAAAGGGGTCACCAGTACAAAAGCCTGAGAACCCCTGTACTAAAACAAGAAACTGGGTAGAACTAGGTATTAGGCTAAGGGAATACTTGCAAACAAGTGAAACGCAGTTCCAATGTCACCACGGACGGTAAGTAAGAACTGAAGGGGGGTCGGGTGGGTCATATATTGAGTGCCATGAAGGCGCCACTCCAGGGGGCTCCCTAGCCGACCCGACGGGAGCTGCTAAGGGAAAAAATTTCCAACGACCGTGCACGCAGCGCGCGCACACCTGATTGGAATCGATGTGAACAAGCACTCCAAGAAGAACTTAAAATACTATGGCTCCAAGTTAGGGTAGACATGAAAGTAAGTTACTACATCCAACTTCACTTTGAAGAAAAAAAAAAAAACTAGACACACGACATCATTCTGCACACATGGATACCTGCAGTGAAGCATAGTGTTTCAAGCTTATAATGTCAGTTACAATAAAAGTTCTATTAACATTGGAGGGAAATTAGTATTAAAAACATGCTATCCATACAGTAGTCAGAAACTCAAGTATTTATGATTTCTCCAAGCCAGGTATAGGATACACGTTTAGAGTACAGTACTGTTTTTATTCTGTGGAAGTATATTATACTTTGAAGACAGCTTTTTACAATATTTCTTGTGTTCTGTGCAATTAAAAACATTACTGTTTTGATAAGTTCATCAAACCTATAAAGTGAAAATAAATTGGGGAAAAGATTTAAAAAATATAAGACTTGCATTTGTTTAATTTTAACTGACTATAGACCCAGTAAGATTTAGGACTCTACCGCTCTTGTAACTGTTGTTAGGAATCCAACCCAAGATGCAGACACTTACAAGCAGATTGCTTGAAATTGCTGCAGTTTGGTAAAATCATGCATTTCCAAATAAAGCTTTGCCCATACTTCAGTAAAATATATTTGAGCATTTTCCCTAGTGCAGAACTTTAAGGTGTTCACAATTCAGCACTGATAACAATGTGGCATCTCACTGAAATGATGCTTTTCTGAAAGATAAACACGTTTTAACCTGAGTCACAAAACAATTTAAGAATCTGCCCAGCTCAGAGTGAGGCAGTTAGCATCTTAAAAGTTGCCAGAGAGAAAGATTTATGCTTGAAATGACAGAGGAAAAAGATGATTTTCTTTTTTCCTCTTTCATGAGTGCTATTTATCCACTCTAAGTATTTATACAGCATCAATCAACATATCTAAGCATTGACCTGTCCTGGGCACATTTCCCGACCTGTGCAGACATATGCCAAATATGAGTTGGAATTTATCAGCCGATAAGATTTCTCCATCACCACAGGTCACTTTGTAGTTAAAGCTAAAAACAGCTAAATAATTTCCTAAATAAAACAAAATGAAGACATCCACCTCCCATTCTCTCCTCCACCTACATCTTGACAGCTATATCAACAGAAATTCGAACATAGAAACTTTTGTACTTAAGAGATTCTGTTCTCATAGCCAAGGTATTCATTTTACTCTGGGATGTTCAACAGAAAGATAATAGTTCTTCCCTGTCCATGTAGCAAAATAAGAATGCCACTCAAATTACTGTACACTGTAAGTCCTCTATACTAGCTGAACCTCTATTAGAATTCCCTTAAACCATGATGGGATATCAGTAAGAGGAACTGCCATGCAAAACACTTTTCTATTTTGGAAAATGGATAATGATGAACTCCATCTGCATACGCATAATGGTGGTGGTGATGGTTGTAAGGTACAGAGAGACTAATTAAGGATATAACCAGCTTCCATTATAATGGTTATTTCTGTCCCTCAATAATTTTAGTTTGGAATTAGATTACATTTGTTTACCAAAACAATGGCACTATTTTATCAAATACTTCACATTGTTGTTCCTTGATAATAATGTTTTGAATGTTGTTTAATAAGAAAAGCATATAACATAGTCAGCTTATAATTACATTAGACATACACGTGGACCTACATTTGAGGCTGGTCAACATGTACGTAATTATTGGCATCTTTTAGAAGGGTTTGTGCTTTCTGTGAGTTTACTGATAAAAGAGCAGTATTTCTTTTGGGTTAGAGTTAAGGCTGTACTGTAATGAATATGCATTTGGAACTTGGTAAGAATTATTATTACTAGAAAGCCTGTGCTGTCACATGGGGGTAATTTGTAAAGTCATGTGTGTAAGAAAAGCCAAATATGGCTGAGAACTTAAGTTGGGTGGTAACAGACTGTGAAATCCAGTGATGACTAAACCTGGTAATATTCTGAACATGATTGTGGATATTTCTATTGCTTTCGACTCAACAAACATTCTAGGCTTCAGAGTGACAAGCTTAGAAGCTCGTTATACAGATGTAGGCTGGGTAAAGTTATATCATCCTTAACTAGTTGCTTATTTACTTAACAATTTTTAAGGAACGTGATTGATAAGAGAAAAACTTAACTCTTAGCAATCTTAACTGGTTTTCTAAATGTAAGTTTTTGATTTTGGATTGTATCAAGAAAAATCATATCAAATAAGCAGCTAAACTGTCTTGCTGAAAGAAACATGCAGAAGATGCTATAGTACTGTTAATGCTTAAATTAGTGGCTCTTTGGAAGTTATCTAAAGTCATATGTACAATGACACAATTCAGATGGGATTCAGAGATATATAGTAAATTATTATGGTGATGGATACTCTGAATTTTATATCTGATGCAAGTAAAATTGTCATCCTTTTGTTAAGTAAAGCTTCCTCAAAACACTTTGAAAAGGTTGCATGGGCAGCATTATAATCTGAATTATTACAAACCGTGAAAGAAATTAAAGCTTGGTGACAAAATTTTATCTGGGTAGAATAGAGTGCTTGTGGGACAATTCAAACGCGTATGGCAAAACCAGTAATATCTAAAATCAAAATACATTTATGTTAGCTAAAGTGACATGATAAAAGATTGAAAACAAGAGCCTGAAGTACAAGAACAGAGAATTATTAAGTAACACATTAGGAAGGTTTAAATTGAAACTAATGATAATAGCTCTAATCTCTGAAGGAAGTTATTTAAAGTGCATTCTATTCTGAAAAGAGATTCCATAGAAGTGGCATTGTGGGTTTTTGGCTTATTGGTTCTTAATAAATGCACACCAGATGTGTTCAGATTACAAATTACACCTAAAATGGTGTTTTTATTTTTTGTTTTTTAATTAACTTCCAGTCCAGTAAACTTATCCTGGAATCACAGTTAGTTCTCTTTACCTCAGACATCTCCACCAGCGAAAAGTTCTGCAGGCCAAATTATGCCTCCAATGACACTGTAACCTCACTACCTTCAGTAGCTTTGCATAAGGGAATTAGAAGTAAACAACCCACACATAGAATAGAATAGAATAGAATTCAGTCCATTCACTCTTGGCTGTGCTGAGTCTGCACTGCTAACAGAATTTACACCTCCACAAAACATTAGGTCAGGGAGTTTTCAATGAACTTTAGACTCTTCAGTTGTAAGGAAGATTTATTGTTATCCCAAGTCTATCTTAGAGCTTTACTCTCCATGTCCAACTAATATATGCTACACTAATATATGTATACTCTTTGTTTAATCTGAGTTCAATTGAATCAAAAATCCATGTATGAGAAGTTTTATAAAGTGGACATTTTTCAAGGTGGTCTTAAATAATGTTTTAAAAGTGAAAGTCTTCATGGAGTTACGTAAGAATATAAGACTGGCCACAGTGGGTCAGACCAAAAGGTCCATCTAGCTCAGTACCCTGTCCTTCTGAAAGTGGCCAATGTCAGGTGCTTCAGAGGGAATGAACAGAACAGGCAATCATCAAGTGATCCATCCTGCTGTCCACTCTCAGCTTCTGGCAATCAGACAAATCTATCCAGTCAATATTAATTTTTTTTACTGCAAACGCAAGAGAGAGGGAAAAAAATTGAGTCAATTTAATGCCTTAACTGATGTGATTTTTTTTAAAGCAACCTTAAGATATCAAAGTATTCCTTTCATATCCAGGGTCTGATAGAAGACAAAACGGTATACTGTAAGTGGAACAGTTTTATTATACAATACTAGTTTTAATTCTGTCAGATACATGTCCAGTGAAATAACAATAATTCAATATTTAATTTGCCAAATGACTTTTTCCCCAACCATTTCCAATCATTGTTTGAGGTTGAAAATAATGAAAACCCTGGATCTAATGTCTTCCTATATCACTTCAGGACAGATCATAGCAGAGAATGCACAGAGGTGGACTTAGTGCCCACAATCTGTAAAAGGTGATGATTTAGTACTTTTTAACTATCAGTGGAGTAAAAGCAGCTATACACAAAGGAACAGAGTAGGTTATAAAGTCAAGACCTATACTCCCCCTCCTTAAAAAAAAAAAAATCGGATATATCATACCATCACTATAGCAAGTCTACAAAGGACACATTTTAAATTCTTATTTTCAGATACTGTTCTGCTTGAAGTTTTCATACTTATTCTTTAACCTAGAAAAGATTTTTTACCTAAGGAAAGCTTACAGGAAATTCATTAGGCATATTTTGAGTTGGTTAAATGTTAAAAATGCTTTTCAACAGTAAAAGCACCTGAACAGTTGCTTGTACTCAGGAACACAAGCAATCTTCAAGTTATCTTCAAACTTAGCGCATATGCTGTTACAATCAAGGCTTTGCAACATTTGAAGGTAACACACTTGAAATAAAGTTCAGAATGTTCGAAAGCTTACAGGTAAAAACCCCACACTTAAAACACAAATGTCTTTATTTGCAGAACCCTCTCTCTACTCACATGGTAGAGTCTGGTGAGTGGAGGTGGGATGCAGGGGCAGCAGATGGAGCCAAAACCTTAGTAACAGAGGGAGAGCTAATTCTAACTAAGGAAGCAAGGAGGAGCAGCGGCTTCCAGATTAGTGGTCTTGCCAAAAAAAAAAAAAAAAAAGCTAATTTTAAAAAGTAAAAACTTACTTACTATGTCATTGTTTCTTTGCATTTGGCTCAGCTTGCATAATGAAAATAATCTATTTGGTTTGACTTTTGTTTAGTCAGTTTCACTTTCAGTTTTCCAAGGTATTAGCATAATGGTGCACTATTTAGATTGCAAACATTGCAGAAAAAGTTTTTTGTTTAAAAATCCTGTGTTTCCACTGAAATTGAAGAAAAAAAAAAAGAATGGAAAAATTTCAGTTCTTAAGTTTTGAAAAAGCTTACTTTTACAAAACTTATATTTTGGGTCAAATTCAACCTCTTTAAAAACTGCATTCAGCAAATATATTACATTACTTTGCTTACTTATATGCAAGTACGATCCAAAGTGAGGCATTCCAACGGTATATATATTATAGTAGATATATAAATGCATCCTGGGATAAATAAATTATGGAATTAACAGGAAGCTGTAACCATGCTTGAGCAAGTGAGGTTTTGCTGTTTGAATATGCTAAATTAGGTCAGTCCAGGTCAGCTCTAAGGAAGGGTGGGAAAGTGCAGAACATGTATCTCTTGAACACCACAATTTTCAAATAGTGCACCTTGCATACGTTAAAGTCCTATTACAATATTAAGTGTTCAAAATCAACAGTATGATAGCATGTTCTGTTAGCATGATAGCTTTTGAGTGCAGGTTCAGTTCAGCTTCTTACAGGAATGGATTTCTGGATGCCTCTCATAGAATAGTCTTTTCATTTGATGCTTACAGCCTTGAATATTTACAACAATGACATCTGAGCTGAGATTTTTCAGACTTTTTAGCCCTAAATTAATTTGTTTGCAAAGTTTCAAGAAAATTCTTTCAGTTGTTTTTCTCAGAATTAGTCATTCAAATAAACGGTTGTTGACAAGAGGTCAGAATCTTGGATTTGCACTTTTTCAAAGGTCTAACAGCATATGGAGTTGTACACCTTGGTTCAAAACCAACATGAAATGGAGCATGCCCCCTACCAAAATCACCAGCATCACCATTGTTGATCCAAGAACAGCTCTGATTTTCAAACTTCACACAAATTCAATGGTGTAATTTCAACCTTAAACCCACTAATATTTTGGAAACTTTTTTTTTTTTTTTTTTTTATTAAAGGAATATGGCTTTTGCCAGACCATATTTTAAAGCTGTTTTCAGATCAACTTTAGTACGAATAAAATATGAAAGCAGAATCTAAAGCTTAGGTTACCTTTTTATCCCCCTGTTTTCGCCTTCGTAGCCCTGGTCTGTAATCATCTCCAAACCGCAAAAAGTAATAATAAGAAACTAGTCGTTCTATAGGATCTCTTATGACATTAATGTAAATTGGTTTCTTTTTAACACCAAATCTGAAATAGAAAATAAATAAATAAAAATGTCAAACCAACGTTTTTTCTGCAGTATCTCAAAAATGTATTTACTGACATTAGGTAAAAGTAAAAGTGTATACATATTACAGACAGGAAATTTTAATCTTTAGTGCCAGGAAGTCAATATTTCACATTAGGGCTATATATTACTGTTTGAAAGAACAGAAGAGTGCTGTCTGAAAAAGGACAGATGAAAAAAAGTATTGAAAACAGAGATATTCTCTACCTTGTGATGGAGGGTTCCAGAAATGTTAACACAATAGATTCTTGTTTACAGGAAAAAGACAAACACAAAAAACCAAGCCACACACCAGGTAAGTCAATTCTGTGTGTGTCTGTATGATTTTTTGTTTGTTTTTAATATAATCCAACCCGTGTCTTTGAGCTAAAACAATATTGAAATGTCAATAATTACATCCTGCCTGCTTCCATACTAGGTGTAGAAAGTTTTAATATAAGTAACCTGACCTTAGAAATTCCTTCCCTCGGTCTAGCAACCAAATATTCACACCACAGAAGCCCTCAGGAGGTTCGGTCTTCTTTTCCTGCTTCCTGCAGTTGTTGCTGTTCTAACTGTGCTATGCACTAGTGAAGTAAGTGGTATTCCTGGCATGATGCCAAGGACAGAGATACACACTACAAGGAAGGGGAGGTGCTCAGGGACTGTCATTTGGCTAGGATTATAAAATGTGGGTGTTCTTGATACAAGCAGAAACCAACACTTCATTTTCTATTACAGGCTTCAGAGTGGTAGCTGTGTTAGTCTGTATCAGCAAAAAGAATGAGGAGTACTTGTGGCACCTTAGAGACTAACAAATTTATTTGGACATAAGCTTTCGTGGGCTAAAACCCACTTCATCGGATGCATGGAGTGGAAAATACAGTAGGAAGATATACATATAAAGAGAACATGAAAAGATGGGGGTTGCCTTACCAACTTTAACAAGACAAATCAATTACAGTGGGCTATTATCAGCAGGAGGAAAAATCACTTTTATAGTGGTAATCAGGATGGCCCATTTCAAACAGTTGACAAGAAGGTGTGAGTAACAGTAGGGGGGAGAATTAGCATGGGGAAATAGTTTTTAGTTTGTGTAATGACCCATCCACTCCCAGTCCTTATTCAGGCCTAATTTGATGGTGTCCAGTTTGCAAATTAATTCCAGCTCTGCAGTTTCTCGGAGTCTATTTTTGAATTGTTTCTTGTTGAAGAATTGCCACTTTTTGGTCTGTAATTGAGCGTACAGGGAGGTTGAAGTGTTCTCCGACTGGTTTTTGAATGTTATAATTCTTGACGTCTGATTAGTGTCCATTTATTCTTTTGAGTAGACACAATCCGGTTTCGTCAATGTACATGGCAGAGGGGCATTGCTGTCACATGATGGCATATATCACATTGGTAGATGTGCAGGTGAACGAGCCCCTGATGGTGTGGCTGATGTGATTACATCCTATGATGATGTCCCTTGAATAGATATGTGGACAGAGTTGGCAACGGGGTTGGTTGCAAGGATAGGTTCCTGGGTTAGTGTTTTTGTTTTTTTTCCTCCTGCTGATAATAGTCCACTGTAACTGATTTGTCAGTGACTTTTCAAGATTGTTTAAGGCCCCTGTGCTACCTAAGAATGTTATTTTGGGGCCAGACTAATGACAGACCTGGACAGAGGCCTGAACATTTGGTCTTATAATGACCATTCTGACTGACTAATGCAAAGCTCCTTGGAGCTGGATTGTGTTATGACATATATTTGTACACTTGACAATTACAAGAATGCAGAACATACTCACAGTTTCTTTAAAAGTATAGGTCAAAAGCAAAGAGCAACCACAATACTGAATATATGATTTTAATAATGAAAACCACAAATAAGAGAAAGGAAGCTGTTGTGGGGGAAAATTAGGCATTTAGGTAAAAGGGCAACAAACAGCAAAACACAAGGATAACACAGCCCTGGAAGGAAATATGAACATGAATGAAATCTGTGAAATTGTTTAGGCTAGGTCTACACTACAGCGGGGGGTCGACCTAAGATACGCAACTTCAGCTACGTGAATAGAGTAGCTGAAGTGGCGTATTTTAGGTCGACTTACCTGGCTGTGAGGACGGCGGCAAGTCAACCGCTGCCGCGCCGCCGTCGACTCCGCTACCGCCTCTTGCCGCGGTGGATTTCCGGAGTCGACGGTAGAGCCATCAGGGATCGATTTTATCGCGTCTTCACTAGACGCGGTAAGTCGATCCCCGATAGACCGATTGCTACCCGCCGGATCGGCGGGTAGTGAAGACGTGCCCTTAGATGCCTTTCTACAGGTACAATAATTATTTTAATCTGGAAAGTTCCAGAAGATGTTTTCAGCTTTATGCCTTGAGTAATGTAAAGAATAATATTCACCTAGCTGTTCACAAGGCTGTTATTCCATTAAGGGTTCAAGTCAAAAAGTCCATTAATATAGTATTTTAACTTTTTTTAAAAGGTGGGAGAGGAGGTTGATGCAATGTGAAGCACAGGGTTTCTTCATTTTATTTCATGATTTTTTTTTTTAAATTAAGGTTTCTCTCCTTCTGTTTCTTTTAGCAATCTTGAAATTTCAGCTGCTGCCCACTGGTAATTTCCAGCTGACATAGTGGCTTTTCGGACTTTCTATTAGAGATAAGCTAAATTGGGAGTTTATGATGCTCCCCCATTTTACTTTTACTTTTTTTTTTAAATAAAAAGTTATAATTAAAAATTACTTCTAGAGAGGGGTTTAAAGGCTACAAACCAAAAGATCTTTACCCTCTGAGGTCTTAGTTAATTGTCTGAGTGGAAAGGAGGAGGAACACAAGTGATGGGGAATATGGGCATGATCTTGCACCACTGAAGTCAATAGGAGTTTTATTATTGACTTCAGTGGGAGCAGGATTAAGCTCTACAAAGGGGATCATTATTCAGTGTATTTTCAATGTATTTTTGTAAAGATAGTATTAGTGTATAGCACAAAAGTGACTGCTTTAATGTATTGGTATGTTATTAACTGTGGCATGTTAAAAACTAAATTTAAAAAAGTTTAAAATGTATTGTGAACATGAAGAGCCACAAACTTCAAAGTAACCTAACTGAATACCAGTTATATGGTGTTACTTATTAGATGTGGTATGTTAGATTGCGTCTAAACTTCTCAGCCTGTGAAGCATATCACTAGGATGACACACTCAGTATTCAGAAGAGCGAGCTGAAATTCTCAGGCAAAGGCACTCCTGTTGCTCAACCAAGGAATAATGTTGCTAACTTGTGGAGTCAGGTCCTAAACAATGAGCTAATTCTTTTTTATCGTGCAATAAACAGGACAAAGTTGTATTAAAAATCTAAAGGGAATATTGCTATTTTGAAGGACACTCAATGTTTGAATTTTTTTAAAAACAGTTGTCAGATTCTGATCACTAGAGGGCAGTAATATTTAAGATGGATCTACATAATCTACTTGAACTACTGGACTCCACAACTGAAAGCTGGTAAAACTATCAAGTTTCGGAAGGAAATATTTTATCTACTGTGTAGTTTTAAGAATATAAACAGTATCAACCATTGTAGATGAAACAAATCATTGGGTAACTTACTTTGCAAAATCCAAGTAAGATATATGTCCATGATAAAATCCTGGTTTCATTTCCTTCCAGGAAGTTACATTCTTCACAAATCGCACCTACAAAAGTAACAAACAGTCAATATTCCAATACTGTTTGGAATGGCTGATGCTTAGCTTCCAATAATATGTTCCATTCATTAAGTAAAACCGAACAATGCATTATGATAAAAATCTATCACTATGAATATTACCAAAAAACATATGACTAACTGAAAAGGATACTTTATTTAGAAGCACGTGGCAATTGACTCATCTTAGAGAGCCACAATTTAAAGCTAAAAAAATATGAAGCAGAAAGTAGCAATCAGAAAGGCAAAGAAAGCAAAGTCAGAAATATGATCAATACAAACAACATTTTAATTAGTATTTTCTGTTAGCCTGAAACATAGTTTGAAGGCAATACAGAGTTCCCTCAGCAGTGAGCAACAGGGACCAAATCCATCAATCTGTATTCAGATTCCAACAGATTTTCCACAAGGGAACGATTTTTTCTTCAAATGCGTTAGGTGAAACGCTGGTTTTTTATAGGATCTATTTTACAGGGACATGAAGGCATCAAAACTGGTGGACCATTTGCTCAAAAGGAACAAAATTTTAATTTTTGGATGGACCATCAGCCAGACTGCATTTCAGCACTATGTTTAGTTTAAGGTACATCTGCATTCTTCTCTGGAGCTTATTACTAGGAAAAATTAATTTAAGCCCAAAAGCTCAACATGACAATCTAAATCTATACAGGGATGGTGTCCCTAGCCTCTGTTTGCCAGAAGCTAGGAATGGGCGACAGGGGATGGATAACTTGATGATTACCTATTCAGTTCATTCCCTCTGGGGCGCCTGGCACTGGCCACTGTTGGAAGACAGGTTACTGGGCTAGGTGGACCTTAAGTCTGACCCAGTATGGCCGTTCTTATGTTCTTAGATCATACCAAGGCATGAACTAGCCCTTAGACAAGAGCTGATCAAGTTCTAAGCGGACCTCACATTTGGAAGATGATCATGCAGTACAAAATAAGATACATGGCCCAAATTGCAGTGACTTACTTTTTTTTAAAGGAACGTACCAGTAGGGTATTTGAGTTGACTTCAGATTCATGCCTCCCCCATTTATGTTTATGCACCCACTGTGCTGTAGTACTTGGGGGAAATAACCTGGTAAATGCATCACAGTAAACTGTGCACAACAGACTTCAGAAATTGTTTGCCTCACTGTGCCATATCAGCCAACCATAATACATAATTTACTGATGGTTATTTATTGCAAAAAGATATGCCTTGCACTACACACTTCAGTTTAGTATATTTCTGGATCCATGGAGCACCAGATGAAGAAAGCCCCATTGTCAAGGGAGCCTCCACTGAAAAGGACTTACTTGCAATCTTGAAGAGCATGCTTCCATATGGTCAGCAAAATTGTTTCATCACAGTAGTGCACAGAGATAATGTCCTTGAGTTAGCCAGGTTCTAAATAATATAACTACTGCAATATTGGATGCAATAGTACCGAGTACCCCTCTATGGGTTGGTGAAATGCTGTAACAGCTGCTAGGTAGACCCTAAGAGACCTTAGGGATAACCCCCGATTTTTTAAGGGTCAGGGCATATTCCAGAATATGGGAAAGAGTTGCTGACACTGGAGAAATTTGTTGGGACGTGCACCAAATCTGGAACCTGGACCATTTCTGCAGGTAAGTGCGTCTTGCGGAGGACTTTCTACTGTGTAGTAGAACCTCTTGCACTTCCTTTGAGCATGAGCTTTCTAGGTGCTGGAACACATAGGATCCATGCCTTGAGGTGGAAGTTCCCCAAGTTGGGATGTATGGTATACCCTGTGTCCTGAGAGAGGGAAGGTGCAGAGTGGCTGGAAGGGAAAATCAGTGGGCACATTGCGAGCTGCAGGTAAGGGTACCAGGTCTGTCTCAGCCACGTGGGAGCAATCAAAATTACATAAGCTCCGTCGCTCTTTATCTTTAGCAGGACCTTCAGCAGAAGAGGAAATGGAAAGAAGACGTAAAGAAGGTCCTTGTCCCATGAGAGGAGAGAGCATTGCCCAGAGAGTGCCGTTCAATACCCGTCCTGGAACAGTTCGATGGACACTTCCTGTTTTGGTAAGTGGTGAACAGATCCATGGACGGTGTTGCCCACTGTGCAAACAAGCCATGAAGTACTGATGGATGCATCTCCCACTTGTGGTCATGCAAGAAAGGGCGATTGACTTGTCCGCTACCACTTTCTGCATGCCCAGGAGGTAAGCCACGGATAAGGTGATGTTTTGAGAGATACACCAGTTCCACAGTTTCATTGACTCTGTGCATAGAAAGGGTGATCTGGCTCCTCCCTGGCGGTTGATATAATACATGCAGACTATGTTGTCCATCAGGACCTTTATATGTGATCCTGTTATCAGTGGGAGGAAATTGGCACAGGCGTTCCTCACCGCTCTCAACTTAAGGAGATTGATGTGCAGGGACGTCTCTGCAGGTGACCATTTGCCTTCCGTTGTGATATTGTTTAAATGCATGCTCCATCCTATGAAGGGATGTGTCACTGTTAAGGAGTTATGAAGGTGGCGCCTGTAAGGAGGGGATCCCTTCGCATGCATTGGCCAGGTTCTTCCACCAGTCCATGGAGTTCTTGATCCTGGTGGGCAGTGACAGGGCTTTGTCCAGAATGTCCCTGTTTGGTCTGTTAACCGAGCTGAACCACAGCTGTAGGCATCGCATGTGAAGTCTGGTGTGTGAAATCACTGCTGTGCCAGCTGCCATATGCCCCAGGAGCTGGAGGCAGATTCTTGCTGGCACTTGAGGACTGCATTGAGCCATGTCTATAAGCGACACCAGGGATAGAAATTTGTCCTGATGTAGGAAGACTTTGGCCTATAGCTCATCTAGGTCAGCCCCTGTGAATTCTAGGCATTCCCCTGGTGTGAGGGTCAACTTCTGGGAACCGATCTGCAGGCCCAGCTCCGTGAACAAGCATATTGTGTCTTCAGTGGCTCGACGAGCCTCCTGAAGCTACTGGGTTCTCAGGAGACAATCGCACAGGTAAGGGTAGATCATTATCCCTTGAGATCGTAGCTAGGCAGCCACAACTGAGAGAACTTTGGAAAATACTCTGGGTGCCGATGGAAGTCCGAAGGGGAGGAGTGAAACTGAGGAAACATCTGTGAGCTAGTAGTATTGAGATGTGAAAGTAGGCATCTTGTAGGTTGATGGCCGAAAACCAGTCTCCCTGTTCCGGTGATGGAATGATCGTCAATAGGGTGACCATCTTGAACTTTTGAGTTTTGACGAACTTGCTGAGAGCTCTGAAATCCTTTCCTGGTGGGAATTGGGAAGTAACGAGTAGAACCCCTTGCCTCGTAGATGCTGAGGTACTGGTTCTATGATTCCTAACTGCAGGAGTCTATCTCCTACCATAGTAGACTCTTGTGAGAAGGGTCTCCGAAGAGGGATGGGGAAGGGTGTTGTGGAGGGGATAGGGAGGTGAAGTGGATGAAATATCTGGATCTGATGATCTCAAGGACCCATCTGTCTGAAATTATGCACTCCCAGGCACTGTGGAATGCTGCCAAATGGGTGTGTGGTCACAGGTAGTAGAGGGGAGTAATCTCTTGGTGCCTCGACCTGCCAGTCAAAAGTGATGCTTAGGGGCAGATGTTTGGGTCAAGAACTGGTAACCCAAAAACTTTCATTTTGAGAACATTCCCTTTTTCCTCTGGGGCTCATAGCGCTGTTGTGATGGGAATTGGGATGAATAAGGCCTTTGCTGGTATTGAGGGCTGAAGCGTCTCTTTTGCCCCAGTGTGTAGATTCCCAGTGACCTGAGAGTAGCGCTGGAATCCTACAAGGAGTGGAGAGAGGTGTTGATCTTCTCGGTGATGAACTTCACCTCCTCAAAGAGGAGGTCCTCTACCATGGTCTGCATCTCCTTCAGGAAACCCGAGAGGGGAAGCCACAATGCCCGTCTCATCATCATCAGGCTTTTTTACCATCAGTTGCCATTTCTGGATAATGGCCTGGAAGGAATCCCGGGAGCTATCCAGCAGTTTATCAACAAAGTCTTGTAGTTTATTGCAATTTGTATACTCATGCTTTGCCGTGAACGCCTGGTAATTGGAGATTCGAAACTGTAAAGAGGCTGAGGAGTATGCCTTCCTGCCAAAGAGATCAAGACGCTTCCAATCTCTGTCATAGAGTGCTGTCCTAAAGCGGTGTAGTTGGCCATGAGCGTTCACAGCATCCACCACAATGGAACTGAGCAATGGGTGAGTAAATAGGAACTCTTGGTTTCTTTGCGGGGACATAATTTTTTTTGTCTGCCCGCTTGCATGTCGGGGCCACCGAAGCTGGGATTTGCCACACCATCTTAGCTAGATCTAGGATGGCCTTGTTAATTGGGAGGGCGATTTTGGAGGTAGATGAGGCATGGAAAATATCGATGAGCTAGTGGTGTGTATCTTTAACCTCCTCCAATGGTATGTGGAGGGTGTCCACCACACTCTTCACCAGCTCGAGACATGTGGAAGTCATGGACGGTGGCAACAACATGACTGTTTCGTGCAGTAAGGAAAAGGATATGGCCGTGAGTGTGACCGCCTCCTCTGCGTCCACCTCTCGCTCTCCACTTCCAAGGCATGCAATGCTGTAGCCAAGGGGCATGCCTGGGAAGCGCTTGGGCAATGCTCAATGCCCTTGAGACGGGCTGGTGGTGCGCCACCCAGGGGTCCTAGTATGGCCCCTGTGGGGGCATATGGCCTGGCGGAGGTGCCCACGGGTGGCAGTGCCATCTGGTGGTACAGTCCCAGACCCTGTTGATATCAGGTCCCATATAAAGCTTGGGGGCAAGAGAGAGAAACCCCATCTGGCTCACTGTCCGATCCCTCACTTGACATCAGAGGGGCATGGCATGATTGTGCGGGAATACCCTTTGGTCAGCCATGCTCAGTGCTGTGATCTCGATACCGAGGGGCAGAGAGTCAGGCGCTTCCGACATAGCCAGGTCACCAGCCTGATGAAATTTTGCCAGTACTGAACATCCCAGCGTCAGTAGTGGTGCTGGGAGAGATGAGGACCTCACCCGTGCCGATCTTTCCAATGGCAGATGGGCCACTGCCGCTGGTGGTACCGATGACAGCTTGCATACTGGGAACGTCTTAGGGCATTTGACCTTGTCTCTCTCTACCAAAAATTCGATGCCCATGCCCAAAGGATCCGTGGGCTTGTCAACAGTACTGGACACCAACAGAGATGGTGATCACTTTCGGCTATCCCTCGGGCTCACTGAGGGGACTTGAGTTTTCGAATTATGAGAGGAGTCCCAAGACCGTTTGACCCACTATCCTTCAAAGTTGAAGGTTGAGGGGAAGACTCACACCCGCCGGAGGGCTAGGGTCAGAGAGCTGCCTCCATACAGATGATTTTCTGGTGGAGATCTCTGACCTTGCGGGAATCTCAGTCGGAGCTGCTGGCAGAGGGAACACCTTTTTGGACGTGGCCCTTGCCGAGGCAGCAAATGCACTGGGAGTGCACCGGGATTGCCTTGCTGCAAGTGCGATACTTCTTGAAGCCTGGAGAGCTGGGCATACCCTTGTCAGGGGGTCTCCTCTCACCCACAAGGGGTCAACACAAGAACAAAATCTTTTTTTTTTTTTTTTTTTTTTTTAAAGTCAAGGCCAAATAAAAGTCAGAAGAAGGCTAAAGGGTTTCTAAAAGCTAAAGAAAAGGCTCCGTCTCTAACCGGGGGCGGGTGAGAAGGAACTGAGGACGGCTAACCCACACGCACTGGCTAGCCTCGTGGAACAGCATGAGGAAACAGTGCATGTGTGGGCCCAGTGGACACTGCTACCAAAGTTCTCCAATCAGCAGCGCAGGGATGCAGACACTTACAGTGGAGCACCCATAGGGGCACCACTCGAAGAAGGACCGTTAACTTACTCTTTGTTTCATGCTGGTCCAAGCAAAACCCATGGCTAGGAAGGTAATATCAATCATAGCATACAGTCATCATGTATATCAGAGGCCTGCTTAGATGATTTAGCCAGGACTTTTCTTAGCTCATCTTTCAACAGATGGTACTCAGTCCAGCACAAGCCAAGACAGGGTAAGTGAGCTGCTGTACTGCATTTGGCTTAAGATGTGGACATGTACTAAAAAGAACTTCTGAAGTTTTATGACAACCCATAGCCATGCTGGAGGTAAATGATTTTTTTTCCTCATTGGGTCACTGATGACTATTTCTTGCAATTCTCTGTCTCTCTCTCCTGTTGAATGTGGGTCGGCTTTTGTTTGCTTATTTGTTTTATTTTAAAGGGCCTTGTAGCTACTGGGGCTCACATGAGTCAGTGATTAAAGTTTGTGTCCAAACTAAGTAAGATCTTTGAGGTTATTTTGGAAAATACAAGTAAGTGTGAATGAGTTTCTATGAAAGTGCTTTCCAGGTATTTTTAGAAAAATAACCGAAAGGCTATTTCAGAGCTCCTACTAGGTGTTAGCTCAGCTGAGCTTCACTGAATTGAAAACTGGATCAAATGTACTCAGAGGAGCTAAGTAGTACTGCAAGGAAAACAGGAATGAAGGATGAAGTTCAGTTTTCTAGGTAACTGGAAGCTTAAAATGATTCCAGCGATCAAACAGGAGGTGCCAGAAGGTCCTATATCAACTCAGCAAAATAAGCCGGGGAATATTTACATTAAAGAAAAGTGCATACAGCACAAAACTGGTGTTCTACTACACAATTTACTCCCAATCCACCAATTACCTCTCCTTGTCCCCTAAATCCATCCTTCTTCCTCCCTGCAGTACTGACCATATATCTAGCTTTTTCCTATGACTTTGTGTCCCAGGAAATTCTTTTGAGATACCTGAAATGTTCCAGCTTTTCATTATGATGTTGGCTTTGTTTATAACTTCTAAATACTTGTTCAAGACATATTGCTATACTGAGTAGAATTAGCTCGGCGTTCACCAGGAACAAACAGTCCAGTAGAATGAATGCAGTATGGGGTGAAGAGAAAATTCTAAAGAAACTACCAAAACTGTCGTTTTGCTCAAGGTGAATGATAATGACATTTGTTCAGTGTTTCATGCTGAACTTATTCAGAGCACTAAGCTAGTGGAAAATATCCACTATGAGAAATACAGTTACCTTAGTCTGAGGCCCCTTACTTCCCAGGCTGCATGCGCCTCTTGTCAACAGCAGCAGCTACTCCACCACTATGTTCCTTTTCTCCCAATAGGCCAGGGCTAATCATTTTGCTATTGCACCTCTCTTTCTCTGACTGTATTTTTCGTGCTGGCTATTTTAGTATTCCTTTTTCTGGAGATAATTTCCTCCCCCGCAGCGCCATCTGAGTTGCTTATTGGAGGAAGGGTGGAACAGATGACCATGTAGCAGCCTTACTGGCTGGTTCTAAAGGGAATGGAGTCACAGCAACCAGCCCTTGACTGGCTGCCAAAAAATCCAGAAATTTGCAGGAGAGGCAACAAGTGGTGGACAGAAAACCTGAGATTCCCCAGTTCTGGGACGGACTTGTGGAAATCATGACAACTAACCACTCTGAATTTAGGAACACAGATTGCTACACTGAAGCAGAACAGTGATCCATCAAGTTTGGTACCGTGTCCAGGATCAAGAGGTAGAAATCCTACGTAGGCAGGAATGGCTTGAAACTTTTCTAGGTGACAGGTTATCACCCCAAAAAGTTAGGGCTTGTCTACACAACCTCATAATTTGGGCTACAGGGGTGTGAACTGCAGTGCACACCAAAATACTCCAGCTCCCTCGTGGGGATGCTGCTAGTGTGAACTAAAAGGTATCTAGCTTGCATTAACATAGACCTGTTTGAAGAGGACTACATTAATGTGAACTAGGTACCTTTTAGTGTGTGCTAGTAACAGCCATATGTAGAGTTAAGCCCATAGAGGTTGCCCTGAAGCTTGAAGGCGTTACATCCTTTCCAGAGTTTTTGTTTATTTTAAAAAAATATTGACTATTGCCAAATATTTACTATACAGTTGGCAGAAGCCTTGGTATGAAAACCACTTCAGTTTCTTTAAGTCAGTGATTCATATTGTCCATTGAAACACTGCTTTCTGAATTTAAATTATCCAAAATTCTGAAATAAAACCAAATATGTTTCAATCGTAGGTTCTTTCTCAGAGACAGACACACACAGTTCAATTACTTGTTAAGAAAACAGCTCATTATCCCTGCCAATGATTATTCTTACTTTATTTTACCTATAACTAAGGGCTACTGAGGTAAAACAACAACCCAGAATCTTGATCCTGACTTGACAATATGCCACAAGCAGCTATAGCATTACCAGTAATGCTATATTTAGTTGATCCATGTTCACTTATATTACAGAAAAAATAGGCTAACAGAGATTTGGGATCTGATTTTCAAAGTCAGGAATGTGCACACGTGAGACTAATTCAGGCACATGATTTCATATGCAAATTGGACAACCGTATACTTTAACAGGTCTAATTGGTCACTTGCATATGCAATTATATTTATGAATTTACTCACAGTAACTGCATTGGCAAATTAGATACACAACTGTGCACAACTAATTTTGCAAGTAATGGTTTTCTGTTAAGCTAAACACTGCAAGCAGAGCAACATTATGTAGTGCGGGATTTTTAAAGAAAAGGGTTTAAAAAAGAACTTAGAAATATTCAGGGACAAAGAAGTGGACTGAAAACTTGCTGAACATTATATAATACCAAACACTTCCTAATACAATTTTCCTTGAGATGTTCATTGCATTATGTTATTTCCTCTCTAGTAATTTATAACTCACCTAGCTGAATGAGCTTTTTATTGTTCTCATTTAAAATATATTTTTGGAGAGTTAACTTTGATACCCATGGAAGTGGTGAAGTGTAAGCACTATGTACAGCCAAGCATAACGTGAATAGACAATATACTAGACAAGTATTACACATTGCTACGCCAATGCAGGTCAATCCTGATCCACTGTATCCCTTTTTATTCTAGTCTTTGACCTTTAAGCAGAGACTTCTATCATGCCAAGTAGTGTGGTAAATTAATCCTGTTACATAATGAAACAATATTAACGTTCTCCATATACAGAGAAAATATCATTCTAATTATAAACTTATTTAATAAAGCTACATTATAATGGCACCCAATACCATCTGTTCCTCCGGTTATATTTATAATAGCAAATTACTATTCTTTGTGGACATATGTACACACTCAAAATGCTTTTTCCTGAATAGTGCTGAACACACAATAAAATATCTAATATATTAAAACTGCTGAAGTGGCTAAAAACCCATTCCATCATCTCCACAAATTTAACTTACCTGATCTTGCAGTGACATAACAGGATTATTTTTGGTTGTATTGATATGCAGAACATGATATTTGTTCTTTGCACAAAGGTCATAGGCAATATTTGTGAAGGATGTGCTTGCAGTTTTAGGTACTCTGTTGTAAATGATCACCACATCATCATCTTCATCCAGAGTTGCATCTTGTCGAGGACCATCTATTGTATGACGTTGTTCTATTTCTCTGACTTCATGTCTTGCAATAGCTCTTTCTGTAAAGAGAAACAGAAAAACTAAGCTTTCAGTGATAATGAAAAAGTAGATAGTGATCTTGAAACTCAGTCCTTAGAATTAAAATGACAAAAAAGGTTAAAAACCATCTTACTAATAAAGAAAACAACTACTAAATTGTTTGTTTTTTAACGTCTGGATTTAAACAGGGAGGGATATTCTTTCCTTTGACTTATGTTAGCATTAAAACAAGCTATCCTCTTTTCTTTAAAAAGTTGTCTCTGATGCTGTATCAAAATGGTAACACTTCTCACAAGTCCCCCCAAAATCCTATAAAATACCCAGTACTCAGAAATGATACTAGGTAAAAGGAATAATTAGTTCAAATATTAAAGTATAAAATATGTATTTAAAAAAAAACAGTAAAATCACTGACCATAGATGGCTTAGTCAATTAATGGTGAAGAGGCACTGGGAGTTTAAATAAAACTACTATTGTTCTTATTCCAATTAAGACAACTCCCCACGTGTAAATACTACAGTGTATGGTTTTGCAAAAATCTAATTAGATGTATTACACCCAAATTTGATAAGAAAAGAAACAGGAGAAGCTTATGAAATGATTTACATTAGGGGGCAAAATTATTGCACTGAATACAAAACTATATCAAACACAAGGAAGGGGAAAAAAGAGAAAAGCAAGCCCTGAATAAGACATGTTTTGGAGAGGTGGGTAAGCTACAAATAAAAATAAAAATTCCTTTTACAAGAAAGACAATGCTCTGGGCAATTGGTCTCCTCTTCAAATATCAAAGCAACTTGGAAAATGAGAAGTAGATCGTCATGGCTCTACAGTATGCCAAACATACTTTGTGCTGACCCAGACAAAATTCAAAACCTTTGTTCTATTCAGGTTAAGTAGAGCACCCACCACCATTCACAATTTAAATTTCAAAGCATCTTTTTAGAATTATGCATTATGATACTACTGTCTTTAATGGTGTACCTTTTTTTCCACATGGGTCAACAACAAGGTTTGAGCTCAGGATCTAGAGATTCACATCACAAACCTTTTCTACTTGAACTAAAGGAATAATTGTTAGTAAAAATAAGCGGTTGTCCTTTATATGGAGTACTTCCTAGAGCAGTGGTCCCCAAATTTTTTAATTTTTTGTTTAGAGCAGTGATTACAGACCGCATAGCTACATATACAGATTTGGCACATTCAAAGTCAGTGTGACAGAATGGGTGAGAGTTTGCTCTGTCATATTAGAGACCTGAGTTATAATCCCAGGTCTGCTTGAAGTGACCATGGGCAACCTCTCGATTACCTTACTTGTAAAATGGATAATACTTGTCTTCCTCTTAGCTTACGGATATGAAGCTTTGCTCAGTAGTAAGGGTTATGAACCAGTGAGACAAGAATCTAATGTTCGATCCTGGCTCTCAGCCCAGTGCACTTTCCCTCTAGGCCAAGTGGAGTTCAGGGAAAGTTTCTCGCTCCCCACTCTCATATATGCATAAGATTTTACCTGCAATGCAGGCAGGTGTGACAGGACTGCCAAATATGAGATTGTAATGAAGGATGCATGACACCTGATAGAACTGCATCCTCCCCCTCTCCTCTTCCATTCCCTATCTCCTCTTCCATCACCTTCAGGGTATGTCTACACTACAGGATTAATTCGAATTTATATAATTCGAATTTAGGAAACCGATTTTATAAATTCGAATGTATTCGGCCACACTAGGCACCATTAATTCGGTGGTTTGCGTCCAAGCTACCATAGTAGCATCGATTTCCAGAGCGTTGCATTGTGGGTAGCTTTTACATAGCTATCCCATAGTTCCCGCAGTCTCCACCCCCCTTGGAATTCTGGGTTGAGACCCCAGTGCATGATGGGGCAAAAAACATTGTCGCAGGTAGTTCTGGGTACAGCCTCCCCCTCCCTCCCTGAAAGCAACGGCAGACAACCATTTCGCGCCTTTTTTCCTGAGTGAACTCTGCAGACTCCATTCTGCATCAAGCATGGATCCCGTTGTGCTCCGGAACGCAGTCTTGAACATTATAAACACCTCGCGCGTTCTCGTGGAGTTTATGCTTACACAGGACCAGAAAAAAGAGGCGAGGAGGAGGAGGCGGCGATTGCAGCGCAGCGACCAGCGTGATGAGGACATGGACACGGACACAGAATTCTCTGAGACCGCGGGCCCCGGTGCTTTGGAGATTATGATGTTAATGGGCCAGGTTATAGGCTTGGAACGCCGATTCTGGGCCCGGGAAACAAGCACAGACTGGTGGGACCGCATAGTGTTGCAGGTGTGGGACGATTCCCAGTGGCTGAGAAACTTTCGCATGCGTAAGGGCACTTTCATGGAACTTTGTGACTTGCTTTCCCCTGCCCTGAAGCGCCAGAATACCAAGATGAGAGCAGCCCTCACAGTTGAGAAGCGAGTGGCGATAGCCCTGTGGAAGCTTGCAACGCCAGACAGCTACCGGTCAGTCGGGAATCAATTTGGAGTGGGCAAATCTACTGTGGGGGCTGCTGTGATGCAAGTAGCCAAAGCAATCACGGAGGTGCTGCTACGAAAGGTAGTAACTCTGGGAAATGTGCAGGTCATAGTGGATGGCTTTGCTGCAATGGGATTCCCTAACTGTGGTGGGGCGATAGATGGAACCCATATTCCTATCTTGGCACCGGAGCACCAGGGTACCCACTACATAAACCGCAAGGGGTACTTTTCAATGGTGCTGCAAGCACTTGTGGATCACAAGGGACGTTTCACCAACATCCATGTGGGCTGGCCGGGAAGGGTTCATGACGCTCGCGTCTTCAGGAACACCAATCTGTTTAAACGGCTGCAGCAAGGGACTTACTTTCCGGACCAGAAAATAACCGTTGGGGATGTTGAAATGCCAATTGTTATTCTTGGGGACCCAGCCTACCCCTTAATGCCATGGCTCATGAAGCCATACACAGGCAGCCTGGACAGGAGTCAGGAGTTGTTCAACTACAGGCTGAGCAAGTGCAGAATGGTGGTAGAATGTGCATTTGGCCGTTTAAAAGGTCGCTGGCGATCCTTACTGACTCGCTCAGACCTCAGCCAAACCAATATCCCCATTGTTATTACTGCTTGCTGTGTGCTCCACAATCTCTGTGAGAGCAAGGGGGAGACCTTTATGGCAGGGTGGGAGGCTGAGGCAAATCGCCTGGCTGCTGATTACGCGCAGCCAGACACCAGGGCGATTAGAAGAGCACACCAGGAAGCGCTGCGCATTAGGGAAGCTTTGAAAACCAGTTTCATGACTGGCCAGGCTACAGTGTGAAATTTCTGTTTGTTTATCCTTCCTGAAAACCCGCCCCCTTTATTGACTCATTCTCTGTAAGGAACCCACCCTCCCCCTTCCCCAGCTTGCTTTCAAAGGAAATAAAGTCACCATTGTTTAAAAATCATTTATTCTTTATTAATTGATTATAAAAAGAGGGAGAGAACCTGAGTGGGGTTTGGGAGGAGGATCAGCGGGAAGGAAAAGCCCAGTAAAAAAAGGTTAAGAAAATGGCAGCCTTTTGCTTGGGCTGTCCACTGGGGTGGAATGGGAGGGTGTACGGAGCCTCCCCCCCCGTGTTCTTACACGTCTGGGTGTGGAGGCTATGGAACATGGTGAGGAGGTAGGGGGGTTATACAGGGGCTGTAGCGGCACAGAACCTGAGTGGGGTTTGGGAGGAGGATCTGCGGGAAGGAAAAGCCCAGTAAAAAAAGGTTAAAAAAATGGCAGCCTTTCGCTTGGGCTGTCCACTGGGGTGGAATGGGAGGGTGTACGGAGCCTCCCCCCCCGTGTTCTTACACGTCTGGGTGTGGAGGCTATGGAACATGGTGAGGAGGTAGGGGGGTTATACAGGGGCTGTAGCGGCACTCTGTTCTCCAGCAGCCGTTCCTGAAGCTCCACCAGACGCCGGAGCATGTCTGTTTGCTCACGCAGCAGCCCCAGCGTTGCTTCCCGACTCCTCTGATCTTCCTGCCGCCACCTCTCATCTCGAGCGTCTCTCCTCTCCTCACGTTGGTCCCTTCTGTCCTCACGTTGGTCCCTCATGTCCTCACGTTGGTCCCTCCTGTCCTCACGGTCACTGGCTTCTTTCCTATACTTGCAAACCGTCTCCTTCCACTCATTCAGATGAGCTCTTTCATTCCTGGTGGATTGCATGATTTCGGAAAACATCTCTTCTCTCGTCTTTTTTTTACGACGCCTTATCTGGGATAGCCTTCGGGAAGGAGGAGGGAGGCTTGAAACATTTGCACCTGCTGGAGGGAGTGAAAAAAGGAGAGAATTTTTTTAATAGATACATTTTTCAGAACAATGCTTATACTCTTTCACGGTGTATACTATTCACATTACATAGCACATGTGATTTCTGTGCAAGGTCGCATTTTGCCTCTTAATATTGAGTGCCTGTGGCTTTGCTGCTAGAGATCACAGACGCAGGTCGGGGCAACAGAATTCACCTTGCATGCTGCCATGGTAAGCCACTGTCTTTAGGCTTCTGCGCCCTGCTTTCCCACATACCAAGCAAAGCCCGTTGTGCTGCAGTTTTCCTGTTAGCTTGTTTTCTGCTGCTGAAGGTTAACACCCCCCCCCCCATCCAATTCTCTGGGATGAGTGCTTTCTCCCTCCCCCCACCGCGTGGCTGGTATCAGGGAAGATCCCTGCAGGAACCAAACTAACACCCCCCCCCCCCACCCGCCATGAATTCTCTGGGATGAGTGCTTTCTCCCTCCCCCCACCGCGTGGCTGGTATCAGGGAAGATCCCTGCAGGAACCAAACTAACACCCCCCCCCCCCCCACCCGCCATGAATTCTCTGGGATGAGTGCTTTCTCCCTCCCCCCACCGCGTGGCTGGTATCAGGGAAGATCCCTGCAGGAACCAAACTAACACCACCACCCCCCACCCGCCATGAATTCTCTGGGATGAGTGCTTTCTCCCTCCCCCCACCGCGTGGCTGGTATCAGGGAAGATCCCTGCAGGAACCAAACTAACACCCCCCCCCCCCCACCCGCCATGAATTCTCTGGGATGAGTGCTTTCTCCCTCCCCCCACCGCCTGGCTGGTATCAGGGAAGATCCCTGCAGGAACCAAACTAACACACCCCCCCCCCACCCGCCATGAATTCTCCCTCCCCCACCGCCTGGCTGGTATCAGGGAAGATCCCTGCTAGCAAAACGCGAAAAGCTCTGGGCCAATCCTCCCCCCCCCCTTTGCACTTGGCTAAATGCAGGGAAGGATTTCTTTTCAGCCACAGGCAAACAGCCCAGTAGGAACGGCCACCTCAGTCCCCTTAATTAAATTCCCTTATTTCAACCAGGTTACCCTAAGCGATATCACTCTCCTGAGGATTACACAGCAAGATAAAGAACGGATGTTGCTTGAATGCCAGCAAACACCGGGACCATACGCTGCCAGGCTCTGTCAGGCAATGATACCAGATTACTTGCTACTAGCATGGCGTGGTCAAGTGTCCTACCATGGAGGACGGAATAAGGCTGCACTGCCCAGAAACCTTGTGGCAAGGCTTTTGGAGTACCTCCAGGAGAGCTTCATGGAGATGTCCCTGGAGGATTTCCGCTCCATCCCCAGACATGTTAACAGACTTTTCCAGTAGCTGTACTGGCTGCGAATGCATCCCAAGTGCTCAGGGCAAATTAATCATTAAAAATGCTTGCTTTTAAACCATGTTTTATATTTTAAAAGGTAAACTCACCTGAGGTCCCTTCCATGGGGTCATGGTCTTGGGTGCTGGCTTGGGAGGCTTGGGAGGGTACTTCAGTCAGGGTGAGAAACAGTTCCTGGCTGTTGGGGAGAACGGAGAGCTGGGTGCTCTCTGCCAGCTCGTCCTCCTCCTCCTCCTCTTCCCCTTCCACGGAATCATCAGGTGTACCTGATGAGATTATCCCCAGCTCGGAATCCACAGTCAGAGGTGGGGTAGTGGTGGCGGCCCCCCCTAGAAATGCATTTAGCTCAGCGTAGAAGCGGCATGTCCGCGGCTCTGACCCGGAGCGACCGTTTGCCTCCTTTGCTTTTTGATAGGCTTGTCTGAGCTCCTTGACTTTCACGCGGCACTGATCTGTGTCCCTATTGTGGCCTCTCTCCATCATGCCCTTGGAAATTTTTTCATAAGTTTTGGCATTTCGTCTTTTCGAACGCAGTTCAGCTAGCACTGAATCCTCTCCCCATATAGAGATCAAATCCAGTACCTCCTGTACGGTCCATGCTGGTGCTCTTTTTCGATTATCAGCCTGCATGGTTACCTGTGCTGATGAGCTCTCTGTGGTCACCTGTGCTCTCCACGCTGTGCAAACAGGAAATGAAATTCAAATGTTCCCGGGGCTTTTCCTGTCCACCTGGCCAGTGCATGCGAGTTCAGATTGCTGGCCAGAGCGGTCACAATGGTGCACTGTGGGATAGCTCCTGGAGGCCAATAACATCGAATTGCGGCCACACTAACGCTAATTCGAATTGACAAATTCGATTTTGGCGCTACTCCGCTCGTCGGGGTGGAGTACAGAAATCGAATTAAAGGGCCCTTTAATTCGAATTAAATGGCTTCGTTGTGTGGACGGGTCAAGCGTTAATTCGAATTAAGGCAGCTAAATCCGAATTAAAGTCGTAGTGTAGACCAGGCCTTAGTCTTCACTTTTCTTCCTCCTCTTGTGCTCCTAACTCACCCCTCATACTGTTCTCCTTCACCCTACCTCTATACCACAGTTTAAATGTGAAATATTTAAAAAAAACAATGTAGAACTATCAAGCTGTGCACACAAGTAGCCTATGAAACCAAATATTATCATTGCCCTCAGCTACACTCCTACAACTTCTCTCCTACTGTTTGTTACACTCATTTCCCAAGTCTTGTTTTAGACTGCAAACTCTTCAGGCAGTACCATCTCTTCCAATGTACCTGTACAACTCCTAATACAAAGCCCCAATCCTGAATGGGGCCATTGGGTGCTACCACAATAATAATGCTAAGAAGAAAGAAGTACAGATGTATGCATCTCTTTCTGCTGTGCACACAGTCTTGAACCGAGTAGTGCTGGCAGCACTGTAACCACTGACAGACAAGGTTTCCTCTGGCAGCCCAGATGGGTGTGAAATTGCCTGTAAACGATTCATGTATTTCTCAATTGACAATTGAAAGTCTAGTCTTACCCATTTGCCTGAACTGGAAGATCTAGAAAGAAAAGAAGAATTTTGTGTTTTTTTCCCCCTAGAGTAAGTCATTTAATTCAGCAAATAGCAGATTAAAGGAAACCTAATATTAACTTTTTTAAAAATAGTAACCTCACCTAGTTGTGAAATGATGTGGATCATTAGCACATCTTGAATATCATTAAGCTAAAACTCCAGAAAGCTGCCATGTTCCCTGTGTGATTTCAATTTGTGAAATAGTCTGCCTGGGAAGAATATGTCTGGAGAACCAGTGAAATGACAACATCACAATGACACAAGACAGTGGAAGGATCTGTAGCTGAGCTGTTTACAACTCTTTTTGTTAACATATTGGATAAATGATGTCTTTGTTAAGAACTCAACACCCTTGCACATTCAATTAAGAAGTTGGAACTCACAACAAAATGCTCCGTGACACCAAAGAAGTCTTCCAGTAAAATTAGGAAAGACCAGATTTAACATTCCTATGGTCTTGTCTAGCCAAAGTAGTTGTATCACTTAACTTTACCAGCATGATTAAAGCGGTGCAACTCCTCTAGTACTGACGCCACAATACCAAAATAGAAGTACTTATACTAGTATAACTGCATCCATGCTAAGTGTTGTGCTGGTATAACTATTTAAGTTTAAAAAAAAAAAAAAAAACATACTCCTAACCAAGTTAGCTATACTAGTATAAAAACTGCGTGTAGATCTCAAAAGATAACCCCTTCTGCATGTGCAAATATCAAGAGTAGATGTGGAATTTGCATGGTGATACCACCACACATCTGCAGGGAGCATGACACACATAGGTTGATCTTCCCCACTTCCCAGAAGACAGATACTGCTCTGTTGCCATAGTGGCACAAATATGGAACAGCATCTCAGATGGCAGAAATCAAACAGAGATAATCTGCACTTTTCTTACACCAGTGCAGCATATCTACAGCAGGGTTTGTACCGGTGTAGCTAAACCAATGCAAAGAACTCCAATGTAGACAAGGTTAGAGCATGCTGAAGGAGGAGCTCTGTACATGTGCCAGTATACAGCTAGACAACTTCACTGGAGGCAAAATCTGTAAGGAGGAAGGAAACAAACAACAAAGCAACCAACACATCCACATCCAGACACTCCTTTGAAGAAATTGCCAGAGAAGTTTGAGCACTAAAGCTTACCATTTTGCACAAAAGTGTTTTAAGAATACAACAAGCTTGAAAAACTGCTAAATCGTGCTTTTCAACCAGAAGAACCAGGAGTCAGCTAAAAACATAGGCTATGGCTACACTCTGAGGCTTTTAGCAACACGGTGAGAACATACGAATGTTTAGCATATCCTTGCAATGCCGGCTACAAAAGTGCCATGCAAATGCTTGTGCTCACTTTCTGGTGACACTGTAAATAAGAAGAGGGCAGCATTATCTCCTGTAAATGTAAACAAACTTGTTTGTGTTAGCAATTGGCTGAAAAAGAAGTAGGACTGAGTGGACTTCTAGGCTCTAAAGTTTTACATTGTTTTGTTTTTGAGTGCAGTTATGTAATAAAAAAAATCTACATCTGTAAATTGCACTTTCACGACAAAGATTACACTACAGTACTTGTATGAGGTGAATTGAAAAATACTATTTTTTATCATTTTTACAGTGCAAAAATTTGTAATAAAAATAATATACTTTGTATTCAGTGTTGTCACTGAAATCAATATATATGAAAATGTAGAAAAACATCCAAAATATTAAATAAATTTCAATTGATAGCCTATTGTTTAACAGTGCAATTAAAACTGCAATTAATCGCGATTAATTTTTTTAATCACAATTAATTTTTTTGAGTTAATCGCGTGAGTTAACTGTGATTAATTGACAGCACTAACTAAAATCAATTTTAAAACCATTTGAGCTAAACTGGTGAGAACGCATGTGTGGACACACTAATTTAAATTGGTCTGCTACTGGTTAAATTTGAACCTGTAAATTTACTTAAACCAGTGAACTGTGTGTAGATCAGGCCTAAGGGTCAAGTTAGGTTAATTCTCTCTCATTAGAAAGAGATCCTGCAGGCCAAAAGATGGCCTCCCTCAGGGACACCTCTTTAGTCCCACTGCCTTCAATTTAAACCTAGCTTTATAATTAAGCTAAATCATATAAGCCAGATATTAATTTAAATAAGAATGTCCAACACAACATTTTGCACTGGTTTAACTAAATAGGTTTAAAAACCACACTTTCACTTAAATCCATGTAACTTTGATTATGGACAAGGAAGGCCTTATTCTTTGTAACAATATACTATTCTGTTGATGCAAAAGAAGAAATATTTTCCAGCCTCTTAATGTACTGGCTCTCAGTACCAACAGGAATAAAAGCAGTAAAGTCTTTGTCTCCTTAGAGCAAGTAGATATGACTCAGTTTATACAAGAAACAGATCTATTTAGTCACTTGTAAGACTTTAAACCTACTATGGAAACATCCATCATATATTCATGTTCCTTTCCCAAACTGTAATGGCAAAATTATTCTTCATCTAGAATGAAAATCTCTCTTCTGTGCTCTGTACTTATGTGCAAATTTCCACTTATGTCAATGAAAATTCACGCACAAAAGATATAATATATGCAGTGTGGACCGAAGAGAAGATTTTGTTGATCATTCACCCTCAGAGCAAACTGCCTGCTGGAATGCAACAGTTGAAAAAGCAGCCCCCAATGAGAGAGACATCAGTATGTACAGTTTTGAAGGAAACAGAACAGAGACAGGTTCTTCTAGACAGGTATGAAAACCCAGTTTAAGAATTTTTTTTTAAAATAAATAACTCAAAACTAATCACTGTAATTTTCTTTAACAATACTTGTTAGCATCCTTTCCATTCTCAAAAAACTAATGCCTTTTTAGTCATTAAAAACTAAGTTTACAGTAATATTTAGTTCATATATGTAAGTGCTAACTATGAACAAATTATTATGCTCCCAAACTAAATTTAAAGATATACACTCTACTTAAAGTGTACTGAACTAAATTTTACAAATCTTACATTTACTGTATAGAGCAATTTTTATCCTGAAGGCTCCAAAAGAACCAGGATTTAAGTTTATTTTTGTTGAGACCCTCTCCTTCCCCACAGCCTAACACTATCAGAGTATTTGAGGGTAAAATTAAATTTTTTTTGAAGGAGATTATATCTGAGTTTCTTCTGTCTCCCAATACAATTAGTTGTTGAAGTTAATTGAATAACTAGCAGAACCCAAATACACATCCCGCCTCCCTAAACTACGCTAAACGGACGTTATTCTTAACATTGGATTAAGGAAACTGAAGTGGATGGTTTTACCAGCTCTCAGATCTTGCAGAATCTACTTTTATTTTTAAGAACAATCTGATCATATGAGATATTCTAATGCCATAAGCTTTTAATTTAATGTCCATGCTGAAGTGCTTGTTGATTCAAAAGAGCTTGCTTTTGTCCACTTCATCTTGGGCTATGATGATGGAAACAGAGAAGTTTTCTATAAGGCTCAGAGTTCTAGAGGTACTGTACATAGCTAACAAAAAAAAAAAAAAAAAAGTAAGACTTGTAGTCAAGCATATAAAAATTGAACTCCAAAATTATGATTTTAGAAAGAAAAGACCATCTGTTCTGAAAAAGTTAGACTCTATGTAACAAGGCACAGCAGCAGGGGTGAAAGTGAGCTGGTATGGGCTGGTACTCTATACCGGTAAGAACCCCCCACACTGGCCCACACCCAGCCCACATTAAAGCACTGCCGTGGTCCTTGCCCCTTTTGCCTTCCCTGTCGGCGGCTCTGCAGGTATGGACCCTACCGGCAGGGCCGCTGATTTGGGGGGGCGGGGGGGGGAAGGGAGAGGGAGAGTAGGGGCAGCAACATTAAAGCGCTGCCAATGTTGCTGTCCCTTCCCCCCGTTGGCGGGGCCACCGATGGGGGTTGGGGGGGAGCGCAGCAACGTTAAAGCGCGGCTGCGGCAAAGGACCCTGCAACGCTTTAGCCGCTACCCCTTTTGCCCCCCTGGCTGCTGACGGGGGGTGGGGGGAGGCAAAAGGAGCAGCTGCCCTGGGGCCAGCGATTTAAAAGGGCCCGGGGCTCCGGATGCCGCTACCGCAGCAGTGGCGTCTGGAGCTCTGGGCCCTTTAAATCAACACGGGAGCCCTGGGCAGTGCGGGCCAGGGGCTGGCTGGGGGATGCTGACCCCCAGCTCCGCCCCTTCTGGGGGCCAGAGCCACCCCACTCCCGTACCGGTAAGTGGCCTCAGTTACTTTCACCCCTGCGTAGCAGGGCCCCCTTTGCTCCTACCTCTGCTCTGCTCCAAAAACCACTCCGAGACCCTCTGGCTCAGCAATCACCGGTGTAGTTTATTTAGTGTGCAATTCCCACCACCACCTTCTCACCCCAGCCAGCTTGGGGGATTCTGCCTTAGGGACTTCTCAGTCTCTGCAGGCAGAAGAGAAGAGCTCTCAGCTGTGCCCAGTGAGCACAGCTTCTCCTTCCATTCTCTGGCTTCCCCCCTTCCGTCTGCCCCCCCGGCTTCCTTCCTCTGAGGCTTTTATGCAGCCCTAGGCTATTTAGGCGGACAGCTGTTTCCCCTTTGTCAATCAGGTACAGGTGTCTCTAGCCAGTTCCATTTTATCTACCTTAAGTGGAGTTGATGTGACAGAGGGCTGGCTCAGGAGTCCCAGCTCTAACAGATTTTATGTAAAAAAAAAAAAAAAAAAAAAAGGCTGTTCAAAATTGAGCTTGAGTTCCAAAATATAAGAGGGAAGTTATAAGCATCTGTCTGTAAAACAGGAACTGTCCCTCACTGGGCACAGCTGAGTGAATGTATGACTAGTGTATTCCTCTAATTTCAGTTCCAACTTTTTGCTAACCTTGCATTTCTAAAGGTATTTTAGAGCTTGGACTTTTTGGGATTATTGAGACAATGCCTGTGGATTGACCCATAACTTCAGTGTGCCTGAAAATACCTACAAACCTGATGATTGACTCTCAGGGTAGGTTTCTGATCCATGGACTTTGTGAGCCATGGAATAGGAGGTTCTTTGTTTGCATAAAAGTGACCCCATTTGGTGATGCTAGCGACCTCAGAAACTCCTGGGAGACATTCCAAGCGGAGGGAGGGGAAGAACCAGCCTAGACAACATCTGAAGAAAAGGAAGAAACCTTACTGCTGTGGCCAATGACTACGCAATCCTACCATGCCTGACAAAGACGCTTGTGATTTCTCTACCCTCCCAGCCAGCCACCAAGGGGTACGAGTCCAGCAACATGGAACATCTAAAGTTCATCATCTACAAGCAAGTAACCTCTAGTCAGCCATCAAGTTAGTCGATGTTTGACATCTGAGCTGATAAGACCACCAGGTAATCTTTTCAGCTACATGCCAGCTTCCTGAAGTTCAATGAAACCAAGAGAGTTGCAACAACCATCCTGCCAAAGTATCAGCCTTTTCAGTTTGGTTTTGTTTTCCAATCTTTATAAAGTAGAGGGATGGGGGAGGGATAGCTCAGTGGTTTGAGCGTTGGCCTGCTAAACCCAGGGTTGTGAGTTCAATCCTTGAGGGGGCCATTTGGGGATTTAGTTGGGGATTGATCCTGCTTTGAGCAGGGGGTTGGACTAGATGATCTCCTGAGGTCCCTTCCAACCCTAATAATCTATGATTCTATGATCTACCTCTGCATTCTTGCACTTGTTCTTAAACTCTTAACAGATGGCTGGTAGTGAGTGTGTGTGTGTACATGAAGGAGTGCAGCACCTGTAGAACAGTTTCTCAAATATCTAAAACAGACCTTGAACAATCTCGTTGTCTAAAAGATCATAAATACTTATTTTCGTGATGTTAGGAAATGTATGTTTAATGCTTAGAAATGTTATTTTCACCTAAAATGGAATATTAAATGTAATAAGCTTGGTCATCGTGTATTTTACTGTAATGTTTCATTGTAACCCTATGTTAAGGGGTGAGGGAAAGAAGTTATTGGCTATTGACTATTACCTAGCTATCAATAATTTATAATAATAATAATTAATGGAGATATCCCATCTCCTAGAACTGGAAGGGACCTTGAAAGGTCATCGAGTCCAGCCCCCTGCCTTCACTAGCAGGACCAAGTACTGATTTTGCCTCAGATCCCCAAGTGGCCCCCTCAAGGATTGAACTCACAACGCTGGGTTTAACAGGCCAACGCTCAAACCACTGAGCTATCCCTCCCCCCACTGCAGGCTGCTGTAGTAGGAAAAGGGCCTGAAACATAAGCTCTTGTATCAGAGGCCTGGTATGAGGCCTGAGCTAAAGTAGTGGTCAAAACTTTGCTGATATAAAGCAAAATCAGGCTGTAAGCTAGAGGCAGACCCTGCTCACAGAACAGGGCTGATATTGCAAAAACGCACATTCCTAAGAAGAGCTAGGCACAGAGCACTCACGCAAACACATTCCAGAAGGGTGGTACCAGAACACCTCGATACCAACACATTCCCTAAAGATAACAGGAACACGCTGACCCATCCTAAAGAAGGTCAGAATGATGGACAGAGATGTACAGGGTGATGGGTGGTAACCGGCTATGTCACGGTGTAAACTAACTATGCCAGAAGGGCAGTACATAACTACTTTGTACTGATGTATAAAATGGGGTCTCAAAGGCAGCGTCTCTGGCCAGCCTAGGGGGGAATGGAAAGTCCCGCCATTCACTGAGCTGCGCCCATTGTCACAGGCATACATGTGCTAGTGCAGGGGTAGGCAACCTATGGCACCTGTGCCGAAGGCGGCACGCGAGCTGATTTTCAGTGGCACTCACACGGCCCGGGTCCTGGCCACCGGTTCGGGGGGCTCTGCATTTTAATTTAATTTTAAATGAAGCCTCTTAAACATTTTAAAAACCTTATTTACTTTACATACAACAATAGTTTAGTTATATATTATAGACTTATAGAAAGAGACCTTCTAAAAACGTTAAAATGTATTACTGCCACGCGAAACCTTAAATCAGAGTGAATAAATGAAGACTCGGCACACCACTTCTGAAAGGTTGCCGACCCCTGTGCTAGTGTAACTGTAGACACCAACCCGGGGAGCTAGGACTGTGCTTCGTCGACAATAAATCTGGCCGGGTGCCTTCGTATCGTAACGGATCTGGGCGGTTCGCTCGAGGTCTGCTGTGCCAGCTGTCTGCACAGAGCTGGGAAGGCACACAGAGAGAATACATACACACAGAGCCGAACATCTGACAACAGCTGCCTTAACTGGTATCAGAGCTATAGTCTCAACATTAGCTTCAAACTGGAAGTGATCTGACCCTACCTATATCAGTAACTGTGATTCTTTGAGATGTGCTGTCTACATATATTCTTCTTTTATGTGTGTATTTTCCCCATTCACTTGAGATAAGTTTCTGGCCAGCAGCCGTTGGGGTCATGCATGCATCCTGTGTGTCTTGTGCTTGTGGGTATAAAGGACTGGCCTAATTACACTTCAATTCCTTCGCCAATACCAAATCCAGGTTTTATAAGCCTCTGTAGTAGCAGGGAAGGAGGGCGAGTTGTTGCATACATACGGATAAGGTTAAGATGTTGTCACTGTTATTTTTAGTAAAGTCAAGGACAGGTCATGGGCAATTGTAGCGGGGAGGTTACCCGCTCCTGCCCTGAGGGGTTTAAAGCAGCCCTGGAGGAGGGCTGTGGAAGGGCAAGACACCTGGGCTGATTGGGAGGAAGCAGGCTCAGCTGGGGCCACTCCCCAATCAGGGCCCAGCTGGCCCTATAAAGGCTTGAGCCAGGAGCTCAAGCAGACAGTCCCTCTCCGCGCTCAGAGAAAGAAGAGCCTGGCTGCAGGGAGCTTTACCAAGTATCTGGAGTGGAGCAGGGCTGGGGATAGGCCAAGGGAGCTGGGGAGCTCCGGTGTAGGAAAGCCCCAGGCTGCAGGCCTGGTAAGGCCTATTAGGTACTGGGTTGCAGGGGGCAGCCCACAGGTAGCCAGAGGCAGCAGATCCAAACCCCTTTGCTTGTGATGAGTGGCTATACACTGCAGTCTGCCCCAATGAATAGGGGCTAGATGAGGACTGGCAGTAGCCAAGACTGAGGCGAAGTGGGGATAGTGGGTGAGGGCGCTCCTGGCTGGAAAATGAGCTAATTCCCAAGGACGACCAATAGGAGGCACCGCAGGGGTGAGTCCATATCCTTACAGCAATAAACAAAAATTCACTAGAGCCTGTGACCTGTCCGTGACTTTAATAAAAATAACTGGGGGGCAGGGCTAGTTGGGGGGAGGAATGGAGTCCCATGGGGGGTGGGGGGACTGACAGGCCGGGCCCCCCGTTATGATGGGGGGCACAGCCCCAGCTCCAGCAGCCAAAGCGGGGAGTGCACAGCCCCCCGCTCTGGAGCTGGCCACAGCTGCGTGACAGGGGTGTGCAGTCCCGGAAGCAGCCCCCACCAAGACCGAGCTGGGCATGGGTGGGGGGCTCATGGCCCTGGGACGCTGTGAGGAGGGGTGCCAAGTGAACTACAGTGAAACTACTAACCCTGAGCTCTTTAAGATCAACAAATAATCCAGGATAGCTGGAATTTGGGTGCCAGTAGCAGATAAATGGTGCTAACAATGTCCAAAATATTTATTTTTTTCTAATACTGGATAAAGCATCTTTAGAATAAAGGGGGAAAATAATGGTGCGGACGACAATCTATAAAAAACAATTATTTTCACACTCCAACAATTGCACCTGGTCCCTCGTGTTACTGGTGGGTGAAAAACACAGGAGCAAATAGGACTCAGCTCTAGCTGGGCTTTGAGATCATTAACTAAAATGTAATGCAGCAGCTGTCTGAAATTTAGAACTACTGATGCTGAAAACCTGCTACTGTTTAATACTCATTTACTTTCAAGATAGCATTTTTGTCGGAGCTTTATTTAGAACAAGAATATAAATGCCATACTGTATGCTATACAAATATGCACACATAAACGTGTTACAAAACAGCTAAAGGTTTGGCTTAAACTATCTAACTAGAAAATTCTGTCCTAAAGCTGAAATCCTCTCACTATTCTGCATATGTATCATATCTGAACATCAGATTCTACATTGACCGCTGTTCTATAGATATTTGACAGAAGACTTGTCAGTTGCAATTTTATGCAACACTGAGTTCAGGATTAAGTTTTGGTCATAATTTTTTATTTCTTGGTGGACAGTGAATACTTTACTATACAGTAGAACCTCAGAGTTATGAAGACTTCAGGAATGGAGGCTGTTCTTAACTCTGAAATCTCTATCTCTGAACAAAACGTTATGGTTGATCTTTCAAAAGTTTACAACTGAACATTGACTTAACACTGCTTTGAAATTTCACTATGAAGAAGAAAAAGGCTGCCTTCCCTTTTTTTACTTTTAACAGTACTGTACTATATTTGCTTTTTTGGGGTCTCTGCTGCTGCCTGATTGAGTACTTCTGGTTCCAAGTGAGGTGTGTGGTTGACTGGTCAGTTCGTAAGTCTGTTGTTCATAACTCTGAGGTTCCTCTGTAATTTGTGTGTACATTTTTGCTTTAGACCTTCAACTAAATGTTTTACTTACAAATTCCTGTTAAATATACAATTTGAAAGATAAAACTTGAATTTTATACCAATCCAGAGTACTGATTTCTTTCCCCAACACACATTTTGTTTTTCCATAGAGAATGCAAGCCAACATGGTTCTATTTTATTTATTCATAAGACCCAGGAATGATGTCAACTGAGCTCGAGAAACAGAATCTGTTATTGTTACCTTGCACTTTCTCGTCTAGCTTTGCATCAGCACCAGTTAGTCATACACAGTAGGGTATTTTGTTTCATTTAGGTAATTTTTCAGCAAGTATAGGTTTTTAAAAAATACCATAGATATCTAGAATCCCAAAGTCGGGTCAAATTTAGGACCAAATTACTTCTTTGTGTTCCTTTAAATAAACAGTCAGAAATCAGGAAAGGTTACAAACAATCTTTACTATGGAATTACATTTATTTGTAAGAAACTTCTCGGTATGGGTGACCATACAACGTAAACTGGGGGGAGGACACGACAATAACATGTGAACTGAAGCCCCTAAAGTATTGCTTTTTTTAAAAAATGTAAGTACTTGAAAATAAAGGCTTATACTAAAAGTGCCTCTTCAACCAGAACTACAGTATCCTGTGATGCTATAATGATGTAGTTAACATTCATTACAAATTTACATAATGAAATCATTACAGAAACGTTTCAGGCACCATAATGTAGAGTGGCAAGATTTACTACTTTTGCATAAACCAGATGCCAAACGGCTCTGCAAAGTCTTCTACTTTAAACTGACCTTACTCACAGCATCACCACATATGGTATACATGAAATACACAATAAGGAAGGAACGCTGAGGAAGATAGAATAGACACCATTCAGTTCCCTTTTTCATCTCTGTAATTTCAGCCTTTTTTTTTAATTAAGAAAACTAACCTTGTGAGACATTTAGTCAGAAACAGAAATAACTGATCATGGAGAGAGGCGGCTTGATGCTTCTGGGATTTGCCAAATGCTTTTCATGGCGAATTGTTACAAAGTACTGTAACTACAAGAGCTACAGTGAAAAATTCTGACAAAGTCGGGGTAGGATTTGTTCTGTATATACAAAACTGTAGTTTATTATTTAACAGTGGAGCTTGTTCTTTCTTATTACTATGTCTTCACCTTGCAATGCAGTTTTTAGCTGTTAACAGGAAAAGTTAATGGAACTGTTTTATATACCGATAAAATTGTCACAAGTGTTCCAGTATACAAATGTGCTTGTCATTCCCTGAAGCAAAATCCAATTTCAAAGAATGAAAAAAAGCAAGATCAATATAGATCGTCTGACTCCATTTAGTAAGAAAGGCCGGAGATAGATTTTAAACAAGCTTTCACCAGACATGCAGTCATTTACTTTTTCCAGTAGGGTACCCAGCTAGCATGGAAGGGAAAGGGATTATTAAAAATTATTATTTTTAAATCACTTAAATATCACTTTAAGGAAAAATATATGGACAATATTATGCTAGGATAAATCACCAATTGTATCCTATGAAACTATGATTGCAAAGACACACAGCTTCTCCAATATGTTACACTTACATTCTTGACCGTCTTCCCTTCTTGGCTAAATTAATTTAATTTAGGAAAAAAATACAGCCAGTTTGTCCCCACATGAGCATCAGTCAATACTGGAAACTGCATCTCCTGCTGATTTAGCACAGCAGTTGACATACCTTGACAAAAGATCAAAAGACTTCAGAGATCTTAAGAATTTGTGCTTACCAATGATAATTTTACCACAATTATATCTCTGGTATCTGTAGATGGGATATGTTACCGACATAACTAATACTATTGACTATGTAAGGGCTAAGTATTTATTATGATAAACACTCTATTTCTGGTTACAATAATATTATAAATTGCTTATATAACAGCCCTTTGCAAAAACATGAAGTCTATAGGGTGAAATAGAATCAGCTATTGGAAATCATAATAGAATTAAAAATAATTTCAGTTCCTAAATGGATGCTCTATATGCCCTTGATCATACAGCTCTAGTTTCATTTTCTTTGTTGAAATCTGTTAGATCTTCATGAGGCCCTTCATAGTTTAGGTCTGAGGACTTTATATTATGGTATACCCTGGTTCCTTTACATTCAAATTATCAGTAATCAAGTATTTATTTTCATATAATACCTGTTAAAACTGTTTCATAAGCAAAAAATTCACTGACTTCAGTAACTTAAATAGCAATAGATATAACATCTTCTTTTCCTCTTGGAGATCTGTACATTGAAAGCATATCTATTTAAACTGAAATGGAGCAGAAAAAGGTAGCAAGGACAGCAAAAAAACAGAATGATTGTTAAGTTGTGCAGCAAGCTTGTTTTGTTGAATTTTACATTTGTTCATATTAACCTCTCCTGTGTTCAAAAATTACATTTTATAGCACTCAGTTAAAGCTACTGCATAGTAAATGAAAGTGGAAAACTTGGATGTGTTTTTTATCCCGTAAATACACTGAATATTAAGAAAATAAATTGGTTCTTTAAACCTACTCTGTAAATCTCTGCTTGCTATATCACAGCATGACACTGTGCACCTTTGGATCATAACTCAACTAAGCGGAATGGGACGAAGGTATGTAGGCTGCCAATAACCTGCTTCCTCTCTGAAAAACAGATTTCTTCACAAGCAAGCCAAATGGATACCTCCTCACTGGTTTGTGAATGAAGACAGCGCTATTGTTCTACTGCTCAGCTGAGGCAATAAGAGGAAAGATGAAAACGGAGGTTTGCAAGTTTTTAGAATATTCTAAGGCTATGCACAGTTTCCTCACACTTCATAATTCTCTACAGATTTGAAATAACCATCAATTCTTCCACATTTGCCATGACAACAAATGGGAGCTAAGCCTAACTCTTAGGGTCGGCCAGGTGCCCGGTTTTCAACCGGAAAGTCCAGTTGAAAAGGGGACCTGACCGTGTCCAGTGAGATCTACTGACCGGACACCCAAAGACTGGTTACTGAGAGTGGGGGAGGCACCAAGTCATCATCTGCTCCAGCCTCATCTCAGCTGGGGCTGCCTCCTACCTCCGTTGGGCAGCTGCAGCTCCAGCTCCTGCTCCTCAGGCAAGTCCCTCCTGACATGGGGTGGGGTGGGAGGGAAGAGGAGTGGATGTGGTGGGGAAGAAGTGGAGCAGGGCTCTGGAGGGAAGAGGGAGGGTAGGGGAGACTCCTTCTGAAGTGTCTGTTTTTTAATTACCACCAAGCTGGCAACCCTACTAACTCAGTTATGTTTTTTGGTAGAAAATATTTTCCCATGGTCTTAATCATAAAGTTCCAGTTGGGCTTTCCTGACTCGCACCAGGTTGAACCACCAATATCGAATCTTCTTCTAAAAGTTGTTTTGAACAGCACAGAGGCATAAACTGCCTGTACTAGTGCAAGCCCTCAATGCTCATCCTCTCTATGCTGATAAATAGTAGCAGTCAGAAAAGACAAATATAATCAGCTAAACATGCTCAAATAACACACCAACCCAATGAAGAAAGCTCTCAGACACTAAGCACTAACAAATCTTAAAACCATATAGAGACAGTATATATCAAGAGTTGTAGCTATTTGATAAAGGCACAGAACCAGGCGAGCAACAGGTTAGATATGCAGATAAAATTTATTTGTACAGAGAAGTATTCCAGCTGGTAGCAGTGAACTGGCTGCTCTTCCAGAAATTCTGGGAGCTAATCCAGCTTTGGGTTGGATTAAGCTTTTAATTAAAATAGTCTTCCCTGTCTGCATAAAATAATTCTTTTGATCTAAAAATAAGTCTTTTCTAACAGCAAGAAATATCATTTGAAAAGTCACCATTTGCTCATAATTTTTATACAGATAAAAATGAGTACACAGGGCATGTTGGACTGATGCTGCATGAAGGAAGAAACCTCAGGTGTCAGGCTTAGATACTTTACTCTCTGAGCCAACAAGAGCTAAGAGTGGGGTAGTTTCACGAGTCTCCAACAATTCATTCTGACTACGACATGCAGAAGTGTTGACTGTCTAAGGAAGTGGCAGCCACAGCCTGATGTATCCAGGGGTTAAGGTTGCAATGAAACTCAATGCAGCTGAAATGAAGATAAAAAGGGGGATAAGAGGAATCTCTGAAAACCCCCTCAAAAATATTAGAACAAAAATAAGAGCTAAAAATGTAAACTAACAAATTAATTCAGATATGTCGATTTTACTAAACCCTCTAGAACAGCCAAAAAGCTCATCTAGTTTTAAAAACCACCTTTTTGGCCCTTACTATGGAGTTAACAGAGCAAACTGTTCTGAGGGTACAAATACAGCTAAGTGATCTTTGGGGGGAAAAAAACTTATTTGCTCATATTACCTTATTCAACCATTTAGATGTTTAAATTAAATTGTTAGATTTTACTTTAATACAAGTAAATTAATCTGCTTCCCACAATAGTTAATAGTATGAAATCCAGCATTAGCACTTATCTAATACAGCTGGGATCCTCAACCTCCTTTTTGCTGCCATTTATAAAGACAATGATTTGTATTGATAACACTATGTCATGTAGGAACATATTTTCTTAATTTGATTTCAATTAACATATAGTATCTTGGATAAGGATGTGGGTAATATATTGCCAAAGCTTTTTATCAGGGATATAGGGAAGGTGAGTAATTACAATGTTTATTAAAGTAATACCTAATGACACACAGGTTCCAAAGCAGCAGAAAACCTGTGGCCTTCTGGACATGCAAGTCCTAGAGGGCTGTAGATGCTGGTTTCACAGTAAGTCCCAAAGGTCAGCCTTTCCCCCGAAAGGACACATGTTCCCTGAACCCTTCCATCTCTGTGCCAGTGTAGATGAGTTGCAGCACTCCTTGCCTCCTGACCTTCACAGCTCCTTACGCTAAATCAACAATTCACGATTTTCTTTTGGAATTAGAAGAAGTTAATAAGTGTTGCCATCAAATTGTCCTTAAAATTAGAAATCAAACATTCTTTTCCCTTTATCATTTCATTCACTACTCTTTCCTTTGCTTTGATTCAGCTGATTTAGTCTTGCAGTCTGTTTTCTCTAGGTCCATTTATCTAATAATGCTGTTAATTATTTTTGGCTAACACTATTCATATGTCCTTTCTTCAGTTTTTAATGCTTTTCTCATCTTTTCCTACTTCACAATGTATCACATACAGCAGAGGTTCTCACTTGGGGGTCCGTAGCAGGGGCTCCGCCAAGCAGTGCCAGTATTAGACTCGCTGGGGCTCAGGGCAGAAAGCCGAAGCTAGAGCCCTGCTGCAGCAGGGCTGAGGCCCAAGCCTTGCTGCTGAAGCCCGAACAATTTAGCTTTGCAGGGCCCCCTATGACATGGGGCCCGGGGCAATTGCTCTGCTTGCTACCCCCTAATGCCACCCCTGGCTTTTATATGCAGAAAAACAGTTGTTGTGGCAAAGGTGGGCCTGGAGTTTTTATAGCATGCTGGGGGGAGGGAGAGGGAGCTCCAAAGGAAAAAGGTTGAGAACCCCTGAGTAACAGGAGGGTGGAATACTAGATTTACTATTGTGCAGCATTAGGGTGGTTTCTCCAACTTTACTCCAAATTTACTCCTATAAGTTACAACGTTATAAATCTTAGGTGAAGCTTAGCAAAGCACTCATTTTCTACTGTGAGATATACATATCACACAGTGATAGGCACCTTCAAATACCAAAGCTGTTTAGGAGGGGGGGGGAAATCTTGCAGTTACCATAAAAAAAATTTTTTTGGACATAATTCACTAACGTTGACTATTAAAAGCAAACCTGACCAAATAAAAATTTATGAGAACATGTTCATGATAAATAAAACAGTTGAGCTGTGAACAGACCTCTTCAGGTTAACAGAATAACTTTGATAGTTATTTAAAAAATAATTTAAAAAAAATCAGGAAATGCTACCAAAAAGTTGATCTCTCAGAACACTGAAATTTAATTAATTAAAAAACTAAAGAGGCACTGCCAACTCATAAGTTAAGCAGGTCAATTATGGAACAAGGGGCCACCAAATGAAATTAACAGGTAGCAGATTTAAAACAAACACAAGAAAGTATTTTTTCACGCAACGCACTGTCAACCTCTGGAACTCCTTGCCAGAGGGTGTTGTGAAGGCCAGTACTATAATGGGGTTCAAAAGGGAGATAGGTCCATCAATGGCTATTAGCCAGGATGGGCAGGAATGGTGTCCCTAGCCTCTGTTTGCCAGAAACTGGGATTGGGTGACAGGGCATGGATCACTTGATGATAACCTGTCTGTTCATTCCCTTTGGGGTACCTGCCATTGGCCACTGTCAGAAGACAGGATACTGGGCTTGATGGACCTTTGGTCTGACCCAGTATGGCCGTTCTTATGTTCTTAAGTGATCCAGTGTATGTTACTGTTAGTAGTAGAAGTACCGCAGTAATGTCCAACGAATGCAATCAGGATCATAGGTCAATTGTACCAACTATTGTCCAAACATATGGGAAGACATTATCCCTACCCCAAACACCTTAAAATCTAATTTAAGAGGTAACAATGGCATGAAACAAACAGATGGGAAGGATAAGGGAGGACAAGATTAATGGTAATAAGATCACATGGTTACATAAGTTATTATGTACAACTTGGGGGTTCTAAAACAGAACAATGGAAAGTTGCCGCCTCCTCCTCTACTTTCATAAATTAAAAAAAAAGCAGAACATTGCCAAACTCAAACATTCAAAAATCAAGTTAGACCCTCCCCTCTTCCCCATTCAAAAAAAAAAAAAAAATCACTGGTTTAAAATCTTGAGACTATAAGAATAATACATCTGGGTTCTTTTGATTTACTTTTCAGGTTTTCATCCTTTAAGGTATACTTTTTTTCAAAACATTTTCAAGATTTTCTCTACAACCACGCGGAACAGAAACTTACTTTTGTTTTTTTCCTCTCTCTCTCTCTCTCTCTCACTCAAATGAAAACTGGGATTCTCAAGTAATCACTTGGATCCAGGATTTAGGGCTTAAAGAATACCACCAAAATTTGCACGATTCATGATAAAATCATGAGTTGGCAACACTGTCACTGTAACCAAGAGGGCTTTTAAAAGCATAAATAAAATCAACAGAAGTAAACTTAATACATTCAGTAAGATGGGAAAATGTTAACAGATTAATACATTTCCAGATCATGATCTTATAACTGGATCCATACAGGCAGATCTCTGAACATTAATAAAGCCCAACTCCCTGTCTGCATGGATCTGATTGAAGGATCACGACTTAAGTGTCTAACTTTTAGTGCAACTGAATTGCATTTTCATTTGAAACTCTGCCCCGTTAGGTAGTTACTTGTTTTTAATACAATAATCAATTCTCAGAAGTGAATACATAGTCTCTGTTTTATGCGCGTCATCCTTTCAAATCACACCTATAGAATGCCTTGCTGTCATATTTCTGTGTATGACATTTACATGCCTGCATTGCACTAGCATTATTTATTTTGATTTTGGTTAGTTGAGAATGGCCCTCTCACTTTGTTTGCAAAAGTATGTGACAGCGAATCTGTAACTAAATATGATTTTATAATTTCCATCTGTTCATGTGTAATAGTGTTTTATACTGAAGTGCAGATTGTAGTCTGTTAGAAATGCCCTATTACAAGAGAGAATTTTGAGTGGTCATTGTACATACTAATTATTTTTTTAATGAGTGATATATTTAATTTCGAAGCAGAGTGAGAAAGTTGTCCATGGATTAACTCGTTAACTGCAAAAAATGCAGCTTCTACTAATTAAAAATAGTGCTTCATTTCTCGTTTCAATCTTTTAAACAAATTCAGAGTATCCTTATAGTTACAAAAGCATTGCAGTAAAACTGTTGGTTAGCTTCAGAAGTTAGGGAAAAGTATTATACATTCTTCCATATCTCTCCACACAGTTGACTTCTGCTGTGATGCCTACCAGCTATCAACCAATCAATAGTGGCTAGATTAAAAAGCAGTTGGGGGTGGTAGATTTTTCTTGTTCATGGGCTGAATTCAATGGGAACTGAAGTCCCCTTACTTTGGGACTGACACTTTTAAAAACAAGTATTACAAGTTTATATACTATGAATATTCAAACATGATAAAAGGAATCAACACAAGAAATTACTTTAAAGACTCAGGGTTCAAAAATGACTGGTGTTGTGCATGAGGTTGCCACTTGTCCGGGTTTTACCCAGACAGTCCAGTATTTGGCTTCTGTGTCCAGATGCCAGTCTGGTCAAAAAGGGGACCTAGCAGTCCAGTCAGTCTCAACTGATCAGACACTAGACGTCTGGTTACCACGGGGCAAAGGGAGACATCAGGTCATTAACCTGCACCAGCCCCTGCTCAGCCGGGGCTACCTCCTACCTGCAGGCAGGCTCCTTGTCAGGCTGCAGCAGTACAGCCCCGGAGCAGAGGGAGCCCAGCTCCGGGAGGGGGTCGAGGAAGGTGGAGATGATCCAACATGCAACGGGGGCAGGTCCGGGGTGGCAGGAACGAGCGATGGGGGCAGAGGCAGAGAAGGGGGCAGAGTCTCAAGGGGCCGTTTACCAGAAATTAGAAGGTGGTAACCCTATTGTGCATGCTTTAAGGGGGGAAAAACATACCCCAAATTGCTTATCATACAATATTCAATGAATTGTGTCCAAGTTAAATTATAACTTGTTGTGTAAATCATTCCGCTCTCTGGATGGATGACTGTTATAAGCTGAAATAATAAATAATAAAGCTGCCCAAGTACAAACATTTCTCCAAGAATATTATAAAATATTTGTATTTCCAAAGAAATTAAAATCCAAATTAAATATTCATAAGTATTAAGGGTTATGCTTGCACGGTTATGCAGTCCTCTTAAGTTAAGTCATTAAAAGAATAATTTTAGTCTAAAATTATCTTACTTTTACTGGTTTTCTCTGAAGTTTAGTCACCTCACAAAATACCTTCCAATGTCACTTCTTCCCACTCTCTACCCTGATCCGCTCCATGACTTGGTGTCTGCTACATGATAACCAGCAGTGAGACAGCACACAAAGAGCAGCATATAAACCATTTTTCATTTTGATCGGCTTATATTAAAAACTTTCACTCATGATGAAAAAGTCTTTTTATACCCTGCCGGTGACCTGCACTGGGTTTTAAATAATATAGTATATTTTAATATAATAATAGGCTTTAAGATAATGATTATTCTAAATTAAATTAGCAACAACACTTTGCACTTAGAGCACTTTTCGTACAAGACCTTTACAATCATGAACTGCTGAAGCTTAACATTCCTGTGAATTCAATAGGTCAATATATTTTAAACATCTTCTAAATTTTTCTTCCCATGACTATTTGAAGGTATGTCATTTCAAACTTGTCCCCAGCAGTGAAAACACTGCAATGTTGCGCATCACATGCATTGGAGAATGGAGCCAGTGTAGGATTACCAACCCTCCCGGATTGGCCAGGAGTCTACCAGAATTGGCCTCAATCTCCCAGTGACTACTAAAAGCAATCTGCGAAATTTTAATAGGCCAAAAGTCTGGCCGGCGGTGCAGCAGGGCTAAGGCAGGCTCCCTGCCTGCCTTGGCTCTGCGTGGCTCCCGGAAGCGGCCGGCATGTCTGGCTCCTAGGTGCAGAAGAGGCCAGGGGAAGGGGGGTGCGTGCGCTGCCTCCGTGTCCCGCCCCAAGCGCCAACTCCGCAGCTCCCATTGGCTGGGAACTGCGGCCAATGGGAGCTGCAGGGGCAGTGCCTGCAGGCAGGGGCTGCGCGCGGAGCCACCTGGCTGTCCCTAAGTCTAGGAGCAGGACATGCAGGTTGCTTTTGGGAGCTGCCCGAGGTAAGTGCTGCCCAGAGCCTGCACCCCTCATCCCCTTCCGCTCAAATCCCCTACCTCAGCAGTCTTGGATGATGACCCAACACATGTTCTAAGAACACTTTCACTGCAGATTTGACAAAATGCAAAGAAGTTTCCAATGTGAAATTTCTAAAGATACAGCATTCGACCCAAGATTTAAGACTCTGAAGTGCATTCCAAATCTGAGAGGGACAAGGTGTGGAGCATGCTTTCAGCTGTCTTAAAAGAAGAACACTACAGAAACTACAGAACCTGAATCACCAAAAAAGAAAATTAATAGTCTGCTGGTGGCATCTGACTCACATGATGAAAATGAACATGCATCGGTCCGTACTGCTTTGGATCATTATCAAGCAGAACCCATCATCAGCATAGACACATGTCCTCTGGAATGGTGGTTGAAGCATGAAGGGACATATGAATCTTTAGCGCATCTGGCACATAAATGATGCTGGCTACAACAGTGCCATGCGAACGCGTGTTCTGACTTTCAGGTGACATTGTAAACAAGAAGCAGGCAGCATTATCTCCCACAAATGTGAACACACTTGTTAGTCTGAGCGATTGGCTGAACAAGTAGTAGGACTCAGTGGATTTATAGACTCTACAGTATTACATTGTTTTGTTTTTGAATGCAGTTATTTTGTACATAATTCTACATTTGTAAGTTCAACTTTCATGATAAAAAGATTGCACTACAGTACTTGTAATGTGGGAATTGAAAGACTTTTTTACAGTGCAAATATTTATCAAAAATAAATATAAAGTGAGCACTGTACACTTTGTATTCTATGTTGTAATTGAAATCAATATATCTGAAAATGTAGAAAACATCCAAAATATTTAAATAAATGGTATTCTATTATTGTTTAACAGCACGATTATTTGCGCAATTAATTGCGATTAATTTTTAAATCACGCTGACATGGCTTGCACCCACCTGGTACTGGATGCCACCTGTACTGGGATTTCACTGAGCCTCTCCTGCTCTATTAGTCTGGGTTCCCACTCTGTTTTGCTGAATTAGGCTCTCCAGCCTCTTGCAGCACACACAGCCAGCTGCAGCCACAGGCTGAAGTCAGCTCTGTGTGAGAGGACTCCCCTAGCACTCACGTGCACACCCCTTTTGGGAGACAAACCCAAAATACCACTGTCTTACACTGTACAGAAATATCTGTACAGTGCAAGCTCATAAAATGTGCCCTCTTCCTCAATGTGAAGATAGAGATGCATGACTTCTTGCCCCCTCCCCCCGTTAGAAATTGCATAAACCAGGTTGAGTAATAAATTTTATTAACTATAAAAGGCAGATTTTAACTGGTTCAAGGGAGTGCAAACAGAACAAAGCAGATTACTAAGCAAATGAAACAAAACACGCAAACTAAGCTTGACACTAGATAGGTAGGACACAGATTAGCAAATTCTCACCCTGAGTGATAAACAGACTGGCAGATTCTTAAGGAACAAGTTGCCTTGACTTTCCCAGGTTTTCATCCACAGGCTAAAGATCTTAGCCTGGGACCATCACTTCTCACAGTTCAGTCTTTGTTCCTCAGGTGTTTTCAGGTGTGCTGTTGTAGGGAGGGTGAGGACCCCTCATGTTGTCATTGTCCCTCTTTTATATCTTCCCCACACTTGCTGGAAAGCTTTTTTGCTGTGACCTGGGTCAAACAATTTCCATTGTGTAGAGTTATCTCTGAGAGGTTTGTATTGCACACAGTTCCTGGGTTAATTCTTATGCTTGTGTGCATTTCTTCAATAAGCCACTAACATTGTTTGGCCTCATCCAACATAGCACATTTGAAATACAGAGTCATGGTCTATATTCCCAGCTTCAGATACAAAAATGATACATGCGTATAAATTGGATAAACACATTCAGTAAATTATAACCTTTCCCATGATATCTTATAAGATCCATCTTGCATAAAGTATATCTTAGTTATACCATATTCATATCATAACCATATTTCTAAGAAGAATATGGAGTGTAACGTCACGCGCACTATTAATCACGATTCATTTTTTTAATTGCCTGACAGCCCTAATTATTTTCTATTTCAAAGAAAAGTCAACAATGAATGAGGAAATCAAAGTGAGGAGCTATCCTAGAGGCCACTAAAATATTCCTTGCTAACTTGGTGTATTACAAACCACAATGAAAGAAGAGGCGCAGTCCTTCAGTTCAGAATGGGTGCACTGGAGGTCTGGAAACACTGCTAAATCCATCAAACTGGAAGCTTTTAGATAGCTTTGAATAGACTTGAATGAGATCAGTAAGAAGTCAGAGGCCTGAAAATCCAATCTCTCAACCATCAGCATTATGCCATCCCTTGTCTCAACCTGTTTTTTTTCTTTTTGTCTCAGCCTGTTTTTTTTCTTTTTCTTTTCTTTTTTGGTAGCTGTTTTTATCAGAGGATGGGCAAAAATGCTCTTGTTTGAAAAGCCTAAGGAATGTTGGGAGAATGGACACATTGCTATTTGGCTTCCTGTGTACAAAATTACAGATTAGGACCATCTTTTTCAATTTGGAGTGCTAGGCCTTGTCTTAATGGATTTTATTTTAGTACTTTACAACTCATAGGTAACAGAAGATAGACACACAAGGGTAGTGGCAGTCTGAAAATATTAGAAACTTTTCACCTGAGCTCCCCTTATACTTCCCCCGCCACAATTTTCCTCACTACAAAAACATCTGTTTCTGTAAAAAACAAAACAAAACAAAACAGGCTACCCCTCTGCTTGTACAGTATTAGAGACTGGAAAAAAGGTATGTGCACAAAGAACTACTGATCTCTCCAGAGAGGCAGCACAGGTGGTGGAGAGAGATACAAAAAATGAGAAAGGAACTAGATGGCACTAAACTTTATGCTGGTATTTGGGCTGGCAAGGCAGGCAACAACTTGGGATTCCATGCAGGCTTGCGAATCCCAGAACTAAAAGGGAGGCAATTTATCATCCAATTCTTCTCGAAGCTATAGTGGTGGGAAGGCAACGCATGTTATCACATCTTGGAACAATTCAAGCTGTTACACTTGTCTTGGGTTCATTTCCATTGATGGCAGGCGAAGAGGAGTGAATGCACTCCTAGAGTGATGATCTGAAGGTGCAGAACTACCCAAAAAAAGAACCGTAACTTGACAGTGATATCAGTCTCTGCTTATTATCTAGACTCATCCCTCCCCTCTTGTCAATATTTTATTTTTAAAACGCAAGGTTTCTTCCTTCCAGCCCCCATTAAGATCTGTTCTTCTTTAAATCAATTTTGTAGCACTCACCACCATGCTGCTTTAGGGTATGTCTACACTTAAAATGCTACAGTGGCACCACTGCAGTGCTTCTGTATAGACACTACCTGTGCCAACAGGAGGGGGTCTCCTGTCAGTGTAGGTAATCCATCTCCCCAAGAGGCAGGAGCTAGGTTGATGGAAGAATTCTTCTATTGACCTAGTACTGTCCATATGGGGACTTAGGTTGGCTTAACAACACTGCTCAGAGGTGTGTATTTTTCACATCCCTGACTAACATAGTTAAACCGACCCAATTTTCTAGTGCAAACCAGGCCTTAGGCTACGTCTACACTAGAGATCTTACAACGGCATAGCTGTACTGATGCAGCTGCGCTACTGTAAGGTACCCGTGTAGCCACTCTATGCTGATGGGAGAGAGCTCTCCTGTCAACATAATTAAACCACCCTTAACGAGTGGCGGTAGCTATGTCAGGGGAGAGAGTGTCTCCCGCCGACATAGTGCTGTCCACACTGACGCTTCTGTCTGTGTAACTTATGTCGATCAGGGGTGCGTTTTTTCACATCCTTGAGTGACATAAGTTTTACTGACAAAAATGCTAGTATAGACATCGCTTTAGTGATTTAAGAATTGTTTTGTAAAGAGAGGGCTGCTGCACTCCAGGAGCTATTAACAGGCTGGCTTTCCAGTTCCCCTGGCCCTACCCACCTTCCGCTTATCTATAAATAGCTCCTCAAATCCACCACAAGCCCCATGTTAGCTAAGGAGCTAACCACCTCTTTGGCTCCCAAAGTCAGATCCCTCTGCTTCAGCATCTGCTGGTATTCTTCAGCTTCCATAAGCTTTTCTCTCCTCCTCCCCGTAACTGCACCTCCTTTAATAAAACTGTTTCCCCTTTTCCCAATCTACTGAATGCTACTCCCCCCAACAAAGAAACACCCTCCACAAAACACCCACCCTACTTCCGAGATGTTGCCACCTAACCAATTTCCCCTTTACATTTAAAAAAAAAAAAAAAAGGGGGGGGGGGGGGGAGACACACAAAAAACAGAAAAAGCAAACAAAAACCAGGAGTGACGTTATCATCATCATGCATGGACATGATTTCTGCACTACTTTTATTATCCCACACTTTATTCATGGATGCCAAAATTGTCTGTAGTTTAAGTTAAGGATAGTTGCAATATAGCCTCCATGAGGAATTCATCTATACAAAAGTGAGCCTAAATATAAGCATTGTTGTTGATTAAGGAAGCAACTTAGTTTAAATAGTGCACTTGATACATTAGCCCAATTTTTTACTGCAACTATTTGAATAATACTTGCTGCACATATTTTTATTTTGGAATGATTCATTTGTCTTTTCACTTTTGTAAATGGATGCTTCCTGTAGACTTTGAAGTTCACACCCAACTGAGGGTGGACAATGACTACGGGTACGTCTTCACTAGCAACATTAAAGTGCTGCTGTGGAAGCACTTTAACGTGGCTGTGTAGTCGCAGCTATAAAAAACCCACCTCCACAAGGGGAGTAGCTACCAGTGCTGGGAGCACAGCTGTCTACAATGCCACTTTACAGTGCTGAAACTTGCAGTGCTCAGGGGGGTGTTTTTTCATACCCCTGAGCGAGAAAGTTGCAGCGCTGTAAAGTGGCAGTGTAAACAAGGCCTAAGTGTCCAGCAGCTCTTTTACAAAGGTCTTGTGTGTACTTCAGGAACTGAGATAATCACTGTACTGCAAGAAACAAAGCTATTCTTTTCCATTTATTTTCAGCTGTGCACTTTGTTATACTACATTATTGTAGGAGATTTGTATCCCAATGAAAATTAGCCACACACAGCTCTGTATTCGTGCATTTCACAAAAAAATATATTAAAAAGAATGCCCAAAACCTGCATTTCAATACAGCATGAAATACTAATATACTAAGCATGTTTATGGCTAATATGCAAATTAAATATGCCAAATCAAGTCCCCTAATCACAGCTCCCTACTCAAATGTTTTTAGTTGCATAAAAAGAAGCCAACCTTTGACACTGAAAAATAAAAATACCAAAAAAACAAAACAAAACAAACCCCAGAATTAAAACAATATTTCAAGTTGCAAACATGTAATACACAGCTGCTGGCAGTAGTGGTATATAATTATGCAGTACAGATATAGCATTTATGCAAATAAAATTGTTATGCTAAGTGATCAATTTCTTCATTTTCTAAGTGCAGAGACACAATACAATATGTCTGACACCAAAAGAACTTCCTATGAGCATGAAAGGATTTTTGCCGGGGAGGGAGGAAGTGAGGGGGAGAATATAAAAGCACTGATGCATATTTGAATGAATGAGTCAAAAGCTACCAACCTTCTGATGTCAAACTGGGAATTGTAAGTCACACAAACAAACAAAACCTCCTCAAACTTATGCCAATTAATTCATTCAGTGTAACTCCCAGATCCCATATACCTGTGGACCCAACTTCTCTCCCATCCCAAGGGATAATGGGTTTCTGCACACATATGCCTCCACACCCCCAGCTGAAACAAAGCGTCCTCTTTACACACTATCATATCCCTGAATATATACAACTCCAACTTGTATGTTCTGCTATAACACTGTCAGACTTTCTATTAAAAATATAGTAATTGCATTTACAGTGTCACTCATTAAACTCAATATTTTACATACCAAAGATTTTATACTTTCAACACAGACATCATAGTAAAGGTGATGTCAGAAGAAACATGTTTTCACATGGAATGTCAGGGAACCACAGGAAAATACCAGATGTTAGTGCGATATTCTCGGTTTCATTCATACCCAAGCATTAAAAGGCAAACAATAGATTAAACGTACTAGGTACCTTCTGTGCTTTCTTCCACACACTCCTGCCACAGACTGTCCCTTTCACAGCACATATCTAAATTGCAATGAGCATTTGCATGACAATTCTGCATAAATACCAGCAGTATGGACACAAACTTCCTTGTAGGATCCTTTCAGCAGTTGAAAGCAACAACTCTGAGGAGGAGCTTTCAATGTTCACATGGGTGCAAAGTTTACGTAAGTCATTAAATTTTTGCTGCATATGTATCTACTTACCTAGGCCCTATTACCATAGAATGTGAGCAACTATCCTTAATTGGACTCTATGATCTTTCAAATGTTTTGGATAACAAGGTTTTGAGGAAAAAAACATCCACTATCTCTGATTCTAGTGACTGTCCCAATGGTTTGGACCAAGAAATAACTGCGACCAGCCTGAAGACCCATGCATGCACTGAGGCACTATATCTTCACACAAATGAGTCAAAGCAGAAGTTGGGCACACCAGTATTTCCCAGGCAATCTGTGAGCTCTGAACCCTTTGATTTATTAGGATAAAAGCCACCATACCTGGGTGGCTACGGTTAAGAGAAAGTAAAGGTACATCTACACTTAAACAAAAACAAAAAGATACCTGCGGCAGTAGGGTGACCAGATGTCCCAATTTTATAGGGACAGTCCTGATTTTTGGGTCTTTTTCTTATATAGGCTTCTATTACCCCCCACCCCCATCCTGATTTTTCACACTTGCTGTCTGGTCACCCTATGCGGCAGTGAATCTCAGAGCCACCTCAATTGACCAGGCCTTGGTCTTCCTGCTCAAGCAAGAGCCTGGGCTGAGATACCCCCTTCCCTTGCTGCGTTAGAGCCTGGGCTCCAGCCCAAGAGGGAACATCTATACAGCTATTTTTAGTCCCTTATCACAAGCCCAAGTCAGTTGACCCAGCCTCTGAGACTCACTGACACAGAGGGGTGGGATTTTTTTTGGCAGTGTAGACATATCCTTAGTCACTTGTTCACTACTGTTATTTAGAGCTTTGCTCAATGTTAGCTTCTCCTTTTTCTGCTGTTGGCCCATTCTTGCAGTCCTTACACAAGCAAAATTTCCCATGTGAATCAATTTCTGTATGATCTTACAAGAGTAGAAGATGCACCCTCAGGCTCTGTAATTCATCATTGCTAATGGATTATTTCTCATATGTTTTCTCCCATTAGGAAGTTAACAGAGGACTGTGGTCTATACCTGGGAGAAACAGTCCCCCTAAGGAAGGTTGCATGAAACAACCAAATGACTTAATCCCCTTTGCATTTTTGTGACAATCATAATTGGGGAGCTGGACTGGCATACTCAGTGTCATCCAATTATAATTGCAAACATTTAATTGGTGTTTGGAATAGACACACCAAAGGAAACTTGGGTACAGTTGGGCCTGCTGGATGACAGATTTAACCACAGCAACCCAAACATGGGGGTGTGTCTACATTAATTGTCAAGTTGCTCAGGAACATGGGGGCCCATCTGTACAAAGCATACTCGAGTGCATAGGGCAGGTACTTTAATAAAAGTACAGATTCACTAACTGTCCTGTCCCTACCATAAGCCAAAAAGTCCCTGACAAGTTTCTCTGCTTTATTCTTTATTTGCCCCAAGAAGATGATAAAAGTACATTTTAACTGCTTCTCCTTTGGATTCCTTCTTTCTACTGTGTATCTTTTCTTCTTTCTTTTTCAGAGTTGGCTTTCCCACACTGTAATTCTTTGTAATAAGTTTAATAATTTAAAAAAGAAAGTCTAATCTCCTCTGGACACTTCTCTCCAACCACGTATTATACAGTCCTCATCACCACAGTATCTGAGCACCACAGTATCTGAGGATAAAATCATATATTTATCCTCACAACTCCCCTGTGAGATAGGTCAGTACTATCCCCACTTTACAGATAGGGAAACTGAGACACGTGGTAGATTAGGTGATTTGTTCAAAGTTACACAAAATTTCTGTGGCTAGATGGAAACTAAACCTAAGTCTAGAGTCCCAGTCCAGTGTCCTATCCACTAGAGAACCATCCTTCTTATACTGACTTTGGTTTACTCTATTTACTTCCTCCCTTCTTAACTGGGTTTACTGCAAAAATTCCTCAGCTCTGGTCTGGTAATTAGCCTTTCCTTCTCTCTTCATTCACCTTTGCTCTTGGGTTTTTTTTCAACTTCTCTCCATTGTTTTCTTTTTTCTACATACCTTCTTCCATCCGGATTTTCCACCTCTCAAATCTCTCTTTCTGCCTTTCACACATCATGGCACCTATCTTCAGGTGAAGAGATATTAATTCCAATAGAAAGAGACAGTATCTATTTTCCCTACCCCAGGAACCACTCCTGCTCTTTCCTGATTATGGAAAGCAAACTTCCCTGCTTGTTCCTGTGGCTGGGGGTCCATTTGTTGTTGCTCTCTTCACTGACTGAGCAAAGAAGGAACACTCCTGCCTGGGGTTGGCACTCCTCTCCCACAAAGAGGAAGATGAGGATCAATTACACGCAGAATAATTTCTGTCTTGCTCAGTCAAAATAGGGATCGCTCTTGTGATGGCGGCTCTGCCGGAACTCAGGAGCAAAGCTCCTACTGCGCTTCTACTGCAGACTAAGGGCTTGTCTACACTTACCAGGGGATCGACATGCGGTGATCGATACATCGGCAGTCCATTTAGCGGGTCTTCTCTTCCGTCAACTCCTGTACTCCACCGTATTGAGAAGAGTAAGGGGAGTTGACGGGAGACAACATTGCGGAGTATGGACCCCGCGGTAAGTAGATCTAAGCTACATCAACTTGAGTTATGCTATTCATGTAACTCAAATTGCGTAGCTTAGATTGACTTTTTCCTGTAGTGTAGACAAGGCCTAAACAGTGTAAGCAACACCTACAACGAGGCAGCTGTTGTTTAAGCCCCTTTTGGAGTGCAGGCCTTGGATACATAGATTCGTCACTGCTGTCAGTATACAGTCCAATTTGATTTTGGTTTTAAATAAAGACTTCTGCATCAGCCACAGCTACCTTCTGGTTTGCTTTTCAACAACCATTAGGGGCCAAACTTTCACACTTAAAAGAACATCCTTGAGAAGTTCATTCTTTCACACATTTATAATGTGATTTTGATTTCTTGAAGTGCTGATTCATATGCCTATCCTTCATTGTCATAACCCTATATACTTATTTCTTCCAGAAAGAAAATGTTTCAATGAGGGAGACTGTAACAAGCAACATTTTCTGCTTGACTCAGTGGAAGGCACCAGAAAAAGAACCTCTTAGTCACATCTTTCAATTCATGGAATTTTAGACAAAACACAACTGAAATGTTTTAAAACAAGAACCTAGTCAGTTGAATGGAAATAGCTTAAATACTTAAATGTTGTCTACATTTTGTGCCTTGATAAGATTTTTCTGTTGAACTTAATAAACTTCATTAAAATTTGAATACTACCATTTCCTATTTCCACAGGGCACAGGAAAAACTGGCAAAAACAAACAAATAAAACATTAGTGGATAACAGTTTTCTGACTCCTACTTGACAGAGGACAGATTATAATGTATATTGTGCCAAAGCATCCATTATTCTTTTTTCTACTAAGAAACAGTAAATTTCATCACCCAAGTACTCTTTCATGTGCCCCCATTTACTGTTTGGACACAGACCATTTATACTGAGAAAGTACAATACTGTTGGCTAAAAGTGGCCTGCTCTTCTAAATTCCAAGTTGGTTCAATTTTACATTTAAGTTTAGAACAAACAAAAATTCCCATTGTTTTTCAAGATGCAAGACCTGAAATAATTTTTAAGGTTGGGTTCTGACTGAGAGCTTAGTCCTCACCAGTTGCCTACCAACAACATCACACTATCAGCAGAGCCATTGTTATACGGACAATGAAAAAACTGAAGCTTTATGAAATCTAAAATGTATGCAGAAAAGGGTCTGTTAAAATTCATCCCACCCTCCCCAACGAATGATCAAAATTTAAATGTTTTCTATAACTAAATATTACAATATATAATCTAGAAAACATTTTTAAAGAGCTATCTTCAAATATATAGCATGCAGGATGGACAGTGTTACCAGTTTCTACTGTATAAGTAATTCGTAGTTTAAGCAACTAGTTGCTGAATTCGTGTATTAGATACAATAGAACCTCAGAGTTACAAACACCTTGGGAATGGAGGTTGTTCGTAACTCTGAACAAACATTATGGTTGTTCTTTCAAAAGTTTACAACTGTATATTGACTTAATACAGCTTTGAAACTTTATTATGCAGAAGAAAAATGCTGCTTTTAACATCTTAATTTAAATGAAACAAGCAGAGTTTCCTTAACTTGTCAAAAAATATTACTTTCCCTTTATATTTTTAGTAGCTTACATTTAACAGAGTATTGTACTGTATTTACTTTTTTTTGGGGGGGGTCTCTGCTGCTGCCTGATTGCGTACTTTTGGTTCCAAATGAGGTGTGTGGTTGGCCAATCAGTTTATAACTCTGGCATTTGCAACTCTGAGGTTCTACTGTACATGTACAGACTAAAAATAAATTTAAAGTCTTCCCCCAAATGCAAAGAACAAGAGCTTGATTAGCATTATGTAAATATATTCCCATTTGGATCATGACCAAGCAGAAAATGTTCATTAAGATGCAAACACAATGTGCCGAGAAAGTGGCAGTCCACTTCTTTGCAAATTATTCATTAGAGTCAGACACTATATAAGACAATTAAATTTCTACAGTAATAAATACATATAGATAAGAAACAATGCAGGATGAAACAATCAGAATATTACAACTTTAAGACCACCTTTAATATACTGCAACAAAGCTTTGTGGTTAGTGATGGTTAGATTTAGGTTTTGTGAAATAGCACAATAAATAGACAGACTACTGGGTTCTCTCACACAGATGTTGTTGTATGTTTACCCTGAAATCTACACTGCTGTTGTAAAAAGACAACCACTAATTCCTCTTTATCTATCAAGATGAGGACTAATATACATAGTTCTCCCTCGTGTTGGATGCAATACTTTTTGATTTAAGGCATCATCTATTGTTTTTAGAAATTCCATAGATGTTTTAATAATAGCAGCATAAGACCTCCAGTAGATTTAAGTCCTCCCATGATAAGGCAGCTTTTTCCCCCTGAACATTAGATAGGTGCTTAAGGAGTCAGTCATTCTGTTCTCAAGAGGAGGGTGTAGATTTGTGGAATAGGGAAGAGATGTTCCTTATATATAGGGCCCTACCAAATTCACGGTCATGAAAAAACGTGTCATGGACCATGAAATCAGACTTCTCCCTCAGGTCTGAAGGCAGCTCAGAAGTGAGGGTGGCAATCCCGTGACACCCCTAAAACAGCTTTGCAACCCCCCACAAACCCCTTTTGGATCAGGACCCACACAGTTACACCACCATGAAATTTCAGATGTCAACATATGAAAATGTGAAATTGACTAATTTTAATACCCTATGACTGTGAAATTGACCAAAATGGACCATGAATTTGGTAGGGCCCTACTTATAAACACCATAAAACCCAAAGCAGGGCACAGCCCTGCAGATCCCAGATGAACCTTATCCTTTGCATTTCCCTTTTGCGCTGCTGCTTACTTAGCAGCTGAGCTGCCACTAGCTGCTCCCCACTACACTTTCCCTCCCAAACCTCAAGTGGACTATAAAACTCTGCAGGGGAATTAATTTTGCTTCTTACAAAATTAATTCTTGTCTCAATTTTTGACACTACATCCTGGCTGGTAGCCCTGCACAGGTCTTGTGCCTGGATTCCAAACTTACAGAGGGTCTTTCTTGGCTCCCAGGAAGGACAGGAGTGTGCAGTGGAGCTGCTACTTCCTCTCTGAAATCTGCACCAATTTCCTCCCTTCCACCTCTCTAAGAGGACGGAAAGCATACACCAGTGTAACTATCAAATTCAGAATAAAGTAGAACTATCTACCATGTGAAAATAGCCTTTATAATTTATATTCCTAGCACAGACAGAGTATGTTAATGTTCAATAGGGATGGTAATAACAAGAACAATGAGAAAGAGTAATATAGATGATAGCAAATCTATAGTAACTTTTGTGGCCCCAGAGTGTGTTCTATAATTATTGGGATAAATGCTGGTAACCTTTCAAAAGTGAAATATTTCCTTTATAAAGTATGCTTTTTAAAAAAATGGTAACTATTAAAAATACATTCCTTAGTGAAAGCTAAATATGATACAGCATTCCCTACCATGGGCGATACCACATTCATAAGGCAGCGGTCTCCAAGACCTCAGATTATAATCACTGAACTGAACAGCTGAATTACATGAGTCCTCTTTCCACTTGTTTGCCACACTTTTTTTTTCTTTCCATGTACTCATGTGGCCCCCCAATACCATAGTATCTGTACCACAGTATCCCAAGAGTTTATGGATTTGATCTCAACAACACCCTTCAGACGTAGGGAAGTATTATCCATTCCCTTTTATAAATGAAGAACTGAAACACAAACAGGTTAAACAATTTGCCCAAAGACAGACAAAATCTTTGGCAGGATTTTAACGCAGATCTCCCAAGACCCAGCGCAATGTCCTAATCACAAGACCATCTTTTCCCTGCTACAGTTTCTTACAAAATAAAGTTATAGAAATCACTGTAGTCCAATGGCTAGGGCACTATGCTGGGAATCAGGTGACCTGAATTCTATTCCCATCTCTACTTACTGATGTAGCCTGTGATCTTGGATATATTTATTCTCTTCTCTATCTCAGTCTCCCTGTCTGTAAAACAGGAACTCTTTCCATCCTTTGTAAAGCACTTGGAAATCTATTAATGAAAATTGCTATCTATGAGCTAAGTGTCATTATTAAGCGGAAGCAAATGGGTTCACAACAACATTTTTGCCTTAATGAACACAAAACCAAAACTGTATAAACTTTTCCCTGCATGCTCTGACCAAAACGCTGTAAAGGCCACTTCTAAAGCTTTCAATTCCCATGTGGATTAGAGTTTTAGGCATTCAGTATAAATTACTTAACTTAAATATGACTGTTACTTACTTGAGTTGGGATTCCACTAATAGAAATATCTGTCATTTATTAAATTAGCCAGATTATATCACTTAGATCCCCTGTCCATATACTCATTTAAAAAAGTATTAAGCAATAAAGTAACATTAGCTAAGACTAGTTCACAAGAGCAGAGATTCTCAACTAAGACTAAAAGTCCACTTTTCAAACTTCATCTAAGTCTAACCATTTTTCCTTGTGTTGCTGCAGTACAAAGAATGTCCAATACACTGATCACAGATACCATCAATAGTTATTTAAAATATACATTAAGAGGGACTGCTATTTTTGGTGGCTTTGAAACAGACCTAATCATTTTTGTGGCTGAAAAAATCTTTTTACAAATCCTGTAACTTCAGCATTCACACTAAATTAGGTTTCCTTAAATTAAATATTTAATTAAAAATGTACAGTATTAATTCTGAACAGCACAAGATAATGTTCTCCAAACCAAGGAAACAGTGCATCATCCCCCCACCCCACCAACCCTTTGGAGGTTGAAGGCACTGGAGGGGTAGGGTTTGAGAGAATGGAGATGCAACACAGAACACATACTAGGTGATTCACTTTGGAAACATTTATTCCTTACCCATAAGACAGAGAGTTTCTAAAATGAAAAGCTGCAATTCTGTAAGTAAAACACATCGTCATTTACTATGTGTTTGTATAAATCCTAGGATAATGGGGCACAACTTGGTTGTGGCCTTTAGGCACTACCTCAATATAAATAAAAAATACAATAGTCAAGTTCCCAGTCTACTAACTAGTGAGGCCTACTACTCTTTTGTATCTCCCCTTACCTATTGATATAACTGTCAAATTACTTCCTCATTCAGCACCTTGACTTCTATTAACAAATTTTATTAACAAATATCTATCATATTAATCAGAACATGCTAAAAATGTGCTTAACTGATGCGAAACTAGCAGGATAGAAGTGTTAAAAATTCTTCATATTCTAAATTCAATTGTCCTGTCTTCTGTGATTCTACTTCTACAATTTTTCACCATTTTGGAACATTAATCTTCCTTTTTTAGTCAACTAATCATGAGGCTGACTATGCCTGTAGAAGAACTATGAACTTCTACAACGTGCATTAGCACTACATTAGCTGTTATTTCTTTCTTAATGAAGTTTAAATAGTTTGTCTCAGAAATTGAAGAGGACTGCATCTGTGAAGTTCCCATTTCTTTCATTTTATTTTCATTACTTTGAGCAAATGTTGAAGACCTCTGTCATATTTTCCTCTGCATTCTTGAATGGCATCTTGAGCAACTGACAATATTCTGAAGGTTTTTTTCCCAGATGTTGAATCAATAGCATTAAATAGAACATACCATTCCCTCTATAGATACTTGTGCCTATTTGGACTTTTTTTTACTGTTTGATTAACCTTATTTGTCAATGTTAATTCTTTTAGGTCTTCCTTTACTTTGTCCTTCAACCCCCCACAGCAACATTTAAGTGTGAACTTGAAAGTTTAAATCTATCTGGAAAAGTATTATACAGGGTAAAGTATTTCAATCACTCATTTAAAGTACTCCTTTCGTGTTATACTGAAGGTGATGTAAGCAGAGAACATTGCAAGTTTCCTCTCAAGCTCAAGTCCTTCCCTTTCAAATGACACTGTTACAGGATTGTCTTGCTTGAACGCTCATAAAAATATGCAGTCATACCTCAGAACTCCCTGTGCCTCTGAGGTAAGGCTATGTGTACACTATGATTTATGTTGGCAGTCACTCAGGGATGTGAATAAATCACGCCCGAGCCACATAAGTTACAGTGACATAAGTGCTGGTGTGGACAGTGCTATGTCAGCATGAGAGCTTCTCCCGCCGACATGGCTTTTGCCACTCACAGAGGTGGTTTTAGTATGCTGACGGGAGAGCTCTCTCCATTGGCACAGAGCATCTTCACCAGATACACTGCAGCACTGTATGTATAGACATTCCCTAAGTCACATACCACACAACTCTTGGCTAAAGAAGTCCAAAATTATCCCAGGCGGTCCCTCTGCCCAATCCCACTCAGACTCCTTTCCTAGAAAGCTTCACAGTGACAGTTGTCCTTCAGATCTCCCCCCAATTAAGCAAAAGAACCCGCCTTTTATTATCTGTCTCTCACCCTAGCAGACATTGCTCATCATCTCATCAGATAGTGCTCGTCTTCATTGCAGTGTTAGCTCAGGTTATAACCTAGGTGTTGCACCCAATCTGACTTCTGTGCACACACAAAAATCTCTATCTTGACTTAAGAGGCTTTAAACTCGAGCTAGTTGGCCCATCAGAGTATGCAGGTTGAAGCTTGATTGCTGCTGATTCTCAAGTTAGTAATGCAGTGGGACTTAGCCACTCTTGCTGCTAATCCAAACATTTTGTGCTGCTCATGTGCTTTGCAATGTGACTGCTCTCATTTGAGCTAGGCTAACTTGAGAGGAGTTCGTTCCAGTCAGCTACACTTAAGTTAACACTGCAGTGAGGACAAGCCTTAGGGTGTCTCACACTGTAGCTGAGAGATATAATTCCCAGCTTGGGTAGACATACACACTGCTTGTGTAGTACATAAAAATAGCAATGTGGTTGCAGCAGTGTAGATGACAACTAGGAATAATCGCTGAACTACAACCCTGCCCATCCCCCTGGGAATGTACCTGGGTGGCTAGCCTGAACCACTGCCACACTGTTATTTTTAGGCACAAGAAGAAGCACAACTAGCATGTGTAGATTTACCTGAGCTGGGAATTACATCTCCCAGCTGCTGTGTAGATGCTGCTAAATCAGACATGCTCTCTAGGGACAAGTACCAGAAAGCCTGGATTTGGCAACTTGAGACCTGCCTACAGGGTTGCTAGCTGAGCTTTCAGTGCCTTGTTAAGAACATAATTACTGGTCACTGCCATATTTTGGGTGTCACAGAAACAAAGACTGTTTCCAAATGAAGCAGATACTGAAGAACTGTTGGAAGACCTAAGACAGAAATTTAAATCATCACTGCTAAATTTTGATGATGAAAATGGCGTTGACATGTCCCACTTGCAGGAGGAAGTTCAGTGTGTTTTGCTCTTCCACTTGGACATATTTTTCAAAGGCTCATTTGTTCTCGAAAAACTCAAACTAAGCAATTTTCTACACTTCTGGAGAAAGCATAAATCCTCTACATCTTGCTACTTAATTTGTGACATTCTTACATTTTACTTTAGAAGAATTATCTGTTTTAATTACCTCAGTCGGTTATATCCTTGTTTCTTAGCATCTCCTTCAATGTTAGGCACATGGAGTCAAATAAATCCATACACTGATACACAGCTTGTTGAAAAGATAAACAAAATTATGAAATTTTTCACAGAAATTCCATTTACATTTTTCAAATTTCAACCAGCTCTAATATTCATTTGTTAAATCAATCAGCAGTACTCACATTTCCTACAATTAGAATGAGAAGCCACCTATTGTGAAGACTAGAAAATAAGATAAGCCAGCCAGATTTTTACATAACTATGTTATAAGAAGTTTCTACATTCTAGCAAAGCAAACCACCTCCAAACACTGAGTTTACAACTCTATCCATCTCTCCTCTCTAACATCTAATGGTGACTTATTCCATGAAGTACTCATGTCCCTAACCACTAATAACTCCACCCATTCCCCTTCAGGCTTTTAGACAGTTTAAATTTTATTTTTATTTTTTCCTAGTAGATTGAATAGGCATAACAATAATCTTGATGTTCTAATCACTTCCCTTGAAACTTTATGCTAAAAATTTAAAATCACAAATTAAGTTAGACCCTGATTTTTGTAGTATCAAAAATGTTTCAAGTATAGGTTATGTTCCCAAAAATACTCCATAGTAGTGTAGAAGTTTTTAAAACTTTATAATAAACCAATGAAGAAAAGATATGATAAAAACCACAGAAAACACATACTGGATTGTTCTCTCTGAAACCTTCACCCCAGTGTTTTCCACAACCCTGACAATACACATGTACAGGTAGTAATCCATAGTCCCAAAGTAGACTAAATCAATAAGACCATGAACTAAAATTCATCTAATAGAGAATTACCATCTATACCTCTGACAGTATGAACCAACTAAAACGTATTAATCATTAGACTATGCACATAATTACTGATTCGTTATCTAAAACTAATACAATCTTGCTGTAATGGATATGATCAATCAGAAAGTCCATCTCTGTCTAGGCAAATCAGCCCCAGTTGACTACTAAATGCTATGTGAGCATTATTTACTTTAATGTCCTTTTATTAAGAATTCCCAGTGTATATATCTTGCATTATAATAGTAAACTAATACAGCAACTAATACCGCTCAAACCATTGCTACAACTCTTATTGAGTTTTTTGGCAGTAAAAATGAGCTGAGCTGGTAATGTCAATGCTAAAACCCTGCCTTAATTCACCACTATTCCCAAGTGAAACAATTGTTATGACTGATTTGCTGCACATATTAAGGTAATGGAAGATACTCCTAGGAAAACAAGAAATATGTTACCACAGCCTTATTGATGCACTAAAAACCCTGTCACAGTCTTTCCAGAATTTCATTAAAATTTATAGTAAAACAAAAGATCTCCCTTTCTCCAAATTTAGAAGAATGACTGCTCGATATTATAATCGCAAAACCCTAAGAATTTTTTAAATGGCATTATGCACCAAATATATGAAGTGAATGCTCACTATTAGTCTTTTTTTCTCATGATGATGGTATTGTAGCTATGAAGCTTATAAGTAAATATTTTCATCTGTATTTTTACAATGAACATCTTTAATAAAAATACTTTAAAAAATCCTTTTCTTTGCTGTTTCCTCAACCAAGCTTATTGCGAATGCACTAATAGGGGGAGCTTATATTACATCTACTCAAATGGAGAACAGTCCTGGAGTTAAAAACAGACGTTTGGATAATTAAAAGAAAGCTGCTACTGGGGAGGGGGGAAATGATTACTCAACCATTATCAGCAAAATTAATTTTTCTGGCGTTTCCATCCAACTTACAAGAGGACTTCCATCACAAGCACATCTACACTCACTTATTATGATGTTTCCTGTCAAAGATGTCACAAGCATGAACACACACAAATATTAAGGGAGCTAGAAGTGCTATTAATAAAGTAGTCATATTTTAATTGGTTCTGGAAGTCAGTTTCCTTCTCTTTTTATGCCACTCCCTTTGTCTATATTTTAGTCCCCTTCTTTGTTTTCATTGTAGTCAAATGACAAAACCTGATTCCTACAGAATAACTCCATCAATTTGAAAATTACAATTCTTTTGTGAAAATGTTACACCTATTAATTGTTACAGGTAACACCTGAGATTATTATAATTGAAAAATTAGAGAAACATTTCTTTATTTTTCATGTTTGTTTAATTTGTGCATTTGGTGTAGAGTCAATTCCATTGACTGTACATTGATGGTCCATTGCACTTTTCTTCTGGACTAGCACAAAGTCATCACTCTTGCACTACTTTAGAGGTAGTTTACATGCATATTCTTATCCATGCTCTGCAAAAACACGATTAACAACAGCACAAGCAAGAATGAAAATTGAGGGGTAGCAGGACAGAATAACAAGACAAAGGAGGCATGAGTCTATTTGATGCTGTAGTTCTCTGACCTGGTCCAAAACACCTTTCTAAACTGTAATTGGGGTGCAGAAAAATAAATAGGTTTTTAAAAAGAATAAAAATTGTATCTACTTTTAAGGGAGTACTCTATCAAAACTTGAATGTTTTAAAAATAAATGTTGAAATATTTAAAAATCAGACATACAGAGCTTCAGAAATCTGAACTCTAGTCAATTTCACAATGCTGCCAACATAGAGATCACATTGGAAACTTAAGTCTTGCTCTCCCCCACATGAAAAAGTATCAGAGTATCTTGTAGTTAGGTTATCTGTGCAAATACAGTATCCTTCCTTACAAGAGATGCTCATATACTCCCATACTTTGAGAAGGAAGACAGAATTACAATGAAAAGTGGTCATATTTAGTCAAAAGATAATCACTTTGGAAATGTGCACTGCTGCTAAATTTTGTTTCTTGAGTGACATTTTTTGTCAGCCAGTTGATTGTTCAATGAAGGAGTAGGTTCCAGGAAGAAATGTCTTCATATGGTGCATGTTTACTACATCCTTCACAACCTGCAGTTACATTCGGTGAAATCCTGCAATTCACTTTCCCACTCCCTCCCCAGAAAAATGACATAAATGAGCAGATATTGAGCTATTAATAATGAAACTTAGTTCTTTTCTCTCAGCTCAGTTAGCTTAATACAACTGTAAAGCCCCATTTAGACACAACCTAGCAGATCTGAAGGCGCATTACCTGGCAGCATTGCAACCTGTGGGAGGGCCTGTGGAATAACTCAACCAACTAATACACCTCTACCCCGATATAATGCGACCTGATGTAACATGAATTCTGATATAATGCAGTAAAGTAGTGCTCCGGGGGGGCGGGGCTGCGCACTCCGTCGGAGCAAAGCAAGTTCGATATAACGCGGTTTCACCTATAACACGGTAAGATTTTTTGGCTCCCGAGGACAGCGTTATATCGAGGTAGAGGTGTATATGTTAAAACAGTGTGAACAAACATGGCCCTAAGAGGGCTTTTCCTATCATGTTAAGCTAACATGACTGAGTCAACATGATTGAAAAACATCTTTTTGCCTATCAAGACAGAGCCTGTGATATACCCTGTATTCCAAGGATTTGCACATGTAAAAAATAGGAGTAAGGCAATCAGGCATTTGTTTATTTGGCACTTTACCTACTTAAACAAAATAAATTTATTTCACAACCTAAACCGAAGTACTAACTGTATATATACTGAGCTCAATTTATGCAAGTCAGAAGGGGGGATGGGTCCAAGCCTGATAATAATCAACCTCAGAAAGTTTGCGTCAAATAAGTAATTTCAGAAATCTGCTTCAGTCCAACAACAAGAAATCTATGCATAAAAAAATAAGCACAGCCATACTGGGTCAGACCAAAAGTCCATCTGGCCCATCTTCCGACAATGGCCAATGCCAGGTGCCTCAGAGGGAATGAACAGAACAGGTAATCATCAAGTGATCCATTTCCTTAGAAATATTCATCCCCAAAACAAGTCATCTCTGATAGGGATGATTTAGCAGTAGTTAGAGGGGGACACTGCCCTCTGTCAGGTTAATCACCACAACCCTCCTCTTAAATATTTCAGCACAGCACTATTATATATATTACATTCAGACTATATCTGATTTTTACTGTTTTCACAAGAGAAGTATTTAATAATGATCTTTTTTGAAGGTTACTTTAAAGTGTGGTTCCACTCTGAAGAGTGATTAAAGGCAGCATTGTGGGTTAAATGTTTATTATGATATCAGTGGTTTCCATATCAATTTTTCTCAGTTTATAAAGTAAAATGTTCTCACAGCTATCTCTACAAGTAGCCTGGGACCTTAAAAAAAATCAAGTTAGATTCTTTACTGACTTCTTACCATTACGATAATAAAAATGTTAGAATAACCTCATTATCTTAAAGTGATGCCCTCAGTCACTTTTGGGTTATCCTGTCAAAAAACAATGGGCCCCAGGGCGCTAGAGATACAAACATGGAACCCCCAATGCCTTTTTAGAGAGTCACTTTTCAGAGTGCTTTAGAGGAATTCCTTATGCAGTGTAATGGATTACACTTGAAAGAATCACCACTAACAACATGTTACCCTAGGTATACATTTTTTCATTTTTTGCACAGTAGTGTGAATGTCAAGTTGATGGTGTGTCTTTTGAGATAAAGACCCTGTTAAGGGCCCTAGCTCTTGTATAATCAATAGCACAGGAGGAAACTGCTTCATATAACTTAAATGGTGTGCCATCACTTCAGTACTTTACGGTTTTTAAAAAAATACATTGAGACATTAAAACAAAGGAATTTGGTCCAGAAGTCAGTCTGCTCTTGTCAAGCAAGATGGAAGCATGTCTAATCAGCCCTGTCTTTTACCCTGGTAGACAGCTCAGAAACTGGGACTCTGAAAGGAAGGAGGATAGAAAGGGTGTCTGTCAAAAAACACACCATGTCAAAGCCCCATTTTGTCCATCTACCTGTGAGAAAAGAAAAGGTATCCATCTATATAACAATTAGACATTAAAAAGTAACAGAAAAAGTCACTGGCAGCAGTACTGTTCTTCAAATTAAATTTAAGTTTGCTAAAAATCTTAAACCGCATTCCTTACTTAAAGGAAAGATGGAAGTTTTATTAAATCATTAAAAGGCCCACATTACTGTGATACTTTTCCAGAATTTACTATCCGATTCAAGTTTGATTAGTTTCTACTCAGTTAATATACAACAGCAGATTTTAGTCCAAAGAAAGTTATTGCAAGCATAAATTTAAGATAATTAATGAGCTATCAACTGTCCAGTTTAGTGCACGCAGTCTTCAGTGGGAGTTGTGCATGTGGATTAAATACAGAATCTGGCCCATAAAAACTGTTTTCATTTATTTTTTCTGAACACTGAAGGAGGTAAAATATTTTTAGGTCAAAGACATTTCCATTGCTAACCATAATAAACAAATTCAGACAAAAGCTTATTTTTCTGAAAATGCAAACACCACTTACAGCTGGTTTCTTTCATAATCTTTAAGTCTGGATACTTTTGTAAACTAAACCTTGAGGCTCATTCTCTGCTAGAGTTATTCAATTTGTTTTCATATAACAATTGATTGTAAGTGCTGAGGAAAACAGAGTTCTTTCAAAGTGATGGATGCATTAAAACATCTTCAGGATCAGTAGCACCATTAGTGAATAACAAATACATTCACCGTCCAGATGGACATACTGCACTCAGCAGCACACTTTTACAGGTCAGTGGGTTTTCCATAGTGCTACTGCTGAGAACTACTTCTAAAGTACCTTCTCAAATACGCTTGTCTAAGTCAATATGTCTATTTCACAAGTAAGCTGCCAGGCAATAAATAAAGGAGAATATTAGACAAGCTATTTATTTATTTCTCAGACACGTTATGGCTCCGTATTTCCTTTCATGTATAGTGTGCAATACTTTTACAATATATTGTAAAAGTATTGCAAACACAAACAGCAAGGTCAGTTTTCTTTTAATGGATGTTACAAAATTATAAAACCCATTATGGTTTAATTGTTTAATCCCTGAAAAAGTTTTTTGTTTTGGGGGGTTTTTTGGGGCAAAGTATTGGCAAATGTATTTTGAAGGGCCTACAAAATCAACACTAATGTCTAAGTTCCAATAAAATCCTAAAGCACTATTCAAACTTGTTACTAGTTTGTTGTAACTAAAACCTAATAAGCACACTAAAAAAAACTTTACATTTTTTAAAAGTGCAATAAAGCAACATTCTGATCAGAGAAAGTTGCAAAAAAAAAAAAAAAAAAAAGCCCCTGATCAAGTCCCAGATTTAAAAGGAAAAGCATCCCTAATACTGCAACAACCACCTTTAATGCAATCTCAGTAAAACAACCTTAAAAAAACCAACTCAGCTCGAACACTGATTTAGCAAAATAGACATCAGCAGAGTAAGATTCACAATCGGATGAAAATTTTGCTTGGACACTGAAATGTGCTGCTTGGTAGCATACCCACTCTATTAACAAAGGGATTGCACTATGTCTGGTTTCCCTGAAGATTGTTTTTTTCAGAATCCAAATCAATTTAAAGTAGGTTTTCCCCAAGCTAGGTTAACAGGTCCTGCAGCAACTTTATCCTTAAATTGCTTACTTTATAATCAGCACCCGAGTGGTTTCAAAAGCCATACTACTAAAAAATGTTATGTAATGAGATACCAGTTAAGTGTATTCATCCTATTCAAGGTTTCTGTCAAGCAGCTCAAGAAGTGAGAATTTCAAGTAGCAACGTGACTCAGTAGATGTGTTCCTGAACAAAAAAGCCCCTTCTTGCCCTAACACAATTAGTCAAGTGAACACTTAGACTTTGCAAAATCTGTTACATTTACTTCTTGGACAAGTAGGAGAAGTGATGAAAACTAAGGGGGGAAATGTTCCCACTTGCATCAATCTCATTATTCCACACTTTGTGAAGAGCTGCTTATTAGCAGTAAGGCAAAATACTAATTTACAAAATTAGTTGCTATTTTAGTTTCAGAAAAGGTTTTTTTAAAATATAGTGTCTTTTGTAAACAAGGTATCTCAATGCATCTTATTCACAAACATATAAGGGCACCCAGCACCTGAATATCTAGTTTATTTGGGCTGTAAGTTCCTTGGGGGAAGAACTGCCTTTCTGTTCTGTGTTTATACAGCACATCGCACAATGGGCTCCTAATCCATGATTAGGGATCCTATGCACTATGGTAGCACAAATAAATAATAATAGTTTCAATTTCTACAATTAATATACAATATTTACCTAAAACCTGGATCAGGTACTTTACAAATATCTGTTCTGTGCAAAAAAATAAAGAATTGATACCGCTCTCCAAATAAAAGAAAAGCCCTATATGCAAGCCATAGGAATACAAACTAAAAGGATCTCAGTGGACAAAAAGGATAGGGGAAATTACCAACCCACAAAGACAACCGTGATCAGAGAAATGCATATTGTATCTAGACTTGGAAACGGCAAGATTCGGGTTCTGATGGAGGATTAGCCAAAATGAACTCTGGAAACAGTCTTGTTTTTTTAAGAACACCCTCTTGCTTGTTCCCACAAGTTCCAAAAGATGCATCAGTCAAAGCTGATCTCAACTGTCATGCTTGACCACAGCAAGAATTTGTCATAACACGACTCATAATTGAGTCCTTGACTATTGAAACACTAGGTAATCAATACCTCAGAAGTTATACAAAGAGCAAATTGGCAAATACTGTAGTGCAAAATACAGAACCTAAGTGTCGGCAGTCGCATTTTGCAATAGTTGGACCTTCTTTTGTGGTAGCCATTAACATACATTAATATAACATGCCTGAAGGTGACAATGTGTGGATACTTATTTTAGTTAAGAGTTTCTTATATCTATTTATCTTAAATTAGATTCCTCACTAATTTAAGTTAAATCAATAAAGTTATCTTAACCAAAATAAGAGCATCCAAACAATTATATTGCACAGATTTCACTAAGTCAATTTCTAAACTGTTTTAGCCAAATTAGTACAATTTTTTCTTAGGCCTTGTCTAAATGGGAAAAAGTGTATTTTTAAAATAAACTGTGATAGTACCTAGTGTAGACAGGTTTAAACACCATAAAACATACTAGCAGGTAAGGAGCCACATTAGTGGAGAGTTTCAATATGGATTTAGACACCCAAGTTTGAAAGATTTTGTCAAGGTACAAATGTTGAATATTTGGAGTACTACATGCAGTAATAAACTATTACTACATAAATTATGGCAAGATACAATCTAGCAATGAAATGCATTTCCTTTATATTAAAGCCTTCAATATAATTTTCTATTATTTGCTAATAATAAAGGCCACTTTCTAAACTGCTCGCATTGTGGGGAAAATACTTTCTTCATGATGCATTAAATTGAGAAATAATTGAAATAAAATCTCTTTTGCAATCACTCAACTAAAATTGACTGTCAGATCTCACAAATGTCCCTCATTTTACCCATGTATGCCTTCTTCCTGCAAAGACCTGCTATAATGTCAGCTACTACTGTACATTTACATTAAAAATGCTGAATGGAACTGAGGAAATGGAAAAGCTTTACATTGAGGAAATGAATTCTACATTATTTCCAGCTTCAAAGATTAGTGTCTGTGTGTCCTAGATTTAAACAGAGACAAATTGTGAGTTATTCTCAAAGAAAGCCATCTGATGCCATCAGAAAGGGGCATTAGGCAAATGCATTTTGAATCCTAGAAAGAAACATTAACTTAAAAGAAAATGTATCTGATTCCCATTTCTACAAAAATATCACTGAAAACTACATAAATTACATTAACTGAGGAACATTACTACCCATTTACACAAACTCCCGTTTACTAAATTGCATCAAGAGAGAAAATATAATCACAGTCAATTGATTATACAATTATGATATAATTACGTTGCGTTTTCCCTCTTGGTGCAATTTAGTAAACGTGAGTTTATGTAAATGTGAAGAGATGTTCCACAGGTAATGTAATTTACACTTAATTTTCTATGCCTTTAGTAGAAGCATCACAAAGAAAGTGGGGAAGAGGCATATATTTAAATGCAAGGCCAGCATGTTAATAAGCACAAATGTTAGCATAGAAATGCTCTTCTGAACTCCTGCTATTAGATTTAAATAAAGTTATTTTTGTTTTAACTGGAGTACATGGTATATATTAAAAACCAGAACGGCTTATTAGCCATTTCCTAAAAATGCAGTAACTAACAGCTCCACAGTGAAGGAGGTTAACAAAATGTGGGGAAGGCTGTTTAGTACACACCTTACAAAATATCTTAGACTCATCAATGATAGAAATTGTGCTGACCGATTCAGATAATCTATTCTCCTTTCCTTTTGTTGCTTGCTGCAACGAGCATAGATCCCTAATGTAATAAAATATAAATTGAGATATTGCATGTTTGTATCAATTGAGGTTGACATAAAATATAATAAAGCCTTTTTAGAAAGTTAAGTAAACACTCAATATTTCCTGCTTCTGCTATAATAAGGTTCTTCCCAGAAAAGAGAAATAATATACTTAGTTGGCATTCTCAATGCAAAACTGTGCTGCTGCAGAGTTGTAAAACAAATCAAAGAGGATTCTTTGGGGCCTCTACAGTCCTTGAATAACTATAAATCCCCCTAGCTTGCTTTGGGTTTTTGTTTGTTCGTTTGTTTTTTAAACAGTTACTCAAAGAAAAGTATGCACATAAAGTTAATTTTTGCTTAGTCTTTGAGAGTGTGGCGATTCAAGATTTATTTTTTTCACTTCCCCTCCTGAAACAGCTTCTAAGAGCTGAATTAAACAAAATGTACATTCTGCAGCCCTGTGGCGACAACCAAATATACAATATTACATCTCAAAGTAAACCCTCACTTGTGACAAAGAACTCTTATAAACGTTAAAGTCTAAAAGCTCAGAGCTTTTATTGAAAACATACTAAAAGTGAAAAAATAAGTGTTATCAATAAACAAGAAGAGGTTCAATAAAAAGATGATTCCCAGGAGCACTTGTAAGCCAAAATCTGCACTACTGTGCTAGTGCATAAGAACTAGAAAGTGAGATGATTTTGTCTTTTCATTATCCCTTTAAGATGTGTATACAAGGATTTTTTTAAGGGGGTGGTGGTGAAGTAATTAAGCTCTTTTGTTATGCTCATGGATTTGAAAATTAGACACTTAACAGTCTTGTTTAGCAGTTCCTTGCTATTAGCCCAATTCTTTCTTCCAAAATGTGTGGGTGTCATCGTTACAGGACTAAATGCATCTCGATCCCCCTTCTGGTCTCTCTGAGTGCACCCTCTCACATGCCAGGTCTCTTGCCTTTATCTAACGTGGGCTGGAATTCTATTCTCTCCCTGAGCCACACTAATACATCCACAAACCCTGGATATTAACTAAGCTTACCCAGAAGGTCTGAATGAATGTAGGTATCTGCACTGTGACAAGTGAGCATTTCTAAAACCAATGTGTTTATTTTGCAGTAAAAACAAAGCATACAGAAAAAAAGAATTTTAGACATGCATGTAGACTATTTTATCTTACCTAAAGGCCTGCCACCCCGACAGTAACCTAGGCAATCCTAACTTTTCCAGACACCCCCAACATAGTGTTGTCTCTCTCAGTTTGGTTACACCCACAAACTTGACAGCATCTTTTTAAAAACCCTATTGTAGTTTTCATTCTTCTGTGTTCATAGTCCTTTTCTTGTCCTGGATAAAATCAGTTTTGTAGGCTGGCTGGAGAAGAGGCAGAATCTTCAAAGCTAATATTTTGCACACTGCCTCTTAACAACCCTTAAACATTTACCAAGCAGTGGCTTATCTTGAGCCATTCTTTGCCTTCCTGCTTGTTTTTCTAGACAACCCACCTATTAAAGTAAACCAATACATTCCTACACTAAACATCCCAACAACAAGATAAACAAACAGGATTCCTAAGTGGAGCACTTCTGTAATCACAGCAGTCACATTAGAAGAATGATTGCATTTTTCAGCAATGTCATGGGGTACTGTGAACACCGAAGCATGGAGGCTCCCAGGGTACTGTCCCAACATGGCCAGGAAGGGTCACAATTTGATAGCTCAGCTTGAGAGATGCGTGCATTCAGGGCCGGTGCAACCACTAGGCAAACTAGGCGATCGCCTAGGGCGCTAAGTGGTTGGAGGCACCAAAAAGCGGAGCCCAGGCTCGGCAGGGAGGAGCCGCCTTCCGGAGGCATCGGAGAGCCAGGGCATCGGCTTGCGGGGGCGGCGAGCCCCAGCCATGGAGGAGCCGGCACGGCGCAGGGGGGGCAGCAGCCCTGCAAAGGCGACAGTGCCGCTAGCGGGGAGCAGCTGCGCCCCCCGCCCCTCCTGCCCAGGCTGCAGCCCGGCACGCCCCCCTGCCCCCTGGGGGCTCCTGCAGGCTGCAGCGGATGCCTGCGGGCACCAGCCCCCATGCGCCCCCTGGCTCCCACCTCGTGGCGCTTGGGCTCTGTGACTCCCAGGCATGTGAGCTGCTGCCGGGGCGCGGGGCCCTGAGCCTGCTCCGGGAGGGGCAGCGGCGGTGGCAGCTCACACTCCTGGGAGCTGCAGAGCCCGAGCGCAGCGAGGGGGGAGCTGGGGAGCATGCGAGGGCCGCCGCCCGCAGCCCCCAGCTCCTCCCTCATCGCGCTCAGGTTCTGCGGCTCCTGAGCGTGTGAGCCACCACTGTCCCTCCCGTTGCCTCACCACTCTGCGGGGGAGGGGCCGTGCGCACAGCAGCCCAGCAGCGTGTTTTGCCTCCACGTGAAGCCAGCGACTGACCAGCATGGGCATGGTAAGGGGAGTCCCGGGGGGGGGGGTGCAGTCAGGGAGCAGGGGGAGGATTGGATGGGTCGGGAGTTCTAGGGGGGGGCTGTCAGGGGGCTGGGGTGTGGAGAGGGATCGGAGCAGTCAGGGGACAGGGAGCAGGGGAGGTTGGATGGGTCAGGAGTGCTGGGGGTCCTGTGAGGGGGCAGGGAGTGGCTGGATGGGGCGTGGGAGTCCCGGAGGTGTGGATAAGAGTTGGGGCAGTGTGGGGACAGGTAGAAGGTAGGGTTCTAGCGGGGCAATTAGGGGGGGGGTCTCAGGAGGGGGCAGGGGTGGGGCTAGGGCAGGGCTCTTCCCCCCCCCATCCTCTTTTTTGATTGTTGAAATATGGTAACCCTAGGCGAGGGGAGAGCCGGGGGGCAGATGGGGGCCGGCGCCCACATGCATCCACTGCAGCCTGCAGAAGCCCCCGGGGGGAGGGGGCGCCAGGCCGCAGCCTGGGCAGAAGGGGCGGCGCCACCTTTGCAGGGCTGCTGCCCCCCGCGCCGCACTGGCTCCTCCATGGCTGGGGCTCGCCGCCACTGCAAGCGGGACACACTGGCTCTCCGGTGCCTCCGAAAGGCAGCTCCTCCCTGCCGAGCTGCTGCAGCAGCCCAAGCCTGGCAAAGCCAGTGAGTGGACTCGGGGCAGGGACCGCCAGGGTGGGGTGGGCTCGCGGGGGGACTGTGCACCCTCCAGGGGAGTTCAGGGGGTGGGGGGGAAACCTGGTCTGGGGAGCAGTCCCTGGGCACGGCTGGCCCCTGGGGTCTATAAAGGCTTATTGGTATTTGCCCCTCAATGAACCGATGTGCAAAGGGGGGGGGGGGGGCGGCACAAGGTGGAAGTTTTGCCTAGGGCGAAAAATATCCTTGCACCGGGCCTGCCTGCATTGTATTGAGAAACAGAAAATACAGGATTGAATTATTACTATTCTTTGTTATGTGTTAATTACTAACACTGGGCTCTGTACATGACTGGCAACTTGTTATAGCAGATATCTGTTCCCTACAGGTATTTTTAGTCAGAACTACTTAGCTGACAAATACAAGTTCATACTACTGCTCGCATTCACTGCGCAGCCACTATAACTATGGCAAAGACTCCCTGGGTTGGCTACTAGGGGAGTGTCCCAAGTTACTTTAATTGACCATAAGTTATTTTTAAACAGTGCTACTGCCAGGATTCAAATAGACAGATGCAGTGTTGGGGGGAGTGAAAAGAAGAGATCCTTAAGTATTTATTAGGGGAAAAAACTGAATGTGTTGGTGGAAGAACAGCAGTTATCTGAGGGAAAAAATGAATTTTTGAATTTTTGTTACGGTAATCTTTCAGTTTGTATCGGCACCAACTTGCATTTAAGGACCTTTCAGGGTAGGAGATTTCTACTGTACAATAATACATCCTCACTAGGGATTTAAATCTTCTGTACTCAAACAACACTGACAGTTTTGTAAATGGCAATTATTTCTCTTGCATACACAAACCACCCTCCTCCTGCAGAGAGAAGTGAATTTTTAAAGTTTTCTCTGTTATACAGAGCCTGTTATACAATACAGTAGCTATTTTAACAAAATTATTTTGAAAAGGAAGTTAGCTATTTTTCATTACTCACACAGGAGAGAACATGTGCTTCCTCACAGGGCACCTTGGTTTACAATGAGGCATCTAGTGAACCAATGATGAAAATTACATCCTGCATTGACAAACTGCAGCATAAATTTTTTTTATTTATTTAAGCCTTGTGCCAGGCCAAGTGAGGAAGAAGAAAAGAGGGTTCTTTGCCTCCACCACACGGCATAGTTCTGATGAGCAGAAAATTGTGTCAGGCAGCAAAGAGCGTGGACATTCCAGCTCATATTGCACAGAAACAGACTTGAATGTTTCTTGCTGCGTTTCCAATTTACTTTGTGGAAATCAATCTATGCCAGCACCATGTTAGCATATCTATGACAGAAAGGATTTGAAGTGAAGGGTAAAATTTTCTGAAGCATCTATGTGCTTCTGAACATTTTACCTGAAGTTCTCTCTGCTTCAGTCCCATCCACTTCCACTCACTAATGTTCCCGAAATGCTTAAGCAGCCATATGCTGCACTTGAGATTTCCATCCATTCACCTCTTCAGGCTGGTGAATATGGCTTAAACCAGGGGACCCCAACATGGCGCCCGCCGGGCGTCTAAGTGCGCCCGCCTACTGGCCGGTGGATGAGCATCCGCCGAAATGCCGCCGAGAAGCAGCGTCATCCAGAGGCATTGCCGCCGAAATGCCGCCCATTTTCGGCGGCGACGCCTCTGGATGCTGCTGCTTCTTGACGGCATTTCGGCGGCGACGCCTATTGATGTTACCACTTGTCAGAGGCATTTCGGCGGATGCTCGTCCGCTGCCACGGTCCTCCGTGGCTCGTCGTCTGGTGCCCGCCAGACAAAAAAGGTTGGGGATCACTGGCTTAGACACACTCAGTCACTACTGATGGATTTGTCAATGCCTCCCTTAAAGGAGAAGACAAAGTGCCAGTATCTCTTAAACAGGTGACTGTTAGTTTGAGCCAGGGCCTATCTCAGCAACTGCCAACTGGTTTTGCTTTATGGGATTGAGAAATTTGTGGCAACAGTATTTGCAGTCTTTGATTTCCTTGATCCTTTTCAGTCTGGATATACTACACACTATGATATTTATATTGGTTGACTAGCATTTTGTGGCAGGGGACAAAGATCAGCCACCCATGCCAACTTATTTTGTGTGTGTGTATATATATATATAACATTTACTCCTGGGGCAATTCTGCATCACTGCACGTGCACAGAATTCACATCCCCCGCAGATTTATTTTCTTCCCTACAGAAAAAAGACTTCCGACAGGGAAGCAAAGGGAAGCTGCAAGAACAGACATGCGCCCCTCCCCAGTAGCACAGGCTACATCTACACTACAGGGGGGGGTCGATTTAAGATACGCAAATTCAGCTACGCGAATAGCGTAGCTGAATTCGACGTATCGCAGCCGACTTACCCCGCTGTGAGGACGGCGGCAAAATCGACCTCCGCGGCTTCCCGTCGACGGCTCTTACTCCCACCTTCGCTGGTGGAGTAAGAGCGTCGATTCGGGGATCGATTGTCGCGTCGATCCCCGAGAGGTCGATTTCTACCCGCCGATTCCGGCGGGTAGTGTAGACCAGGCCACAGGCAGGTAGGTTCAGGCACCTGGAGAAGCTGGTAGAGACATAAATCATCACCAAGGGAGGAGGAGGGGCTGGGCAGTCATGCGAGTGACACACTTCTGTCTCATGAGCATGTCTGTTCTCCTCAAAGTGAGCTGTGGCTTGGTGTAAGGTGTAGTGCTACTGTGTTCTGTTCCGTGCCAAGTCTTCCCAGTTTGTTGGGCTGATTCCTCCCTTTTCAAGGTGTAATTTCAGTATGTCTCTGAAGAGCTCCCGCTGCCCTCCACGAGCCCTTCTTCCCTGACTTAACTGAGAGAAAAGTACTTGCTTCGGGAGGCAAGTGTCAGGCATGTGGACACAGTCGCCAGCCCAGCAGAGTTGGTGTTTCATGACATGCACTTCTACACTGCTGATGTTGGCTGCAGAGAGAATGCTGATGTTACTGCATCGGTCTTCCCAGATGATCCTGAGAATCTTCCAGAGGCAGCGCCGCTGGAACCACTCCAGCTGCTTGAGATGTCGTCTGTAGGTTACCCAGATCTCACACCCATAGAGAAGGGTGGGGATGACAACCGCCTTGTAAATCAAGACCTTGGTGCCTGTTTGCAGATCCCTATCATTCAAGACTCGTTTGAGTAGTCTTCTAAAGGATGTGCTGGCACAGCGGATTCTATATTCGATTTCTGTGTCAATGCTGGCTGTTTGAGAGAGGTGGCTGCTAAATTATGGAAAATGGTCCAAAATGGTCTAATGCTATTTCAGACACGTTACTCCTGTGCTCCAGAGATTGCACTGCCATTAGCTACCCAGTGCAATTCAAGGTGTTTATTTGGCCTTTTGACCTTTACAGCTTAGACCTTGACTGACGGTCCCTAGTTTGGCATATTGAGGAGCAGAGTATTTTCAGTAAAATGTTCTACTTTGAGAGAGAGAGAGAGAGAGAGAGAGAGAGAGAGAGAGAGAGAGCGCGCGCAAGCAGATTCCACTCTGACAGCTTGAAGAATATAGATCTTCCAGGCTTGCTGCAAGACAGATCTGTTCACGCAAACTTTTCAGCGGAGCTGGAATTTTTACTGACATTATTATTAAATACTGATCTCCAGCACAAGTATGCTCAGTGCTGTACAAGGCTCAGAAGATCCCTTCCCAAGAACTTTACAATCTACACTAGGTTTAGATTGTGATATGTTTTTACCAGTTTAATCCACTGTATGCGCTTTAGAGCAGGGATACTCAGATCCAGGCTCACGAACCACAAGCGGCTCTAATGTGTCTCCTGGGGCTCTTTGCAGCACATGACATTAAAAACCTGTGTGATTTAATTATTAACCGATCAGGATGCTTTTATTATGTTATCAACCAATTGTAGTTAATAAAATAATAATACTTGGTCAATTATTTTGTTGTAAGAATTTTTTTATATATTGTGACAGACCCAGACCAGTGGGGTACAGGAGTCTGGTAGAGGGCAAATATACTGGTCACTGGATAAGTAGTTTTCTGTTCCCTGAGTGACCAGACCTATTGGGATCCAGGAAGTAGGCGGCGAAGCCCGCCCACTGCTAAAGGATCCCCCCCAGCCTAAGGGGGGGTCCACAGGACCTGGAGACCAAAAAATTACAGGGGACAACTAATAAAAGAACAGGGACAGGAGTGAGGTCAAAGGGTCAAACGAAGCGAACCAGATGGGGACACCGAGCAGAGAACCCCGGACAGCGCCCACTGCTCCTCGAAGGCGTCAAGGGAGCCAGTGGACGTGCCCAGAGGAACTCTGCCCGGATACGTGAAAGAACGGAGGACCTGAAATACGCCCCACAGTCACAGGAAACTCCATCGGCCAACCTCCTCACTCTGGTTTTATAGATGGCCAGTTTCGCTAGGGCCAGAAGGAGGCTGACCAGGAGGTCCCGCGACTTTGTGGGGCGACGGATAGGGAGTGCATAAATAAAAAGATGAGGAGAAAAGTGCAACCAAAATCTTAACAAAATATCCGTGAGAAGCCGGAATAGGGGCTGCAGCCTGGCGCACTCCAGGTAAACATGCGCCAGGGTCTCCCTCACGCCGCAAAAGGGGCAGGTGTCTGGGATAGGGGTAAACCGCGCCAAGTACACGCCCGTGCTCACGGCTCCGTGAAGGAGCCGCCAACTGATGTCCCCGGTGGGCTTCGGGATCAGAGCAGAATAAAGGCTGGCCCACCGGGGCTCCTCACCCTCCAGAGGTGGCAGAAGGTCCCGCCACTTCGTATCGGGGCGGGACGCAAGGGTGAGGACATGAAGAACATGGAGCACGAGCGTGTATAGATGTTTCCTTGGCGCGGTCCGGAACAGAACCGGCTGCAGATGGTGCAGCCGGCTCATGGCAAATGGACGGGGAGGGGGCTGGTTGGGTCCACGGGGCAGGGGCCCGATGAAAAAGTCTGGAGGGCTCGGAGTGGAGGGTGGGCGGGGCGTGCCCTCTCGCAGGACCCGGTCGAGATAGTCCCGAGCAGCGGGCGGCAAAGCGGCCCTCACCTCCTGAAGTACGCGCCGGGGAGTACGAGGTCTGGAGAGCCCCATGCGCTGAGCGAGCGTCAGGGGATCCAGCCAGTCTCCCCGGTCGTAGTCCAGGAGGTCTCCGACTTTGGTGACTTCTGCTAGGACCAACCTCTGGCGCACCATGGGGGACTCCGCCACCTGCACACGAAGCTGGGGGTTGTGTAGCAGGGGCTCCGCGAGGAGATCTGCCCCCACGGTGGCCGCCACAGACCTGGTCACTGAAAACAGTTTCCAGGTCCGGAGGAGGTCCTGGTAGAAGACCGGCAGCTTGGAGAGGCCTCGCGGAAGACCTCTCGGATGGAGACAAAGGAGCTGCCGGTCATATCGGAGCCCTCGGAAGCGGCGCAGGAAGGCGTGCGCCAATACGCGCCATGCCGGACTACCTGCACCATAAAGGAGCCTCTGCAGGGCCTGGAGGCGGAAGACGTGGACCTGAGCGTGCAGACACTTCAGGCCCTGCCCTCCCTCCTCCAGGGGTAGATGGAGAACCCCCACAGAGACCCAGTGCAGTCCTGACCAAAAGAACTCCAGAATCAACGTCCGGAGGGTGGTCAGGAAGCCCGGGGCCGGGACCAGGGTGTTGAGCCGGCACCAGAGCATGGAGAGGACTAGTTGATTGAGCACCAGTGCTCTCCCTCAAAGGGAGAGACACCGGAGCAGTCCTGTCCATTTCCGGAGCCGCTCCGACACCCTGCCCTCTAAACCTAGCCAGTTCTCCGGCGGAGACGGATGCGTGGCAGAAAGGTAAACGCCGAGATAGAGCAGCGGACCCGCGCTCCACCGGATGGCCTGAAGCGCGGGTGGGAGGGAGCTCGCCTGCCACCCGTCCCCTACCACCAGGCCAGAGCTCTTGACCCAGTTGACCCGGGCGGAGGAGGCCGCCGAATAGATGGTCTGGCAAGCCTCCACCCGCACCAAGTCGCCCGGGTCCTGGACCACGAGGAGCACGTTGTCGGCGTACGCCGACAGGACCAGCCACAGCTCCGGCTCCCGCAGCACCAACCCTGCCAACCTCCTACGGAGGAGACAGAGGAAGGGCTCAATCGCCAGAGCATACAGCTGGCCCGAGAGGGGGCACCCTTGACGTATTCCTCGCCCGAAGCTGACCGGTTCGGTCAGGGTCCAGTTGAGCCTGACCAAACACTCTGCGGAGGCGTACAGCACCTGGAGAAAACCCACAAACTGGGGCCCGAAGCCAAACGCTCGCAGAGTGCCCAGGAGATACCCGTGGTCCACCCTGTCGAACGCCTTCTCCTGATCCAGGGACAGGAGGGCAAACGACAGACCATCCCTACAACCGAGTTCCAAGAGGTCCCGGACCAGATACAAGTTGTCGAAGATGGTGCGGCCCGGGACGGTGTAGGTCTGGTCTGGGTGGATCACGTCCGCCAGCACGGACCCTAGCCGCAGCGAGATGGCCTTCGCTACGATTTTATAGTCCGTGCTGAGGAGCGAGATGGGACGCCAATTCCGTAAATCGCGGAGGTCTCCCTTCTTCGGCAATAAGGCGAGCACGGCTCGCCTGCACGAAAGAGGGAGGACCCCGCCCTGCAAGGACTCAGCCCAGACAGTGACAAGGTCCGGGCCGAGGACGTCCCAAAACACGCGGTAGAACTCCACGGTCAGCCCGTCCATGCCCGGAGTTTTATTGGTGGGCATGCGGCAGAGGGCTTCCGAGAACTCGGCCAGAGTGAGAGGCAGCTCCAGCCGGTCTCGGTCGCCCGCGCTGACCGTCGGGAGTTCATCCCAGAGCATTCTGCAAGCGTTAGGATCGGTCGGATCCGGGGAGAAAAGGCCTGCGTAGAAGGCCCTGGCCCTCCCGCACATTTCCGCCGGATCCGTGAGGGGGGTGCCGTCCTCTGCTAGAAGGCAGGTGACGTGCTTCTTGGCCCCCCTCTTTTTCTCCAGGGCGTAGAAGAAGCGGGAGCCGCGATCCATCTCCCGAAGGAGGCCGATGCGGGATCGAACAAAGGCACCTCGGGCCCGATGGTCCTCGAGGGTCCGGAGCTCTTCCCGCTTCTCCGGGCACGCACCAGAGCAGGGGCTGCAGTAGAGTAATCAGGAACCTGCTAGAACCAGTTCAGGCAGGCAGGCTAATTAGAACACCTGGAGCCAATTAAGAAGAAGCTGCTAGAATCAATTAAGGCAGGCTAATCAGGGCACCTGGGTTTTAAAAGGAGCTCACTTCAGTTTGTGGTGAGAGTGTGAGGAGCTGGGAGCAAGAGGTGCAAGGAGCTGAAAGTGAGATGGTGTGCTGCTGGAGGACTGAGGAGCACAAGCGTTATCAGACACCAGGAGGAAGGTCCTGTGGTGAGAATAAGGAAGGTGTTTGGAGGAGGCCATGGGGAAGTAGCCCAGGGAGTTGTAGCTGTCATGCAGCTGTTACAGGAGGCACTATAGGCAGCTGCAGTCCACAGGGCCCTAGGCTGGAACCCGGAGTAGAGGGCGGGCCCGGGTTCCCCCCAAACCTCCCAATTGACCTGGACTGTGGGTTCTTCCAGAGGGGAAGGTCTCTGGGCTGTTCCCCAACCCACATGGTGAATCTCTGAGGCAAGAAAATCCGCCAATAAGCGCAGAACCCACCAAGATAGAGGAGGAACTTCGTCACTATATATATCTATATATATATATATATTTTTTTTTTTTTTCCTGTCATACTGTTTAAATATGAATATATAGTACTATAGTTAGGGCCCTACCAATTTCATGGCCATAAAAAATGGGTCACGGACCATGAAATAAGCCCTTCCCCATGAAATCTGATCTCCCCTGGCTGCTGAGAGTGCCCTAGCCAGGACTCTTAGCTACAAGTCCCTGCTGGGCTGGGAAGAGACAGGACTTGTCCTTCCCTTGCATGGCTGCTCTGGTGGGACAAGGAGGAGATCAGACCCACCTCCAGGTACCTTTTGGGTTGGGACCTCCATGGTTACAACATAGTAAAATTTCAGATGTAAACATTGGAAAATGTGAAACTGACCAATTTTAAAACCTCTGGCCGTGAAATTGGTCAAAATGGACCATGAATATGGTAAGGCCCTAATTATAGTAAATAAAACAATGAATTCACACTACTGTGGCGCTTTTGGGTAATGTTGATTGCTAATTTGGCTCCTGAACCACTGAGGTCTGAGTATCACTGCTCTAGAGAATTGAGCTGGACATATATTTTGAAAAAAAGATATAATTTTTGCTGTGTACCTAACTTTGAAACATTAAACATTATCAACACTTTTTATTAATACAGTACTTGGATTTTATGCCACTTGAAAACATACCTTTTGGGCTCAACAATATCCAAGTAATTATAGTTATTATAGCACATTGCTATGAATTTTGTAAGAACAGTTCTTGCATGTAACTTGTAATATGTATCTGCAAATTTACGGCTAGGATCAAGACTGAAATAGCCAAAAGTTATAGCATATCAGCAATGTGAAGCCATTATTGAGAAGTTACAATAAAAATGTGTTAAACACAAAACATATATTTTTAGAAATGTAGCTTAAAAGTTATCAAAATACTTATTCCAACATTTCAAACATTACTTGAAATGTTGAGCCTTAAAGTTTCATATTGTATCCTTCATCCATAAAAACCTTCAGTGCTCAAAAAATAAAATCTGCTTGCTCATCTACAGATGTGCTCTTGCAAGGGTTTATTCTTATAAAAATAATCTGGTTGCAGAGAAAATTATATATTTTTACAAATATTTTCTACAGCAAAATTGAAACCTAGTGTCTTTTGCTGGTTAGATATCTTTCTTCCCATTTCATTACCTTAATCCATTTTATAATTCAAGTATTTATATTTTAAATTTAGTTTCATTCAACTATATACTGAAAGATTGTGATTTACTATTTCAGTTTAACTCTTAGAGAACTGGCTTGATATCCAAGTAAAAATGCATTTGGTAGCCTCAATCTAACTGTCAAGTAAACATTTATTCACATGAGAAGGCTACCACATACTTTGGCCCAACTGGCACTATGCTAAATAGAGAGAAAAGAGCCCTTGAGTGAAGAATATGTGGGGAGCACAAAATTGAGATGATCTGGGAATCTGCTTAAACTACTATAGATCTCACTTTATATGAGTGGTCTCCAATCTGACATCACCAAAGGAGTGGTTTCAGCTGCCTGTACCTAGGACTGCTAATCACACTATGAGCAGGTGGAAAAAAGACAAAAAGGAGGCTCTGAGCTCCAGGGCTGTCTTTCTCCCTGATTGGCCTCCATGAGACAAGAGAAGGTTTAGGAGTTTCAGAGGCCAGCAGAGACTGAGGAGGCGGGGGGGGGGGGGTGTAGGGGAGGAGCTGGGGAACTGACCCTTTTGTCCCCAGTCCAGATCTCTGTAACTGTAGGTCTGAAGCCAGGGAGTGGTGCATGGCTGGTGGCTCCTTTTAAGCCACCTTTCTGTCGTCTCTTCATGAACTGCTGCCTATCCAAAGTGCCTATCCTCTGCTACCACAGGTGCACAGAAGCACTAAGGAATCCCCCCTCTCTCTCTCCTTATCTCATGGATACCTCTAACTAATGGGGAAAGGGACTAAACGAAGCTGTGGCATACCCACAAATAGTCCCAGTCTGTTTCCAGGGACTGGCTGAAGGAGTTAGCAGGGGCAGGAGCAGCTTCCTTCCACTCAGCTGTAGGCATCCAGCTTCACTCCCCTGCAACTGCCTCTAGAGCTGTACTTACTTCAACAGGGCACGGATCCAAGATGGATGCAGCAAAGAGAAGCAAGCATTAAAAGTAGGAATAACAATACATTTGGAGTTTTTATTTGCCTTCTGGGTTTTGAGCCTAAAGTGCACTTCATTCACATTTTTAAGCTTTTATATATATATATATATATATATATATATATATATATATATATATATATATATATATATATATATATATATATATATATATATATATATATATATATAGGGAGACACCACGTGGTGTTAGTGTAATAATGTTTAAAACACTGTTTAAGAAGAGAAGTAAGTGGGTGGAAGAGGCACCCCAGTGGACTAAAGTTAAAGCCCCTTCTCTGTTAGAGAAGGACATTTGGGACAAACCCTTGGGTGGAAAGGTGCAGTGGAACCGGATATAATACTTGATACCTTAGAAAACATGTTTGAGAAATATGTACAAGCCTAATGCCAGTAAAAAAGCAAACTGCCATAGTATGGCTGTTGTGGCAAGCTGTAAAAAAGGCAACTGCATGTAAGGGGGGGGAGGGGAAGTCTGTGCCGAGTTACAAATATTACAAGAGAATTTTAAAACTTGCCAGGAACATTTGGAACGGGAAGTGAGGCAGGCACATATAATGCACACTCAGTAAGAACAAATGGGGAAACAAAATAGGGAATTGGAGGAAAAAAATGATGGATTGGGAAAAGATTAAAGCAGACAAAGATAAATTAGACCATCAAGTGATAGGAATGAAACAGTTAATTTGAGATTTGACTAAGGAAAAGGAAGAGGAGAGCATTTCTCATAGTTGGTGTCAGAAAACTATAGCAGCATTGAAAAAGCAAGTGAAAATACAGGAACTGCAAGTTGCAGCTCTGTGTCAAAACGAGAGAGATTTGGATTCCAATGATATCTGGTATGGAGAGGATCTGCGAGAGTGGTCAAGAGACAAGGGAATTAGACCAACTTTGAGAGGGGTTTTATACTAAGTTGAGGGAAGAGATAAGAAACTGGCCAGGAGAGCCTAAGCCAGAAAAGTCTGTAGCAGTGATAGAAAGGAGATCAACCATTAAGGATGCAACGGGGGAGCTACAGTCAGAGCAGACACAAGTAATTCCTGCGAGTTCATCAGATTTACAGTTGATGGTAAAGTCATTAGGCCCAGTGAATATGAAAAATTTACCTACATGGTTAGTACAGTGGGCAGAATTAGGAGGAACAGAGAATTTAAATATGAGTGAATCTTATAGGTTAATCACGGCAGCTACCACTGGAGAGATTAGACAGGCAGTAGATGGAGTGAAAAATGCTTTGGACAGCCAGCCAGAAGCACACCAGCTGATACCACGATTTATTATGCTGTTAGGAAAAGAGGTAGGTCAAAGACCCATGAAGATGTTATCCAGTGCAGATTACATGAAGCCTGGAGATTCACCCAGGGGATTACCTGTTAAGGAGAACAACATTGGGATTATTGTCGGAGAAATACAACCAGTGACTAATCCCAGGGCAGAGATCACCAGACACATCACAGCTGATTCTTTGATGGCAGTTGATTTGAATCAGAGGGAATTTTGGAATGATGTGTTTGAAGGCTTGGACAGAAATTTATTAGCGATGTCTACTAATTTCATGAACCAAGCAGTCCAGAATGAGGGGTTAATTGTTATGGATGCACTGGATAGTATGCCAATGAATGATGAAAGGGGGAAGCCAGGTAGAAGGGTTGAAATCCAGAGTACCTTTCGTTGAAGCAATAACCTTCACATGAGAGTGCTTATAGATCAGGATACAGTAAGAGATGAAGAGGTCATGGTAGAAGACAAAACACCCCACCCCAAAGAGGTAGAGGGTGGAATAATCAAAATGAGCCCCAGAAGGGAGTAGATGTGATTCAGAATATCGCTTGGAGGTATTTGAAATTGAGGGGAGTAGATATGGATAAGTGGAATGGGAGACTTACTGATGAATTGATCAAAGAAATGCAAAGGATGGAAGAAGAAATGTTTAAGGAGCAGAAAAAGGTTTCAGCTATGCAAACTGAGGATTCAGAGAAACCTGCTCTATAGGGAAGCCCCGATGCCAAGTTGCTCCCACTGGAAATGGGTCCTCAGGAGTGGGAGATGGTAACTAGATTAAGATGGGATTCAAACGGGAGGCCTAGGACAACTGTGGGAGATAATGGACCCAAAGATGCCCTATTGGATAGTGGGGTTGGTGTACATATTGTAAATAGAAGTTGTGATTTGACTCGATATGTGTCAGATTATTACAGCAGCCTCCTTTATTGGGGAAGGAGTGGCAGGAAAAATGTATCATTCAGTAGAAATAGCTATACCCAGAGAGAGAGAGAGAGAGAGAGAGTGGGGGATTTTTGTTGTAAAGAACAAATGCTTCAATTAGATCAGGTGGCTGAGACAGAAATATTGAGGACTCCTTTTTTTTTTTGAAGAGGAATTGGTTAGTTTTGGATTTAATTAATGGAGTTCTGTGGCTTGTGCCCGGCTGGACGGAAAGTGTCATGACAGCAGGGTACATTCCAGATGTATGTGCTGCAGAAGCAGTGAAAGAGATTATACTGGATCAACAGGATGTGTGGGTAAAGGAGTTTCCCAATATATGGATTAAGAATAAAGCAGAATGTGTTAAAATCTAAGCATGTGTTCAAATCGTGGGAGATGAAGTGTCACCACAGAGACAATATAAATATCCTATGCAAGCAGAAGCAGGAACTGAGAAAATAATTGAATTAGAAGAACAACAGGGAGTGATTGAAAAGGGGAATTCCTCATACAATAGCCCAATTTGGCCCATATTAAAAGCCTCAGGAAATTGGAGACTGATAGTGGATTTTAGACAAATTAATAAAGCTACCCACTCTATGGCACTAATAGTAGCAGATCTACCTCAAGTAATGGCAAGAATACAGGGAGCCCCTAAATGGTTCTCTGTCAGAGATTTGGCAAATTGTTTTTTTTGCCATCCCATTGCATCCCGATTCTTGGGGCCGCTTTGTATTTACTTTTAAGGGACAACAGTACTTATTTAAAATAATTCCCCAAGGCCTACATTGCACTCTGGCTAGTGCACACCAACATGTGGTGCGAATGCTGGATCAAGTATCCAAAGAGGATCGGGAGAATGTCACCTCATATGTAGATGACATATTAATGGGGGGGACACTGAAGGGGAGGTGACTGAGCTGACTAAAAAAGTGTTGAGACTCATCCAGGAAACGGGTTTCAAGGCTAATAAAGAGAAAGCCCAACTAGTGCAGAGGACAGTGAATTATTTGGGGGCGACCCTCAGGGAACAAGGAATTCAGGTTGATCAACAAAAGATGAAACCATTAATGAATTGACCAAGACCAGAGGATTCTCATGCGTTGAAGGTGATGTTAGGAGGTAGCTATTTAATGAAACACATCTGGAATTTTGACACGATAACTGGACCCTTGTGGCATTTACTAAAAAAGAAAGTAGAATGGGAGTGGGGGCCTGAACGAAAAAAAAGCTTTCTGTAATTTAAAACAAGCCTTGATGCAAGCTCCAGCATTGAAATTCCCAGAGATAAACAAGCCGTTTGTGATTAAGTTGGCAGCAACTCAACGAAGTTTAGCGGCGGTATTGATGCAAGAAATTGACAGGAAGTTAATACTGGTACCATACGAGTCTGGAAGATTAACCCCTACGGAGCAGGGGTTTGGGATGTGAAAGAGAATGTTTAGCTGCTGTGTGGGCCATTGAAGCTTTTGCTTTGACTACTGGCACTGCCCCTATTATAATACAAACACCTAACTCTCCCCTGAAGTATATTTTATCAGGGAAACTGCAGGGAAAAGGAGTATCGAATACCAGGATGGCCCAATGGACCTTGACGTTAACTAAGAGATGTTACTTATGAGAATAACTAACAAGCAATAATGTTACCATATGCCTTCCTGACGGAAGGAGAGGAGCATGAATGCCCACTTCCAGAAACTGAACCTTAAGTTAGCTGAAGAAGCACCCCCAGTAGATGAAGTGCTAAGCTTCAGAGAAAAAGAAGTTTGGTTTACAGATGGTAGTTCATAACTCTAAGAAATATACGGGATATGCGGCTGTACAAATTGATGGGGAAACTTATTTCTGGTTCTAGGAGTATGACTTCAACTTAGGGAGTAGAGGTCAGGGCTCTTAGTGATCTGCTTAAACAAACAATGTTGCAGACTGTCTTTATGTCTATATGGATTCAGACTTTGTGGTACAAGGACTGTTGTACTGGATTGGGATTTGGAAAAAGAATAATTGGGAAACAGCTAAGGGGTTCAAAAGAAGGACTGGAAATCTATCCATGACTGGTTGGGGGGGAGGAGGGGGAGAACCATCCAGGAAAAATAAGAGTAAGACATATTAAAGGTCATCAAAAGCGAGAAGGGAAAGAAAAATATTGGAATGATAAAGTTGTGGGAAGTACTGTTTAGTAGATATGGAACTCCAAATATAATTGATTCAGATAATGGGCCACATTTTGTAAGAAGAGTAATTAAAAGTTTATTAAAAGCTTTAGGAATAAAACTACATATCCCCTATCATCCTCAATCATCAGGGGCAGTCGAAATGATGAATCAAACTATTAAACAAGCTCTACGTATAGTGCAAGAAACTGGCAAAGATGGGACGATAAATTGCCAATGGTGTTGGCGGCAATCCAAAGTAGTTATTGATTGGGTACTGGCTACCAGCCTTATCAAATTCTCTTTGGAAGGCCTATGAGATTGTGGAGCCCTTTATTGTACCCAGAAGAAGAGGAGATATCAGTTACCGAATGGGTAAGGGAGTTACCAATAGAACTTAAGAAAATGGAATTTAAACTGACGCCATTGAGAAAAGCAAGACTATGTGGATTCTCGTGTGGCTCAGGACAGTAATTTATGGAAAATTGGAGAGAGTAATGTATTTGAAATTAACATAAAAAAAAATCATGTCTTGGAATCTAAATGGGTTGGACCATTTTCCATCATGAAGAAAATTTCACCTACTGTAGTGCAGATTAACAAGGGCCCACCCATCACAATTAAAGTTATGGCCTAAAGATTAAATAATGTTCCTTTCTTTTTCTTTTAGTTTCTTACAGAAGGAAAGGAATGCCCAATTGCACCAGAGATTATCCTATACAAGCCTTGGATTTGGAGTGTGCATACGGTGCTACAATTTTTGTAATTGGTTTATTGCTTATGCTTGCTTTGCTTTGCATTTTGTGTTTAGTAGAAGAATTGTGTTCTGTGCGTTATATTTTATGAGGAAAAAAAAAGAATACCAGAGCTCAAGCAAAGATAGAAGAGGTTAGTGTAAGTATTTAAAATAATATGGACGGACACATCGGACATTATTCCATAGGAATAATGGCCATGGCTTCAATATTGAGGATCCTCATAATTTAAAAAATGGAAATATGGTTTTTGGCTTTTTTTTTTTTAAATATATGGTGAAATTTAGGGGTACATGGATATACATATGGGAGCACCTCTAGGATGGAGGTATGGATCAAAGGGAATAATACATTCAACTATTTGTGGGACAGAATGGGGAAAACGGGACCAAACAAAACCACATGTAAAGAAAAACCTTTTGAGATAAAATTTGAAATATGGTGGGAAGATGGCAAAAATGTGACATGGGAATATCTAAAGCCAAAAGATTTGGAAGAGCAATGGAGATATATTTGTACATACTAAGAGCGGGAAGGTCACCTAAGGTTTAGATTTAGTTATAATGAGAACAATCTGAATATGAGTACTCTGAATTGTACCTTTTGGAGTTTGAGATTTGATGTAGTCACCCTAGATGTGACTAATGAACAAGAATTGGCTAATACTCATGTGGGATGGAATGAGTCAATGGCTCTTAAATTATGGGAATATAGTGTAATAGCAAATCCTTCCATAATGATCAGATTGAGTTGCTTTAGGAAAATTAATGGGGGAATATATTTTCGGGGATACGGTCGGTTTTTTTATGTTTATTAATCAGATACCAGGAAACAAGATTGCACCAAGAATCATGGCAGACGAGCACCCATATAGGAGGGAAGAAGTAATCGAAGCCCCAACTATTGTGGATCAAACTATCTGGTTGGAAGGAGCGCAAGTAAACGTTAAGTGCACAACATCTGGAGTGTATGCCATATGCTTTGCCTCTATTACAAGCGTGGCAACAACAATGGGGAGACGGGACTATACGAAATAAGAGAGGCACAGAAGAATATATCATAGGTATTATTGGAGCTGAAGCTTTAAACTCATTTGATATTGAGACATTACAAGAGAAAATGTCAGCTTTGGGTAAGATTTTGGGGGCTATACAGACACATGACACACAAAACTCTGGTGCATTATCAGAACAAGGAATAAGAAGTGTGGAACTCCAGTCGAAACAAGACCAAGCCTTGAAAATGTCTCTAAACGTAAATCTATTTTATTGTCAATTTCAGATACACCAAACTGTACTAGCAATACGATGTGTAGAGGTGCAAACTTATGGGATACAATACATAGAGAGAATGGTTAATCTGTTAAGTAATGGACAATGGCCTTCTGAATGGTTCAAAGATCCTCATATATGGAACCAACGAATTACAGGATGAAGGAAATATATGGAGTTTAATTGGGATCAAGCCACTCTGAGGGGAGAGTGGAAAGGCAGAATGCTGTTTTACAAGACAGGGAAGCAAAGAAAAGCAGCAATGGCCTAGGTGTTGCCAAAAATTATTAATGGAGAGTTATGGCAAATAAAAATAAGTGGGACACACTTGATTCAAGAAGAAGTGGATTATAAATTAGCAGAATTAACAAAACATTGTGAAGAGTGGGGACGAAGCAAATGCGTGTGCCCACAACTAAAGTGGTCCCTAGAGGGATGTCATTTGAACCATTCAAGCACACAATATACCATGCAATGTTTAGCTTCTAATGGCACAGGAGTATTTGTGTGGGCACTGGGTGTATTTGTGTGGTAACCACCGAAAAACATGTATTTTGGGGAAGTATGACAGAAAAAGGCACAATTGAGTCATGTAAATGTAATGTAACAGAGGTCAATATTAATGGAATTATTTACCGAGGTCCTCTATTTTTAAAAAAGGAAATTGTTTGGGAACCAAAAGATGTGGACTGGTCCTTTGATTTGGGGATACATTGGGAACAATGGGAAAAACTGATTGATGAAAGCGAAAAAAATCAGGCAATATGCAAAGGAAGTATCTAAGTATGCTCAGCTGGGAAAAATAAACATTTTGATCCACAAGGTCAAATATTAAAATTGGGGAAAGGAGGAGAAGAATTGGTAATTTCTCATTGATATAATTTTTTTAAAGGCTGGTCTCCCAGTATCACAACTCTTCTAAATTTAATTCTACATCCTATTCTGATATTATTAGCATTAATGATTTTGTTAACTTTTATTATGCTATGTTTATACTGCCAAATAAGAAAGCAACAAGAAGTTTTGGAGCAAGTGATATACAAAATTTAATTGCTTGCGAAATTATAAAGTGATACATGATTAATGCCATTAATTATTGTATCAAGAGGGGGGAATGTTGGGAGACAGATAGATATCAATATACATTGTGATTCATATATCCATGTAATATATTATAGGTCATTGAGGCCTGGTATGAATGACGTGTGCTTGACATGAATGCGTGTGTTGCAAGTTAGCAACCGAAACAAGGACTTAAGGTCAAGGACTGGTAGAACTCTTTGTGCAAAACAATCTTATGCTCCGAAAAAAATACAGAAATCATCAGAAAAGGAAATAAACACTAGCTGGACTGATATAAAATTGTGTAAGAATTGGAGGAAATGGCACGCCTTGGATCATGGCAGCCCCCTGCCCAGGATTGTCTCTTTGGAATTGTGTGGGCAGAAGGCCTAGTAAACAAAGGCAAAGAACCGATGACACGATGGAATGGATAACTATGATTTCTGAAAATCAGAGTCGTTTATTGATCCAGAGTCCCACGTAGATATAGATGTGGTTTTCGCCGGCTCTCTGCATCTTATCCTGACAGAAGGAACCTCAACTGACCATCAGGACCATTCTGACCTTTGGACTCTGGTATAGTATGTTTGGGGTGTGAATGTGGAATGAGTAAGGTTTGTTTTGTAATCAATAAAGAGCATTTAGAGTATTATATACCAACACTGTGTCTGGTATCTGCTTGCTCCCCATCCCGAAGGGGTCTAACACTCTTCATGAGCTGCTGCCGATCCAAAGTGCCTATCCTCTGCTCTCACAGGTGCACAGAAGCACTAAGGGATCCCCCCTCTCTCTCTCCTTATCTCATGGATACCTCTAACTAATGGGGAAAGGGACTAAACGAAGCTATGGCATACCCACAAATAGTCCCAGTCTGTTTCCAGGGACTAGCTGAAGGAGTTAGCAGGGGCAGGAGCAGCTTCCTTCCACTCAGCTGTAGGCATCCAGCTTCACTCCCCTGCAACTGCCTCTAGAGCTGTACTTACTTCAACAGGGCACGGATCCAAGATGGATGCAGCAAAGAGAAGTAGGCATTAAAAGTAGGAACAACAATACATTTGGAGTTCTTTTTATTTGCCTTCTGGGTTTTGAGCCTAAAGTGCACTTTATTCACATTTTTAAGCTTTTTCACTGCAACCACGAGGACTAGAAATTTATTTTAAAAAAATGAAACCTGAAATTCTTACATCACTTGAGTCCAACAGCTGGGATTTTACAAAAAAGCCACACAAAATATTGCAAGATTAACGATAAAGTCTCAAGTACTAGCAACACTGCTTTTGTATGCACCAAATTCACACTCTGTAACAGGGCACTGAGCCTTGAGACAAATGTCTACCTGCCAGTGTGCCTGCTATGGCCCTTGGGACCTTTAAAGCAAGAATCTGTACTCATAGGGCACATGACTAGGAGCAAATGTGTGATATACAAGAAGCCAAACATAGGCTTCCTGCCTTAGACAAGGGTAGCAGCAAAGAAAGACCCAGTGAAGGACCTTGGAGGATGCTCTCTGTAGTACACAGGAAGGACTACCTAGGAGGGAAGCATGTGCCCTTCTCCCCCCTCTCCACCCACCAAGTTTGTAAAAGGAAAGTCTCTTAATCATTTCTATTACTTTGGGCCTTTTGCATCTTGTTATTTAATAAAACCTGCCTTTAGGAAAAGAACATGGAACTTTACTTGAGTATTTGGGCTTTGTTTGGACTTCTCAGACTGGTGAATCCACACAACCCCCAGGTTACAAACCCCTTCCCAAACTTACATACCCCAGAAGAGAAGTATTTAAACAATATAACTACCAAACAAAGGTATTTTCTTTCTCTGGTGTGCAGCCCACCCAACTCCATGCTGTGTACACCTGTGATGTTCCTTCAGCCAAAGAGAACTGTAAGAGATTTACCTCACGGTTTCTTGATTGGCCAAAGGGTTCATTGTGAGAGATATTTCCCCTTTCCACAGGGGAGTGCATTTCTTTTGAAGTGTTTTCAACCATCATCAGTTCAGGGAAAGTGAAACCAGACCCAGGTTCTTCACATGGCTGAACAGAATACAAACCAGAAAACTAAAATAGGGCCATACTGTACAAGAGGCACAAAGGGCCAGTAAGTCTGTCAGCCTGCATCCACCATATTGCATTTATTGCCCACCATCACCAGCGTAGTCTTCTAATGCATTTATGAAATTACATGTGGAAAAGCTCAACTTACATCGTCAAAGGGTTTATCCTTCTTTAAATCAGCATTCTAGAATATGATGTGTGAGCTCTATTACCACCATTGTGGCCTGTCTGCATGAGGGAGCCGGAGCAGAAAAAGCAACTATTCCATTATTACACAGGAAAGAAGGTATGAACTCTTCAAATCAAAATAACACCAACCAGTTACAATAATGGGGTTACTGAAAGTTCAGCTCCATTTTAAGGGTTTCATGAATTATAAGAGTGCTGCTACTTAATTGGAAAAGAATGAGTGTGGTTTCTATTTCCTCCCTCTCTCAAACAACAGGCCTCTGGTCCTAAAAATTAAAATGTCTACATTACCCAATTTTTATTTTTAAACCAAGAATGTCCTGATGGGCTTGGAAAATAGCCAAAAAAGGAACCAGTTGAAATACCTGTTTCAGCTGGGTGAAATAAAGATTCTCTGTTGGTCAGTCTGAATGAAAGACAATGACTTACAGATGGATGCAGTTAAACCATGCTTGGTTTATCTGTATGCCTGGGAATTCAAAAAATGTAAGTAGTATCTAATCTTCTAAAATTCATACTCCAGTATCACTTAAATCTAAAATCCAAATTTAAATAGAATTAAGTGCAAGAAAAACCTTAATGCAACTCTGTGATTATATAGGACTTACCATACCATTGGTTCATCAAGTTTGATGTCTTGAGTGACATATGCAACTGTATGAAGATATACGTAAGTGTGTCACAAGAGGAGGAAGCAGCAGTTTGGAGAGGGAAAAGAACGAATTCTCTCCTAACATGGTTGCAATTTTATAGCACTAAAATCAGAAATTTCAAAGCTCTGGTTCCTAGAGTAATCAAAAACACTATCCCCTTGATTGTAGGAAAGTATTTTATATTACTAAGCATAGACCTGCACAAAGAGCAGACTAAGCACATGCTCTTTTCCCTTCCAACTCTCAGAACCAAAGTTCATCAAAAACTCTCAACTGTTCACCACTGAAAATTCTACTTTCTAATTGTAGTCTTATCCCTCACTTGATATTCCACTCTGTCAGGCACAGCTATTCTGGATACCACAATTCCACTCCCAGGCAACCTATACTTTGCAAGTAGAGGTGAGGAGAGAATGACACTCCTCTCTCCCACCAGGTAGGATGTGAGTGCAAAAGACTATATATGGCACTTCCCTTTAGACCCATGTGTAGACTCCAAAGAATCCTAGAAATCATGCCACCAGACTCTGGACTTGTGCATGGCTACTCTCTTAGGGTTTTCTACATGATGCTTTAGTCCAGTGGTTCTCAACCAGGTGTCTGAGGCCCCCTGGGGGGCCGCGAGCAGATTTCAGGGACTCTGCCAAGCAGGGCCAAGGTTACACTCGCTAGGGTACAGACAGAAAGCCAAAGCCCCACCACATGGGGCTGAAGCCAAAGCCTGAGCAATGTAACTTCTCGGGGGGGCCCCGGGCAACTGCCCTGTTTGCTACCCCTAATGCTGGCCCTGGCTTTTATATGCAGAAAACCAGTTATTGTGGCACAGGTGGGCATGGAGTTTTTAATAGCATGATGGGGTGGGGGAGGGGGTGTCAGTAAGAAAAAGGTTGAGAACCCCTGCTTTAGTCCATGCCAGAGTAATGTAAATTTTAGTCTGCACTAGCACATTGCATAGTAAGAGATCTGCGTGGACCTCGCTGGTGTGCACTAAAAGTTCTCTAGTGTGCATTAATGTATTCCTGTTTCAAATAGTACTATGTTAACACACACTAGGGATCTTTTAGTGTATGCCAGCAGGGTCCATATAGGTCAGTTAGTGCATGACACACTAGTAAGCACTGGAATTTACACCTCTCTGGTGCAGACTAAAGCACTGTGTAGACAAGCCCTCTGTGAATATGAGCGGTTTAGCTCAGTTACAGTTGTGGAAATGGTAACTGAATTTTCTGTTTTTAGTATTATGATATTTCAGCCATATGTTGCATTAATGTAGGTTTTCCAACTTTAGTTTCCTTAGAAAACAAAGAAAGGGAAGTGAAGGGAAAAGCTAAATTATTCCAATATCCAAATACACCCACCAACCATATTTCAGTGCATGGACAGACTGGCAAATACATACGTCAGGATAACCACATTCTTAACTCATATCTGTGAGGGAAATATAGTACTGTGCATCTGCAGTACACTATTTTTACTGGCTTGTAAGTTCTTGGTTCCTCAGTGGCCCAACATGTGTGACATTACGCCCCATAGTCTTCATAAAAATAGTTAGTTATGCCATATTCATATTATAAGTCAGGGGTCGGCAACCTTTCAGAAGTGGTGTGCCGAGTCTTCATTTATTCACCCTAATTTAAGGTTACGCGTGCCAGTAATACATTTGAACGTTTTTAGAAGGTCTCTTTCTGTAAGTCAATAATATATAACTAAACTATTGTTGTATGTAAAGTAAATAAGGTTTTTAAAATGTTTAAGAGGCTTCATTTAAAATTAAATTAAAATGCAGAGCCCCCCGGACCGGTGGCCAGGACCCGGGCAGTGTGAGTGCCATTGAAAAATCAGCTTGCATGCCGCCTTCGGCACGTGTGCCATAGGTTGCCTACCCCTGTTATAAGACATGTTTTATGCAAGATGGGTCCTGTGAGGTATCACTGGAAAGGTTACGATTTACTGTGTGGGATTATCCAATTTATATGCATGTATCATTTCTGTATCTGAAGTTAGGGATATTGACTATGTAACAATTACAACTGTGTGTACATGTGGGGAACGCCCACCAGACAGTATGCAATCAGCCTCGATGGGCCATTAGGAAGGACAATAGGACTTTGAAGATACTAATCTCCCTCCTTCCTGAGAAGTTTCCGGGGATGCTGCTTTCACACTGCAGGGTCATGTGATCATGTCGCCTGGTACAGGATACCATCTTAAAATGCTAGTATTTTTCTACAGGATGAGAAACAAAGGATTCCCGCCATATGCAAGTCCTATTTAAGGCTGGGGAGTGAGTTAATCTTGGCTCTTCTCCACTGCCTCCCAACCCAAGAAGGAAGACTGATGAAAACACCTGAAGAAACAAAGGAACTAAGCTCGGGGAGGCAGGGACTGAGCCCAGACGAGAAAGATCAGGCTGTAAAAGGAATCCCTGGAGATTTAAGCTGTAACACTGACAGACCCCAGTCGTTGGCGAGTGGGATTGAACCTAGGACCTCTGAAGCTTAGTGCATGAGCCTGTACTGCATGATCTAAAAGCCATATGGCCGTTAGCTAAGGCTGCAGAGCAGACTCATTAATCTCTCTCTCTCACTCACTAGATGGGACAGAAGACCACACTCAGGAGGTGTGTGGGTTATACAAGCGGAGCAGTTTATCTTCAAGAAACTCTGCAACCTGCTTGAAACAACATTTAAGAGAGAAATTATTATTTCTAGCCAGTATTCCTTAGTGTATTAAGCTCAGTTTGGATGTTTTGTTTTATTTGCTTGGTAATCTGCTTTGATCTGTTCGCTATCCCTTAATAATCACTTAAAATGTATCTTTTGTAGTTAATAAACACATTTTTTGTTTATTCCAAACCCCAGTTTATGCAATTCATGACCGAGGGAGCAAAAAGCTGTGCATATCTTCCTCCACATTGAGGTAGGGGGAAAATTTCAGGAGCTTACGCTGTATAGATCTCTATACAGTGCAAGACAATATAATTTGGGTTTACACTCCAAAGGGTGTGCACACCAAAGAGCTGGGCAATTCCCTGAGCTGAGTCCTCCCACACAGAGCTACTCCCGAGGGCATTTTACCCCAAAAAACTAAAAATTCTGCAAATGTTATTTGTCAAATAAATGTGGAGGCTCCAGCATGGCATTGAGGAGCACAGGCCACTGGCTCCACAGAGATGGGAGATCACTGTGCAGCTCCCACCCGGGACACAGACTCAGCGTTGAGGCTGCATCCAACCCTGACACAGCACAAAGACTGGGTCTGTCCCAGAAACACCCCAGGGTTCTGCCCCTCCATGCCAGATGCACCAGGTGTGGGCAGGCAGGCTCAGCAAGGCAGGATCTAAGTGCAGAGGAGCTTAGTGTGGGGGGATCCAGGTGTGGGTTGAGAGGGTTCTGCCTAGGGCAATCTGGGTGCGGGTGGCTCAGTGGGGAATCCAGGAGCTGGGGGATCTAGAAGCACGGGGACTTGTGGGGGTGGGTTCTGGGTGCAATGGTAATGGGACTATGCAGGGGCATTCCACGTGAAGATGGTTGGGGCTCAGTGGGGGAGTCTGGGGGTGGGGGGGGATAGAACTTGGCAGGGGGTCTGAGTGTGGGGAGCTCAGTGGGGGTGTCCAGATGCCGGGGGAGTGGGGCTCAGTGGCGTGGGGATCCAGGTGCAGCTGTTTGGGGCTCGGTAGGGTGGGTGTGGGTGGTTCAGGTGCAGGGGGAGTAGGGCTTGGCAGGGGGGTTCTGTGTGTGTGTGTGTGTGTGTGTGTGTGCGCGCGCGCCGCGGCAGAAGGATCTGGGTATAAGGGAGTCTGGATGCACGGGGGTTGGGCAGAGGGGGGAGCAGCTCCCTGTACAGTGATCTCACCCTGCAACTGAGGAGTGATGGGTGCAGAAAGCACGCAGTGGGGAGAGGGGGGTAGTTTGCAGAGCTTCCTACAGCTGGGGGAGAAATCTGGGGGTGCGTCTGACAAAGCCCGAGATGCCGTGCAGGGGAAGAGGACGCAGCCAGGGCTAGCAGTGAGCCCAGCACAGGATAGGAGCCTCCAGCCAGGTCTTCCCCAGTCCTGCCCCACAGTGATTTACCTCTCTGATGACTGCCCTGGGCACCTGAAATATACTGCTGGGGACGGTCATATGACCGCTCTTGTGGCTTCCCTTTGCTTCCTCGCCAGAAAGTCATTTTTTCGGCGAGGAAGCAAAGAAATCTGCAGTGGCGCTGAATTCCTCCAGGAGTACAGAGTTGATTGCAGACTCGGTGTGATACTACAGCTGGGTGTGTCCCTACCTGTGTGTGTGCTGGAAGGGAGCTTGAGAGCCTGTCATAGCAGCACAGAGAAAGAGGAACCCAGGCTGGTAGGACAGGCGGACTCAGAGGGACCCCAGCATATCAGGTGGCATCCCGGAAGGGGGATCCAACCCGTCACAATACATTCTGGGCTGAAGACTACAGTACACAGATGCTGAGTCTGAACTTTTAAAATGAAATCACTTGATTTATTTGAACACAAAACCTCTTAAGAATTTCCTTAAAACACAGAGAAAGCCCAGTTTTAAAGATAGTCCTAGTATTCAGAAATGGTTTAGGTATTTTAGTCATGATTTCTAAAAAGTGACATATCTGGGCAGAAAACAAGCCACAGACATCCTGTGAGATCCTGGAGCAATCACTTAAATCTCTCTGTATCCAGGTTCTCCATCAGTAAAATGGGGATTACAAAATGCTCTAGAAGATATGGTAAATGTATTAATGTATGGGAGGAACTCAAACTACAATGAGCACCACAGAAATGCATATTCATACCCATCTATGTACATATATCCCTCAACATAGCTTAGTGGTTTGAGCATTGGCCTACTAAACCTAGGGTTGTGAGTTCAATCCTTGAGGGGGCCCATTTAGGGAACTGGGGTAAAAGTGTGTCTGGGGATTGGTCCTGTTTTGAGCAGGGGGTTGGACTAGATGACCTCCTGAGGTCCCTTCCAACCCTGATATTCTATGATGAACATACAGTGAGACTAAGGTCTTGATTCTGCAAAAACACTTATGCTTTGGCTTTAACAAACAAGTTTGAAATTGAAAATGTGTTTAAGATCTGGACCTCTGTTTTAATTTCAAAATATGGAAACACACCAGAGTACTTCAGAACTGTTCCTTTATCTTCAACAATACAGATGCACATTGCTTCTCTGTTCCAGTCTCCTCCAACAACTAGCACTAGAGAAAAGACTGTTACCTTTTCCGTAACTGATGTTCTTCGAGATGTGTTGCTCATGTCCATTCAACTTAGGTGTGTGCACTCGCCACGTGCACCGGTGCCAGAAGTTTTTCCCTCAGCAGTATCTGTAGGGGACCAGCTCCGGTGCCCCCTGTATTGGCGTGCACGTGCTGCGGTATATAGAGTGCCACCGGTTCCCCCCACCCTCAGTACCTTCTTGCTGGAAACTCCGACAGTGGGGAAGGAGGGCGGGTTGTGGAATGGACATGAGCAAAACATCTCAAAGAACACCAGTTATGGAAAAGGTAACTAACTGTCATTTCTTCTTCGAGTGCTTGCTTGTTCAACTTCATTGACTCCCAAGCAGTACCTCTCGGAGGTGGGTAGGAGTTCACGGACGTGTAGATTGCAACACAGCTCTGCCGAACCCAGCATCATCCCTGGCCTGCTGAGTGATGGCGTAGTGGGCTGTGAACATGTGCACCAAGGACCACGTCATGGGTCAACACACGTCCTGGTCAGAAAGTGTGCCAGGAAGGCCATCGAAGATGCCTGCACTCCAGTCGAGTGGGCTCTGATGATCGGTGGCGGAGGGACTCCTGCCAACTCATAGCAGGTCCAAATACAAGAGGTGATCCAGTTAGAAATCCTCTGCGTGAACACCCGGAGGCCCTTCATCCTATCAGCTGTAGAGATCAAAAGCTGAGTCGACCTACGGAAAGGCTTTGTCCGATCTAGGTAGAAAGCCAAGGCCCTTCTTATGTACAAAGCGTGAAGGCGCCTCTCTTCACTAATCTCATGGGGCTTAGGGCAGAAGACTGGAAGGAAGATGTCCTGGCTCATGTGGAAAGGAAGACATCACGTTGGGGAGGAAGGCCAGGTAGGGCCGGAGCTGTATCTTGTCCTTATAGAAGACAGCATACAGGAGTTCTGAAATCAGGTCTCACAGCTCGGAGACTCACCTCGCCGACATCACCGGCACCAGGAAAGCTACCTTCCACAACAGGTGCACACACACCTAAGTTGAATGGACATGAGCAAGTACTCCAAGAAGAAACTGTGTAGACTGTCAGGGAATCAAGAACTCATCAATTCTTTCCTCTCTCTACTCTATGATCTGTCTTTCATCATCTGAGAGCTCAAGTTGAAAAGCCTCCATCACCAGCAACCCCCATTAGAAAACAGCATTTCAATTATGTTTAAATAAAACAAATCAAAGGAATTAGCAGTTTTGCACTGTAATGTGATTGTTAAAACAATCATAAAAACAGTTTAACAAACTCCAAACAGTCCATTTTAAAAGCAATGGGTGTAAGTTCGCACCTTTATTGTTGCTTCTGAGAGTTCTCACCTGGAGAAACAGTATGCTCTTTAACCTGAGTTAAATCATTAACAGTGGAACAGGTCTGAAATGTTAATGTGACGCAAGGGCTGGTCTACACTGGCAATTTACAGTGCTGCAACTTTCTCGCTCAGGGGTGTGAAAAAACACCGCCCGGAGCGCAGCAAGTTGCAGCGCTGTAAAGCACCAATGTAGACAGTGCACCAGTGCTGGGAGCCGCACTCCGAGCGCTGGGAGCTACGCCCCTCGTGGAGATGGGTTTTTTAGAAGAGCGGAGTTTTAGCGTTGCCAATGTAGACTAGCTCTAACAGTAAGTAAGGTTACCGATCTTCTGCAACATTTGACATGAAAATTGTACTCATAACTAATCAACCAAAAGGTGTATTTTAACTATATTTTTAAAAGATGTCCTTTCTTTATCTTGCACATTTTCATTAAGGAGTCTCAATTTTAATTAAACCTATACAAATAAATCCCAGAGGACTTTGGTCTTTTGAATTTATATGCTAATAGTAAACCTTCAGCATTTTCCTCCATGAAGTTTTTCCAACATTGTAGATGTTCATCCTCCCCACTCATGGGAATAAGAAGCCAAACAGATCACTTTAATTGTGAAGATAAAATACAAGACATCAAGATACTTGACCAAGATAACTTTTAAAATTCAAAACAGATCGCTTTCTCCTATTTAAATATAAATACAGTGTAAGGCAGCTGTTAAATGACTGACCTGCTCTCAATTTAAAACAATTACCATGAGGGTCTGCAACCTGGAACATGTGACAATATCAGTAAGTGAAGAGAAATATGAGCTTCAAAGGCATTACTTGAAAATTTGTGTTAAGCTAGAGACAGAGACGTCAAAATGGTCATGTAGAAAGGTAACTGTACTTTCTAGATGGTTCAAGGGAAATTACCAGAGCCTTACAATATTTTAAGGGCAAAGTGACAGCACCAAGGATAAATATTTTTTGTCAACTGTGAAATCCAAACACATATACCCAAAGAGAATCTAATTTTCATAATGAATGTGTTCATCTTTTTCAGTGCTAAGAATTTATGTCTCTCTCTCTTTCTTTCTTGTGTGTTACCAGGGATATTTACCTTTAAAAACAAAGGTAAAACATCTTAAATTAAGATTAATGGCTTTCCTGACAGTTATTTATTCTGCCAAAATACCCAGAAGTTATATTTTGTCATGTTTGATATTTTCACTAATACAATATTAAAAAGCTGAACTCCCACTGCAGATTAAATACTAAATGTAAATAACTTTGCATATTTAGCACTCTCCAAATGTGACATACATCCAATTTTAGTTTTTAGCAAGGTTTTGCAAACTAATCCTAGTAAATTGCTCAGAAGTCATTATCTAAAGGATAATCAGTGAAGGCCCCCCAAAACATATAATCAGGTCAACAGTCAATGAATGCTTTTATTTTCATTATAAAAATTAAAGAGTGAAATACAACTGATAATAGCTGCCCTCTCTCCTGCCCCTCCACCCTCCCCCCCCTCCTCAAGAGCCATTCTTGAGGAGTGGCTCCTCTAGTCTCCTGAGGAACGTTATCATGACATTAAAATCTTCTGAGACAATTTTCATGAAATCCTTAAATAAAAACAGCACTTTAGAGCATAACAGTTACAAGAAATAAGTAACATACATCACAAGTTCCAAATATATTTAGGTTATATTTATAAATATGTTTGGAAAATCCACTGCATGGCCATCCATTTCTCCTGATTAATGTTTTCATTTAAATAAAACGAGTTTGTTTCTAACCCTTATAGTTTTGAAGATAGCTTTCCAAACAGGAAGTGAGTGCTGCACTGGCTAATGAATCAGCACACAGAGGGCTTTAATATCTCTGGGGTTGCTCATACCTTTGCCAAACAGTAGAGAGAAATTTACAAGATACCAGTGGTTTTACTCAGAAACCTGGGAGGCAATCGTGATTTTAACCAGAAAATACATCAAATTCACTCTCCTGCTAAAGCTTGGGAAAGCTGTGAACAGCCACACTACTTCCAGATCATTGAAGAAAATGTTGAATAAATATAAAGTGACTGCTGATAAAATTTGTGAATGACCCTAAGATTGGTGGAATGCTAAACAACGAGGATAGGGCAGACATTCATAGTACATTTGGTAACCTGGGCCCATTCAAACAAAATGTATTTTAATATTCTCAAACACAGTGGCAAAATCGACTAATGAATCCTTGACTGTATAAACAGGGAAGTAGTCAGAAGGAGGATGATTCAACTTTTGTATAAGACACTAGTGACACTAACACTGGAATACTGCATCCAGTACTGGTGTTAACATTTGTAAAAGCATTATAAAGAAGGGTCCCAAAAATTGATTCAAGAGAGAAATGTCTAACAGGGATAGAATTGAAGAACTCAATCTGTTCAGTTTTATCAAAAAGGAGAGAGAGAGAGAGAGAGAGAGAGAGAGAGAGAGAGAGGAGAGAGAGAGAGAAGAAGAAGAAGAAGAGAGGATGAATAAGAGGAACAAACTACCAAAGGAAGTGGTGGATTCTCCATCACTTCTAGTCTTCAAAATCAAGACTGAATGACTTGACTTACATCTGGGCATAAGGGAGAAGGTTTGGATGTAGAGGTTGCAGACAGTCCTTGAAATAGAAGGGGATGAGAGGATGACATAGAAGGAATTTGTGGAAGGAGGGGGGACTTGAGGAATGCAAAGAACCTCAATGTTGTGCAATGTGCTCTACCTACAGAAGAAACAAAAAGTACAACCCTTTAGTTAAATATTGCTACTACTCTGTTTCAAAATTTTCAAATAGGTGAGCTCATCATAATCAAACCAACATGCCCAATGCATGAGAAAATGAAGAATTAGCAAGATTAATGGCCTTTTTGAAAGCTATGCTGTCAAAGAACACTGTGCATCTTGTCCTCAGTTTCTATAGTTGTTCAGGTCTACTACCCTAGCCCTTTCTAGATCTGACTTTCTACTGAAAAGCCTGAAGCAGGCGGAGAAGAATACCATAATTTCTACTGATGAAAGTTAACTGCTAATCACGATGAACAAAGAGCATTGTGTGGCCAGGGCAGAAATAAGAAGACCCCTGCAGCTGTTGCACTGCTTTGAAATTCAGAGGCTGCTCATTGCATCCAATTTTATAATAAAAGACTTTAGGTGCCTCAACAGTCCTCATTCAAGTCAGTTCAGCTTTTTCTTCCCAAAATGTAGCTGAAGTATTAAAGAAGTTCCAAAACTGTAGTTTTCAACAGAGACTAAACAGATTACATCTGAAATTGAAGCTTTAAAAAGAAAAAAAAATTAAATAAAATGCAAAATATTTCCTAGGTACTATTTTGCCCAGCATATATTAGAAAGAATTTAAACAGTTTAAAAACTACAACAACAAAAAACACAGCTCTAATTACAATAGGACACTTCAAATTAATGGTAAAATTGACTGATAACTTAACTCTCATTTCTCACTGTCACAGTTCAGAGCAACTGCTCCTGTATTTCCCCTTATTAGTACAGGAAGGGCACCCACCCTGAGGCTTCCGGCTCCCCTGACGGTCACCTCTCTTAGATGGAGAGACACATCTCTTCCCCCTTCTGACCAGGGTATCTCCAGGCTGAACAGTTCCTTGTCTTCACTGTGTTACTCCGAGCAAAAGACAGGCTACCTAAGCTGGCTTCTCTTGCCTTCTCTTCAGACACTAACAGAGTAATTGCCAAGAATTATACAATACCCCCCAGCAAGCCTATTTATTCTTTGGGTAAAATACTGCAGAGAAAACATATTAAAAACACTAAAAGAATCTACATGCATGCTAATAAGCTTACTCCAACTGTCTCCAACATTGACGCTGGCAAGTGAGTACTTCAGCCCCAACTTCCTTCTCCCCCCTCCAACACCCCCCCCCCCCCCAGCCAAGGGGTTTCTCTAGTTGTCACAAATTTGTAACAGCCCCATATCAGAACCAGCACATTCATGAACAGTTTAGTCCATTGTTTATATAATTTGGGTGTCTCTGAATCTGAAGTTTTCAGAAGTAAGTAATCAGTAGACAATGGATCTCTGTTCCAAGGGCACAGCTTCAAAAGGCTAGCTCAAAGGTGGATCACTTGCATTTCCCTCATCCCAAAGTATTTCCCAGGAAATCCGTTTCACACCTACTGGCCCAAAAAGTCCTTTGCAGTTCCTAGTCCTTCCCAATTTAGTCAGTCTCCTAGAAAAGTTACATACATTTTAATACAACGGACCCGAAGTATTAACTTAATTCAATAAAGTTTACCTTAACTCCATGAAGTTTGTTCAGGATATTGTTATATTTTTCACAAAGAGTGTATTCAAATTAACACTACCACATGGCCTGGAGTCTTCTTATTTAAAAGCTAACAGTACAATCGGAAGGCTATTGTCAAAAGACTAAACTGAAATAGGACTAAAGTCATTGATGTTTAACACATGAAGGAACACTGACTGGTTACCCACTGTGCTCTATGTAAAATGAACAGGAGTCATTCAGTGCTGAAATTTTACTATGGAGTCAGTACATATCTGTATGATTGCTATGGATAACAGGTCTGCTTTAGGCTTTTTATTACCTTTGGTTGTGATCTCATGAATGGTGGAATTATTAAAAGAGTCCATGTTACACCTTGAGTGTGTTATTCTGAATTTACTTTGTTTCCAACCACGTGTGATAACTAACTTGAGTACTACCTGGTTTTCTTGGGCGTTGTCCAAAATATGCTGTGGCTTCTCAGCCATTACAATACAGTGTGTCAGCTATATTCATTCATTGTTTAAACAATTTTCTGACATTTTAACTTCTGGTACTAGAAGTAGACCTCATTTCATTTATGATTTGGGAATACAATTTACCCACAAACCTACAGATTAATTATGTCTACGTTCCAGTTATCTGCATGTTCAATTTGATTGTGGGTTGTCTGACTCTCAGAAAATTCACAACCACACTGCAAAGGGTGCGTGTCTATCGAGGGTTAAGGGTTCTCATACCTTTTCATAGTGTGTACCTCAGCTTGATAGAGAAATTAGTGGGCCAACTTCCCTGTCAGCCTTGATTGCACACCAACCAAAAGGCAACTACAGCAATTGCGTATATGGAAAATAATATTTGGGCAGTAGATTCTGCTTAATAGCAATTCTGATATTAACAACTTCTGATTAAAAGTAACATTTTCCCAGGAACCTATGCAATCCGTTCACTTTAATGTTAAATGGATTCGGATATAGGCAACAGCATGCCATTTATCGAGAATTGGAGGTTGGGGGGGGGGGGGGGAGGAGTTGGAAGGACCCGAACACAGGCAGGTTTGCAGAACCACAGCAGGGAAATGTTTGGACATGCCTTCCCTGGCTGCAGCACTGCAAACCTGGCCAGTGCTTGGCACATCCCAGCACTTCCTTCCCTGCTGCAGCCACGCAAACCTCCCTGCACCTGGGAATCTGCTGCTCACCCAAGAAGTAATGGAGTGGAGCATCTGTAACCCTGTCCAGCAGAGATGTCCCTGCCAGAGACCCGGCACTCCAGACTGGGAGGGAAGGCTGTGGGCAGGGCAGCAGTAGGAAGGGGGGCTGCAGGCCAGATAACGGGGCTTTCCATGGGGAAAAGTGGTGCTGGAGGCCTGTAGGGCAGCACAGTACCTCTCCCTGCACTCTCCAGGCTGCATGCTGACCTAGCACGATGGGGCTACAGCCAGTGAAAGAAGCGTTGGGGTGTGCTGAGCCTGGGCCTCTGGTGCCAGGCTAGGGCATAGCCCTGAGTGTGCATGGAGACGTACAGTGCAGCTCTGCGGGCCCCGGGTGTCATGGAAAGTCCTGTATCTGGGCATACCCCTCCATCCTGCTGCCCTTCCCACAATCAGGTCTGTGGGGCTGCAATCAGGAAAGGCACATCCCAGCCTTTCCTTCCCTGGCTGCAGCCCCACAAACCTGCAGTCCACTTATTGGCAACTCTGGTAGGAACAAAGACGTTGTTAATAAGTGCAATCCATTGCATTTTAACTGTAAGTGATGTATTATGTCCAGAATAAAGTAAATCACACTATCTACCTGATGCTCTTCATTTCCTCACCACCTACCATTTGTTCTCCTTCTACTTGAAACAAGGAGGTGAGTCAGCACTGTGGGAGTAGCCAGTTCTCTGCAGAACTCTGGCAAGTGTGCCACTGTTCACAGTCTAAAGCCTTCAAATGCAGAGCAAGGGTAAAATTTGCTTGTACTTGCTTGATACCTTAATTAACACAATTAAGGATGTGTGTTTAACTGGGATTTTTTTTCTCGAGACATGGAAGAAGTGAGTTTGTATACAATTCCAGTTAAGTGGATTAAGAGGGAAAATGCTTTTTAATCAAAATATATCTATGACGTATATAAATAAGTCCTGCATTCTTTAACCCTCTCTGGTCCAATATTTCAAAGACAGAATCTTGAATACAAGGGAAAAGGGTCAGAGTGTGTGAGTGAGAGAAGGATTTCTGAGCAGATATGTGATGGTAGTAATAAAAATCAGCTTTACAACTCTACATCTTCAGGACAGCAAACTTCATATAATCTAATTTTTTTCTGCAACTTTAGATTTCTGCTAGAATTAACTACTTCTAAGTACTAAATTGCAAAATGACCACTTTTTAAGTTTGTTTTCTTGTTTCTTCATTGCAATGTCACCTTGTTAATAAAACCTACTTTTATAGAAATATTGCACCTAACTAAGATATCTGGGTATTTTTGAGAAGTACTGTCTGATTCCCAATAGAAACCCCCAAAAGTGAAGTTCACAACAGTTCATATACTGGGTCTTAAGGAGATGATCATTTTGGGTGCTTTCTAAAAGGTGTTAAAAATATACATAAGTTTACAGATTGTATACTTTAAAAATAACATGTAAAAGGAAGTCTAATAATTATGGAAATATGCTCATTTCAGCATAGAACTACTGAAGACTAACTTCAACCTCAGACCCACTTTTGACCCTTCTCTCCCTTCATAAACCTAGTTTATCTATACATGAGATCTATCATATTGAAGTTTTCCGATGTACAATCTGATTCAATAGTTGAAAGTTTTTGGAGTTTTAGAAAAATCAGATGTCATTTCAGATGGGAGAGTAAAAAGGTAGAGATTTCACTTCTAGGAAAGTTTTATACCTTTTATTGGCTTAGCATTTCAGATTGACCTAGAAACTCTAGATTTATTGTGTTTTATATTGTTTGTCCCAATAAAATCTTTTGGTACATTTGGTGGGTTAATAATTAGATATTACATTCAATTATATACATCAGGGATCCTTGCAGGAATTATAATCCTGTAGATGATGATCTGCAAGCTAAGGGCTTTCTGAAGTCCAGACTGGAGAAACCTCACTGTGTGAGAGTAGACAGAGATACAGACAGAGAGAAGACCATGAGGATAATAACGAAGTAGCTCTATACATATCCATCTAAGCCAGGGGTAGATAATTATTTTTTGTCAAGGTCCAAATTACTTGGTCAAGGTACTGTCAAGGTGCAGATTCCAGAAGAAACAAATTTTAAAAAATGATAAGTACATCAAAAGATTTTGGAGTCCATTCAAAAGCGTCTGGCGGTCCGGATTTGGCCCGCAGTCCTCCCATTGACTACCCCTGATCTAAGCTATACATAGATGGTGCCTCAAGTTACTATCCAGGCTCTTTACCTCAATGACTGGATTTCCAATAGTTTGCACAGCTAGTCTGCTCTGTAAAAGTATAACCAAACAGATTCAAAAAGTTCATGATGTAGTCATAATATGAATACATTTACCATAATAAACTATAAAAATAAATAATAATATAATAAATAATAAAAATATCCAGTTAGTGTATACCTTTGGAAATAACACATGGATAGGCTGTAGGACAACACTTCTGAAAGTATTGGCAAGTTGGGTATGCTGAGGCATTGGCAGTTTGTGCCAAACATCTGGTTTGTTTACCCACCCCATCGGAAATATGGACGTAACACAAAAATCTATATCCAGACAAAGGTTTGGGTTTTTTTTCCTATATTTCACTCTGAAGAAAGGTTTGGTGTGTATACTTCTTTCATGAAGTGAACATATATCACACTAAGGTTGACTAAAGAAACAGACTCAAGAGCCAGTGATCCAATCAAACATAAACCACATGAGTACATTATTTGCAGTATCTCATCAGGGATTTAAAAAAAATATATATATACTGACTGATCCAGAAATTCCAGGAAAAAATACTGCAGAAAGTCTTCCACTTAAACTGAGGGGCAATGATCTGTCATTAAAGAAGCAACACTCCTAAAATATGAGCAATTTCAGCTCTTGAGCTTCAAATCAATATAAAGTCTTTAAAGAAGAAGTAAGACTTCAAAAGACTACACTTCATCTCTACAGTCAGAAAAACTGGATCAATAAATGAGGTTGCTTTTCCAGAATGTTATGAAATTTTACCATCTCACAAGCAATTTTACATGCCTCTTTTTTTACAAGCATCATTTACAGTATGCTGTTCCCTTCAGCTTTGATTGTATTTAACTTTTGCCATACTACTGCTGAATAGGTGGTATTCAAGCTGCTTGCAGGAAGAAACCACAAAAGTGCCAAGGCAAACTGAACTCTTGAAAGCACCAGTTAAATCTTTGCAGGCCGATATATATGAAGGTGCTGCTTAGTTAAGGAACAGAATAGTAACATAACATTGCAAATGCAAGCATTAAGTTTAGAAAAACTAACATGCCATGCTTTTTAATATTTAATTTGTGGGATAGTATGTAGGCAGACAGACAGATTGCTATCGCAGATGGTACATAATCTTCAACTTTTTTTTCAATAAAGTTTTCTAATTGGCATAATTATTTAACCCCCCAAAGACCTGATTTTCATAATCAACTACATTAAAATTCATTCAGTCTGCTGAGCTATCATGCAAGTTACACTTTAATATCGTTCTATATCAGTGGTTCCCAAACTTGTTCCATCGCTTGTGTAGGGAAAGCCCCTGGCGGGCCGGGCCGTTTTGTGTACCTGCCGCGTCCGCAGGTTCGGCGATCGCAGCTCCCAGTGGCCGCGGTTCGCTGCTCCAGGCCAATGGGAGCCCCCCCAAAAAAATCCACACACCACCACATACATGGTTTTATCTATCAGTTTTAAGAGCTAGCTGTTTTAAGCAGGTTGCTACCAAACCAAGAGTTAGAACCAATAGATCTATCATACAAGAGGAAATGTATTAAGTAACTGCCAATTTTACCTTCTATATCTATAGTCTCTCGCGCAACAGTTTGGAATCTAAGTAAAAACATAAAAGGGTAGAAAAAACAGCCGCTTCTATATCCAACACGGCACATATTGTCAATAGACAGACAAATAAAAGTACTCTGAAAACTATAGACTGCTTAACATCAGTGAGCCTGTCATGCATGCCCGTCTTGCAAAGCTCCACTTGCCTATTCACATGGTGAGCATATTTTAGGCTTTTTTTCTTGAGATATACAAGTTCTTCAGGGCAGACACTGTCTACATGTTTGTATAGTGCCAAGACAAACAGGCCCTAATATCAATATTATTGTCTAAGTGACACTAATATAAATAAACAAATTCTTAGAAACAGAACAACCTTGTCTCAAAAAATTGAAAGAAGGGATAAAGACTTGCTGCTCTTGACAACAGTCTTCAGTAGTCTTTAGCCTTTTGGGCATTTACAAAACTATAATGTCTGCTCTTGATATTTCCAGTGTCATCATGTGTCATGAAGGACATATATACAACAGCTAACAGACTGCATCACCTCTGTACTAAGGCATTCAGCTCTCAACCATTTTCTAACCATTTTTCTTTCTGAAGTAGCAAGGAGCTTCCAAGTTTTTTATGGGAGATGAAGAAAGATATTTGTGGGACTCCCCAAGTATGGAAAAGCAAAGATTACCATTTTGAGGCTTCCAGTCTCCTAGATTCAGTTTAATCAATTTGTTGTGCATTGTAACAAGGACCACCAGGTGAGTAACAAAACCATAACATATACTAGTTCCTATTACCTCTATGAATCATCATGACCAACTATTTGCAATAGCTTACCCTGTATCCAAGTATGGACTGCTAAAAACACCCTTCCTACCAGAGTCTTGAGCAATTTTGATATTATAAGACTGGCTTTGTCATTTACCAAAAGGTTTCTGTTCAATCAGCAGTTCACAAACTAATCTGTAAAATGGCTCAATATGTGTTCTTCAGTCCTACATCATGGGCCAAGATCTATTAAGCATGCAAAAATTCTGTGGACTCTTGACTACACCAGCCAAGAACTTCTGGTTCGCTGTTATGAAATTCCATTCCAGTAGATGGTACAGAACATTGCATGAGCAGCAAACCTGCTTCTTCTACACTTTCGTCCTAGACAAGAATCAATTATTGGAAAGGCCTCAGGAAAATTATAGACACTAACTTTGTGGGCAACTTATTCTCAGTTAGTCTTCCCCCATTGGAATGATTGGTGTAACTTCCCCAGTCCAGGCCACATGAGAAGAACACACTCTGAAATAATTTTTTCACAGTTCAAAACATAAATAACCATATTGCAGTCAAAACTACTCTTATATGTAAGTATTATTTATTATAGATTTGACAGTTTTCAGTCTTTGGAGGGAGCTAAAGATAAATAAAAAAATCTGTTTAAATTTTTCTTATAATCCCCAAAAAAGCAAGTCTTCATATAGAAAAAAGTTATAAATATTCTGATTGTGCTGCTGGATACTTACAACTTCCCCACCCTGACCCCAAAGAACTTTAATTAAAGCAATGAACAATTCAGTGTTCTCACATGAAGACTGGAAGCCTGAGCACTGAAATCCATGGTTGCTGCCAGGTGCTCAGCACTTCTGAAAATATGGCCACTTATTTAGATGCTAAATATTGATTTAGCAGTCTTACTTTATTCTCCTACTTTTGAAAATCTTAGAGATGTTATACGATTGTAAATGGGAGGTAGGTCAGTCTGGACAAGAAGACCGGTAATCCATGAGAATCTCTCCAAAAATATATGATCTACATTATGAAAAAGTTTGAGAACCCTGATATAAAACTACTGTTTCTCTTACCCAAAGGATATCTATACACTGCCACTCTACAAACACTGCTTCCTGTTTAATATTTATTTAAAAAGACCATACACAATTACACATCAATTTAATATTATCAGGGTTCTTTTCACCTGTGAAAGTGCTCTCTCTCTCTAGTTTGTTTGATGCTGCAAGCCTTGAAAAGTTTGACCAAAGAAAGATGACTTAGTTGACTAAAAAATTTAGAATAACCACAAAAGGATGTTAAAATCATGTACATCTAAATTCCACTGACCATCTCGTTAGTCCTACTTATTAACCTTATTTAAAATGTCTTAAAAGTCACAGCTAGTATGTCTTGGTATCATAGACAGAACTAGTAGCATCACATATTAAGGTTGCCCAACACTTCCCATTATAACAGCCTATTTAAAGTTGCTTACAACTCTGCTAATCTTTATCATTTGGGCTGAATTTTCCAGGACAAGTGTCTGCCTCAGGCTAAAAAATTTTGCAGAAAATTTCAGCCAAAACAGTTCAGATATTTCTGAGCACAAAGCTAGGGAAAAACAATGTTAAAAAATTCTGGCAATCTTTTCTTTGGAAAACCTCTAGCACCCTAGTACACTAGAGCAGGGAGTTGGCCCTTGTGTCAGGAATGTGACTTTTGCCATCCCTGTGAAAATACATCCTAATTTGACCAAGTTAAGCTTTTGAACAAAAAACAAAAAACAAAAAAAACAAAAAAAAAACCACAACCCTGCAGTTTTCATGTGCTCAGGAAAGACTTGTTTGATTTTCATCAGCTAAATTCTCTGAAGATTCTTTTCATACTGAGAAAGCTCAAGCCTCTCAACTCCCAGTGCTGACCAGACTGAGCATGCACCATCGCAACAGAGTAAAAGGGTATGGTCCATCCCGTCACAGCTCCTGTGTGTGACCAGACTGTATATGCACCAGTCCCATAAAGTGACACTAACCTCAGAGCCATAGAAGCTCATAAGGACTTTCCCTGTGATGGCTGTTCCAGGCCAGAATGGGGCCAGACACTGAAAATGAGAGCAGGGAGCCTGTCTCTCTTGTGCTCCCAATGACCCTGCCCGCTCTCACCGGCTGGCAGCCAAGCAGCATGCAAGAAGCAGCTGTGTGAGGAGAGAACTGGATCTAGCTAGCAAAGAGATGGGAAACAGAGCTGGGAGGAGGAACTGCAATTGGCTGAGCAAGGAGACTGCAAGTGGGGAGGGAATGAGAAGGCTGGGATTTGGACAGCAAGCCTGAAGGACAAAAGACTGGGAAAAGGAGCAAGCGGTGGGGAAGAGACTAGACTAGAAACAGGACAAGGCATAAGGATTCAAGCTTTGGTGGAAGGGGAGGTTACAGGCAGAAAAGTCTATTCCCCCTTGAGCATGGAATGGAACCCAAGATTCCTGAGTGTCACCCTTCCTCTATCGCCAGCAAATAGTTGTGAAACCGACTAAGTGTTTCTCATTCTTCTCTAGGGTTGATCCACACAGAAAATGACAACCTGCTACTGCTATCAATTACTCCATTAGTTCCAGTGGCAGAGGTCTGTGCAGTTGATCTAAAGGGTCCAATCCTGTTGATAACTCATGTGGGTGTCATTATGTCACCATGATTGAATTTCTGCTTTTTCAGTTTTTAAAAACCCAGGGAATTACACACACAAAAAGTATGTTAAGATTGCAAAGTCAAGCACTCAAAACATAGTAAATGCCAGAATTAAGATTGCCAGTGCCCGTGTCTTCAGACTCTGGGGTCTGAGTTGCAGAATTGCTTAGCACTCATATCTGCAACTGAAGTGAATGGGAGCTGTTCTTTGAACATACAAAGTGCTTATAAAATACTAAGTACCCTGAAAAATCAGGTACTAGTCATCTCAAATTGGACATCCAAAATTAATGAAAACTTTTGACCTTAATGTGTCCCTCAGATCCCCATCTCTAAAATGGGGAATATACAACCTCTTCACCTCAATGGGGTGTTTGAAGATTAATTGTTTGTGATACACTCCAATACTATAGTGATGAGCATGATAGAAAAGCCTGTGAGGAAATTAATAATTCTGTCTTCAGAGCAGGGTTTGAATAGCATACAGGGTTTAAATAAGGCCTGGGGCCATACACTGAGGATACAATGAGGATAAAACAAAATATTGACTAACTTAACTTCCCATTAAGTGAGCACATAACATTCCGTGCATCGAATGAGGCCCGGGTCCCGTGGCAAAAATTTTATGTGATCATGTAATTAGAGACTATACCATAATGCATATGCATAAGGGAGCCAAATTAAGATCACACAGTCAACCTTATTTCTAGCATTTAGTACACTTTTGAGTTCTTTTAAAACAACTGTGTGCGCGCAATCGTTTATAAATTTCTTCACTGGGACCAATACACAAAAGACTACAGTAAAAACAATTTTAGCAGTTACTGGGGTTGCTCTGCTAATTTGCCAAACTGGTTTTAATTTGTTCAATTGATTGTGAGCTACTTGATTGAGAGTGTGAATATTTATATGAATTGCTACTGTAATCTAACATCTTGAAAGCAAGGTTCAGAAGTGTCACAGTAGATTAAGTGTGATTTCAAATTAAGTCAAGTTTACATTGGTTCGTTATTAGGTAAAAACATACTATCAGACCTAATTAACTCTCCAAAGTTCTTCAACTCAATTTTAAAGATACCTTTGAACAGCAATTTTACTCATTTTAAGCAGATCTACTGACAAACTGATTACACTTTTAAAGTAAATAAATCAGCTCTTTACTAACCAATTTATAAAAAAGGCAGTAAGAAGTACAGCACAGTTTTATTCCAATTACTGTGAAACCAGTACAGCAGACCACCCTATGCATACTAAGTTCTATTCTACTACACTCTTATAACACCACTAGTATAGTTTAAAAGCAATCAACTTGTTTTTTTGTTCCCGAAATGGTCACTTAAGAGAGGAATTGCTACATTAGGGCTAGGCAGTCCACTGAAACATCCTTGGCATCAGCCATACGAAAATGACATTAAGTTCTATACCTTATTTTCTACAGAAGCAACCACAGCCACTACTAAAAAAAGAATTATTGATTTTAGGGCCAAAAGGCACCACTGAGATCATCTACTACTCGCTCCTTCTGCATAACACAACTCTAGAATTTCTCACCGTAATTCCCACATCAAGCCCATAATTTCTGGCTGAACTGAAGTGTATCTTTTGGAAATTCATCTAGTGTTTAGCTGAAGACTTCAAGTGATGGAGAATCCACCACTTTCCTTGTAAGTTTTTCCAATGACTGATTACCCTCACTCATTGAGGTTGTTTAAAAAATGGAGCACATTACTAGTCTGATTTTATTTAGCTTCAGCTTCTGGCTACTGGATCTTGATATGCTTTTGTCTTCTATTTTAAAGAGCCCTCTACTATCAGAAATCTTTTCTCCTTGTATTACACAGATCAAGGTCCCTCTTAACCTTTTCTTTGATAAACTAAGTAGATTGAGTTTCTTAAGACACTCTCTATAAAACAGATTTTCCAGATCTTCATTCTTATAGCTATTTTCTGAACCCTTTACAAAGTTTACAATTTCTCAATATCCTTTCTAAGTGTTAATGCCAGCAGTGGACACAGTATTCCCATAATGATCTCACCAATGCTCTATTCAAATGTAATACCACCTCCCTACTCTTACTCGATATTGCCCTGGTCATTCAAAAGATCAAGTTAGCCCTCTTAGCTACACTTGTGCATTGGGAGATCATGTTCAACTGGTTATCCACCACAACCCCTATGTCCTTTTTAAAGTCACAGTTCTCCAGTACACAGTCTGATCCATTAAGTGAGGACATTAAATCCATACTTCAGTTGTTCTACTGGCTGTCAGTCAGCTTCTGCTGCAAGTTCAAGAATCTGCCATTAATGGAGCAGATTCCAGCTATATTAGAGAGCAAAACCCAGATTTTCAAAAGCATTTAAGCTCCTAACTTCTACTGAAATTAGCATTAGCTGCCAAATACCTTTGAGGATTTGGGCCTAAATTTCCATCTATGAACTTCCAGGAGAGTTGCACTCCTTTAGGAAGCAGCAGTTCAAAAACAGAGGATGAAGAGCCTGAGAGCTACAGATAAGGCATTTTTAGTCATAAGGGTCTTTTGTTCTTAGAACAAAACACCAAAAGGTATGAGACAATCCAGAGTCTGAGTACCCGTAGGTAGTGTTGCATGATCAAAGCAATGTATTTGATCAAACCTTTCCAGTCTAATCAGAATGAAAAAGCAACAATTATGGTCTTCTACTGTTCCATACCACCACCAAGAATAAAAACAAAACAAAACCCCAGAACTTCCCATCATCAGAGAAGGGAGAAGAAATAAAGACTTTATGAAATCCACTAAAGACCTCATTTTGCCCATTTTCCATGGAAGATGCTTAGATTATGGGAATGGGTTCCAGTACAAAGTCCTACGTTTAAAAATTGGACACTAACTTTGGAACTACTGCTGTTGCCTCATATTCCAGCCTTGTGGGGCAGTTTCCATACTTCTGCTTTCCTACTTCTTTCCACAGTCCCTCCAGCTTCCCTTTTTTAATATTATATCTTTTTAAACCTGCATAAATGTTTAACTGTAAAGTAAAACTGATTGACTAGAATGTTAGTCAAGGCATTTCTTCTCCTTATTACCACACCATGCTGAAGCCAGTCGCTTTCAGTACTTGGCTGCCCTAGCTGTACCTCACACAGGAAACAGACTATGTGCCTAAAAGCATGAGGGGGGGCTTATACATGGGGAGCCCACCACATTCTGATTTAATAACAGACATTCTAAGGTAGTATTCTCTCAACAGTATTAAATAAGCTTAAGAACAAAACTATCTGAGGCAAAACAAAATTAGATAAGCAAACAGGTAAAACAAATATTATGGCATTGAAAGGGTATAGTCTGCTTGAAATGAAGATCTCATTTCCCAATTGCCTCCATTTGAAAATCATTTATTTAGACAAATGTACAAATAGCAAGTCAAACAACAACAACCCACTACACATCATAGAGTAATCTGAGGAAGTCTTCATTACTATTCCCAGAAGTAGTACTTAAATTTTAAAAAAATTCCCTTTTCCCCTTTAAATACACGTTTACTGTTCATACTAACTTGAAAGCCTGAAGTGAACCTTAAAGGATTCCTATTATCCATTTATCCACCGGATGATATTATTAGGCTGTTCATAGTTGCTAGCCTTACCAAATTAAAAGATGAAACAGTGAAGCAATTTTATCACTATGCAGATTTGTAAACTGACAGGAGGGAGATAACTGTGAGAAAAGGTTATGGTTGAATATAAAGCTTGTCAATCATGACAACTGCCCCTTAATCAAAGTTGAAATATCCACTCATCACTGATTAGTACAGGGAACACTGTTCCCTCTAAGCTGTGCGCGTGCCTAAACCCCGCGCACAGAGCGAAACACCACGTGCACAAAAAATGAAATATTACATCGGAGCCAGGCCAAAATATCATTTACGGGCAACTTTTGACATTGTTCGCCCGCCATTTATCAACACAGCCAGATTCTACTAGCTGGCAAAGGGGAAAAGGGAAAGGAGGGCAATGAATCATTCGTACCCCTCCCCGCCAGCATTTCGAACGTGGAACGTTGATCACGTCGGGACAGTCGGGACCCACACATCTCCTTGTAGTCTATTCATTTGGCTGTGTACAAACTCAAGTATGTGCGAATAAGTCAAAATGCCTGGCCATAGTTGCTAAGGAACTGCAAAGATTTCCCAGAAATGAACAAAGGTAAGTGTTGTTTTCGTGATTGAAATCTTTCAAAGGCATTGGACTTCATACATTTACTCATGATGTTTTACCATTTTCCCGCATTTTTTTGCGATGCACAAACTTCCGGTATCCTAATCTGAATGATCTCCTGTTTGCCATTTTGTCAAGTCACGCTGTTAAGCACATTGAAATAGTAACCATATAATAAAAGTATTAATTTTAAATAAACCAATCTGGTAAAAAAATCAATCCCAAAATGTCACTGTCTAGAGGTCTAAAGCGTAAAAGAACAGCGACTTCATTTAAATCTGAATGGCTGGGTGAGACTATAGAGATGGTTACACCGAAGTCACATAGTGTAATGCTTGTTAAACTTTGTGAAATATTCACATATGATGAGGACAACCGAGTGGTTTGTGTATATTGTCGAGATGCCAGAGCTTCGGGAGAATTTTCAACAGGAAGAATGTGGAACGATGTATGGAAGTTGGATTTCTTAAAGCGTCATCTGTCAAGTAAGTCTCATAGATTGTGTAACAAGACTTAGAAACAAAAACCCTTCCTTACGGAGCGGATTGCTTAGCACGATTCTTGAAAGTCCAGCTGAAAAGCAAAGGAGGCAAATTAATCTTGAACGCAAGCGCTCAAACCCAGAAGAAATCAAGGTACTTATTGATAGTGTGTTGTTGGCTATTAAAATGAACAGCTCAATGCTTTCTGTTCAGGATATTATGACCATATGGAAAAGTATGTGCACATACCAGCGAGCTGGAGAAGTAAAAATTATGCTTTTGAATTTCTTGAAATTATCAACTGCATTGTCCAAAATGACCTCATGCATGAAATAGCATTGGCAATGTTTCATACTCTAGCTGTTGATGAAAGCACTGATATATCCATTAACAGATACTTGATACTCTACTTTAAATATAGATCCATAAATTCTGCAGACTATAAAAACTTCGTTTGGTGGGCTATTACGATTGCAAGAATGTGATGCTGTTTCAACAGTGTCTGCAATCAAAGAGTTGTATAAAAAATACCAACTTGATCTAATGAAAATGGTGATGTTCACATCTGATGGTGCCTCCGTGATGTTGGGCGATCTCAATGACGTGGTGGCTTAGCTGAAACGTGATATTCCACACTTAGTCCAGTAACATTACGTTGCACACCAGGAAGACTTGGGGATTTCCGATGCACGGAAAGATGTCAAGCTGATAAGAGACATTGAAACCTTAATGAGAACTGTCTATACAGTGTTCTGTCGGTCATCCAGGAGAAAATTCAAATTTCAGGAAATAGTGGATGCTTCTGAATGTGAGTCAGTGGCTTTCAGGCCACTCAATGAAGTGCGCTGGTTATCTCGGCACTTTGCACTTCGAGCAATTATTCACAACTATAATCCTCTTCTGGAATATTTTGAGCAAGACAAAGATACTGACCCAGTTTCTAAATACTACCACAAAAAGCTGAATACCATGGAATACCGAATAACATTAGAAGTTTTGAATGATGTTTTGTCGGAGCTGGCTTCACTATCCACACTGCTGCAGAAACGGGGCTTTACACCTCTTGAAGCATTCCACCTTGCCCGAGGTAAACTGAACAAGATCAGAAGACAGTACCTTGGAGGTTCAGTCTCATGGAGTGACAAAGTTAAGGCTCTCTTAGATTAAGAGCTCTCAAGAAAATAATGAAATTGATACCAGTTCCATAATAACTTTCATAAATATCTTGTGTGCACATTTGGCAGACAGGTTTCCAGAGGATGAAGTCCAGGAGTGGTCCGCTTTTGATTGTGCAGCAATAGTTAAGTGTGACTTCAATTTTGGAGTTCATCAGATCAAATCCCTAGGTTCAAAATACAAAGATTTTCTTGCTGAAGACATTGGATAGTCAGTCAGTACAATGACTTCAAGTTTGCAGTAGCCAAAAGAATCAAAAGCCAATCGGTTTTAAGTTTCCCGGATATGGTGACATTTGCTCACCAGAACGAACAGTTTCAGGATCTTCCAAAGTTGATGGAGCAGGGAGCACCCCTGATGGAGCACCCCCACGAGCCGAGCACCCCAGCCTTCTGCCCTGCACCCCCCACACCCTCCCCAGCGCTCTGTCCTGACCTCAAGTCGCCCCCAACACCCAGCCTTCTGCCCTGCACCTCCACACACCCCCAGCCCTCTGCCCTGACCTCGAGTCCCCCCAACACCCAGCCTTCTGCCCTGCACCTCCACACACCCCCAGCCCTCTGCCCTGACCTCGAGTCCCCCCAACACCCAGCCTTCTGCCCTGCACCTCCACACACACCCCAAACTTCTAGAGAGAGACCTTCTAAAAAACGTTAACATGTATTACCGGCACGCGAAACCTTAAATTAAAGTGAATAAATGAAGACTCGGCACACCACTTCTGAAAGGTTGCCTACCCCTGACTTAGGATAATATATGAAAGTAACATAAAACTGAAGGGTATCAAAACCCATTCAGCGTTCACAACCAAATACACTCTTCTCCCTTTCTGTACAACAATTATCTAAAACACCCTTTTGCAACATTTCCCCAAACTCCCCTCTGCATTGATCTTATAAGACATTTATCCTGTTTCTATTCTGCTCCAGTCAGAGTCCAAACCTCTTATTCAGATATCACTAAGCCAAAATGTGTAGCCACCCAAATCTGTTCTTTGTTCTTAACAAGTTTTCTTTCAAATAACCTTCATTCTCATGAAATCTGAGTAGGCTATTTCCAACGTTGAAGATCTATTTCATAGAAACACAATCACAAAAACGTCTGTCTGAAAGGGATCCTGAGAAATCAAGTCCACCCTTCTGTGCTGATGCAGGACCAAGTAAACTTAGTCCATCCCTGACAGGTATGTCCCATCTATTCTTAAAAACCTCCATGGTGGGTATTCCACAACGTCCCTTGGAAGCCTATTCCACAGCAGCACTACCCTTATAGTACAGAAGGTTTTCCTAATATCAAACCGAAATTTCCCTTGCTGCGCATTAAGAGCATTACTTTTTGTCCTATCTTTTAGTAGACATGGAAAACAACTGATCACTGTCCTCTTTATAACAATCCTCAACATATATGGAGACTGATACAAGGTCCCCCTCCAGTCTTCTTTTCTCAAGACTAAATGTGCCCAGTTTTTTTACCCTTTCCTCATAGGTCAGGTTTTCTAAACCTTTTATCATTTTTGTTGCTCTCCTCCTCTCCAATTTGTCCATATCTTTCCTTAAGTGTGGTGCCCACAACTGGACACAGTACTCCAGCTGAGATTTCATCAGTGCTGAGTAGAGCAGGACAATTATCTCCCGTGATTTACATATGGCACTATTAATACGCTCCAGAATGACAGACTTTTGGCACTGCATCGCATTGACTCTCATTCAATTTGCGATCCACTATAATCAGCAAATCCTTTTCAGGAGTACTACCACCTAGCCAATTATTCCCCATTTTGTAGATGTGCATTTATTTCTCCCTTCCTAAGTGAAGTATTTTGCATTTATCTTTATTGAATTTCATCTTGTTAAATTCTGATCAATTCTCCAATTTGTCAAGGTTGTTTTGAATTCTATTCCTACCCTTGAAAGTGCCTGCAACCCCTTCCAACTTGGTGTCATCTGCAAATTTTATAAGCATACTCTCCACTCCGTTATCCATGTCATTAATGAAAATATTGACTAGTACCAAATCCAGTTTTGACTCCTGTGGGACCCCATGAGATATGCCCTCCTCGTTTAACAATGAACCATTGATGACTACTCTGAGTATGGTCTTTCAACCAGCTGTGCACCCACCTTATAGTAATTTCATCTAGACTACATGTTCCTACTTTGCTTATCAGAATGTCAGGTGGGATTGTATCAAAAGTCTTACTAAAATCAACTACTTTTGCTCTTCTACTGCTACCCCTCTATCCACCAGAACAATAACCCTATGAAAGAAGGTCATTAGGTTGGTTTGGCATGATTTGCTCTTGACACACCCATGCTGGCTATTCCTTATAACTAGGGACGTCAAGTGGCTAAAAAAATTAATCTTGATTAATCGCACTGTTAAACAATAGAATACCATTTATTTAAATAGTTTTTGATATTTTCTACATTTTCAAAAATATCGCTTTCAATTACAATACAGAATAAAAAGTGCACAGTGCTCACTATTTTTTTATTATAAATATTTGCACTGTAAAAAAAAAAGATAGTATTTTTCAGTTCACCTAATATAAGTACTGTAGTGCAATCTCTTTATCATGAAAGTTGAACTTACAAATGTAGAATTATGTACAAAAAATAACTGCATTCAAAAATAAAACAATGTAAAACTTTAGAGCCTACAACTCTACTCAGTCCTACTTCTTGTTCAGCCAGTTGCTCAAACAATTTTGTTTACATTTGCAACAGACACTGTAAACAAGAAGAGGGCAGCATTATCACTAAAGATTCATATATCCCATCACGCTTCAACCAACATTCCAGAGGACATGCGTCCATGCTGATAGCGGGTTCTGCTCAATAACCATCCAAAGCAGTTCAGACCGACACATGTAAATTTCCATCCATCTGAGTTAGATGCCACCAGCAGAAAGGTTGATTTCTTTTTTGGTGGTTCGGGTTCTGTAGTTTCTGCATCGGAGTGTTGTTCTTTTAAGACTTCTGAAAGCATGCTCCACACCTTGTCCTTCTCAGATTATGGAAAGCACTTCAGATTCTTAAACCTTGGGTCGAGTGCTGTAGCTATCTTTAGAAATTTCACATTGGAATTTGGTACCTTCTTTGTGTTTTGTCAAATCTGCAGTGAAAATGTTCTTAAAATGAACAACATGTGCTGGATCATCAGTAGAGATTGCTATTACATGAAATATATGGCAAAATGCAGGTAAAACAGAGTAGGAGACATACAATTCTCCCCCAAGGAGTTCAGTCACAAATTTAATTAATGCGTTTTTTTTTTTTAAAAACGAATGTCATCAGCATGGAAGCATGTCCTCTAGAATGGTGGCCAAAGCATGAAGGGGCATACGAATGTTTAGCATATCTGGCACATAGATACCTTGTGATGCCGGCTACAAAAGTGCCATGCGAACACCTGTTCTCACTTTCAGGTGACATTGTAAATAAGAAGTGGGCAGCATTATCTCCCATAAATGTAAACGAACTTGTTTGTCTTAGCAATTGGCTGAACAAGAAGTAGGACTGAGTGGACTTGTAGGCTCTAAAGTTTTACATTGTTGTTTCTGCGTGCAGTTATGTAACAAAAAAATCTACATGTGTAAGTTGCACTTACACAATAAAGAGATTGCACTACAGTACACCTCTACCCCAATATAATGCGGTCTGATATAACGCGAATTCGGATATAACGCGGTAAAGCAGCGCTCCGGGGGACGGGGCTGCTTTACCTCATTGTATCCGAATTCGTGTTACCGCAAGCGGTTCCTCTGCGCCCCCCCATTACTTGCTGCGGCCCTCCCCGGGGCCCCCTCACCTCAGCTCACCTCCGCTCCACTTCTCCCCTCTCCCTCCCAGGCTTGCCGCACCAATCAGCTGTTTAGCGCGGCAAGCCTGGGAGGGAGGAGAAGCGGAGCTGAGCGGTGTGCTCGTGGGAGGAGGAGGAGCGGAAGTGAGCTGGGGCAGGAGCGGTTCCTCTGCGCCCCCCCCCTTACTTGCTGCAGCCCCCTGCCCCAGCTCACCTCTGCCTCCGCCTCCTCCCACGAGCGCTCCTCCCACAATCAGCTGATTGGCACGGCAAGCCTGGGGGGGGGGGGAGCGGAGCTGTGGCGCGCTCATGGGAGGAGATGGAGCGGAGGTGAGCTAGGGCGGGGGGGTCCCGGGGAGGGCCGCAGCAAGTAATGGGGGGGGGGCACAGAGGAACCACTCCCTGCTCCAGCTCATCTCTGCCTCCTCCCGAGTGCGCCGCCGCTGCCCCCCTTCCAGGCTTGCCAGGCCAAACAGCTGATTGGCCTGGCAAGCCTGGGAGAGGGAGGGGGGAAGCTGGGGCAGGAAGCAGTAAAAGCGGTTCCTCTCTCTACCCCGATGTAACGCGGTCTCACCTATAACACGGTGAGATTTTTTGGCTCCCGAGAGGCGCGTTATATCGGGGTAGAGGTGTACTTGTATGAGGTGAATTGAAAAATACTATTTCTTTTGTTTGCTATTTTTACAGTGCAAATATTTGTAATAAAAAAATAATATAAAGTGAGCACTGTCAACTTTGTATACTGTGTTGTAATTGAAATCAATATATTTAAAAATGTAGAAAAATCAAAAATATTTAATAAGTTTCAATTGGTATTCTATTGTTTAACAGCGCAATTAAGACGACGATTATTCGCGATTAATTTTTTTGAGTTAATCGCATGTGTTAACTGCGATCAATCGACACCCCTACTTATAACCCTATTATCCTCCAGGTTCTTACAAATTGATTATTAATTTGTTTCAGTATCTTCCGGGTATTGAGTTAGACTGACTGGTCCATAATTGCCCAGGTCCTCTTCCCCTTTTTAAAGATAGGTATTTGTTTGCCCTTCTCCAGTCCTCTGGGACTCATATGTGCTCCATGATTTCTTAAAGATCATTGCTAATGGTTCCAAAACTGCTTCAGCTAGTTCCTTAAGTAGCCTAAGATGAATTTCATCAGGTCCTGATGACATGAATACATCTAATTTGCGTAAGTATTCTGTAAGCTGTTCTTTCCCTATTTTGGTTTGCATTCCTTCCCTCTTGTCAATATTAACTCTATTGAGTATCTAGTCACCATTAACCTTTTTAGTGAAGACTAGAGGCAAAATAGACAAACATCTCAGCCTTCTTGGTGTCATCAGTTATTAGCTCTTTCCCACTAACTAGAGGACCTAGAATTTCCTTCATGTTTCTCTTGTTCTTAACATAGTTAAAAGACAATAAGAAGCAGATCTTTATGTCCCTTGTTAGGTGTAACTTTTGTGCTTACCCTTTCTGATTTGTCTCTACATGCTTATGCTATTCTTTTGTATTCTTCCTTAGCAAATTTGTCCATGTTTCGACTTTTTTTTTGTAGGATTCCTTTTTCATTTTCAAGTCATTAAAGAGCTCCTGCTGTAGTCATATTAGCTTCTTACTATTCTTCCTATCTTTCCTTTGCATCAAGATAGTCTGCAGTCGTGCCTTTACTATTGTCTCCTTGACAAACTGCCAGATCTCCTGAATTCCTTTTTCCCTTAGATTTTCACCCCATGGCACTTTACCTACCAATTCTCGGAGTTTGTTAAAATTTACTTTTCTGAAGTCCATTATCCTTGTTCTGTTGCTTTCATTCCTCCCTATGTGTACAATCATGAAATCTATTATTTTATCATCACTTTGCCTTCCACCTTCAGATTGGCAACCAATTCCTCCATATTGATCAGAATCTACTACAAAATGGCTGTCCCTCTGGATACTTCCTCCACTTTCTGAAACAAAAAATTGTCCCCAACACATTCCAAGAACTTATTGGAAATTTTGTGTTTTGCCATATTACTCTTCCAACAAACATCTGGGTAGCTAAAGCTCCCCACTACTAACAAGTCTTGCATTTTGCATAGTTCCATTATTTCTTCTAGAAATGCCTAATCCACCACTTCTTCCTTATTTTGTGGTCTGTAGTAGACTTCCTACCATGACATCACTCCTATTTTTTACCCCTTTAAACTACACCCAGAGACTTGACTGGTCTGCCTCTCACCTCTTTCTGAACCCCAGAACAAGTGTCTATCTCCTTGACACATAATGCAACATGTCCTCCCTTTTAATCCTGCTTGTTCTTCCTGAACAAGCTATACTCTTCTACACCAATATTCCATAGCTGAGAAAGGAAAACTGGTCTACTGGTAATAATGCTAGCCTGGAACTCAGGAGAGCCAGGTTTAATTTTCTACTCTGCCACAGACTTCCTGGGTGTCTTTGGGTGAATTACTGAGTTTCTCCTTACCTCAATTCATCTTCTGCAAAATGGGGATACAGGGTATTCCAATCAATCAATCAATGAGTGTGAGGTGCTAAACACTACGATACTGGGGCCCACAAGTATTTTAGATAGCTAGTTTTCATACACTCATACAATACACCATAAAAACCCAAACTAAAAAAATGAAAAAGTTTTGCAACATCCCTATCACTGAATGTTTGTGTGCTTCTAGTCGATACTCCAAGAAAGAAATCAGACTCAAAATTTAATTTAATTTAGTTCCAAATTCTACATGCAAAACTAATCCATAAACCCAATTATTCATGAGGGGAAAAGCACAACATGGTGCTAGCCTTCCACAAGGTGCTTTTAAGTAGCTATGATATTTTTATGATATAAATAGTTTATGACGGCTATCAATGGAATTTGAATCAGAAACATGTAGCATCATAAGTAAAGCCATTTATTTGGGGAATAAAAGATAGATTTACATGGGTATGAAATGTGGGAATGTCCATAAGCAAAAGAGTTTTGTCCTTATTCAGGCAGTAATTTGCTTATATAATGTAAATTAAGGCATCTGAAAAATGGTCCCCATACTTAAACTAACATCAAACATATTAAATAGTCCCAATATTGCTATAAACAAGTTACATATTCTAAAACTGAATAATGTAGGAGAACAAAGTCTGAACCTAATTCTGGATGAAAATATTGGACTTAAGATACTTCAGACCATGCAGCCAGCATACACATGTGGAGTCAGGCCCTAGACATACACAAGCCAAAAGGACAGAACTTCTAAAATGTGTCAGGATTGGTTCAGGGGCAGTGGGTGTCATCCATAAAAGGATGGACTGAAAGCGGGCCTCTTCCTGTTCTGCCCATACCACCATCACTTTGCTTTTCAGCAGTTCGTAAGAGCTTCCCACTCCTCCTTCCTTCCTCTGGACAACAGATACCACCTACCCTCACCCTTTCTATTTACTCTTCTAGTTTTTTCCCCCTATATTCACCCGATAAGATTCCCCAGATGTTCTCTCCCTATGGGTCACTGGCCAGAAACATGTGCTGCCTCAATGGTTTGGTCAGCAAATCATATGGTGGGATCAGCTGATGCCTTGGAGCTATGAGCTGCAATGTCTGATTCTCCTACCCCAGTGTCTCATCATCCACCTTAGGGACAACAGTATGATTAAGACTAGGGCTCCTCCTCCACCTGAAACAGGATTGGGCAATTCTTAACCCCTTCTTTCCACTGATTGTGCTGTATGGTCTGAGATGCTGCCATGCAAATGACAGAGGACACACATATCCACCAGGCAGTAAGGACATTAGCTGATTAAGCTAAAAGTCAGACCCTGAAGCCCAAAAGTATTTCCTATGACAACACTGAACTCTTTCATCATGATGATGGGCAGTTCTGAAACACAAGAACTTATACGTTTAACATGAACACTGTCACAGTTCAGGTCAACAGCACCTGTATTCCCTATTTATGGTTCAGCAATGACACCCACTCCAGGCTGCTCAGCCATCACCTCTCTTGGGTGGAGGTGCATCTCTCTGCATTCCCACCAGACTACACAGTTCACTGACTACACTGTGATATCCCCAGCAAAAGACAGTCTACCTAACAAGGCCTACTTTGCTCCTCTCTTCAGAGATGGTACACAGTGTAATTGCCACAGTTAAGTTACTGCACCGTTCTTTCTGCACCGTTCTTTCTAAGCAAGCACATTTATCTTTAAGGTAAAAGCATTACAGTGAAAACATACTAAAACCAATAAAATAACCCACACGCATGCTAGTATGCTTACCAGATCGCACGGCCCCATCTCCACAAGCATGATGGTCAGTGCCAGTCCTTCCAACCCTTCCCCTAAGGACTGGGGCCCTCCTCTGGGACAGAAGATCCTGTCCGTATGCTGGATCAGAAAGAAGGCCCCGAGTCAGTTTAAACTCAGGTTATTTATCCAAAAGTCCTTTCTTTGTCTGTAGGTCTCAGGAGCATCCAGTTTGAACCAGTGAACCTCTCTCCAGGTGGTGGTAGCACTCTGGAGTTGTTACAACTGAGTTTATTTGCCTAACTACCCCCTACTGTACTTAGTTCCTGGAGGCCTGTGGTCCATCTCCTCCACAAAATTACATACAATCCCTTAGTAGCAATAAAAATTTGCATTTTTAGATCAACTCGTAAAAAACTTAATTCAATAAAATGCTACTCAATTCATTAAGATTTGTCCAGGATACTGTCATATCTGTCACAAACATTTCCACATGTATTGAGAAGAGGTGATCTAGTATGCTGCTGGGGTATCCAGCTAAGCTTAAAGCTAGTAGCATTGGTAAATTTTGGCAGCAAGTGTGCAGATCCATTTTATCAAGGAAGTGACAGGGGTGAGGGCTGATTCAACGCAAAAGGTCAGGAGGCTGTGGTCAAGCACTTTCACTATGATTTAAGCTCTGAGAAAAAGGGTTGGATTCATTATACTAACAGATTAAATGATTTCTTTAGGAAAGTGTCTGCCCAGGATTCTGGGCTGTGAGCAGAAGCTCTAATTCAGCCTTGATTTTAATTAGATGGTTTAAATCAATAGGATTATATTATGTTTGGGATTTCAGCATCAAAAGGCAGGCAAGTTAGTGACAGCCTGAAGCAGATGTTACCTGCCCTCCCCCCATTTCGCTGTTGCAAGGACAAGTTGCCCTCAGAAGTTATCCTATTTAAGTTTGTATGTTTAAATAAGGTTGCAGCCATCTGGCCAAATTCCAGGTATGTCTGTCTTTATTGACCCCTGCCATTAACAACGCTTTATCTTTCATTTATGACTGAAAAATAAGGGCAAGCATTTCATTTCCCAGAAATGTTAAACTATGCCAACACCATCCCGTTGAAAAATACTTTTTTTTGCCAAGTTAAACATTAAAATGTATACAAATAAATAGCACCACTTTTCAAACAAGCTGACTACCAACATTTTAACAGCATTCTGACAAGGTTTTTGTACACTTGACACAAATTACAACATTAACTACAAGTTACACATATTTTCACAAACAGATAGTTTTTTGGATCAGCTAAGTGGCAGTATGTGGAAGCTTTGACATTTAGAAGTCTTCTACTTTCTAAAGTGGTGCCAGAATTGTCAGACAAGTCATGCAATCCCAGAAGGCAGGATAAGCGTGGCCAGAGTAATTCTAAGAGCGATTCGTGGTTGCCATTCGGTAGATATGGAAATGACTGGCTCATGAACTGTTCAACTGTCCAGTTAGCTTCAACAGCGAGGGGCTGAAACATACTCATCTCTCCCACCTCCTTGATGTGATAAATACTCTTTCACTATGAGCCCAAATTAATATATTATGCTACTTCTACAGCAAACAAGCATCCTTTTTAATAAATTCTTTTACATTTTTGTAATTAAGCTAGTACATTTTAGTTAAAGTATAAGCAACTGTTCTATCTAAATAAAGTCCAATTATAAGTAATGTACTAAGGCACAGTACTTGCTACACTGTCAAGGACAATTAAACAAGATTCCTAACATTGTTTTGAGTGATTGGTTTACACTAAATTGGCTGCATCTTATTTAAGGAAATAAAGGGATTTAAAAATACCTCTAAGAACAGTAAAATATGTCAGATTTTTATACAACACTAGAGTAGGAAGAGTTCATTTGCCCCAACCTTAAAAAAATTATTTAAGCTTCAAAAGGGGCTTTTTGTTATATATTTGTACGGTGCTTAGTATAATAAGGTCCTGATTCATGATTGGGGCCCCAAGTGTTGCAACACCACCAATTACAAAATAATAATTGCAGCACCTAAAATTAGATTTAAAATATTTCATTGTCCTCAAGCTTTCACTTGCAACATACCTTTTCAAAAAAGGGGGTTCAATAATGTTGACAGAGTTCTTTAAACTGTGCATTTGATGAAAGATGCTCAATTAGCAGCCCCAAAGAAACAAGTCTTCTATTTATCCATGTAACAGATCCTGTACAAACAGCAGAATACAAGTTTCTTACTCTATCTAGCCAACATATCTCAACCTTGGCCTGGAGGGATCACCTTCAAGGGTAAGAAAATAATTCAATTCTTGACTTCTCTGCTGAGTCTGCCAATCTGGTGGTGAATTTTGCAATTTGGACCCTGGACTGTGAACAAGCTTATTTCACATAGGCTACTAAATAATCAGATAGTAACAACTTCAAGTCACTACTATCCTGAGCAAGATTAAGCCCTCTCTTTTCTACCTTTCCCCGCATTTTGTCTGATCTTTTCCTCTCCTCTTCGCTTCAGGCATTCCTTTCTTTCTTCCTCCTTTTCATTCTCCCCAATGTCTGTTACAGCTGTCCCCTTGCTGCATTCCTTTTTTCTCCTCTCCTTTCTGTTTGTCCTGTGTGGCCGCCCCTCCCGGCCATTGTGCTAACTAAAGTCACAGCCCTATTCATAGGAATGGCTTGTACAGACTAACTGGAGCCATTGCTCTGCCTAGGGAGGGGGCTTCTTGCTTCTTTGTTTGGTTCCTTTGTTCAGACCCGGGCTCGGTGTGGGGGGCGCTGCCCAGAAATGCAAGACCTGAAGTGGCCAACTAATTAAGCATATGAGTCATACCTGTGGCTCAGAACATGCCCAGGCATGCCCATGCTTACCTGCAGCCTTTCCCTGCCTTCTCTCCTCCCCTGTATCAAGAGGAGCCAATCAAAAGTACTGGTGGGAAACTGCCTGAGTTTGCCTTTAAAGCCGGACATTTTCTGATCAGACCTCGGAGAAGGTCCTTGCTTTGCCACCTGGTCTGATCAGCTAGGGGGTCTTTGGGGGGCCTCTCCCCGCTCTCGTTTGTTTTTGAGCGTACCCCCGTTTTTAAACTCCCCTTCCACGAACAACGAATTTGTGCCTGGAGATCTCCTGATTATTGTAAGCAAATCAAGTCCTCTCTCCATCCTCCGATGCTACTGCCGTTCCTGTCTCTGTGCTTGCTGCTGTCCTGGGGATTGGTAAGAACTCCCTCTTGCAAACTCCCCCTGTCCTAGCTGCTGGCTTTGTTTCCCCAGCAGACAGACTCAAGCTAACTCCTTGGTCTGTATCTGTAATCTGTTTCTGGCTCCGCAGCGCCTTTGCTGCTAGAAATAAGCCTGTGCCACTGCTAGGCTGTGCCTTCCTGGACTGTATCCTGGGCTGCTGGCTTGCAGCCACCCCACTGCTGCGGCCACCACTAGCCCCCCCCCCCCCCCCGGGCTGTACCCTGGGCACACACCACTCTGCCCTCTGGAACTGCTCCCCCTCCCGATCAAAGAAGTGGCAGGGAGTGTAAGGTGCACCTATTAGAATCAGGTTCTTAGTCCAGATAAGTTGTAATTTCATTTTGCATAGCTGTGGTTAAGTTAGGTTTAAAGAATTGTTTGTATTGTGCTCTGTAAGTTAGGTTTAAAAAATTGTTGCATTGTGTTCTGTTACTTGCTAATTTGTGTAGTCTTGGTTAAATTAGATCATAGATAAGATTTTGCTGTGTTCTGTATAATTGTGGTTAAGTTTGTCTTCCCACTACCCCCCCCCCCCCCGAGCTTGCCTGTGTCTCCCCCCGAGCTCCCCAGTCACTCGTTGCATTCTCTCTGCTGTTTAAACTTGCAGCCTGTCTGCTCTCTGTGTCTCCCTGAGTTTAAATCTCCCTCCGCAGCGCCTCTGCCTTTGGTCTCCGCTCCACCACGTGCTCCTCTTCCCCCATCCCCCAACCTCATTCCTCTACCACTGCCTTTCTCTCTCTTTCTCTCTCTTTTAATCCCTTCCCCCACGTGCTCACCCCGCTCCTACTGCTGCCAAACCTCAATTGTATTACTAAAGTCTAGCATAAACCCCCATTGGTTACCCTTTTCCTTTCTAACACACCTCACATTTTATATTTACACCACTGTGACATATTTTTACCTAGAGTTGTTGGTTATTTAACACATTTTACCCATAACTGTTAGTTGGTTATATGCTGCTGTGACACACCCTTTACATAGAAACTGTTAGCTACCTGTTAGATTTATACTTCAGTGTTAATTGGTTACCAACTGTATTGTACCCCACTATTGAAACCCCCTATCCTATTTACTAAAAGAAACCCCTCCCCAATTGTCTACCTTAACAAACCCCATACCCCTCACTATTGAATTTTCCCTGTTTTTACATTTTCTTAATAAAGTTTATTTTGCACCCCACCAGTGCAGTAGTTGTCCCCCAAGATCCCCTACCTGCTGGCAGGGTCACCCAACTCCTAAAGTGCTTCTAACATTTGCATTTCGAGTGTCCAATGAATTTCTTGTATCTAAGAACAGAAGAGACAAGAAATAAAAAAGACAATCTTCGATTATGATTGCAAGACCAGGGTTCAGTATCATTGGGAATAAACTCTGTTTATGAAACAGATTCCATTAGTGTCTTCTGATACAAGAGCCCCCAAGACTACAATCTAGACAAGTTGTGGGCAACCTGTGGCCTGTCAGGGTAATCCGCTGGCAGGCCACGAGACAATTTGTTTACATTGACCGTCCGCAGGCACAGCCACCCGCAGCTCCCAGTGGCCATGATTTGCAGTTCCGACTGGAAACTGCCATACCTGCGGACGGTCAATGTAAACAAACTGTCTCACGGCCCACCAGCGGATTACCCTAACTGGCCGCAGGTTGCCCACCTCTGATCTAGACCATAAAAGAGACCTTTTACATATTCCCTGGAAGAACTGAAGAATATTGGAAACAATTCCAGTTCAGATCGAATTTTGCTTTTCATATCAAGCAGCAAAATGCACTCACTTGTACACACAGGTTTTTTTTGTACATCACTGATGTCTTAATATTTTCTTATATATAGCCTTTATTTCTCAATTCCTAGCTCTAGTCAGGGTAGACTGATTTAAATCAAACAAATTAAATTAACAAGCAGGAAACCCTGATTTAAATAATCAATTTTAGTTATTTTCCCCCAAAAAAGTTCATTTCATTAGTTGGTAACCATTAAAACATGTTATTTGTAACAAAATAAAGCCTATTAAATTTGGTGCTTCTGTTTGCTAATCAAGAGGATAAATGCATATAGATATAATGTAAGTAACTATATAATTTAAATTATATTTATTCAGATTCTTAATTTTTACACTGTTAGAAAATGGTGAATGATGCATCTTTTATTTAATAAATGATGATATTTTACTTGTAGTTTGTGTCAAGCTCTATTTGGATGGAAATTCAATTAAAATGCACAAAAACAGCATTTTATTTTTTGTTAATAAAACTACCTTAAAAGTGCTAATACATAAGGGAAAAAGTTTATGAAAGCATGTTTTGCATTTAAAAGTGATTTATTCAACAAAAGGAAGTAGTATCTGTAGCTAGTGAATTTAAATGATTGTTTCAGGTCCCAATGTCATTTAAGATTTTAGAACTAGTAGATCCCATCCCTTCATACACAGTTGTTATTCTTAGATTGAAAGTGGAAAACAAGCTGGTGCCAGGTGCTTAGCCAGTAACTGCCACTAGTTCAGTGGTCTGATTTTTTTTTAAATCTTGACACCAAACATGCACTGTTTAATATTTTTAATTAAATTAAAATTGTCTTAATAGATTATAATAAATTTAGGCCTTAATATAGGTTGTCTCATTCAAATTTAATTTTACATAGATTTGGTTTTAAAAAATAAACCGGTCTTTAATTGATTAAAAATTGATTTAAATAAAAAACTGTTGTTTTTTTTAAATAAACTATTTTAATCTATCCTACTTCTAATGCTATACTTGAAGCATTAGTCTTGTTACATCGAAGTGAAAAAGTAAGCCTAGGAGTGAAGCTTCAGCTCGTCAAGAAAGTCTTTACCCAAGCAGTGTTAAATTAGGCTTCAAGATAAATTGAGGATTCAGTGAGAAGTTAACCTGCACTGAAGCACCTGGAGGAGCCTCCAAGTTGCCTGAAGGGTATTAAGAACAGAACCTTCAACAAAACACAAAACATGAGAATATTACAATATTCCTTTTCTATAATTATCACCATCAACATTACCAGAATTTTCATGAAGACAGCCTTAAAGAAAATCAAGCTTCACAGAAGAGGTGGTTGTTCTGTTTTAGGTTCAACAAAAAAAATATGAAATAGATTTCTGTAAATACTTCTGCATCTGCACTCAGATGACTCTAAGCTCCTGAAAACTTTTACTGTTGACCATGGTCAGTGACCGTTTCCTTCTCAAGAATGGTAGAAGGGGAAAAGCTTCTCCAGTAGGGGAAAGAACAGAATAGTGTAACTCTGGATGTATACTTGTCACATACATGGTCAATGCTGCACCTTCTTATATATGGGCAACCACCTACACACATCTAAAAAGGAGGTCTCTAATGTATTACTAGGCCCCAGAATTCACCAAAGAATTGTACTACAGAATTTAAACGTTTTATTTATTTACATTTCTAGTCCTTATGGTTGTGAATAAACTCAAATATGAACAGTGTAACCAATAAAGCAATGTCTTTGGGATCATGTACAGAAGGCCTAAAATGGTAGCTGTAAGAGGTGTTTAATGACCCACCATTCATAGTGATGTGGGTGTAAATTACTGAAAATATTAACAATGTAAGTAATGTTGTTAACTTGAAATACCAATACTTTTAGCAGAAACATTAAACAAATGTGCTTATCCCAAGCCTTCCCTGGTGCCAAAAACATAAATGGCCTCCATCCAAACACCACAACCTACAGCTTTCGCCTAACAAATTCTAAGTTATCAATACATTGTACATACAACATTTTACATTGACAACTGAAAATTATGGGGCAGATAAAAATTTTAATATAGAAATAAACAAATTGTGTGTTGATTTTATTTTTCATATTTAATTCCATAAACCTCCATTTTTAATTCTGCTAGATCTGCCACAGAATTTTGAGTCTGATGTACAAATGTGTCATACAATTTATGTCCCGTTAGCCAAAGAGTACAAAAAGCTTTTAACATAAGGTTATTCTGGAGCTCAAAATATTATGAATCAGCAGAGACTTACTACAGTAGCTTGGAGCTTAAAATGACAGAAGGGAGAAGCACTGTTTTGAATTTCAGCTTGAAGAATCAGTATGATGTGTTTCACATCCCCTTCAAAAGTAAAGGGCATGGAATACTGTGCTACTCCTACTGACCCATTCAGTAAGAATTCAACACAGGTAATTTTGTCAGCCCATTTCATAAGATTCTTGCTGCAAATGGGTGGAAATGCCACAAGGATGCTCTACCAACGTCTGTAGGTCACAAATCCAGCAATGCCAAAAACAGAATCAGTTACAGAAAAATATGTTTAGAAATAAATCCAAGCAAGAACTGTGTACGTAATGGCATAGCCACGTATTCAAAATCTCAGACTAGACTCTTTTGGATGGTCAATGGCGCTCTTGCCCTCAACAAAACACATCACTGCTCATACTTGATCTCACTGTTGCCTAAAATGTATGCCTATATACACAATGGGGCAATCTGTTCCTAGCTCAGTCACTATATCACAGCAGCATTATACAGATGGGTATGAGCCACATGACCCAATTCCTGCTGGAATGCAGGAAACAATAAGCACCTTTCCCTTTAAGGATGATCAAATAAAATGTGCACTATCGGTCAGTCAATATTAAAGTGAAATTAACTCTTTGTTAATAAATGTTTTATGAACATGTTGGAGTCAGTTGGTAGCACCATCATTATGTAATAGCTGCCAAATATGGGTACAGAGTGGGAAACTTAACAATATTATAGGATGGCCCAGGGAATAAATCCAGTTATAAACTCTGAGTTGATTTTGGCAGAAAGTAAAGAGAGGCTTACTTCAAAGTCATGTTTTATCTTCACAGAACAAAGTTAGAATTCAATCTTCTTACTAAATAGTTTATAAATCAGATTTAGATATGCTTAGTTAGAAAATTGCAACAACAAATTAAGTTTTGTCATAAATTTTAGAGAATAAATAAATATATTTTAAAAATGTTTTCTATAAAATTACAGATTATAATCAGGATTACTGGTTATATGTTAATACCCCACCCAAAGAGGTACCTGAACCTGGGTTTTGACACCAGAAATACTCTAGAGAGACACAATTGTTTTCTTTATTCTCTACTTGATCTGCTCAATTAGCAAAAATAAATCCTATTTTCTCAACAATTAACTAAATTTCACAAGAAAAAACAAGATTTCCCAGGGTAGTTTGGGGCAGGAAGCAATAGTAAATCATTTTCATATTCAATTATTCCCTTAATAAATATGGGATTCTAAAAAGGTTTGCTATTCTGTCCGCATGAAACAATAAGACAGAAGCCCCTTGAAAAATAAGAATCCTGAGACCAACTTCTCTGATATTAAAGCAATACTTTATTTTTATTTTTTTAACTGAAAAAGATTTCCCTTACTTAAGAAACAAGTGTTGCCCATGGTGGGCTCATCAGTTATTCAAAAGAAAACGTCAAACCAAGTTCACAATAGCACTATTTAAACATTTTTAAAGGCAACATTAGGAGCATAGCAATCTGAATAATAAAGGGGGAATTTAGCCACAATGTGAGAAAAGCAAATGCCCATTGCAAATTAACTTCTGAAGTCCTTAAAGAGGTAAAAATTATACATAATAGTGACTTTGGAATTTAGCTGCAAGAATGAATGAATTATACTTGCAAGAAAATAAAACTGTCCCTTTTTCTCTTTCTCCCATAAAGATGCACCCATTTCTCATTTCATGTGAGTTATTTTATATTAATCCTGAATCAGAGTGAAAATCTTGTTGCAATATAGAAACCAATGGAGCTTGCATGTCAGGGAATCCTGTTCCATCAGAAAGTATCAGGAAATGCTGTTTTATGAGTTTTGCTCATAAGACTCTGTAGAACTATTTTCTGCTAACTGTTCCATTAAAGTGACATACTGTAGTTTGAGTCAGAATGTAAGTCGTGCAGTTATTCATTTCTACATCCCATCAAGACATGGTTTCTCATGTGATATATTATGTACATATAATTCAATAATATGGGACTTAAACCAAATTACATATTGTTTGTACCATGTTAAGAGCAATATTTAATGTCACAGACTACTTTCATAGGCCTTTCAACTAAATTGCAGTCATTATTCTAAGCAGTCCATGGAATCACTAGTCTTTCCACACACACACCCTTCTTTTTCTTTACGTTCACTCCTCTAAACCAAGTGCATCGGGCCAAAATTGATTAGTTTAATTTAGTGAAACTACGTTCTCTGTATCACAGTTGGATGGAAATAGTACTAACAGATACAGAACGTTTCTAAAATGAAGACAAAGTTATCAATTTCAATTTATTTCTTTTAACATGCACAAAAAATAAGGGGCACCTTTTGGTGGACATCACTGTAGCAACAGGTCTTTCATACAAAGGTACTACATAATCAAGATTAAAAACACACATGATCTAACATAGTGTTAAACCCATATAGAATAATTCAACACTAAAAATAAAAAGCCCTAGCTTCTCCTCCCACACAAACTTTGGCAGCCACTAACAAGTTCATTATAAGGCAGATTTTCCAATTATATTTTAATATCAAAGCTCAGAATCAGAGTTTAAGCATTCTTAAAAAATAAAAACAGCATCATCAAAACAGTGATAGGATTCTTTTCTTGAGGCAGACTGAGCTGTATATTTCAATCCTCTAAATATGTAACTTAATCATGTCCAGTGCATATCTATTAAGGAGGAGCACAGGGTTGGGAAATCTTACCAGCAATACTCTTTACTCTCACATTGCATTACATTAATCCTTTTGTGGCAGGACTTGGATTTTCCTGTATGACATCCATTGCCAGCATTAGATGCACTTAAACCACTGGCACCGAACAATTACAAATAGACTTGCACAAAACTCAACTAAACCTCGACTGCTCTATCAACAATATCTGCTCAAAATAGTCTATGATTCCATAACAAGTATTTCCCTTTTTCACATAACACCATTGCTTAAAATATTTAAACTATGAAAAAACACAAAATCACCCTTCAAATATTAGTAACTTTTAGTTGAATAACTATAGCTGAAGAAGATTCAGACCGCTCATCCAGTCAATCACTACCTTCTTACAGGACACTAACTTCCATTACCTAATCCAGATAACAAATCATGTCTAATATGTGTTCATCATTTTGACCATTACTCTGATTTCATCTCTTTCATAGGCTTGCAACATTAAACTTCTCATTGCACTCAAAATCCATTTCTAGTCTTATTGCTAGTAAGAACATTGTATATTCATTCCTTTTTTTCTTGGATTAATCCATAAACATTCAAATATTAAGAATTTTACCACAAATTACTAATATTGAGCAGATTAGGCAATTAGAAACATGGGCTGAACTTGTTCTCAGCCCATCTCACCATGCCTAGGTATTTCTGGGGTCCCACTGCTCGCCAATTACAACTCTTAGGTAAATGAACTTTATTGGCCTTGAAATGGCATTTCCTCATTTTGATTAGGTTTAAACCGATGCTTGTTGGTTCTGTAGTCTGACATTTAATGTACACATGAAGTAGTAAAGTGTTATTTTAGCAGAGAAATCACAACTGAAAAGTGAAACTTTTTTTACAGGAAAAAACAATTGTATATGGCAGTTATTAGGACGTACTTTTATACTGTTTAACTACTGTTTCATAACAGAGCATATGAGGCTAGCAATAACCACCACCACCACTTGCTAAATAGAAGTATTTAAAACCTGTGTTCAGGAAGAGTAAAACAAATCATGTGAATTTATAATTACAGTGATTTAAGATGATTTTCACCAAACATACATGTTTTAACTATAATTATCTTCTGTATTTTCCTTTGTTATTATGTCAAAATAAAGGCGATTAGGCTAAATATGTGCAGCAGCACACGGAGGAGGAAGCAGAGCTGCGCTTGCTTCAGGTATCACTGCTGCACTTCAGTCTCCAACTGCATCTCACACAATACACACAGAGGCCAGCAGCTGCTAATAGCACAATACTGATCTTTAACTTTCCTTTCCCTTTCTGACAAAATGTGCATTTAGATTCTTTATAACTATATATTTTCCCCAAACACCAATCTCTCATTGGCTTCACGATCCTGCATAATGTGCATACAAATGCATAATGTGCATACAAACTCAAAGGTCACGTCTGCTTCCTCTACTGTTTACAACCTCTTTTGCAGGGTCCCCCAAATCATATCGTTCAAGTTACTTATAATTTCCAGACATGTAAACACAAGGGCCATCTGGGAGAAGAGGGGTTGTGTTCCCATATCCCACATTAGTGGGTTCAACATATGAAAGGGGGGGGGTTACGCTTTCCAATTCCTCATCCTCCGTATACTGCTCCAGATTTGTGCACTGCCATCTCTCCCCTTCCCCGCCACCTCCACCTTTGTTCACTGCACCCTTCCCTCTCAGCTCTGTGCGGTATCCACCCGGCACACACCCCCATATGTGCATAGTCCCCGTACCTCACCTATGCCCCCTTCCCGCCTCAGCGCTTCTGGTCCTTGGGCCTCGTCCCTCCTCTGAGCTTGTCGCCCGGCTCTCCCCCAGCCCTGTCCCCCAACCGCAGCAATAGCCCCAGCACCAGCCCTTCCCCTCCATCACCCCCTCCCCACCTCTCTCTCCCAAGTGCCCCCAGGCCCTGGCCCTCTCGCACTCACCGAGCTTGCCGCGGGACTCCTCCAGCTTCTGGATCTGGTTCTCCAGGAAGAGCACGGCCACCCCGAACGTCAGCACCGCCAGCAGCTGCAACTTGGGCGGCAGCATAATCCTGAGCAGCCCCATGAGCAGCAGCAGCAGCGCCGCCCGCCCGGGATCACGACATAACGTGGGGCCCGGCCGGAGAGGCCGAAGGGAGCCTCAGCCGGGCCGCAGGGACGCAGCGCGCGAGGGTGGCAGTGAGCTCGCACGAAGGGACACACACAGCTCTCACATCCCTCCAGAGCCCCCCCCGCCAGCACTGTCTCAGCCGCCCCCCGCGCCAGCCCGCCCCTCACTAGCCTCACTCCGCGGCCGCCCGCCAGCCACCCAGCCCGCGCCCCTCCCCCCGCCTGCGTGCGCTGCTCAGCAACCGAACGCCCAACCGCGCACACGCCCACCAAACCCCACCATTGACTAGCAAAACACACGCTCTACCCACGGCCCCTCCACCATTGGGCGGTATCTCCGGCGCCCCACCCTCTCCCCTATCCCATTGGCCGATCAGTCCAATACACCGCCCACCAATACTCCACCCCAATAAAATGGATGTACGGACCTGACGCCCCTCCCACACGCGTTCCTTCTCCATTGGATACCTGTTCTGAAGTCCGGCCCACATATCTATATATTATTGGGCATTGGCACCGCGGCAATCAGCAAAATCGCAGCGCCATTGGTTAATCTGGTTGCCAATCTTCAGGATTGTAGGTCTGGGCGCTGTTGAGCTGTAGGTTATAAAAAGAAAAAGGACCCGTGTGGGGTTACTACGTTGATGCCTGATTACAGCTCCTAAATGATACCTCCAGCTACATTTTAAACCCTTTCCCTGGATAGGACCAGGTAGCTCCGCTTCAGATTCTCTACATAAAGAGCCCTGGGATAATCTTTTCCCTCGGCGGTGTAAGGGTCCTACTCGTACATTTTGCTTCCTTCGATGTAGGCAGCGAAGGGTCACCCTACGAGGGTGGGGTCTTGAGAGCAGCCTCCCGGCGGCGGCGCTGACAGAGCAGCTCCGCACTAAAATGGCGGCGGTTACAGGATTAATGGCTCTGGGGCACTGGCCACTTTGGTTCCTGGCGGTGCTGCAGGCGGTGAGGGCAGCTTTCAATCTGGTTGGGCTCGAGGGAGAGGGCTGCCGTGGGTACTCCTCCCTAGGGAGGCTAAAGCCCATAGGGCCTGGCGGGCAGCGAGATGCCGGCTGGGGTGGGGGCAGCGAGTGACAGAGAGACGTGGCTTAGCGGCCGGGGCGGCTCTTTTCATGCTCGTCTTTTCTCCCATAACTGATACCCGCACGTTCCCCTTCTCTTCTCCTCCCCCCCCCCGTTGTTTCCCCCTGCTCCCGCCTGTGCCGTTTTCTCTCCTTGTCCCTACTAGAAAGCGGCGGTGCTGATTGCCCCGCCCGCGGGGAGGGCTTGGTCCTGCCCTGGCTCACGCCCGTGGTGGATACGGTTTAGGAGGGTGGGTGGCTCTGATTTGGTTTTGAGAGGTAGAGTCTCTCCTCTCCGGGTTACCCTCTCGGCTCTAACCTGGGTTGACTATAACTAAAAAGTTGCTGCTCTGGAGGCTGAACGGTAACTCGGGAAACGAGTGAGCTGGTCTTCTCCTTCCAACTGGATGTTGTCCCCATGTATCCCTAACCCGACACCGTACCGTAGTATTAGTTAGAGTTTGGCATTCTCAGTACCAAGAGCAAGGTGTGGTTTGGATTTGGAAAAGGGCTGTGTGGTTGCCCCTTTCGGCTCATGGTTTATGGATGTTGTATAGTGAGGAGAATGTTGTGTTACTGCTGCCCTTGCTATCTGAATCTGATCTGCAAGATTTCTCCCTTTCCATAGTGTTGATGAGCAGTGATGGCTTAAATTAAAAAACAAACACACAAAAAACTTAGTTTCCCCATCCACCCATGCATGAAAAATGTAGGATTGTATTAAATACAATATTTATCCTTTTTTACTGAGCTGCAAAACACACAGCTACTGAAAGTACCATAGGAAGAACATTAGAGGAAATGTTATAGAATCATAGGACTGGAAGGCACCTCAAGAGGTCATCTAGTCCAGTCCCCTGTGCTCATGGCAGGACTAAGTATTATCTAGACCAGAGGTTCCCAAACTGTGGGGCATGTCCCCCTAAGGTGACATGGAGGAATGTGGGGGAGGCCTGGGCTAGCCCCCATGCAGGAGGTGAGGGAGCGCCTTCCCCCTTCAGCTCTGCTCCAGGCCTGAGGCCCCAACTCCTGGCCCCACCCACACCACCAGCTGGGGCCCCCTCCTCCTGGAGCTGCGGCCCTGCCACAGCTCTGGGGAGAGGAGGGGGAAGTGCAGGAGGTAAAAAGTTTGGGGGGACCACTGATCTAATCTCTTACAAATCTCCAATGATGGAGATTCTACAGATTCCCTAGGCAATTTATACCTTTTAACACAGGGGTTCTCAAACTGGAGGTTGTGAGGTTACTACATGGGAGGTTGCGAGCTGTCAGCCTCCACCCCAACCCCGCTTTGCCTCCAGCATTTATAATGGTGTTAAATATATTTAAAAAGTGTTTTTAATTTATAAGGGGGGTCGCACTCAGAGGCTTGCTATGTGAAAGGGTCACCAGTAAAGTTTGAGAACCACTGTTAACATGTTCATTCTCCTGTTGAAAAATGAAAATATGCAGGAGTAATAATACTTAATGCATCAATGATTGCCAAGTCTCATTTTGGGTTCATTACATTCTCTGCCTTTTTTTTTTTTTCTTCTAAGCATTTGTTTTATTTCTCTCCGTGTTGCTCCCTTCACTCATATGAATGCTGTAATCATACTGTAATTGGCTGAACTGTCCACAGTAAAAGCTGTGTGGGGCCAGACTGTTTTCCCACAGCTGAAGTGTGTTAGACCATGCACACACACCTGAACTTGTATGCAAGAACAGCTGTACTGGGGCCTGCTTTGGAGCAGGAAAGCAAAGTAGGCTTCCAGAAACTGCCCACTGCTACATCCTCAGGAGCACAGCTGCAATGGAGAGTTGTAGCGTATCTACAATGCTACACGAGTTTAAGTGATTTACCTAAACTGAAAAAGCAAATTAGTTGTAGAATCAAGAGTAGAACCCAAGAGTCCTGACTAGCTATTAAATAGCATTCCCTTCCCACAACTGCAAATAATTATTTGAAATGTTAAAATATGTAATGATTGTTTATTCACTTTCAGATATCTGTGTATGGGGCGCAGTTATCATCAGAAGCATGCAGAGAACTAGGCTTTTCCAGTAACTTGCTATGTAGTTCTTGCAACCTTCTTGGACAATTTAGCTTGAATCAACTAGATCCATTCTGCAGAGAGTGTTGCCAAGAAGAAGCTCAGTTTGAAACCAGAAAGGTAAGGTTAAATCAAACCTTCACAACACTTTCTGAAACTTTTTTAAAATTAAGGAGTAAGTTTCCTAGGCTTATATAAATACTCTAATTAGAACCTCATTTAAGTCATGGGGAAATACAGCTATTCCACGACAGTCCAATATAGAGAGGATCTGAATTTGAAGGTTTGGCACAGGTCAGCTTCTGAGATAATGCTCAGGTATGAGTGCAAGCACCTTTTGTTTTTCTACAGTAGCCCTTCTGGTCACTCGGGTACTACTAACTAGCTCTGGTGGGAACCCTCTTCAACTTTGGTTAACTGGAAGAATGATTGGGATTTGAGCCGGGAAGGGAAGAAATGAAAGATGGGAAGAACTGTTCTTTTGTTTTTGGCAGCAGCTATTATTGCCGTAATGACCCAAGTATTCAAGGACACTAAAATAAAATGTAAAAAAATTCTTCAATCTCCATAGTTTGCAAACCAGAGCAGTTTGAAAATAACTTTATCAATAATTATATCCAAAATTAATAGATACCAAGTATACATCACAATAGTAAGCCTAATGATTTCAATGTTACTAAATTCCAGTAATAACTGCAGGTTTCCTTCCTATGGTTTTGAGAGAGCAAGAAATTAACTGGCTTTCTTTTTACTTTGTGCCAGTATATTCAAAAATGTCAGCACGTTTCTGGGAATTACTATAGCTGGTAAGCCAACAGAGAGCATAAGTATAAAACACTTCCTGGACTGGGTCCACACAGAAGTAGCTCTCATTTCAGTCTGACAGATTAGTGAATTTTAAAATTTATGTAACAGAATAGCATAAATGGTTGAAGTGAGTCAACTTTGAATTTTTTAGCTCTTTCGTAACATACATTGTATATTATTGTAGAATAGTTTTAAACATCATTCTTTATCTCTTTAAATGGTAACAAATCTGTGTGTGACTTCACCCTACTGGTGCAGTGAAAGGTTTAACATTTGTAAATCCAGTACGAGATCCTTAGAAGTGTGTTACCATAAACAAGGTATCTTACATGAAGAATGATCTATTACAAAAGATAGTGAACTCCAGGGGACTACTCAGTATATGTAAGCTTTAAGGATTCCAGCATCTTTACATGCTTTATTTTTGTGTGAATTCCTTGCCATTCTGCTCTTGCTTTCACTTTATATCTGTTCTAGCAATACTGAAGGAAGACATGCTGATAGTCAGTTGCAATTCACTAAAATCCAGCTGTCAGCACTTCACAAGATAATTCTAGGAAGTTTCACTTGACTGGAAATACACACAGACATAGCAATATTAAATAGGCAGCTGATCTAGGAAAACTGCACAAGTATGTGGTGATGGTATGGGCGCTAATTGCATGACAACACCAGGGCCGGCCAAACTTATTGACCCTCCAAGCCGTATACGACAAGCTTCAGAAGTTCAAGAGCACACCTGCTGGGGCTCGGGGTTTCAGCCCCACAGGGTGCATCTGGCGAGGCTTGGGGCTTCAGCCCCTCTCTTGCTGACTCCCCGAACCCCAGCAAGCATACCCCGCAGGACTGAAGCCACAAGACCCACCTCCCAGTTAGACAGAAGACCCTACCCCACCACCCTGCTGCAAGGCAGAGGTCCCGAGCTCTCTCCCTACGCCCCCAAAGCCTGGTAGGTGGAGAATTGGGGGTGGGAGGCTATAAGGGGCTCCGCCAGCCACACTTCAGCTGTAAAAGAGCATACAAAACAGGACTTTATTTTTGTGTTAAGGTTGTGGGAGAGGGAGAACAGATGTGAAAACATTGAGTTAACAGGAATCAACCATAGCATTACATTGATACAGGTTTTAGCTTAAATTTGTATATACTAGTGGGAAAAGATCATAGAAGGAGGGAGGAAAACTATATATGTAAACATTCTCCTCTTCCACCCAGTACTAGCTTAAAGTTCTCTCATGGTGCCCCATCCATCTGATGCATATGAAGTGAAGGTTATATTGGCAACTTATGGTGGTAGTAGGAATAACTAAAACGGGATGAGGCAATTTTCATATCTGAAGTGTCGGAAGAGAGGTACAATTTGTGAAGTAGTTAAAGAGGTGGCAGTATGCCAGTGCCATACCAGTTAACAATCAACTTGATGCTAGTGTGGTTGTGCTAGAGGAGACACTGCTGCCTTCCAACTGTGTTAAAGGAGAATTAATAGAAAAATTCCTGGACGGACACTCAAAGTGTTTAAAATCTTCCTGGACACTTCACTTTAGACATTGCAAGACCTTGGATTTGAAGATAATTTGCCTTCATGCCAGGTTCATTAGTCTTGAAGCTGAAGTTTTGGCAGTATGGCGAGCTGCTTAAGATGATAGTTTGATGTTCGTATAGTTAATTCTTTCATTGGAAAAAACTGATTCTTCTATTCAGTGGTTTAGAGAGGTTGCACCTCTTCCTCCAATTCCCATACTGAGTATTAAATACATGAGCCTCTTTGAAGGCCCATCCTGTGTCAGGGACAACTGCCAGGTCCTTCCATCATTTTGTGCTGAGTTTATTTGTTCTGTGATTATTTTAGCCTTATCTACAATATGTAAATGGCTGTCTTTGGTTATTTTTTCCTGTCTTAAAAATGAAAAACATTCACACAGCTACTAAGTAAAACACATGTCAAATGTATTTAAATAAAGGGGATCTGAAGACTTGTAAAGGACAAACTATCTAGACAGCGAATTCAGAGTGGGGAAGATGCTGGATTTTCTTCCTGTGGATAGGGAACAGTTGAGTGAGAACATGAAAATAAGGAGGAGACCTAGCAGTCATCAGCAACTAGTTAATTTCAACATAACATGAAAAAGGGTTCGGAGAATGCAGTAGAAGTGTATTTGATTTCAAGAAATCTAAGTGTGGGGACTTGAAAAAAATCTAATGAATATTGTACAGTTAGAGAAATTATTGAAGTGCCTTCGTATGAAAGCTGGAAAATCTGAAGACAGTTAAGGTGAAAGACTGTGGTTCCTTTGAGGATGAAAGAGTGCCAATAAAAGAGGCTGATGTAGTTCAAAAAGGACTGCTCAAAGATGAGGTTAAAATACTATGTGTCATGTTTACTCCAAGAATGTTCTACAACAAATTCAAAATACACAAGTCAGTTGGCTATGCTACTTGATATCTGAACAGATCTTATTCACAATAATGCATTTCAGTGTTAGAGGGGGGGTGGAATAAAAAAAGAACCAACAGACACCCAGAGATAGAACCTGAAGAAATACAAGAATCCTGCAGTGGGGAAGAAGCAGTCCTTGATTGGTATTAAGGATCTGTATTTAAAACATTGTATTATCTTTTCTCCATGAGTGAGATTTTTCAAAAACTCTACCATGGACTTCAATATAAGCAGGAGTTAGACCTATGAGGAAAGGTGGGGGGGGGAAACTGGGCATGTTTAGTTCTGAGAAAAGATGACCAAGGGGGAGACCTGATAAGTCTTTAAATATGTTAAGGGCTGTTTTACAGAGGACAGTGATCAATTGTTCTCCATTTCTACTGAAGGTAGGGTGAGGAGTAGTGAAGGGCTTAATGTGCAGCAAGAGAGATTTAGGTTAGATATTATGGAAAACTAACTATAAGAATAAGCACTCAAATAGGCTTCCCTAGGAGATTGTGAAATCACTGTTCTTGGAGGCCTTTAAGAACAGATTAGACACCTGTCAGATGTTATACCTGGTCTTGATGCAGCACAGGTGGCCAGTCTAAATGACCTCCCGAGAGTTTCTTCCAGCCCTACATTTCTAGGATTGTATTATTTTAACTAGCTGGGTAGATACAATTTTACTAGTGGGAGTAATTTATGATCAATCTGATAATGTATGATAGAGTTCAGATAGTTATTATCAGATGAATTCTTAATATTCATGATGCTGAGAGTGGGCCTTCTCACACATACTGCAGAGGTCTTCCAGAGCCCTGAGATTGTGTGTTCAATGTTTTGAAAACTCTCCACTTTAGGAAACTAAATCTCAGTAAAGGAGTCCAGGATAACAAGTTTTAAGGTTAAATTAACTGCAAATAGAAACTTGTTGGCTTGAGGCAGTGTTGCCTGCTTTCTTCACTGCTATTTATCATAGTTGAATCCCTGGCCACTATCAGAGAGAGCATACTTGGAGTTGGGGAGGGGAGCGTCAAGAAAATAAAACATTGTTCTTTGCAGATGCTGCTGCTGCTTTTATCCAAATACTATATATTTTTCTGAGTTTCCTTAGACTATGTTCAGGTCTCAATTTAAAATGATTATGAATAATTAAGATGTCTTCCTACCTGCAGGCTTTCCAAAAAAGAAATTAACTGAAGGCTACGGAACTAATTGGTATTCCCCTCTCTTTAGCATTTTCCTTTTGGCTCATGCTGTAGCCACTCAGCCTTCTTCCTTTGATGCCTGTACAATGGGATAAGGATTTATGGTTTGTCACACAGATTAACAATATTTTCTCTGAGAAAATACTTGAAGAAATATTGCAGTACAGTCATTGTCTGGTTTAATGTGCATGACCTTGCATTTTCATCTGACCGTGTTTAAATTGAATTTAATGAGATTAATTTTACATAAATTCTGGAAAATGCCTATATTTGCTTTATACTAGTGGAAAAGTTTTGTGCATTTTTTTTGTAACATGTGGGAAATATTACAAGTCAGAAGAGAAAAGAATAAGATCATTAGCGGTACATGTTGTGAAAACTAGTAGGAGATACAGGATCCTTGTCACTGTGACTACTTTTCAGCTGCAACATTTAATCTTTTCAGCTCTGACTCTAACCCATCCTATATACCTACTGAGAGAATGCTGGGGTTATTTTCCAAAGATATGTCTTACAGAGGTCAGACCTTGGACACCATTGCACTAGTAAAATCTGTAGCCAAGATTTAAGTTACCCATTGAAGATCAGTGTACTTTAGTACTCATTTGAAGCTTAATTGTGTAACATCAGTTCTTTGCACTACATAGTCTGTTAACCAACTATGATCAGACGCTGCAAGACCATTTCTCAGGTGTTATAAATGTCACTCCTCTGGGTTATTGTGTTTCCAGTTTGAGAATGCTTGAGATTGGACATAACCACCAAGTTGGATATTATAGGCATATGCCTCTAGATGTCATTTTTCTCAAGGAATGTCTAGATACAACTATAATTTCTAACAGTTGGGGGTGATGAGAGATGGCATCCTACCTGAAGTTAAAGAAATCTTAATTCTTACATTCAAGTATCCAATGAATCATCTTAACTTTCTTGTACTAAAGGGCATATGTTTAAGAAAATTCTCCAATCTACACAATACTAGTATTTTGTACACTATTTTATCAAAGCATTTCACACGCAAACTTCTGTTTTATCATCTTGACTTAATGTTTCTAGAGATATGCAAAAATAAAACTTTACATTGATTTTCTTAATTACATCTAACAAGCTAACACAGTGTGAAACCCTATGTTTCAATATTCATAGTCATGTATTCCACAATAATTGCCCTATAGAAACACAGCCTGGAGGTTAATTTGGGCAGTGAACAATTTCTTCATTTAGAATGTAGTGTTTAAGAAAACCATGTATTTGCTTGTATAACTCTATTTTTAAGATTAATAAAATTTTATACTGGGACATGCTGAAAATGTGTGTTGTGGAATTAGAGGGATTTCTGAAGCTGTTCATCTCTTTGTGGTAGTTCATTTCTTAGGCCTTCCAAGTTTGGGCTCTGATGTTGCAAAGGCTTATTTATGTATGTATTTAAACTTACAGCTGGTGAAATTCTAGCTCCATCCAAGACATTGGGAGTGAGGGGAGTAGAGCAGATCAGATTTCAGCAGATGAGTAGTCACAGTGACTTCATAGAGACTACAGTGTGTAAAGTTAAGCATGTTCACAAGTCTTTGCAGGCTCAAGGCTTTACAGTGTATGTCAAGAGTTTCCATTTCAGTAAAGCTATTCAACAGGATATGCTGTATATTCAAAGGGAAATAGAAATGATATGAGGTACTACTTGATTTCCCTGGTGAAAGAAAGCTATCTTTTTATATTGATTTACTCTGCCGCGGGTTTCTTGCTTGGGGTTTGTGGCAAGTGCATTAAAGAAATGACAGTGGTAGGGTTCAATACTCATTTTGAGTATCCTTCTGTCCTTTCTTACTCAGTCTGCTGCCTTGTTGAAGAAACTGTCAAATCACGTTTCTGATTTGAAGCTGGCTCGTTAAGTACTAATTTGATAAAGCCAGTGAGACTAGGTCAGAATGGCCTAGTGATTAATCAAGGAAGCACTAGTACTAGTTACATTTACAAATTGGATAAGAAAATAGATTGACTTTTCAGTTATTTCATATCTAATATTGGATTGTTTTACCATGGTTATCATAAGATACATCATCATGTTGTAGTGATCTTTTAAAGAATACTTCAGAAGGTTTTATCCTATTAAACTCATGTGTAAAAACCATTGCTTGGAACTGCACAGCCTGGATTTGCCAGGTTTTTAAAGCTCAAACTCTGAAGAGTAACTTCCCCTGTAGACTAACCCAATTTGATAGTGGTGGAAGGAGGAGTGAAGAGTGTCTCTTCTTCTGATTTTTAAATCTGTCACATTTTCAACTGAGTGGCATAGTATCATAAAAAGACTATCTTCAAAATAGCTACAGCATTTGCTTTGTAAATGAACTCCCATTATAAGCATCAGTTCCCAAAGATTTAGTATAACACTGAAAAGTTCTTTAACAGTGGTGCGGTTGGTAATACAGTTTTCAACCCAGAAGCGAATATTTAATTTACGGTCTTGTAAAAAATATTCAATTAATTTTCATTAGACAGCACCAAAAAGTGAGTGGTCTGTGATTTCTGATGACTTGCTCACTCCAGCAAAAGAAGTTCTAACACAAAAATGTTTGCCTGAAATCCTTTTACATGTACTTATCTTTTTATTTAAGACAGCCTTACTAATCTTACTTACAGTGAGCTTCCATTGCCAAAGCCAGGACAATAGCTGAAGAACTTTTAAAGAAATCCCATCCTGAACTACCATTGAGGAAATAGTCAAGATCCTTGATACCTTCATAATGGATGGAAGGTCTTAACTCGGTTCTGTGTGGGTGTGACAGGGTGCTGGGTAGGAAACCCTGAGCCAGACCTCTGTCATGCCAGCTCCAATCAGGAAAGGGGAATTGGAGCAGGCTGAGTAAGCCCAGGCCTAGGTGGCATATAGGGAACAGCTGCTGGCCTCCTTAGCAGTCCCTGAGGCTATGAGGCTGGTGCTGTCTGTAGCTACAAGGTGGTAGGAATTTATACTATAAATAAAGAGCACGGGTGATTGCACCAAAGCAGAAGTCTCTGGCTGGTTTGTGGGCACAGAAGTGGCAGAAGATAGAGGGGCTTGCCTGGGCCCTGTTACAGGGGAACTCTGCAAAGATGGGGCAGCAGCCATGACCATAAAGAACAGTGAGGTTGCAGCATGAATAGAGTGGTACTAGCAGCAATTTGGACATTGCATGATTCATTGCCGAGTTTTGGTGTCGAAGTTGCAACCTGAAATACAAAGTCCCCACCATTTTTATTAAAATGGTTTATAAAATCCCAAGCAGTTAACTTTTTCATTTGCTGTGCAAACAGATGGGCTCTGACCACACTGAACTTCTGTTTCACAGAGAAGTCAGGTGGTTGTCACATGGGAAAGTGTTACAATGGTCTTTGAATTTTGTGCAATCAGAACTTTCCTCCTCTGAAAGAGACCTTGCAGATTACATGTCTAATGTGGACTTCTTGACTAAGTTAGCTTACCTGATGGACATATTTGATAAATTGAATGCTCTGAACCTAACACTTCAAGGTAGGAATACAAATCAACATGTCAGACTTCTTAAAGATGGAGTGAAAGTGGTCAGAATGCTATTAGACTAAATATAAACTGGATTGTATTCCCATTTTAATGAATATTTTCCTGGAGTTGAACACCAATCTCCAGATACAGATGGATTCGAAACCCGTTCTCAGTAACAGTTTACTCCATTCCAGCCTTAAGTAACTTGGCTCAAGAAACTTTCAAAATTGTCAAGTGATTACATGCTAAAGACCAGTTTTTCAAATATAAAACCAGGAGTTCTGTTACATGAGTATGAAGAATTCAGTGACAAAGCTGTAAAAGTGCTGTTTCCATCTGCTTCGTTACCTCAGAGTTTAGGTTTTCAGCCATGATTTCTGTGAAAACTAAATATAGAAAAAAATTAAACTCTGAAAACAACTTACATCTGGCACGATCAGATTCAACCAAATGTTGTACAACTATGCAGTTTGGAACAGGCCCATTCTTGCTGAAATCTTAGGCTGTCCCCAAACATGCCAAAAAACCTCATGTTTTGAGTTTATAATTTTTAAAACCCATATTCGATAATTAAACTATATGTAGTTGAGAAAAGTTGCAGTGAGATGGTTTTAAAAAAATATTTAATTGTGGGGAGCCACAAACATCTAAAATCTGTAAGGGAAATGCAGTACTAGAGTTTGGGAACCATGGTTCTGAAGAAAGCAGCAATGTGTTCTTGTGTGGAGCAGCACTTCCATTATTCTAAATAATCATCAAATATGAATGACTGCAAGTTGTGGCACGAGAACAGTAAAATTTTCCAAAAGCAGGAAATTTCTTCACCATAGGGAGTTCATAACCTTACAACTCAGCACCTAGATTTTAAGTTACCTTGTACGGCACTTGGACTGTGCACTCTGAGCTGCCAATAATATGGGCAAAGGAATAGTCAGAAAAATATAGGTTAGTGATGTATTGGTATATTTAGCCATTTGAACTGAGAATATCAAGAGAAATTCAACATCAGCTTTTTCACCCTCATAGTGCTTAATGCAGTGGTTCTCAAACTTTTGTACTGGTGATCCCTTTCACATAACAAGCCTCTGAGTGTGACCCCACCTTATAAATTAAAAACACTTTTTAATATATTTATCACCGTTATAAATGCTGGAGGCAAAACAGGTCTTGGGGTGAAGGCTGACAGCTCGTGACACCCCCCCCCCGCAAACCATGTAATAACCTTGCAACCCCCCTGAGGGATCCCGACCCCTAGTTTGAGAACCACTGGCTTAATGTAATAGCGCACAAGGTTAAAAATGTGTAAATTTGCCACTTGGCCTGTTTTTATGTTCGCTAAGAAATTTTAAACTTCACATGCTGTAATGCTTGAAAATTTGTTTTCTCCATCTTTAAATTCACCAGTTTGGACTAATAGTTCAATGTTGCTACAGAATTTTGAAGAAATAAAACACCCAAAGTATTATTAAAATTGCCTTCTTTGATATGTTAGTCGGCAATCGAGGCTAAAGCATTTCTGAAGTCCTACTTCAGTTAGCTTCCTGCTCATATCCGGTTGTAGTTTCTGCCTGATGCTAAAGTAGTTATAGCATTTGTGATTCTGTTATTTGGCTATTAATTCAGTTCCTTGTACAAAAACCCTCTTTAAAATTGCAGACAAGCAGAAGGAAACCAGAACAAGATTCAAAAGCATTTCAGATTTAGTGACATTTAGCAAGATGGTGCCAGCCTTCTCTGTTCTTTGTTTCCCACATCTTACACATTCTGGAGATTGAAGAAACAGAAGTTGAAGCCTCCTTCCCAGTCCATATATAGCACAGCAAGAGATCCTTCACTGGAGTCTTTTGCTTTTTCCTTCCATCAGATGGTTTACCCTGATCAACAGAAATCTCTTCAGGGTAGATTTTCAGAGTTAGCAGGATTGATTGGTGCCCAGATGTGAACAGCGACGCTGCAAAGCCATACCTAAGTTTCCTCACTAGTCATTTAAAAGTTGCATTAAAACTGAGATTGCATTAAGTTTTTTGTTTGAATGCAATTTAATTACTTTCAGTATATTTGTCAATATTGCACTGAGTGGTGAAATAGGGAGCTGCAGAAAGGTAGTAGCAATACAATATACAGAGAAGACAAGTTTTGTTATTTAAATAGCACATACTTTTTCTATTTAACAAAGGGCATTCACAAAAATACTAACTAGTTAAGGTTGCTCTCATGTATAAATAAAAAAAGAAATATACAGTTAAGGATGAAAAGGTTAGGAAATGCCAGAATGAATGTTGCCCAGGAAACCTTAATTCAGCCCCTTTGTGCATGCACTTTGATACTGCCTTTAATTACATGCAGAAGTGACTGGGGTGAGTTTTGTGTGAGGGCATATCTGCACTGTAATTAGACACCTGTGGCTGACCCATGCCAGCTGATTCAGGCTATGGGGTCTGTTTAATTGCAGTGTAGACATTAGGGCTCGGGCTACAGCCTGAGCTCTGGGACCCTCCCATCTCAGTGTCTTAGAGCCTGAGCTGTAGACTGAGCCCAAATGTCTACACTGTAATTAAACAGCCCCTTAGTTTAAGTCCCACAAGTCAGAGTCAGCTGACACGGGCGACCACAGGTTTTTAATTGCAGCATTGACCTATCCTAAGTGACTTGTCTAACATCACATACGAACATGGTGGCATTCAACTGCCCTTACAGAGACCATCTTTTCTCTTCCTACAGTCCCCTGCCTCATTCACAACAAATGAGGTCCTACAGACCACCCCTTCACTGCACAACCCCAGTTCACCGCCAAAGCAGATTTGAGTGTATTGGGAGTCCTGTGAAGTTAAAACAATCACATAATTAGACTATCATAATGCATACTCACAAGGAGGTCAAATTAAGGTCGTATGGGCAACATTATTCTAGCATTTCCTAATTTTGAGGAACTTGACTTTAGAACCTAACTTTATATTTCCTAATTTTTATGATTTAGTTTATTGATTAGAGCAACCTTAAACTAATGTAAAACCAAGTTGTTTGTGAATATTAAAGATGTTTAGTATTAATGTAAGATTCAATTTTAGAATAGTCTCTTAAAGCCTCAGCGTCCTGTAACTGTTCACTTTCTCAATAGACTTATGGGTGATGGAAGAAGTAAGGGAGAAGAATTTTAACAAAAAACTTTGAATACTTTATCTGAGTTGCCTAAAGAATCTACAGTAGAGTAGTTGAATGATTATAGCTCAAAGCATAAAATGCCTTCTAATTCTACTTTTGAGGGACCTGATTTCATTTCATTTTTAAGTTGGGTTCGTTCTCAAGTGCTACAACAAAATAAGGATTATTGTTGTCTGAGTCTAAGCAGCCTGAGTTCTGTTCTTGTCAATATGCCAGAGATTCTAAATACATAGTTTCTAGTGAGACAATCTCATCTGGCTCATGATGATGTAAATTGAGTGGAATTGTTAATTACACTAAGTGTAAAATGGGTATAATAATCAGGCCCACTAAATTGTGCCAGGTGAGTGGCAATATTAGTTTATTTCCAGCCCATCACACACAGGATTTTTTGTGTATCCTGTGTCTTCATGCACACTGGTGATATCCCTTTAGAGAGGATCAAATTGTGGCTTTACAAAGCTGTAGCCCTCGCTTCCGATACATTGCATGAGTGGGGGTTTTCACATTGTACTTCCATGTAAAAGGAGTTAAATATTGTTCAGTACCCCATTAATAAGTTATCCTACTTTTATTACAGATGCAATTTTGAAATTGCTGAATGAGAGAGAGCATTGTAAGTCACCATTTAACAACTGAGTCATGACCTTAATTCCCTAGTTAAGGCTGAAAGGTCAAAATAACTCAACTTTCCAACTTTTTTTTTTTTATTTTAAAACACCTACAGTTTCCATGTGCAGTCCATATATGGAATAAATGTGTTTGTTTTTAGGGGAGTGCAGGTCAAATTGGGACAAAAGCTATGATCTTCCATGTTCTGCCCACTTGAGATGATAAAGGAGATGCCTTTCTTAATAAATATTGTGCAAATGCTCAAACTGTGATCAGGCACACAGAGTTCTTTGGCTTTGATTCCCATTAAGTGAAGTTCAAATATACCCTTGATCGTCTGGGCTCATTAATGGGATTTAGGTGCCCCACTAGGCTCTGTTGGCATGGCTCCTAGATTGGAGTGGAGGGAAGAGGTTAAATAAATGATACTCTTCCCAAGCCCACTCACTCACTATAATTCTTAGTAATATGATCCTCTCTCTCTGCTTTAATGCTTTAATCAGTAGTGGAATAGTCAAAAGATATATCTAGATTAGGAAGAGAGAATGGGGCTAGGTAATGCGTTCTTAGGGCAGACAAATTTACCACCTTTTAGGTGGATGAGATCCACCTTGGATTGATCTCAATCAGCTAAATCAACGTTCAGAGATGCTAATCTGTGTCTGTAGTAGGTAGAAAATGGTGACTAACCTTGACCTCTTTGTCTAATCTAGACATAGCCGTGGAACATTTGTCTACATTAGGAAACAGAGGTTGAGGAGCAGAGGGACTCGAGGGTAGAAAGCAAGGTTAAAAAAAATTGTGAATCTGCATCTACAGTAGCAAATAGGATGCAGTCAGCTAACTCTTAACCTAACCTTGTCTTTTCATAATCCAGACATACTCTTAAAGTATTACTGTTAACATCTGAATGAATACCCAGTGAAATGAATGTGAACAGTCATACCTCAATGTTATTGTTTGCGGAGTCAAAACACAACTGCTTGTTTACATTTAACATTTTCAAGGTTCTTAGCAGTCATGCTAGACACATTTTTAATGAAAGCAGAGATCCTGGAGAATAAGGAGGTAGTTTGTGGGCTGTGCTGGCCCTCCTGGGATGAGGGACATTAAAAGTTATTTAGACAATGGATTCTAATGTTGAGACTGCAAAATTGATAGTTTTCCTGTACTTTGCCAATTTTTTACTTCAATTACATATGCTAACTGAACTTAGTATAAAATAATAAAACTGGTTCTATTCACTAATTTTCAGGGATGACTAGCACATAGTCCTTCTATGGGGTGGGGGTGTGCCAACATTTATTAGTTACATAGATATCTGTAGATTTGTTTTGTTTTGGCTAGTAATGTTTTCTAGATATCCATCTATATCCTCTAGTTTTCTACTTTAAGAAAAATCTAGCTCTTAATTGCAACATAAAGACTTAGCATTTGTCTTTCATCCATAAGTCTCCTACATCCACAGAGGTAGGCAAGTAGCACTAGCCCCACTTTTACCACTAGAGAAAGATTGTGACTTGTCCATCCTAACACTGAGTCCGTAGTAGAGGTGACAGTGGAACCCAGGGTTCCAGTATGATTTCCTATCCACTTAAACATGCTTCCCTTTGGCTCTCGCATCCAACAGGTGTCCAGTCTTTCAGGGAACGTTGACGTGGACATCATCCCTATTCTTTTAGTAATGAATAGGGCCCTACCAAATTCACGGTCCATTGTGGTCAATTTCACAGCCAGAAGGTTTTTTAATTGGTCAATTTCATGATTTTAGATGTTTACATCTGACATTTCACGGTCTTGTAACCATGGGAGTCATGACCCAAAATGAGATTCTGGGGGGTTGCAAAGTTGTTGTAGAAGGGGTCACAAGATTTCCACTGTCACTTCTGTGCTGCCTTCAGAGCTCCCTGCAGCTAGAGGAGGTTCCCGGAGATGGAGGTGGGTAGGATCTCCCCCATGCTGCTGGGAGTGCCCCAACCGTGGGTTCCTAGCTGCTAGTCCACGCCAGGGACAGATTAAGGCAGGCACCCCCAGCCAATTTGGGGCTCCCCTGGAAAAATGGGTGCCCCAGCCCCAGAAGAAGCCCCAGGGTGGAAGCCTTGACCGGGTCACTCTGAGCCCAGGCTGCCCCGGCTGGGGGGCGGAAGCCTCAAGCTCAGCGCCTAGAGCCACAGCAGGGAGAAAAAGGGGCAGGGGGGAGGAGGAGGAGAATGGAAGCCTGGAGCCCAGCTCCCAGGCTGCTGCAGTGCAGAAGTGAGGATGTTCCACCCTCACTTCTGTGCTGTCTCTGGAGGTGGGTCTGATCTCACCACAAGGAGCAGCCATACAGGAGAAGGACAACTCCTGTCCCTCCCCAGCCTGTCGAGACTAGCAGCTAGGAGCCTGGGCTCCAAGCAGCAGGGGAGATCAGATTTCATGGGGAAGGGTTGATTTCACAGTCTGTGACATGTTTTTCACGGCCGTAAAATTGGTATGGCTCTAATAATGAAATACCTCTGGGACAAGGAGACCCTATATTCTACCTGAGAAATGTGAAATTTATTTTTTTATCTTGAAAATCAGAGGTTCTGCTTTGGGAAGGGGCTGGTCTAGGGACCTTCAAGACCACCATAATCCAATGGAATTTCTGGTCCTTTGTATCATAGGGTCTTCCCTTACCTGTTTCACTGAATAAGACCTCAGTCCAAAGCTATTGCTACGTCTCTGCCAGAGGGATGAGGCCTCTGTGTTAGAATTGTGTAAGGCAGCCAGTTGGTCTTTCATGTACACATTTTTGAAGTATTACAGATAAGATGAACCTAAATTCTGCAGCAAGTCCCACTAGTTTTTTTTAGTAAGTCTAAAGAAATGCGTTGATTAAATATGAAGATGTGTAATACAATCAGGACCGTGCTAACTTATTTTTTAATATTCAATCTTACATTGTCCCTAAACTTTGAGTGTGCTTGAAACTTTTGTAGTGACAAGGCATAACTACACTGCATACGTCGTTAGGCAAGCTGAAGGTTTTGGCAACAGGTTAGCAAAGAGTTGGGTGCTTGGGCACTCAAGAACTAGATGTTTCTGCTAAAATGAAGAGCAGTGTTTGTCTGACAGTCGTCATTAGCCTGAGAGGTATAAATTGCCCTCATTTATCTTAAGGATTGTTAACTGGTATACATTTTCTGTGTTTGGGAGGCTCTTTCAAAAATCAAAGGCTAGAATTTAAACTTAAAATAAATGAAAGTTTAGATTCTGCAGCAGAATTCTGCTACAAGGGTTGATTGGCAAATTCCTCTGAATACACATGGCCATGAACACAGGAACACCACCAGACAACAATGCCTTTTGATCATCTGACCTTTACATTCTTAGCTCTCATTTAGAGCCTGACTTCTCCCCCCTCACACCCCTGGGTGAGGTTTGAATGAGAGTGGTTTTTGTCACCAGATTTAGTCTGATGCCAAGTTAGGAATTATGCAGAAATGGACTCTTGTTGGCTCTCTCGTTTACAGAGCAATAATTCATAATACCCCTTGGAACAGGGTTCTCCTATTACTTCCTTGTATTCTACTGATTCCTGTAAACTTTTTGTCTCCCGGGAAGATTAGGGTCATTTTGGCAACATGCATAACCTAATCTGTTTAAATGACCTCCAAAAAGAGGACAATGTATGATTGTTAAATCAATTACCCTAGTTCTTTGTCCATATGTTGCAGTATCCTCAAATTAAGACTAATTATTGCTGTCATACTAAAAAGGATTTCAAATGTCAGTGTGGAAAAAACGATAAAAAAAGAATTAGAAAAAGAACCTGATTTAGAATTCCAATTTCATATAAGGCAGAGTCAGTCAAATTTGGTTTGTGAAGAGATGGTTTGATAGTGAATTATTTTACCAGATTATACGTTTGTAACTGAGGCAACTGGAAATTCTCAACACACACACTCTCAAATATTATTTATTTGTTACTTCTCTTTTGTTAGAGTTCAGGATTCTTATTCCCAGTACTTTTAAAACATTTTTTTGTCAAGGTCTTTAAACCAGTGGGTGCAACAGATAGGCAAATGCCACAGCAATTTTTTGATTTCAGAAGTCATTTTGTTTAAAAAAAAAATTGTGTTGCTATCAGAGTATCTGGGTACTTAAAGATGGATGATTATTAGTTGACTATTGTATCTCAACAATCCATTTTATCTTTTTAAAAATACCATCACTATAGTGTTACAAACAACCATAAAATTATAAGCTATGTCTGAGTTAGATGTCGGGTCAGTATCTGGATAGAAAACTTGCATGGAAATCATAGGTGCTATAGAAAGTAATGTTGGCAATTCATTAGCTGGCAATGCGAAACTCTCTCCTCTAAGTTAACATTGATCTAAATCCATAGCAAGATGATGGGGATGATCTGTGCTAGTTGAAGTGCTATATTTCATATGAGAGAAAGCAGAGATTCTGTTCAGTTCACTACAGATTCTATGGTAGTTTTTTTTTTTTTTTTTTTTAATTTAGATGTAAGCTCTGTTAGAGGCCCTGTCTACACTGGCAAGTTTCTGTGCAGTAAAGCAGCTTTCTACGCTGTAACTTCTGAGGTGTACACGCTGCCAAGCCACTTAGTGCGCAGAAACTGCACAATTGCAGTGCTGTAAAAAAACCACCCCAATGAGAGGCATACAGCTTTCTGTGCTGGGGCTAGTGCGCTGCGGTGCCAGTGTAAACACTGGTTGATCACAGCTGCAATTGGCCTTGGGATATGTCCCACAATGCCTGTTCTCGCTTCTCTGGTCATAGTTTTAAACTCTACTGCCCGGCCCTCAGGTGACCAACTGTCATCCCCACCCTATGAATTCCTTTGGAATTTTGAAAGTCCCCTTCCTGTTTGCTCGGTGATGTGTGCAGTGGTCTCAGCACATCTTTCCAGGTGGCCATGCCTGCTCCATGCAGCAGGCGATTCCCTGCTTGGAGTAATGCTGAGCTGCTGGACTTCATTAGCATTTGGGGAGAGGAGGCTGTCCAGTCCCAGCTGCGCTCCAGCCATAGGAATTATGATACCTACAGACAGATTTCATGATGAATGACAGGAAGGGGCCATGACTGGGGCGTGCTGCAATGCAGGGTCAAAGTGAAGGAGCTACGGAACGCCTACCACAAGGTGCAGGAGGCAAACCGCCGCTCCAGTGCTGCGCCCACAAGCTGCCAGTTCTACAAAGAGCTGGACCCAGTACTCAGCAGCGACCCCAACTCCACTGCGAAGACCACTGTAGATACTTCGGTGGCTCGCGTGCCAGTAGAGAGTGGACTGAGCCAGGAGGAGGAAATCTTGGATGAGGATGTGGAGGGGGAGGGAGACCCAGAGGCAGAGGATGACTCGGAGGTCAGAGATGCATGCAGCCAGGAGCTCTTTTCTACCCCAGAGGAGGCTAGCCAGTCACAGCTGTCGGATCTTGGCAAAGCGCAAACAGGAGAGGAGGCCCCTGGTAAGTGGATTTGCTTTTGGGAATCGCTGAAGCGAGTTGTTGGGGGCAGGAGGGTTGCAGAAAGGTTTGTCTGCCAACACATGCCTAATCTGAGCAGTGGAAAAGGCTGTTGATTGACTCCCTCACTTCACGGGAATTTGCCTCAGATCTCCAGGAAACTCTCATGGAGATACTGGGCAAACTGCTGCCGCAGGTCAGATCTCCAGGAAACTCTCATGGAGATACTGGGCAAACTGCTGCCGCAGGTTTTGGCAGAGCTGCTTTGTTTCTTGCCCCATTAATGGTAACTTTCCCATGCCACTGTGCCATCACATGGGGGATTGGGGGGGGGGGGGAAGAGAGACACCATTGCTGCACACAGGCAAGCTGCATAGGGACCAGGGCAGAAGCCGCATTCTTGGAGAAGACCCTCCCTTGATTCCCTGCTCATCCTTGGCAGCGCGATAGCTTCCATAATGATCACATCCTATGGGGACAGGAATGATTATCAGCCCCCCCGCCCCCTACAGTACTGGCTGTCCCTAAGAGCCACATGCCCAGTGTACAGCAGGGTCTGGGAAGAGTGATTTACCTTGCCCATGCAGCTACTCACCATTTTGGGGGTCTTGTGGCTCATGTGTGCTTGCCTGGGGTCAGCCAGTTATGACCGGTATGTGAGTACTGGCTCAGTTTTAAATCACTGAATCAGTGGTCTGTGTGTTGCAAACAAGATTGCTTCTGTAAAATGTTGCATTTAAACTTCACAGAAATGATTTTGGGAGCCCAGCCTCCCTCTTTATCGGTGTCTGAACGGCTGCGCAGAATTAGAAAGTGGCCAAGAAGAACTAAGGAGGACTTTCTGTGTGATGTTATGATGTGCTCCGTGGCGGAGAAACAGGAATTGAAGGAGTGGTGGGACAGCGAAAAGAGGAACTGAAAGGAGAAGGTGGCATGCCAGAATGAAGCCATGGAGCAGCTCTTAAATGTTATGGAGCACCAAGCAGACACACTCCAGGTGATACTAGCACTGCAAACCGAACAGCTCCATGCCTGCCTTGCCCTGCAACCGCTGTAGCAAAACTCATTCCCATGCTCCTCCTAGACACCCTCAATACACTCTTATCAACCTCCTGGCTCCAGTCTATACCCACAGCATTCCACTCTTTTCCCCCTCACAGTCCAGCACTGCGGACTCCCAGTACCCACTGCACTCAACACCCATCCCTCTGCAGTTTGGCCTTGCTGAACTACAGTACCTGCTGCATTGTACTCCGAAGGAGAAGGTTGGATATGATCCCTGGACAAGCACAAATCTTTAGCCATCCCAGGACCCCACCTCTGCCTGGGACCTTCCCTTCCCCCTTCCCTTCACTGCTGATTTTTTGTTTTGTTTGACTCTCTCCTCCAGTGGTTTTTGAATAAAAATTGTGGTGGTTTGAAAGCAATCTTTATTCTATTAATTGATAGCAAACAAAGCCCTGCAAAGCAACAGACAGTTATGTTAAACCTTTATATTGTATTGTCTACACCAATCACACCCTCCTACTACCATTACAAGCACTGCACTCCCAAGCATAGCAACAAATGTTAGTGGCTTTCAGCTTCAAATTGCTGCCTCAAGCCATCCCTAATCCTTATGGCCCCGCGCTGCGCCCCTGTAATAGCCCTGGTCTCTGGCTGTTCAAACTCAGCCTCCAGGTCCAGCCCTGAGTGAAGCTTTCAACCTTCCCTTCACAAATATTATGGCGCGTACAGCATGCATCTATAAGCATAGGAATATTGTCATCGGCCAGGTCCAGCTTCCCATAGAGGCAGTGCCAGCGGGCCTTTAAATGGCCAAAAGCACACTCAGTCATTCTGCACTTGCTCAGCCTATTGTTGAACCACTCCTTGCTGATGTCAAGTTGCCCCATGTATGGCTTCATAAGCCATGGCATTAAGGGGTAGGCGGGGTCTCCCAGGATCAAAATGGGCATTTCGACTTCCCCTACAGTGATCTTCTGGTTCGTGAAGACGGTCTCTGCTTGCAGCTCCCTGAACAGGCCAGTGTTCCAAAAGATGCGTGCGGCATGCACCTTTCTGGACCAGCTTGCATTAATGTCTGTGAAACGCCCACGGTGATCCACAAGCGCCTGGAGAACCATTGAGAAATACCCCTTGCGATTAGTGTATTCGGTGGCTAGATGGTTTGGTGACAGAATTGGAATATGCATACCATCTTTCGCTCCTCCGCAGTTAGGGAAGCCCATTTGTGTAAAGCCATCCACAATGTCACGCCCATTGCCCACTGTCACGGTCTTTCGGAGCAGGATGCAATTAATGGCCCTGCACACTTCCATCAACAGGAGTCCAACGGTCGACTTTCCCACTTCAAACTGGTTAGCGACCGATAGGTAGCAGTCTGGAGTAGCCAGCTTCCACAGTCCAATCGCCACGCGCTTCTACAATGGCAGAGCAGCTCTCATTCTCATGTCCTTACACTGCAGGGCTGGGACGAGCTCATCACACAGTCCCATAAATGTGGCTTTTCTCATCTGAAAGTTCTGCAGCCACTGCTCATCATCCCAGACGTGCATCACTATGTGATCCCACCACTCTGCTTGTTTCCCTAGCCCAAAAGCGGCATTCCACTGTGGTCAGCACCTCCGTGAATGCCACAAGCAATCTCATGTCGTAGGTAGTATGCGTGGCGAGATCAATGTTGCACTCCTCTCGCCTTTGTAATTTAAGGAATAACTCCACTGCCACTTATGATGTGTAGTGAGCAGCATACTCGTCAACAGTTCGGGATCCATTCCTGCAGCCCGAAGAGGCAGATCACGCCGTACACAAACCATTGAAAGATGGCGCCAAATGCGGACAGAAGCACAGGGATTGCTGGGATGCTAAGCAATGCATCACGGGGCATTGGGACAGGACCCAGGATGCCCCGCGACCCCCTCGGTCTTCCAACAATTGTTAGCAGCAGAAGAGGGGAAAATGCTCTGTAGAATAGCTCCCCAGAGTGCAACACTCTGAATACCGCTGCAAGTGCTGTGAGTATGAACACACTATTGTGCAGGCAGCTGACAGTGTGAACACACAACAGCGGTTTCCCTTCAGTGCTCTGAGTGGCGCTGTAACTCTGCCAGTGTAGACATGCCCTTACTCAAACTGGAAACTGGCTATTTGGATTATGTCCACCGAAACTATTTACAAGTGACTGGGAACTTCATTACTCTCCAGTTCACCTCCAGAAAAACTCTTATCGTGTTGGCTTCTTTGCATTTCAGTGGTGGATGATTTGTACCAGTGTAAAACACTTTGATATCTTCCTCTGAGTGGCATTCTATAGATAATGTGCACTTTCTTTTCTGAATAACCATTTTTACTTCCATTAATGACCTTATTCTGCCTCTCTAAATTTAAAGGGCCATGATTTCTACATTAGCATTTAAGTGCTTAAAAAAAAAAAAAGCTTTTGAGTGAAATCTTAACTGAAGTTGATGCCCTGTAAAACAGAGAAAGAACTTCAAATTTTAATGTCATGATAACCCTTAGTGGGGGAAGAGATATTGAGAATGTTTAAATAGTTTACTTCTGCTTGTGAGTATACATAACAGCAATTTATTTCAAATTTTAAAATGGACACTATAGTTGGTTGTAGGAAGTCCTTTATTTCATTCTGTGACATTAAAATGACTTTCATAAAGACTAAAAGCAAGTAAGCATTTTTTAAAATGAGCCAACTTATTTAAAAAAAATAAGCATTGTGTAGTGAACAACTGAGTCAAATTAGATGTGTGTATTACTTCTATAATATAGAGTGATGTATCATTCCCTTATGTTCTTTCTAAATAATACTTTAACATAGGGAATTTGTTCACAAACAAGTGTTGTGGATTTCATTACTCTATTCTGGTTATGATGTGATGGCAGCAGCAATAGATGTTAACAAGTACAGCATTGTGTGCTTGTAAATGATGCAAAGGATCTATATATCTCACAAAAGGAACTTCTGTCCTTAGTTGTAAATGAAGTTGATTGACTTTGTCTAACCATCTTGTGAAAAGTGGCACAGAGCAGTTGTTTGTTTCAGCATGAATCAACTTTTCTGTAGCACAGTTGGACTTCAATTATGGCAGATTTAACCTCAAAAATATATACATGAAAAATTTAGTATTTGCTATGTAAGTTAAGGGGAGTGGTTAACTTTTTAAAGCTAGTTTACACATTATGTGGGTTACACACGTGATTACAACTAATTCCTTTTTTCACAAGGAAGGAGTTCTAGATCTGATTGTTACAAATAAGAATATAAGTTGATAGAAGTAGTCACTGATGATACTTTACTTTGCTATGTGCAAATGTAAAAATGTGGATATGGTCAGAAAGTGATTAGAAAGAGGCACCTTGTTACTTCCCATAGCTGTTTCATAATCTCATCACTCTAAACTTGTTGCACAGGAAAAAAGTTTATTGCTGTCAAATTTAGGGCTAGTCTACACTGGCAACGCAAAGCGCTTTAACGTGCTTTGTGTGGTCGCGGTGCAGCGCTGGGAGAGAGAAAAAACCCCAGCTCCACAAGGGGCGTAGCTCCCAGTGCTGGGAGCGCTGTTTACACTGGCGCTTTACAGCACTGTAACTTGCTACGCTCGGAGGGGTGTTTTTTCACACCCCTGAGCGAGAAAGTTGCAGTGCTGTTAATTGCCAGTGTAGACAAGCCCTTAGAGCCAGGATAAGGATGGCAAAGCACTTTACAATCTATTTTGCCTCATGCATCAATATACATGCTATCTGAAGTCTAAATCCAGAATTACTGTTGACGTACCAGGTAAAAAGAACAGCTTGATTCAGATACTACTGGGCTTGCATGGGCAGTGTTTGATTTGGAATGACATTTTTTGGGAATATGGAACACCAAGATTTAAGTTTTGTGAACTTCATTTTTCTAATATTGTATAAACTGTATTTATACAATGTTTAATCAATGAAGTTATTTTTACTTAAATCAGTGTCACTACATGATTTAAAACTGAAGTTAGAAGGCACCCAGCACTGCTAATCTCAAATGCTGCTCTACAGAAATGTAGAGGGCTTTAGCAGGAGTCAAAATGCTAATTTTAATTTTAAGAACTTCATTTCCAGATTCAACTTAAAATTTAAATATGGTCAAAAGTGCTTTTATCAAAGCAAACTTCCAGGATGCAGCACTGAGCAGATAATGTAGCTTTATTTTAACATTTTTGATTCAGTTTCCTGTGGAAGTGACTGCTGATTAATGCAGATCATGCAAAATCTCTCAGTCCCTATGAATGCCAGTAGTAGCACACTGAGATTGATAATCTACAAAATTATGAAAGAAATGTTGTTTCTTCTATATTCAAGAAAGAGGTTCAGATGCTAAGCTGAAAATCCATCCTTAAGTCAACCTTGTAATGCTTATTGTAGGTAATGAAGCATAAATAGTTACGTTCATTATTTTGAGACCTCTATAACACTGTACACAAATTTACTTTGTGGCCAGTCATTGTTAATTCAGCAGAAGTAGTAAAATTAAAACTGAATATCATACAGTGATGACTATTTAAATGAGGAAAAATTAAGTTAAATTACAAGCTCAGAATCAAGCCAACAAATGTAAGCAATTCATATAACCTGTGCACTTTACATCAAACCTTATGCAATTCTGCTGTGAAAACTGGATTGTATGGGTCCTTCTTGTCTCACATTTTTTACTTAGAAAATAACATTCTCTGTTTACAACTGCCAGCCTTCAGTAGGTTAGCCAAGGTGTAACATATTTGAACTTGAACTGAAAAGCAGTTGTGTTTCACAGTTATCACTGAGGAGCATCATTTGGCCTGCAGAACCTTTAGTTATGATGCATGAGATTTAAAGATGGAAGGCAGCCAGCTTGACTGAGCCCAAAGAGCTCTAGAAATGTGTATTAGCAACAGACTTGTTTATATTCAAGATGAACAGAATCTGTAGTTCATTGTATCTTAGCAGTGTTGTGAAAACAGTAGAAAGCAGTAAACGCTTATTTTTTTGTCAGAGAGAAAAGATGTTTGATACTGTTTTTACATAGTTATTTTTCAAAGTAAAAATGTACTTGGTTTCAAATTTTAAATTTTTAAACCTACTGAGGGCTTGTCTTCACTACTACGCTACACGGGTGGAGCACTTTCCCATCAACATAATTACTCTCTCTCAATGAGAGATGGAAGCTATGTTGGCGGGAAAGCGTCTCCGGCTGACACAGCGCAGTGTAAACATTACTTTAAGTTGATGTAACTTACCTCGCTATGGGGTTGTTTTTTTTCACACCCCTGAGCAACATAAGTTACATTGACTTAAGTGGTAGTGTAGACAAGCCCTGAGTTGCAGGGAAGGTTCCAATGGCCTAAGAGATAGATGACTATTTCTAAATCTAGAAAATGTTTCACTGAAGTCTTCAGAATAATTGATTGATTTATAGCATTGAAAACTTTCTTCTGTGTTTGCTAGCTTTATGGATACTCAGGCCACGTCTATATTACAGACTAATTTAGCATAACTATGTCACTCAGGAGCGTGAAAAATCCCAGTGCAGGCCGTTTCTCCCATTGACATAACATAGTTAATCCAGCTGCCCAAGAGGTGGTAGCTGATGGGAGAAGCTCTCCCATTATCATAGTAGCGTCTTCACTAAAGTGCTACAGTGGCACACTGCTATACATTAAGACAAGCCCTAAGTAAAATGCACAGCAAAACATTCCTGCATTTCAGTAACTAAGTACAGACATGTTTGAATGAGTCAGGATTGTTCCTAATTTGAGTTATAGCTTCTGCCTTTTTGACATAGTGAAGCTTAGCATTTAGCCAGTCTTCATGCAGTGGCTGTGACCCCTTAGTTATCTATTGTTAAAATATTCTAATACCATTTTAATAGAATATCTGAAAAGTAGATTTCTGTTCCCATTCTAAAATTAAAAATTAATCTTGCTGTAGAGGAATTTTCTTTTGTTGTATTTCCTTTCCCCTCCCCCATTCATATTCAGTGGTTCTCAACCAGAGGTATGTGTACCCAGAGGTATTTCCAAGGGGTACGTCAACTCATCTAAATATGTCTAGTTTTCAACAGGCTACAGAAAAAGCACTAGCAAAGTCAGTACAAACTAAAATTTCATACAGACAATGACCTGTTTATACTGCTCTATATACTATACACTGAAATGTAAGTACAATATTTATATTCCAATTGATTTTATAGTTATGGTAAAAATAAGTAAGCAATTTTTTATTAACTGTGCCCTGTGACACTTTTTTGTATTTGTCTGATTTTGTAAGCAAGTAGTTTTTAAAGTGAAGTGAAATTTGAGGGGTATGCAAGACAAATCAGACTCCTGAAAGGGGTACAGTAGTCTGGAAAGATTATCTAGAACAGTGGTTCTCAACATCCATATGGATATAGCCATTGCTTTAATGTGTTGCTACAGTATTGCAATTGGAATTACTCTATCCCATTTTAAACAAGTATGATGAACTGAATGGGTTAAAAAGAACAAAGGAGTGATCTTTCTGCAAAATGAAAGTTTTAATAATCAGTTAAGTCATTAAAAATGGGTTACTAGTAAGATGACTTGTGCTTAAAAAGTATCATTTAAATTATCCATGTAACACTGAATTTTCCCAAAAATAATTAAGTAGATGCAAAAATAAGTAAACTAGTAGGCTGAACTTAATAAATAGAAAATATTCTTCTATTCCAGCTCTATGCAGGTGCTATCCTTGAAGTGTGTGGATGAAAATTGGGAAGGTTCCCTCAAGTTCAGGGTAAGTAAAGGTATCACTAAATCTTTTTTTATATATACATTGACAGAAGATTTGATCATTCAGCTATGACACTATTTAAATAAATTTATAACTTTAATAAAGAAAATACTAACAGGAAAGTGATTAAAATTGAGTCCTATAGAGTCTAGACTACTGGAACTAAGGCACAGTAATTTTCTGTATTACATGAAGCTTGTTGGCCATTTTATGGACTATTCTTAGCCCAAATCCTGATGTAACTGCCTGCTCTCTCCGTGGATAAGCTGACTAGCATGACTGGAATACAGTAGTGTAAAAGGGGAACCGTGTCAGTGTGAGAGTTTCAGGGTTAAATCTATAAAGAACTTCAATATGGAAATATGTTTGTAAAGGGGGAGAGGATTTAAATGGCTGCAACCGTTTCATCTGTTTAGTAAGTTCTTAATTTATTTTGTTTTATTTAGATGTATTTTAGAAGTACTTATCCTAAACTTTAGTCTTTCTGCTATGGACTTTTATCCTGATGGACCTATCCTTTCTAATCAGTCTTCCGAAAACATCATCTATTATAGGCAGGGTTGATAGCATTGACCGTTAAGTATGTCCTATATTTCATTTGCTGTTTATTATGTGAAGATGTTATATAACTGTGTCAAACCTGGAGTGAAATTTTTCATGCCAAGAAATGGTATATAACAGCCAAAACAGGTCAGCCATTTTAGAGAATGAGACCTGGCAAAAATAAATTTTACCCATGTTAAAATTCTGGCAGCTTTTTCTTTGAAATGCTCTAGCACCACCTACTTTGGAGAGGAACTTGAAACTTTCAGAGGTGCAGCCTTTGTGTAAGGGATATGCTTTTTGCTATCCCAGAGAAAGTCTGGCCAAATTTGGCCAAGCTATAAGCCTTTGAGAAATTGCCGTTTGGACATGCACAGGACATGCTTCGGCATTAGTAACACAAAATCTCTGCAGATTCTGATCCTCACTGCACAAGCTTTAAGACTCTTGCAGTTCCTATATGTGACTGGACTGTACTTGTACCATCCCTACACACCAACAGTGCATGCTCCAGCCTCTCACAGGTCCTAGTGCTGACCAGACTGTACATGCACAAACCCCACAGAGTAACTCTGTGTGCCTCCGGCCCCCGGGTTGCAGAAGCTCACTGGGACTTGCCCTATAACTGCTGCTCCCAGCTGGGACGCCGGGGCACTGGAAACTGAGAGCACTTGAGAGGTACTAAAAAGGGGTTTAAAGAGCACAGTCAATGTGGAGGAGGAAGCTGCCTGACTTAAATAAAAGCTTGAACAAAAGCCTGACAGGAGGTAGATTGTTGGGAGATGGAGACTGGCTGAGCAAGGAATGAGGGAGGGAATGTAAGAGGAGACCGATTGCATAAGGAGCTAGAGGAGGGGGCTGGGAGCCTGTGGAGATGGGATGGAGAGGCAGATCAGGTGGGAGGGGAGGTACCAGCTGGGCTAGGAGGCTGGGACAGATTGGAGGGGATGTGGCTGAAGACTCTCTCACCACTAGAACACACTCCTGCTCCAAAAGCCTAGAATGGAACTATTGCTCTGCTGTCAGCAAATATCTGTGAAACCACTGTCTAAGTGGGTATCTCATCCCCATCCACATGTAGGGTGTTGCTATCAGTTACTCACTTAGCTGCAGTGCCAAATGTTTGAGGTGGATCTAAAGGTTCCATGTGGGTGTCAATACAATGCCACATGCTGGAATTGTGTTTGCAGTTGACTTTCTTAAAAAGCTAGGAAATTACACACAAACTACATTAAAAGAACATCAAGGTGCCAAGTCAAGCACTCAGGCTAGGAAATACTAGAACTAAGGTTGTATTAATGCCTGAGCAACATTAACTCAGTCCCTTATATACATGCATTATGATAATCTAATTACATGATCACATCCTAATATTTTCCACAGGAGCCCTGCCTGATTCAGTGCACAAGATGGCCCAGCTCAGGGGAGGAATCAGAGTTGTGTGGTGAAAGAGGCTGTAGAACTCCTGCCTTATTTGCAGTGGTAGAAAAGTGTGTAGTGACTCAGAAAAGGGGACTGCAGCAAGAGAAAGGAAGATCTCATGGTTAAGGCAGTTGAATGCTGCCATGGACAACTGGATTCTCTCTCTGCTTCTGCTGTAGAGTTCCTATATCACTTAATCTAGACTTTTCACAGATGGTACACCTCTACCCCAATATAACGCTGTCCTCGGGAGCCAAAAAAATCTTACCGCGTTATAGATGAAACTGCGTTATATTGAACTTGCTTTGATCCGCCAGAGCGTGCAGCCCCCCCTCCCCTGGAGCGCTGCTTTACCGCATTATATCTGAATTCGTGTTATATCGGGGTAGAGGTGTAATTAATTGTTTTCCTCATTTTCTTGGTGTCTGACGCAAGACCCTAGGGTCTGATTTGCAAAAGTGCTGATCACTTAAAATGCAACTGATGTTAATAGGAGCTGTTCTTTGAACATATAAAGTGCTCTGTAAGGCTAAGTATTCTGAAAAATCAGGTTCTTGGTATCTAAAATGGGCAACCATAATTGGACACTTTGTTGTTCTGCTTCAGCTCCTCCCCATCAGTAAAATGAGAATCATTCCCCTTGTCCCATTACAGGTGAGCTGCAGTTTAGACTGTTTTTAGTCCTTCAGGTACACCTCCCTGGTGATACGTTTCACTACTTTAACTCATCTCTGGTCAGAACCATATGATCCTACCAGTTTGAGACTGTAAATGGGTGCATCCCAGAGACTCAAACTGTTATAAATAAATAGACAGGCCTGACTATATTTGGCACCTGCATGCCCTCTTTCTCCAGGAGCCTGTGACCTGTGGCTGATTAAAAGTCCTAGTTTCTTCAAAACAAAGCACTACTTACTCATCAAGGAAAGCAAATATATACAAACAAAAAGCCTGTCTGCCTGAGTCTTAACTCCATTCTTTCCTTGCAAGATTTGGGAAAGTAAGTTCCACTAAACCCAGACCCTTTGCTCCTGGCCTGGGGGAGACTCTGGTGTTTTCTCAGTCAGACTCCTGTCTAGCTGCTGCTGCCTGTTCACCCCGTTTCCTCACTAGGCTGGGTTTTTACTAGCTTAGTGCCCCTTTGATGCTAGCCCTGGGCCAGGGAAAAATTAACCTTCTAGCCTGGTTGGTGCACATTTCCCAATTAGTAGAGCGCTCATTGTTTCCCCATGCAACCTCCCTGGATACAGTCATGCCTGAATAATGACATGAAGTGCATAGGATTATTAAATACAGATAACTCCAGTCTCCACACATCCCCATTTAACAAGGATGTCGAAGATAAATATAGTATGAGTGCTTCACAAACTAAGTGAAGGGATAAATATCAGGGAGGGAGAAGAATTATTTAAGCTTAGTACCAATGTGGACACAAGAACAAATGGATATAAACTGGACATTAGGAAGTTTAGACTTGAAATTAGACGAAGGTTTCTAACCATTAGAGGAGTGAAGTTCTGGAACAGCCTTCCAAGGGGAGTAGTGGGGGCAAAAGACATATCTGGCTTCAAGACTAAGCTTGATAAGTTTATGGAGGGGATGGTATGATGGGATAGCCTTATTTTGGCAATTAATTGATCTTTAATTATTAGCAGGTAAATCTGCCCAATTATGGGATGTTAGATGGGGTGGGACCTGAGTCACTACAGAGAATTCTTTCCTGGGTGCTGGCTGGTGAGTCTTGCCCATATGCTCAGGGTTTAACTGATCGCCATATTTGGGGTCAGGAAGGAATTTTCCTCCAGGGCAGATTGGCAGAGGCCCTGGAGGTTTTTCACCTTCCAATGCAGCGTGGGGCACGGGTCACTTGCTGGAGGATTCTCTGCACCTTGAGGTCTTTAAACCACGATTTGAGGACTTCAGTAACTCAGACATAAGTTAGGGGTTTGTTACAGGAGGTCAGACTAGACATAATGGTCCCTTCTGACCTTAAAGTCTGAGTCTAAGTGATGAGCACCATAGAAAAGCCCCTGATGAAATCATTGTGTCTTCAGAGCAGGGTTTGAATAGTGTGCAATAAATAAGGCATGGAGAGAGACACTAAACAATGAGAATAAAAGAAAATCTTAGAAATGAAGGGCTAGAAGGAATCTTGAAGTTATCATCAAGTCCAGCTGCTTATTAACTGAGCACGATCCATCAAAGCGCATATGCACAAGGGGGCCAAATTAAGGTTGCACAGATATAAAATGACTTCTGTTCTATCAAACTATCTTAAAATAGCAGTGTACATACTCTTCCAAACACTCTTCTTCCTCACTCCACCCTCTCATGAAAAGCCCAGGATCCTCCTGAGACTTCATCTTCAGTTAAAACCAACTTCAACATCCTGTTCCCTTAGTGCCCTACAATTTATACCCATTTTGGGAAATAATGGTGAACATATAGGCCCTCCATAGAGGGGCTGGGGATAATTATCCTGAAAGGGAACTAATTAAAATCAGTTTCTCATTCAGGACCTCTAGAATCTAATATCCTGGGAGCTGGCTCACATTCGTAATCAAGAGTCCTTTCTCTTAATCCTTGTTTTTTCTAAACAAGTTCATAGGTTTCCTTAATTCTACTAAACTTAGCTTGCTTTTTAAAATGATTGAAGGTATTGTCTACATTGCAATCACATGGTGTGATTGCTGCTTCATGTAGACATACCAGAGTCAGCTTTAATATAGCTAGCTCCAGTACTAGAGCAGTGAAGCCATGGCAACGCAGTGAGATTCTCTCCAAAATCTCAGTAAATTGGGAGTTTTCATGATGTTGCTTTCAGAAGATGTCAAGAGATGCTGGGATTAAAATTTGTAGAGCTCTGGCACCTCTCCTATAACTGTCAACTGCAGTGGAGCCAGGATCTCTTAATAGCTTCTTGTGAGAGGCATTCCTATAAAGGGAAAGGCCAGCTGTAGATGGTCTCACTCATGGCTGCATTCTTGGACTGGCAGGATCCATTGGTCTGAAGAGACCCCTGACATCTTGGAAGAAAATGGGCCAGATGGTTTCTAAAGGATGGAATAAAAAGGGGAGGATCTGAATTTGACTGATTTGGGAGTCCTGGGAAATTCTCAAACCTGCTGCCTCAAAAGTCAGCTTGAACAGAAGGATTTCTGCCTTTTCTGTAGAAGTTTAGGGTTTCCCTGATAGTTAGTTTGTGTGTGTGTGTGTGTGTGTGTGTGTGATGACTAGAGACATCCCTTCCTCCTCCACTCTCAAAACTGAATGCATTGTCAACTAGGTTTCAAACTAATGTTCTTGCACATTAGCACCTTGTACTAGCCCCTAGACTGCCCTCAACAATAAAATATAAATCTCTTAAGATTCTCCTTCATACATGGAAACCACGACTGGCATTAGATGTGCTTCCAAGTGTTTGAATACATCTCGTCTTTCCCCCCCCCCCCCCCCAAGTAAAAACGTGTCTTTTTCCAAGTACAATACATTCCTCAACTGTTATTGCTTATGGATGAGGATTTTAATGCTTGGAGCAGCATAGTTTGGAGGCTGAAGCATGTATTCATAATCTAAAAGTATATCTGGAAAAATTAAATCTCCAAATATGCATTTATTTAATGTAAATGTGAGACCACATAGAAGGAGAAAATTACCTAGTTTGTGTTCTTTATAGAATAATAATTTTCAGTTGGTTTTCTTTGTTCTTTCCTCCAAACTTCAGCTTTTGTCAGGAGTGACAAACCTAAACTATTCAGGGGACTGCAAATCAAGGTGAGTAGCATTTTTTAAAACATTTTAAATTCTGGCTTAAGAGGAATTAAACCTATTTGAAACCTGTCCTTTCACACAGTGTTTAGTACTTGCTTATCAAATAAACCTGTATCACATACAAAGGGTTCATACATGGAGTGTTGATGTAAATCTTAATGGCAGGAGCTCTGGCCCACCTATAAATAGATTGGGTGAAAACCTTGTATAATTGTATCCATTGCTAAGATAGGATTGCTTCGGTAGTGCTATTGGTTACTAAATATTATTTTACAGAAATAACCTGATGTATGTAATAGCACATGGTTTATGTACTTCAACTATGCTGACTTGCTGGGTGTGAAGTCTTGGAATTCTGAGCTTCCTGTTATAGTTCCAGTTCTCGTTTTCTGTATTAAGATTCTTGTGTTCCTCTCCTCTTATACTTCCTCAACCCCCAAATCACCTACCATTCCCATCCATCCAGTCATCCTCCCACTTCCTTTCCACATAAATCTTTGTTCCCATTCTTTCCTCTTACTCCATCCTTCCATGGTTCACTCCTCCTGTTCTCATTCACCTTCCCCCCCCCACCCCTTACCTCAAGTCTGTCCTTCCTCCATATTCTCTAACTTTCTCTCCCTGCTGAGTCTTTTACTCTCTCCTCACTGCAGACTTTGTATGTGGTGTTGACCCTCTAATCATTTCCATTCTTCTTCTCACCTTGACTCTGGCACCAATCTTTCTTCATGGTCTGGAAAGCTGGATGTTGAAGAACTCCCTCTTGTACAGAATGCTGCTGCCTGTCACATCTAATCTGGGCAGAGCAGCACAGTCCCATTGTTCTGTACTCCAACAATTCTGTTTGTCCATTTCAAGATCCAGTTCAAATTTTCAGTTGTCTTTAAAATGCTACATGCACTTATTTCAACTTGCCACACAAAATTCGCACATTTATTTTCCTCCTTCCACTCACCAAGAAACAGCATCATATGTCACTTCATAGACTGAACACCTCTATTGTCAGAGAATAGTGTTCTCTTAAGCAGACTTCACGTGGAAAAGACTTTCTGTATCTCGTCTCATGCATTCTGTGTACATTCTCTCCAAAATCTCTCCCAAGAGCATCTTTTTCCTTTGCCTCAATTTCTCTTTGGCTCTACTTTTAATTTATTTTAGTTGCATTTGTAATACAATTTAACTTCAAAGCATTCTCAGCTAGAATTGATATGAAACATTACCAGTTTAACCCTTTAGCACCCTTGAGTCTGGTATTTGGGAAACTGATTAGTGATGCCATTAGATTAATTGTAGTGACTTGTAATGGCAAACTAAAACAAGTTGACTAGGTTAGCTCAGAGTAAAAGATTCCCAATGCAATTGTTCTAGAAACTTATTAATTGCATTTAAAGAACCTAACCCATTGAAACAGAAGTTGTAATTTGGGCTTCCCTTTCCCCTTTATTTGCTGAGTCTTCAAAAGTGTGAAAATATTTTAGCAGCAGGTCATATTAGGAAAGGATGCATTATAGCCTCAAGGCATGTGTTAATAGCAGAAATCTATAGTACAGCATTGAACTCTGATTAGAAGAGGTGACCAGGAGTAACTAGAAAAATATGCCAGTTACATTATGAGAACACAAGTGAATATATGGAGAAGGAGCAATTCAGATAGTTGCCTAGTTACTACAGGTGGCAAATGAAGTTCAGTTACAATTTTTTAATGACTAAAGGAGAATACCAGTTCCCTGAGCTATCCAATCTGTACCCTCCTTCCCTCTCCCATGCTGTGTTGTGTAATACAGTAGTTGTTGAACCTTAACAGTTTGAAATCCTGCCTTGGTAAGTAGTAGGATGAAGAGGTTACCATATTACTACTGTTGCCTAGTTCAATAGCTTTTAGTAACTGGCACCTTTTGTTGGCAGTCACAGGAAAAAGGACAAGGACTGAAAGAGCATCAAAACTGAACTTTTTGTGATGGTCCCTCACCTACGGGTTTGACTCCTGTTGACGGGCAGTATGGGAAAGCTTTTATGCTCTCTGCCTTTACTTCTAGGGTTGGAGGACTCTAGTTTCCATGACTGGCAACTAGGCTCTTTGCAGAAGCACTAACTTAATTTTTTTTTTATAAAAGCACTGAAGAAGCAAAGCAAATATTTGGGGCCTTCTGTAAATATTATGCAATCAATTAGGTGATATATTCTGGGGCTGAGTATCAAATGTCTGCCCTATACACATCACTTCAGTTAACTTGTGGTATCTCACACTTGGAAAAATGAGAACTAGGGAAAAAATATTTTTAAAAATGTGGACTGAGACTATTGCTCACTCCGTTTTGTTGCGGTTACTTTTTCCTTACTGGTTTAAGAATAAATCCAGTTCAAGATGGATGCTAGGCACGGTTTTCAGTGTTGGAGCAAATGCTGATAAAAAGTTTCAAGGTTTTTTAAACTTAATTAAAACATTTACAACCTTACCTAAGGCCTAGCAGGAATGACTATTTTCCTAAATTAAAGATTGGACTTTCAAATTAGCATAAACCTCCCCACTCCCTAAAAAAAAAAACTATGCTTAGATTTATTTCCCAATACAAATTGCATGGCCCAAATTAGACAAAAACTTTGCACTTTAATGCTTTATAGTATTAAATGTCATTCAGAGGGGTGTTTTTGGTTTAATTTTAATTCATTTTTATACCTGCATATAAAAATTCAATTTGAAATTGGTATTTCAGCAATTGAGGTATTTAATTTAAAGCTGATTTGTGAGGTGGGGGAGGGGGAAATGTGATTTCCAGACAGAAGATAACTAACCTTCTCTTTGTGCAGTATGTGCGTGGTTCTGATCCTGTACTAAAGCTGCTGGATGACAGTGGGAACATTGCTGAAGAACTGAGCATCCTCAAATGGAATACAGATAGCGTAGAAGAATTCCTAAGTGAAAAACTAGAACGCATATAAATCTTGCTGCTTTCTGTCCTTTCCTCACATTTGATCCTGGTTATCTTCTGAGATAAACTGTGCTACACCCAGCAAATCATTCCAGCTTCTACATTATTTTTAAAAAAGATATTGTATGGTAGTAAATGTCTTAATTAGAAGGTGAAGCTTCAGCACAGCATACATCTGACAACTTGGCAAGCTGAACAAATAGTTTGTGCTAGTACATATCAGCTCTTTGTGTTTGTAACAATGCATTTCATTAATGAAACTCAGTTAATTATGCAAATCCCTGAGTTTGTAAAAACTGGTCCAATTACAACAAACTTTTAAAACTAGTTGGCAGTTCCAAATAATTGAGATGATTACTATGCTGTTTGTATGTTACTTTTCTGTGTACAGGAAGTCATAATCAAATGTGAGATGTACGCTGCCTCCAAAAAGATTTGTCTGCTAGTCCTCTCTCGCATTTTGTATTTCTCAGCTGTCCTTTTTATAGACATGTTATTTACAGTTTATAACAAATGCCTGGTTCTGAAAGTTTTGGAAATTTTGTTATGATGGAAGAACTCACGATCTGGAGTGACTGTAAAACATGAAGTAGGTGCACTTTAGTGAAGACTACATAGAAAACCTGTAAGGCATGTGTAAGTCTGATGTCAGGTGTACTTTACACCAAGTGTTTTACTTTGCTACAGTAGATCTGAGTTATTAGAATATAGTGTTTAGAGGGCAATAAATTACTTTCACAAAACTCTTGGATATGCTTTTTATTTATTGAATTTATAAAATTTTCCCTTTTTAATCAACTCATTACTGTGAGCAGAGAACATAAATACCCTGTACAGACAGTATACTAAGACTGAGACCCAGTGTGAATTGTCAGTTTTGCTAGTTGAGTGAATACATACATTAAAATAAGGATAACTTATGAAACTAAACTTCAGCTTCAATATAAATTAACGAACAAGTCTCTCCCCTTAACTTATTTACATATTTTTAAGGTTTTTGGATGGATGAGGTATGTCCTCATACAACCTTAACTACCACTCAACATAATTTTAAAAAAAACAACAACTTGCTAGTTCTTTTTAAATACAACTTTGTATCTCAGTGGATAGCTCAGAGTAAAGGAGAGAGCACTGCACCTGCCTGGAAATCAAAGGGAGAAATTGTGCAATCTTGTATGACAATGGTGGGTGGAATAGAAAGTTTATCTGTAGCAAGAGAAAGTGAGGCAGAATCTGCTAAAATGAAGCATTGTCAAATCAACAGGCCTGGATAACTTGCATCCAACAGTCTTAAAGGAACTAGCTGTGGAGCACTCTGAACCACTGACGTTTATTTTTAACAGTCATGAAAAACGTAAATTCTAAAGTCTTGGAGTACTACTAACATAGTTCAAATATTTGAAAAAGGTAAAAGGGATGACTGGGGGACCTATGGATTGGTTAAGTAATGGAATGGTTAATTCAGGACTCAAAAAAAATTAAAGACTAAAATTATACAAATCCTCTGAGAGGTGTTCAGACTAGATGATCACAGTGATCCCTTCTAGCCTTATAATTAAGGCTAAGATTTTGTCATAGGTATTTTTAGCATTTTAGTAAAAGTCCCAGAAGCCTGAGCCCTGCCACTGGGGCAGCTGCAGGTTCAGTGTTGGAGCTCAAGCATCCCCTGCAGCCCATGGCCTGTAGCAGCTGGGGTGCCCCTGCCACCTGCAGGGGCTGGAAGCTGAGAGGTACCCCTGCTGCCCACTGCAGTCAGGAGCTCTGAGGGCTGCCCGAGGCAGCAGGGTACCCCACAGCTCCCAGCCTCCACGGTTGGCAGGGGACCCTGCAGCTTCCCAGCGCCACAAGCTGAAGTCACTGATTCCATGATTTCTGCGACTTCCATGACCATCAGTCTGTCTTATAATCCATGAATATGGTTTCATGGAAGGTAGGTCTTGTAAAAGACAGATTTGATTGACAAGGTTATGGTTATGGTTGATTTTTTTCCAAGCATTTAATCTAGTACCACATGACTGATTAAAAACAAACAAACTTGCATTAGATGGACTAAAAGCTGGCTTACTAACAGATCTCCACCTGTAATTGTTAGTGGGGTGACAAATGAATTGGGTTGTTTCCAGCAGGGCACCCTAGCAGTCAGTTCTTGGTCCAAACACTATTCTGTTGAAAAGTTACTATTTAAATTATATACAATTTTTGCTGGCCAAGTTTGCAGATGCCAAATATTGGTGGGGTAGCCTATAATTACAGTGATCTGGAGTGCCTGGTTAAGTGGCCACAATTCAAGAAGATGCATTTTAATAGCCAAATGCAAAGTCATATCTGACAACAAAGAATGCAGGCTATACTTCTATGTGGAGACTGTCTTGAAAAGCAGTGTCTCTGAAGGACATAAGGCTCTTCACAGGTTAACTGTTAGTGTGAGCTTTCAGTGCAATTCTGTGGTAAAAAGCGGTTGTGTAATCCTTGGCTACATAGACAAGGAAATATCAAATAGTAGTAGAGAGTGACCTTGCTTCTATACACAGCATTGATAAGACTACTATTCGAATACTGTGTCCAGTTCTGGTATCCACACTTCAAGAAGTATGTGGAAATACTGGAGAGTTCAGAGGGCCACAAAAGTGATTCAGGGACTGGAAAACAAGCTTTATGACATAAGGCTTAAGGAGCACAATCTATTCAGCTTTAAAGAAGTTTGAAAGGTGAATCGCTGCATGCAAGTACATACACATTGAAAAGAGGAGATGGTGGGGTGGGGGAGCGCTCTTCAGTCTTCCTGATAAAGGCATAAGAAGATCCAGTGGCTGGAAGTTGAAGTTAGACTAATTCAACCTTGAAGTTGTTGTTTCCTGGCAGTGAGGGAGGGTAATTAAATATTGAAACCATTTTCCAGAGAAGATGGTGGATTCACCATTGCATGCAGTCTTTAAGAAAAGCATACATTTCTAAAAGATATGCTTTAATCCAACATCTGAAGGAGTTGGAGACTTCCAGGTCTTGGAAGAAGTGTACTACTATTGGAAAGCATTTCCAAGGCTCCTATTGTAGGATCTAAGCACCAGCTACAGTAGTTAGAATTTCTCTAGATAACCATAACAAACTCTGCTTCACATCCTCTCGTTTGCAGTTTTAAAGAAACACTATATTTAGTAAACATATTAGAATTGTGACAAGCCACAAGAGTCATTCATCCCAGTGCACTTGAGCAAGTGTCCTTACTGCCTTGTCATTCAGATAAGTACATAATTAAACTATATATACACAGTTTAGTAGCCTAGTGCTATACCATCAGTAGGATGTATAAGCTGGGCCAAAAACCACAGATTGTGTGACTGAGAAGTCTGTGTTCTCCCTGCAGATGGCCTATTTATGACTCTTCTGTTCAGGCAAAGCAAGCTTAGTGTAGGTCTAGGGAGTTGGGAATGAGCAGGACAGAAGTAGCTTTGTCACCGTGGCACTTCCTTGAGGGTGGGGCCAATCTGGTTCTAGGCCAGTCCCAGGCATAAATTAAAGCATCTGAAAGGCTGCTGTAATCCATAGCTGCTCCTATGATGCCAAAGGGTCCATTTCACTGGCCTGAAATAATCCAAGACTCAAGGCAGCTCAATACCCAAGGATTTCCCTCATAGTCCTGCAGCCAGCTAAGCGGGATTTAAGGCTGCCTTACACCACTGGAATGGTACAAAATAGCCCTAATGAAGCAGAAAATCAAGTCCAAACTTTAACGTTTTGGTTGAGGCAAGCCATGACTATACCCAGCTTCTTGTGCCTGCAATACACGTGACAACACAGGACTGGTGGAAAGGGGGAAATTGACAACACTGAATACAAGCCAGGTCGAATGTTGAAATTGTCACCCCTACATAGTTTCAAGTGTGTACAACAAGTAGGAACTTAAAACTGGTGGCTGTATTTGCACTGTTTGGAAGTTGTGTGGGAAAAGTTAGACCACTGTGAAGAGATTTGCCTTGTCATGGAAGCTATTTAGCTGCCTGAGAATATAGGATATTTCTTTCCTCCTATAAAAGGGGAGGCATGTCTGTAGAGGAGAATTCAGAGGCTAAAAATAAAGCCGCCTCTCTGTCAACAACAACAACAGGGACTTAACTCATGGAAGCTCAGCCTCTCTTGTAGCTGACCTACTGCTCCTCAAATCATAGAAAGCCTTAAAATGCCTATGGTTTATTCCAGCATATTGAAAAAGATCATTTATTGACTGGTTATTAGAAGCACCAACAGATTTTTCCTTCGAAGAGAAAAGCAGAAAAGTCTGTAAGAGAGAAAAGCTGTGACTAGAAGACGAAAGACAGAGTGCAGCATATTGCCTTACTGCATTATTGATCAGTAGGCTGTCTTCCCTACCAAATGCACTTTTACATTAATTAGAGTTCTGTAGTCTATGTATATTGTCATTAGGGCATTAATTAGATATTGGCAAGTGATGAGAATCAAATGTAAGAATAGTGTGCTAGAGAATGGACAGAACAGGTTTGGCTCATTAGTTATTAAGAGGACAGTTCCAGAAAGGGGTGGAGGCTTAGTAAAACTATGCTTGCATTAGGAACTATGGTGCTAGGCACCTCAATTTAAATATAGATCAAGTATATCAATTATTGATTTTGAAATATGTCCCTGGGAGTAAATGAGGCCTGCTAGCCAATGTCCTTCATCAGACTGATCTACTGTCTGAGGGAAAAGAGAGGGGAAAAAACTATTCTAAGTGCTTCTTGGTGCATTGAAACTCCTAAAGTTCAGTGATGCTTAGGTCTATCCCCAACCATTTGAGGTACTTGGAGGTCCTAACTGAAGTGGAGTAAAATGTATCTCTTCTTGCTTCCCACCACACCAACAATTTGAGTATAAAAGGAGTTGAACAGTCATTTTCCAGCAGCAGTGGGAGCAAGTGAGTTTATTACTGAGTCATAAAGCAAATTTTATATATGCTGTCCAGCTAGGCTAGTTATGTGCTTGGCCCTGTACAAGACACAGATAGACAGTCCCTGCACTAAAGATCTTTCATTGAGAAGACTGGCAGAGAAGATGGGACACACTAGGAAAGCCAGAGAATATTATTTTTATATTTAGTGACAGTATATTTATACGTAGTAGTAACCTGAGCATGAACTATGGGGACTAGACAGAGATTTTAGGAGGGATTTGAATAAGGAGCAGGTGTGGCCTGATAGCATCATACTGTAGTTTCAAAGCTAGGGCACAGGCTAATTTTCTTCATATAGAATCTGTACAAATGCTTTCTTTTTTAAGTAATAAAACAGACACGCTCTTGCTATTTTGTTTAAAGTCTCTGTTAAGATTTAGCTTAATTACTATTTACACTAATAATATAATTAGGACACAGTCAAGCTCAGATCCTCATTGTACTGGGGGCTATTCTTCTAGAGACAAGTACTTGTTACTTTTTTCTTCCGATTTATAAAGTTTTCCCTTCCATAGCAAACTACAAAGTTAAAGATCAAACTGTGAGAATCACCCCTTTAGCTCAAAAAAGAAGTTAGCCTCATTTCAATTTAAGTGACTTGTAATATAGCTTTGATCAACTCATCACCAGCAGGAAGGAAGTCACTCCCAAGAGACAAACCCTCCGTGCTGTGCTTTGAGGCATTATCTTGTAACTGTTCTTCTGAAGATTTACATTCATGTAATCCCATTATAAAAGTCACTATTGGAAGGGATAGAACAAATCAATCTTATTGCAAAGCCACAATTCATTTAAGAAAATATTTGCTAGTTTATTTTTATTTTTTTAATATATATGAAGAAATTCCACACAGAGGGAGGGCCTGGCAGCTGACTTACTGGAATAAGTGGACAAAAGTTTCTCAGGGTAGAACTGAACATTTGCAGAATTATTCACTAAGCAATTCCCTTGCCAGGAGCCTTTTGGCCAGTGTTCACTATTGCAATACAGCAGTGCATGCTGGAGCTGAGATAAACACCCTTCCCACTTGGGCTGAAGCTCATTGACTAAGGCATCTGCATACCTAAAAACTACATGAAGAAGTTAGTCTGTACCAGAAGTGATTCATTGTCCACCCGCAGAGGGAATGGAGACCAAGCAGATACCCAGGCAAGAAAGGTAAAGAAGAGCATCCATCTCTTATGAACTGGGCCAAAGATCTATGCATAGGGATGTCCTGGGATGTCCCAGTACTCAGAGCATGGTTTCACAGAAGAGTTAATAGTGACAGAATCCTCATATATATGGCCTTGGAACTCATTGCACGTGTCTTTTTAGAACAGACAGACACAATCTCACTTGCAAACATTTTGGAGCCAGTATGGCTGCTTGTCAGTCATGCCTGCTGTGCTGGTGTACAAAAAGCTTGCCGGTGATGTTGTACACCAAGATGGCTGATGGGCTTCCAGGCCCACCAAAAAGAAAGCTAGCTGTCAAATGGCAAGATGACTAGGATTTGAAGTGAAAAATCACTGATCTGTGGTGATTTGAGAGAGACGAGTGATACCAGAAGAAACTAGACCATGTTTTTTTGGGTGAGGAAGCTGAATAATAATTTGGAAACTTCCTGATATATCTGCATGCCAATGAGACTTGCAATTACATAAGCATTTTATATACAAAACTGAATGCCTATTTTTTCTGAGACAAATTGGGTGAGGTAATATCTTTTACTGGACCAACTTTTGTTGGTGAGAGAGACAAGCTTTTGAGCCACACACTGCTCTTCTTCCTGTCTGGGAAAGGTACTCCCAGATTGGTTAGTTAGGACATAGTAGTTAGCACATATTTAAGGGACCATTCAAGGTAGAGTGGCCCATTAACACTTCTGCCGTCTTTTGGCCCTATATTTCCAGGGATAGAGGCACCACAAATTGCTGGTTTGGAAAGATCAAGCTAATCAGGTTGTCTGGTCAACAAAGAGAGTTCCTTCTACAGTTCTATATATGATCTGTGATAAGCAAATTCCCTTTGTTAGATACTGAAGCACATGCAGAACTAGCGGAGATTGATAGGAGCAGAAGTCTTTCCCTTTCAAGGCTTTGACAGAAGCTTTAGGCCCTACATGCTGCTGGCTTTCTATATTTGGAGAACAGAGATAATTAATCCTCAATATCTTTTTATTTACTTCCATAAGAACAGCCCTACTGGGTCAGACCAAAGGTCCATCTAGCCCAGTATCCTGTCTTCCGACAGCGGCCAATGCCAGGTGCCCCAGAGGGAATGAACAGAACAGGTAATCATCAAGTGATCCATCCCCTGTTGCCCATTCCCCTCATATTATTTTTTTCATTATTTTCTCTGGAGTCTGGACCTGGACTATATCTTGACCAAGAAATCTGAACCTTGACAAAAAAATAGTTGGCTACCCCTGCTATAAGGACTTCCTTGCTCACTGCCTTAGCCATGTCGTCCTTCTCTACTGGATTCCTATTGTCTCTTACGTTATGCTCAGTCTCCTTGTCCTGACCTTCAGAGCTCTACATAACTCCACTCCAGCCTCTCTTTTCTTCTACTGCATCCTCTTTTGCTGGTTCTTCAAGTTAATATTTGTATGTGCATTTCTCATCCTGATAGATGGGGATTTTCTCGTGAGTCTACTAAATCTCCATCTGTGAAGGTGAGAATATATCCCTTATGCTGAAAAGCTGCGCTTAGTCCTTGATGCTGTACACAAAATTATTTGTCAAATGTGCTGGTATACACTGAATAAATCAGAGTTCCATGGCACTAGTACAATTCATCAGAATCTTGTAGTCCCAGAAGATATGGCTATAGAACAATGTGCTTCTTCTCTAATTGCCTATTATACTGTAGCACAAGCCTCGCTCCCACTCCTCCAACCCCCCTCCTCCCTACACACACTTCTTCAGGCCAAATGTTTGGTGCCATCTGCCGGTCACATTATGTTACAAAGAGGAGATTGTTATTAACTGTCTTGGGCATTTCTCTGATGATTTAAAGGTGATGCTCACCCATTTGCTTTCCTTTTCCTTTAGCTGTTGAAATCATGGTGGAATTCTTCCAGGGTCTCCTTCCCATGGGTCCAGATGATGAAGATGTCATCAATGTAGCGTAGGTAGAGAAGGGGCGTGAGTGGACGAGAGCTGAGGAAGCGTTGTTCCAGGTCAGCCATAAAGATGTTGGCATATTGTGGGGCCATGCGGGTGCCCATAGCGGTGCCACTGGTCTGGAGGTATATATTGTCACCAAATTTGAAATAATTGTGCGTGAGGATAAAGTCACAGAGCTCAGCAATAAGTTGTGCTGTGTCATCATCAGGGATACTGTTCCTGACAGCTTGTATTCCATCTGTGTGTGGGATGTTTGTGTAGAGAGCCTCTACATCCATGGTGGCAAGGATGGTGTTTTCTGGGAGGTCACCAATGCATGCGGGTGCCCATAGCGGTGCCAGACCAGTGGCACCACTATGGGCACCTGCATGGCCCCACAATATGCCAACATCTTTATGGCTGACCTGGAACAACGCTTCCTCAGCTCTCGTCCACTCACGCCCCTTCTCTACCTACGCTACATTGATGACATCTTCATCATCTGGACCCATGGGAAGGAGACCCTGGAAGAATTCCACCATGATTTCAACAGCTTCCACCCCACCATCAACCTCAGCCTGGACCAATCTACACGGGAGGTCCACTTCCTGGACACCACAGTACAAATAAGCAATGGCCACATTAACACCACCCTATACCGAAAACCCACCGACCGCTATGCCTACCTTCATGCCTCCAGCTTCCACCCCGGACACACCACACGATCCATCATCTACAGCCAAGCACTGAGGTACAACCGCATCTGCTCCAACCCCTCAGACAGAGACCAACGCCTACAAGATCTTCACCAAGCATTCTCAAAACTACGCTACCCACACAAGGAAATAAAGGAACAAATCAACAGAGCCAGACGTGTACCCAGAAGCCTCCTGCTACAAGACAGGCCCAAAAAAGAAACCAACAGAACTCCACTGGCCATCACCTACAGCCCTCAGCTTAAACCTCTCCAACGCATCATCAGTGATCTACAACCCATCCTGGACAATGATCCCTCACTTTCACAGACCTTGGGAGGCAGGCCAGTCCTCGCCCACAGACAACCCGCCAACCTTAAGCATATTCTCACCAGCAACCATGCACCGCACCATAACAACTCTAACTCAGGAACCAACCCATGCAACAAACCTCGATGCCAACTCTGCCCACATATCTACACCAGCAGCACTATCACAGGACCTAACCAGATCAGCTACAACATCACCGGCTCATTCACCTGCACGTCCACCAAGGTTATATATGCCATCATGTGCCAGCAATGCCCCTCTGCTATGTACATTGGCCAAACTGGACAGTCACTACGCAAGAGGATAAATGGACACAAGTCAGATATCAGGAATGGCAATATACAAAAACCTGTAGGAGAACACTTCAACCTCCCTGGCCACACAATAGAAGATGTTAAGGTAGCCATCTTACAGCAAAAAAACTTCAGGACCAGACTCCAAAGAGAAACTGCTGAGCTCCAGTTCATTTGCAAATTTGACACCATCAGATCAGGATTAAACAAAGACTGTGAATGGCTATCCAACTACAGAAGCAGTTTCTCCTCCCTTGGTGTTCACACCTCTACTGCTAGCAGAGCACCTCACCCTCCCTGATTGAACTAACCTCGTTATCTCCATACTGATTTATACCTGCCTCTGGAGATTTCCATTACTTGCATCTGAAGAAGTGAGGTTCTTACCCACGAAAGCTTATGCTCCCAATACTTCTGTTAGTCTTAAAGGTGCCACAGGACCCTCTGTTGCTTTTTACAGATTCAGACTAACACGGCTACCACTCTGATATTTGATACCACTAAAGTTGATGAGCTACCTCCTAAATCTGGTCAGAATTTGGTCATTAGATCTTCAGTTACACAGTTCTAAAGACAATATTACTTAATCATTGCCTTAAATGAAAAAAAAAAAAAAAACTATGATAGTCTAGCACAGGAAAGGAAGAAATGGACACCTTGGCTATGAATTTATAATATCACATGTATACATAACATAGAAACAAATGTCATTGTTGGAACTTCCTGTTCATGCCCTTATTCCATCATCAGGTTAGCTGGTAGAATGTAAAGGTTACTATGCGAAACAAATCACAAAAACAGCTACCGAACTACACCAACAGCACTATAGTGTAATTCCACTGACTTCAATGAAATTGCACCAAGAACAAATTCAGCTGCTTAATTTGGTTATTAAAAACAGAACAATGAAAGGCTTCACCCAAGACCTAATGCCAGCAAAAGGATTTTTTTTTTTTAAACCAAGTATATCTTAACACTTCAGATATGACAAAAGGGTCTAAAATTTTAAACGTTTCTTCCAGACTCTAGAATTAACAACTAGGTTCACTAGATTAAAACACGTTGGTCCAATTTCATCCCCAGGTGACTCAGCTTCAGTTGAGTACCATCAGGGATAGATTTAGCTGATTTATTATAGTAGTGACAAGAGGCTCCAGCTGAGTTTGAGGTCCTGTTTTGCTAGACAACTGTACAAACACACTGCCCTGAAGAGTTTACAATCTAATAGGTAAGACAGGTGGGGGTAGGGGGGCCGGTGCATGCAGAGACGCAGGTTTATCCAAGGTCACATTGTTATTCACAGCAGAAACACCAATGGTCCCTCAGTTATGGCAGTGTTGCTATAATAAGCAATGATCATATTTAGGTATGTACTCTAATTTCCAAGATGAAGGCAGGTGCCTCCAAACCTATGCTACTCCTATGTTAGTTCTGAGAGGGATTTTGTAGAAGCCGCACTTATCTTTTGTTAACACACTCAATGCAGTGAATGTCTCTCTCACTAGTAAGTCTGGCATACATATTCTATATTGTACAGACAAGTATGTATGTATATGACTGACTTCAAAGTGAAGTGACCATGAACTCCCACATTCCACGCTTTCCATTACATGCTACATCTTGTGCAGATAAAAAACCTAGAATCCTTAGTTGAGCCACCTCTGCCATGAAGGGGAAGAGTCCTTATAAAGAACAAAGGGATGCAAGCCGTTGTTTCTATTGTTAAGACTCTTGGCCATTAGAGATGAAAACCACGCATCAAGTCACCTAGATCAATCCTTCTGCCAGCACAATGGAAAGTTTGGCATTTCAGCAGACTCTTTGCAGTGTGTTTATACCAGATATATTTGCTTCTGCCTTTTCAGTCAGGGAAAAGGGAGGATGTCAGCTTCTTAAATTACACTTGCTTTAAATCAAATCTATTCTGTGTGCCTCATGAGCACTGGCATTTAGCACAACCCATGTAAGAATATCTGAACTCAGAAAAACTGTTCCTCTCAGATAGGGTGACCAGACAGCAAATGTGAAAAATCGGGACGGGGGTGGGGGGTAATAGGAGCCTATATAAGAAAAAGACCCAAAATTTGGGACTGTCCCTATAAAATCAGGACATCTGGTCACCCTACTCTCAGAGCTTCAATTTGTCACTCTTGCCACAACATGCAATAAAAATCACAAGTGTAGTTACCATCCCTACCAGTCCCTGTTCTCCCTTGGAGATGAGGGCTATAGAGTCAGTGGGGAGTGTGTTTGAACCCAAGGCTGGACAGCAGTCACTGTTAACTTGGGAGCCATTGATTCTTCATCCTGATGTCTTACAGATACCACCTAATGCTTTTTACACTCAAATGTACTGCAAGAGATGAGCAGATTAATGTGATGGTAAACAGCTACGCTCATTTAACAAAGACCCTCCATACAGCGGTCACCATTAAAGAAAGTCAACATTTGCCAATCTTAACATACAGTGGTCTCTACAATACCACAGAAATTTCCTATTTGAAACATAAGGAAATATCTGCCTCCAATACCATTGTATGGCTACTGTTGCCAAGTGTTGACTTTTTAATGACAACCACAGTAGCAGCAATGGGCTGTGTAGGAGGCTAGTGAAGAGGAGAAAAACCGGGTCACCAAAGAATAGGCTCCCCAGGGAGACCCTGAAGTTATTTAAGAGGTGCTTCCTGCTTTCACCTCCAAAGTGGGGGGGGGGGGGGAGGGAAATCTCCTCCAATCTGGAGAGTCAGGTTGGGTTGACAAGCATAATTCTTTTCAAACTGTTAAGGAACTACTAAGTCCTGGATCTTAAGGTGCTGAGCAGTCTGGCCCCAATCAAGCCCTTAGGCATATGAATAGACACGTTGAAATTAACACACATGCTTAAAGGCTTTGCTGGATCAGGGTTGGCAGCACTCAACACCTTACAGGATTAAACCTAAAGAAGATATTTACCATTATTTGCCCTAGCACAGAAAAAAATACAGGTTGTGTGAGCAATTAGAAGTGTCCAGGACTTTAAATATTGCTTTCACCACATTTCCATACGTTTGCCCTTTTTACTCTAACTCCCCTGGCATACACCTCTACCCCGATATAACGTGACCCGATATAACACAAATTCGGATATAACGCGGTAAAGCAGTGCTCTGGGAGGGTGGGGCTGCGCGCTCCGGCGGATCAAAGCAAGTTCAATATAACGCGGTTTCACCTATAACGTGGTAAAATTTTTTGGCTCCCGAGAACAGTGTTCTATTGTGGTGGAGGTGTATTTCCTAACCATCACATATTCCTAGGCAAGCTTATTAAAAGCAGGCAACATAAACTTTAGCTTAACATTCCAATTCACCCAGTGCAAACTCAAGTGTTCAGCCTCCTTGCCTTAAGAACTGTCTGTACCCCACTCTAGTTTAGGAACAATGCCACAATGTCAATGAGATGAAAGCAAGTCCCTTTGGAACATGAACAGCAAGTTACTTAGATTTTACCTGATGTATGTATTGTACATAAGTTGACTGTAGCCATCCTTTGCAACAGTATCAGAGCTTTCCTAGTTGATCCACTCTGACAGAACACGTAGCAGATATTTTTAGTCAGTAATGTTTCTGAAAACACAGAAGTATTTGACTCACTGAGCTGGACAATCTCAGGACAAACATTTCTCCTTCTGTACCATCTGAAGAAAGAAGTCTCTTTCCCAGAAAGATTAATCTGCTGGTTGTCTTTGTGACTGTCACTGGTTGTTTGCTCAGCTTTTCCCACAAGGCCCTTCCCTATTTGGAGTCTCATCTACCTTGTTTATCAAGATGTTCTCTCTGTTGTCACAGAGTAACCCAGATTTTAAGAAATGGATCTTCTTATAGTGCAAAGGTGCATAAAACAGGAATACAAACATTGTGGCTTCATAATGTGTCCATATAGCAACAGCATGTCCCTACTAGTGCTGAAGTGAACATTACTACATGAATGTATTAGAGACCATCATTATTGGACATGATTACAGAACTTTTTTTAAACCTTTTTAAGATGTGATGAGTATATTTTAAAAGTGACAACAAATATCAAGAGACTCCTCGCCTGCCCCTGCCCCCAAATGTGTCAAGGTCAGTGAGAACCGGTTCTGACCAAAACCTTGAAATCATTAGAGTCCGGTTGTGACTATCTTCTCAACACTAAAAAGTCTCATATAAGTAAAAATAAAGAATGTACAATATAGAGCCATTTGATAGACAGACTCTTTAAAAAGCTGCCATTTCGGTGTAACTCCCCATTAACCTAGTCGGCGTTTGATACCACACCCATCATGAGGTGGTATCCAAGCACTCCCATGGTATTTCAGGTCTCCCAGCTGCTCTGCTCCAGGATTTAAATACCACACATAATTCCAAGAAGGGCTCTGTGCTGGGGGATCTACAGGAACCCAAATAGCTCCCTTTTACTATTCATGGTCAGTCACCAAGGGCTGTTGTTGTACCTCAAACGGTTTGTGTGACTGAAATAACACAAGAACTCATCTTCATGGTATTACCATCATTCGAACAGTTCATATAAATATTAAATCTCATTCACGCCCCTAATTCCAAGAGTCTGCATCGCCCCACTTAGGTGATGTTGACTTAGGTTTTAAAACTAGGGACTATGTGGATTCAGAATCTCTTCTATACAGGTTTTTATACCACACATCACTGTAGTATCTGAACACCTTCCAACAATTCATTAAGCAATGTGACTACGCATCTGTCATGGGTAGTTTGTTCTCCCATCCTTGGCCTTGCTTGGTGCCTATGACTGTTATAAGGAAGACTGTCCCTAGTGATGAGTTCAAGACCAGTTCAATGGAGTGGAACAATCAACCACACTGAATTTTGTCTACTAGTCTCAAGAAAGGCTCTAGCCAGAGGGGGATTTTGTTTGAAAGGAGAAAATATTCCAGAAATTCCCAAACTAGGAAAAACTACCATCTCCTCAAGGCCTAAATGCCAACACACCACTAAGCAAACTCCAGCTTCTCTCTGAGACCTGCCCTGTTAGTATTAGTGTCTGCTCAGCCTGTCTTAGTCCACAGTGCTAGTTTCCAGGGACACTCAGGCTGCACCAGAAAGCTTAAATACTTCTCAGCCACCACAGCTGTTTCAAGCCTGACATAGCTCTACAGGCAGATACTTTACACCTAGAAATGCAGCGACCAACTTTAGAGAGCTAAGAGAGATGAGATAAATCTCTTTTATTGGACCAACTTCTGTTGGCGAGAGAGAGCCAAGACAACCTTGTCTTAATTATGGAAAATAAGTTAGTTTCCCTCTGCCCCCCCCCCCTTTTTTTTCAGGATACAGAACAATCAGTTAATGGAAAGCTGAATGTGTCTCCACCCAGGATACTACCCCATATAACTGCCCTAAGCCTTTCAGGGCATTAGCAATCCTGTGACAAACAGCAGACCCAGACCTAAATAGGAATTAGAGTCCTGGGAGAGATTGGTAATTGCTAAACACAGCAAGGCAAAGCACTCCCATTCTTTCTTCCCTGCTCCCTACTGTGAGAATTTCCCCATGCTCTCCTCACAGATTTTTCATAGCTTCTCCTTTTTCTACCCTCCAAACTCTTACCTTGTCTCCAAGCTGGCTTCTGGGCTTGAAGAGGAGGCTAGAAGGTGGAAAAGGCCTAAGCCTTCCCTGAAGCAGTTTCCCACTAGACTGCAGCAAAACTGGAGGCAGACGAAACCATTGCAGAGAAAGGCAGGATAGGAAAGCAACAAATCTCTAGAGAGGTTGAACTCTCCCATTGGTTTCCTGTCTCTCATAACATCAAATTCAAGTGACGTCAGCTGAGCCACACACCATTGGGAATAGCCCCTTGGTTGTTAAGGGAGCCATAAGATCTTGATCTGATCTGCTAGAATTATCTACATGACTTCAGAAGGAACCAAAAACAATCAGCCTGTAGATATAAAGCGCTATAGGTGCAAGATGGTATTTATTACTGCAATAAGAAGAAAAAACATTCAGGTTATATTCACACCAGATATGGTTCCTGTGTCACCACTTCCCCACAGCCCTTGCCAATTAAGGGTCTGTCTGCACAGGGCTTAAAAATCATGCTCAAGCATACCTGAGACTTGGTTGGGACAAAACAAATGTTTGTTCAAAAGCTGTTTTCTAGCCTATGTCCCTACTTATGTCAGGCTAAAACATGGCTGGTCTTATACAGTTTGGGTTTTGTGTATGTATCATCGATTCATTTGGGCATCTGGACGGGCTATGTTAGAACCTTGTTGGGTCAGAATCAAGTTTAAACCATGCTTAAGTGCTTTTTAAACCCACACTTGGTTAGCCAGTGCAGGTGGGGTACTAATGGGCTCTCCAAAAATTGCAACCAGAGAAAGCAACAAGGAAGGTGTGGGAGAGGAGTAAAGAACCAGAAGTATCAACCTTCCCATCCATTGGAGTTTCCATACTTAGGGCACCAAAAAAGTGACATTCCAATCTCAGGCCCCCTTTCCCTTTGATATTGAGGCAAAAGGCCTCCAAAGTTTCCCCTTTAACTCCCATTTCCAAAACTGAACTTTTTAGGGAAGGTAATGAGGTCTCATGGATAGGGCATTGCATTAGGAGTCAGGAGGCCTTAGCTCTATCCCAACTCTACCACCAATTACCTTGGACAAGGCACCTCATCACTCTATGCCTCACTTTCCCCATTGGTAAATAGGGATAATGATCATTATCATTACCACCTTTGTGAAGTGCTTGGAGATTTCTGACTGCATAGCACTAATAACTATTATTATTTTAACTCTGGATGCAGTTAACAGACTGGAAAGCACCTATAGTGTCTTTGTGGGAAATACAAGCGTGAAGTAGGAGTTTATACCCACCTGATGAAATTCCCAATAAACCTTCCTATGCATGTGTTTCCTCTCCCACCATAATTCCTTATTTGGTGTGCTCTTTGTGTTAGTATCCAAACTACCAGAGACATTAAGAGGGCTTTCTAGTCCCTTTACAGCAGCTGAGCTGTCATAAAGGGGCCTCAGAAGAGACTGGAATCAGGACCATTGTGACCAGTAAAAGATTTATGATGTCTTTACCTAGTAATTTCCTCACTTTTAAATGCTTGGGTTTTATAAATGATGTGTCAGCAAGGCCAATATAGCAACTTTAACTGGCTTCTGAAACAAAGTTTTACATTATTGGCATGTTCCAGGTAGGGTATGATGGTGTCTGTTGTTTTTGTAAATCTTTACTTTTTTCTGTTGTGTAAATACATGACAATAAAAATTGGGGAATGGATTGGTCATCAGATTATAAATTAAGGGAATAAGTAGCAAGGGTAGAGCTAATGACAGCTCTTTTAGAGCCCAGGCTCAGTGTGGTCCGGATATACTCATTCTCACAGCATAGCCAAGTTAGCTATACATGCATTTAGTGCCCAGTCTGCCTTCACTGTAAAGGCAGATTTTCACATTGCTGGGTTCTATGATCAATACCCAAACCACTAGGCCATAGTGCCTTCCAGCTACAGCCCTGATTCAGCACATGCTAAAGTTAATTTAGGCAAGTGCTTAAGTGCCACTGTGAGAGTTTTGCTGAATAGGGATGGATCTGGACATGTGTTTAAATGATTTGCTGAATTGGACCAAGTTGCTGGGTTTTTTTAATCTTAGTTATACCATCTGAAAAATTGGGTTAGCAACAATGCTTTGCATTTAGATATGTAGCTCTAGAAGAATATGACAAAGGTAAATATTAATTGCCTAATTTTATAGTGTCATGAAAACAGAGATTTGAAAAATCTGTATGAGAACCACTGGCATCTAATGGATAAGATATGAGCTTGCCATTTCAGAGAGTGGCTTTTGGTACCAGCTCTGCCACCAATTTCCAATGTAGCCTTTGAAAATTGCTCTCTCTTCCTTAATTACCCACTCTGGAACATAGCCTAGGAGAATGTAAATTTTCCAGAGAGGGCAATTGAGGAAGAGAGAGTTGTAACTTTCAAAGGCTAGATAGGAAATAATTCTCCTAGCCCAGGGCCCGTTTTGGTGAGGAAAGCCCCTAGAGGCATTTCCTTTCACATTGGAGAAGTCTGCGTCTGAAGAAGACTTTTTCCACTGCCATGTTTTTATTCTCTGTTGGTCTAGATTTTACAATAAATTAATTTTCTTAAACATATGTCTAGTTCATTCCTTTAGATGTGTCTCCTGCACACACATACTATGTTTAAAGAAAGTAATTGTATAAGGTGATTGCACTGGCCAGAGACACACAGCATTATGGGACACTGCAAAAATTGCAAAAAGCAGTCTTCAAATGGGGACTTTGGTTGCAACCACAACTTTGGAGAGTTTGTTACTGCTCCATAATCAAATACACATATTTGCAGAATGGGAACTAGAACCCTGCCTTTAGGGGTTCAAAACCATAAGTCTTTAATCCCTGAGCTAAAGAAGCATCTCTAGTAACTGTAGAAAAACACATTGTTCTTTCTAAGCAGCAACCAATGAAAAGCGAACTTGCTCACAGCACACATCCTGGTTCCACTGAAATCAATAGCAAAAAACTTCTTCCATTGACTTCCATAGGAGCAGCACTGGGCCTAAAGACTCCACACACATTGTGAATAACTTTGCTTAATTACAGTCTCTTTTCTTCAAACATAGCCAGTGCATGAGCTTTCAATGATATGGAAGATTATGGAAAGTTTGAAGGGATATTTGTGTGGCATTTTTGAGCTAAAATAAGATAAAGAAACATTAGACAAAAGTCAACATTTCAAATTAGGGTGACATTGTTATTAAGCTGTAATTCAAAACACATTTTGATTAAGTTTCTTCAAATTTTGCAGAAACCTTTTCTTTCCCCACACAGTAAATCTGACACAAATGAATTTTCCAAGCTAAAATTACATAGGGGCTAAAATAAACCATTATAATGGACATTGAAGACAAACTTAACAATGAAGATGCTAGTACCTCTCCATAATAATGGTCTGGGATCACAACATTCTTTGGGTTAAAAAAAAAGAAAAAGATCCCATTATTCATCATAAAATGAAAGAGTTTAATGATATTAGTGGGCTAACAAGTTAGGGCAAGATCCTACTTTTTCCTCAAATTACCACCTTTTACATATTATACTCTTGGAAATGGAATTGATGCCACTCAGTTGAAAATGCTGATGCAAAGATTTGGCAGTGCTCTTTAAACGTGTACCTAACTAATCTTTACTTCAAGGGAATTACTCACATGCTTAAAGTACTTTGCTGAATCTGGGTTTTCATATTTTCAGTGAAGTGGCACCAATCCCACTCCCAATCGCATAGCGTGTAAAAGGTAGAAATTTGAGGAAAAATTAGATTAAACACACAATGGGGGGATCTCTCTCTCCTTTTCCTGCATGTATGTACACAGACCAGTCCATCAAATCTCCATGGGGGTATTTTCAAGATTTCTAACCAAAATACTTTTAACTTCTAAATGTACAGAAAACATTTGGCATGTTTCTAGACTCCTGCTCCATTTCCACCAGAGGCGTAGCGAGCGCCCTCCGTACCCTCCGACCGGAGGGGGCCCCGCAAGGAAGGGGGCCCCTAAAAGTGGCAAAATAAATACCGCATTCCAGTTTCTGCATTGTAAGGGGCCCCGCCCGGACATATGTTCGGAGGGGGCCACGTTCTTTGTTGCGACGGCCCTGATTTCCACATTGCTATTGAGTCTCAAGAATTAAAATCAATTGCATTCATAGGACCAGCACTAGAAGGAGTTTATTTCTGGAAAAGTCGTTTTCAGCTGATTCTCCTTTAGAAACAGCAATTTCCTCGCTCATTATTCCAATATCAGTAGTTTTGTTCTGCCCATAACTGTGTAAAGACATTTAATTCATTTTGCAATTCTAAATAGCTTTCCTTAATTGTTCATGTCAGATTCCTATTTCACATTTTTTAAAAATGTATAAAACAATTCTGAGCTGTCAGAAAAAAAAAACCTCTTTAACATTCAGATTAATAACTTGATGCATGTTCCCCATGCTAATGTGTTTTTCCATCAATCACTGGTGTCAGGAAACTATTTGTAAAAGATTTAATATTCATTAAGTAATTCTGTATTTTCACTTACTAGAAATTTTCTCACTCTGTCCACAGCTGAATTATACTATGCATCAAACTGTCTTATTTGTTTGGAGGTTTTCCTCCTGCCAGATGCCTTACCTATTGCTCCACATCATTGAACAGCTGTTTTGTTGGTAATACAGAACAGGACACGTTGTAGGGGGTCACGAGGACCAATGTCTTTGCAGTTCCAGCTGGCATAAATATTCACGGCTAAGTGAAACTAACAGGCTTGTGGTGTACAATTCCATGTGCCCAGAGTAATAAATTAGGTTACAACCATTGTATTAGAACATCCTCATTGTTGATTCAACTTAAAGTAGGAAGTGGATCTAGACTAGGCTGTAAATCTGGTTTAGTAAAGGATTCTGGCTCTCTGCTACTTCCTGGGGTAAAAAAGATGAAGCACAAACTAAAAGAGGATTTGTATGTGAAAAGGAAGTGTTCCCAGTTAAGCTGAGCCAAGAAGATGCACTATAGTCTCACTGGGTAAAACAGACACATGGCTCCAAATTCATAGATACTCTTGCCACTTCATAGAGATCAAATGATCTAATCCTGCAGTCCTTCTCTGGACAAAACTCCTCGGGTGAAATGCGGATCCCACTGAAGTTAATGGTAAAACTCCCTTTGGCTTCAATAGGGACAAGATTTCACCTCTTTTATCTCTAATGGGTGGCTCTTTTGAAGAAGGTCTAAAGGATTGAGCCTGGTTTTATTTGGGATTACAGGGCCTTTGGTTTAGGTGCTCCTGCTTCTCTCCCTCCATTAAGGCGTCTTCCAAGCTGAATGATCTCTTGCTCCTCCAAAAGTCTCCAGCTGACGGAGGCAAGAGAAGCCATGAGCCAAATGATCTGCACCAGCTTTTCTTTTTAATTAAAATGCTTCAGTCACAAATGAACTCCTTTCTGTTCAATATTTAATATTGGTTTAATTCCCTGGCAAATGGAGACATTCTAGGCACATTGAAATGTGGATTAAAGGGTCATCTAGTTGCACTGCACAATTTCAAATTTTCTACTGCTATTTATTTTAGAAAAGCGCTTAAGCATGTGCTTAAAGTTACACATGAGCCTAAATGTTGTACCTTGAACAGGGATGAGAATACCCTCATGTTCAAAGTTCAGCATATTTTTTAATACTTCGCTGCACTGGGGGCCTAGCAACTTTGAGCACCACTCCCCAGTGAAGGTAATAAAATTCCTCATTGCTAATCAGCAATTGAACCCTAAGGAGCACAATTCCGAAGTCCTCCTTCACTTTTGGGACCACTCTCAGGGATGCAGGATTGTGCAACAGTGAACACCACCACTATCCAAATGATTTATCAGTTAGGATATTGGTCCTTTCATTTCAAATCTCACATTGCCCTAAAAACAGGAAAGTTTGGGTCCGTGTGACTTAAATGAAAATTCTGGAAATATTCAATTTTCCTTTGGCCTGACTCATGATTAGGTGCTATGTTTATTTAATGGCAAGGAAAATGGCAGATTTCAGGGATCTTCCAAAAATAGAATTTCAGAGAACTGCACCTCCAGCAACCTCATGATACTGGCAAAAATGTTAACTACTAAACTAAAGATGCTGTTCCCATATTTGATTAAACATAGTCAGCTGGTTTACTCTCAGGAATGCACGCTCTATACATAATAGGAGTCACAGGATCATAGATAGTAGAGAAGAAGAGATCATTGGATGATGTAGTCAGTCACGCTGCAGCTTTACAAGTCATCTCATTAATCATCCCTACTGTTATTAAAAGGCTATTGGGATAATTTGTATGTTTATCATGATAATGAAGACAAAGCTGAAACAGCTCAGTTTTTAAAAATCCCTGGCAGGTCACCTTTAATAACCTTTAAAGTCCTTGCTCTCTTTTCAGGTGAAAGGAAATGATGTAACTGACCAGATTTTTGCTAGCAATTTGATTCAAGGAGGTACCCTGGCATCTTTTGAATGAGTGACCACAAAGTTTAACTTGCCTCATAAACATTTCTTTCTTCCTGGCAGGTAAGCCATGAGTTCTTTACTGTGCCTCGGCCTTATGATCATGGATTCTTCCTTTGTTTTTCAGACAAATACTAGAGATAGGCCAGGTGTCTAGACCCCACATACAAACAACCTCAAAGTGTTGGTGCACATGGCCGTTTAGAACTCAGGCCCCGATCTATTGTTCTCATATAGTTCCTACATGATGAGCTAAACCACAGCCCCAGCTTGGAACATCCCCAAGAGCTGGGTTGTTTGAAATATGAAACAATTCTGCTGTTTGATCAGTCCTAATATATATTAAGAGGTCAACTGTCCCAACATGCTCTATACTGGATAACAGTTTCACAGCATAAATTCTAAGCAGTCTGCACGGCCATAACATGAACACACTAAAGATGAATTCTATCAAGATTTATTTCTGGTTCTTATGTTTTGTCAGCTTTAAGAAGTACTCAATATGTTCAGGCTTTCAGAAATTCCACTTTCAGTTGCTTAGCAGAATAGATAGGTCTCCTGCAATGTATACAGAGCGGCCCCACATCTTGCAGTGCTTACTTTCATGAGTAGTCCTAAACAGGTCAACAGGGCAACTTGTGTGAGAAAGGACCATTACTTGCATGGGTAAAGGTTTACAGGATAAGGCCCACTGTCATCAGTTTGTCAATGAACTAAGAGCCCCAATCCAATTCCCAGTGAGGTCAATGGGAGTTTTCCCCTTTATCTTACTGAGAGCTGGATCAAGCTCTACGTCTGCCCCTCCTCCCCCCGGCTCTGGTTACTACACCTAATGCGTTAGCATGTGGCTGCACTGAACTGGGCGCATGCCTCCCAGCCTGCGTAGTCAGACAGACACTAGCTCACTTGAGCTAGCGTACTAAAAATCGTGTGGGCATTGTGCTGGCACAGGCTAGCCACCCAAGCTTGGACTCAGGGGATTGGGTGGGCTTGTACTTGGGTGGCTGGTGTGTGCCACTGCCCAGGCTGCTACATCTACACTGCTATTTTTAGCGTGCTAACTTGAGAAGAGCTACGGCAGGTCTGTTGCACACTCCCAGCCGCAGTGTAGTCATCACTTTACACTCTGCATTTCTGACTCAGCCACATTTCTGCCTTCAATGGAAAGCTTGCCTCAGGGGGCCCTGACTCCTGGAAGGAAATCTATGACTTGTGTATTGGGATGAATGATGCATGGTCTTGTTCCTTGCGGCTCTGTCTGTTACATTCACGACAGAAGTTGGTTGGGCTTTCTTCCAATTATGGCAAACCTCAAGGAATTAGCAAATTTGTTCTGCTCACGTTCCTTATTTACTCAGTTTCTTTTTTAGCGCATTATTGGTGTATTTCATGCCAAGAGCCAAACAGATGGAATAAGCTAACAAGGGAAAGACAACTGAAACAAAAGAAATGAGTACATTCAAGAAAGCCCTAGACTTAGTTTCATGAGGAGGGAACGGAGGCGTGTACTGGAAAAGCAGGAAGTAAAATTAACCAAAGATAGGTAGTTATGGTGGGCCAGATGAACTTTTTCTGATACCAGTTCAGATCCTCCGCTACAGTGGCCCCAAATCTCTTAACATGCTGATCACATTTAATAAGAACATTTTGTTTATGGTTTGTGTAAGTGGGTGCTTGAGTTATCAGTTACAAAAGTTGAATATGTAAAAACTTTTTGGTCAAAAGACGGCTCAAGACTGGACAGTGACTTCTTGATCTTTAAAGTTATACTTGTGTGTCCAAAACCTGCAGGAAATCTAATCAAAGACTCAAGCATACGGGAGGCATTTTTTGGTTTGTTTTGAACAGAATACATTTTTTTAAGGGCTCAGAGGTAACAGGAATCTGGACATCTTAAGTAGTTTTGGAGGAAAAAAAACACAGTATTATTAATTCATGATTTTAAACATGTTTTAATTCCCTCCCTCCCATGTTGAATGCTGAGTGAGATCATATTGTGAAGCAGACTATGGCTAGACTAATAGTGAATTGATGGAAAAGCAACTGAGCCCTGAAAGGGATAAAGTTTTTGCTCATTAATAAATTAATATTAACCTCATATCCAATAATCCCCAAGAACTACATTAAAAGAATTCTAAGGTTGCAACATGAAGCACCCAATGTTAGGAACCTTAATTCAGCCCCTTTGTATGTATGCATTATGACACATGGTTAATTACATGATTGCATACTATTTTACCCCTAATTTAATGCACAGGCTGGATGGCACTCAATTAATCAACAGCTATTCAATATTTTGTTTTATCCTTATTGTTCAATGTGTGACCCCTATACCTTATTTACTGCACACTATTGAAATCCTGCTCTGAAGACAGAATTATTAATTTCCTCATGGGCTTTTCTCTGGCGCTCATCACTACAGTATCTGAGTACTTCAAACATTAATTTATCTTCATAACATGCTTGTGAGGTGAGTGGTTGGTGTTACCCCCCTTGTACATAGGGAGCTGAGGCACAGAGATATTACAGTAAAAAGCAACCTCTAATTTTAGGGGCCTAACCCAAGATGCCTAGACTCTGATTTTTCAGAATACCAAGTACTATATAGCACTTTATATGTTCAGAGCACAGCTCCCATTGACTGCAGCTGCAGCTCTAAGTAAGTGCTCAGCACTTCTGCAAAGCAGACCTCAGGGTATCAAGTTGGGCACCCAGAAAATGAGGAACACACAATTAGTGACCACCTGTGAAGAATTTGATTTAAGTGAGTGACTTAGTGTCACACAGAACCTCTGTGGCAGAGGCAGAGAGAGAATCGCAAGCTCAAGGGCGTCAGACCCTTTACCGTGAGACCATCCTTTTAATTCCTGCAGTACCCTGCCTCAAACACAACACACCATCCATCTTCTGCAACAAATGAGGCAGGGGTCCTACAATCAGCCTGCCTTCCTATACACCCTTGATTCATCCCCAGAGCAGGTCCATCCTGTGCACTGAATGAGCCAGGGGGTTCTGTGGAAAAATTAGTATGTGATCATGTAATTAAAGGCTATTACAAAGCATATGTACAAGGAGACTGGAGTAAGGTTAATTCTGGCATTTCCTAACTTGGGTCACATTAATGTTCTTTTAAAGTAGATTACACATAAACTACAAGGGCCCAATTCCTCGAAGGTATTTAGGTGCCTAACTTCCATTGAAATTAATGGAGGTTAGGAGCCTAAATGCCTCTGAGAATCTGGGTCTCAGTATTTTAAAAAAGCAAACTGATAAAAACAAATCCCATCATGTGGAATCATTTTGACACCCACACGGTTTATCAGCAGGAATGGAACCTTTAGATTCACCACAAACCTCTGCCCTTTGAGCTAATGGAGTAACTGATAGAGCAGTCATTCTCAAACTTTTGTTTTGGTGACCCCTTTCGCATAGCAAGCCTCTGAGTGTGACCCCCCTTATAAATTAAAAAACACATTTTTTTTTATATTTAACACTATTATAAATGCTGGGGGCAAAGTGGGGTTTGGGGGTGGAGGCTGACAGCTTGCGAACCCCCACATAACAACCTCGCAACCCCCCCAGGGGTCACAACCCCCAGTTTGAGAACCTCAGTGATAGAGGATGATAACCTACTATTGCTATGTGGACCAGCACTAGAGGGAATTGGACAAACACTTTGCCAGTGGGCTTCACAGCTGTTTGCTGACAGAAGAGGAACGGCACGACTCAGGCATCCTGGGTTCCATTCCAGTTTCTGAAAGGGAATGAGCCTAGTGGTCACAGACCCTTCTGCCCATTCCCCTCAAGCCTGAACCATTCTACTCCATCCATCCATACCTGGCTTCTGTGCCCATTCTTTTCCTCTCGCCTCGACCACTCCCCCCTTTCCACCAAACTTCTGATCCCAGTCTCCACCTCTTGGAGTCCTTGTCCCAGTCCCTGCCCCCTCCCCGCCCCTCTTCATTCCCCACCCTTCCCCACATCTGAGACTCCTTGTCCCAATCTACTTCCTCTACCACCCCGGTCCAGTGCTTGCCCCTCTGCATTCGAGGCTAGCACCTTCCTCCTCCTCCTTGCCTGAGAGCCACCAGGGTGAGCACAGAAGACACAGGAAAGTGTTTTCCTGCTCTCCATTTTTGAGTCCCCCCGCCCCAGCTAGGAGCAGGAATTGTAGAGAAAGTCCTGCTCAGCGCATGCAGCCCTAGGCTGGATCACGTTCAATGCAGATTGAATCAGAACTTAGCTACCAAACTCTAAAAGTCCCTACTGAACACATGCAAACAGATTTTTCAAGGGCTTGTAACTTGGCCACATTTGGGGTCTCCCTCACCCCTGACAGCAACAGCAAGAGACACATCCCTGGTAACACAGTAACCCTTCCTGCCAAATTGCAAGTTCCTGCTCCAATTGTGTTCCCTTTGTTGCCCTAACAATATGTTAATTACTATTGGTGTAAGAGTAAGTTCAGGAATGGCTCATGTGAGACATCTGTGTCTACTGATTCCAGAGAACTGTGAATCTGATTGTTTGGTCCAATGCAGTGTTGACAAAAAACTGTTTGCCAGTCTGTAAAATTGTTATAGCAGCACCTCACAGGGGGCGGGGTTTGAGGCTTGTTTGTAAAACACTGACAGAGTCAGAGGAAGGAACTGGATCAGCACCAAGTATTTGTACAGGAGATTTCTAGTCACAAACCCATAGTTATCCTGATCTTTTTTCAAATTGCAGATAAAACCTATTTTCCTGAATGCACCTGTATTTTGCTCCCCTTGCTGCAGGGTCTTTTGCCTGGGCCCAAGAGCAAATCACCAAGCACAATCAAGCATACCCATTCTCCCTGCCTCTTTGTGGCTGAATGCTGTGCCTCTTCAGTTTCAGCTTGGCTGCTGTTAATGGTATACACCTTCTTGCAGGGCTCATGTAAGTGGGTGTGTGCACATTATGAACTTAATCACTCTAGCTAGGCATGAATGATGTAAGCCCCCATCAACATAACAGGGAAGTTGACTATAGACAACAGACTAATACCAGAAGCAATATACTGGGGGAAATATTTTCTTTAATAACAATGGCCATAGTGGGTCAGACCAAAGGTCCATCTAGCCCAGTATCCTGTCTTCCGACAGTGGCCAATTCCAGGTGCTTTCAGGTACTGCAATTTTGGTTGCTACCTTTGACAATAGTAGGGCCCTTTAAGGTTCATAAAATATTAGGGTTGGAAGGGACCTCAGGAGGTCATCTAGTCCAACCCCCTGCTCAAAGCAGGACTAATCCCCAGATAGATTTTTTTTGCCCCAGATCCCTAAATGGCCCCCTCAAGGATTGACCTCACAACCCTGGGTTTAGTATCCCTCCTCGACACCTTAGGTGGTCCGAGGCCGACTGTCCCACTTCTCCATGAGGTTCTGCTGCAGCCTTCACCGCAAGCCTCACCGCCAGCTGCTCCGCTCCACCAGCTGTCCCGTGAGCCACTCCAGCCGTTCCATGAACTGCTCTGCTCCGCCAGCCGCTCCACTGCACCAGCTGTCCTGTGAGCCGCTCCAGCCGTCCCACGAACTGCTCTGCTCCGCCAGCCACTCAGCAACATATCTTCAGCCCAGGGCCGGCTCCAGGCACCAGCCCTCCAAGCATGTGCTTGGGGCGGCACCTGGAGGGGGGCGGCGCTCACCCGGGGAGAGCGGGGCTGCGGCCGGGCTCGCCGCCCTCCCCCCGGCGCTCCGGCCAGCCGGGAAGAGCGGGGCCGCGGCCGGGCTCTCCGCCCTCCTCCCGGCGCTCCGGCCGGTCGGGGAGAGCGGAGCCGCAGCCGGGCTCGCCGCCCTCCCCTGCTGCGCTCCCCGCTGGGGGGCGGGGGCGGGGGGGCGGCAGGAGTGTAGCCGTGGCGGGCTCGCCGCCCTCCCCCGGCGCTCCGGGAGAGCGGGGCCCCGGCCGGGCTCTCCGCCCTCCCCCCGGCGCTCCGGCCAGCCGGGAAGAGCGGGGCCGCGGCCGGGCTCTCCGCCCTCCTCCCGGCGCTCCGGCCGGTCGGGGAGAGCGGAGCCGCAGCCGGGCTCGCCGCCCTCCCCTGCTGCGCTCCCCGCTGGGGGGCGGGGGCGGGGGGGCGGCAGGAGTCTTTTTTGCCTCGGGCGGCAAAAAAGCCAGAGCCAGCCCTGCTTCAGCCCCCCCCCAGCACTCAGTGATTTCAGCTCTTAAGTGATTTCAGCTTGTAGTAGGGGAGCCTCAGTGCTGGTGCACCATTGGCCCAAAGTGCATTCAGCTCAGCAGCCTGTAACTAGACTCCTAATGGAATCAAAATTAGCTCTGATATTCCACAGTGGAGAGGGGAGGAGGTGCAATTGGTGTTTCAGGCCCTCAAAAGAGGCCCATACCATCAGGTACAAATACCTGTCCGCGGCCTCTCTCCAGGTTCATGGTTTCCAATCTAATTCCTGGTTTTAGTAATTTTGGCATCACAAGAGTCCTCACTGAAGAACAGTAAATGGCCTTACTCTGGAGGAATTAGGTTCACAAATCAAATCTAAACTAAGAGCATTTGAAAATCACATTCTGAGCATGTGCAGGTTTTGTTTGTTTGTTTGTTTTTGTTTTGTTAAGTTCATTAAGGCCCTAATCCTGCAATGGGCTCCATGTGATCCAAGCCCCAGTGAAGTCAAAAAGGCTCTGTGCAGAGCGCATTGAAGGATCAGGGCTTGTGTGTACATTCTGAGAACAACATGCTGTGTACGTGTATGCAATTAAGTTAGCTTTGCAGTGAGCCAGTCAGTCATCTAGGGCCATGTTTCTTTTCTCTCTCTCTCTGTGTTGGACTGTAGGAAATGCCATAATACAAAAGCTGTTTAATTATGCCCCTTGAACATTATTTTAACACATCAGGAAATTTTAAAGTCAGGTTTGTACATACAACCGTAACTCTTGCCTGTAGGTGTGCATTCTGATACTGTCAAATGACATGAACACATCCTATTTCTCAAATACAATGTATTCTCCAATTTTTATTCAAAGCCTTAAGACTCAGACTTTCATGTCAGAAAGGACCATCATAATCATCTAGTCTGACCTCCTGCACATTGCAGGCCACAGAACCGCACCCACTCTTCAATAGATCCCTAATGAGTGAAAGACTTCAAGTTACAGAGAATCCACCATTCACACTACTTTAAATCTGCAAGTGACCCGTGCCCCATGCTGCAGCGGGAAGCAAAAAACTCCCAGTGTCTGTGCCAATCTGACCCAGCAGGAAATTCTTTCCCCACCCCAAATATGTGTTGTCTTACAGTACAGTAGTACACAATGTCCCATGATACTGAGAAGAATCAATACATATCAATTATATGAAAAAAGTAAACTACACTTATCTAGGATGTTTTCCAAATACAAACAGAGTAATATTTAAGGTCCTCCAGCACCTCTAGGGGTTTGGAATTAAATTAAAATTCTTCCAGTGATTACAACGCGATTACAACATTGTCATTAATACATATTTGAATGATAGAAAGGCATGTAATTGAAGGCCATCTTCTCCCAGAAGGGAACAGGTTACAGACAGCACAGCCTTAACTTTCATTGTTCATGTCAGCAAATGCCATTCTCTGGAGACTGCATGGTTAACTTACGCCCTGATCCTGCAATCAGTTCCCTGTGAGCAGAGCCTCAACTTCACTGGGGCTGCGTTAACAGCTTACACGCAATTATTAATAGCTCTTGTGTCCAGCATGACAGAGGGAAATAGCGTTTAAATTACAATTTACACCAACAATTTATTCTTATTTATCTGTACAGTCCACCAGGCTCATTTTCCTACAAGAAACAGAATGTAGAAAAATTAAAATAAGGTGTATAATAGTCTAAACAAAAACAACCGACATTGGCTCATAGCACTGCAGTGTCCCAATTCTCCTTCACAGTGCCAGGCACTAACATTCGGTCAGGCAATGTCCCATCTGAAATATCTGAGAGAGAGAGATTTTCCCTCCACCACACTCAGGGGTTTGTTATTAATGGAAGATCTGGAGAATGTGGTCATGGGACCACACTGGAGCCAAACTGTGGTACTGCGCATGATGGATTTCCTGTTTTGTACATAATGCCTGGCTCTCTTTTCTGCGATGAATCTACATCACTATGTCTCTACCAGTTTGCTATGGCAAGTACTTTTAAAACCAATACTAAAAAAATAGGAGTGAGGTAAGATGCACAAGTAAAAATTTATGAAATCTGAACCTGGCACCATCACTAGTAGGGTAAGATATGTAAGCGTCATCATCCACATAGTGGTGTTGGGCCCTGCTGTTTTGCTACTGAACTGCTTTATTGCTAGTTGACAAGGAGCCATCCAATCCCCATCTAAAATGCAATGAAACACTAGATCTTGCGGCCAGAGCTCCTCTTAGCTTCTTTTGAAAATGTTCCTTAATAGATTTAGGAGCACAAGTACCAACTGACTCTCAGTGGGACTTGTGATCCTAAATCTTTTAGGGGCTTTTTGAAAATGTCCCCTGTAACTGAGAAACCAAGAGCAGCAATGGATCCAATATAACCCTGATGCAAGGACCTCTCTTTGCAAATGGAGGACAACTCCCGCCCCAAAAGGGAGCTAACACAGCCTTTCCCCACGTCTCCAAATGTTTTCCCGTACAGGCATCACTTCAGCCTGATCTGGAATGAGTCTCACCACACACCTTATCTCAGCTAGGCAATGAGAAACAGACATCGCCACAGAATCTGAATTCTCTGAAAAGCTGGGGAAGAGCCAAGTATCAGCAACCTAATGACTCTGCCGCTCAGAATCTGTCTGCAGCAGCTCAGTGCACCACTGAACAGGACAGGTGACAAGACAGAATTGAGTTGGAACCCACATGTGAGCCTGGAGAGCAGATGAGAAGTTAATCATAAGTAGGGCCCTATCAAATTCACAGCCATGAAAAATGCATCACAGACTGTGAAATCTGGTCTCCCTCCATGAAATCTTTTTTCATTGTGTGCTTTTACCCTATACTATACAGATTTCATGTGGGGGACGAGCGTTTCTCAAATTGGAGGTCCTGACAAAAAGGGAGTTGCGGGGGGAGGGGGGTGTCATAAGGTTATTTTAAGGGGGTCTAGTAGAGCAGGCTTCTTCTATACCTGCCCCTCCAGGTGGTAGGTGATTCTGGTTGCTGTACCTGCATTACAGTAGCAGTCCTCAAGGACATAAGAACGGCCATACAGGGTCAGACCAACGGTTCATCTAGCCCAGTAACCGGTGGCTAATGTCAGGTGCTTCAGAGGGAATAAACAGAACAGGTATCATCAAGTTACCCATCCCGTCGCCCATTCCCAGCTTCTGGCAAACAAAGGCTAGAGACACTTCAGAGCAAGGTTTTGCATCCCTGCTCATCTTGGCTAATAGTCATTGATGGACCTATCCTCCATGAACTTATCTAGTTCTTTTTTGAACCCTGTTATAGTCTTGGCCTTCACAACATCCTCCGGCAAAGAGTTCCACTGGTTGACTGTGTGTTGTGTGAAGAAATACTTCCTTTTGTTTATTTTAAATCTGCTGCCTATTAATTAAGGAAATGTTTATACTGCAATTAGACACTCGGGGCTGGCCTGTGCCAGCTGACTTGGGCTTGTGGGGCTCAGGCTAAGGGGCTGTTTAATTGCAATGTAGATGTTCGTGTTCATGCTGCAGCCTGAATTCTGGAATCCTCCCACCTCCCGAGAGACCAGCAGATAGCAGTATGGACCAATTGTTCATACACAGCCTATCCAGAATAAGGCCCCTCAAAAACAAATTCCTTATATGCAATTTCAGAGCTTTCTTAAGCTATAATGCACTTAGGTCAATTAACTCAAAACTCCCAATGCAAAACCCAGTGTGGAGACATCATGTGGATATAAGACTCTCCCTGAAATGTTATATCCCTAGACCAGTACATGGATGCACTCAACCCTATACATAGATTTTTAATATGTGACAGATTTAAAAGATATTCTCTTTTAATTAATCCATCATCATACAATTCAGTGCATTCATTTGTATTAACTGTTTCAGAAGGCCTCATGAATAAGAACAAAAATTAGACTAAATACAAGGCCACCAAAAGCTGCAACCCTCCTAGGTTCCCTACAGGCCAGTTCAGTGCATTGCTGAGGCAGAGGTAGCTATTTTTCCTGTAAGAGCAGAAAGATGAGCAAATTAACCAATATTTTTTATTTCTTGGTCATACACGTGTTGGTGAAATCAGAAATGTGATCATAACTGCTTTGTTAGTCTTACATTCAGCAGAGAAACAGTTAAATAGTCTTCTGAATTGGACAGCTAGAAGAGAACAGTATAGAAAACTACTGAATGCACTAACCCAGCTTAAACAATGGCCATGTTTGCCAGAAGCATCATCATGGAAACTACATCCCTCTCATAATGGAGAAGTCTGCTTCAGTGACCCACTCCAAAGAAGTGTAGGTTTGGCAAACATACTGATGCATGAACTATTATTTTAGCTAGTTATGCGTTTCCAGGAGAAGCCAAGGTTGGGCCTGATCACTTCAATAGGATTGTACTTTTCCTCCAAGGCAGGATATCACTTATATTAAAATTTTAGGATCAGGTTTTTAAATTAGTTATTTTAACAGTTTGAAAGATAGCTTCAGGCCAAAAACATCATGGAAGAACAAGAGCTTGGGGAAGAAGGGAATTTTCCCCCTCTTAAATAAATCATGCAACCCTCTTCAAAAATCCTGGTTTATTGCAGTGCAGGCAGTAGCTGAATATTGTGACAGACACAGCATGTGCCTACAGCCTTTGTACTGTAAGAAAGGAAATGCCCATTCTGATCCTCTTACTCTGAAAGATGTGGTATATCATCATATGAGCCAGGATGATAACCAGGACACATGATCCCAACTCTACATCCTCTTTTCTCTCCCCCTGCATGACTGTAGTCAGGGCTCTATATATTCCATGATTCTGTGGCTGTGAAGAATTTGCCAAAGATTTGAGCTCCAGAATCAAAACACTTAAATTAAAAAGAAAAACAAGGGAGGGGGTGTAGGAGGAGTTCAGCTGACTGGTTATAAAAATCTAAAGACACTAATTGAATGCAAATGAACAGAGTGTCATGTTCCTGAGTCTGCAGAGAGCCTGAAACAATAGCTCAGGTCAGAATCAAATGAGTGGGTTGAAACCTAAATGCAACAAAAGAAGCATTAAAAATAGTTATTACTTCAGCGATATTTTAGCAGACATTCAAATTGGTGTTTTGTTTAACCTTTGTTTTCTTAAATATAAATGAAGCTTCATATTTTCCAGTCTGCTACAGAATTTGATAACCCTGCTCCAGAATTTGGGTTTGGCTTGCTGCAGAGTACACAGCACTATGACTATGTAGTTTGATATGATACAAGCCACCTGATAGTATTAATCCAAATGCAACTACTGAACAGGCCAAAAGGAAGGATTTTTCAGTGGTGGAAGTATGTACACCCACACAGGCCAGCACACAAAGTATTGATCCTTAAATACCTGTACCCCTTTTACAGAGTAAACTCAGAATGCATTCTGCATTACCACCAAAATTAAACAAAACCAATCAGAGAGAATTAACAAAAGTAGTAAAACAAAATTGCTCTATCAAATCAGAAATACAGCTTCTGTCAGAGTTTCTCCCTCCCCATCCCCAGTAGTCTTCTCAAGTTTGGTTACTAGAACTTAACTAGTATCCAAAATACCAAGTTATTAGTGTTTCGAGACTGAGAGCTATACAAGGCAGTGGTGATACTACTACTGGATCCTACCAGTAAAGTAGTATCCTTTGTTCTATGACAGTGGTTTTCAACCTGGGGTCCGCAGACTATATCTAAGGGGTCTGAGAACGGTGACTATGAAAATAGTTTCAGATTCCAGAAAATGCATTCAAAAGTATGTGAATATCCCCACCTACAGGTCAAAACACGGAACTGTTGTCATTACCATAGAAGCCCACAGTTTAGCGCCCTGTCTCATGCTGTGTCAAATGCCATGCTGAGCACGTGCAACATTTATAGATCAATTCTGTTCAGACAGTTTTCAGTCTAAGACTTCTGTGGTAGGGGTCTGCAGACCTCAGGGTGATTTTCCAAGGGGTCCACACCTCCATTTGAAATTTTTTAAGGGTCTGCAAATGAAAAAAGGTTGAAAATCACTGTTCTATGAAGTAGAACATTAACAGAGGACCAACAGATTTCTAATGTAAAGGATAGTGCGAACAAGGCGTACTTTGGAAGGAGGAAAAGTGAACGATGAGAGCCGCGTAGAAGTGTCAGGGAAACAAAATGGAAGTTGCAACGGAAAACAAGGTTTTGTACCCATAGGCACATGGTCTAAGATAACTTTTGTTTAAGGACCAGCTTGTCTCTCTAACCAGACATAGGGTAAGCCACTGTTTAGTGACAGGCTTCCAAAAGAAGATGCCAGTTTATTTAAAAATAGGTGATGTGTTTCCACGTTACAATACTGGTCCCAAATGTTTGGAAATTTTCAGTGAGTTTGATTTTTGCCTAGTTATGGCCCAGTAAATGGCCTCAATTTACTGAAATATCTCAGAAGCACATCCCACATAAAACTTCTGCTCAGAAAGCCTGGGGGTGTGCATTTACTTAGGACTAATGTACAGCTGAAGTGTTTAGACAGTGGTTTCCTGGGGCACGCACAGTGCTATTGTACAGTTGGGGGGAGGGATAGCTCAGTGGTTTGAGCATTGGCCTGCTAAACCCAGGGTTGTGAGTTCAATCCTTGAGGGGGCCACTTAGGGATCTGGGGCAAAATCAGTACTTGGTCCTGCTAGTGAAGGCAGGGGGCTGGACTTGATGACCTTTCAAGGTCCCTTCCAGTTCTAGGAGATAGGATATCTCCATTAATTTATTTATCTGCATCCTAATTTGAATGCATAGCATAAAAAACTAATATAATTGGCTGAGAGATGAATAATGCTTCATAAAATACCTCAATAGTACAAGTTTATGCGTGTTCTATAATTCATGTGAAAATAAACTGCAAGAACTACAAAATGAGTTCAGCTTCCTCACATATCAGTCTGGCATTAAATACTGCTTATACATAACTATAGAAATATATATGGTCCTCACGGTTCATTTCAGTTTTGCATTATTCATTTGGGTCATTGCTAATCGCACCTTAGTTTGACAATTCATTTATTATTCCTTTATTTTATCAAATGCATCAAACCAAGAACGTGAAGGAAGATGGAAACACACAACTAAATTTAGAAACCTGATAGATCTCCGGCTCTCCCTCTACTAACCTCAACCAACTGGGCTTTACTTTCGGACACCCCACCCCTGCATTCCATGGGAATGTTCATACTGAGGCTACTTTTGACTGAACAAATTATCCATTTTTCTCAGGATGATCAAACGGTCAGAAGATCAAAGATAACGGACCATTGTGAAATGAAGCTATAGAATTCAGCAAGACTTCTAGAGAACAAGAAGGTAGCAATCTTTTCAGAACTGGTGTTTATGCAGCATATAGGCTACGTCTACACTGGCATCTGGATACATGTCCACACATCTGTATGCTCCCCTTTGACAAGTGTCCAAATATGCTGTGCTAGCCACGGCTATACACTTTGTACCTGGGTATATCCACATCCACGCTGGTACACTCTTCTTTGGTACACAAGGTTAGTCAGGGGTGGTATCCCAGGGTTCAGTGAGTCACAGGAGACGTCCTAGGATCTGACTTGCTGGGTATTGCAGGCACCTTCACAAATCTGGCAATGGCAACTCCTGCTCAGCCCTCTCTCCTGTCCAACATGGTGGAAAACATAGAGCAAGTAATCGATGATGTGGTTCTGCTCCTGCTCCTTCTTGCTGGACAAATGTATGTATATTACAGTACGTGACTATTGAGAATCTTGTGTGAATGGACTCGAATGTCTCTCACAAGCCAGAGATAGGTGACTGATCCACCGACACCCTATGACACAGAGATGCATGAGAGTGCCAGTGTTGTGACTGTATATCCATGGTGGACTGCTGCTTCTGGACCACAAAAACCAGTGGAGTATGGTGGGGCAACATAGTCTTCGAAACTCTGGAACTTCAGAATGAAGCAGATGTTCCTGGACCGCTGTGAGGAGCCAATCCCAACCCTAGAGCAGCGAAACACGTGGTTCCAGAGATGCATACTGGTGCAGCAGCAGGTGGTTATTGCCCTCTGGAAGCTGGCAATGCCAGACAGCTACCAGTCAGTCACAAATCACTTTGGGATGGGGAAGTCCACTGTCAGGCTCATGGTAACGCAGGTTTGCAAAACTATCTACACTCATCTACCCGTGGGTGGCTGCCAAAGTTATAGAAATTATTGCGGGTTTCCAGACAATGGTGTTTCTCTGAAAACATCCACTCAATGTGCAGCGGCAGTCAAAAAAGCTAACAATGTTGGGAATCATTAAGAAAGGGATAGATAAGACAGAAAATATCATATTGCTCTATATAAATCCATGGTACGCCCACATTTTGAATACTGCGTGCAGATGTGGTTGCCCCATCTCAAAAAAAATATATTAGAATTGGAAAAGGTTCAGAAAAGGGCAACAAAAATGATTAGGGATATGGAATGGCTTCCATATGAGGAGAGATTAATAAGACTGGAACTTTTCAGCTTGGAAAAGAGATGACTAAGGGGGGATATGATAGAGGTCTATGAAGTCATGACTGATGTGGAGAAAGTAAATAAGGAAGTGTTATTTACTCCTTCTCATGACAAGAACTAGGGGCCACCAAATGAAATTAATAAGCAGCAGGTTTAAAACAAACAAAAGGAATTATTTCTTCACACAATGCACAGTCAACCTGTGGAACTCCTTGCCAGAGGATGTTGTGAAGGCCAAGACTATAACATGGTTCAAGAAAGAACTACTAGATAAATTCATGGAGGATAGGTCCATCAATGGCTATTAGCCAGGATGGGCAGGAATGGTGTCCCTAACCTCTGTTTGCCAGAAGCTGGGAATGGGTGACAGGGAATGGATCACTTGATGATTACCTGTTCTGTTCATTCCCTTTGGGGCACCTGGCATTGGCCACTGTCGGAAAACAGGATATTGGCCTAGATGGAGGCCATCAATGGCTCTCACCCCCCTATACTTTGTCCATCAAAAGTGAGTGAGTACGTCAATCAGAAAGGGTCCTCATTCAAGGTCTAGTAGACCACAAAGGCAGGTTCATTAACACTAACGACAGGCACACAGGAAGGGTTCTGACACCAGGGTGAGGAGATTGGGACTGTACTTGAAGTGGACGGAAAGGACTTTATTTCCCCAGAAATAATTGTTTCTGTATAGTGTCTCTGTGCCCAGGATCATTCTGGGGGACTCCATCTAACCACTCCTACCCTGGCTAACAAAACCCTACCCCAACACCAACAATCTGGCAAAAATGGGAATTCAACTCCACACTAAGCAGCTTCAGGATGGGAGTGGAACACATCTTAGGATGGCTAAAGGCTCATTGGCGATCCCTACACACCTGGTTGGATGCCAGTGTGGCCAATGCCATCCCCATTATTGTGGCATGCTGTGCATTTCATAACATGTGAGACTGAAGTGAATACTTTGGGACAGAGTGGGCACAGAACAGGACATGTGCATGATGGCACAGTTATATCACTGTTTTTCCTGTTCTGTTGTGTCAAATGCATAGGGAAGTTTATCCACCCTTTCTTCTCCCAGACTCCTGTTAACAAAGTTAACTTATTTCCATGCACCTTGTACTTTCAACACGTCTCCAGCTTATTTATATTCACATACCTGGACAGGGGTGGGGTTGGACTGGCTGGAAGTTCTGGGAGGGACAGATAGGACCTTGTAGTTCTCTGTCCTGGGCAATTACACAACTCAAGGCACAGACTGGTGGGACCCAAAACCAAAGGGGGGGACGGGACAAAAAAAATGTACCCTCTTATCATAGCCTAAACGATGGGTCTGCACACAAGTAAAGGAAACAAACATTTATTGAAACTAGTGCATATAACGTAACACTGAACATTAAAAAGAAACTAACAAATCAGACTCCCTGAAGTACACTAAAACTTCACTGCCTATGACCCAGTCTCCTTGGCCTTGACCTTCCTCTCCCCTGGACAAGGAGGGGGTGGGAAACAGCTGTGGAAAACATTCGGGGGGGGGGGGTGAGGACCACAAAGAGGGGCATCTCCAGCATGGCATTGGGGGGGGCAGACATGTGTCAGGCAGTCTCAAGCTTATCCCCCTGCTGCACTGTCACAGATCTCCCCCGGGAGCAGTTTTGGGTACTTGTGCAGGGTGTTATGCCTGGAGTCCTGAGGCCTTCCCTCCGTCATGGGGGGTGGTGGGGGGTGTCCTCCACCTTGAGCAAAGTGGGCTGCAGGAGGAGGTGCCAGCTCTCAGATACTGGCAGCAGCTATTGCAGCAAGTGGGACCCAAATCTGTTCCACCACCACTTGTAACAGGGACTACAACAGGACATACTCCTGGGTCCTTTGGGGCAAGCTCCCATTCCCTGAACCACGAGTCCTGCTCTAGGAATTGGACCATTAATCCCTCCTGCCTTTGAGAAAACATTCCTCCCCCTCAACAGTCTGTTGTTTCCACTCCACAGCTCTTCGCTCCCATTCCCTCAGAAAGTCCAACTGCTCTTAGCTTCTCCTGTCGAGCCCAGTGAGCTGGTCCTCAAGTAACCTGCTCCATCTGGCCCTACTGTCCCCCTGCAGAATACATGCAGTCGCCTCAGCCAAACGTCCTGCAACTACAATCTCAAGAGCAGCGCTATGTTTTATCTGTCCTTTGAAAGCAAGTAAGAAACCCTCCCACAACTTTGCTGTGGAAGGCCAAGATATAGGCACTTTACAGCATCTGAAGAATGCTATTGTTTTATTCAGATGCCTTTTACAGACCGAGGAAGGAGCACCTTCTGAAAATGTAGGTAGTATGAACTAATGGTTTTAAAAATTGTAATGCCTTGTAAGTGTGTGACTGGGCTGATGGGGGCATTTATTTCAGGGGCAATATTAAGAGATCTCAATTTTTTCTCTTCAGACTGGCCATCTGTTGCAGAACATAGCAGTTTTGGAAGTACACCTCTACCCCGATATAATGCAACCCGATATAACATAGTAAAGCAGCACTCTGGGGGGGGCGGGGCTGCGCACTCCAGTGGATCAAAGCAAGTTCAATATAACGCAGTTTCACCTATAACGCGGTAAGATTTTTTGGCTGCCGAGGACAGCATTATATCGGGGTAGAGGTGTACCAGACTGGAGGGGGGGAAGAAGGTGGCTTTACTGTCCTGTGATGGGGATCCAGCAATCTATGCAAAAGAGAAGTTTGTATAACTTGTCAACTCTTTACATAATTGCTGAACGGAGAGGCTGGGGAAGCTATGAAGGTGGACCAAGCAGAATTACACTGCTGTTGATTCTTAAGAACTAGCTGGGGTTTCTGCTGCACCAAACATTTGCTAACATATGCTCCTGGGACTGGGAGACAATTCCAATGGAAAGAGACTATAGTCTAAGCTAGCAGACAGAACTTGCATAGAGGTGAGAGTGAACCACTTCAAGTGCTCACCTGTCCCCACACCAGCCCCTGCAATATCAGGAAATGCATCCCCTTCATCCAAAGAAGAACAGTTGTGTCTTGGTTGGCGACCACTGGGATTTGTGGGGTGGGGAAACATGTCTCTTGGCCATAATATATTATGTCGACACTGGCTTCTATACACAGGTCCACTCACATGTTTATGCCAGAGCTCCCCTACCATCTGCATCTAAACACAGACTTCAAGGCATATATGGGGTGGGGGAGCTTCCAATCATGCATGGATCCTACTGAGTCTCAGAGTCCTCCTCTGACTCCTCAGGAGGGGCTTGCTGAACTGGCTCCTCCAGGTAGAGGTGCAGAATGTGCTCCTCTCCTTCTCCATGGTCCCTGCTGTCTCCACAACCTTGCCTCCATTAGCATCCCACCAGATGACAAAGCCAGCAGGGTTGAGGAGGGGGTCATGCGTCACCTCCGGCTCAGTACTTGGAGCTCTGGAGAACACCTGGTTCTGCTCCTTGAAGAAGGGAGATGTTGCAGGACCCCTCCCAGAACAACTGCCAGAGTCTTTGGACCTCTGTTAGTGGAGCCTCAAGTGCTTTATCCATTCCCGGCCCTGGTGCAGTGAATGCCCGCCTGTGCCAACTCTCCAAAACTTCCTGGTACAGGTGTAAGTTCCTGGTGTTGTGGAAGAGGCAGTGGAGGATGGTGAACTCCAATCACAGATTTAGCAGGACCTGAGCATGCTCAGCTGACTCGGCAGCTGCTCTTCAGTATGTTCCATGTCCGTATGTGGGTGTGTGAAAGAGAGAGAGGAACCTTTGTAGATTTGGTTAGAGAGTCAGGCAAGAAAGTGCAATGCATTGTAGGAAAGGGGCTAGAGGACCTAGCATGCACCTTGCCCTCATCCACACTTCAGAGTGGCATGGGTAGGAGGAATGCCACACCCCAGCCCAAGGTGTGATCATACCCACATCGCTCAGGAGTGCTAGAGTTCTTGCCTCGTACATGCCTGGAAGCCGGTGTTTCTGGGGTTTAGATGCAGATGGAAGGGGGGTTCTAGCACAAACACGAGTGGACATGTGTCTAGAAGCCAGTGTAGACATAATTTATAGGTATGTCCAAGAAACATTCAACACCATATTGAGTATTTTATTCAAAGGAAGGTCTAAATCAGGGGTAGGCAACCTATGGCACACGTGCCAAAGGCGGCATGCAAGCTGATTTTCAGTGGCACTCACACTGCCCGGGTCCTGGCCACCGGTCCGAGGGGGGTAATTAATTTAATTTTAAATGAAGCATCTTAAACATTTTAAAAACCTTATTTACTTTACATACAATAGTTTATTTATATATTATAGACTTATAGAAAGAGACCTTTTAAGAACATTAAAATGTATTACTGGCACGCGAAACCTTAAATTAGAGTGAATAAATGAAGACTCAGCCCACCACTTCTGAAAGGTTGCTGACCCCTGCTCTAAATGGTAACTCTAGTTCCAAACTGTAACACTGAAAGAGCTGTTCATTGTGGCTCCCCTCTAACACAGTAATAACATTCTAGAAAGTAAGGGTGGGCGGGAGAAGGAAAAGCTGATGCCACCAGAAGGTATACGTATAAGACATGGGATGGTGAGATGCAAGAAGGTTGAGCCCTTTAACATGACTGAGGCACTTTTCACCTTGGTTGGTCAACTGTCAGCCACAAGCCCACTCCAAAAGGAGTTCAGCATAAAAATCAAGGTTTTAAGAACTCTGCACAGAAAGGAGATCACTGCTCAAGAAAATTAAGGGGGCACCAGGGGCTGTTTCTGCAAATGACTTCGTTTAATTGCAATGAAGTTGTGTTCTGCTTCTGAACAAGCGTTCATGTCTGTGTATTCCTCCCAACTTCCTGCTCTGTTCCGAGTGCACCAAGTCACCTTTAGTGATACACTGGGTCACCACAATGGTAACAGTTTGGTAGAGTAGTAGTAAGGAAGAGTCTTATCACCTAGAAAAACAAAACAGATGTATCTCCCTTTTTACCTCTGCTCTTGAACTCCATTTTTTTAATAAACTGTTTGGCTATCTATTTATTCTTGTCCATCACAATCATGTTAGGCCCTCAGAAGATCTCTTGCATGTTCCGACACAAGTTCTGGGTTTCCATGACATAGATCATCTCCAGACATTTCATCTACTTTCACTATTTAATAAACGACATTTCATTAGATCCCCATTATCCTTTCCAAGAGCCAGGCTGCTCTGTGGCAGCAATAGGTTGGTGCATCTCAATAAGATGTAATTGACAACTTACTGAAAATTCAATTAAGCCCTTTGATTAGTTTGAAGTTAGTATTAATAGACACTTAGTGTCAGAGTAAATTAGTGAACTGCCCACCTTTACCTACATGTGACCTTGAACTTAAAAGCACATCTGATGCAAAATGCATTTGTTACATGAAAGGGACAATTAAAAATAGCATAAATTGACACTGATTTGGGTGATCAGTGGAAGTTATGGTTAAGTCATTGAGTCATTTTCTGCTCCCAAGACTTTAATACTATCCTTTCTTATGTATAGTGAATGCAAACAGATGAATGCAAGTAAATTTGCAAACATTTATGATGCTTCCTGTGACATTTATATTTAATGGAATGAAGATCTAGAATTTTCCTGGTGTTTAGTTGTTTCTTTGAGTAGACTGCAATAAGCCAGTTTGAAATTTTGGGTTGGTTCATGTGTTTGCTTTATTAAAGCTTTGGCACGAGGGAAAAAACAAAACACCAAGCAGGGTTCTCTAGAAGTGTTCCTTTAAAACAAAGACAAACATATAAATATACATAAAAATCAAAAATTGGGTTTTCAACTAGGAACTCAATTTATTTTAAAAGGATTAAAATGCATGTATCATTCAATTGTTAACCACAAATGTCAATAAGTTCATATTCGATATACCATGTTGGAGAACCAGAGACAAATATAGTTTAATTTTTAAAGTGTTAACACCGGTTTTTTGGCTATTCACTGTGCTGAGCAAATAACTGGAGTCAGACTGATATCAATTCACAATAAATTTATTTTATGTGAGGAAAGAAGCTTGCCATTAATGAAAAATTCAGTAGAAAACAGTGCCCTCCTGCTTTCGGTCTAGATTACTCAAAAGTAGAAGCTTGGTATTAGTGAAAACTTCAGTAGAAACAATTCTGTAGGAAACATTCTTGGCACATGAAAAAAAAGCTTTAAACTCAAATTAAATCTGAACAGAGTATTTACCATGCAACAATACTGGCAGAAGAGCCAGTTTCTGATGACTGGTATTCTTCTCCCTTAAGACAATAACATGGAAGACACTTAAACCTGCTTTATATAAACTTAATTGTATATAAATATGGTGTCACCGTTACTGGCAGTCTTTATTCAGGCCAGCCATTTAGTTTAGCAGTTCTAAGTAAGTAATAGGCACTTTGCCCTTCTGATTTCCCCTTTCACCCATCAGCCAGTCTGAATCCATACCAGGGACACTGTACACTGTGATCACCTAAAAACAAAAATACACCATTAACATCTGACCTAGAATAAATATTCCTGGCAATAAAGAACAACCTATTTCCAAAGGCTCGGATTTCTGATATTAGCTACATGCATATTTTTAAAGGGCATATTTGACATGAGCTTCCATAGAGAAGTAAGCAAATGTTTGCAGAAACTATTACTCATGATCAGTAGGAGAGAGTTTGACAAAGTAGAAAGTATTTAAAAAGGCCTGAGTTAGAAAGAGTCCCTTTTCGTATTTAGATGAAACCTTTGCCTTGTTATTGCTTTTATACATGTTGACTTTATATATAAATCCTCTATACAGCAGTTTCCCTTAATACTGATAGTTCCTTGGCAACTTAAACTTCTTCTGCAATTTAAAGTTCCTTCAATCATAGAAATGTAGGACTGAAAGGGTCCTCGATATGTTATCTAGTCCAGACCCCTGCATTGAGGAGGACTAAATATTACCTAGACCATCCCTGACAGGTGTTCTTAAAACCTGTTCTTAAAACCCTCTAATGACAGAGATGCCACAACCTCCTTAGTAATTTGTTCCAGTGTTTAACTACCTTTACAGTTAGAAAGCTTTTCCTAATGTCTAGCTTAAATCTTCCTTGCTGCAATTTAAGACCATTGCTTCTTGTCCTAGCCTCAGAGGTTAAGGAGAACAATCTCTCTCCCTCCTCCTTGTAACAATCTTTTATGCACTTGAAAACTTACGTCCCATCTCAGTCTTCTCTTTTTTAGGGTATGTCTATACTTACCTCCGGGTCCGGCGGTAAGCAATCGATCTTCTGGGATCGATTTATCGCGTCAATCCATCCCGGAAGTGCTCGCCGTCAACGCCAGTACTCCTGCTCCGCGAGAGGAGTACGTGGAGTTGACGGGGGAGCCTGCCTGCTGCGTGTGGACCCGCGGTAAGTTCGAACTAAGATAGTTCGACTTCAGCTACGTGAATAACGTAGCTGAAGTTGCGTATCTTAGTTCGAAGTGGGGGGTTAGTGTGGACCAGCCCCCAGACTAAACCAACCAAATTTTTTTTCTCCAATCTTTCCTTATAGGTCATGTTTTCTAAACCTTTAATCATTTTTGTTATTCTCGGGACTTTCTACAATTTGTCCATATCCTTCCTTAAATGTGGCACCCAGAACTGGACAATACTCCAGTTGAGGCCTTATCAGTGCTAAGTAGAGTGGTAGAATTATTTATCATGCATCCTTACAACAATTCTGCTAATACATCCCGGAATGATGTTTGCTTTTTTTTTTTTTTTTTTTTTTGCACCAGTGTTACGTTGTTGACCAATGAAAAACCGCAGAACCTTCTGCATTCCTTCTTTCTAGGCAGTCATTTCCCATTTTATATTTGTGCAACTGCTTATTCCTTGCTAAGTGTAGTACTTTGAATTAGTCCTTACTGAATTTCATCCTATTTACTTCAGACTATTCCTCCAGTTTGTCCAGATCATTTTGAATTCTAATCTGGTCATCCAAGGTGCTTGCAACCCCTCTCTGCTTCAAATTTATAAGTGTATGCTCTCTGTCATTATCCAAATAATTTCTGAAGATATTCAACAGAATTGGACCCAAAACAGATGCCTGAGGGACCCCTCTAGATATGCCCTTCCAGCTCGACTGTGAGCCATTGAGAACTACTCTGAGTATGGTTTTCCAGCCAGTTGTGCACCTACTTATAGCACAGAGGAGGGCAAACTACGGCCTGCAGGCTGGATCTCGCCCATCAGGGCTTTCAATCTGTCCCGCGGGATTGCCAGCCCCGTGGCGCAGTAGGGATAAGGCAGGCCCCCTGCCTGCCCTGGCCCCGTGCCACTCCCAGAAGCGGCCAGCACCATGTCCCTGTGGCCCCTGGGGGGGGGGAGAGGGAAAGGCAGGCAGAGGGCTTTGTGCTGGGAAACTGCGACCAATGGGAGCTTCGGGGGTCATGCCCACAGGCGAGGGCAGCGCACAGCAGAGCCGCCTGCTCCACCCCACCCCACCCCCAGGAGCCACTGCCAAATATGCTGGCCACTTCTGGGAGCGGCGCAGGGCCAGGGCAGGCAGGGAGCCTGCCTTAGCACTGCTGCCACCCGGGAGCCGCTCAAGGTAAGCGGTGCCGGGCTGGAGTCCACACCCTGCATCCCTCCTGCACCCCAACCCCCTGCCCTGAGCCCCCTCCTGCACCCCAACCCCTTGCCCTGAGCCCGTTCCTGCACACCGCACCCCCTCCGACACCCCAACCTCCTGCCCCAGCCCTATATTCATGGCCCTGCATACAATTTCCCCACCCAGCTGTGACCCTCAGGCCAAAAAGTTTGCCCACCCCTGTTATAGCAGTTTCATGTAGGCTATATTTCTCTAGCTTATGAGAGGATTATGTGAGACAGTATCAAAAGCTTTACTAAAGTAGATATGATATCTACCATCTCCCCCTATTCACAAGGTTTATTACCCTGTCAAAGGAAGATATTAGGTTGATTTGACATTTGTTCTTGACAAATCCATGTTGACTGTTATTTACGTTATTTTATTATAGGTGCTTGCAAATTGTTTGATTATTTGCTCCATTATCTTTCTGTGTACTGAAGTTAAACTGACTGGTCTAATTCCCTGGGTTGTCCTTATTCCCCTTTTAATACCCCCTATATTTGCCCTTATCCAGTCCTCTGGATCTCTCCCATCCTTCACAAGTTCTCAAAGATAATAGCTAATGGCTCAGAGATCTCTTCAGCTAGTTCCTTAAGTATTCTAGGTTGTATTTCATCAGGCCCTGCTGACTTGAAGACTTTTAACTTGTCTAATGGCCCGTCTACACTTAAAATGCTGCATCGGTGCAGCTACAGCAACCCTGCTACACTGCTCTAGCACTTTAATGAAGTCACTAAGCCAATGGGAGAGAGCTCTCCCATCAGCATAGTTAGTCCACTTCCCCGAGAGCAGCTCTCCTGCCGACATAGCGCTGTCTACACGGGAGGTTACATCAGTATAACTACATTGCTCAGGAGGGGTGGATTTTTCACACCTGAGTGATGTAGTTATACTGATATAGGTCCATACTGTAGACCAGACCGAAGTAATTCTTAACTTGTTCATTTCCTATTTAACCTGAGATCCTATCCCATTTACACTGATGCTCTTTATGTTTGTCTGATGAGTGTTAACTTTTTTGGTGAAAAAAATAAAAAATAAATAAATAAGCATTTAGTACTTCAGCCATTGCTGCGTTTTCTGTTATTGTCTTTTCCTCCTCATTGAATAATGGGCCTACCTTGTCCCTGATCTTCCTCTTGATTCATATGTATTTGTAAAATGCTTTCTTGTTACCCTTTATATCCCTAATTAGTTTAATCTCATTTTGTGCCTTGGCCTTTCTAACTTTGTCCCTACATGCTTGTGGTTTTTTTGTATTCATCCTTCATAATTTGACCTAGTTTCCACTATTTATATGACTCTTTTTTTGAGTTCCAGGTCATTGAAGATTAATTGGTTAAGCCAGGATGGCCTATTACCATATTTCCTATCTTTCCTACGCATTGATATCGTTTGCGCTCATGCCGTTAATAATATATTTTTAAAAAACTGCCAACTCTCTTAAACTCTGCCTCCCCGCAGACTTGTTTCCCTTTGAATTTTACCTACCAATTCTCTGAGTTTGATAAAGTCCATTGTCTTTATTCTGCTGTTTCCCCCCCCCCTTACCATTCCCTAGAATCATGAATTATCATCGTTTCATGATCACTTTCACCCAAGTGGTCTTCCACCTTCAGATTCTCAATTACTCTGTTTGTCAGAATCGAATCCATAATAGCCTCTCCCCTAGTCCCATTCTCCACCTTCTGTAATAAAAAGTTGTCTCCAATGCCTTCCAAGAAGTTGTTGGATAATCTGTGCCCTGCTGTATTATTTTCCCAGTCTATAATGCTAATTAGCACTTTCAGCACTTTCTAATAGATTTTAGTGTCAAATAAAAGCCCAATTGTGCCACTTCCTTCCAAGTTCTCTGTTGAAATCAAGTTTCTGTGCTTGTGCACTCATCCCTGAGTGTAACCTAAGCAGAATTTAACGATTCAGTCATTACAATGGTAACATCAATGGGTTCTAATGGAGGGAGGTACTATATAACATGAAAAGGGGTGGCAGAATTGAACCCCAACAGCTTAACTCATAAGATAACACTTACTGTGCCTGCCTCACAGAAGTTATCCCCATTTTATGACATTAGGATAAGCAAGTACTGGGCACGTCAGTGACTCGCAAACGGTGGCAGTGAAATTCTGATACATTAGGTCAGTGGTTCTCAACCAGGGGTACATATTACAACTCATCTAGATATTTGCCTAGTTTTACAACAGGCTACAGAAAAAGCACTAGTGAAGTCAGTACAAACTAAAATTTCATACACACAATGACTTGTTTATACTGCTCTATATACTGTACATGGGAATATAAATATTGTACTTTCATTTCAATTGATTTATTTTATAATTGTATGGTAAAAATGAGACAAGCATTTTTCAGTAATCGTGTACTGTGACACTTTTATATTTGTGTGTCTGATTTTGTAAGCAAGTAGATTTTAAGTGAGGTGAAACCTGGGATATGCAAGACAAATCAGACTCCTGAGAGGGTACAGTAGTCTGGAAAGGTTGAGAGCTACTGCATTAGGTTACACAGAGAGGTTTCTAGCCTCCACTCCAGAATACTTAAGTCACTATTTCTATGTTGAACACATAAGTTTCCTAAAATAGTATTTAAGACATTTAAACTTGTTAGTCATGAGTATACTGGTTTTAAATTACAATGCTATTTAGAAAAAGCCTCTTACCTCATCTGCAAGAAGTGATAGTTCACTGCTGTTTGCAGCATCATAATCATAGAGAACTCTGGCTTTCCTGCTGCCACTTGATGCTTTCAGTTCACTGAAGCCTGAAGTAACTACTGAATTGCTTACTGAAGGCAATGAAGCAGAGGCAGAAGCCAAGACTGAGGAAGCAGAAACACTTGGCACTGGGGTCGAGGAAGACTGATTATTGTTAGAGCGGAAGGTAGATGGAAAGCTGTGGAAAAACAAGATGACCACTGAATTATTTCAACAAACAGGGAAGCAAGCCTTCATCACTATAGTAAGAGTTTCAATTATATGACCCTGTGACCTTTCCTATCAACTGTGTAACAGGCACTACATGTTGTGACAGCAAAGCTTATTACCTTCCTTGAAGTCTGAAGTATAGTTCTCTTCATGCCAGTTGCATCTGTCAACACCCCAAATGGGAATCACCTTTGATTCATGGATTTCACCAGCAGAACCATTCTAGCTTACAGAGCTAGCTACTAAGCATTATTCATGAATGATCGGTTTGATCAGTTTCACAAATAAAACATCCAGCTATCGAACATGAATAGGAATAGAATACTTACAACTCAGGCGATTCCCCTGACAAGAGAATATATTGCTCATTAAAACACACACTCCCTGCACACACACACCCCGCCCATGGAAGCCATTGTTGTGCAAACTCCATTTCACTCTGCCCCACACCCTCACATACCCTCCATCTAACCACCATCCCATACCGTCTATATACAAAGTGTTCTGGCCACTCTAGCTCAGACATCATCTTGCTGCAGATCTCCAGTTTCTCCCATCAGCCCTCCTACACAGGCTGGAAACCCCACTGGTGCTACCCCTTTCACACTCCTGATATGGGGAAGAGACTTCACCCTTACCCTGCCTACTTTATTTTACCACTGAATAGCATTCATGGGATTTCAAACAAAATTAAGAGCTGGAGTCTTACCCTGAGCATCTCACAATCCAAGTTGGAACTTGCATATACTGGCTGCAAACCCCAGAGTAACGACATACCCTAACAAGAACATAATTTCATCTCCTCAATCAAGACAGAAAACTAAGCTAGGATGTCTGCCCTCCTTGCTTAGCAGCCTGCTTCTGCAGAAAGTCTGGCTGTTGCCTATATCTGACAGCACCAGTGGTCAGTCAGCTAGTACACAAGCCCAGTGGTCTACATATCCTCTTCATCCTCCTACTCTGAGCAATCAGCAGCTATGCCCCATCTATTTACAAATTTAGGGCCCTATCCAGTGTGAAAAGTGGAACTCAAGAAACTGTCCTGTCACGCTCCTCCACTGTATTAGTCATGACTTCCTTGTCCAAGATATATGGCAGGAAGGACAGGAATTGGTTTAATCACCACTATAGTTTTAAGCTAAGTAGATTACTCCTGAGGGAATTCTGTGCCAAAAAATTAAAAATTCTGCAAATTTTATTTGTCAATAAATAAATGTGGCTCCAGCATGGTAGTGAGGAGCACAGACCACTGGCTGCACTGAGGTGAGAGATCACCCTGAAGCCCCCACCTCCCCTGGTACTGGGACTCAGCAGTGAGGCTGCACCTGACCCTGACACAGTGCAAGGGCTAGGCCTGCCTCAGAAACACCCCGGGGCCCTGTCCCTCTGCACCAGGTGCATCAGGTGTGGGTGGGCAGGTTTAGCCCAACAGGATCCAAGTGTGGAGGGCTTAGTGCGGAGGGATCCAGGTGTGGGGTGAGAGGTTTCTGTGTGGGACAATCTGGGTGCAGGTGACTCAGTGGGAGATCTGGATGTACAGGGGCTCGGGTGGGGGGGGGGGGTCTGGTTGAAGGAGCAAAGGGACTCTACAGGGGATCCAGGTGAAGGTGGTTGGGGATCAGCAGGGGGGTTTGGGAGAGGGGAAATGGGGCTCAACATCCAGGTGCAGCTAGTTGGGGTTCAGTGGGGTGGGAGTCCAGGTGTAGGGGGCTCAGAGGGGTCCAAGTGTAGGGGGAAGGACTTGTCAGGGTGAGGGTTCAATGGGCCTGCTTAACGGGGGGAGTCCCAGCTGCTGCTGAGGGGATGCTGCATGCCAGGCTCCCGTTTCCCCCTGCGATTCCCCTATCCCCTTTTCTTCTTCATCTCCTTCCCTTCACTCCCACATTCCTCTCCCCCTGCCCTATTCCATCCCCTCTTCCTTCCCCACTGCTTCTTCACCTCACCCCCCCGTTCCCTCATTTCCCCCACCCTCCCCTTACCCAGCCCCACCATGGGCATTCATTGTTGCACAGAAAACAGGAAGGCTCCTAGCACACAGAAGGGGATCACAACTGACACTAGGACCCAGGAAGCAGCATTCAGCCCCCAAAAACTGCACCCATGGTAGTCCATTCCCCCTTCTCGGTGGCATCCCTTTGCTTCACTGCCGTTTTCTGCAGGGAAGCACAGGAATTCTGCAGAGGGGGGCTGTTTTCTGTGGGCGCGCAGTCCCACAGAATCCCCCTTCGAGTAGTAGATGCAAGTTTCATACGGCAGTTTGTGAGACTTTCCAGCCCATATGAGCATCAGCAAGATTATGGAGATAGGGTTAAGGCCAAGTTTCAAGACCAGATTGACATATTTCCATGAACATTGGCAGTTTGTATGAGCATGCTAAAATAAAAGCACTGTACATGCCTAGGCAAAGAAAATTAGTTAAGAGGAACAATCTTCTTTAGGTTAAAACTATTATGCTTAAAGCAAGTCCTATTTGCTTTCTATAGATTATCAACCTAGTTCTTGAAGTCTGTACTCTTGCCATTTGCTGTTACTCAGAACAGTCTTCCAAAAACACTTCATTTGACTCATCATAAAAATTTAAGTGATCCAAAAATCTGCCCTTATTCTCATGTAGCTTCTCTTCAACTTTTGATTCTGCGGTATGTGTTGTATACAAGTTACTTAATTTATACTAGTGTACCATCTTTCATGGAGGCTCTCAATGTGTTTTACAGATATTAAACCTCTTGTTCATAGCTAGCACAAGCACTTTTTAAGTGGAAGAAATGAGGCACAGGGCTTAAGTGACAAGTCAAGAAAAGTCACAGGTGTATTAGCTTTTTCCTGCTATAGCTACTACACTCTCCCTCTCATTAAGGCAAAGTTTATGCATTCCTTATCTATATAGAGAAATAGAAAGCCTCATAGTAGAACCTCAGAGTTATGAATACCTTGGGAATGTAGGCTGTTCGAAACTCTGAACAAAACATTATGGTTGTTCTTTCAAAAGTTTACAACTGTACATTGACTTAAAACAGTTTTGAAACTTTACTATGCAGAAGAAAAATGCTGCTTTTAACCATCTTAATTTAAATGAAACAAGCACAGAAAGTTTCCTTACCTTGTCAAATCTTTAACTTTCACTTAAAAAAAAAGTTTACATTTAACACAGTACTGTACTGTATTTGCTTTTTTGTGTCTGCTGCTGCTGCCTGATTGCATACTTTCAATTCCAAATGAGATGTGTGGTTGACCAGTCAGTTCATAACTCTGAGATTCTACTGTATGTATGTTTTGGGCTTGTCGTTTTAGCAGCCCCCATACAACATAACAAAACTTGTAAATGAGTTAATGCAAATTATAATACAGCATCAAATTTTAAACATACTAGTTTCAAATGCCAGTTATTTCTAAGTTTGTTTTGAGAAGGCAAGTTAATGGTAAAATTCAGTTACCACCATCACAAAAAGAAAGAGTCCAGCCACTGAGTATGTGTTAGAATGTGTTTCATCAGGTCTGCTAAAGTTCTAGTTAAAGCAGCTTGCCATTTACAAGTGGCTGCAAAAAGAGAACCTTTTCTTCTAGTAAAGAAAAGGTTAACAGGGAAATTATCCAATTAGGGCTTGTCTACACCTTGAAATATACCAAAATAGCTATTCCTGGATAATTATTTGGGAATAGCTATTTTGGAATAAACCCCCATGTGGACACTGATTCCAGAAAGCTTGCTCTCCGTTGAATAAAGTGGTCTGGCATACACCATAGTTTCAGAAAAATTCTGATTGGGACAAAGGGTTTGAAATAGGGAGCTGTATGAAATGTGTAGAATACAATCTGTATAGAATACAAATGTATCAGCATACAATTCTTTAAAGCATTTTAGAATTTAGGCAATAAATGGTTTCTTTCACTTGCTTTTAAAAAAAAGCTTAAGCTATCCAGACACTAGGCAAGTAGTTTACCTACTCAGTTGCTACCATTAATTTCCCCACCAACCTTCTCATATTATGAAATGTATTTCTCCCCATAGTAATTTGCTTTACTGGTAACCTGCTCTAACTTTGGAGAACACGCCTGTGTTCTCAAATCAGTTTAAGGTCTTGCATGTCAACATTTAACTTGCTAATGGATCTACAAGTAGTACAATGGCCTCCACTGCATTTGACAGCTGTTTGCTAGAATGGATCACCACCAACACAGTAGAATAATTAGAAGTATTCTGCTAGGAATCCTCTAGATCTCTACCAGAAGTGGTCATACGTGCTCCCCATTCCTCATTATAGACTCCGCAAAGTCTCCGTCTCACTTTATGCTTCACAGCATTGGCTCTATCTACAGGTTTGGGATTTTTTGCTCCATGGGTGTAACTACAACAATGTAGTTACACTGGTACAAACCCTGTTTTGCACCAGTGCAGCACATGTGCATTAGAGGTTTGCAGAACTATAACTATATTAATGTAGTTACAACAGTGCAAGTTTTCCTACCTCAAACAAGTCCTTACACAAAGCTGTAACTAAAAACTGCAAAAGCTTTTTTTTAAATTACCTTCCAAGTTGTTTCTGGAGGTCCAACATATATTGGTAACATTGTGCATAATAGGTCATCTGAGCTTCAACAAAATCAGTCAGACAGCGAAGATGATGTGCCTATAATATAGTGAAGAGTTCAAGTTTTTAGTGCATATGAAGAATACTATACCTGCATTAAAAAGGCTGGCCTGGTGCTTAGCATCAGTGGCAACCCTGAATTTGGGGGGGGGGGGGGGGGGAGAGGAGAGAGAGAGAGAGAACAGGAGACGGATGGGGGACAACAAATTCATGACCCAGACTCAAAAGGTAATTGGGATGTTAGTGCTGTAGACACAATATTTTCAGGCCTGAGAGATATGATGCTTGCATGATGCCCATCATTCTTAATTCTCTGCCCAATTGAAGAGTTACTGTAGTATACAGTAATTTTGTAATTTGAGAGAGAGAGAGAGAGAGAGAGAGAGAGAACGAACACACAGGAGACGGATGGGGGACAACAAATTCATGACCCAGACTCAAAAGGTAATTGGGATGTTAGTGCTGTAGACACAATATTTTCAGGCCTGAGAGATATGATGCTTGCATGATGCCCATCATTCTTAATTCTCTGCCCAATTGAAGAGTTACTGTAGTATACAGTAATTTTGTAATTTGTAGCCTCAACACAGGGTGGGTCTGGTGGGGATCTCAGAAGCTTAGAAGAAAGGTGCCCAAAGGGTCTTCTTACTAGGGCCCTGGGGAGACCAGAGTTAAGTTAGCTGGACAGTAACTACAGCTTAGAAGTTGAGATTCAAATGGGTATGTACTGTGTAACACATTTTAAGATGTTAAGGAAAAATTAGCATTTTAAAAGTATTTCCAAGCAACTTCCTGTAGTTATTTTAGAGAGTCTCAATTTTATTCATTTTCTTCAATTTAGATACTCACATGTGTACTGCTGATGCCTTCCAGCAGCAGTCTGGTAATCTCTGCTTGACGGTCAAATTCACTCTGAGTTATTCGTACTTCCTGTTCAGACTGAAGAGTATAAACTTATTAGAAGTTTGTACAACACAGCTTAAAACTCTGCTTATTAACACCGTTACAGTTCCTACGTGAAGGCCTTGATCCTACAGACAGGTGCTTAACTTTATGCATCTAAGTGGTTCCATGGACTTCAATGGGACCATTCACATGCATGCAGTAAAGCATATGTTTAGGTGTTTGCAGGATTAGGGCCCAATTTTGTTTTCATGCTCTACAATACTGAATAGATTACAGCTATTTAGTGTTTCCAGACAGTTTCAAATAACCATATATGAGCTTTTTTGCCAAAAATTTAATGTTTTATTAGTCACCAAGCTTTATGTCTGATAGATCTGCATAGGCAGATCAATGGGTGCCTCAAAATTAAGATCTCTAAGGAGAAAATGAAATTTAGATTTAGTCCCAGTCTGATGTTTTAACTTCTCTGCTACACTAGAAAATGAATTAGGCCACCAACAGCAGAACTTCAAATATAACATTAATATTTATTTTTACAACTCTTTCAAATTCATGGATTACTCTAATGCTGCTAGTTAGCCTACAGTTCTTAGCAATTTTAGAACAAGTCTAAAATGATCTAGTAACATTAGAGGGTCTCATTTAACACAAGAGCAAGTCATTCTGAATTCCACACTGTTCTGAGCAACCAATGCCACCCAAATTGCACATGACTATATAATCAGAGTTGCAGTATCCAAGATTCACTGTTCTGAGGTCTCCGGTGGGAAGTATGCAGTCCTGGTATCTAGATTCCTCTCTCTGTGCTTTTAAATTTGACCATTTAGTGTCTGGTTTCTGTATGGGATAATTCAGCAGGCAGAAGTCTGTCTTTGTCTGAGGTGCAGCAGTTAACTACTCTTACAATAAGGGAAATGAATTTACAAGACCTATTGAAGTGGCACAACTTTTTTTCTTGCATGTCATTTTACCTGAGACTATATTTCTGCTTATCCTACTATGAATAGTTCCATGGGAACACAGAAGTGACTCATTCAAAGGAATATGCACAGAAGAATTATGGAACTAAAATATTTCTGGGTTAAGTTTTTACAGCCACTTTTGAAATTGCTTAAAAGACAGTGAAGAAGCTGTGGAGAACGAAGTATACAGTTGGTATTTAGTAGTGAGATGACCTATAATTTAGCACACAAGTTAATTCATATTAACTTTCCAAACTTTGTGCAGAGTGTCCCAAATGGACAGCATGGGTCCATTAGAACTTGTTCTGTCAGCAGTCTTTCAGGACAAGCTAGCTTACTCCTCCCTCTCCCCCCCAGAAAAGCAGTCATACTTTCAGAGAAAACAGCAGAGACATTTACTATAAGTTTTTATGCCTGAAGCGTTGACGCGTATTGCTTCAGAAGTCAGGACTTCACCAGCACAATGAACTCATGGCTGGCCATTCGGAAAGAGCTGTGTAAGAACAGGAAGGAAAATAGGAGGGTTTGTGTGTGTTTTGTTTGTTGTTTTGCAGGGGAGAGGTGGGAAGGTTGAAAAACGAAAAAAAAAAAAGGAAGAGTTGAACTTCCTGCTTTTGCACTCCACACAACTAGTTTTCCCATCCATTGGGAAGCGAACGGTCTTGAGTTTTACAAAAGTAAATCTTTTTTGGTACTTCAAATTGCAGTACATTTCAGGGGATTGTTTTTAAACACATGCAGATATGAAGTTGTAACAAGGCTGATACTTTAATACAACAGTGCAGAGGGCAAATTATCCACTTTAATGATAGAGAAAATAAAGCAGATTCCTTCCCTTATCAAGTTCATAATGACAAAAGAAGTTATACAACTGTGTGTTAAACAGGCGCACACTGAATTAGTTCACCAGACAGAAGGGCCTTTGGAAGCATCACTGCTCAAGCTTAATTGCTATATGCAGAGCATTACTTGAACTGGAGGTTGCGATGGCATGCTCCAAGATCTCTAGTTTCTTCATCTTCCCATGCATTGCCTCATCCCCTTTTTCACTGCTGCTGATTGAAGTGTAGCATTATGGTATACCGATTTATATCGCTGGGGTAAAACTGGTATACATGCACAACTGACATTCTGAGCTCATGCAACTTGTAACCTTATCACCTCTGAGAAGGGTTAAGGAAAGAGCCTTGAAATGTAAATCTAAGCTACCCTGCCCTCAGTGTACAACTGCAACCACAGTCAGTGAAACCTCCTGTTTTAATAGGAAGTAGCAGATGACTGTCACTGTCTTGCCATGAAGGGCCCTTGACGTGATACCTGCTCTCCACCTCAGTTCAGACCATGGATTTGTAAGCCTTCTGGGCTGAAAAGCTTATTGATAGATAACCAGTTGACTCGGAGTATAGTGCGTCCAGTTCAGACAACACTTCAAAAAGAAAGTTAATTGGAAAGGGTGCAGAAGAGCTGCAAGACTAATTCAAGGTCTGGAAATCATGCCTTGCAGTAAGAGACTAAAGAAGCTCAGTCTATTTAAGTTCACTCAAGAGAAAGTTAAGGGGTGACAATCATCATCTACACGTGCCTACCTATATGGGAAAGATTTGATAGACTAAGCTAGCAGAAGCAGGCATAACTAAAGCTAGACCAATTCAAACAAACAAACAAACAAAAAAAATCTGTGCTTTATTTCAACAGTGAAGGCAATTACATCCATAATATTAGTTGTTCTAGTGGTTAAGTGATTCTTCATCACCTAGAGTCTTAAAAGCAACACTGGAGATATATTTCTAGTGATAAGCTATTTCAAACAGAAGTTATGGTTTGATTCAGAGATTAGTTTATGAATCAGACTCCCCTCTCTCCCTGGGCTTTCAATAAAGGGGAAGGCAGATCAACCTAAATGCATTTACATCAGTTACTGGGCCTTCAGAAGGAGGCGTGAGCTACAGGTTGGAGGATTTGACTGGGTGGTCTCTGGTTTTATTACTTTTTCTTTCATTTTTTAAACTCTACAGCACTTACAGCAACAGAGAGGTACTTTATAAAAGTACTAAGAAATTCAGAGTGTCTAGCCTCTCTTCGTTAAGATTTGAAAACAAATAAGCCAATAGCTAGCGTTGAAAAGTTGCCACTGGATTTTTCCTTAGATGCACATAACTCAGTCCCCCAGAATTGGCTTTTGGGATACGAGACAGCTCTCTAGACCACTTCTCTGCTAGTTGGGTGATGGAATGCCATTCAGGCTGCTGCCAACTGCACCATGACTATTCTCCAGCTTCCCCCAGAGAGCTGCTTGTGGCAGTCTGTGTAACCTCGTCACAGAATAGCTCAATAGTATGGAACAGCATGATTTGGCAACGAGCTCTGATGTTTTACTCCCAGCTCTCAGACTCCTTAAGACTTTTCTTCTTAGCCCTGGTCTACACTGGGGGGAGTGGGATATCGATCTAAGTTATGGAACTTCAGCGACGTGAAAAATGTAGCTGAAGTCGACGTACTTAGATCGACTTACTGTGGTGTCTTCACTGTGGTGAGTTGACTGCTGCTGCTCCCCCTGCGCCTCTCGCGGTGCTGGAGTACAGGAGTCGACGGGAGAGGGCTCGGGGGTCAATTTATCGCGTCTAGACTAGACACGATAAATCGATCCCTGCTGGATCGATCGCTGCCCGCCGATCCGGCGGGTAGTGTAGACATACCCCTAGTTTTGCCATATGGAAAGAAAGGGGAACCAGTTTGATAGTGTTTATGAAAGCACTGTATGTGTGCTAAAATCCAACAGAAGGCACACAGAAGCCTCTAGTAAGTCAAGTGAAGTCTCAAAGTATCATCTTGCCAACCTATGGTTTGTGTCTTGCATTCCATTACATTTGCAGGCAATTAGTTGTTTTGCAGGCCAACCCAAGAGTGCTAAGGCTAGCACTGCTTCTCCTTATTTCATCCTCCTTCAGATGAGCTTGCTACTTCCACAGTATCAGTTCCCCATTTGAGTACTAGGAGGCCAACAGTTGAATGTCTGTTTCTTAATTGGCAGTTCAGAGAACTACCACACAATCCTTCAGAAAAAAAAAAAAAAAAAAAAAAAAAAACACAATCTACAAAGAAATTTATTACTGTGATTTGTTTGCAATAAGATACTGTCCTAAGAAATTAACCTTTGTAAGAGAAGCCCTACTGTCTTGTTACTTGCAGGCTTACAGTCTTTTCATATTATATTTTGTCACAAGAATGTCACATGGTGGCAGTAGTTACCCAGAAACAGTATTTCTTCAAATTCCAAGTTTATTCCTAAGCATGATGTACATCACTTAGGGTGACCAGATGTCCCGATAAAATCGGGACCGTCCTGATGTTTGGATATTTCGCGGTACTCCATTTCCCCCCCCCCTTTTTGCTCTACCGGCGGCAGTCCACTTTTTTTTTGGGGCGCTCTGCCGGTGACCCCCCACCCCCCATGTGTTCCGATATTTTCTTCCTCTCATCTGGTCACCCTAACCTCACTTCACTACTGGAATCTGAAATTCTCTGTAAGGGGCTAAATAGTTGATGCAATACAGCAGAATAACTGCCAGCAATGTATTAACTACACCTCTATCCCGATAGAACGCTGTCCTTGGGAGCCAAAAATAAAATCTTACCGCGTTATAGGTGAAACCCCGTTATATCGAACTTGCTTTGATCCGCCGGAGTGCGCAGCGCACGCCCCCCCCCCCCCGGAGCACTGCTTTACCGCGTTATATCAGGTTGCGTTATATCGGGGTAGAGGTGTACAAGAACATGGAACACCCTTTATTACACTGTACCAAACAAGTAATTGTTTCATAATGCTGCAGTTTCTGAACTGTTTACTTACTTTTGTCACTTCCTCTGCCCAAATCTTGTCAGCATTAAGAGTTAAGACAGACATTTAGAATAGCAGAGTGGTTTTAACATAGTAAAGCCATACTTGTGTGTTCTTTAATAATACCCCCTTCCCCCTCGCCCGAAGGTGTAAAGAGTGGACAACTGTGACTCACTGCACCCATATGAAGGCCTTTGCTATGAACTATGTTCAGTCAAGAAAATGTAATGCATTCTTTAAACACAATAAAGAATTCCAGCTTAAACTGCATACCTATAGCACTATATTACATACATTATGTGATGTTATGGAGCTATTATAAAAAAAACTTAAGTGGATACTCTACAGAGCAAAAGTGATAAAAAACAAATTCTGTAAAATGGGATACTTGTCCGTAAAACATGAAGCTCTTACAATGTAAAATACGTAACTACTTGGAAAATGGATACAAACTGGACAGCCTAAATTACTTATTGCAAGTTATACATAAATTAATGATTTTTAATTTAGTTATGGATACTTTAAGGTTCGTAAGTTTGAAATATTGATCAACTGAAAGATATGCTCACCCTTCACAAGAGCCTACTAGACAAAACTATGTTAAATATAAAACAAATTGAGAGAAGCGATTTCTCTTGCCATCTTAATTCCATTATTGGTTGCTGCCTCCACAAGGACTTGCAATAAATTGGATAAATTTCAGTGAACTAAAACAATTGATTAAAAATTCTATTGTGACATCTCAATAACAACTTAATACAGCTACAACAGGAGTCTTCCTCACAATGCAGCTTTCCTTTAGTTTATTATGTTGAAATTAGAAGTTTTTTGGAAAGCCATTCTGACACTGTCAAAGTTGTGGTTAAAATATGCAATTATGACCCAAGACTTCATTAGTTTTATAACTACAGGTAAGATTCTTTGGTTTAACGATTCACTGTCCATCAACGATGGAACCTTTAACACTTCAGTGTTTATTTGTATTACAGGCCACACTGAAAATCAATGCTGTATTGTACCAGGTGCTGTACAGACCAAGGACAACACCAGATTGAGGAACCATCATAAAATATTGTGCATGTTCTACAGAAGTAATTTTGACTAGTATGCTAACACTCTGGTCTAAAAACAGTGTGTAAATATTTTCCAGGCTGAGAAAGAATCAGCAAATCTTTGCAACAAGTAACTTACAATTGTTATTTCTAAATTAGCCCAATAATCATATTGCAATATTCATAGTTTCAATTGTTTGTACAATTAGTTTGATATCAGAGACAAGAAAGAGTCCCTAAAATATTCAGATCCACAGTTTATTCCAACTGTGATAGATATGAGACCCTGATAGCATAGAAACTACGAAGATTATGATGTTGAGATTATTTATTAATACAATAATTCAAACAACATCTTGAGTCTAATCAAATGCTATGGGCACATAGAGAGATATAACCATTTATGAGCAACCTATCTATATATGTATGTGTGTGTTTGTTCCTGGCTCATTGGGTGGGTTTACTGTGAAAGCTGGAATCATTAGGAGGTAATTAATGCAAATCCATAGAAATATGACACTTAGACAATTATATATACTGGCTTGGACCGGGTTTAAGAGGTGAGCAAACAAACATCCCTTACCCCACAAAAAACTGCACGAAAGGTCAGCCTGCACTGACTGCGGATGAAACTCTGAACCAACACATGTACAGACCCACCAGATGATGGGTAATCCCTGGTAAATTTAACTTGTGTTTATGACACTATTTTATGACGTTCTCTGTAATGCTTTTGACTGGTTTGGGGTGCCCTTAAGGACACCGTAAAGCAGTGTGGGGTGCAGTTCCCCTGAAATGGTCCTGTACAAAATACTATGGGGAAAGTCAAATAATGCATTTCAGTTGTTTTCCCACAATTGCACTTAATTTTTCAATAGTAAATTTTTTTTAAATTGGTACATTAAGCTTTCTGACATCAATAAAGTTGTGGAAACAAGGCTACAGTATTGCACACTTTAGATTATTGGATGCAGTCTGACAGGGACAATTTAACAATATAGAGCCATGAGTCATTTATCTAGTACTTTTTTTGTATTATTAAAGTAAGGACTCCAAGAAATTGGAATATTGATTCATTTCTCCATTCCAAATACTTGATATGACAATTAAGGCCACTAGAGTTGGATAGCAAGAGGAAACACTTTGTAAAAGAATGTATGAACACAGGAGGCCAACAAACCTTTAGCCATTTTACATGCAGCAAGTTGAGCATGTAAGAGACATTTACCATAATGTTATTTTCTTCAGGCTGAGACGTGTTTAGTTGCTTTAGTGCATAGACAGAGACAAAACCAGGTTACACTGTTATTACTGCAGGTGAACAATATGTTACAGAACACAGAATAGTTAAACACTGCAAGATTGAACTGAGCAAGTGGTGAAGCATACCTAGAAATCCAAACAGTTGCTTGTTTAGTTCAAGTAGTTTTATTCAGCCATTGTAAATACTGCTCTGGACTACTTCATTTAGCTATTGAACATAACGGCGCATGACTTATGAAGAGATTAAAGTTACATGTTACTCCATCTGCATTTGTTTCATTTTCTTTTATAGAACAGAGAAAACATTTGAAACAAGACCTGAGGCTATCACAAAGACGAGCGTTAAAACCCTCAATGAAAGTGTATGCTACTGACTCAGACATTCACTACAGCTAGCAAGCCAGGCAAACCTCCTTTAGAAATCAAGAATGATCCATGGCAACCTGAACCAATCCCTCCACACTTCTTCACCCCCTCCTGATCTTCTGGCTTCTACTCTGAACATTCACTACCAACTGCAAGGTAAGGCTTTATAGGCCCTTTTGAGTATACACTCTGGAAGCTTGAAACCCAGGGTTCAAGAGGCAGAAAAGCATTAAAATGTTGTTAGTTTGAGTTAACTACTAAAGGGGTTTGGGATTGAAGTATAGGCAAGCAAGATGGTAATGTACATGTACTTTTAATTACATCACAAATTGAGGTGTACTTTATAAAACACAGGTAGGCATACCCGTACTAGCTTTAGCACGGAAGACGTGATGGCATGAGCTTCAGTGCAGATTAGCTGCCCCAGTTTAAGCACACCTCCCAGTGGGAGTGGGTATGTATTCTGGTTGCTAGCCCACACCAGGGTCTGTGCACCACATGTTCACTGCTATTGTTACCCATGCTAGCTAAATTAAAGCTAATACAGGTATTACACATTAATTTGCAATGTAGATGTACCCTGAGAGGTAGGTAGTCTCATGATCTACCACCATTGAAACACTGACAGATAAATGTTTACAGGACAAGTATTTTTCTTATTACTAGTCCTGTAGTAATGATCAGCAAGTAATTTGTTCCTCTGAATGGAGTCAGCAGATTAATTCCCTCCCCCAACTAACAAAAATCTAATAATGCATGTAAGCAAATCACAACATAACTAGAGAGAAAACTAAGATTAATGAGGCCACTGAAATGTTTTGGAAATGGTTGTTCCTGGGATTTTTATGTTGGGTAAAATGGTTATCTGCTATACTGGACCTTGCAAGCTAATATCTAAGGTAACAGGACTTGGAGCTGTTGATATGTAAAAAGGTATAAAGATGTGATAAATTCCCTGAAATTATGTAAAATGTGTGACAAGCCATTCCAAAGAAAAAGACAAGAATATTGAAGCAAAAGTAATTTAGCATAGGGCAAGGTTAAGCCTTCAGAAGACTCCCAACTGTTCTACTTATGCTCCCACACGTCTAGTAAACAAACAAACAAAAAGAGTAATTCTTACTTAATGTTTGGCACACCCCACCTTAAAAATTACTATGTGAAAAAGTTCCTCCACATTTTGAAGTATTAGTGATTAGAAGTTAACACAAACCATGTGACTTATTAGGGCCCAAGAATTGTCATTATGACAAAGGTTCATGTAGGATAGAAGAGGAGCAACAAAAACATTTGCTATGCCTACATTTAAAAATAGTATTAAATTTAAAGAAGTCAAGAAACCCAACACAAAGTAAGCAATGTGCCATTTTCTCTTAGATTCCACCTAGGCATTTCTTATTCAGTTTGACATAGAAATATTTGCTGAAGTAATAATATTAATGTCTGGCTTCTAGTATAAGTAATTACAATTTGCATAGGGCCAGAACGGTCTACATTTGAGACCCAAATGGGGAGAGTTATAGTGAACTTCTTGTTTTTTTTAAAGAAAAGATTATTCTACTTACTGCAGCTCTAGCTTCTGCAACTTTTGCCTTCTTCAGTCTGGTTTTTGCTGCATCCAAATCTAGTCTTTTATTTTGCAATAGTTTGCGTTCTTTCTGGAAGTTTAGGAAAATCAGTTAGTTTAAAAGGATCATGAAATAAATTGTGGGCTTGTACTACATAAAGATAATCTACAGTAATAAGTGAGTGATATTTGTAACATACTGCATACAAGCTGCCTCCTAAAACTGAAACCGCAGGCATAATTAGATGCAGAATTAGATCCAGATCATTATTTTAACTCCTATCCAAGTTAGGACACTTACTAAAAAGTGGCAGATTCAAGAAAATTTTCTTGAACCAGACCTTTTTTTCCCCCCTTCTCTCCTCTCTAAAAACATGACAGGCATTACTTAAGACAAGAGTCAAGTCTCGACTGCTTTTTCCTTATTGGGAGTTTAAAGAAAACTCCATGTGATTTATCTATCCCTTTACTTAAATGTTTATATTTAGAACTATTTACAAGTGTTTACAATACATTTGTCAACTTACAGTAATTGTTTTATAATCTCCTTCTATAAAATTTCTTAGAGGAGTGAGGAAGTTTATAGCAGATGTTTGAATTAGTTCTCTATCTGCTGTTCCAATTCGCTTTTGTGTTTCTCCACATTTAATTAGTGCATTTCCTGTAAAGGAGAAGAGATGGTTGTTAAACAGTGATCCCTGTAGGTGGTTATGCAAATTTCTACAAGCACAAGAATTTAGGCCAACATTTTGAAGAATTACCAAATGCTAAACAAATAGCTTTTAAAGAAAAAGTTAGAACCAAGGCTGTTTTAATGAGAGTCACTAACTGGAAGTTCTGAAGGAACGAACATTCAGTGTTAGATCTTAATCTATCTGAATAGTTACAGCATTGTGGTAGTGGTACTACCTATGGAAATTCCATTTCGCATTTGCTAATGAAAGTTCCAATTGTTAGTATTAATCCAGAAGCAATTTCCCCCTTTTGACAGTTTGAATCACCCATCTGAGGTTTTTGCTAAATAGAAAAATGTTAACTGTTGAGAATGTTTTTTGCATTTAATGTAAACTCTGAAAGTCTACTTTTGAAGACACAGGTAGGATTTGTACTTTAATACAAAATGTTAGTAAATTTGATTCTGAAGAACAGTGTTATGAAAACAACTTCAGATAGACACCATGATCGGATGCTGCCAATGATCACACATTTCACTATTTAATTGGAATTTTTATTTAATTAAAAGAGGAAAGGGACTGGGGACCTTATCATTCAAAGTTTGTTTTGTATGCCCTTGAGGTATGGAACTTTTCAGTGCAAGTGCTGATCAATACCAATTTCCTACCAAAATTCATCCTTGCTCAACATATTAAGCATCATTCAAATGGTGTCATTGCAAGCTAATAGTGTAACGTTTATTTTTGCATCCTAGAATGAATTAAACAAGTTGCAATGGCTGTATACTTATAAGAAGTTACACACATATTGGTCTGAATAAGCTGAGTTTCATTTAGCTTGTTTTAAATAAAGACGAGCAAGCTTCAGGCCTGGTTAATACTTGGACAGCAAGCCACTGATGTTTTCAAGTGTCTTGTCGCTTCTCTGATTGTAAAGGTTGCCACTACTAAAGTTATACCCATACACTTTCTGTGAAAATCTATACTTGGATGCTTCCAACAAAAAGAGTAGGTTATCTTCTACTTTAACAGAAAATCCTATTACTTCTAGATGCAAAGATCTTTGATTAAATTCCTTGTGGAAATTCATCTCACAAAACAAGTTTTTTTTATTTACTTGCGGAGCTGCCTTGTGTTCTGAAATGAAAACTATCCGGCTTTGTAATGTGTATTTTGACAACAATATACCTACACATTAACTGTTGGTTAATTTTAACTGTTACCTATATTAAACTGATGGGTAGGTTTAAGAGAATATGAGAACTGGACTTCATGTTAAAACCCAGTCTCTAAAAATTTTCCTGGAAAATGCCAGAGATGCCATTATAGAGGAGTAGGTTTTTGAGGGAGTAAGAGAAAGGTATCCATGAATAAGTCTACTATAACTCTAATAATCCCTTGTAGAAAGTACCGTATATACTTGATCATAAGCCGGTTCGTTTATAAGCCGACCCCCCCAAGATGGATAAGTAAAAATGGAAATTCAGGGGTCAGCAAACTTTGGCTCCCGGGCCATCAGGATAAGCCGCTGGTGGGCCGAGATGATTTGTTTACCTTGAGCATCCGCAGGCACGGAGGTGAACCTAAGTAAACAAAGTGTCCTGGTGCGCCAGCTGCTAACCCTGACGGGCCGGGACAGCAACTGGTGGGGAAATTTTGGGGGGGGGGCGCGGGGTGAAGAAGCTGGGAGTCAGGGGAGTAACCCCTGTGACCACCCCCCACATGACCCCACCCCTAGCCTGGGACCCCCACATGACCCCACTCCTAGCCTGGGACCCCCCACGCTCTCCCCATCCCATCCCTTCCCACCTTATCTGGGGAGGGCCAGGGGAGGATGTCTCTGACCTGGCTGCAGCCTGCTCTGGGGGGTGGGGCCGAGCGGCACGGCTGCAGCCTGCCAACCCCAGAGCTACAGCTGCTTCAGAGGCTGGGGGGAGATCAGCGTGGCCAGAAGCGGAGAGACTCTGGCCCCGCCTCTTCCCTTCTGGCTCTGCTGCCTCTCCTTGATCCCTCTGTTGGGAGGGGCTGTGTCCCACCTCTCCCTCTCTATACCCGTTCATAAGCCGACTCCCTTCTCTGGTGCTTCCCTTTTTTACTAAAAAAATCTGGCTTATGAACAAGTATATACGGTAGTTTAAAAAAAAAAAAAAAAAAAAGAGAGAGTCAGGACTATGAAACTGCACTGAGATTTTAAACAAGAATTTAGTTGTTTCCAACAGCAATTTCTACTCTGCACACAGTACATATGTATTTCATATTTTTTTCAAAAAAATAAGCGTATTCAAAAGACAGGAACTGCATTTTTCCCTTGTGACTAGACATTCATAGGGAAACAAAATGTGAGCTATCTATTCAGGTAGTAAAGTTATGCATCCACTAGGGGGGTAGCGTTAGGGTTCCAACCGCAGCTACAACTAATGCTACCCTCATCTTCATTTTGGATTAAGACTTCAGAGCTTTAATATTCTCAAAGACGTACACTGAATACATAAATTTGTGCAGTCATTTTTTGAAATTTGAGTCATCTCCTTAGCTCAAACTTACCGTATGCTGTTCCTGGGCCAAACTCATTCCCTGCATCAATCATATACTGGCCTAGTAGTTCTGGGTTATTCATACGACTTGGTGCTTTGCGGTCCAGCTTCTCGTAGACAAATTCTTCTATTCTAGCATCTAAAAAAAGTGTTATTTGCTAATTTGAAGTGCAATTACTGTAAATCAAAGCAGTATTTTAAAAAATGTTCACTCATAGAAAAGCAACTTACTAATTCATTCACAGAATATCAAAGTATTAGGTAATTGAGGAAATCGGATAAAGTGATTGTCACCAATCGTGATATGTTAGTCTAAATATCCATCTGCTCTGTTTACAAGTATTTCTAGTATTATCCATGAAAATTCAATATAGGCTCGTGTAATAAAGCTAATTCATACCTTCTTACACATCACCAGTATTAGAGGTTGTGCAGGCCACATTATCCCCCAGTAACACTTGAGCCACATTGTCATTGAATGGTCATTAAATGCAGTTGCAGTTTCGACTGATTTCATCTGTAAGCTAGCGTAGACATAGCCTAGCACTTTATAACTTATGTTGCTCAGGGGTGTGAAAAAAACAACACCCCTGAGTGACATAAATTACACCAACAGAAGCACTGGTGTGGACAGCACTATGTTGGTGGGAGATGCTCTCCTGCAGACATAGCTATTGCCGCTTGTTGGGGGTGGTTTAATTATATCGATGGGAGAGCTCTCTCCCATCAGCATAGAGCTACTACATGGGAGATCTTACAGCGGCGCATCTGCATAAGTACAGCTGTGCCGGTGTAAGCTCTCTAAGGTAGACATGGCCTCAGTAAGCAGTTCTGAATTCACCAGGAACAGAACACAGCCTTCTTCCCTATAGCCACACTGATGTCTGTTTCCAAGAATACTTAGTAAAAACTCTGCCTCTAGAGTCAGTAGTAGATATGACTACTGGTAGGGAGTAAATATGTTGAGTATGAAGGACTTTAAAAAAAAAAAAAAAAAAAAAGGACACGAAGTCTAGAAGCCACACAAGTTATGCTCTCTTCAGCTTTCATTTCTTTAATATTTCAATCTCTTTAATGTGCTAGAGATCAGTTTGACACTGAGCCTTGGATGTGAATACACCTCAAACTTTGACTTGGCTAGCGTCACGATCTGAGTTTTGTAACTTTGGCCCATCTCTAATTTCATAAAAAGAGCACTTATGCTTACCACTGAAACGGTCATGCACTTGTCATACATCTGCCACAAGTTTCTGGTGAGCTAGATTAGCATTTTGGGGTAAGGACTATTGTATAGCACCAAGTATACTTTCCCTACATTAGTGGTTGTTTGTACCCTTTAACTGTAGCATAAACAAATCCGTTCACCCTGTTTACATATCCATTAATACTACTTAGAATCCAGCATCCTTCTATAGCAGAGCTTTTAGTTCCATTACTCATAGGAAAAAATGGCTGTGCTTGGATGGTGGAGAGAAGATATAAATGTCTTAAAGGTACCAAATAAAGCGTTTATGCAGAAAGCATTAAAATAACTTAATCTACTGTTTTAGAGAAAAGCAGATTAAGCTGAAGAGGGACAGCTAATATGAACGGAGTATTTTCAGATTAGATCAAAACTGAATACAATTCAGAGAACTGAAAATAAGGTTTTGCCAGCATAATTGAGATATTGCCATCCATTCATTATTTACACCCAGCCTGTAGTTAATGACTCAGATTTCTCTTTAAACGTTTAGTGAGACATTTTATAGGCTGTTTACTTTACTTTTTTCTATTTTAAAACCAGAAACCCAAATTATGTAAGTGTTTAACTTTATTTCCTGTATTATTTCAGGACAGAGGCTCAAAGCACTGTAATTGTATTATTTACAGTCTGAGTGAACCAGAGAGTTTAGATTTTAAGTGGTTAGACACATGTTTCAGGCCCTTAAGTTTGCTGATCAAGAGAGATCAGATACTGCATTGGAACCTAGACTTGAATCCTAGACTTAAAGTCAAGCCAGCCTCCCATAGCACTCCTGCCAAATACATGGCCCAACTGAGCTCAGAAGGGGAACCTGAAGCTGTTGCCTCCAGCATTACTGCTTCTCTGCTCCTAGCAGCAGTTCCAAGGACAAGGGAAAGAGACCAGCCCGTGGAATAAGGGCCCCACATTCCGTCCGTCAGCATTAGAGTGAGGTTAACCACTGGTGAAGGAGTTATGTGAGACTTGTCTCATTTCCAAGCATTGTGAATGCACAGCTCCTCCAGCAACTCAATAGAAGGGGAAGTAAGGAAGTGTTGCTTACTTTTAGAGTAGGGGAACATTAGTTCCAGCTACCAACTGTGATAAATGTGACTTGTTGCCAAATACACTCAAACCCTCCCCTACATATCTGAATCCCTACCATTTCAAAGGGGGGATGGAGGGGAAGAGGAAGAAAGAGGGGAGAGAAGAGGGCGAAAGGGGAGGGAAAGTTACTCAGCTTGGGCAGTCACATCTTTTCCAATACCATTAGTTTATCAGCCGTTCATCTACAGAGGTCAAATTCCCTGCAACCATCCTATAGCTGTAGGAAGCAAAGAACTTAACCCTCTGCAGCATCTACTCCTCCTCTTCCCCAAAGAAGAGAATGGAGCTAGCATTTTTGTTATAGGCCATTCTATTCATGTGGTTTCATAGAATTTGGCTTTTAATTATATTTTTATTCAAGGCCTGTGTGTCCAGCTGCTGCAGAATTTACTCTGGAATCCACCTCTTGCAACAAGTGTGCTCCATTTCAGCACCATTCACTTAAGAGAATTGTATCTATTTTTCGGGACGTCAGGAAAACTTTGAAGATGTGAAGCAAGCTTAAGTTGGAGGTCCGAGTATATAAACAGCTTGAAACAATAGCTCCGAGAGGCATGAACTGATACGCTCACCTCAACAGGTGAAGACCGAAACCCGAAGATGACAGTTTGCATCAATATTGTCAACTATTTCACTCCTGCTCATTTTAGTAGACGTATGTGTCTACAACCAGCTAATGTGCTTGTTCCACAAACCTAAACTGCCTTACTCCCTCCTGGATACCATGAGCCCCACTCACCTCTTTATGCAGCTGCCAAAACACTCAGCTTTACCTTTGATTTGTATTAAAGCATAGTTGCTTTCTAGAACCTAACTGGCATATCAAACTAAGTGTGGAACACCATAAAATTGATTTTTTTTTTATCAGAACAGTACCAGTTGTAACACTTAATTTCATGCTGAATCAATCAAAAACACCCATCTTTTAATTGAAGAGAATCTTACAGGATTTCCAGTTTGCCACACCAGAATGTCACAGAATTCAGGTATCTTGCAACAGAGTTTAGGTCCAGCTTCCCATGGAATACTGTGAAGATGTGGACAGCCTACAATTTATGATTTCTAGTAGGTACTATGAAGTTGTGAAAACTGCTGTATCACTGAATACCTCTTTGTAAAAATGGAATCCACCATGGGCGGACAGTGCTTGTGTACCCACCAAGCTAGGGAAAATGGAAAGCAGTTACCCTTAGTAACTGTACTTTGACCACACAATGGGTATGTTGAGGTTGGCTGAAGTTGGGGAAAACTAGTTCTCCAAACTCCTCAACAGCGAGCTGGGATTTGGAACAGCTGAACAGAAACCAACGTGGTGACGCTAACCTTTGAAACCTCTGAGGCATTGTGGGTCGGGGAAGACTCTCAGCCACACAGGAAGTTTTGGGCAGGAGAAGGGAAAAGATTGGGATGTTTTTGTAGCAGGGAGCCCTGGTACAGCTGCAGGACCAACCAAGGTTAAAGTGCTCCACCATTAGGAAAACAAGCCATGCACTGCAGGAGGAACATGGAAACCCACAGAGAACTCTGACCCTAGCCCAAAGAATGCTCTGGAGTGGTGAGCCAGGAAAATGCATGCAAGCTGTATTTTTGTACAGATCTGGGTACTTCTCATGCAATTAAAGAGAGTAAAGTCTGGGTTATGCCTATCACACTGAAGAGTTAACCCAAGCGTACAGAACAGTTTCCAGATGAACAGAGACTTTGACACAGCTTTTCTATTACTTTAAGATCAGCAGTTGCAGACTAAATCATAAAGTTGAAAAAAATCAAGGGGTTCTTGCTATAATTGTACATGGTACTGTGCATTAAGATGGAACCTTAGGCAGGGTGGATAAAAAAAAAAAATCAACTTTTTAAATAAAAAAGAAATTTGATTTGTTTAATGCACTCCCTTAAAAAAAAGTGTAGGTTGCCATAATTTCAAATATATTAAGGCCTAAACTCAGTATAATCTATTACAATTATTTAAATGAAATAAAAATATTGAAGCAGTATACCACTTCTGCTGTGAAATTTTTGGAGTCACTGAACTGGTGGAAGTCACTGGCTGAGCACCTGGAACCAGAGTCTGTTAAAGTGCTAAACCAGCTTTTGATGGCAGTAGCCACTTTTGTAGGTGCAGAGAGAATATTTTCTTTTCAATTTATTCAATTAGTTCAATTCAATGCCTAGTTAATTCAGAGTTGAGAAGCCAACTGAAAATTGAAAAAAAGAAAAAAAAAAAAAAGCAGGAAAGTTTTTCTTCTCTCCAATCTCTAAATAAAAACGAGGTGTGTGCAGATGAGAGCTAGTAGTACTGAAGTTTTGAAGAACAGTGACCATACACAATCAGTTCAATTCAATAACTACGGATAATACTTACTTTGTTTGTTAGGCCAGTGTCAAATGAAAACAGGTTTGATAAACTTTGTCTAGCACATTTAAGATTTTTTTTGTTACATAAAACAGTTTTAAAATTGGTTTGTGCATTTTTAATTGAATTCCAATTTCTATCCAAATATAGCTCAATGTAAATGAGTAAAAGTTAGTCTAGCAAATTAAGGCATTAGTCAATTTTAACTTAAAAACGTAAATGTTAAGATTATGAATAAATGTATGCAAAGCTATATAGTTGCTTAAATGTTTATAGATATTGTTTTCTCTGGTTAGGAAAAAGCACCAAATTTAGTGTAAAGGCTATATTTAATTGAAAAAAAAAAAAATCAATGTTTTAATCGTTACCAACCAATGAGAATCAACCTGTCTTTAGGAAAATGACTGAAGAGTACAAATGTAAAGTAAAGTATTTAAATCAAGGTTTCCTGCTTGATGATTAAATGATGATTTAACAAACAAAAAAAGAAAAACTGTGGTTTACATCAACCCACCCCAAAAGACATTAAAAACAGTTTATACATTTTAATACATGTTAGTTAATGAGAATCATATGACCCACTAATAAAAAAAAAAATCTAAAAGAGGAAATGAAGATTATAATCAATTGAAACTATAGGGGGAATTCAGATAGAATATAACTCAAGAAAATAATTCAAGTAGAAATTGGCCAGGATATTAGGTTTACAACTTGGAGTAAAGCCAATAGTTTGCAATGAAAAGCTTAGTTGATGAATTTAGCCTTATTCTGTGAGCAGATTTGAATTTATTCACTTTAAGGATTTACTGCCAATATTTGACGTTTGAGCTCTGTTGCTTGTGTGTGACCTATCAGCTAAGGATGATGATCTTGTTTATTTTCCAACTGAATAAGAACACAAGCACTTTTGGTTTCCACAAATACATATGAAAACTTGAAGTTTTGTGAACATTTCCCCAGTAAACCACCACTCAAATATTTGTGAAAAACAAACCAGAAGGGCAATTAGCATGGCCAGAACAGATTTGTTACAAAACTCAGAAGTATGCTGGCATTGTTCACCAAGGTCTAATCAAAACTCTTTTTTGTAAAGAGTCACTAAAGGTAACATGACAAGTGATCAGAACCCCAGTTCCTATTCTCAAAGAAAAATATCAAGCAGCATCATGCCCCTAATACTATGGTGGAGAAGCAACACAATACAGACTGAGGGAAAAGCGACACCTATTAAATAATCAACATATCTTCCCTAGCATTTTGTTTTCCTTTGGGCTAGGAGGAATTCTCTCATCTTAGTACTGATGAAGACAGACCCTGCATAGCTTAAATAGACTCTGATCCTGTCAGATCTCAAGATGTTTTGAGACAACCCACACGCAATCGTTGTTCTGTTATAGATTCCAGTTGCCGTTTTATGCAGTCAAGTCTTTGCATTGGAATTAAGAGTTAATTTGTTGCATTGTATCAAAAAAGCATTGTACATCTTGTACATGCAAGAGAAGTTTTAAACAGGAACAATGAACTGCAGTGTGTATAAACATGCAGCAGTGACTCTGCCAAATACACACACACAAATAGACAAGCTTGTTAGCACTAAAGTATCGATGAAAAACCCAACATGTTTCTTACTTGGGTTTGGCTGCAATAAAACTTCTGTCTGTTTCATAATTTTTTCTGTCCACAATTTAGTACATTCTGCTTTGCTGAGGAGGTTCTCCAAGTGAGCATCCAGTTCAGTCTTCTCTGCTTGACCAAGTTTTTCTTCGGTAAACTATTGGTTAAAGAGAGCTAGATTAGCAATACTAGTCTGGTCAGCACAAACAGCCGCGTGTAATGTTAGCCTTTATCTAATTAGGTTTTATTTTATGTCTAAGCTTTTTGAAGACTGACACTTTACTCAGTCTTCAGCAACTAAGCCCTACTAATATCACCGAAAAATAGTTTTAAATGAAATGAAGATACCTTTGAAAGCTAGCAAATGTGCATTTGAATTTGCAAGTTCATAGTTTGAGATTTCAAATTCTTACTGAAATAAATTAAAACATACTATTCATTTCAACTGGTGTTTAAGTCACCATAATAAGATTTTAGTTTTAACATGGGGAAATTTCGTGCTCATAAAAGAGCACATAGCATCTTTGTCTGGATCCAGAGACAGGTATGCTTTCCCAAACAGCTTTATTATTACACCTCAGTCCTCACTTGCAAACCTGGTGCCCATCACAAGCAGATATTTAAGTCTAGGCAACCAGCAGCCATTTTAAGTTGAGTTTTAGTATTCCAGTTAAAGAAAATTGCACACTAGTGGGTCTGGGTCTTGTTCTAACCCCTGAACTAATTTAGTGTTTTCACCTCCATCTCCAATGTTAGAATATGTACTCATCTGACAACCCCGTTCAGGTTGGGCATTTTCAGGGAAGGAAACCTGGCTAGGCAATTAAATCCCTAGCAAGTTTACAATTTAACATAACCAGACTAAAAGTACAGGAACTCCTCACTTAAAGTTGTCCTGGTTAACGTTGTTTCGTTGCTGATCAATTAGGGAACATGCTCGTTTAAAGTTGTGCAATGCTCCCTTCTAACGTCGTTTGGCAGCCACCTGCTTTGTCCACTGCTTGCAGGAAGAGCAGCCCGTTGCAGCTAGCTGGTGGGGGCTTGGAACCTATCAGCTAGCTATCGGCAGCCCCCCCATCAGCTCCCCGCTCTCCTAAGTTCCCTGTGCTGCAGCCGCCCAGCAGGCTATCAACAGGTTATCAATCGGCAGTTCAGCTGTCTCTCCCCCCACTGCCATGTGCTGCTCCTGCCCTCTGCCTTGGAGCTGCTCCCAGAGACTCCTGCTTGCTGTGAGGGACGGAGGGGCTGCGGGGGGGGGGCTAATGTCAGGGTGTCCCCCTCCCCCCTGCTCCTGCACCCCGCTTACCCCTTCTCCATATAGAGAAGGGAGGGGACACGGAGGGAGAGAGACAGAGAGAGCTTGGGGCAGCAGCTGCTGCCTCAACTTCTTGATCCACATAAAAAGACAATGCACTTAAGAGTGGGTCAGCTTACTTAAAGGGGCAGTGTGCATCTCTCTCTCTCTCCCCCCCCCACAAGGTGTGGGTCTGTCTTTGTCTGCTATGCTGTCTCCCCTCCCTCCTGTTTGTGCTGCCTTGATGAGAGGCTACATTAACAACGTGTTAACCCTTGAGGGCTCAGCCCAGTGCTAGTTCATCATTTAGCAGCAAGGCATTCCCTGGGAAATATCCCTCCCTCTTCCACCCTCTAACTTCACCATCTCAACCAAGCTTCACAATCATCATAGCTGTGAACAGTATTAAATTGTTTGTTTAAAGTGTATACTATGTGTATATCTATATAATATATAGCTTTTTGTCTGGTGAAAAAAATTTCCCTGGAACCTAACCCCCCTCCACTCCCCATTTACATTAATTCTTATGGGGAAATTGGATTCGCCTAACATTGTTTCGCTTAAAGTCGCATTTTTCAGGAACATAACTACAATGTTAAGCAAGGAGTTACTGTATTCTGACTGCAAAGCTTCATTTGTAGTGACCTCAACATTCTCTGCAGTAAGCTGTACATGATAACCAAAAGCAAAACTAACTGGAAAAGGAATCTGATTGAACAATCTTGTTTCTCTTTCCATTATGCAGAGTGAAAAAAGGTAACTTGGTAGTGCCTCCTTTTCAAGGCTGGACATATGTTCAGCTTCCCCGGGGTTCCACATCAATGCAAGGAGCTGCACAAACATTGTCTGTGGTCTTATTTTATAGGCATATTAATATTGTTCTGCTTTCTAATGTTTATAAAAATAATTTCAAAACTGCTACATTGCAGTATGTTTGCTAAAATTAATGTTTGATTAAATGAAGTTTTCCACAACAGAAATAAAGTAAGGCGGATAGCAAAAGAATAAGGAGTTAATAGGAAGAGTAACAGCATGCACCGTTCCCTTTTAATGGTGAAAATTAGAATATAGATGGAGACCCCAAATTTGCCAATCAAGACAGTTCCTTATTGAATCAGTTCAAAAACAGATCCTCATCCATCAAGCAGATGGAAGTTTATAAAAACATTAAGGTTTGGCTTATAAAACATGTAGCTCTTGGTTATGAACTAAGGCCAAATCTACCCTACAAACTGTTGCCAGCATAGCTATGTAGGTCAGGGGTGTGATTTGTGACCAACATACCTGTGCTGGCAAAGCAGTCCTAGTATGGAAACTGCTTTTGCTGGTAGAGTTTTAGCCTAGATTAGCTATACCATCAAAAGTACAGTTTATACTGACCGTAGTATCTGGATGAGACTGGTGCAGAGCTAACTGGCTAAAACTAATCCAAATAAGGTTGAGGTGAAATTACCTGGCTGGAAGAAGCAACCCAGAGACTGCAAGAATATTGGCTTGTTTAACTGAGTGTGCATCTCCACCATTTGTTTGTCAGATTCACAACACAGGGGTCCGTTTAGACTCTCAGCTGATACCAGAAGATGTGGCTTGCTCAGCTTTTATTATTTACATAAAGCTAGGAGGCTGCAACCATTCATTTTGGTATGCGAACCTCACAACTATCATCCCTGCCTTTGTCACCTCAAGATAAAACTACTCCAATGCATTCTGTGGGGCAACATTTTAAAAGTTTCCAGAAACTGAGGCTAGTGAAGAATGCAGCTGCCCGCTTGGTAGTTGGGATGTCTTGCCACGATTCTCAGCGGCTGTCTGTGGGTTTCCAATTTACAATATTGGTTTTGACCAATAAAGTCCAGAATGGCAGAGAACCAATGGGAGAGTGTGCCATACCACAGAGCATCAAAACCGCTCAAGATTAAGTGCCCACTAGCATAAGAAAGAAGACATTGCTGGCTAGGCGTTCTCTATGAGGGACACTTCCCTCTCCCTGATCTGTAAGAACCCAAATATCTGAAGGGCATCCTGTAAAGTCAACCTGCCACCATCACAGCAGCATCTGAGAGAGGGGAACTTAAAAAGTGTGGAATTGCTGGAGCAAGGATATTTGAATTTCTAATTGCTGCCTGGTGGGTGCTGTACATTAATTATGTTTAGCTATCCATTTTGCTGTATTTTTAATTATGGTCAAGGGTGCATAGAACATATGGATATATTAGTGTTTTAAACAAATGCAATACTTCCATGTTTTAAATAATTAAACTCAGTTTCTTTTTCATCATTTGTGTTTACTTTTTCATCATACTGAGAAACCGGAATAAGATTGGTTAGTTTCTCTTTCTAGTTCATAACCTTTAGTGTAAAGAACTTTAGGGTACAGAAACTGAAGTTTTATAGACATTAAGACATTTCTAGTTCTGTTGTGTTCTTAGATTGAAAGCTCCTGAGGTAGGGAAAGTGCATTTACAAGCACCATAACTTGTGTGATGACTAAGTGACATTCACCACAGTTTTACTTTTTAGGGTTAACTAATTTCAATAAGTTACACTGTCATTTTTGATACAGCATCCTCTAAGTCATTCGTCTTACAAATGAAGAACTTTTCTGTTGTCCTAATGATGTCTGTATGAGCCTTCCAAGTAACAGAGAAGCTGATTTTACTATTCACCCTGCATTTACACAAAGTGGTATCAAGTACAGTTTCAATTGAGAGAAAAGACTTAAGCACATTAATTTTGAATGTTATTTGCAATGTAGTAACATTTTTAGACAGAAATGATTGTCGTATTGATGTTCCCCAAAGTCAATGCCATACTACTGGCACTCTAGTTCTCCCCAAAGTGGCGAAAGCTACCTTAAACTCTAAATTGGAAATGGCTTTGTTTCATATCCTCTTCATGATTTATGTATTTAATATTCAAAACTGAAAAGGTAAAGGAGGCAGTGTCCTGCACCCTGAAGATTTGCCTTAAACTTTTAAGGGATAGTTAGCACATGGCTGCTCCAAAAAAGGCAGATGCTGTTACATTTTAATAAAAGAAAGATAAGATTTTTGTAGAGCTCTGTTCAGAGTAGAAAATTAGACTGCTTTCTAGGACACAGTAACATATGGTTCAATATGGCAATGCCTACCAGTGCGGGATCTAGTCCAGTAGCCTATTAAACCAAATAACAAAAGCAGCTTGTTTTTAATAGGGACAATTTATTTAAGGGAAAAATTGGCTTTTTCCACATGGGAACAACTCAGGCTACCCTTCTGCATACCTTGGTGTTACAGAGCTGTTCAGAGGCAAAAGGCCACGTTAGTGAGGTCCTGAAACACAGCCACTACTACCTTCCCCAACTCCAACAGAGGCCACGCAACAAGAGGTACAGCTTCTGCTGTATGGCCCCAGGAGGAGGGGAAGACTGATCCATTCTTGCCTGGCTTTTGATAGAGAGCATATTAATTGTGGGAGCTGTTTGGGAGAAAGGTCTCTGGAATCTTCCCCACCGTTGCTGTTCAGGTTAGTTTGAGATTCCATTTTCCCCAAAGACCAGGGACATCTAGACAGCTTCCTTCTTGCTCCATGAATGACAATCAAGATGAGGATCAGAAAGAACTCTTCCACCCCACAAAGACTTCCTTTTGTTCCCAGAAAGCAGAACAAGGGTGATGACAGCTAGGAAGCTTCACTTCTATGAAGTTGTCCCTTTAAGGGTCCTCCCCACCCAGAGAGACACAACCTCCTTCTAAGCATCTATGGAGGCAACAGCTTCCCTCTAAGTCATTCCACAGAATAATAGCTGGGGAGTGGAGTGGGCAGTGATGGGGAAGATGAGCACTGGGCAACTACATCTGCTGAAGATGAAGCATTCTCCACTGAATGTAAATGCAAGGTACAATTTTCAAAAGCACCCAATTGAATAGGGCTTGGGTACTCTTGAAAATGTTATGCACCTCCAGCAACTTCCTCAGGAACACTAAGCTAGAGCAAGCACTTAGAAGTTATTTTCCTACAACTATATTATATTGCTTCACATTGTGTTTTGTAAATCTTGTTTTGAAATAAAGATGTTTTTACATTTAGAGACAATTTCTACGGCTGCTTATACTCCAAACTACCAAGCCATCTGAACATTAGAGCACAAGAAGAGTTTAACACAAATCACAGAGAAGTGCTAGTTATTTGCTGCCACACACAGAAGGAGTATAGCACTGTATTTGCAGTTCCTACGTAGATTCATAGATTCTAGGACTGGAAGGGACCTCGAGAGGTCATCGAGTCCAGTCCCCTGCCCGCATGGCAGGACCAAATACTGTCTAGACCATCCCTGATAGACATTTATCTAACCGACTCTTAAATATCTCCAGAGATGGAGATTCCACAACCTCCCTAGGCAATTTATTCCAGTGTTTAACCACCCTGACAGTTAGGAACTTTTTCCTAATGTCCAACCTAGACCTCCCTTGCTGCAGTTTAAGCCCATTGCTTCTTGTTCTATCCTTAGAGGCTAAGGTGAAAAAGTTTTCTCCCTCCTCCTCATGACACCCTTTTAGATACCTGAAAACTGCTATCATGTCCCCTCTCAGTCTTCTCTTTTCCAAACTAAACAAACCCAATTCTTTCAGCCTTCCTTCATAATCATTCTCGTTGCTCTTCTCTAGACCCCCTCCAATTTCTCCACATCTTTCTTGAAATGCAGTGCCCAGAACTGGACACAATACTCCAGCTGAGGCCTAACCAGAGCAGAGTAGAGCGGAAGAAGATAGTGGCTTATAGAATTTAAAATCTAGAGAGAAAAGATGGGGGGGAGGGGGAAGTAGTGGTATACAACATACAAGCAGTGTGACACAGGCAACAAGAACCTGCTTTTTTGTATTAAGCTTATTGTATTCTTTGGGCAGCAGTTGATGTAGCAACACACACTTGCACATTTCCACTGAGGCTTGTCTACATTAACGTTTTAACCTCTGATGTAGCTACACTGGTGAAAACCAATAACGTAGATGGTAGTGCACTGGTTGTAAGCCATGACTCTCAGCAGTGCAGCTTTACCCCTACTTTAACCCAGGGTTGATGGCAAAAGATCTACAGTAGGCTTAAGTGTTAAGTTGATTTACATGCAAAAAAGGAATCAAGATATTAAAAAGTCACAAGATTTACATCACAAGATCTTACAATGCAAGGAAAACTGTGCCTCTTTTTTCCCCGTTCACAGAGTAAAGACAGAATAAGCCACTACATAATCAAGGGGATGAAAAAAAAAAAAAAAAAAAGTCTGGGAAGTATGGAGACACCCCAAAGACCTGGAAGAGGATAGAAAAGAGAAAGAAATGTGCTAGAAGAGCCCACAAAGATCCAGCCCACAAAGAAGCCATACCAGCTTTAAGATTGTTTTAATGGCACCGATTGTTCACTAAGCTGGGTCTTCTGTTACGTTTCTATCTCACCTCTACAAACCATCCCACTGATCCACATGGTTCCTTCTATAATGTGAAGATTTAGAACAGTACTATTTTCTCAGGCTCATGGCTAGATTCTGGCCAGATATTAAAGTATTCTTTTTTGCATCATAAAATTTTAAGTCCAAAGCCTGATTGTGACTCACCAAAATATTATGACACCCCCAAAATGAGTTCTCCTTGGGAGTCTGATACCTGAAAAGTTTTGCTGTGGGAGTGATTACATAACACAAGATCAGAGGCATATGCCCCCCTCCCCCCCACAGGACTAAGGAACAGGAGCCAGTTTCACTTTTTTTAATGCTAAGGACACTGTGTAAGAGTAGTTTGGAGACAGACAGAAGACTGCTAAGAGAGTTTTTTGACATAATATCAAAGTCCACCAGCATCTCCTTAGCGAGAGACTGAATGGTTAAAAAAGATGTACAGACAGGTTCATAGCCAGGCCAGTTGCTTAAGGTACATCACCCAAGTTCATTTGCTTCAGATGACAATTTATTTTTTTACTCACTAATGGGAATTTATCTTCATATTTCAGACCCCCAAACGGTTAACAGATCCTGTGTCGATACACTGTACAACACTGTTGTAAGACCCAGCTGCACTATCTAGCTAGAGTACTTACTGTACATGCCCAGCCCCATAGCATCCGAACTCCTCCTTCCCTTCCCTCCCATGCCTGCGGGTTGCGGTTTCCCGTCTCCCCTTCGCAAGGCCCTGTAGCGCCGAAGGGCGCGGCGTGAACACACATGGAAGAAGAAAGGGCTCACACCTGAGGCGGGAGGGGAAGGAAGGAGGAGCGGGTTTTTAAACAGGGCGTCTCGATCTGTAACCGGAGCGGACTGCACCAGCTCTGCTGGAGAACTGGCATCAGCCGCAGCTTATTGTACTACCTGGGAGGCGAGACAAGAGGCGCCGTCGCCTCACACCCCCGTTCTCCCCACAGCTCGGGGCGCCCGGTCCGAACTCACAGCCCGGCTCAGACGCTGTCAGCGCCCCGCCCCCCAGCAGGGACAGGGGCGCACAGCCCGGGTTACAGTGGCCCAGGCCGGCCTGTGACACACCCCGCCGCCAACGGCCGCCCCGGCGGGCGGGGACTGGCCTAGGGCTCGGCTCAGGAGCCAGGCGCCGACCGAGCGCGGACCAACGCCCCAGCCGCCGGGCCCCACCGCGGCCACCCAGCACCAGGCCGCAGCCTCCAGCGCCGCCGCCACAGGCACTGCCCGGGCCCGACCCGCTGCCCGTGCCGCGGCGGATGGACTCGGCTCCCGCCGGCTGCCGGTACCTGCACGGCGCGGCTCAGGAAGGTGCCCGCATCGGCAGCGAACTTCTTCACATTGAAGTCCATGATGTTCATCCCCGGGGGGGCTGAGTCAGCCCCGACACCAGCTGCCGCTGCCTTTCCTCGGGGGAGGCGTCGGGCGCTGCCTGCCCCGGCCCGGCTCTGAGGAACCCGGCAGCCGATTGGGCGGAGCGCGCGGCGTCAGGGCTAGGGCGCCGCCTGCGTTACCGCCCCCTGCCCTGAGGCGCTGGGACAGACAGAGGCCTTAAAGGGGCCCGCACAGCCCGCCCTGCCTCAGGGGGTCCGGGTAGGGGCGGGGATCCGCCCTGGGATCCACCTCGGGCGATCGGGGGCAGAGGGTGATGGGGGATCCGCCCTGGGATCATCCTCAGCAGGACTGGGGCTAGGAAGATGTATACGTGGAGAATAAGGATTATACGCAATCCTGATTGGAGAATCTGGTTGTTTGGAGGGTCACAGGTGGATTTTGTTTCAGTTTCATCCCCATCACCTCTCAGAGATCATCCAGATTTCACCCGTTCAGATGACTTGCGGTGCGCTAAAATGTGCTATAACTAAGGTGAGAGGCAAAGTGGGTGAGTTAATATTGTTTATTGGACCAACTTCTGTTGATGAAAGAGACAAGCTTTTGAGCTCCACAGAGGCATATCCTCTCTGAATGGGAGAGATTAACTCCCCACTTTGCAAAATCCACTGTTTTATATTGGTCAAATCTTGTTGTTTGTCTTCCAGGAGAGTAGAATCAGGATAATTCATGACAAGGTAGATTGGGAAAGGCCAAGAAAAAGACTACAGAAAACAGTCCCATTTGTATACATAATGCAATTTATTTATTTACATACCTATAAATCTCCATACACTCTAAGTGCCTTTAATGTAACTTAAAATACATTAATATCCAAATATAACTAAAGTGCAGGCATTAATATAATATAAATATAACTCACTAACAACAAACCAAAAAATTACAAGCTCAAATTACTCTCCCATTTAAATCATTTCCAACTATTAAAATCCCGTCCCCCACCACCTTCTGACAATTTATATATGCTGGGGAAACAAATATGAGATTTGCTCATATAGATTAGTTTGGTGTTGACCATTATAGGATGTGACATGTTGCATAAACAACAAATTGTTATTTTTAGTTGGAAAATAATTTGGTAAATGTTTCACGTAAACCACACCACAGCAGCAGTAATTACTGGTAAAACTGTTTTGCCTATGGACAGGGAGATTCTAGGGTACTAGGATAGGAAGTAAATTCCAGGAAGAGGAAGTAACCAAAACAATCAACTCAATCTTGTTTACATTCTTCTACAATGGGATTCTAGGAAGGGGCGGAGGAAAAAAAAAAACCCAACAAACTTTCAGCAAAGTTGCCATTGTGAAAAATAGTTCTTGATAAAGACAGGGCCTGAAAGCTGCTGAGTATGTATGCACTTGCTCTGCTTGAGGGCATTTTACCATTCACCTTTTACTTTAGCAAATGTATGTATCTTTGCTGATTGAACGCTGCTTTCAAGCCCTTTTTCTACTGTTGATTTATCTCCATTTTGCTGAAACTATTTTTTGTAATATAACGTGTCATTGTTTTTCAAACCTCAGAGGAGGCAGCATGTTCCTGTAGAGACTATAGTGTAGTGAGAGTGAGAGGAGCAGGGTTTTATTCCTAGTGCTGTCACTCTGAGACTTTCTGAAAGTCAGTTAGGCTAAAGTTCTCAAACTTGAGTACATAGATAAAAGTGGCCCTACTTTCAGGAGTTGAGTCCCTATAGTTGCCATTGATCAAATGGGAGTTGTGGTTGCTCATTGCCTCTACAGATCAGGCCACTTATGTCTCTAAATATGGCTTTAATAGCTAATTTTAAGTAACAGACAGTGTTTAAAAGTAGGGTTGCCATTTTTCTAATCCCTGAAACCTGAACACCCCTGCCCCACCACTTCCCCCCAAAGCCCCGGATCTTCCTCTGAGGTCCCACCCCTGCCCCACCTGTCCACCCACCCCACCGTTGCTCACTCCCCCATCCCCTGGGACTCACCTTCCGCCTGTAGAACTGGGCTGGGAGAAGCCTGCCCCTCTGCCCCATCAGGGCACAGCGGGGCATGGCAGGGGTCAGTCCCTGGAGTGATGGGATGGGGAAATTGGGGCACAGCAGGACGGGGGGGGGGGAGTCTGTGCCTGGAACGAGGGGCTGGGGTGGGAAATCGGGGCACAATGGGGTGGAGGGAGGCAGACAAGTTATACCCCCTTCCCCCGGATGGCACTGGTACCCATAGATGCTGGAACTAGGGGTGTGGGGAGGTGCTGCAGCACCCCCTGGCTTGAAGTGGTTTCCATCATATCCAGGGTTTACAGTTTGATTCAATGGCTCTCAGCACCCCCACTATACAAATTGTTCCAGCATCCCTTCCAGTACCTACTTTGATGACTCCGGGAGCCAGCCAGTTCTCTCCATCAGGCTGGGGGATGGGAAGAGGGGCAGCTGCTAAGCAGGGCTGCTCCTCCAGGCTCCAGCAGCAGCTGCTGCTCTTCCCACACCCCCACCCCATGGCAGAGGCCAGTTACTGCAGGTAACCAGACTTGAAGCCCTGGTATACACTACGAGTTTGTCAAATTTAGCAGTGTTAGATCGATTTAACCCTGCACCCGTCCACACGACGAAGCCATTTTTGTCGACTTAAAGGGCTCTTAAAATCGATTTCTGTACTCCTCCCCGACGAGGGGATTAGCGCTAAAATCGACCCTGCTGGGTCGAATTCGGGGTAGTGTGGACGCAATTCGACAGTATTGGCCTCCGGGAGCTATCCCAGAGTGCTCCATTGTGACCGCTCTGGAAAGCACTCTCAGCTCAGATGCACTGGCCAGGTAGACAGGAAAAGCCCCGCAAACTTTTGAATTTCATTTCCTGTTTGGCCAGCGTAGCGAGCTGATCAGTACAGATGACCATGCAGAGCTCATCAGCACAGGTGACCATGGAGTCCCAGAATCGCAAAAGAACTCCAGCATAGACCGAAAGGAAGGTACTGCATCTGATCACTGTATGGGGAGACGAATCCGTGCTATCCGAACTCCGTTCCAAAAGACAAAATGCCGGAATATTTGAAAAAATCTCCAAGGCATGAAGGACAGAGGTTATAACAGGGACCCGCAGCTGTGTCACGTGAAGCCTACCAAAGAACCAGAGAGGCAAACGGCTGCTCCGGGTCAGAGCCCCAGACATGCTGCTTCTATGATGAGCTGCATGCCATTCTAGGGGATGGCCCTACAACTATCCCACCCCTGTGCTTCCCTCCTCTCCCACCCCCTCCTGGGCTACCTTGGCAGTTATCACCCCGTTTGTGTGACGAATTAATAAAGAATGCATGAATTTGAAACAACAGTGACTTTATTGCCTCTGCAAGCGGAGATCAAAGGGGGGAGGAGAGGGTGGTTGGCTTACAGGGAAGTAGAGTGAACCAAGGGGGCGGGTTTTCATCAAGGAGAAACAAACAGAACTTTCACACCGTAGCCTGGCCAGTCATGAAACTGGTTTTCAAAGCTTCTCTGATGCACAGCGCACCCTGCTGTGCTCTTCTAACCACCCTGGTGTCTGGCTGTGCATAATCAGTGGCCAGGCGATTTGCCTCAACCTCCCACCCTGCCATAAACTTCTCCCCCCTTACTCTCACATATATTGTGGAGCACACAGCAATAACGATGGGAATACTGGTTTCGCTGAGGTCTAACCGAGTCAGTAAACTGCGCCAGCGAGCTTTTAAACGTCCAAAGGCACATTCTATCACCATTATGCACTTGCTCAGCCTATAGCTGAACTGCTCCTTACTACTGGCCAGGCTTCATGAGCCATGGAAGCAAGGGGTAGGCTGGGGTAGGTGCGACCACGTGGTGCTGCCGACTGGGAGAGCAGCCTGAGGCAGAAGCCTCCAGCTGGCATGATATTCCAGGCAGGACTGAATCTCCATTAGATGAAACTTAAAGAAGAGAATGACCTGGAGTCATCCCCATTTTTGTCCAGGCGCCCCCGACCAACCTCACTGAGGCCGGTCAGGAGCACCCATGTTTGCCCAGGCGCCCCCGACCAACCTAACTGAGGTTGGCCATGAGCACCCAAGGGACGACGATGACGGCTAGCAGTCGTATTGTACTGTCTGCAAGGCAAGGGGATGCTGCTGTGTAGCACTGCAGTACCGTGTCTGCCAGCAGCACCGAGGAGATATATAGTGACAGTGAGCTGAGCGGGCTCCATGCTTGCCGTGGTATGTCGTCTGCATGGGTAACCCAGGAAAAAAGGCGAGAAACGATTTTTTGCCATTTTTTTCACGGAGGGAGGGAGAGAGGGAGGGGGGCCTGATGACATGTACCCAGAACTATCCGCGACAATGTTTTTGCCCCATCAGGAATTGGGAGCTCAACCCAGAATTCCAATGGGCTGCGGAGACTGCAGGAACTGTGGGATAGCTACCACAGTGCAATGCTCCAAAAGTCGACACTAGCCTCGGTACTGTGGACGCACACCGCCGACTTAATGCGCTTAGTGGGGGGACACACAATCGACTGTATCAAATCGATTTCTAAAAAATCGACTTCTATTAAATCGACCTAATTTGGTAGTGTAGACATATCCTTAGTGTCTGACAGTTTCCCTTTTCAATCGGACATTCTGGTCGAAATCCGGACACCTGGCAACCCTGTTTGAAAAACTGGGCTTTAAATGCTCAGGCAAATGGGGGTTGAAAGTAACTAAGCTCTATGGATGGAAATCAGTACAGATTAAAGCTAGTCCCTTGTTATCAGCACAGTATTCGAGTCCTCCTTCTTCCCTACTCCCTGCACTTAACTTCTCCAAGAAGAAACTGATCTTCCTGAAATTTTGCATTTCTTGTCTCATCCCAGAATAGAGTTTTTCTGGGAAGTTTGATTAAAAAAAAAAAATCAGACAAAGAGTTTTAAAGCTATGGTATTTTGAAAACTTCCCTAACATTCACTTTTCAAAACTTTTTTGTCCACATCCAAAATGGCTTGGCTGATAAACTCAAAATTTGTTTTGTTGGCCTTGGTCAGGAGAGGTGCAAGACGGTTACTCACCTTTGTAACTGTTGTTCTTCGAGATGTGTTGCTCATATCCATTCCAATTAGGTGTGCGCGCGCGCCGCGTGCACGATCGTCGGAGAAATTTTCTACCCTAGCAACACCCGGTGGGTCGGCTGTGGAGCCCCCTGGAGTGGCGCCTTCATGGCGCTGGATATATACCCCAGCCGACCCAGCGCCCCCTCAGTTCCTTCTTGCCGGCTACTCCGACAGTGGGGAAGGAGGGCGGGTTTGGAATGGATATGAGCAACACATCTCGAAGAACAACAGTTACAAAGGTGAGTAACCGTCTTTTCTTCTTCGAGTGCTTGCTCATATCGATTCCAATTAGGTGACTCCCAAGCCTTACCTAGGCGGTGGGGTCGGAGTGAGACATTGCCGTGTGCAGAACCGCTGATCCGAATGCAGCATCGTCTCTGGATTGCTGTACTAGCGCATAGTGAGCGGCGAAGGTGTGTACTGACGACCAAACTGCAGCTCTACAAATGTCCTGGATCGGGACTTGAGCCAGGAAGGCAGTCGAGGAGGCCTGGGCCCTCGTGGAGTGAGCGGTGAGGCGCGGCGTCGGGACACCGGCGAGGTCGTAGCAAGCACGAATGCAGGACGTGATCCAAGAGGAGAGACGTTGGGAGGAGACCGGTAGGCCCTTCATGCAGTCGGCTACTGCAACGAAAAGTTGCGTCGTCTTTCGAAATGATTTTGTACGTTCAATATAGAAAGCAAGGGCCCTGCGCACGTCCAAGGAGTGCAAACGCTGGTCATGACGCGTGGCATGCGGTTTAGGATGGAAGACTGGTAGGAATATATCCTGGTTCACATGAAAAGCGGATACCACCTTGGGAAGAAAGGCAGGGTGGGGGCGAAGCTGCACCTTGTCTTTATGAAAGACTGTATACGGAGGCTCAGACGTGAGCGCCCTGAGTTCAGAAACACGCCTTGCTGACGTGATGGCAACAAGGAAGGCTGTCTTCCAAGATAGGTAAAGGAGCGAGCAGGTAGCCAACGGCTCAAATGGGGGTCCTGTGAGCTTGGAGAGGACCAGATTAAGATCCCACGCCGGAACAGGTTGGTGTTGCTGTGGGTAAAGGCGGTCTAAGCCCTTGAGGAATCTGACGACCATCGGGTTAGAGAAGAACGAGGAAGCGTGTTCTCCTGGGTGGAACGCCGATATAGTGGCCAGGTGAACCCTGACTGAAGATATCGCCAATCCCTGCTGTCTCAGGGACAGGAGATACTCGAGTATGAGGGGAATAGACGCCTGCAAGGGGGGCGTGGCTCGCTGTCCGCACCAACAGGAGAACCGCTTCCACTTGGCTAAGTAGGTGGTCCGTGTAGAGGGCTTTCTACTTCCCAGCAGAATCTGTTGTACAGGGTGTGAGCATCGTAGCTCTGTCCGATTCAGTCATGGAGCATCTACGCTGTAAGGTGGAGCGATTGCAGGTCGGGGTGACACAATCGACCGTGGTCCTGGGAGATCAAGTCCGGGCACCAGGGCAGCGTGATCGGAGTTTGAATCGATAGCTCCAGAAGCGTGGTGTACCAGTGCTGCCTTGGCCAAGCTGGAGTGACTAGAATCATACGCGCCTGGTCTCTGCGTAGCTTGAGAAGTACCTTGTGGACCAGTGGGAATGGAGGGAAAGCGTAGAACAGCTGGTCCTTCCATGTTAGAAGGAAGGCGTCGGACAGGGAGCCCGGAGAACGCCCTTGTAGGAAGCAGAACGCGTGGCACTTCCTGTTGGCTCGAGATGCGAACAGGTCGACCTGGGGAAATCCCCACCTTTGGAAGACGGAATAGATGACGTCCGGGCGAATCGACCACTCGTGCGTCTGGAAGGATCTGCTGAGACGGTCCGCCAGAGTGTTCTGGACTCCAGGGAGGAACGATGCCATGAGATGTATCGAGTGGGCAATGCAGAACTCCCACAGGCGAATGGCCTCTTGGCATAGGGGAGACGACCGGGCTCCTCCTTGCTTGTTGATGTAGAACATGGCCGTGGTGTTGTCTGTGAGGAATAAGATGCAGCGGCCATGCAGGAGACCGAGAAATGCCTGACAGGCTAGACGCACCGCCATCAGCTCCCGAACATTGATGTGCAGAGCTAGTTGGGATGCGGTCCACAGGCCTTGGGTATGGTGCTCCCCGAGGTGAGCCCCCCAACCTAGAGATGAAGCATCCGTGACTAGGTGCAGGGAGGGCTGTGGGGCGTGAAACGGCACTCCTGCACAAACCGCCTTGTGATCCAGATACCAGGGGAGAGAGGTCAAGACCGAGCTCGGAATCGTGACCACCATGTTCAGGCTGTCCCGAGAAGGGCGGTATATCGACGACACCCATGCCTGAAGTTGACGGAGCCGAAGTCTGGCATGTCTGGTTACGTAAGTACAAGAGGCCATGTGACCCAACAGACCGAGACACGTCCTTACAGTGGTAATGGGAAAGGCCTGGAGTCCGTGGATGATGTTCACGATGGTGTGAAACCGAGTGTCTGGCAGAAGAGCTTGGGCGAGTGTAGAGTCTAGGACTGCCCCGATAAACTCTATTCTCTGGGTTGGTTCCAGGGTGGACTTCTCTTTGTTGAGTAGAATGCCTAAGTCGTGGAATGTTTGTAATATTATGCGGACATGCGCCCGAACTTGCTCCCTGGTGCGGCCGCGGACCAGCCAATCGTCTAGGTACGGGAACACCTGTATCCTTTGACGACGGAGGTATGCTGCCACGACGGCCATACATTTGGTGAACACTCTCGGAGCCGCGGACAGTCCGAAGGGAAGGACGGCAAATTGGTAGTGTACGTTGTTTACTACAAAACGAAGGAAGCGCCTGTGAGGGGGGTAGATCGCTATATGAAAATAAGCGTCCTTCATGTCGAGGGCGGCGTACCAGTCTCCAGGATCCAGGGAAGGGATAATGGTCCCCAAGGAGACCACGCGGAACTTCAACTTTACTATGAATTTGTTGAGTCCGCGTAAGTCCAAAATGGGTCGCAGACCCCCTTTCGACTTGGGGATCAGGAAGTAGCGGGAATAAACCCCCCTGCCCCTTAACTCTGGGGGCACCTCCTCTATGGCTCCCATAGAGAGGAGCCCAAAAACCTCCTGTATAAGGAGATGCTCGTGAGGAGGGTCCCTGAAGAGGGACGGGGAGGGTGGGAACGAAGAAAACTGGAGAGCGTATCCCCTCTCCACCGTGCGAAGGACCCAACAGTCCGAAGTTATAAGGGACCAAGCATGGTGGAAACGGGAGAGGCGATCCCGAAAGGAAGGAAATGGATCCTGGGTAGTGTCTGGTGCGCCGTCCTCGGGCACATCTTCAAAAGTTTTGCCTAGGGCCTGAAGGCGGCCTAGGTGGGCCCTGATTCTGACCCTGTTGAGGGCCAGTCGACCTCCGTCTACCACCTCGTCCCCGCCTTCTGGGGAAGTCCTGTCTTGGACGAGGAGGAGGAGGGTAGAACCTTTGTGGCTGGGGCCTAAATGGCCTGCGTTGGGGTCCTGGGACATGCATCCCCAGGGAGCGCATCATGGTTCTCGAGTCCTTGAGGCTCTGTAACCTAGAGTCCGTCTTGTCCGAGAACAAGCCTTGGCCGTCAAATGGCAGATCCTGCAGGGTCTGCTGCAGTTCTGGTGGCAACCCCGAAACCTGGAGCCAGGAGACACGTCGCATGGCTATCCCCGATGCTAGTGTCCTGGCGGCCGAGTCCGCAATGTCGAGGGAGGCCTGTAAGGAGGTTCTAGCCACCTTTTTGCCCTCCTCCACCAGGGCCCCGAACTCCTCCCTCGAGTCCTGGGGAACCAACTCTTTAAATTTCCCCATGGAGTTCCATGAGTTATAGCTATACCGACTTAAGAGCGCCTGTTGGTTTGCGGCCCTGAGTTGCAGACCCCCCGCCGAATAAACCTTGCGTCCAAACAAATCAAAGCGCTTAGCGTCCTTTGATTTGGGCGCTGCAGCCTGCTGGCCATGGCGCTCTCTGGCGTTGACTGATGAGACTACCAGTGAACACGGTGGGGGATGTGTGTAGAGGTAGTCATAGTCTTTGGAAGGAACAAAGTACTTCCTCTCTACACCCTTGGCAGTGGGTAGGGATGGAGGCCGGGGTTTGCCATAGGGCCGTAGCGTTAGCCTGAATCGTTCTGATAATGGGTAACGCTACCTGGGTTGGGGCATCAGATGAAAGGATGCTCACCACCAGGTCCTGCACCTCCACTATCTCCTCGGTCTGTAAGTCCATATTTCGTGCCACCCTACGTAACAAGTCTTGGTGGGCATGGAGATCTATAGGCGGCGGGCCTGCGGGTGTTGTACCCGCCACTGCCTCATCTGGGGAAGATGAGGAGGACGCCTCAGGGGGTAAAGGACTTGTGTCGGGGTCTGGCTGCCCGGGACTCGGGGGTGCAGGGTCCCCTGTACCAGGGTCCGGCTCCTGCGTGGGCGTCGGGCCCAAAGCCTCCATACCCCCCGGGGGAGGACGGGAGATGGTGGCCTCAGGAGCCCTGGGCTCAGAGTGAGCCGAGCGAGAGGTCGCTGGTGGAGCCCCTTGAGCCTGGTGATACGCCCAAGGGGTCCAGAAAGACCAATGCATCGGGTCCTGTCGCAGGTTTTCTGCCCCCTCCTGCCAATGACCCAAGTCGTCCGAAGCTTGACCCAGAGCAGGGTACGCTGAACGGGGGGCCCCCTCAGACGAGTGAGACGCCGATCTCGAGGGCCAGGGCGGTGCCGAGCTTGGGTGCAGAGAATCGCCCTGGTATGGTGCCGGGCGGTGCCGATCCAACGGCGAGCGACCTCTGCGCGGTGCCGGTGAACGGTACCGGGATTGAGAACGGTGCCGATGTCCATGTCGGTACGGGGACCCGGATCTGGATCTAGATGACGAAGACCGTCTGTAACCTCGGTGCCGGGAGCGACCTCGCGAATGTGAGCGGCGCTCATACCGGTGCCGGGAGCTGCGCCTTGACTCCGACCGGTACCGATGCTCGGGTCGGTGCCGAGAAGAAGATCGGTGCCAGGAGGTAGATCTGTGCCGCGAGTACGACCGGCGCCGAGATGGAGATCGGTGCCGGGACTGCGAGCGGCGTCGAGACCTGCTCCGAGACCTGGAGCGGTGCCGCAAGTCCACGCCCAGAGACGGCGGGCGTATCAGGGTAGGCTTGCCCCTGGACTGGACTGCACTGCACGAAGGGCAGGCGGTGCCGCAGGTTGAGAAGGTGCCGGCTCCGTGAGGGCGATGACGTCTCTCGCCGTGGCAAACGTCTCCGGTGTGGAGGGGAGACATGGCTCCACCACTTGACGAGGTGGTGAGCCAGTCTGCACCGGACTCAACGGCTTGACACCCGGTGCCGGAGTCAACGGTGCTGGTGTTAGTTGCACCCTCTGGCGTTCGGAAGCCGGGCGCGGCTCTACCGCCGGTACGGGGGGAGCCGGTGCCTGTTGGACGGCGGCGTCCTGAGTCTTACGGGGCCTTTTATGTCCCGGAGACAGGGATCGGCGCCGAGGGGCTTGCGGTGGACGCGGTGCCGAGGGAGGACGGTGCCGTGGCGCTTTTTCCGCGTCTGGCCGTGCCGTACCGGACGGTGCCGCTGGGGCGCTACGCACCGAGGCGCTCGGTGCCGGAGCGTGGTGCGCCGAAGGAGAGTCCGGGCTAAGTGCCGCCTCCATGAGGAGCTGCTTAGTCCTGAAGTACTGCTCCTTTTTCGTCCTTGGCCTGAAAGCCTTGCAAATCTTGCACTTGTCCGTTTGGTGAGACTCCCCTAAACACTTTAGACAAGAGTCATGGGGGTCCCCTGTTGGCATAGGCCTAGCACATGTCGCGCACGGCTTAAAGCCGGGAGCCTTGGGCATGAGCCCGGCTGTGCGCCGGGGGGGAAAAGGGGGGAATCAGAGACCCCTTAACCCCCGGTAACTACGCAACTATTTCTAACTATTAACAACTACTATCTAAGAACTATCTACAATAAACAACGGGTAAAGCTAGGAGAGTGGAGAACAGCTATGCCGCGCTCCACAGTTCCAACGACCGTCACGGGCTGTAAGAAGGAACTGAGGGGGCGCTGGGTCGGCTGGGGTATATATCCAGCGCCATGAAGGCGCCATTCCAGGGGGCTCCACAGCCGACCCACCGGGTGTTGCTAGGGTAGAAAATTTCTCCGACAATCGTGCACGCGGCGCATGCACACACCTAATTGGAATCGATATGAGCAAGCACTCGAAGAAGAACTTTTAGTTTTGAGAGGAGCATGAGGGATGTAAAGATATATAAAGAGTTGTTTTTAAGTGCATAGGTCACCATCCATTAAAGTCTATGGGAGTGTGTCCAGAGTCCTTCCATTAACCTCAGTGCGTGTTGGATCTGGCACATAAAAAGCAACATTCATCGAATAATAATTATAAACATTTATACTATAAGTATTTCATAACTTAAATGTTTATAAATATAAGCAGCCCTTCTTCTGACTCCAGCCCCTGACTGTGTGAGAAGTGGGGGCATGACCTGAAGAGCAGGAGGCCATGAGACTCAAGGCTTTTACAACAGCTAAGACCATTAGATTCAGTTTAATTTCAATTGAAACAGATTTAAAAAACAAAACTTTCTGCAGTGTTTGTAACCCCAGCATTGTACTAGCGCAGGGGTTCTCACATTCTTTATAGTGTGGATCACAGTTCCTGCCATGTGTGCCTCCTCTCCCCATCCATGATCACATAACATCCCGGTGGCAACTACAGCAATTGCTTACATGAAAAAGACATATTGAGAAAGTATTTATGTATTAGTATTTTTTAAAGGTAGTTTAGCAGTTGGAGATGAGAGGAAGAGCCAGCCCCTTGTGACCAGCCACCCGTTCACAGACTGCCAGCCAGCACTCTGCAGAATAGAAGTTGACCATGGACCAGGGTTTGAGAATTGCTGTGCATGAAAATCTGAAGTTTAATTTGATTAAAAATGGACTAGTTTATTTTCATTGCCCTCGCTGAGAGAAATACAAAAACTGAACGAGCAGCATGAGCAGTGTAAAAATAAAACAGATATTTAAAATTCTTTGTGTTTTAATGATCAAAGTTGTTAGTCATGCAGGTCAGGCCATTTGTTTATATAGATATATAAAAATGCACAGGGCTATATTTTCCCCTTTGCCAAAATGAACAGATGGGTCTCTAACCTGGGGGTAACAAGGTGAGAGGCCATAAAAGGTGTAGGGCCAGCTCCATTACATAGTCCCCCTTCCCATACTCCATTGTATGAGCTTTGTGCAGTTAATGCTCCATGGAAATTTGGGGACAGGAGAGGACAGAGCCAGGCAACAGCTGTTCCCTACAATGTACTTCCATCCAGAAACCATGTGTGATGGGATCCCCAGGGTGTAGCCTGGGCCTTTGGGACCGCTGTGCCCCCTTAACTCTCCAGCCTGGGCTGTCTCTCACAATGCTTTGCTAGTGAGAAGTAGCAAACCCCTCCAGGCACTGTTATCACTCAGCACAACCACGTGTGGAGTCCCACACCCAGATGGATTGCATGAATGCTCCCAGAGCCACTCATAAATCACACAGAGGCACCAGCTGAATCCCCGCAGCTCCCAACCTCAAGACAAGCAGTGCAAGTTTATTAATTGGTTCACCACTTTATCAATGGAAAGTGGATATACACTAGCCTTTGTAAACCTGAGCAGATTTACCAAACACTTCAGGCAAACTCACTGGTAAAGATAAACAGTAAAATAAGTTTATTGACTACAAAAGATAGATTTTAAGTGATTATAAGTGATAGGCAAAATGTCAGAGTGGTTACCAAAATAAAACAAAACATAAGCATGCAGTCTAAACTCTCAACCCAATTAGACTGGGCAACATCTAAATTAAGCAGTTTTTTCCACCCCACTGAATATTGCAGTTCATAGTACACAGATTTCACCCTTGAAACCTGGGCCAGTCTCCTCTGTTGGAGTCTTCAGTCTTCTGAATGTCCTCATTGATCGAAGAATAGGTGGGGGGAGGAGAAAAGGCCAAGCATGGGGTCACTGTGTTCTGTTTTATACTTTTAGTCCATGTGCTTGGAGAACACAAGTCCAGGCATGTCTGGGGGGCATTGCTAGTCCCCAGGCAAGGGTTGAGAAATTCGCCTGGTGTGGCCTTATGCAGGTGAGTCATTGAATAGTAACTCCCTTGCTGGACAATGGCTGTTGATGGTTGTTTGACACCCTCCCGGACATTGGTTACTTTCCTTGCTGTTGTCTCTGGGGAGCTAATATCTGGCCGATTCCCCAGCTTACAGCATGTTTTACTCACAACCATAAAACACAATCTCATAACTTCATATGCACTAATGATATACATATTTAGATAGAATAATGACTTTCAGCAGATCATAACCTTTCCCTGGATACCTTACATGGCATGCTTTATATGCAAGATCACAATTATATATAAATGAGGAATATGGGGGTTATTGTGCGCTCCCCTGAAGTATAGAATGTTACACCATGGATATCTGAGTAGGAATTAATATTACTTCTTGCAGCATAAACTTCTCCTGGCCCCCACTGTAGTTGCAAGTGTTCCATCTACTGTTCTCCAATAGGAGTTGTACTGGAAGAGGGAAGAGGAACATGAGAGCTTTGCGGCAGGATTGTTACCTACACAAAATTCTCTGTTCCTTGCACACACTCAGGGCATCCACCTTTACCCCGTTCCTAGGGGTTCCTAGGGCACATGGCATAACCTTATGCTCTAGAGCACCCACCTTTACCCTTGTGTGGCTCAAAGCATAACCTTATTAATTTGGGAACCCACCCTTACCCTTCCGTGGGCTCAGGGCATAACCTTACACTCTGCGGGTTTGTGAGGTCTTTTACCAGTGAAAGAGCCTTATACAGTAATATCCTATTAACCTCTCTTTATTAACAATCACCAAAACCGAATGCAAACGCTAAGCATACAATGCTCACCACTCCCAATAAGGCAGATGGACTTTTCTTGATGGCCAGTCAGGATCAGGTCATCTGGGGGACTCCAGCTTCTGGACTGCACGATGTGGTTGGAAGGGTGTTGAGGTCTGGCAGCTCTGATCTTGGGGCTGTGTCCTGGAGTTGGTTCCCAAGACCTTCCTTTTGGACTCCAGTTTATATAGTGAAACTTGAGTCCTGCTTAGCTGTACCTTAACCAATCATTTTACTAAATTTTACTAAACAATTTTCTAACCAATCCTAACATATTGTAAAACAATTATTTAACCAATCATACCCCACCACCTTCATTGATTTACACCTAGCAAAATTAGTTATGCAACAGACAGAAACAATCAAAGAACCAGACAGAGACCACACAGATAAACAATAGAGAAGTGGGGACCATAAAGGCAAAACAATAGAAGTATAGATTTTACAATCACAACTGTTGATAAGTGATTTCTTGTCAGACCGAATGCTATCAGACAAAGTTTTCTTTAACCATCTTAAGATTTATATCTTTATCCGGTGATGGTGGATACGGTAAGGACAGGATCGCCTTCTTAACAGCCTGCTATTACATTGTTTTAATGCAATTTACATGGAATGTGAGGATGTGACGTTCTGCTCTCCTAATATGGCTGCAGACAAAGGCCTCAGACCTTACAGTATGGCTACAGGAAAAGGCCTTATCCTTACAGGATTGAGAAATGTACTGTAGGCAGCAATCCTGACTTCGCAGGCAGATGGACTGGATGAACACGCACTGCTGTTATTATAACTCCTGTCCTTCCACTCCCCATCTTCCTTTTTTGTCCTTCTATGACTGTCACTTGTTGACATGTCAAATTTAAGCTGTAAGCACTCGGGGGCAGGACTATGCCTTTGTGTCTGGGGCACGTAGCGCTGTGCAGGGCATTTGAAAATAATAGTGATGATGATGGCAATGATCTAATAGGTCTTTTCCATCTCACATTTCTATTATATAATAATACAGCATGCAAATGAAAACTGATCCATGAAACAGTAAAGAGAAGAGATCAGTTGATAGACACAAAATCAAACTCTATGTTAACTTAGTATATTAGTATAGGCCTTGTTCTGCAATGAGCTCCATGTAAGTGGACCTCTGCACATGTATGAAGCCCTGTTGAAATCAGTGGTGCTCTGAATGGGCCTGGGGTCCACCTGCACAGAGCTCATTGCAGGATCAGGCTCATATGCAATACAAAGATTCAGACAAGAAAAAATGACATGAGATTATTATGCATATTAGTATAAAGTAAAATGATTCCCAGCATAACTGGAGAGTAGTAGCGGGGAACCTTTTGAGACTTTTACAAAATTAAAGTGATGACACTTGTTTTTAGTTTGTCTGAAAAACACAAAGGACTAGATTAAAAATCTGACACTTCTAGAAACAGATTTACTTGCTGTGAGCATGGTTGCTAGAGAGGCCACACTGAGAATGCTCAATGAGGGCAAACTGCAAAGAATGGGGTGGACGATCCCCCAAACTGGTGGTTTATTCTAATACTTAGATTCACCAAGCCAGCAATATCTTACTGGTTACCAAGAAGCCCAAAAATTCAGTTTCCATTAAGCAATCCAGTCCTGGGCTCCCACCCAAACAGCCAAGTCAAATATGGTAAGGATTACATATATAAAGTTCTAACAATCCTAAAATGTTGGACACATTACCCACCAGGTCAATGTATATTTCAGATCTTACCTAAATACACACTTACAGCCAATTCTTAATAACTATCTAAGAGAGAGAGAGAGAGAGAGAGGCTACGATAGCTTCTTGACAGCTGATAATACAGCAGGCATTCCTTGGATGAAGACTAGGTAATATACATTGTTGCTTTGAAGTAAACCTCCTATTTCCTATGTATACGTAGGTAAACTAGTAGTATTAGTTAACATAAGGCAATTATGCATTCAAACTATCAAGGCATTCCATTATGGAACAGACAATTTAAGATGAAGACAATGTAAGTGATATTATTTCCTGCAATATCCTATATCTTTGATCTTAAGGTTAACTGAACCATCTGCATGCATAATATATTGTAATTAAGACATGCCACGGAATTAGCATCCATAAACTAATCTGGTTACATTGTTAAAATCTAATAAGATACAGATAAACACAGACAAATACAATTAGTATTTCCCTCTAATTCTCTAACAGTACAGAAATCTCATCCATTTAACATGGGTTGGATAACCATCTACAAGGAATGGCCCTGTTTACCACTTCAATACTTCCCTAATATGTCCTTAAAGGTTGATTTTGAGTTACTTAGCCTGCTGGTTGTCTAACCCTTGCTGCCTCAGTATCACACTTGCATTTAAAAGAACAGTGTCATGTAGGGTTGCCAGTTTTGGTTGGATGTATTCCTGGAGGTTTCATCACGTGACATAACATTTAATTAAAGATTAATTGTAAGTCCTGGAGACTCCATGACAATCCTGAAGGGTTGGCAGCCCTAGTGTCATGGTTACAGACTGAAAATGTTACTTGCTTTAAGGGCTACATTTTGGTGTTTGAAAGCCAGTGGAGCACTGATAAACATGTGTGCATGGGGGGTCAAGTGCCAGTAGTGCACCAAAGGATGTGCATTGAGATGTAAGATTTTGTGCATAATGCTTGGTGTGTGTTCTAGTGGTTAGAGCATTGGACTGGGGCCTCAGGAGACCTGCGTTCTATTCCTGGTTCTGCCACTGGCCTGCTGGGGGAAATCACTTCATCTCTCTGTTCCTCAGTTTCCCAATCTCTAAAATGGGGATACTGATACTGACTTCTCTTGTAAAGTACATTGAGAGCTACTGATGAAAAGAATTGTATAAAATCTAGGTATTAATTTATTATTATTACAAGGGTCTGTGGGGACCATGTTTAGTAGCACTGTCTACTATACAAAACGTGTAGCTTTCACTCCGCCCCGTGCTGCCCTTGTAGCTAACCAGTGCTAACTGTTGTGTGGCAGTACTGGTGGGTAGTCACGGTCCCACCCCACATTTCCTTTGGAACGTATAGCACTGCCAACATGAGCCGGAACCAAAGCTCATTGAAGTCAGTGGATCAAACCCACTGTTAACAACCTCTCCTCTTGCACTCAGGAAGCATAAGCAGCCAAATTATGGCTGCCTCTTTTACAGATGTGTTGGAGGTGAAGTGACTCACTACATTACATAGGCTGTGAGTTCTTTGGGGCAAGATTGTCATTTACACTATGTGTGAAAAGCAGCCAAAGCAATGAAGCCCCAGTTGTAGTTGGGTCCTTTAGGTCAGAGGTAGGCAAAGTACGGCCCGCAGGCCCCTCCTGCCTGGCCCCTGAGCTCCTGGACCCAGAAGCCTAGCCCCCAGCCCCTCCCCTGCTGTTCCCCCTCCCCCACAGCCTCAGCTCACTGCGCTGCTGGCACAATGCTCTGGGCGGTGGAACTGTGAGCTCTTGCTGGGCAGCGCAGCTGCAGAGTGGCAGCCTGACCCGGTGCTCTGTGCTGCGTGGTAGTGTGGCTGGCTCCAGCCAGGCAGCACATCTGCATGTCCTGGTGCTCTGGGCGGCGCGGCTGTAGCGCTGCCAGCCACCAGTGGGGGCAGGGGTTCTGGGGGGGCAGTCAGGAAGGAGGGGGGTTTGAATGGGACAGCGGGGGAGGCAATCAAGGGCAAGGGTTCCGGGGCAGTCAGGGAGAAGGGGTGGTTGGATGGGGCAGGGGTCCCGGGGGGGGGGGAACAGTCAGGAAGGAGGGGGCGTTGGATGGGATGGCAGGGGGCAGTCAGGGGTTGGGGGACAGGGAGGGGTGGATGGGGAAGGAGTCCCAGGGGGGCCATCAGGGTCGAGAAGCAGGGGGGGTTGTATAGAAGTTGGGCCACACCTGGCTGTTTGGGGAGGCACAGCCTCCCCTAAACAGCCCTCCATACAATTTCGGAAATCTGATGTGGCCTTCAGGCCAAAAAGTTTGCCCACTGCTGCTCTAGGTACTTGTGTAATATAAAGAAGAAGAAGAAAAAGAAGAGCCAATCACAACTGATACATGAAAACTCGGATCTATCATTTTTGACTGTCCCACTAAATAAGTATTTATATGAGAGATCAGTGCATCCTTGAAGGAGCAGTTTTGGTCTGTTGGGTAAATGTGTGATTTTGGAAACATAATTGAAAAAAAATGTGTGTGTGTATTTTGACGATCCACTAGATGTCAGTGTAACCAAAGCATTAAGCTGATAGACTCTATTAACTGGAGAACCGGGACAGGGATGTCTGTGGAACAATAGTTATGCTCTATCTTGCCCCATGGACACAATACATGTGGGTACTGCTACATTTTTATGATACTCTAGGAAATATTTCCACAAACAATATCACAACTGATTACTCTGACTCTGTGATGTACTTCCTACCCATACAACTTCTGTGGAGTAGGAATGTAAATACTTCTGAGAATGATGAGCTGGTAGAACCCTCCAGTTTAGAGGTAGGATGAGCAGGCAAAATGAAGTGCTACTGAACAGGTGGAATGCAGGTAAAACTAGGGGCACTTGAGGGGGTTGATACCTGTGAATGTTGCTTTGTGGTTGTAATTTTTCACTTTATTCCTCCCCGAAAGGGGTCTTTCCAGCTTTTCTTCAGAATGCGATGACTATTCTTCCAGACATTGAGGAGTGGTCCTGGCTCCCTCCAGAGATTATCAGGGCTGTTCTCAAATCAGCCAGAGAGATTGTTGCAAAGTGCTATAAGGTGCTCCCTCCCTAGGTTGAGGGCATTTTCTCTTTACAGTGCTCCTAGCTTTTGCCATGTCAGGAATGAAGGACCAGCCTCAAACACAGATCTCCAGATGGTAATCAAGCTGTCATCACTAAATCAAATGCTCCTAGGCTCCCAGGTCAATTTTTCTATCAGGAAAAGCTCATATATATATATGATTGGGCAGATCATCACATGAGAAATCTCCTATTCTTAGAATATTTCTCACCAGGACTAGAGATTAATTAAAAAATAAAAAGTAAAACACAATCCCCAATTCCCATGGTCTGTTTTGTTTTACTGGTCTTTATGCATAACGCGTCCAAGGCTTCTGTTTATTACACAGATATTCTACTAATCACTCTCTTCTGTCCCATTCACCTATCCCCAAGAGAAGTGAAGAAAACCAATATGCACCAGCCAAAACAAAAACTGGGAGTTATATTGCCTTTACATTTGGAAGAGCAACTAAGAGATCAATTCAATTTCTTACTCTCACTTCATGCTATAAAAAACCATGTGAGAAACATAGGAATTGCATTACCCAATCAGATCTATGGTCCATATGAGCCCAGATACCCATCTCCGAAAGGGCTTGTCTTCACTAGTGATTTTCACTTAATATGTTTGTAAAAGCTAACATGGACATTCCCCAATGTTTGGTCCAGGCATAGTCCAAATCTGGTAACTACCTTGAGCTAATTGTCAGTTAATTAAAATTGTAAAAAATCTGAGTGTAGGCATACCCATGTTGGCCAATATTTCAGTATTACTAAGTATACATCAGTGGAAGCAGCAAGAAATCTGATAATGGACAATTATGGAATAATTAGCAATGGAAAAGTTCCTCCCTAGCCCCTGCTAGTGATTAGCTGATGACCTGAAGCATGAGGGTTTATATACCTTATAAAATAATTTGATCCCATCTAATGTAATGATGGATGTTTTCATTATCCAAAGAATGGGTGATCCTTTCCCATTTCTGGAGCGTCACATCACAGATCATGATGTTGCAAGTTGGGCTTGCAGGAGATGGGAAAAAACAATGAAAAGTCACCTGCTGAGTAGCTTTTCTTCCTGGGTGCTACATGCCTTCGCTTCTGTCACATGCTGTGCTAAATTGCATTTCTGCTACCTAAGAATTTAGTGTTTTCTCTTCTACTATTTTGCTTTTGTTCTGTCATTTAGAGTTGGAATGTTGCATGTGTGTTTGATGATTATGTCAGGTAAAAAGTGTTTTTCATATGCTCATTTGTGGATAACATATGGCCCTGATCCTGTGAATATTTAAACACCTGCATTAGTCATAAGATGAGAGTTAAGTTATGCATGTACCTAAGCAGTTGCATCCTCAGGACCAACAGATGTATACATTTATGTTTCCTACTCATTGAATATAACTGAAAGGAATGTATGAAAACCAAAGATTACAGATCTAATTTCTTCTTAAATCTCCCCCCCTTGATTTCTAAGCAACTGGAAAACAAAATTAGAAAGATTTTTTTCCTATTTTTTAAAAAATAAAGCACAGAATATCTAACGTTGCAGAACTCTTGCAAGATTAGAATTAAAGTATACATCTAGATTGTCATTTATATGCTACACATTATACTGATGTGTTTTAGTTTACTCAGTACATACTTTTAAATTCACTGTTCAATCTACATACATGTACTGTAACATACTATACATTCATTGAAAGCAGATCAAAATACATATAAATCCACCTCTATTTTAAAGTCAATGCACTTAATTTTTCAAATCTATTACAAATTTGTCTTTCCTTATGTATTTTGTAAATCACAAATAGAACAAATTAGGATAAATACCTACTGAGCTTTCATCTTACAATTCGTTTTATTACATTCTGAGCTCAGGGCCTCCCTTTCTATTTTTCTTATGTAAAATACAGACAGTTATACTTACAGCTATTAATACAGCTATTACAGACCCAGTAACTATTAATACTATTATTGAAACATTGACACCATCATTGATAACATCAGTAGGAAGTGTATCAGGCAAGGATTCCTTTGGAGGAACAAACAGAGCTGCCTGTACTACATTAGACACCTCTGAGTTCAGGGAGGCATTATCAATGGCACGTATTGCAAAGTAGATTATGGTGCCATTTTCTATTGTGACATTTTCTGGTTTAAACTGAAATGATTCTTTGGTGCCGGCAGGTTTAGGTACCAGACTAGAGGTATTGACTGAAGTAGCATCCTCAAAGGTGTTTCTTAGATCCAGAAGACTTTCACTCATTTTTATTATGTATCTGTCAGCTGGAAAAAATGAGGAATACAAGTAAGAGTGTGTTAGTAATGCCTATTATACTATCTGTAAATGCAAGAACAGTACAGGATTCATAGAACAGTTTTGTATCTTTATAAGAACTCCAATGATACTCCATTACCATCCCTACCATTTTCCCCACCCTCATTATTGATGGGCCTGCTTAATTGACTAACATCCATTCTCTGAAGAGCTCTGGACAGGATTCCTGTTAGAACTTATCAGTTCCACATTTTATTTGGGTCAATAGTCTACTGTTAACTGATGTGGGGCATTTCCTCCCTTCATGAGCACTAACCACATTATATTACCAGCACTCTTAGCTCCTGCTGGGCAGATGAGTCTTCCACATGGCAGTGCAGAGAACTGCTATTAAACTGCCCCCATCTATGCCTCTCTCCCCCACACTTCACACAAGTCTCTTTAGTACTAAAATAGAATCATAACTTTTGGATGAGAAATGAAAATAGGATTTCTTTCACTTGTCTCAGGTCAAGTATAAGATCAAACAGTACAGGGAGAGATCCCTGCATCCTGGTCAGCATTCCCTCTGTAAATGTGAGCAGGTTCTAAAGCATAGGCTGAGAGATAGCAAAATGCCTGCTCCATTTGCCAGCATAGTTAGTGTGTCAGGGATCTTGCTGCAAATGTGCCTGGCTTCTCACTGTCCACAGATATCATTTCAAGGCTGTATGGTTCTGTTCTGCTCGTGGGTTTTCTAGTTCTTTGCTTGATTTGAGTTCTATTTCCTGCTCCTCATCTTCTTTTCTATCCCTTCAGAGATGTGGTAAGAGGTAGCATAAGAGTGCTATTCCAACTTTACACCATCAGAAGATCCTCCTAACTGAGGTTATTCTTCCATTGCTGGCTACTCTAGCTGTAAGGCTGTTTTGAGCCAGACGAGTAGCGCAAAGTAGCCACATAGAAGAACGTAGGCCAGTGTTTTGGGCTTTAATGGAGTTGTTGGTTTGTTCCCTGGTGAGCTGGTTGGCAAGAGCTGTAGGTGTATGTAAAGATTTTAATCTGAAGCTGCTCTCTGTGTGACTGCAGACTGTCTATCTTAACCTCTCTGGCTCGTGCTGATGTGCACACTATAACATAACCTGGTTACAACATACTTAAAATATATATTATAAATGAGACCTAACTGTGTCTCCATAAATGGACTAAAGCCTTGGACTGTCCATGTTGTAACTGGGTCTCCTGACTTATTTACGGTTGCAGTGAAGACAGGGGCTAAGCCTTGGAAGCCGGGCTGGCTCTAACTTTTTTGCCGCCTCAAGGGGGTGTCATGGAAAAAGTCACCCACGCATTGATTTTAGTTCACAGACTCAAGCCGGAGGCCAATTTATTGCAATACATACCAACGCGTTGGGGTAACAGTCCGAAAACTGCTACTCTTAGCACAGCACGCAGGCTGCCTTTATTCCGTCAAACCGCAAGCATATTACAAATAACACATAATTTATGTGAAATAAGATTAGGGGTCTGTTCCTTTTTCCCGGTAGCTTCCTCATTATTTACGAGAATTGGGTGCCTATTTGGTGGGAGGTTTCTTGGTGGTTTTGACATGGGTGGTACTTGGCACCAGCGGGGTGTTGTTTTTCGTCAGGGTACATATTGTTTTCTGGGGGGACGGGGGGTTTATTTTAGGACGCCCAAAGATGATATATGATTGGCTGGTGGCAGGTAGCTGGCCTTTACTAGAAGCAATTTCTTCATATAAGCCGTTATTATGTTTCATCAATGAGCAGTTATCATGTTTTTCCATCAACCAGTGGTTATCATGTTGCTAAGGCCTTTCGCATGGCTTCCTTCCCCTCCCTCCTCTGGTCATGGCCCATGACTGTATTTGGCAGGGGATTGCACAGCCTAGTTTAGTTCAGGTTCTGGCCTGTACTGCCTTACGTAAAGGCCGTCTGTGCAGTCAGCTTCTGTCAGAGGGCCTGAATTTGGGCCTTCGGTGTTACTTTGGTTGTCATTAAGAAGGCTACCTAGTTCTTTTTCCCCACAGGGGGAAAAAAAAAAAGTGCCGTCCCGCCATAACAACCCCTCCCCCGAGCGCCGCCCTGCCGAAACAAAAACAACCCCCCCGAGCACCACCCTGCTGAAACAAAAACAACCCCCCCGATACCGCCGCTCCGCCCCGAGGCCCTGCCCTCACTCCACCTCTTCTCCTGAGGCCCCGCCCTCACCCCACCTCTTCCCCTGAGACCCCACCCTCGCCCCATCTCTTGCCACCCCCACTCTTCCCCCTCCCCAGAGTCCCCACTTCTTCCCACTCTCTTCCCCTTCCTCTTCCCACTGTCCCCTGCCCCATCCCCTTCTCTTCCCTCTACCCCCTCCCCCAGTCCGCCAAACAGCTGATCGGCGGCTAGCCTTGGGGCCCTGCCGAACAGTTGATCGGCAGCCAACCCTGGGACCCGCCGAACCACTGTGACTAGTGGGTGCTGAGTGCCCCCTATTTTTTCCAGGGGTGCTTGAGCCTGGAGCACCCATGCACTTGGTCCCTATGTTTGGGAGTATTCCATGTTTCTTTAAACATTTTTTTAAGCATTAAGTGAGACTAATGTAAATAGCATATTGAACAGGGAATTTATTGGTTACACTGAGTCCTGATCTACACTAGGAAATTTTACAGAGAAAATCTAGAGTAGGTCAGGCCATAGTGATGGTCATATTTTTTGCAGATGGGAAAGACATAGCTTTTTTCCTCACCTCTCCTTGGCTGGCTCATTGTATGTAATTTCAGATAACTGACAATACTGCATCACTTCCAGCTGACTAAAACAAAACTTCACCTTACCTTGTCCCTCATCCAAGTCATTCCCGGGAGCTGTCCAAGACAAGTGAATTTTATCTTCTTCAAACTGAGCCTCAAGGTCAGTAATTTTACAGGGTGGGAACACATCAGTAGTTCCTCCTGATGGAACATTCTCCACTACAAAAGAACCTCCTGTTGCAACTCTGTTGAAACTTCCTAGCTTTGCTTGAATTTCCTCATCACTAACTTCAGGTCTCGGTGCATTCATTTTGATTTCACCTGCCCCCAAAAAGAAAAAACAATTGCTGATGCTATCTGAATATTACAAAACTCCAAATCATAACACACTTTCTTTTTATCTAGCATTCCCTCTCTCTTTAATCTACTTTTTTTTCTTTGGTTTATTCAAGCTTAGTGCAAAAATTAGCAAGGCTAAAAACCAAAGTGAACTTCAGGATCCTGCATCTTTGCACAAAACTAAGGCAGACCCCAAAAGCAAACCAGATTTCAAGTGCAGTTGAAAGTAGCAACAGTGCCTATTATCAGTTAGGGTATTTAAGGTATTAAGCAGGTGTCAGTGGGAAGTGGTTGTGATAAGGTAGCTTCCACCCATCTCTTCCTAGGTATTGCAGGCAGCATAATAATTACAACCTTGTAGGAATTTCCTTACTTTTCTGTAAGTTGGAGACATTTTTAGGTAGACTTCTTTAATTCAGTATATTCAAATTTTCTAGGAATACAGAAAATTGTTTTTTTGTGTGTGCGCTCACACATGTGCAAGAAGGAGGATATGAAATGCAAAAGCTAACATTAATCTAAAATTAAGGTTGAGAAATCAGGCACTCAAAAGTCAAGAAATTCAAAAAGCTAAGTTTTCTATTACCATATTATATATATATCTTTACTCCTGCGGGAGTTCTGCATGACTGCATGCATGCATAATTAATAAGCCCCACGGATTTTTATTTTTTGGAGCAGAAAAAGCTTCTGCTGAAATGTTGCTGCAGTTTTGCCTTTTGTCCACCAGAGGGCACTGTGGTGATAGCACAAAGCAGCAGCTCACAGCCAGCTAAAGAAGAGAAAGCCTGCCTTCTTCCAAGCGCCTGTCAAGCAAGGTCAGGAGATGGAGGCTATGAGGAGACAGCGGAGGAATGGGGAGGGATTGTTAGGGAGCTTCCCACATGCAGACCTTGGCTGACCCCTAGCCTCTCCCATGCAGTCAGGCAGATCTGCCCCTGTCTCCATGTGTTCCTGCACCCCCATGTGTCCTTGCACCATCTGTCCACGTGTCCCTCCACCCCCAATCAGACACCCACTCCCCCATCCCCATGTGGCCCTGGGGTGTTGGGGGGGTCAGACAGGGGCTTATAAGGGTTAGTGGGGGAGGACAGATTGGGGTAGGGGCTGAATGGGAGTAGAGGCACAAGGCCACAGGAGGGGGAGGGAGGAAGGTGCAGGGCCACATGGTGATGGGCGGGGTGCAGAGCTACATAGGGACTGGGGTGGCTGGGTGGGGGTACAAAGACACATGGGAACAGGGGGAGGGGGTACAGGGACATATAATGACAAGGGAGTGGCTAGGTGGGGACACAGAGACAAATGGGTACAGGGGGAGGTGTACAGGGACACGGACAGGGGAGTGGCTGGGTGGGGACACAGAGACACATGGGACAGGGGAGGGGGTACAGAGCACATAGGGACAGGAGGAGGAGGTGCAGGGCCACATGGGGAGTGGGTGTCTGAATGGGGGTGGAGGGACACATGTGGACAGGGGGTGCAGGAACACATGGGGACAGGGGCAGATGTGCCTGACTGCATGGGAGAGGCTAGGGCTCAGCCAGGGTCTGCATGGGGGAAGCTCCCTAACAATCCCTCCCTGGCCCCGCAAAAAACCCTTGTTCCATACTTTTCCCACCCATATCCAACAACCCTCCAGGTTCACACCCAGGCTCCTTCTCAGCAATTTACTTCCCTGTCCCTCAGCTCCTCCATTACCCCTGAGTCCCCCAAGCCTTTGCACTGCTTCTGAGGGGTGTGGGAAATATGGTTCTGTATTGTAATTTACATGAATTATTACTCAGAGTTCTGTATTAATATGCCTAGTAAGTAATCTACTTGTCAAAATACATTTCCTGAATCTTTTTTGTTGTCTGTATTGTTACAGACATACTTGCTGACAGGTATTTTGAAATAAATGACCAAAAATAATTGAAACTGGTGTGATTATATTGTGTTATTTTGACAAATAAAATATGTAGAATTTTGCAGATTTTAAAATATTGTGCACAGAATTTTTAATTTTTTGTTGCATAATTTTCAATTTTTTGTTGCAGAATTCCCCCAGGAGTAATAATATATATATTTACCATCATATTGCACAATTTGCTGGGGTGGGGTTTTTTGGGGGTGGGGGGGTTTACTGGTAAAATAACGTTAAGGTGTATATTTAACAAGGAAAACAGGAATAGGAAATACTACATTGTGTGATGTAGCCAAGTGAACACTGAGGTACAAATCTTAACTGTTGGAACCTCCTGAGGGTTTTGGGTGCCTAATATCTCAAGCTTAGAATGTGGTTCTTACTCAGTAGAGCTGCCACTCTGTCTACCCAGAGTCAGATCTGCTGGCTTAAATGGAAAAAGGTAAGTTACTATTTTTCCCCCCAAACAAACCGTTGTTAACCAAGTTCCATTTGCAGAGCAAACTCTGTAACTAGTGCCTTCGAATTATGCCCCCAGTTACACTTGTGCAATCCCACTGAAGGTCAGAGGGTTGCATAGATATACGGAGCATGGCATTTGGCCTGCAGACCCTGGTGACAATGCACAAGCCAGAAAGAACACAACTTGGTTTTCAGATCCTAGGCTGAGTCTGCAGGGCTGGGAGTTAAAACAGCCGTGTTGCTAACCTGTAACTAGAGCAAATTTGTTCTGGAGCAACTGACAAAACAAGTGTAGAATTTGACAATACTATTTTTACAAAGTCACTTTTCAGAATAAAACTATATTTTAATGATGAATTAACTGTTTTCTTTGCACTTGATTTCTCTGGGGCCTTTAGATCAAAAAAGAGAAATACAAAAATAATGGAAAGATGAAAAAATATACTAAGTCACAACACACTCGTAACAGACTCACTGTAAAAGTATCATTAACTGAAGCTCCATTGATTGAGAAGGCTTAAGCAGTAAGATCTTAATAGCAGTATCCATACCTGTGGTTTCTGGAACTGAGAATCTTTAACTCACAGATGCCTAATGGAAAGAGTCCTGAACAATGTGTCCAGAAAACCCAACAGAAGAACAGAAAAATTCTCATGTGGATGCATTAAACTGATAACTTTAAAATTTCGTAACTTTGACACTGATTCCCTGAAACCTCATTTTTAAGTCTTAGTGAAACATACAAATTTAAAATTTCCAACTTCAGCTGTTTTTTTAGATAATTTTCAGTTCCAGGATCTTTGGTAACTCCCACGTGGTCCAAAGAGCACTTAATTATTATAATATATATATATTTTTATAAAATGTGGTACTATACCCAGCGTTCATATATAGCAAAACTACTGTGGTTCCAGCTACTGTTTTCTAAAAGTATAAACAATTGTGAAAAAGATACATGTAACAAATGTTAAGGTTAAAAAGCTTTTTGTGAAGCTAAATGATCTCCCATTCACCCATATTTTTACACACACACACACACACACACAGAGTGTATTTTCTACTTCATAAATGTTCCTTACCATTTTCTGTGTAGCCTGGAACATACAAGGCTTGGCTCTGCCTGCGGCCAAGTTTGACAGTTTGATTTCTCCCCTGGATATGCACTTTTAAGTTGTATCTACCATTTCCCTTGAAAGATGTAAAGTACTTTGAATAGATTCCATCATTCTTAGTAATATCAGCACCTAGACATACAAATAGTAATAATTAACCATCCAAACAAGGTACCTTTGTTAAGCAAGGGCATTTTTTGCTGTTCAGTTCATAAACACATAGGGCCTACTCCTCCTTCTATTGAAATCAATAAGGGTATGTCTACACTACGAGGGTAGTTCGATTTCTCTTAAATCGAATTTGTGGAATCGATATTGCAAAGTCGAACGTGTGTGTCCACACTAAGGACAGTAATTCGACTTTGTGAGTCCACACTAACGGGGAAAGCGTCGACATTGGAAGCGGTGCACTGTGGGCAGCTATCCCACAGTTCCCGCAGTCCCCGCTGCCCATTGGAATTCTGGGTCAAGCCGCCAATGCCTTCTGGGTAAAAAAAAAGGGTCGAGGGTGCTTTTGGGTACTTGTCGTCATCCGTCCGTCACTACCGCCCTCCCTCCCTCCCTGAAAGCGCCGGCGGGAAATCAGTTCGCGCACTTTTCCGGTCAGTGACAGCGCGGACGCCACAGCACTGCGAGCATGGATCCCGCTGCGACCATCGCTGCAGTTGTGGCCGTTGTCAACGCCTCGCAGCTTATCATCCACCTTTCCCAGAGGCAGATGCAGATAAACCAGGCGAGGAGGCTACGGCACTGCGGTGAGGGCCTGAAGTCTGAGAGTGGCACAGACCTGTCACAAAGCACGGGACCCAGCGCCGAGGACATCACGGTGACAATGGGTCATGTGGATGTTGTGGAACGGCGATTCTGGGCACGGGAAACAAGCACGGACTGGTGGGACCGCATAGTGCTGCAGGTCTGGGATGAATCCCAGTGGCTGCGAAACTTTCGCATGCGGAAGGGGACTTTCATGGAACTTTGTGAGTTGCTGTCCCCTGCCCTGAAGCGCAATGACACCCGGATGCGAGCAGCCCTGACTGTCCAGAAGCGAGTGGCCATAGCCCTCTGGAAGCTTGCAACGCCGGACAGCTACCGGTCTGTCGCGAACCAGTTTGGCGTGGGCAAATCTACCGTGGGGGTTGTTGTGATGCAAGTAGCCAACGCAATCGTTAAGGTACTGCTCTCAAAGGTAGTGACCCTGGGAAACGTGGAGGTCATCATAGATGGCTTCGCCGCGATGGGATTCCCAAACTGCGGTGGGGCTATAGATGGAACTCACATCCCTATCCTGGGACCGGAGCACCAGGCCAGCCAGTACATTAACAGAAAGGGATACTTTTCAATGGTGCTGCAAGCACTGGTGGACCATCGGGGACGTTTTACAAACATCAACGTCGGATGGCCGGGCAAGGTTCATGACGCTCGCGTCTTCAGGAACTCTGGTCTGTTTAGACGGCTGCAGGAGGGTATTTACTTCCCGGACCACAAAATAACTCTTGGGGATGTGGAGATGCCTACAGTGATCCTTGGGGACCCAGCCTACCCGCTAATGCCCTAGCTCATGAAGCCCTACACTGGAGCCATAGACACTGAAAAAGAACTGTTCAACTACCGGCTGAGCAAGTGCAGAATGGTGGTGGAGTGTGCTTTTGGCCGTCTCAAGGGGAGATGGAGAAGCTTACTGACTCGCTGTGATCTCAGCGAAACCAATATCCCCATTGTTATAGCAGCTTGCTGTGTGCTCCACAATCTGTGTGAGAGCAAGGGGGAGACCTTTATGGCAGGGTGGGAGGTTGAGGCAAATAGCCTGGCATCTGATTACGCCCAGCCAGACAGCCGGGCGATTAGAAGAGCCCAGCAGGACGCGCTGTGCATCCGGGAGGCTTTGAAAGCTAGGTTCCACAGTGAGCAGGGTAACCAATGACTTTTAAGTTTCTGTACAGAGAAGCTGAACCTGCGACCGTTTCTTTACCCAGTTAATGTTGACTATCCTCTCCAGTTACAGACCCCCTCCACCCCCTTCCCAAAAAATAAAATCAGTTTTATTTTGTTAATGAACACCGTTGTCTTTAGTACTGTTTTTGCGGGAATGTTTGAAACCTGGGACGCAGACTGTGGTGGGGAGCGGGTGTAGTGTACTGATGCAAATGATCCTTCTAAACTCCAGGAATGACAGGATTCGCAGTGCGGACTGGTTGTTTCAACGGAGCCTGCCAGCCCTCCTGAGCGGAACTGCGTGTATGTGGGGGCTATGTGAGTTTATGGCAGGGGGAGGAGGGTTACAGATCCCCTGCTGCGTGGCTCTGTGATCCAGGACAAGGACCGCTGCATAAGATTTGTAACTGCCCTCCCCCGCAACAAAGTCACAGTGCAACCCCCCCCCCCACGCACAGAACATGAAAACCACCTCCCAGACTGACCAGGGTAACTAGTCACTGCACTGTGTATGTGCCCTGCTGCTGGACCTGCCCCCGCCTCTGTACCCTGCTAAAGGTGACTGTCCTGTCCAATTACCAAGCCCCTTCCCCCCCTTCAGACAGACTCTCCCACAAAAGAACATGATTGAAACAGTAATGAACAGAAACGTATTTTTTATTAACAACCACACATGAAACTGGGGGGTGAAACTTGGACGGGGGCTTGGGTGAGGCGGGCAGGAAAGGACTTTTCAAATTTTGGGGAATGACAGCCTTCTGGTGCTTGAGCAGTCTGCAGGGGTGGAGTGAGAGTTTTCACGGACTCTGCCGCCCCTCCTTCTTTGGACTTTGGGCGAGGGGGGTATGGGACTTGGTGGCGGGGGAGTGCGGTTACTGATAGACTGCAGCGGGGCTCTGTCCTCCTGCCTCCGTTCCTGCAGAACATCAACAAGGCGCCGGAGCGTGTCCGTTTGCTCCCTCAGAAGTCCAAGCAGCGTTTGAGTCGCCTGCTGGTCTTCCTGCCGCCACCTCTCCTCACGTTCCATGTGTGTCCGGTGCATTTGGGACAAATTCTCCCTCCAATGGTTCTGCTGTGCTGCCTGGGCTTGGGAGCAGTCCATTAGTTCTGAGAACATGTCCTCTCGCGTCTTCTTCTTCCTCCGCCTAATGTGCGCTAGCCTCTGGGAGTGTGATGCCAGGCTGGGTTGGGAGACAGTCGCAGATGTGGCTGTGGGAATGAGAAAAAGGTAGTGAATTCCTCTGAAAGATAAATGTAGTTGTGAACAAAGAACATAGTCTTTCTCTGTGAACAAGACCATGCACCGCACCTTTCACATGCGCACTCAGGACAAGGTCGAATTTTCGGACCTCGCCTTCAGTGCCTGGGGTTTTGCACTGCAGATCTGGGAAGCGTGGCAGGACACCGTAATCTCTGTAGCAGGCAAAGATGGTAAGCCGTAGACTTGTGGCTGCTTAAAACTTTAGTAGTACCACTGGCCTCCTTTCACATTGAAAGCAATGCCAGTCTCTGCTGCCAGCAATCGGCCAAGCATGAACTCTGGTCCTGTCCCACCCCCTCGCGGATGTCCCAGGGAAAGATCCCTGTATGCTGCCCCTCTCCCGCATCCACCGCGTGGCTGCAAACCAGCGGTTACAGTTCTGTAAAGGAACTTGCAAGCAGTCCCAATACTAACAGTCCCCTACCTAATTCAAAGCAGGTCATCATGAGCTTCATCACTATCCTGAGGATCTCGGACACCGAGAAGGAAAGGATGTTTCGAGAAAGGGCCCTGGTCTTTGCAGGCTATGCCGCCATGCTGTGCAAGGCAATGATACCGGAGTACTTGCTCGTCTCCTGGCTCGGGAATGTCTCCTACTTCGGAGGACCCAGTAAGGCCGCTCTCCCCAGGAACCTGATGAACAGGCTTTCCCATTACCTGCAGGAGAGCTTCGTTGAGATGTCAGTGGAGGATTATTGCTCTATCCCCGGACATATAGACAGGATTTTCATATAGCTGCAGTTGCAGGGACTATAGAGTGGAGCAGCTTGGGCAGCAGAATCATGCACAGTCGGACACTGTTTGATTTTTTTTAAATAGTTGGAACTGATTACTTAAGCGCCCAGGGTAAAGAAATCATGAAGCAAATATTGTTCTTATTCTTAATATTCCAGTTTTGTAATAAATAAATGTTTAGATGTTTAAAGCACTTACCGCTTGATCCTTCCCCTGAATCTGTGTCCGGGTTACATGCTGGGGAGGGTTGGTAGGGGATCTCTGTAAGGGTGATGAAGAGCTCCTGGCTGTCGGGGAAATCAGCTTGGTAAGCGCTGTCGACTGCCTCGTCCTCCTCATCTCCTTCCTCATCTTCCCCGTCCGCTAACATGTCCGAGGAACCGGCCGTGGACAATATCCCATCCTCAGAGTCCACGGTCAGTGGTGGGGTAGTGGTGGCGGCCGCACCAAGGATGGAATGCAGTGCCTCGTAGAAACGGGATGTGTGGGGCTGGGATCCGGAGCGTCCGTTTGCCTCTTTGGTCTTCTGGTAGCCTTGTCTCAGCTCCTTGATTTTCACGCGGCACTGCGTTGCATCCCGGCTGTATCCTCTCTCTGCCATGGCTTTAGAGATCTTCTCATAGATCTTTGCGTACCGTCTTTTGGAGCGCAGCTCGGAAAGCACGGACTCATCGCCCCACACAGCGATGAGATCCAAGACTTCCCGATCAGTCCATGCTGGGGCCCTCTTTCTATTCTGGGATTGCACGGCCATCTCTGCTGGAGAGCTCTGCATCGTTGCCAGTGCTGCTGAGCTTGCCACGCTGTCCAAACAGGAAATGAGATTCAAACTGGCCAGACAGGAAAAGGAATTCAAATTTTCCCGGGGCTTTTCCTGTGTGGCTGGTCAGAGCATCCGAGCTCGGACTGCTGTCCAGAGCGTCAACAGAGTGGTGCACTGTGGGATAGCTCCCGGAGCTATTACCGTCGATTTCCATCCACACCAAGCCTAATTCGATATGGCCATGTCGAATTTAGCGCTACTCCCCTCGTTGGGGAGGAGTACAGAAGTCGAATTTAAGAGACCTCTATGTCAAACTAAATAGCCTCGTGGTGTGGACGGGTGCAGGGTTAATTCGATGTAACGGCGCTAAATTCGACATAAACGCCTAGTGTAGACCAGGCCTAAGAGCTTTGATATGGACTTAGATGAAAACAGGATCGGTCTCATTGTGGTGACATGAGCTCATTACATATTTAACTGGAGATAATGTAGCATTAAAACATGTTACTGTGTATTTACTGTTGTTTCCAATAGTAACCAATAGGTCAGTATTTCTCAACTATTTCTTAGTAGTTCTCGTTAGTGTCCTGATCTGTTGAGCCCTTCTTGGTGGTCTGCAGATTAAAATACTTTGAGATTGAAGCAATGCTGGAATGTGGGGAGGAGACAGTCTACAGTTTGCATTACATGGTTCAGATAATGGAGAAGTTGGAGAACAATAGAACTGTGCATTTGAATCACATCACTTCTGTAGGCACAGTAGATTGGAAAAGGAGAATAATAATCTATGTAATTCATACTTTCAAAGGAGATATTTTTAACATAGCTATACTGCCTATATAGCATGTGAAAAACTATAGAAACAGACTCTCGCTCTCCTGTTCTGCCACCTGCATCCCCTCTGCAGGACAGACTAGTATGTAAAATATACACAAGTTCAAACAGTGAATATGGCTGAAACAGACCCACAAGGCAATGGACCCCCTTCTGTCCCTGTGCTGGCTATTTGCATCAGAGGTAAGAGCACAGGAGAGGGAGAAGGCTCTGCACAACCACGACGCTCCCTTCTTCTTGGGTGCAGTTTTTCTCTCTCCTCCTTCCTAACACACCCAACCGTGTAAGTGCACCAGCATGTCAGGGCACACATGCTGCACCAGTTTAGACCCAGTGCAGTTTACTCTCATCCTGAAGCAGTGGGGAGACCAGAGTTACCATCTTCCTCCACTTGCTGCCCCTTGTTCAGTGCTCATGGCATAGGCATGACTGAACCCTTAGTGACAAGTTTGGAAGTAGTGTGCAGAGACATTCTAAAATACATACCACAAAACGGGGAGTGCATACATTTCTAGACAAAATGTAAGGAAAGTAATAATCAGATTACCGGAACCATCATCAATGAGTTTGAGCTCCACTGCAGATCCAGTTTGTGGTTCAACAGTGGCCATCACGGTTGCACCAAGAACAGGCAAAAATCCTTGACTAACTTCTGCATAAATCACCATTGGATTAGGGAAGTTGTTTGTATCCTTATTCATGTGGGCTTTCACAGTCACTGGAGGCACAGCCAAAGATGCTGCTCGAGACGTTACTATCATTGATATGACTTGAGAGATTATGTGATTATTTTGAATCCAATATAACCAATCTCCCACCTGCAAATCAAATAGATAGAATATAAAAATATAATGTAAGACTTCATTATTCTAAGGGCAGCTTTGTGTTTCCTTTAGTTAATTATTATCTTATGTTCCAAGGCACAAAGGGCAGTTAGGGTATTGCTACAGGACCACAGCTAAGGTAATTTGGGTACCTTACTTATGATTCTTCATGCTCTCAAATGTTTGGTTTCTTTTAAATTTAACCTTATATCTGAATTTAGTCAGTTTTAGTGGTGGATGTTTGAGAATTATCACATTCTTGGAACGACTGGAACCTGTATATTATCGATATGTACTCTCAACCTTAACTTCCCCTGAATTCAATATTTTGTCCAGCAGTCTTGTACACTTGGGATGTGTATAGCGCATAATAAAAAAAATTAGGAACAGCACAAATTACAGTTAGACAACCAACTTCCATGGCAAGTCAGTGGAGTTACACGAGGGATAAAATTGGTTCATTAGGAATATGTGTTTATAACTTCTAAAAAGAGAAGGTGCATTTTAGTCTATGAAAATGTTAACATGTTTGGATAATAAAACAAAGTTTAGTCTTTACCTCTGCAGTGCCTGCTATATTCAGTCGAGCTGTTCGGAGGTTTAGATTACTAACTGTGAAGTTTGATGTTCTATATTCTTTTCCTTTGGGGTCCCGCAGTAAAATGTCTGGTGGAGATGTGCTTTGATCCCATGTAACTACAAAGAAGGTGTCATTTCCCACAGTACTATCTACAGTCACTGTACCATTCATCCACTGCTTGACTGCGACACTCTGAGCTGTACTTTCAAGCTATTAGACAAATAAAATATGTTTTATGGCTAGTTAGCAGATAAACACTTAAAATACCAGTAATTTCAGAGTGGTTCATTTTCCTCTTACAGGGGAAAACAATTCAATATTTTTTTTATTCAGAGGGCAACTTGACTGGCTGGTGGACAACTGGCCCACTACTGGAAGAGGGGATAAAGGAGCATTAATGCTGTAACAGGCCTGTTGGCACCACGATGAGCAGGTCTCTGCTGTTCTGTGCAGAGCTGAGGGTTGTGGAAAGGTGGCAGAAGCCTCCACACATGGAGAACTAGCCGGAGGGCGAGGTCCACGTGGACTAGCCATTGAAGGAAGTGGAATGATGAAGCCCTGAGCAAGTTTTCTGTAATGCCCATTTGCAGAGTACAATTGCTTAAGAATGTGAAAATATAGTAACCAAGGGTCTCCTTCCTCTCCTATATGTGGTCTATCCACCTAGCTATCAAATTACATCTGTGCAGGAGATTAGTGCTACATTTCCTCTCCAGCTGTCAGCCTGTTTCTAGAAAGACCGCACAATGAGAGAGCTATACAACCACAGGTAGGGACAACAGAAAAGCAATGAGAGACACAGACAGAAATAATAAAACACAGCAAGAAGAGAAACAGGATTCCTTTACCAACATTGGTATTGCACATGTGGGCCACCAGAACTTACAGATAAGCTACCAATATGAGTTTTATAGTGGCCCACTGGACTACCAGACTGCAAGTAGATTTGCTCATTCTGTTTGTGGATTAGAAAAACTACAATTAGAAAAAAGAACAGGAGTACTTGTGGCACCTTAGAGACTAACAAATTTATTTGAGCATAAGCTTTCGTGGGCTGCAATGCATCCGATGAAGTGGGCTGTAGCCCACGAAAGCTTATGCTCAAATAAATTTGTTAGTCTCTAAGGTGCCACAAGTACTCCTGTTCTTTTTGCGGATACAGACTAACACGGCTGGTACTCTGAAACCTACAATTAGAAAAGTACCTTTTAATAAAATAACGTTCTGTTTAGAATAAAAATGGGAAAGTGATACTGAAACGCTATTTCAAAGAGCATCCGATTGGACATTTGGGAATCAGGTGTTTAAGACGGTACTCTAGTGATGAGACTGATATAAGTGCTTAGAAAGTAGGATACATTGTCTTTTAAGAGCAGCTGTTAATAGCCCAGAAAATAAAGAAACATTTTGTTTTCTTTCTCCTGAATAGATGTGATAGTGGAGCTACAAAGACAGGAAACCTAATAATAATGGGGAATTTCAGCTATCCCCATATTGACTGGGAATGTGTCACCTCAGGATGGGATGCAAATATAAAATTTCTAGATATCATTAATGATTTATTTTTGTAGCAGCTAGTCCAGGAACCCACAAAGGGAGATGCATGTTTTTAATTAATCCTAAGTGGTTCATAGGATCTGGTCCAAGAGGTGACTATAGCTGAACCGCCTGGCAATAGCACCAATACTGTAATTAAATTTAACATTCTAGTAGGGGGGGAAATACCAAAGATACCCACCACAGGAGCATTTAATTTCGAAAATGGGAACTAAACAAAAAGGAGGAGGTTAAATGGAAATTAAAAGGAACAGTCCGAGGAGTGAAATGGCTTCAAATTGCATGCAAACTTTTAAAAAACACTAAGATAGAGGCTCAAAAGATATGTATACCTCAAAAAAAAATGCTGTTAGTCTTTGTCTCTCTTGCTAGCTGCTCTTCACATTCTTTTTTGGCGTTCCTAATTATACTTCTGCACTTGATTTGCAAGAGTTTGTTCTGTTCTATTTTCTTCAGTAGGATTTGACTTCCAATTTTTAAAACATGTCTTTTTGTTTCTAACCACATCTGTTTCCTCTGCTGTTTAGTCATGATGGCACTGTTTTGGTCCTCTTCCTGTTTTGTTTGAGTACATCAGAGGCAGGAAGCCTGCCAACCAATCAGTGAGGCCATTGGACGATTAAAGTGCTAAAGGAGCACTCAAGGAAAACAAGACCTTTGTGGAGAAGCTAAATTAATTATTTGCATCAATCTTCACTGCACAGGATGTGAGGGAGGTTCCCACATCTAAGCCATTCCATTTAGGTGACAAATTTGAGGAACTGTCCCCGACTGAGGTGCCAGTGTAGGAGTTTTTGGAACAAATAGATATATTAAAGAATAATAAGTCACCAGGACCAGATGGTATTCACCCAAGAGTTCTTAAGGAACTCAAATATGAAATTGCAGAACTACTAACTGTGGTATGCAACCTATTGCTTAAATCAGCCTCTGTACCATATGACTGGTGGATAGCTAATGCAATGCTGAGTTTTTAAAAAAGCTACAGAGGTGATCCTGGCAATTACAGGGCAGTAAGCCTAACTCCAGTACCAGACAAACTGGTTGAAAATAGTAAACAACAGAATTATCAGACTAATAGATGAATGTGATATGCTGGGCAAGAGACAATATGGCTTCTGTAAAGGGAAATCATGTCTCACCAATCTACTGTATTAGCATTCTTTGAAGGGGTCAACAAATGTGGACAAGAGTGATCTAGTGCCCATGTTGTATGAGGACTTTCAAAAAGCCTTAGACAAGGTCCCTCCCCAAAGGCTCTTAACCAAAGTAAGCTGTCATGGGATAAGCGGGAAAGTCCTCTCCTGGATCAGTAATTGGTTAAAAGACAGGATACAAAGGGTAGGAATAAATAGTGAGTTTTCAGAATGGAGAGAGGTAAATAGCAGGGTTCCCCAGGGATCTGTACTGGACTAGTGCTGTTCAACTTATTCATAAGTGAGCTGGAAAAAGGGGCAAAACAGGGAGGTGGCAAAGTTTGCAGATGATACAAAATATTTGACTGCAAAAGTTATAAAGCTGAGTTACAAAGGGATCTCACAAAATTGAGTGATTGGGCAACAAAATGGCAGATGAAATTCAGTGTTGATAAATGCAAAGTAATGCACATTGGAAAACATAACCCCAATTATATATACAAAATGATGGAGTCTAAATTAGCTGTTACCACTCAAGAAAGAGATCTTGGAATCATTATGAATAGTTCTCTGAAAACATCCACTCAATGTCCAGCAGCAGTCAAAAAAACGAACAGAATGTTAGGAACCACTAGGAAAGGGATAGATAATAAGAAAGTAAATATCATAATGATGCTATATAAATCCATGATATGCCCACACCTTGAATACTGTGTGAAGTTCTGGTAGCCCCATCTCAAAAAAAGAGATATTAGAATTGGAAAAAGTACAGAGAAGGGGAAAAATGATTAAGGGTATGGAACAGCTTCCATATGAGAAGAGAATAAAAAGACTTTGACTGTTCAGTTTAGAAAAGAAATCACTAAGGGGAGATATGATAGAGGTATATAAAATCATGAATGGTGCGGAGAAAGTGAATAAGGAAGTGTTAGTTACCCCTTCACATAAAACAAGAACCAGCAGGTTTAATGCAAACATAAGAAAGTACTGCTTCACATAACATACAGTCAACCTATGGAACTCATTGCCAGGGGATGCTGTGAAGACCAAAATATAACTGGGTTCTAGAAAGAATTACATAAATTCATGGAGGATAGGTCCATCAATGGCTACTCACCAAGACAGTCAGGGATGCAGCCTCAAGCTCTGAGTGTCCCTAAACCTCTGACTGCCAGAAACTGGGACTGGAGGACAGGCGATGGATCAGATGATAAATTGCCCTGTTCTATTAATTCCCTCTGAAGTATCTGGTACGGGCCACTGTCAGAAGACAGGTTACTGGGCTAGATGGACCATTTGTCTGACCCAGTATGGCTATTCTTAAGTTCTTGTCAAGACCAGTATAAAATTGCAGAAAAGCTAAGTAGTCCATGACCAAACCTATATTAGTTGCTATGCGTGTTTCAGATAAAATGCAAAACTGGGTCCATAGCAGAGATTTAACAAAGTGAGGGATGAGTTGTTAAGTTATAGATAGCACAACCCAAGAGCTGTTGTAGAAATAGAAGAAATCATCGCTGAGTTGAAATAGAACATGAGAAGTGTCAAGAAAGCTGGGAATCAAAATGTTATCTATTGTTTAGAAGAGAAGCAGTTGAGATAGTTTCCTCATTATTGATAACGTTAATATAGTAACAAGATCACTTATTTACAGCACTCTAAACAGGAGTGACCACACATACTATGGTATTTCTGCCTACCTCTATCTATATAAGTCCCTTTGTCTTAGCTAATTGTGAGAAATTTTAATTTTCTTTGTTTCATTATTTGTTTCATTTTATTGTTAATAACAGACCACACACACACACAAAAAATCCCACTGCTATTTCCAAATCAGTTTATATTTTAAGATCAGTCACTGACAGTGCAATAGTTAAGATTATAGACCAGATGTAGGCAACCTATGGCACGTCAGCCGAAGGCGGCACGCGAGCTGATTTTCAGTGGCACTCACACTGCCTGGGTCCTGGCCACCGGTCCGGGGGGCTCTGCATTTTAATTTAATTTTAAATGAAGCGTCTTAAACATTTTAAAAACCTTATTTACTTTATATACAACAATAGTTTAGTTATATATTATAGACTTATAGAAAGAGACCTTCTAAAAATATTAAAATGTATTACTGGCACGCGAAACCTTAAATTGGAGTGAATAAATGAAGACTCGGCACACCACTTCTGAAAGGTTGGCGACCCCTGTTATAGACTACTAAAAGTAACTGATTAATAATGTGAAAAACAAACAAAATTTGAAACTCAGACCTGAATAGACTGTCCAAAAATATTTCCACTTCCTGATGAAATTCCACTGAATGCATCAATTAGGCCATTGGAATCAACTGTATCTGTAGCATACAACTTTAAGCCTCCTGAAATGTGATTGTTAAAATAATCAGAATAGTCATTTACTGTAAAACAGTAGGTCTTTGTTATCTGCCTTATGCTAGTTTGGCTGTTGCTATAGAGCACAGTGTTAATCTGGTAAATTAAATGTTGGTCCTTTATTATCCTTTATTCATGGGGCAGCGCAGGGAGGAACCATTGGTGGTGGGGAATCAATTAATACAAACACCCAGAGAGTTGCTGCAGAAAGGAAGTCTGACCTGGGAAATGATCCCATCTGTTCACATTTTAACTCCACCTAACTTGGTCTGACTAAGAATTGTCACCTGTAGCACTTCATCAAGTACAGTGCCCACTCATAGGCTGTTCTTGGTAAGTCTGGACTCTGAGCCACTCTATAAAGTGCAATTCCACTCTGAAAAACACCTCTGTCAAAATGACATGGTGGAATTCCAAGATTATTACTTCTCGGTGACTCAGATCAAATCTTCTTAGTTTACAAATATAAAGTTTGGGCCTCTTTCATATGTGCTGAGCACCCATAATGCCAATGGGAACTTCTGGTGCGCAGTGTCTTCGGAAATCTGGCCATTTATTTCAAACAGTGAGTCCTGCCCGCGTAGGCTACGTCCTCACTACGGGGGGGAGGGTCGACTTAAAATACGCAAATTCAGCTACGCAAATAGTGTAGCTGAATTCGACGTATCCGAGCCGACTTACCCCGCTGTGAGGACGGCGGCAAATCGACCTCCGGGCTCCCCCGTCGACGGCACTTACTCCTACCTGCGCTGGTGGAGTACAAGCGTCGATTCGGGGATCGAATGTTGCGTCCTGACGAGACGTGATAATTCGATCCCCGAGAGATCGATTTCTACCCGCCGATTCAGGCGGGTAGTGAAGACGTAGCCTGAGACTGGGCTCTGAAAGACCAGCTGGGTTCTTTCTGGCTCACACATCAATCACTTAACACTAAAGAGTCTGTGATCAGAACTTAGTGAACTATTCTGTTATAGTACACAAACCAGAACTGAATTCAGGTTGTTCTCTCACAGCCATGTTAGCTGCACAGTGTGAACAAGAGTAAAAAGCAGTACAATCTTATTTAAGTCCCTAAAGCAAGCAGATGTGACTCTGAATTCACAAAAGGAGCATCTCTGTTGACTAAGAAGGTGCAATTTATACATAGTCACTATTCAGAGTAAAGCTACAGTCTAAATCAACACATGGAATTCCCATGGTAGTTGCCCTGTACTGCAGCATCACCCAGCACCCATCTGGCTTTCCTTAAAATGGCTGAAGTTCAAAGTAACAGTGCAGCTCCAACTCAAAGCAGAGCTGACTGAGCCTCCTAGTTGCAAGTATAGAGACTGTGTTTGCTGACCCCTCAGCTAGAGCCCTCCAGCTGTGACTGTTTGTGAGTTGGTCATTATTTAACTACTTAGGACATTAATAGGTTTGCATATCACTGCTATGTAAACATCAGAAATAAAATGTTAATCATTTAAACACCAAGCTTATATTTTTGTTTAGAGGAACATCCTCCAGTAATATAATTATCAAACCTCGCTATTATCAGGATACAGGTTTTTTTAAAGCAAGAACAGATAAAGAGAAACAATTGCTCCCAATATTGTTGTGTTTATTCAGCTGAAAATAAACATTCTGTAAATACGACTGGAATTAGTTGACCTTATTTTCTTTTCATATTACAAGCTGTAAACCACTCTAGTTTTACATTTCATGCTTAAGGTGTGCATGCCAAAAGCAGTATTAGTTTAGAAACTTACTTACCTGTCATGTCTGAAAATTGTTCTAGTTCTGGAGCAGCACTTGGCCCCAAGGCAATGGTGTGAATGATTGATCCACTGTTTTTCACCTCCGTAAGGCAACTGCTCATACCTGAATCCTCTCCATCTGTCAGCAGTACAATTTCAGAACCATCGAGATTAGATTTTTGTTTAATCACCTGAATTGATAAGAAAATTTCAGGTATTAGCAATAGGACTTCATTGTAAATGTTAGCTGCTCTAACACAGGCAGTGTCTACATCAAGAGAAATTCTTAAAGTTCAAGTGTAAGGCAAAATATATTCCTTACAATTGTGAATTTTGCTGGTGTAGGAGGCTGTGTCATGTGGCAACAACTGAATTGAAGGTGTCTGAATTACAATGCCTGTATAGGGATGGTTCAGGGGAGAGGTGTCTAAGGGTAGCACACTCGTTACAGCATTCCAACTAGTAGTAACATGTGTCTGCCGGCCCCCACTCCAGGTCCTGCTGCCAATGACAGCAAATGTACAGGGCATGTGGAATCCTGTCGATACCTATTCAAACTATGGAAAATTATCTTTAATGCAGTTCTGTTCTGGAAAGTAACTTGAGAAATCATGGAGCATGAAGGCGCCATTTTACATAACCCCTTTTCAGAATAAAACCATGCTTAAACCAATGTTAAAATGAATAAAATTTGGATTTTCTATATTTTGATCTTCTGCACAACGCCTTGAGATTCCGGCAAAGCATTTTTGTAAGATTTTTCTTAATTTTTTTGCTAGTATAAACATAGCAGGGCCTTGTTAATTTCTTAGTTCAATAAGAGCAGTTTCAGAGCCTAACTTGATAGAGCTTCCTAAGTCTCTCACTATAAAACACATTTTCCAAACCTTTAATTGTTCTTGTAGCTGTCTTTCTGAACCCCTTCCAGTTCCCCCAACATCCTCTCTGAAATGTGGACACCAGAACCAGAGACAGTATTTCAGTCATAGTCTCAGTACTGCTGTACACAGAGGTGATATCACCTCCTTACTCCTACTCACTATTCTCCTCCTAGTTCCATTTCATTATCACGGCATTCCAGGATACATTCCCCCCAAGTTCTCCTTCACCTCAAATCCTTTGCGTACTCCTGCGCAGATGTTAGTTCCTCCACTAGCTGATGTAGGCAGGTATGTGATAAGATTCTGGCGTACAGTCTCACTGACTATTTGTTGTAGATTAATTTTAATTTGTGCTGTAGAATCGAATGTGACAATTCCAACCCAGGAACCCATTTCGATAATCTGGAGCAGGAATATCTCCGCAGCTTGGTACAGACGATTAATGCGGTTATACTGCAGGTGAAGAAAGGGACATACTTAGAACTATCAAGGCTTTTCAAGAGAGATAGCAAAAAGCAAGAATACAGCAATTACTAATGTTGTTCAGTTTGTACTGATAAATGGGAATGTACCTGCCATAGAGTAGATGAGAGATTTGAAGGGAAAATATGGAAAATTAGACAAATACCCAATATCTGGGTAGCCCAAACTACCTTACATATCATCCCCAGGCATATTCTTTGCAGACCAGTGGAGAGGTGTACTATGTTCTGCTATCATGGAAGGGTATCTGCATATTGAAACATCCAGGAGATATATAAGTGTGTCAACCAAACAGCATTCTAATAATGTGGTGATATTCCTCACAAATAAGGTTTTCTCTTTCAGATAATTTGTTTAGGTAAAATGGCTGTAGCCTCAGAGAACAGTATTCAACCTACCTATGCTTTAGGATAGCCCCTCTATTTCACAGGTTCCTGGCACTTTGAAAATTTGGTAATTACAGTGAAAGAATTTATTTTAAATGTAAATATTTGAACAGATTGCTGAAAACCAGCTGAGAAAGTTTACCCCTCGAAGCTTTCCTTTCTCTATAAAACTAGCTGTCATTATTCTTGATCTAGTTAAGGATTCTCTTCCTCTCCTATATTAAGATTAAGGGATCGGCTGATTTATATCTTTTATCTCTAGAAATCTAGTACTTGTTTGCCTCTCAATAGCTTTGGGTTGAATTTGATGCTAATGACGGTGAAAGCGCTCATAGTAGTAATCTACATAAGCTTTTCCAATCTGAAATCTGTCCAGAAGAAGGAACGCCAGCTGTATCAAAACATTTGGTTGTGAGTTGGGGATAGATAATCATTAGAGAACACTACATTCATTTTCACTTGTGATCTAGAATTTGAAGTATTATCTCTAGAGAGAAAAGGTTGGCACATTTACATCCCGTGCCTGTGTTGATTGTTGAACTTAAGATCTAAAATATTTGTATTTTAAAGAAAGTGATAGTAGAACTCTTATTTATACTATATAATAATATACATGATAGTGTGATATAGCATGAACTGGGGATTCTAATGTTATTCCTTGATGATGGAATTTTGAGTGACTATATTCAATATGACAGAAAAAAGCATTCTTGGAATGTTTTAGAGAGGTTTTAATATTTTTATATTGGGACTACATTATATCCCCCACCTGTAAAGCCAGGTGCCTTTGCTATCATTATTCAACCCATAGAGGGCTCATAGAGACTCCTAAAAATTACATAAGTGTTTTTCCAGACATTAAGATGCCACAATTTTAAAGCGAGATATCTGGGGTCTCTCCAGGGCACAAAAGGATGTTGTGCCTCCCACAGGGAAGCTGAGGATCTTCTCTTCCCAGAGATATACCGGTGGGAAGGTCCTATGTCTAGCCCCGAAGGTCTGTGAGATATCAAACTTGAAAGTTGTAACATATTTGAGAACAGACGTTGTCACTAGCTCCGGATTGAATGTTTGAAACAAATAAATTAGGGATGAGGAAATTCTGTATATTAGGGAAAGAATACAACAGAGGTTCATATAAAAATAGCTCTTGGAAGCTGGGTAGTGGTTTGGAATGTAAGCATAAAACCTGAGGAGATGGATTTATGGGCAGAAGGCAGGTGAAGCTTGAAAAGGTACAGGATAAATTGCAAAAAATGTGGCAAACTTATCACATGACTCACTTCTATGTGATATTTATACATATGAACACACCTTATTCAGGGAGGTTATATTGGATTTACTTTAAGAATGATAAATTTGAGGCCCTAAACGGATTGAGAGTCTCTTTAAAGGTTCCTATCACCTATAGCAGCCTCTGCAAGATGAGAATTGTGCTAAATTTAAATTAAAAAAACCCTCATCCTGGTTAATCCAGCATCACTTTATGACAACCCAAATTCTTGACTCATTAGGATGAATGATTATGAGGAAAAGTATTGCATTTTTATTTTGCTATGCCTAGTGACATATATTTATTTTTAAAATAATTTGAGAGAGTCACATATGAAAAATATCATGAAACTTGCATCTATGATATATTTTCTGTTTTGGGGAAGTACAGTGGTTCTGATATTCTGGATCTGAAACTAAAAAGAGGAGCACAAGTTATATTTTGTAAAGAAAAAAGACCAAGTCTGGCATTTTTAGGAATTTGATGAGTTTCCTTTTAGCAATCCCTAAATAGGTATAATGGGAGAAATAGTGGCCTCAATTTTTTCTTCAATAACAAAGGATGATTATGGAAATATTGACTAAAGAAAATACTGTAATATATATACGCCACATTGTTTTATAACTGCCTGTTTCTAAGCAGTTCTGCTAAAAAAAAAAAAAAAAAAAAAAGAACACGTATGTTTATTCTTACCGAACCCATGCTCCCAGAAACATCAAGTACTAGACAGACTACTCTGTCTTTGGTCTGCAGCAATGAGAAGGAGGTCTCAAATGGAGGACTTGCGCTATTTATTGGAGAGGTGTTACTGAAGTCCGGAGAGTTCATAATTACTTCCCAGGTGCTTTTGTAGTTGCACATTTTGTTCTGCAGATTTGTAGCCTTTTCATTATGAGTACTTTGATCACAGAACTCAACCACCTAAAAAAAGCCAATTGGAAGAGAAGAATGATTACTGAAAAGCAAGTGAACACATGTAGTAGCAAATCCCAGTCTACTATTTTTCCATTGCTCACCACAACCACAAATACAGAAATTCTTTGCCTGCTCTAAAGGCCATAGAGAATAAAATCCTTCTATGTCCTGGACCTTGGAAGAAGTCATCAAAGAAGACTGTTCCCAAAGAATCTGTCTCAGGGGTTACACAGGTATGTCCACACTGCAATCAGCGGTATGACTGGCGCTCAGGCGGGCGTACACGTTCTATCTTTAATCCAGCTAGTGTGTCTATTGATAGCAGTAAAGATGTGGCAGCATGGGCTGTACAAACCCACCCAGAACCCTGGATATATACTCCACATTGCTAGCCTGCACCAGTGCCCATGCCACCATGTCTTCGCTGCTATTTTTGTTGTTCCTGTTTCCTTTGGAAGGGGTAGGACTCAAGTGAGCCTTGGCCAGAGGAAAAAGCAATGCTACTTTGGACCTCGTAGACATAGCAACATATCATCAGAGACCTGTAGCTAGATGAATCATATCCTGAGAGGCCACAAGGGGGCACTACAGAGGCAGCCCATGCAGAACAAACTTGGGGGAGAATGCAGGCACAGACCTAGCACCGGCGCAAGGGAGGAGGTCAGGACATTTTAAAAAAATCAACACACATAAGAAAGAGACTCCCCAGCAGTTTGCACATGGAGCAACTACTGAAATCAATGGTGGAGCAGAACACCCAGCAACACCAGCAGCAACAGTGGCTCCTACAGCAACTGGCCACTCAGCAGCAGCAACTGACTTGAGACTTAGCTGCTCAGCAGCAACAGCGACAAAGGCTGGTGCAACAGGGCGTGACCTGACTGCAGCCTCTCACAGTGGCCAGGCTTCCGCCATGGGTCTGGTGGACACAGACCTGGCCTTGGCCCTGGTACCAGTCAATTCATGAAGATGGGGCCTGAAGATGATTCAGTGACTTTTCTTGAAAATTTTCAATGGGTGGCAGTGACAGCATGGTGGCCGCCGGAGCACTGAGCAGTCTTACCAGTCACCTACTTGATCAGGACAGAACTACAGGCTGCCTATTGTGGGCTAGACCCAGCGATAGCATGAGATTATGCCTCCGATAGCAAGGTTTATGCCTTTGGCAAGGTGGCCATTTTAAACTCATTGGATATCTCTAGGGGCCTGGTCCTGCATGATGGCACAGAAATTACAGGACTTGTGCTGGTGGTGTGGGATGGGTTGGGAGCTCGCAGGGCAGGGGACTGATAACAAGGTCTGGAGGGCCTTGGGTCAGGGGCTGGCGGGAAGCACCCTCCTGCAGTACCTGCTCAAGGAAAAACCTAGACGCGGGCAATAAGGCTGCCCGCACCTCCTGGAGTACACACTGGGAAGTATGAGGGGTGGAGAGCCCTTTGTGCTGGCCAAGCATCAGGGGATCCACCCAATCTCCCCAGTTATAGTCCAAAAGGTCTCCAATTCTGGTCATTCCTGCCAGGAATGATGTACCAAGTGGGACTCCGCCACCTGCAAACCAAATTGGGGATTGTGTAGTAGGGCCTCTGTGAGGAGATCTGCCGGTGGCCGACACAGACCTGGTCACTGAAACCAGCTTTCAGGTCTGGAGGAGACCCTGGTAGAAGTCTTGCGGAAGACCCATCGGAGATAAAAGAGCTGCCAGTCATATTGGAGCCCTCAGATCTGGTAAAGGAAGACGTGCGCCAACGTGCTCCATGCTGAACTACCTGCACCATAAAGGAGTCTCTGCAGGGCCTGGAGGCAGAGGAGATGGACCTGACTGCAAAGGTAGAACGGGCTCTGTCCTTCCGTCTCCAGGGGAAGACTCAACACCCCCCCCCCCCCAGAGACACAGAGCAGTCCTGGCCAAAAGAACTCCAGAGCTAACCTCTGGAGCCAGGCCAGGATATCCCAGGCCGGGCTCAGAGTGTTGTGCCGGTGCCAGAGCCTGGACAGTACCAGCTAGTTGAGCACCAGTGCCCTCCCGCACAGGGAAAGGCACTGGAGCAGTACTGTCCACCTCCTCAGCCGCTCAGCCAGCCTGCCCTTCAAATCTTGCTAGTTCTCCAGAGGAGAGGGATGGGTGGCAGCAAGATAAATGCCCAGATAGAGCAGCAGCCCCACGCTCCACCGAATGACCTGAAGCACGGGTGGCAGGTAACTCGCTACCATCCGTCCCCGACCACCAGGCCAGAGCTCTTGAACCACTTGACTGGAGTGGAGGAGGCCACCGAGTAGATAGCCTGTCAGGCCTCCAACCTGCGACAGGTCACCGAGGACATACCACGCGGAGATGTCATCAGCATACGCTGACAGGACCACCCGCAACTCTGGCTCATGGAGCACCCACCCTGTTAACCTCCTACAGAAGAGACGGAGGAAGGGCTCAATGGCCAGAGTGTACAGCTGGCCTGACAGTGGACATCCTTGACACACCCCTCACCCAAAGCTGACAGGTTCGGTCAGAGTCCAGTTGAGCCTGACCAAGCGCTCCACGGAGGCATATAAGACCTGGAGAAAACCCACAAACTGGGGCCTGAAGCTGAATGCCCGCAGAGTGCCCTGGAGATAACTGTGTTCCACCCTGTCAAATGCATTCTCCTGGTCAAGGGACAGGAGGGCGAATGACAGACTATCCCTACACCCACGCTCGAGGAGGTCCCGGACCAGATAAAGATTGTCGAAGATAGGATGGCCAGGGATGGTGTAGGTCTGATTGGGGTGGACCACATCCGCCAGCACGGACCCGAGCCGCAGCAAGATGGCCTTCGCTGTGACCATCTAGTCCATGCTGAGAGATGGGAGGCCAATTCTGAAGGTCACGGAGGTCCCCCTTCTTTGGTAGCAAGGTGAGTTCAGCTTGCCTGCACAACAGGAGAGTCACCCCACTTCCTAAGGACTGAGCCCAGATGATGGCAAGGTCCAGACTGAGGACATCCCAGAACACGCGGTAGAACTCCACAGTCAGCCCGTCCATACCCAGAGATTTATTAGTGGGCATCTGATGGAGGGCTTCTGAGAACTCAGTCAGAGTGAGAGGCAGCTCCAGCCGGTCCTGGTCACCTGCGCTGACCATCAGGACTCCGTCCCAGAGCACCCTGCAGGCATCGGTGTCGGTTGGACCAGGGAGAAGAGTCTGGAATAGAAGGTCTTGGCTCTCACATGCATCTCCACCGGATCCATGAAGGGGTGCCATCCTCTGCCAAAAGGCAGGTGACATGCTTCTTAGCCCCCTTCTTTTTCTTCAGGGCGTAGAAGAAGTGGGAGCCGCAATCCATCTCCCAAAGGAAATGGATGCGGGATCGAACAAAGGCACCTCGAGCCCAACGGTCTTCGAGGGTTCAGGAGAACCAACAGCTGAGCCACTGCTTTGTACACTTAAACACCAATTAATCCCCCCCCAGGATGGACCTGACAGGGCCTAATTAGTGGATTAGAATGGGCTGGGAGAGGACTAATGAGCAAATTGGCCCATTAACACAGGAGGTAGAAAAAGGCACAGGAAGGCAGTGCAGGGGAGAGTGGAAGACTAGCAGAGCCAAAACCAGGAAGGATCTCTGAGTAGAGAGATCCCTTCCCTCTCCTCTCCTCAGAGAACTGAGGAGAAACTGAAACTGTAAACAATTATGGTGCATGGATCAGTAAGTGGGTGGGAAGAGCAAATGCAAATAAACTGCACTGGGGTGTTTGACAACTTAAGGTCCCTGAGTCTCTGAAGACAGAGAGAAGACAGGAGCAGGACATTGCCCTGTCAGAATGTCAATCTCTTAAAGCCATAGAAAGCTGAGGTGGTGTTAGCAGCAACAAGGGCCAGGTTCAATATCTGAGGTAGGGAGCAGCTGAGGAGTGCATAGTCAGGTTCCAAGGCAGAGTCAGTACAAGGGTGAGAGTCCAAGTCAGAAGGTGAAGTCCCAATCAAGCTGAGATCGGCCAGCTACGGAATCCATGCTGTTCCCTGGACACTTCCTGGAATGCCCCTTAGATTTATATAGGGTGGGGAGCCAATCAGGAGTCATGGGGCTGCTGTCTGTCAAACCCCTCAAGGTGGGACTTCCCATGGTCTGTGTCCGCAGCAGGACATGGGCAGTGGCTGGAAGGATACTACAACCAGTTTGTACCAGGGTTTTCATCTATTGTGCCCGTTCTCAACAATCTGCTCAAGAACAGAAGCCCGAGAAAGATCCGTTGGACAGAAACCTGTGAGAAGGTCTTTCACCCACAAAGGCTCACCTCTGTAGAGACCCCATTTTATACAGCCTGGGACTTCACCAAGAAATTCCTCCTACACACTGATGCTTCTGAAGCTGGATGGGGGCTGTCTTCTCCCAAGTGGTTGATGGTGAGGAACATCCCATTCTGAGTTACAAATTGTTCCCAAGAGAGGCCTACTCCATTATAGAAAAAGAGGACTTAGCTGTGAAATGGGCCATGGAGGCACTCCAATATTACCTTCTTGGCAATTAATTCACCCTGGTCGTGGATCCTGCACCTCTACGATGATTCCATGCCATGAAGGACATCAGCCCCCAACTCATGGTGATACGGCTCTCTCCAGACCTTCTCCTTCTGTGTCTGGCATAGGACTGGGTTGCTCACTAAAATGTAGACTTTTTCTCTGAGTAGAGGGGAGCTGCAGGGCAAAGCAGTGCCCTAAGTAATATCCTTTGTGGGTGGGTGGATGATGAGGCAAATAGGCCTGGCAATGACAAGGTTAATGAAAGCCTGTGGATCCACCTCACTATACTTCAGCAAATGTTGGACATGGGGAGGGAAGGACTGGAAATGTTGCTCGGAAAGTAGAGGGGAAGTTTTTTGGGCAGAGTACTGGGTGGAAAGAGGCTTGGAACTGTGAGCAAAGAAAATACCTCCTGTTGTTTGATTCCTGCTGTCTTCAGAGTAACAGGACTTTGTGTATATTCTTTGTAAACAAACAAGATTGCATCAAAGAAATACTTTACTCCATATCAGGTTCTCCTAATGGAAACAACCTACAAGACCCCGAATATTGGCTATCCAATTGGGACCAAAACCAGTAACAATACTTACAGAAGGGAGGCTTTGCATGTACATTATAGATGCTGGGGAAATTTGTGTTTTATATGGTATAAATTTACATCCAGCTTCATACAGCTTTGTCTGTTGATCATATTTGCATTCTCTTGTCATGCAGCTGTTTCCCATGCAGCTTTGGACTATATATTGACCAGTGACATCAGCCGAACATCTGAAGGAAGGTGAGATAGAAAGAGGCTTAGCTAACAAGCCACATATAATCAACAGAAAATAATCTGTTATTTATTATTTGAATCATGATGGGCCCAAAGCCTCCAAAAATGATTGGCATTAATTAGACACCTTGGGCGGAGGGTGAACCACGGACTTGGGGAGGCTAGCCCTCCGGCTGCCCCATCCCTTCTGCCTGGGGCCCTGCCCCTTCTGTCCACCTTCCTCTGCTGAAGCCCAGAGGCCTCCCCTCACTAGCCCCGGAGCGCCCAGTGGGCGGGCAGCACGCCTCACCCCTCCAGGCCCAGAGCGGCAGGCAGGCGGGCGGGCAGGCAGCTGAGCACAGCCCCCAGCACAGAGGGGGGTGGGTAGCACGCCCCACCCCCACAGAGCACCAGGTAGGTGGGCAGCACAAGCACCGGCTTCAGCCGCCCAGAGTCCCTGGCTGCAGGCCGGCCCCCACTAGCCCCAGCCTTGGTCAAGGGCCCTGGAGCCCTCCCAAGCGTGGGAAGTCCGGAGGCTCCCACCCAAGGTGGAGGCAGAAGCAGCCCCTGCTCGTGTCACAGGCCCCCCATCCAGGGCAGGTGGAGGGCAGGTGGAGGGACCCAGGTTTCCCACAGCTGCCCGCGTAGCTCTCCCCAGAGCCGCATTCTGGCCATTATAAGAGCCTGGTGGGCAGCTGTGGGCAGGTGGAGGGTCCGTGGCTCTTACTGTGGTCTGGCTGCAACTCTGAGGCTCGCCCCGGCCGGAGCTGGGTCGGGGAGAGTCGTGCAAGAAGCTGTAGGGAGCTGGTGCGGAGTCACGGACCCTCCTCCTACCCCGGGCAGCCGGGCAGCAGGCACATGGTTCAGGGGCTGATCTCAGCCCTCCCCACCCCCCGCCCACACCCTGGGCAGATGCAGGGTCTGCCATGGCTCCCCACAACTGCCCGGGCTCCCTGGCTGGACTCCATGCTGGCCTGGCCAGGGGCTGGGGCTTGAGGGGGGAAGAGGAGGGGAAGGGGTGTGGTTTGGCCAGGCCCGTCCACTTTCAAAAAGTGGGAGGGCTATGGCCCCAGGGTCCTCCCTTGTTCCGGCACCACTGGCCCGGGGCCCCAGCCACATGAGAAGGAAGAGTCACAGCAGAGCACAGCCCGGAAGCAGGAGGGGGTTTAGGGGAGGAGTGTGGGTGGGGCCACACAGGCAGTTTGGGTAAGCTTAGCTTCCTGCCTTTGATACCCGCCGCCCATGTTAAACACCATCTCTGCTCCAAAGACTATACAATCAAATTTACAAGTGGTCACAATAATAAAATACTGGTAGTTTTTTTTCCCCAGAGGCATCCTCACGAAATTATTTATAGGTTGTGTGTGAAACACCATCTATGTGAAGAATAACAATGCAAGTGCCTCCGCTAGTCCATCAATATGCCTCAATTCAGACATGAAGGACCCTCTCCTGAGGTGGACTGGTACTACATTCTCCATGCCCATTCAATCATTGTCTCTGGGACAGAGTTCTAGGGCTAGAGCTCACCCAACACTCTGATCACCAAGGTACTAGCTATTCCCCCTGGAGTGGGCTTAACTGGGAGATGGGTGCTCAATGGCTTAATTAGACACAGGGCTGATGTGCTAATGAGAGCAATCAACCCACCACCTGGGAGCAGTTAAGAGGCAGGAAGGAAGTGCAAGAGGGAGGATGCCAGGAGATACAGGAGCTCAGGATGAGGAGATCTTTCCCTCTGCCACCCCAGAGAGTGGGCTATGGGAAGTTTATGTACACTCGTATGTTGCTGCCCAAGGCTGTACTGATGAACTAGTGGAAGGGACCTAATAAATAACACAATGATGCTTATAAACCTGGAAAGTGTCCAGCAGGTTTGCAGTGTTTGAAAGGGCGGAGCAGGGAGCCCTGTCACAGTCTCCTTCAGTGGTGACTGCCAATTAGAGTGCCAATTGCAGTACAGAAGTTTGGTGATGTTGATATTTGTCCATTAGGAATTGTCCAAACAGCAATTATTTCATATTGGTCAACAAGTGACTGGCAGATGGTAATGAATTTTAGGCACTACCAAACGAGTTCCAGTTCAGACCAGTGCCTGAGAGGTGAAAAGTTCTGTATCCCATTTCAAACCCACTGAGATATCCAGTCTCACTCTGTTTTTTGTTTCTCATTGACAGAGTTGTACACTAAAAAACCCCCACTTAAATATGCAGAATCTAGAGAACATTATCATAAGATAGTAATAGCACTAAAACAGGGTAATAATGGGGGGTGTACTTTGACCATGTCTCTTTTAAATATTTAAATAACACTAAACATGAACGAGTAGAAATGTTTTGGAACTTTAAGGATCCCCCACAGAGGAACTTGAGAAAACATTCTTATTTACTACATGCTAATTGCTATTTGATAAAGCCAGGGTAAATCAAAACGTAGAGAACGGGAACTCATATCTGTAAGTGCACCTAAATTAAAAGCTCATTTAGTGGTAAAAATGTAATGCATTACAAAATGATAGTGAAGATTCAATGAGACTTATCTGTGGGCAGCAATATTGTTAGTTAAACATTGTCCTATAGCTTCTTTTTTAATCCTATGAACAATAACTCAACAAGACTCTTTGCATGGGGCTCAAAGTACAGACTGAACACAGATAACCAGTATGTGCCAAATATCACTGAGCTATTTAAAATTTCATCAGCTGAAGACAAAATATAAAACATTGGTACCTAGTTGCTTCAACTCTTGCATATCCAGAGTTTACAGACACATAGAAAGGTGCATCATTATTGTATTCATCAAATACTCCCCAACGAAGATGGGCCCATTCATGGACAAAGACTTTAGCTGTGGAAGAGCAGGAGCATATGTGAATTCTAAATACAACACTTTAAAGTTTACTTTATATTTCCGTAGATCATTTAAACAAATTTAGGCCCAATCCTACAATCGCCTCTGCTTGGACATACCCCTGTGCCCACACAGGACTCACTGTGGGATCCAGCTTGAAACCCAAATAGATCACTGTGTTCGGATTAACCCTCCCAGAATATTAACAGACCTAAAGTAAAGATCTGTTTCCATACAGTAGCTTCTAACTATTCCAGGTATTAAGCAAGGTTTCTCATGTTACCCATGTCTTTTTAAATCATAATTCTTGGCTCTTATATAACACAAAGGAAAAGGTGTATATTAGAAAACCATAGAGAAGTTAGTTTAACTTCAGTCCAGGGTAAAACTAAGGATTACGTAGATAGTTGAAGGCGGATAAAGTGTAAAAGGTTAGACAACGAGAATACTTTTGCAGAAAACCAAACTATCTCACCAAGACAATCTAACCCCTTTCTTGCAGGTGTTGGTAAAGCCATTGACATGGAGAATGTATATAATGTTGTCTAACTAAAGCTTTCAACTAAAGATGGGCCAAGGAAGCAGAGCTCAACTCAGATTAAGTTTAAGACAGAATTCAAGGTTTGAGTTCAATGCTTCACCCGGCTAGAATTTGGGTTTGTATTTGATTAACTAGAATCCAACGAATTATTCTAAGGAGATTTTTGTCCCAGACTGCCAGAAATCTGATGAGAAAGACCATTCTTGTGAGATTTCCACCATTTTATTCCAACAAACCTCTACATTTTTGATCCAAGCTAATGCAGGTTTGTCTTGGATTTGAATCCAAATAACCTTGCACATTTACCAGGGTTCAGATTTGAGGGACGGTTTTGACCTAGCTCTGTTTTAAAAGAAACACATAAATGATTGATTCTAACTTGTGTATGGACAGTATATTGGTTAAATGGGCATAGGAGAAATTCATTGTTAATGACAGCAGGTTACACTGCACAAAACTGAGAGGTCTCTATTGGGGCTTTTTTATTTGCTTATTAATGGCCTCGCATAGGCAATGCCTATGCAGTCAAAAAACATGCTGATGAAATCAAAATGGGAATATTGTTAATGCCTTGTGAATGTACACTTACAAGAAGGGTAGTTGGGCAAATGTGACTTTCAGAAGTTCCAATAAAAACCTTCACGTCCTCAGAGGAGGATCCGCTCATGAGAGTTTGGTCTATTCTAGAATCCTCTGGGACTGGTTTTACCTGCATGCTCACCAGGTTACACCCGCCTCAAATCTCAGATTAGTTTACTGCACTGTAATGTTAGGATATAGATTATTTCCAAGTCAAAGCAATGATTTATGAGGAAAAACAACCCTTATTTACTGTAAAATTATTAGCCAGTATTTTCAGAAGACTGGTCATTTTAGGTGCCCCCGTTTCTGAGTGTTCAACTTAAGACTCATCCAGGGAGCCTGATGTTTAACAGTGTGTGAAAAAACAGGCTCTTTTAAAGTTTCGCAAGTTGGGCAACCAAAACTGAGGCATCTCAAATCACTAGTCACTTTGGAAAATCTCGGCCATTGCATATTTATAACAACAAAAGCAGAAAATTAAGGTCGAATAGATGGTGCTACCTCGTGATCCATAGATGTTATACAAATTGTCATTTAACACGAAGTCGGGAGTGAAATGAATGTATCGTCCCTTTTCCCCACATCCTCCATATTGCAGCGTGTAGGGATCGTCTCCGTACTTCAAGAAAGGATTAGCCACGATAACATCTGCCTGAAAATAAAATAGCCCTTGTTTAAAGAGCATCAGGAAATGGAGGGTGACAGATGGTTCTGTTGAATGGGCTCATCCTGCAGCTTTTATTCACAGAACACTCCCATTGATTGTTTCCCTGGGTAAGGACTGCAGGACTGGGCACTAGAGGGCAATACAAATTCTAAAAATAGCAATTTATATTCCCTCGTTATTGGAAAAACGTAGGGCTTGTCTACACGGTGGGGTAACATGCATTACAGGGGTTGGGCTGATTTCTAAACTGCAGCACTACGTTAAAGTGCCTTAGGGAACATTTAGTGCACACCAGCAGGGTCTACAAGGATCAATTACTGAGCAACACGTTAGTGTGTTTTAGAAATCATACCTCCATAGTGTGCATTACTCCACCTTGTAGACAAGACCCTATGTCGTAAGCGTATGAACACAACAAATACTTTTGATTTGTAAGGGTGCTCTAAGTCTTACCTTATCATATGACTCTGTTTTTACACTTAAATACTCAGGTTTTGGCAGCCAATGCAGAGGAATTATAATTTTTACAGCCTTGAAAAAAAATCTCTGTTTTGTAGCATTGAACAAGTAAGCAGAGGCCTCTTTAACCATATCCTGGTAGGGAAAGAAAAGAAAAGAGTTACGAATTAAAAATTGAACGGTAGAGGCAATGAGTAGTTTAGCCTTGCCGGGAAACAAGGGTACATAAAGTAACACTAAGTATGTGAAGGCATAGAAAGAAACCAACCTTGACCAAGGGATGGGTTGGGACAGATTATTTCCCTCATGGAGCAAGGACAGACAAAATTGTAACTCTGACAGACTCTGGATTGCTCCTAGGACAGTACAAATATACACCGCCCATTGCTCAGGGCTTATGATAAAAACCACAATCTATCCCTTAAAATAAAACCTGAAAGAGATCCTTCCAAACATGAAATATCCTCAAAAAAGTTACATGGGCTTGAGGTGAAGGATGGTTCTGTCCTAGACCAGTCCTTTTAATTAATCTGTAAAGTTTACTGCGGTGCTTGATGAATCAAATACAATTATAAATAGTAAGTAATAACCTGTGGTTTCCTTTTTCTTCTCCCTGTGATTCCTCATTTTTCTGCTCCACCTCTATTAGGTTCTACTTTCTTCCTGCCTCTACAGTGGGCATTACTTTGTCACTATTTTCCTGTTCCCCTCCTCCTTGCTCCTTCCCCACCTCTCCTGAGTAGTTTGGGGGTCACTAGTTAATGGCTATGCCCACCTCCGTTTATTGTTCTCTTTACAGCAAGTGAATGCTCAATGACTAGATCATGTGAACATGGAGCAAAGATCTACACTGTGACACTGAGAACTTAAAGAATAACTAAAAACAGAAATATCAATATATATCTATATATCTATATATATATACTCACACCAAGGGTTTTTAAGAATATCTGCAAGGACTGGGGGAAAGGAGGGATAAAAGCAAATGGCAAACATTGTAAAGGAGGTGCAGTAATTGGCAATTAAATATCCATGTTCTGGAGATTCTCTAGTCTAAGGTACTCATGTTTTGGAAAGAAGTAATTAGAAGGAGGTGATACATAGAATCAGCTTGACCCTGAGCCAGAATATTCCTTCAAGAGATGAGTACACTAATTTCATTAACAGCAGCACTTGAATAAAAATTCAAGCTAAGAACCAATTTAGTAACCATAGAATTGATCTAGCTCCCACAAAAATGAAAAATAAATTTAAAAAAAACCCTTGACATTAATGGGAGCTGGAACTGGTCTTTTAAGATTACTGCTAATCTAGAGGTAGAAATAACCTGAAAGTCTGAATATCATTGAATGACAAATATACAAATGTTCTTACCTGTATGTTTCTAATGATATTGTGATCTTCTGGTAACTCAGGGTTAATTGCAATAACAATATCCTCATAGCCACCATTTTTCAGCTGTACCATAGAACCTCTCACCACAGGTACTAGAAATAAAAGAACCAAGCTCTTGAACACCCTCATTGTCCCGTTCCCCACAATTTTCTGTTATAAAAATGATGGCACAGCAGCGCTATTTATACAATTGCTTATTTACACAGAAGAGTTTGTATATTTTATGGCAAGTACCAGTATATACAGATGTGCTGTGTAATCAAGGTTGCATAACTGCATCCAATCTGATGGTGTCAGGTTATATATTAATACACTAGGGAAATTCCTAAAGACTGTAATAATCTAAATCTGAACTATTTCCTCCTCCATTTCATGCATCCTGAAGTGACCAATGTCGTGTTGTCATGAATATATTATAAATAATTTATAAGGAATTTAAATTTTACAGTATCACAAATCAACTTGCAAACACGGCAGTTCTGAACTTCTATGAGAAAACTCTGATCAGTACAACAGCTATGTACTTAGGCCCTCTCAGAGATCCAGAGAGGCCAGGGCCACTTCCAACTTTTGAGGACCCTAGCCACAATAAAAATAAAAAATGAGGACACATGAAAACAAAATAAGGCAACAAAAAACCGAGTGAGACAATTTGAATTTTTTTTATTTAACAAATGCTTTTCTAGCCTTTTTCTGTGCAAATGCACTAATTATTGAAGAAAAATCTCGCTTTCATGCAATGTTACAGTTGATATTAAGCATGGCGAGCCCATTCAAACACTCTTGTCCCATAGTTGAACGTATCAGAGGGGTAGCCGTGTTGGTCTGTATCCACAAAAACAATGAGGTGTCCAGTGGCACCTTAAAGACTAACAGATTTATTTGGGCATAAGCTTTCGTGGGTAAAAAACCCACTTCTTGCATCTGAAGAAGTCGTTTTTTTACCCACGAAAGCTTATGCCCAAATAAATCTGTTAGTCTTTATGGTGCCACCAGACTCATTGTTTTTATAGTTGAACTGTGATAGCTCTTTACCTGCTTCAACACGTTGAGGGTGCGTTCATCTGAAGCCACTGATGCAGGCAAACTGACAAAAATGCGCAATGCAATTGTGATATTAGGAAACACCCCAGAGAGTCCAAGTTCGAGTATTTCTTGAAGCTATTCCTTTGGCTTGCAATCCAATTTAAAGTTTGTGGAATATATCCGTTTGAGGAAGATGACCTTGTCACTGAGATCTTTTGACATTTCTTTGTTGTACTGTTGCTGAAATTTTTCAGCTGCAGAAAGTAGATCTTCATTATTCAGCCAAAGAAATCCAAAAAGGGTACAGATTAGTCGCAGTGACTCAAATTGACGTGTAAGACCTGATTGAATACACTCAATGATGACAAGGAAGACATTGACCCTATAATGCTGCTCGGCATTGGATTCAGTAGGTAAATTGCGATTGATGGAGAACTCAGATGAAATGCCAATATTCTGTGCTACTAATTTGGCATCCCATTGTTCACGAATCTGTTGAATGTCATTGATAAGACTTTCTATGTTATCCCTCTCCACATCAAGTGTAGCATTGCGTGCTTCAACTACCAGATAAATTTGGTGGATCATTGTAAGTAGCTTCATCCACAAAGATAACATCAGAATGCATTCAAATTTGGACACGTGCTTCTGAATAGACTGAAGTTCAGTTTGAGCCTGTGCAGTGAGATTGAGAGATTCAAGCTCATTTAAAGCCATTCTCACTGAATTTAAATGCTGCGCAACTGGTTGAACACCATCAATTCATGCAGACCATCTAGTTTTGGACATCCCATACAGTGAAACAGGAAGATATTGCTTCAGAATTTCCCACCTTTGTGGACTGCTACTGAAGAGACTGTACATTTGCTGAACAGTTCCAAAGTAAGTAATTGCTTCCTTGCATGATTCAGCACGGTCAACATCTACAAGGTTTAGTGTGTGGTTTCCACAGCTGGAGAAAATACAGTTTGAATTATGCTCAAGCAGAACTGCCTGTACACCTATGTACTTTCCAGCCATATTAGATCCATTGTCATAGGCTTGACCAATGCAGACTTGAAAATCTAACTTAAAACCTTCTAGAATTGCTAGTACTCTAGCAGCAATTTCTTTTCTAGTTTTTCTTGTGAAATTATCAAACAAAATAAACCTTTCTTCAATTGAAAATTTTGAGCTGTCTACAATCTTAACATATCGAATATGCATAGTAGCCTGTTCCTTGTGAGAACAATCTGGAGTGGCATCAACAATGATTGAAAAATACTTGGCATTTCGAACCTCATTAAGAATTGTTGTTTGTACGTATAACCCACATAGCTCAATAAACTCGTTTTGTATGCGTGTGGAGAGACAATGGACTTGCATGTGCTTTTGACTCTCTTGCGATTCTCAAACACATTTAACATGCTCTGATAAAATGTGGGTCATATTTACTGAGGAGCTCAAGTATGCCTAGAAAGTTTCCATGTGCACGATCACCAATACGTTGACTGGAACCAAAGAAAGCCAATCCCTGCTCAGAAAGAAAAAGGATGACATTCAGGATGCACTCAAGAAGTTTTTTCCAGTTGTTAGTTTCTGTAGAGAGTTCAGTCAAGAAGAGTAAATTCTCAACTGAACTTTCAGCTGATGCTGCCCTACTGGCTGATTTCCATGCAACATAGTTTTCTTTGTGTGACGTTGAACTCTCATGTGATGGTATTTGGTCTTTCAACTTCCTCCAACCTCTGTTGATGCTCCATCCTGATTGATTAGAGAGAACTGATGCATTTGCAGCACTTTTGTTCAAAATGAAGCAGGGTGCACAGTATGGAGATTGTTTTTCCATACTCCAGCATAACCAGTCTCTTGTGCAGGTCTCACCATTTGGAAGAGTTTTTGTCAGCAGATGAGTAGGGAAAGCATGATTATCAGCATCTCATGGAATGTTACTTGGAATTTCAAAAAAAACTAATTTGAAGAAAAGATTGCATTTGGGCAGCACTGCTCTTGTCAATAATTCCACTGTCAGTCACAGTCAAACCTGTTGTACTCATGAATTGCTCTTGCTGTGTAAGATCTACATCTTCCTGTTGCTGTTGAGTTTCTTGATCGTACACAGGATCTTCTGCTGCATCTGTTACTGTTGGCACATCTCCTTCTTGACTACTGTCCTCATGTTCAGGTATTGGCATTGCAATATCACCTGTTGCAGTTGCGGAGTTTTCATTATCTGTAGCATTGTTTGTTGGGTAAGGTGTGTTTTCCAGTGGTTTGAGAAATTAAGTTATTGGCTTTGAGCTCTTAGCTGCTGCTTCACTCACTTGTTTTTGCCGTCTCTTGCTTGCACCACTTTCGAATCTCCTCTTCATAGTGATCTATCTGATCAATATGTAGCCTATCCACACTTGAAATATTCTGCTGTAAATAGGTAGCTTATCTACACTTGAAATCTTCTACTGTAAACATGTACACAAATGCTGAATGGTATACACATGCTGAGAAGACTTAAAATGAAGAACACAAAATGAAACAGTCAGGTTATTATCCTTATCACTGAATCAAAGTTCAAGCATGCAAGGTATAATTGCACAGGCTGAGCTGAAAACAAAGGGATGACATACATATAGTAAACACAGACATGGATACAGACAGAGGGATAATGTCCAAAAGTTTCAAACGTGTGTCCTCACAAAACTCACTGTACAAGATTGTCCTCACAAATTTTCACCTTGAATCTGGGCCTATAGACTACGAAAGCCTATGAAGATGGCCAAGCTATCAAGCTAGGGCTCAACCAACCAGTCACCTCTTTTAGCTACCATATGAAGATAATAATGAGGAATTCTCACACATAAATAATTCCTTAGTCAGCTAGACATAAAACTATAAAGACACTAAAATGTAACAATGCTCTACCTTTCAACGTGCACTTGATCCAGCACCAGCCACTAGTAGTGGTTTGTTTATATTATCAGCTGATCTGAGAGGATTCATCACGATCTAGTCTTGTGCTATCAGAACCAATACATTTTTATTAATATTTATGAACATTTTACACTCATTAATATGATAAAATCATTATCAGTTAACAAAAAAAATATGTCTTTTACCAAATCACATCTCTTATTTGCTTAAATTTGCAGCTCTAAGCTGAGAGAATGTGTCACATTTTGGTCCGATAGGGATGCGCATAAAAACAAGTTGCGAAACTTATCAAATGACAAAAAATTAACAAGTGTCTAAATTCGAGGCCTCCTTTGAGCTGGAGGCCCAGGCCAAATAGCCTTCCTGCACCCCCCCCCCCGCTTCCGATTGGCCCTGTATGTACTACTGAATGGGACAAATGCAGATTGAGTGGCAAAGGCAGATCACTGCTAATCTATGTGATTTGAGAGAGAAATTCCATATGGAATGTATCAGAGGACCTATTAATTTTCATTAGATGCTTTAGTTTAAATAATACTATAGAAATTTGTCATATCTGCCAATATTTGAAATCTACTATATAAATAAAATTAAATAGGGACAATTGTTATGTACTGTATGTAACTTTATATTCTGTGTAATTTAAATTGCTTTCCTTTTTGTAGAGAGAACACTTCCACTCAGCTTAGCTGTTTTACTTCAACAATGCATATAACTGCAGTCACAATTCACAGATGCATCGATTTTAAGGCCACCAGGGACCATTGGATCATCTAGTCTGACCTTCTGTATAATACAAGTGATAGAATTTTATGATGACTAAAGCATGTCTTCCAGAAAGGTCCAGTCCAGATCTGAAGACTTCAACTGATGAAGAATCCACCACTTCCCTTGGCAGTTTGTTTCAATGATTTATCACTCATACTGTTAAAAATGTGTGACATAGTTCTAACTTGAATTTGTCTGGTTTTAACTTCCAGTCCTTGGTTCTTGTAATGACTTTCTCCGTGAGATTAAAGAGCTTGGTATATTAAAGAGATTAATGCCTAGTATATTCTTCCAAGGAAGGTATTTACACACCATAACAAGTCATCTCTTGATTTTTTTTTAAATCAACTAAATAAATTGAGCTTCTGAAGTCTCTCACACTGAGATACGTTTACCAAACTTTTAATGATTCTTGTAGCTATTTTCTGAACTCTTTCCAATTTTCCAACATCCTTTTTAAACTGCAGACACCAGAACTGTACACAGTGGTTCCGGTATTGGTCTCACCAGTGTCGCATACAGAGGCAATCTTCTCCCTGCTGCTACTCACAACTCCCCCTTTATACACCCAAAGACTGAATTGGACCTTTTGGCCACAACACAGCACTGGGAGCTCATGTTGAGTTGTTTGTCCACTCTGACCCCTAAATCCTTTTCACAGTCACTGCTTTCGGAGATGCAGTTCCCCATTCTCCATGACCTGCATTCTTTGTTCCTAGATGTATGATTTTACATTTGGCTGTATTCAAGTGTATTTTTGTTTGACTCAGTCCAGCTTACCTAGCTATCCAGATCATGCAGTATGACTGGCATGGCCTCATCATTATGTACCACTCTCCCAATCTTTGTGTCATCCCTACATTTTATCTGCAGTGATTTTATTTACTTCCAAATCACTGATAAAAATATTGAATAGTCTTGGGCAGAGAACCAATGCCTTGGTAACCCCACTAGCAACACCCTCATTTGATGATTCCCCAACAACAACTACTTTTTGAGAGCTATCAGTAAACTAGTTCTTAATCCATTTAATGTGTGCTCTATTGATAATGTATAGTGCTGATTTTTAATCAGAATGTCATGCAGTGCTAAGTCAAACACTTTACAAAATATAAGTAAAAGACAACTGTGTGGAGGTCACTTGGAAATCTTGTTTGACAAGACCTATTTTCCTTAAAATCACATCATTTACATTCATTATATTCCCATCATTTAATTCTTTATGGACTGATTCTCATATCAGCTTTTCCATTAATTTGCCCAGGACTGATGTCAGGCTAACCAGCCTATAATTACCCTGTGTGATGGATTAGTATGTGTCTATTTCAATCTGCAAACCCTATTCTGTTTTGTGAACACCATTCTGGTTATAAAATTATGCTGTGCCTTCCCTTTGGCACTGCAGCCTTCATCTTGAGCTGAAAACACACCTAAGGTGTGAGGAAAAATCCTTGCATCTGGCAGCGGGCTAATAATGGAGAGCAAAGAAGAGTCATCAACCTGGATAGTCTTCTATTTCAATGGAAGCATCCTAGAACAATCTGCTGGCTGCAGTTTCCCAATCTGGACTTCAGGTGGACTGGAACTAAGCAACAAATCACTTGATGAGGGAATTGAAGCTGCTCAGAGGAGTCCCCTGACAGACAGAATGGGAATGTTATAAAAGGATCAATTCTGTTCTGAGGTGGTACTCTTTCATTGGCCACCCAACGAGACAAGACTGGGCTGGAGGAGAGGAAGTGTAAAAGATTCTTGTACTGCCTGGAAGACAATGAAGATGATCCAAAGGACTGACAAGAAGGATGAGGAAACTGAGCAGAGTCTTGCGTGCAGCTGTTTAATATTTTTCCATAGATCTGTATATTGCTTGTGATTGTTTAAAAGTGCTTCTCTAAAGTCTGCGTGTCCCTTGTTTTAACTGTCATGAAATCCCTGAAGGGTGAAACACTCATTCTGAGTACCCACAAGGGTGAATCTGGAGAGAGGGCATGCAAGAGCTATTGGGGAGACTAGCTCAGTAAGCTTAAAAGAACATGGGACCCAAGGTTTGGGATCTAATACAGCCTGGTGATCACCCTCATCTGGGGCTATAACATCCAGGTTGTCGTACTTGCCATTTTTGAATATTAGTCCGACATTAGCACACTTCCAGGCTCCTGCAATTCCTCAGCCAACTCTTATCAATTTTCTACACTTCATGATTTCTAATTTATACTGATTGCTCTCTACTTCCTCCCCTGCCCTTTGTTATATATTGTTCTTTAATTTCTAACTGCTGCCTTCACTTCCCCTCACAAGCAGCTCAGCCTTTTAACCAAAGTTGTCCTGTATTGTAATTGTAGAATTGGGGCCTTTTGGCCATCTAGTAAACTATTCTTATATAGCTCCCAATTTTCATTCACTTCTGTCCCAATTTTTAATCCCAAGCAATTTCACTCAGAATTTTCCTAAATTGGGGGAAACTAGACCTTTTAAAGCACCAAGTGTATATATTTCTGGTTGGGACGCATCTGTATTTTGGATTAACTTTTCCGCCTCTGGCAGCCCTCCCACTGCTATCCCACACTGCATTGCGTCATACCTGGATTGACCCATCTGTTTACCTGTGTCCTCTGCTGCTCTGGGGTCAGGCTGACCAGATGTCACCTCCCTGTTTAATGCTGACACACAGTCAGGTGCACCCCAGATGTGAGTGCACATTCCCAGAGTCGCATACCCTTCTCAGCATTATAGCAGCCATGTCTCCTACTTCCACATGGACCCATGCAGAGATCATGGATTGCCTTGAGATCTGCATAGATGAGACAGCGCAGTTCTGCCATAACAGCAGCCACTCGATTACCAAGGTATACAAGGATTTATTGAAGCAAATGACAGAGTGGGGTCACTCCTGGGACAAGTTCCAGTACCGCAACAAGGAAAGGAGCTCCGGCAATATTGCAGAAAAAACACGGACAACACCAGGACCTCCAGCAATGCTCCTAGCACCTGCCCCACCTATGTACGCTGAGCAGACCTGGATTTTTGCCAAGGAGGCCACCACCAAAACCAGATATTTTGCAGACAGTACCAAAGGCAGCCAAGAGGCTGAGAAACCCAGCCCTGACCAGAACTCTGAGGAGGAGATTTCCCTCAAAAGTCAGGATGTCTTCCCCACACAAGACACCAAGGCAGAGACAGCATTGGAGTACCTCCTGGAACCCAGCAGACAACTAGCATAGCAGTGTTGGGAGGGGACTGCACTGGCACCTGGAGAATTTAAGATCTTCAGCATTTATTTCTCTGAAACACCTCTACCCCGATATAATGCGATCCGATATAACACGAATTTGGATATAACACGGTAAAGCAGTGCTCCGGGGGGAGGGGGGGCGGGGCTGCGCATTCCGGCGGATCAAAGCAAGTTCGATATAACACGATTTCACCTATAACACGGTAAGATTTTTTGGCTCCCAAGGACATGTTATATCGGGGTAGAGGTGTATATCAAATTCCACAGCCATCAGCCAAACCATAATCCCCTTCCTATGCACCCGCTCTCTCCTCGTTGACCACCACTCCCCTAAACCCCATGGTTGAGGCTGGTGGCACTGCAGAGGTTAAAAATCACATACATTGTAATACAGGCATGTTTACTGAAATGGCAGAAGCTCATGGGCTGGATCAGAACTTGGTGACTAAGGAGGAAAGCCCAGCAGCTAAGGGCTGGATGGGAGGAGAGTGGACAGGATGTTCCTGATGTGAGGCAAGAAACTAACCTTGAGCTGGAAATTGACTGAGGACTGCAGCCTGCCAGAGGCCGTTGGTAGGAGGGCAGATCTGACCTGGGTACATGCGTTGACCAGAACCCAGCAGCTGGCTGTTAGATGGTGAGAGGGCTGTTGCTGCTGGGAACCTGCCTGTTAGGAAGGTGGTTGAAGGCTGAACCGCGTGGGACTGAAGGCACTGTTGTGTTGATGGTGTATGGACTGGATTTAGAGACTCTGTTATCCTGGAAGGGAATGAATGCTTTGAAGTGGCTTGGCCAGAAGGCCAAGTTACCTCTATGGCTGGAGCAGGTTGAAGATCATTGTGGGGAAACTGAGGAAGAGTGCTGCAGTGCTGGGTCTTGAATGGGTGTTTTGGGATGGTCAGTCTTGTAACAGAGACCATCACTGCTTCTGAGCCATGGATCTATCTGAAGAAGTGGCGATGTCATGGGGAGATTGCCATGTAGACAATGTTTGACCTGCTGCGCAGCCTCACCTACCAATTTCCACAGTCTTACTTCCCTCTCCACTGCAGTAATACAGTTCACCAAGTAGCAATCCATCCCCCTCCTAAAACAGATCAAAGCACCACCCTATTTGAATTTAAGAATGTCATCCAGTGCTAGGTAGAAAGTAATCTTAGTGCAGCACAGCACATAAAGCCAACTGTACAAAACCCGGGGAATGCTATTTTCCATTACAGTGGAAGAAGGAAGTATGGCTCTGCACACAATTCACTTGTGGACTCCTGCATGCACAAAGTCCTTATATTACTATTCTAGCAGATGTAGCTATATCTTATCAGTAATCTAATTGCACTTTGGAAAGACTGAAAATGCTTTTACAAAGACATTTTAAGAGACAAAGTTCACGCAGATAGCAGGATCAACGGTAAGTATACTAGTGGCTTTAGCAAAAAATTCTTGGTACCTTGATCACCTGAACACTCACCATGCCCACAAGATAGAAATACAGAAACAAAAAAAGTTTGCTAAGCATAAAATGGGGTTGCTTTCATTTTCCAGTTATTGCTTCCACTCCCCACTTTTCATCTTCCATTCTCTCACCCCACCTCCCCCTTAATTGTTTTGATCTCCTCCCTTATGTCAGTTCTGTTCCCTTTTATCTTTCTCTTCTTTCCTCTGGATCCCATCTTCCTGTGTCTCTCGTATTTCCCCCATCTCTTCTCTACCCAACACAATCAGACTGGCTCACAGTGATAGCACAAAATCAAGTTGGAGGCACTTGACCTGCATGATTAAAAATAATGAGTTATTAAAAATAATTCTCCTCATGGTGTCTAATGGGGCCTGTCCCTTTAAATCATGCACATTCAATGGCTTCAGCCCTCCACCACAGGTGTTACAGTTATGCAGTGATACAGTTAACAGCTCATCACTTGAATTATAAACCTTGATTAATAGTAGAAGTGGGCAAAAAGAGGTGGTGTGTGGACTAGGTTTAAGTTACTGTTTGAGTTGAAACAGAATCATTTCTTACTTGCAGGTTCAATGGTTCCTAAATCATGGAAGTATTTTTATGAGAGTTTGACTCCAAATGGCTGAAAACAGATTTGCAGTTGCATTTTCTGAGTGAAGAAGCACGTTGGGTTGCAGCATTCCTGGGAAACTTCTTTCACTCGCGCTTTTTAGTCTCCACTACACACACAGTACTTGGCTGTCTATGAACCAGCAATCAGGTGAGGACCAGCATGAAGCTTTTTCCTGCCTCAACACATGCTCCAAATGGGTGCACTTCTAAACCAACTGTTAGCTGGCTGCTTCCTCTGGATGCCATGACATGCATGAGAGCTGAATTATAAAGATGTTCACCATATTGGCAGCTGCAGGAAACCTCATTGTACGTCTTCTTTTGCATACAGATTTAAGACCCTATCTCATTCAATTTAATTACAGTTTTTTCATCATACTGTATACATAATCAAGTGGCATAAAGCTTTAAGTGGCATGAGTTTAGGGTGTATATATGCAGTACATATAATGTTGTTTTAATTTGACCTGGCCATTCAGGCATGCAGTGTACATGCAGTATGATACTGCTGCTAAATCACAGCAGTTTCATACAGTTCTGCATTACGGCTTTCCAACTATTTTATTCACCCATTTTCTGTACTAGTGCAATTATTTTTGCGTATTTCTTGAAAGCATCTAAACAAATCCTAGAAAAATAAGTGGACATCATCCCAAGTTTCATCTTAAGTCACAGTAGATTTGTTGCAGTTTCTGTGATAATCACTTTCTTCTTTTTCTTTAAGCACATATGGTTGCACTTTTAATAAGGCAAACTGCTGTTATTAACCCAAATCCTAGCAACACTGTCCTTGAAACACTGTACTCAATATTACCAGCGAGAGAATCCATTGCAGGAACCAGTGTCACTGTTTGTGCTATATTAGATATATCAGAGTGCAGGGAGGCTTTATCGATGGCACGTATAGCCACATAGATGATGGTGATATTTTCTGTTGCAAAAGCTTCTGGTTTAAATATAAATATTTCCTTGTACCCAGCATGCTGAGGTGTCAGAGTGCAGGTATGCACCAGAATAGCATTATCAAAGTTGCCTCTTACTTTCAGAGGAATTTCACTTGTTCTTATTTAGAAACTTGCAGCTGAAAATGGAAATATGTAAGGGATTATACAGCATGTATTTAACCCTGTAATTAAAACTGTTGATCTGTTCCTTTAGAAGCAGTCAACTTGTTAGCAGCACAAGTGAGCGCCTATTCCAGTCACCCAATTCAACCATCTGAACAGTGAAGGTTGCATGCTGGACAGATCCCATAACAGAACACTTGCTCTGCTAACTTGAGGGAGACTTGAGGAAGCACTTGTGAACTTCAAATTCTCATGGAAGACAAAGATTCACGACATTGAAATTAATAGCCAGAGTGGGCTAACTCTGTCCTCACCCAAAGCCTCGCAGCCCTACCAACTTCACTGAATTCAGCCTAGAATGAAGAAGTAAAAATGTAAGTAAAATTATTGAGTCAAAAGCTTTCACTCTTCACTCCACTCTCTCCCTTCACCTTTGGAGACCACATGGCTCCCTTCTGTGGCTGCTCAGCAAGCAATATGACAGTATAGTGAAGGTAAGGCCTCCCATCACAATTGCAAGCACCACTTCTGCAATTCTTTCAAAACCCATTGGCCGAGTCAGTCCAAAATCACCCCAAAACCAGGAGTGAAATCTTGGCCCCATTGAAGTTAATGGCAAAATTCCTATTGACTTCAATAGAACCAGATTTCCCCAGGGACTTGTATGGTGTACTATGTTTCAGGCTGAGTGACAGGAATGGCACATATAGGTTATTTATGGGTACAACTCTGGTTCGTAATCACATTTTATTCATACTAAAGCAACAGAAATATTGGGTCAAATTTTCAGAGTTTCTTCACTTGCTCTCATACTTCAGAAGCATGTTGGTTTGCACAGGCAAAACTTGTACTGACACTTAAAAAGGTGTGCATTCTCTGTACAAATGCAAGTTTTTGTGAGCACAGTTACGGAGGACCAGTGAAAATTTGCCTCAGTCATTGTGCAATTTCATTGCAATCAGATGACAAGCAGACAAACCATCAAACATACCTTGCCCATGGTCAAGATCATCCTCTGATACTGTCCATGATAAAATAATCATACTGTCAGCTGTTCTGGAATCAAGATCAATAATTTTACATGGTGGAAACACATCAGTCTGGGGTCTAGTAGGAACTGTAGACAATATGAAGGAGCCTCCTGAGGCTGTTCTGCAGAAGCCACCTACTCTGGTTTGAATATCTTCGTTACTGATAACTGAGGGTCTTGATGGGTTCATCTGGATCTTACCTACAGACACACACCCTGCTGGATTTGTCTCAACATTTTCACATTACAGAGCTCTGCAAACACTGTGACCCCAATTCTGATCTCACTTATACTGCTGTAAATCAGGAATAACTCCATTGAACTCAGTGGAGTTGAGAGACCAGAATAATCGAATATCAGGGTTTGAAGGGACCTCAGGAGGTCCTCTAGTCCAACCCCCTGCTCAAAACAGGACCAATCCCCAACTAAATCATCCCAGCCAGGGCTTTGTCAAGCCTGACCTTAAAAACCTCTAAGGAAGGAGATTCCACCACCTCCCTAGGTAACCCATTCCAGTGCTTCACCACCCTCCTAGTGAAAAAGTTTTTCCTAATATCCAACCTAATCCTCCCCCACTGCAACTTGAGACCATTACTCCTTGTTCTGTCATCTGGTACCACTGAGACCAGTCTAGATCCATCCTCTTTGGAACCCCCTTTCAGGTAGTTGAAAGCAGCTATCAAATCCCCCCTCATTCTTCTCTTCTGCAGACTGAACAATCCCAGTTCCCTCAGCCTCTCCTCATAAGTCACGTGCTCCAGCCCCCTAATCATTTTTGTTGCCCTCTGCTGGACTCTTTCCAATTTTTCCACATTTTTCTTGTAGTGTGGGGCCCAAAATTGGACACAGTACTCCAGATGAGGCCTCACCAATGTCGAATAGAGGGGAATGATCACGTCCCTCGATCTGCTGGCAATGCCCCTACTTATACAGCCAAAAATGCCATTAGCCTTCTTGGAAACAAGGGCACACTGTCGACTCATATCCAGCTTCTCATCCACTGTAATGCCTAGGTCCTTTTCTGCATAACTGCTGCCTAGCCATTCGGTCCCTAGTCTGTAGCAGTGCATGGGATTCTTCTGTCCTAAGTGCAGGACTCTGCACTTGTCCTTGTTGAACCGCATCAGGTTTCTTTTGGCCCAATCCTCTAATTTGTCTAGGTCCCTCTGCATCCTATTCCTACCCTCTAGCGTATTTACCACTCCTCCCAGTTTCGTGTCATCTGCAAACTTGCTGAGAGTGCAGTCCATGCCATCCTCCAGATCATTAATGACTCTGCTTGATACCAGCTGCCAACTAGACCTGGAGCCATTGATCACTACCCCTTGAGCCCGATGATCTAGCCAGCTTTCTATCCACCTTATAGTCCATTCATCCAGCCCATACTTCTTTAACTTGCTGGCAAGAAAACTGTGGGAGACCATATCAAAATCTTTGCTAAAGTCAAGGAATAACATGCGCACTGCTTTCTCCTCATCCACAGAGCCAGTTATCTCGTCATAGAAGGCAATTAGGTTAGTCAGGCATGACTTGCCCTGGGTGAATCCTTGCTGACTGTTCCTGATCACTTTCCTCTCCTCTAAGTGCTTCAGGATTGATTCCTTGAGGACCTGCTCCATGATTTTTCCAGGGACTGAGGTGAGGCTGACTGGCCTATAGTTCCCCAGATCCTCCTTCTTCCCTTTTTTAAAGATGGGCATAGAATCACTCCATAGTATGTTCTCTGTATCTTCAAGAATACTGAATTAATGAGAATGAAAATAATATCAAAGTGAAGTACTTGGGACTTAGCATAAAATGGTAAGTGTTTGACATTTGCTAAACCTTTGTAATAATTCTGAATGTAAGATGATTGATTATGATTTTCCAGTGCTATGGGGTACATGGCACTTTACAGATGTAGAGGCAGGAGAACTTCCAACATCTGCTTTTTTCATAGGCAGAACATAAATCCGTGTGTAAGGATTTATGTCTAGGGTAAGACCGTCATTCTTGACACTGTCTTACCCTAGACATAAAAAACAACAGAATTAGCACAAAGAAATTACTGCATTAGTTAGTTCTTCATTGTTAGAAAGAAACTCAAAGGCAGGGATGGAGGCAAATTCTGCTCTGACTTATAGCCCATGCAACTCCATTGACTTTGGTGCTATACAAAATCAGAGAATAATTTTTCCCAGGCTGTTTATAAAGTGACCAAGAGAATGAAATCGGAAACTAGAAAGCTTGCTTATCACCCTGAGGCCTGGTCTACACTACGAGTTTAGGTCGACTTTAGCCGCGTTAAATCGAATTAAGCCTGGACACCTTCACACGACGAAGCCCTTTCTTTCGACTTAATGGGCCCTTTAAACCGGTTTCTTTACTCCACCTCCGACGAGGGGATTAGCGATAAAATCGGCCTTAGGGGGTCGGAATTGGGGTAGTGTGGATGGAATTTGACGTTATTGGCCTCCGGGAGCTATCCCACAGTGCTTCATTGTGACTGCTCTGGACAGCACTCTCAACTCAGATGCACTGGCCAGGTAGACAGGAAAAGCCCCGCGAACGTTTGAATTTCATTTCCTGTTTGCTCAGTGTGGAGAGCACAGGTGACCACGCAGAGCTCATCAGCACAGGTAACCGTGATGGAGTCCCAGGATCGCAAAAGAGCTCCAGCATGGACAGAACGGGAGGTACGGGATCTGCTCGCCATATGGGGAGATGAATCAGTGCTGGCTGAACTCCGAAGCAGTAAACGAAATGGCAAAATATTAGAAAAGGTCTCCAACGCCATGAAGGACAGAGGCCATAACAGGGACGCACAGCAGTGCCGCGTGAAAATTAAGGAGCTAAGGCAAGCCTACCACAAAGCCAGAGAAGCAAACGGAAGGTCCGGGGCAGAGCCGCAAACATGCCGTTTCTACGCGGAGCTGCATGCTATTCTAGGGGGTGCAGCCACCACTACCCCAACCGTGTGCTATGACTCGCTCACTGGAGAAACACACAGGGAAGAGGGTTCGGAAGAGGAGGATGGAGAAAATGTAGATAGCTCACAGCCGCAAGGAAGCGGAGAAACCGGTTTCCCCAACAGCCAGGATATGTTTGTCACCCTGGACCTGGAACCAGTAACCCCCGAACTCACCGAAGACCCTGAGGGCACACAGGGGACCTCTGGTGAGTGTACCTTTGTAAATATTACACATGGTTTAAAAGCAAGCGTGTTTAATGATTAATGATTAATTTGCCCTGGCAATCGCGGCCAGTACAGCTACTGGAAAAGTCTGTTAACGTGTATGGGGATGGAGCGGAAATCCTCCAGGGACATCTTCAGAAAGCTCTCCTTCATGTTCTCCCAAAGCCTTTGCAAAAGGTTTCTGGGGAGGGCTGCCTTATCCCGTCTGCCATGGTAGGACACTTTACCACGCCAGGCCAGTAGCACGTAGTCTGGAATCATTGCATAACAAAGCATGGCAGCGTATGGTCCTGGTGTTTGCTGGCATGCAGACAACATCCATTCCTTATCGCTCTTTGTTATCCTCAGGAGAGTGATATCATTCACGGTCACCTGGTTGAAATGGGGCAATTTTATTAAGGGGAAGGGACATTCAGAGGTGCCCGTTCCTGCTCTGCTGAACAGAAATATTCCCCGCTGTTAGCCACGCGGTGGGGGGGAGGGGTGAAGTGATCATCCCAGAGAATTGGGTGTGTGGGGGAGGGGAGTTAGTTGTGTTTGTGCTGCATGTTAACACTGAAACCGCAGCCCCTCCTTTTACATTGCAAACCCATTTTAAATGGCCAGCCCAACGGGTGCTTGGTATGGGAAATGAGAGCACTACTGTTTGAAACCATTCCCACATGTTAAGAAGGTTAAAAAAGCCAAAAGACTGTGTCTTACCATGGCTGCCTGCAAGCTGAAATCTGTGGCCTGGCACTGCGTGAGTGATCTCTCACACCAAACCGGCAGGCCCTCAATATAAGAGGAAAAATGCGACCTTGTAACGAAAGCACATGTGCTGTGTAATGTGAACAGCAAAATTTAACGTGAAAGAGTGTACCCATTGTTCTCTAAAATGTGTCTTTTTTAACCACCTCTCCCTTCTCCTCCACCAGCTGCAAATGTTTCTCCTTCACAGAGGCTAGTGAAGATTAGAAAGAGAAAGCGTAGGATGCGTGATGACATGTTTACAGAACTACAGATGTCCTCCCACGCTGACAGAGCACAGCAGAATGCGTGGAGGCAGTCAATGACTGATTTCAGAAAAGCACAATATGAACGAGAGGAGAGGTGGCGTGTTGAATTGCGGGATGAACAGAGCAAGTTGCGGGCTGAAGATGATAGGTGGCGTCAGCTTGCAGACAGAAGGCAAGAATCGATGCTCCGGCTGCTGGAGCATCAAACTGATATGCTCCAGCGTATGGTTGAGCTGCAGGAAAGGCAGCAGGAGCAGAGTCCGCCGCTACAGCCCCTGTGTAACCAACAGCCCTCCTCCCCAATTTCCATAGCCTCCTCACCCAGACGCCCAAGAACACGGTGGGGGGGACTCCGGCCACCCAGTCACTCCACCCCAGATGATTGCCCTAGCATCAGAAGGCTGGCCTTCAATAAGAGTTAAAGTTTTAAACTGCAGTGTGTCCTTTTCCTTCCCTCCTCCCCCACCCATCCCGGGCTACCTTGGCAATTATCCCCCTAGTTGTGTGATGAATTAATAAAGAATGCATGAATGTGAAGTAACAATGACTTTATTGCCTCTGCAAGTGGTGCTCGAAGGGGGGAGGGTAGGGGAGGGTGGGGTGGTTGGTTTACAGGGAAGTAGAGTGAACCGGGTGGGGGGGGGCGGAGGGTTCATCAAGGAGAAACAAACAGAAGTTTCACACCGTAGCCTGGCCAGTCACAAAACTCGTTTTCAAAGCTTCTCTGATGCGCACCGCGCCCTGCTGTGCTCCTCTAACCGTCCTGGTGTCTGGCTGCGCGTAATCAGCGGCCAGGCGATTTGCCTCAACCTCCCACCCCGCCATAAATGTCTCCCCCTTACTCTCACAGATATTGTGGAGCGCATAGCAAGCAGCAATAACAATGGGGATATTCTTTTCGCTAAGGTCTGAGCGAGTCAGTAAGCTGCGCCAGCGCGCTTTTAAACGTCCAAATGCACATTCCACCACCATTCGGCACTTGCTCAGCCTGTAGTTGAACAGGTCCTGACTCCTGTCCAGGCTGCCTGTGTACGGCTTCATGAGCCATGGCATTAAGGGGTAGGCTGGGTCCCCAAGGATCACGATAGGCATTTCAACATCCCCAACGGTTATTTTCTGGTCTGGGAAGAAAGTCCCTTCCTCCAGCTTTCGAAACAGAGCAGAGTGCCTGAAGACGCGAGCATCATGTACCTTTCCCGGCCATCCCACGTTGATGTTGGTGAAACGTCCCTTGTGATCCACCAGGGCTTGCAGCAGCATTGAAAAGTACCCCTTGCGGTTTATGTACTCGGTGGCTTGGTGCTCTGGTGACAAGATAGGGATATGGGTTCCGTCTATCGTCCCACCACAGTTTGGGAATCCCATTGCAGCAAAGCCATCCACTATGGCCTGCACGTTTCCCAGAGTCACTACCCTTGATATCACCAGGTCTTTCATTGCCCTGGCAACTTGGATCACAGCAGCCCCCACAGTAGATTTGCCCACTCCAAATTGATTCCCGACTGACCGGTAGCTGTCTGGCGTTGCAAGCTTCCACAGGGCTATCACCACTCGCTTCTCAACTGTGAGGGCTGCTCTCATCCTGGTATTCTGGCGCTTCAGGGCAGGGGAAAGCAAGTCACAAAGTTCCATGAAAGTGCCCTTACGCATGCGAAAGTTTCGCAGCCACTGGGAATCGTCCCACACCTGCAGCACGATGCGGTCCCACCAGTCTGTGCTTGTTTCCCGGGCCCAGAATCGGCGTTCCACGGCATCAACCTGCCCCAGGAACACCATGATTTCCACATTGCTGGGGCCTGTGCCTTGTGAGAGGTCTATGTCCATGTCAATTTCCTCATCACTCTCGTGGCCGCGCTGCAATCGCCTCCTCGGCTGGTCCTGGTTTTGCTTTGGCATGTCCTGGCTCTGCATATACTCCAGGACAATGCGCGTGGTGTTCATAGTGCTCATAATTGCCGCGGTGATCTGAGCGGGCTCCATGATCCCAGTGCTAGCTATGGCGTCTGGTCTGAAAAAAGGTGCGAAAGTAGTATCTGATGGACCAGGGGAAGGAGGGAGGGAGGGAGGGAGGGAGGGGCGAGTGACGACATGGCGTACAGATACAGGGAATTAAAATCAACAAAGGTGGCTGTGCATCAGGGAGAAACACAAACAACTGTCACACAGAATGGCCCCCCCCAAAGATTGAACTCAAAACCCTGGGTTTAGCAGGCCGTTGATTTGACGGAGGGAGGGGGAAGCAAATGAATACAGAACAAATCTATTTTTTACATCTTAAGACGACGGTGCAGCATGACTGATAGCCCTCGGCATCTTCTGAGTGCTTGGCAGCAAATACTGGGCGCTTGGCAGTTATAGCCACATTTTTCCTGTATGATGATGATGGCCTTCAGGCCTATTGCACGATCTGCTGCTCAGGGAAGACTCTGCTAATGTGCGATGGGCGCTTGGCAGAAAATGGCATACTACGACTGATAGCCATCATCGTCATTGTGAAGGCAGCAGAATATGACTGGGGGGATGGGGGACTGGGGGACATACGGAGTTCCAGCCACTGCTGTACGACGATGACGGTTACCAGTCGTAATAAACCATCTACTGCCAAAAGGCAAAAGGCAAGGGCTGGTGCAATGCAGCCCCACGGCTGCCAGCACCCAGATCGCCGATGAAGGCTACCAGTCATGCTGCACCATCTACCGCCAAAAGGCAGTTAGCTGCTGCTGCTGCTGTGTAGCAATGCAGTCCCACATCTGCCGGCACCCAGATGACATATGGTGACGGTGAGCTGAGCTGAGCGGGCTCCATGCTTGCCGTGGTATGTTGTCTGCACAGGTAACCCAGGTAAAAAGGCGCGAATCTATTGTCTGCCGTTGCTCTGATGGAGGGGGAGGGGCCTGACGACATGTACCCAGAACCCCCCGCGACACTGTTTTGCATCATTCGGGCATTGGGATCTCAACCCAGAATTCCAATGGGCGGCGGAGACTGCGGGAACTCTGGGATAGCTACCCATAGTGCAATGCTCCGGAAGTCGACGCTAGCCTCGGTACTGTGGACGCGGTCCGCCGACTAGAGCACTTAGAGCATTTTATGTGGGGACACACACAATCGGCTGTATACAACCGATTTCTATAAAACCGGCTTCTATTAATTCGACCTAATTTCGTAGTGTAGACATACCCTAGAGGGATACTGACTTAGGGAGCAGCTGATTTCTCAGCCTGGGAGAGTTAAGGGATTTTCATTTTCTGGGCCTATTGCTTCCCAGCATGGATGATTATACAACTATATTATTAAAGCCAAGTGAGCCAAAGTCAGACCACTGTAAGAAAAGGGCCACAGAGTCAAACCACAATGCTCAGTTAAAAGACAATGATGCAAGTATTATGCTTTCAACAGGCAGGCATGGTTGTGCAGCTGAAGGAAGCTTCTGTGAGGTCTTTATTAAAATTCTGCCAAAAACTGAAGGGAGGTTGGGATGATTTTTCTGTGTATGATGGCGCATACTCCCTTTTTGTATACGGCTAACCCATCACTTTTGGAGATAACTTTTCCCTTGGTCTCACAAAGAACATACATTTTGCCTTGGAATGCACCACACAATAGATATTTTTCAAGAAATTTCCCAGATTACCCCCATTTAAATCTTCATCCACAACCAACACTTCAATAAACTCCTGTGCTACACTATCAGTTATACCTAACACATTTTTCATTAACTAAGTATACCCATTTCCATTAAAACACAGGTAACCAGTTTCTTAGCCAATTTGTAGTGTCTCCTTCCTGACTGGTTATGAGAAAAAGAATAGATTCCTAATTCCCACACACTTCCTTCCTTTAAGCACATATACACCTGGTAATAGGGTTGCAGTGAAAAATATTTATGGGAATCCTTGTTAATTATTAGCTGCACTTCTCTGTTGGCAGATGACGACTTGATGTGAACTATGAACCAAATATAACCCTAGTTACAACCTGTTCTGGAAGGCCATGCAAAAGACAGCCCAGAGCCCATTTGTTTCCCTAGCTATACACCATTAAAATCAGCGCAGATGTCAGAAAGCCAAATGTGTGTACAATCCAGTAGTAAGTGTAGTCGAATGTATTGCATATAACAGATGGCAAGTCAAGAGCACCACTCACATTAAAATCTTTACTCTTCCTGGGCGCCTCTCAGAAATTGTGCTTTGAAATTGTTGAAAGTGATTCAACTGCCACACACTGCAGAAGCAAGAAGCTCAGTGTCATTTCTGAAGCAACAGCTAACCTCACTGAGGAACACTTGGGGGTGGTGTGGAGGAAGACAGGGAAATAAGTAAAGAAAGGTCCAGAGGAGAAGCTGAAAACAGGAAACACATCTGCAAACAATTCTCAAGCGTGGAGAATTCCCACAAGGAATTCCCTTATTCCCACATGGAGTCCCACTGACATCAGTTGGATTCTGACTGAGGCCTTAGCTCTGAAGAGGACAGCAGTGAGTAAATTAAATAAGTGGTGATGTAACTGAGGTTAGATTAATCATAGCAGTAAATGCTAGATAATTGCACAAAAGAACACAATGTATAAATCACCTTCCAATATATAGAAATGTCAGTCAAAAAATTATGAAGTGACCAACTATCCATAGAAAACATTTTGTTTATAATATACAGTATATGGTGTAGCACAGAGGTACACATCACTTCACAAAATACAAAGAGACTGATTTGTCACTGCCTTGCGCCTTGCACAATCATTTAAATAAGTGCAAAGCAAATGCATAATGGGTGTGAATGGTACTAAAGCAGAATGGTGATGTTTTACATCCACTTCACATACATGTGAAGGGGGGAGGGATAGCTCAGTGGTTTGAGCATTGGCCTGCTAAACCCAGGGTTGTGAGTTCAATCCTTGAGGGGGCCACTTAGGGATCTGGGGCAAAAATCAGTACTTGGTCCTGCTAGTGAAGGCAGGGGGCTGGACTCGATGACCTTTCAAGGTCCCTTCCAGTTCTAGGAGATGGGATATCTCCATTAATTATATTATTATTTATATTATTATGCAAACGATTGCACTAGGTGGAAGGCCCTGGAGAATCAGGCTCAAGTTTCTTGCCCTGAGGAGCTTACAGTTTAAGGGCCTGATCCTGCAAATACTTATTACTGAGAAGTAATGTGAGTTTGGAGTTATGGGCCATTAGGGGCCTGATACTACAAGCACAGACCACTATCCATGTCCCTCCATTTGAAGGGGAGTGTGACGTTGCACTCTATATGATTTTATAAATATATGCTAATGAGTGAATATAATGTAACTGGAATATTCTTAATGCAAAAGTTCTCTCGTAAGGTATCATTACAAAGCTTATAATCTACTGAGTGTGGTCATCCTATTTGTATAAATGTACCACTCTTGTATCTGAAACTAGAAATATGAAATATAACTCTGAGGACGTATTGTAATTATGCAAAGAGTGAGCCATTAATGCTGGTTTGGCATCTTGACCAGGACAATTGACTGAGGATGGCTCTGTTTGCAGGCAAGCCTTCTTGTGAGTCAGGCTGGGAGGAATGAAGGCTTGAAGTCTTACAGTGACATGTGATCATGTCACCTGAACTGGAATCCATCTTTAACCTGGTGTCTTTCCATTGAGAAGGAGCGGGTGGGAACCCAGAGAGGGACAAAGGATTTCTGCCTTATGCAAAAGATATAGAAATGGGTGGAAGAGAGCAAAGTGGAGAGCCATCATGAGGAATCCCCTAGCTACCACCTGAGCTGGAACAAGAGCTGTACCAGGTGAAAGAATTGTGCCCAGGCCTGGCAGCTGTCCAGTCTGAGGAAAAAACTTACTCAAGCATCTCTAAGGGTGAGATTATCTGTATTCAGTTTGATTAGACATAGATTTGCGTGTTTTATTTTATTTTGCTTGGTGACTTACTTTGTTCTGTCTGTTACTACTTGGAACCACTTAAATCCTACTTTCTGTATTTAATAAAATCACTTTTTACTCATTAATTAACTCAGACTATGTGTTAATACCTGGGTGGGCAAACAGCCATGCATATCTCTCTATCAGTGTTATAGAGGGCGAAAAATTTATGAGTTTACCCTGCATAAGCTTTATACAGAGTAAAACGGATTTATTTGGGTTTAGACCTCATTGGGAGCGGGGCATTCGAGTGTTAAAAACAAGAACACCTCTGTTAGCTGCTTTCAGGTAAGCCTACAGCTGTTAGGGGACATGATTCAGACCTGGGTCTGGGTTTGCAGCAGGCTAGCGAGTCTGGCTCAAACCAGGCAGGGCACTGAAGTCCTAAGCTGACAGGGCAGGAAAGCAGGGGCAGAAGTAGTCAGGTGGCAGCTCCCAAGGGGGGTTCTGTGATCTAACCCGTCATAGGGAGCTCACTCAAATACAATATACACCAGAAATCTGTTAAGCCTTGAATGGAAGTACTCACATGCTTAAAGTTAAGCACATGCTGAAGTGCTTTGCAGAATAGGGACCTAAACCAGGAGTAACTCTACTAAAGTGTATCATACACTGCATTAGCAACTAAGATAGCCCTTTAATTTTATTTTGTAAAATTGCCAAATGTATCACAAGATCTTCATTACCTGTACCATTGTCTAAAAGTTCCAGGATAATTGAATCCCCCTTCTCTGGTTTGATAACACTGGTCTACAATTTTTGAGAAGTCGTCTGCTTCAGAGATAAAATGTGCTATTTATTATGTATTTTGATGTGCTGAATTCAAATATGACAATTAAAACAACTGATTGGCTACTGTTTCTAAGATATTTAAGTTTTTACATTTTATGTCTATGTATATTGTCTAGATAGTAGAGTTTTAATCATAAATTGTAAACCTAGGTCTTTTCATGTGTTTATGGTTGCTTTACATGATAATATTTCACCTGTCCTGTTTATGTAACACTTTAAAAATCAGCAAAAGGGTTATATAAATAAAATGTATTATGAAACAAAAGGCAAAAAACTATTCTGTACATAGTTTAGTCCTATTCAGTGTCTACTCGGCGCTTCTTGGCTTGTCTCTTGTATTCATTAAATGGAGCATCTCTTGTCACTGTTCAGCAATAGTCTGCAAGCATTGATGGGCTCCATTTGCCCTGATAGCATTTCTCCATTGTTGCAATGTCCTGGTGAAATCGCTCGCCGTGCTCGTCGCTCACTGCTCCGCAGTTCGGTGGAAAAAAATCTAGATGAGAGTGCAAAAAATGTATCTTTAGTGACATGTTGCAACCAAGGCTTTTGTATGCCTTGAGGAGGTTTTCCACCAACAACCTGTAGTTGTCTGCCTTGTTGTTTCCGAGAAAATGTATTGCCACTAACTGGAAGGCTTTCCATGCCATCTTTTCCTTGCCACGCAGTGCATGGTCAAATGCATCATCTCGAAGAAGTTCACGAATCTGAGGACCAACAAAGACACCTTCCTTTATCTTAGCTTCACTTAACCTTGGAAATTTTCCACGGAGGTACTTGAAAGCTGCTTGTGTTTTGTCAATGGCCTTGACAAAGTTCTTCATCAGACCCAGCTTGATGTGTAAGGGTGGTAACAAAATCTTCCTTGATTCAACAAGTGGTGGATGCTGAACACTTTACCTCCCAGGCTCCAATGAGTGTCGGAGTGGCCAATCTTTCTTGATGTAGTGGGAATCTCTTGCACGACTATCCCATTCACAGAGAAAACAGCAGTACTTTGTGTATCCAGTCTGCAGACCAAGCAAGAGAGCAACAACCTTCAAATCGCCACAAAGCTGCCACTGATGTTGGTCATAGTTTATGCACCTCAAAAGTTGTTTCATGTTGTCATAGGTTTCCTTCATATGGACTGCAGGACCAACTGGAATTGATGGCAAAACATTGCCATTATGCAGTAAAACAGCTTTAAGACTCGTCTTCGATGAATCAATGAACAGTCTCCACTCATCTGGATCGTGAACGATGTTGAGGGCTGCCATCACACCATCGATGTTGTTGCAGGCTACAAGATCACCTTCCATGAAGAAGAATGGGACAAGATCCTTTTGACGGTCACGGAACATGGAAACCCTAACATCACCTGCCAGGAGATTCCACTGCTGTAGTCTGGAGCCCAACAGCTCTGCCTTACTCTTGGGTAGTTCCAAATCCCTGACAAGGTCATTCAGTTCACCTTGTGTTATGAGGTGTGGTTCAGAGGAGGAGGATGGGAGAAAATGTGGGTCCTGTGACATTGATGGTTCAGGACCAGAAGTTTCATCCTCTTCCTCTTCCTCGTCTGACTCAAGTGAGAATGATTCTGGTGCATCAGGAACCGGCAGTCCTTCTCCGTGGGGTACTGGGCGTATAGCTGATGGAATGTTTGGATAATGCACAGTCCACTTTTTCTTCTTTGACACATCTTTCCCAACTGGAGGCACCATGCAGAAGTAACAATTGCTGGTATGATCTGTTGGCTCTCTCCAAATCATTGGCACTGCAAAAGGCATAGATTTCCTTTTCCTGTTCAACCACTGGCCAAGATTTGTTGCACAAGTGTTGCAGCATATGTGTGGGGCCCACCTCTTGTCCTGATCTCCAATTTTGCAGCCAAAATAAAGGTGATAGGCTCTCTTAACCATAGTGGTTATACTGCGCTTTTGTGATGCAAAAGTCACTTCACCACAAACATAGCAGAAGTTATCTGCACTGTTCACACAAGTACGAGGCATCTCTGCTCACTTTGGCTAAACAGAAATGTGTCCCTTTGCAAAAATCAAACACTGACAAATAAGCGAGCACGACACTGTATGATTTCTAGAGCTGATATAGGGCAATTTGTTCAGCAGAGTGATGTAAGCTTCGTTATGATTGCATCATCCATGACTTCTAGGAATAACATGATGCAATTCATATCATGTATGACGCAATACCAGCTTCAGATTGCATCATTCATTGTTTTGCCTAAAAAGCAAGTACTGTCCAAACCCAGTCATAGATTTATTCATAGATCCAGTCAAAGATGTATTTTAGTCATTTCTGGTTTAAATTGAGATCCCTTCTCTTTATAACTCACTTATCCTCCGCCATTCCCAAGTCAAGGGTCGTATATACTGACCCAATAGCATATCTTGAAAACTAGAGCCAATCAACAATTTTAAGCATCATTTTCGTTCTCAGTGACCCAGAATTAGTAAAGTTTGATTACATTTATTTCAGAAGCATTTTGGCTGTAGAGCAGTGTAATCACAGTCACATTTCAATCCTTTCAGTGGTAGATATCAGACAGGGAAATAAAAAGGAAGAAAATGGGCTCGCTGGATAGCAGTGAGGGTTGGGAGATATGGAGGTGAATTCTACTATACAGGAAATTTAAAGTAAAATGGATATAAGCTTTAAAGTGTCTTTTTTAAATCTAAAGAGACCTATTCCTCAGCTCAGTGCGTAAAATAAAGGTCATGAAATTACAAGGTGGAAGAGTCACCTTATCATACTCTGGTCAATGATTCCATATGTGAATACAATTTAAATAATTCATGTTTTACACATTGGTTATGATTATATGAGAAAGGAGAGAAGTTGATTTCTACCTCGATAATTCCTGGCATCTGGAGACGAGCTACCTGCAACACTGTATCAACCCCAACATCCTTATTCGTGAAGTTTTTTTCCTCTGGGAAGAAGGAGAGTGATCTTTGGTGGTTCACTAATCTGTCATGTGCTTTCACACTGTGCTATGAACAGTCACCGTCCTACAGAACTGCTTATAGCTCTCAGTCAGTCCTTTCAATCTATCAGAAAAAAATAGAATGACTAGATATCTATCAGTTCTAAAAGCACATTTTGCCCCAGATAAGACCTTCCATTTTCCCCTTAAAAATAAAATCTGATACTTAAAAAGAACAAAATACATATTAAGATATTTGTCTTAATGATTTATAGTCCTGATTTTCCTCTCACTCTGAGTATATTTCAGCAGTAATTCCACAGAAGTCAGAGAAGTTATACTGGTGTAAACAAAAAGGATCTTCAGGCCCAATGGCTTTCTTCCCATAATGGTGCACACAGTTCCCTCTACTAGATGGAATTTCTGCCATGATCAAGTAAGTGTATGTTGGAGTGATCCAGTGGATATAATGAACTTGGACTTTCAGACAGCCTTTAAAAAGGTCCCTCACCAAAGGCTCTTAAGCAAAGTAGGCAGTCATGGGATAAAAGGGAAGGTCCTCTTATGAATCAGTAACTGGTTACAAGATAGGAACCAAAGGGTAGGAATAAATAGTCAGTTTTCACAGTGGAGAGAAGTAAATAGTGGGGATCTGTATTGGACTAGTGCTGCTCAACATATTCATAAGTGATCCGGAAAAAGGGGTAAAAGTGTGGTGGCAAAGTCTGCCGACAATACAAAATAGTTGACGGCAAAAGATATAAAGCTGATTGCAAAAAGTTACAAAGGGAATCCCACAAAATTGGGTGACTGGGCAACAAAATGGCACATTAAATTCAGTGTTGATAAATGCAAAGTATAATACACATTAGAAAACATAATCCCAGCTAGACATACAAAATGATGGGGTCTAAATTAGCTGTTACCACTCAAGACAGATATCTTGGCCTTATTGTGGATAGTTCTATGGAAACATCTGCTCAATGGGCAGCGGCAATCAAAAAAAGCGAACAGAATGATAGGAATCATTAGGACAAGGATTGATAATAAGGCAGAAAATATCATAAAGCCACTATGTAAATCCATGGTACACCAACACCTTGAACACTGCATATAGTTCGGGTTGCCCCATCTCAAACAAAGATAATAGAATTGGACAAAGAACAAAGAAGGGCAACAAAAATTATTAAGGATATGGAACAGCTTCCATATTAGGAGATATTAAAGAGACTGAGAACATTCACCTTAAAAAAGGGACCACTTCTGAATCCTGTTCATTAAATACAAAGATGTTTTCTACTATACTGGATTTATCTATACAACTGTAACATTACAGCTATCAAATCAGCTGTAAAGTCATATTTTAAGTACATGACTGGGAAGTTTTATAGTAGATCTGGTATGTACTGTATAAAACAGGGCCCTGTTTTACAGGTGTAAATTTACTTCTACTTCAACAAGACTATATCAGGGTTGGTAATTTTTTGCTCTTGATGATGTGTAACTTTCAGCCATTTTATCTGACATGTTTAACAATTGAAGTAAAATGCACAATATAAGCACTGCCATTCCTCCGGACACCTCCCACCTCTGCCCTGGGATGTAGGGCCCGTTTCAGGAGCAGGAGCCGGCTGTGAGTGGCCACCGAGCACGGACCAATGCCCAGCCACCAGGCCCAACAGTGGCTGCCCTGCACCAGGCCGTGGCCTCCATGGCCACCATCACAGGCACAGTCCAGTACTGACCCAGAGCCAGTGCAGTGGTGGCTAGTCTCAGCTTGCCCCCACTGCTGGCACCTGCACTGTGCGGCTCAGGTAGGGAGACCAGATGTCACGATTTTATAGGGACAGTCCTGTTATTTGGAGATTTGTCTTATATAGGTACCTATTATCCCCCACTCCCACCCCAAATTTTCACACTTGCTATGTGGTCAATCTAGGCTCAGGAAGGTGTCTGTGTCAGCAGCCAACTTGTTCATGTTGAAGTTCATGAGGTTCATCCTCGGGAAGCCACCATGGCCGGAGGGGGGGGGAGAGGCAAGAGGGGACTGAGTCAGCACCAGCACAGATACCAACACCAGGTGCCACTCCCCTTCCCTGGTGGAGGCATCAGGTTCTGCCAGCCCTGGCCTGGCTATGAAGAACCCAAAAGCTGATTGGGCAGAGCCCAAAGCATCACTGCCAGTGCCCAGTCTAATGGCTGCTACCCGCATTACCACCCCCTGCCCTGAGAGGCTATGATAGATGAAAACCTTAAAGGGGCCCACACAGCCCGCCTTCCCTCAGGGGAATCTGTGGTGGAGGGAAATGGGGTGAGAGAGGAATAGTTGGAAAGAAGTCTCCCTGCTATGCAAAATCCACTGTTTTATATTGGTCAAATCCTGTTTGTCATCCAAGAGAGTAGTATCAGGTGTAAGCAGAGTCAGAATGAGCTCTACCCTGACATCTGGTGGTGAATTGTGGCGAGTTGTGGAAAAGAACTTCAGGGGCTGATCTTGTTTGCATTGGCACACCCAGCCTGCCTAGCATGAGCCCACAGGAGCCCAAATGGTCACTTTGGCTGCTGTTTTATCCCCAGTTTCTCTGTTATTGGGGCAGGAAGAATAAAGTGTTGTTACCCTGATTATGTGAATCAAGAACAGTGGAACTGTTTTATGACAGAGGGACTCGCCATCAACTAAGTAGCACTCGCTAGACAAGGGACATGGGTTTCTCAACCCAGTGAATTGAGAGGGGGGTGGTGGGTAGGTAGGTATTTGTACCTGATGGTATGGGTCCCTTTTGAGGGCCTGAAACACCAATTCCACCTTCTTCTCTCTCCACTGTGGCATATCAGAGCTAATTTTGATTCTATTAGTTAAAGGCTGCTGAGCTGGATTAACTTTGGGCCAATGGTGCTCCAGCACTGAGGCTCCCCTACTACAAGCTGAAATCTCTAAAGAGCTGAAATCACTGAGTGCTGTGTTAAGTAGTTGGGGGGCCTGAAGCTATATTGCGGAGCAGCTGGCAGAGCAGTTTGTGGAATGACTGGAGTGGCTCACAGGACCGCTGGTGAAGCGGAGCAGCTGGCAGAGCGGAGCAGTTTGCAGAATGGCTGGAGCAGTTCATGGGACGGCTGTGCGGAGCAGAGCGGCTGGCGGAAAGGCTCATGGTGAAGGCTGCAGCAAAACCCCATGGAGAGGTGGGGCAGTTGGCCTCAGGCCAAGTAAGGTGCCCCTTAACACCACTGTGCCCCCTCCTCCGTTGCCACCCAGGCTGGGAGGTAAAACTCTGCAGATAAACTTTTGAACTCTGGGGCTGCACTGACCAGGGACAGAGACTTTTGGGTTGCTGGACTTTTGGGTGATTTTTGGGTTGCTGGACTTAAGAACCTGAGGGGAAAAGGACACTGCCAAATTTACTCGGGGAGTGGGTCTTTTGCTCATGGTTTGTGTTATGAATCCTGCTTGTGGTGTTTCCCCAACATAATGCCGCATTATTTCCCTCTTTTATTAAAAGGATTTTGCTACACTCAGACTCCATGCTTGCGAGAGGGGAAGCATTGCCTCTTAGAGGCACCTGGGGCTGGTATGTAATTGTCCCAGGTCACTGGGTGGGGGTTCGAGCTGATTTTGCATTGTGTTATTGACACGGAACCCCTAGATACTGAACCCGGCCCTTGTTGCTGCCAACTCAGACGGGCAGAAGGATTACACAGAATAATTCATGGCAAAGTACATTCGGAAAGGCCTTGAAAAAGACTACAGAGAATAGTCCATTTCATATATATATAATGAAATTCATTTAGATTTATATACCTATCCATACACTCGAGGTGCCTTTAATGTAACTTTAAAATACATTAATATCCAGATATAACTTAAGTGCAGTAATAAATATAATATAAATATAGCTCACGACCAACAAATCAAGACAATGACAAGCTCAAATTACTCTACCACTTCAACAATTTTTCACTGTTAAAACTCCTTCCTCCCACCACCTCCTGACAATATTCAAATACTTGGGGGGGGAAATGAAGTTTGCTCATACAGATTAGTTTGGTGTTGGCCATTATAGGATGTAACATGTTGTATAAACAACAAATTGATTTTTTTTTTAGTTGGAAAATAAGTTTGTAAACCTGTTGCACTTATGGTGCTTACCCACCTACAGCAGCGGTGATTACTGGCTAAACTCAGTAAAACTGTTTTGCCTTCCATTTGCCCATGGGCAGAGAGATTCTAGAGCACTACGACAGGAAGCAAATTCCAGGAGGAGGAAGTAACCAAAACAATCAACTCATTCTTGTTTATATCCTTTCTATAGTGGGATTCCAGGAAGGGGAGGGGAAAACAAACCAACAAAAAACATTTTTTTTTTACAATGTTGCTATTGTACAAAACAGTTATTGAGCAAAACAGGACCTGAAAGCTACTGTGTATGTAAGTACTTGCTCTGCTTGAATGCAATTTACCATTCTTTACCTTTTATTTTAGCAAGTTTATATCTTTGTTAATTGAATGCTCCTTTCAAACCCTTTTTCTCCTGTTGATTTATCTCCAGTTTGTTGAAAGTATGTTTAGTAATGTAATGTGTCATTGGTTCATGATTGTCTTTCAAACCTCAGAGGAGGCAGCATGCTCCTGTAGTGACTATAGTGTATGGAGAGTGAGAGGAGCAGGTTTCTATTCCTAGTGCTGTCACACTGAGACTTTCTGAAAGTCAGTTAGGCCAAAGTTCTCAAACTTGAGCACCTAGATAAAAGTGGTCCTACTTTCAGGGGTTGAGTCCCTAGAGCTGCCATTGATCAAGTGGGAGTTGTGGTTGCTCGTTGCCTCCACAGACCAGACCACTTATACCTCTACATATGGATTTTGTGTACCAGTGTTTGAAAGACTGAGCTTTAAACTCAGTTAAAATGGGGGCTGAAAGCAACTGAGATCTCTGGATAGAAATGGCTACAGATTGAAGGTAACCCCTCGTTATCAGCTCAGTATTCAAGTTACCTTGTCCTGCCCCAACACCTAACTTCTCTGAAAAGTAACTGATCTTCCTCAAATTTTGCGTTCTTTCTCTCATTCCAGGATAGAATTTTTCTGGGAAGTTTGATTAAAAAAAAAAAAAACTAGTCAAAGCATTTTAAAGCTATGGTATTTTGAAAACTTCCCCAACATGCACTTCTTTTCCACATCCAAAATGGCTTGGCTGATGAACTCAAAATTTGTTTTGCGGGCCTTGCTGAGGAGAGATGCCTTTTAGTTTTGGGAGGCACATGATTGAAGAAAAGATATATAAAGAGTTGTTTTTAAGTGTACAGGTCACCATCCAATACCCATTAAAGTCAATGGGAGTGCTTCCAGATTCCTTCCGTTAACGTCAGTGTGTGTTGGATCTGGCACATAAAAAGCAACATTCATTGAATAATAGTTATAAATATTTACAGTAGAAAGGTTTTTTTTATAACTTAAATGTTTATTAACATAAGCAGCCTGTCTTCTGACCCCAGCTCCTGACTGTGTGAGAAATGGGGGTATGACCTGAAGAGCAGCAGACCAGGAGACTCAAGGCTTTTACAAAAGCTAAGACCATTAAATTCAGTTTAATTTCAATGGAAACCGATTTAAAAAACAAAACTTTCTGCAGTGTTTGTAACCCCAGCATTGTGCTAGCGCAGGGGTTCTCACATTCTTTATAGTGTGGACCACAGCTCCTGCCATTTGTGCCTCCTCTCCTCATCCATGATCACATAACATCCCTGTGGCAACTACAGCAATTGCTTACATGAAAGAGTCACACTGAGCAAGTATTTATGTACAGTATTAGTATTTTCTTTTAATGTAGTTTAGCAGCTGGAGATGAAAGGAAGAGCCACCCCCTTGTGACCAGCCACCCATTCACAGACTGCCAGCCAGCACTCTGCAGAATAGCAGTGGTCTAGGGACCAGTGTTTGAGAATTGCTGTGCATGAAATTAAAAAGTGACTAGACTGTTTTCATTATATCCACTGAGAGAAATACAAAAACTAAACAAGCAGCATGAGCAGTGGAAAATTAAAACAGATATTTAAAATTCTTTGTGTTATAATGATCAAAGTTATTAGTCACACAGGTCAGGCCATTTGTTTCTGTAGATATATAAAAATGCACAGGACTATATTCTCCCCTCTGCCAAAATGAACAGATGTGGCTCTGACCTGGGGGGTAACAAGGTGAGAGGCCATAAAAGGTGTAGGGCCAGCTCCATTACATATTTCCTCTTCCCACGCTCCATTGTATGAGCTTTGTGCAGTTAGGGCTCCATGGATATTTGAGGACGGGAGAGGACAGAGCCAGGCAGCAGCAGTTTCCCACAGCGTGCTTCCATCCCGAATCCATGGATATCTGAGTAGGAACTAATGATACTTCTCGCAGGATAAGATTCTACTGGTCCCTACAATAGTTGCAAGTGGTTATACGCAAATCTGATTGGAGAATCTGGTTGTTTGGAGGGTCACAGTGGACTTTGTTTCAGTTTCATCCCCATGACCTCTCAGAGATCACCAAGATTTCACCCGTTCAGATGGCTTGTGGTGCGCTAAAATGTGCTATAGCTAATGTGAGAGGCAAAGTGGGTGAGTTAATATTGTTTATTGGACCAACTTCTGTTGATGAAAGAGACAAGCTTTTGAGCTCCACAGAGGCATATCCTCTCTGAATGGGAGAGATTAACTCTCCCCACTTTGCAAAATCCACTGTTTTATATTGGTCAAATCCTGTTGTTTGTCTTCCAAGAGAGTTGTATCAGGATAATTCATGACAAGGTAGATTGGGAAAAGCCAAGAAAAAGACTACAGAGAACAGTCCCATTTGTATACATAATGTAATTTATTTATTTACATACATACATATAAATTTCCATACATTCTAGGTGCCTTTAGTGTAACTTAAAATACATTAATATCCAAATATAAGTAAAGTGCAGGCATTAATATAATCTAAATATAACTCACTAACAACAAACCAAAAAATTACAAGCTCAAATTACTCTCCCATTTAAATCATTTCCCACTATTAAAATCCCTTCCCCCACCAACTTCTGACAATTTATAAATGCTGGAGAAACAAATATGAGATTTGCTCATATAGATTAGTTTGGTGTTGACTATTATAGGATGTGACATGTTGCATAAACAACAAATTGTTATTTTTAGTTGGAGAATAATTTGGTAAATATGTTTCACGTAAGCCACACCACAGGCACAATAATTACAGGCTAAACTTAGTAAAACTGTTTTGCCTATGGACAGGGAGATTCTAGGGTACTAGGATAGGAAGCAAATTCCAGGAAGAGGAAGTAACCAAAACAATCAACTCAGTCTTGTTTACATTCTTCTACAATGGGATTCTAGGAAGGGGTGGAGGGAAAAAACAAACAAACAAACAAACTTTCAGCAAAGTTGCCATTGTGCAAAACAGTTCTTGATAAAGACAGGGCATGAAAGCTGCTGAGTATGATGTATGCACTTGCTCTGCTTGAGGGCATTTTACCATCATCTTTCTCTTTAGCAAATGTATGTATCTTTGCTGATTGAAAGCTGCTTTCAAACCCTTTTTCTACTGTTGATTTATCTCCATTTTGCTGAAACTATTTTTTGTAATATAACGTGTCATTGTTTTTCAAACCTCAGAGGAGGCAGCATGTTCCTGTAGAGACTATAGTGTAGTGAGACTGAGAGGAGCAGGGTTTTATTCCTAGTGCTGTCACTCTGAGACTTTCTGAAAGTCAGTTAGGCTAAAGTTCTCAAACTTGAGTACATAGATAAAAGTGGCCCTACTTTCAGGGGTTGAATCTCTATAGCTGCCATTGATCAAATGGGAGTTGTGGTTGCTCATCACAGGCCACTTATGTCTCTAAATATGGCTTTAATAGCTAATTTTAAGTAATAGTCAGTGTTTAAAAGTAGGGTTGCCATCTTTCTAATCCCTGAAACCTGAACACCCCTGCCCCACCCTTTCCCCCAAGGCCCCACCTCTTCCTCTGAGGTCCCGCCCCGTGCCCCACCTGTCCATCCTCCCCCGGTACTCGCTCCCCCATCCCCTGGGACTCACCTGCCACCTGCAGAACTGGGCTGGGAGGAGCCTGCCACTCTGCCCCATCAGGGCACAGCGGGGCATGGCAGGGGTCAGTCCCCGGAACGAGGGTGTGGGGAAATTGGGGCACAGCAGGATGGGAGGGGAGGGTCCGTCCCTGGAGCGAGGGGCTGGGGTGGGGAAATCAGGGCACAATGGGGTGGGGGGAGGTAGACATGTTACTCCCCCTCCCCCAGATGGCACTGGTACCCATAGGTGCTGGAACTAGGGGTGGGGGGATGCTGCAGCACCCCCTGGCTTGAAGTGGTTTCCAGCATATCCAGGATTTACAGTTTGATTCAATGGCTCTCAGCACCCCCACTATACAAATCGTTCCAGCATCCCTGCCGGTACCTACTTTGATGACTCCGGGAGCCAGCCAGTTCTCTCCATCAGGCTGGGGGATGGGAAGAGCAGCAGCTGCTAAGCAGGGCTGCTCCTCCAGGCTCCAGCAGCAGCTGCTGCTCTTCACACACCCCCACCCCGGGGTGGAGGCCAGTTACTGCAGGTAACCAGACTTTTAGTGTCTGTCAGTTTCCCTTTTCAATCAGACATTTTGGTTGAAAACCGGACACCTGGCAACCCTATTTGAAAGACTGGGCTTTAAATGCTCAGAAAAATGGGGGTTGAAATTAATTGGGATCTATGAATGGAAATCAGTACAGATTAAAGCTAGTCCCTTGTTATCAGCACAGTACTCAAGTCCTCCTTCTCCCCGACTCCCTGCACTTAACTTTTCCAAGAAGAAACTGATCTTCCTGAAATTTTGTATTCCTTGTCTCATCCCAGAATATAGTTTTTCTGGGAAGTCTGATAAAAAAAAAATCAGACAAAGAGTTTTAAAGCTATGGTATTTTGAAACCGTCCTTTACATATACTTTTCAAAACTTTTTTGTCCACATGCAAAATGACTTGGCTGATAAACTCAAAATTTGTTTTGTTGGCCTTGGTCAGGAGAGGTGACTTTTAGTTTTGGGAGGAGTATGAGGGATGTAAAGATATATAAAGAGTTGTTTTTAAGTTTATAGGTCACCATCCATTAAAGTCTATGGGAGTGTGTCCAGAGTCCTTCCATTAACCTCAGTGCATGTTGGATCTGGCACATAAAAAGCAACATTCATTGAATAATAATTATAAACATTTGTACTATAAGTATTTCATAACTTAAATGTTTATAAATATAAGCAGCCCTTCTTCTGATGTGTGTTAGAAGTGGGGGCATGACCTGAAGAGCAGGAGGCCATGAGACTCAAGGCTTTTACAACAGCTAAGACCATTAGATTCAGTTTAAATTCAATGGAAACAGATTTTAAAAACAAAACTTTCTGCAGTGTTTGTAACCCCAGCATTGTGCTAGCGCAGGGGTTCTCACATTCTTTATAGTGTGGACCACAGCTCCTGCCATTTGTGCCTCCTCTCCCCATCCATGATCACATAATATCCCTGTGGCAACTACAGCAATGGCTTACATGAAAAAGACATATTGAGAAAGTATTTATGTATTAGTATTTTTTTAAAGGTAGTTTAGCAGCTGAAATGAGAGGAAGAGCCAGCCCCTTGTGACCAGCCAGCCGATCACAGACTGCCAGCCAGCACTCTGCAGAATAGAAGTTGTCCGTGGACCAGGGTTTGAGAATCACTGTGCATGAAAATCTGAAGGTAAATTTGGTAAAAAATGGACTAGTTTATTGGTATTGTCCCCGCTGAGAAAAATACAAAAACTGAACAAGCAGCATGAGCAGTGGAAAAATAAAACAGATATTTAAAATTATTTGTGTTTTAATGATCAAAGTCATTAGTCATGCAGGTCAGGCCATTTGTTTCTGTAGATATATAAAAATGCACAGGGCTATATTTTCCCCTCTGCCAAAATGAACAGATGGGGCTCTAACCTGGGGGTAACAAGGTGAGAGGCCATAAAAGGTGTAGGGCCAGCTCCATTACATACTCCCCCTTCCCATACTCCATTCTATGAGTTTTGTGCAGTTATGGCTCCATGGAAATTTGGGGACAGGAGAGTAGAGAGTCAGGCAACAGCTGTTCCCTACAATGTGCTTCCATCTAGAAACGATGTGTGATGGGGTACCCAGGGTATAGCCTGGGACTGTGGGACCGCTGTGCCCCCTTAACTCTCCAGCCTGGGCTGTCTTTCACAATGCTTTGCTAGAGACAAGCAGCAAACCCCTCCAGGCGCTGTTATCACTCAGTACAACCGCATGTGGAGCCTCACACCCAGCTAGATTGCATGAATGCTCCCAGAGCCACTCATAAATCACACAGAGAAAGGCGCCAGCTGAATCCCCACAGCTCCCAGCCTTGTACCTCAGGAATACACCATCTTGCACTGCTCAAGACAAGCAGTGCAAGTTTATTAATTGGTTCACCACTTCATCAATGGAAAGTGGATATACACCAGCCTTTGTTAACCTGAGCAGATTTACCAAACACTTCAGGCAAACTCACTGGTAAAGATAAACAGTAAAACAAGTTTATTGACTACAAAAGATAGATTTTAAGTGATTATAAGTGATAGGTAAAATGTCAGAGTGGTTACCAAAATAAATAAAGTATAAGCACACAGTCTAAACTCTCAACCCAACTAGACTGGGCAACATTGAAATTAAGCAGTTTTTTTGACCCCACTGAATATTGCAGTTCATAGTACACAGGTTTCACCCTTGAAACCTGGGCCAGTCTCCTCTGTTGGAGTCTTCAGTCTTCTGAATGTCCTCGTTGATCGCAAGATAGGTGGTGGGAGGAGAAAAGGCCAAGCATGGGGTCACTGTGTTCTGTTTTATACCCTTAGTCCATGTGTGTCATAACTATAAAGGGAAGGGTGACAGCTCTCCTGTGTACAGTGCTATGGAATCCCTCCTAGCCAGAGACTCCAAATCCTTTTACCTGTAAAGGGTTAAGAAGCTCGGGTAACCTGGCTGACACCTGACCCCAAGGACCAATAAGGGGACAAGATACTTTCAAATCTTGGGGGGGGGAAAGGTTTTTGTGTGTGTCCTTTGTTTAAGGGGTTGTTCGCTCTTGGGACTGAGAGGGAACAGACATCAATCCAGGTTCTCCCCATCTTTCTAAACAAGTCTCTCTCATTTCAAAATTGTAAGTAAAAGCCAGGCAAGGCGTCTTAGATTTACTTTGTTTTCTCAACTTGTAAATGTACCTTTTACCAGAGTGCTTATCTTGTTTGCTATACTTTGAACCTAAGACAGAGGGGATTCCTCTGAGCTCTTTAAGTTTGATTACCCTGTAAAGTTATTTTCCATACTGATTTTGCAGAGATGATTTTTACCTTTTGCTTTAATTAAAAGCCTTCTTTTTTAAAACCTGATTGATTTCTCCTTGTTTTAAGATCCAAAGGGGGTTTGGATCTGTATTCACCAGGAGTTGGTGAAAGGAAGGAGGGGGGAAGGGTCAATTTCTCCTTGTTTTAAGATCCAAAGGGGGTTTGGATCTGTATTCACCAGGAGTTGGTGAAAGGAAGGAGGGGGGAAGGGTCAATTTCTCCTTGTTTAAAATCCAAGGAGTTTGGATCTGTATTCACCAGGGAATTGGTGAAAGGTTTCTCAAGGCTTCCCAGGGAGGGAATTCTTAAGATGGTGGCAGCGGACCAGAGCTAAGCTGGTAGATAAGCTTAGAAGTTTTCATGCAGGCCCCTACATTTGTACCCTAAAGTTCAAAGTAGGGATACAGCCTTGACAATGTGCTTGGAGAACACAAGTCCAGGCATATCTGGGAGGTATTGCTTGTCCCCGGGCAAGGTTGAGAAATTCCCTTGGTGTGGCCTTATGCAGGTGAGTCATTGAATTGTAACTCCCTTGCTGGACAATGGCTGGTGATGGTTGTTTGACACCCTCCCGGACGTTGGTTACTTTCCTTGCTGTTGTCTCTGGGGAACTAATATCTGGCCGATTCCCCAGCTTACAGCATTTTTTACTCACAACCATAAAACACATTCTCATAACTTCATATGCACTAATGATATACATATTTAGATAGAACGATGACTTTCAGCAGATCATAACCTTTCCCCTGATACCTTACATGGCATGCTTTACATGCAAGATCACAATTATATATAAATGAGGAATATGGGGGTTATAGGGCACTCCCCTGAAGTATAGAATGTTACGCCATGGATATCTGAGTAGGAATTAATGTTACTTCTCGCAGCATGAACTTCTACTGCCCCCCACTGTAGTTGCAAGTGTTCCATCTACTGTTCTCCAATAGGAGTTGTATTGGTAGAGGGAAGAGGAACACGAGAACTGTGTGGCGGGATTGTTACCCACACAAAATTCTCTGTTACTTGCACACTGTAGGGGCATCCACCTTTACCCCATTCCTAGGGCACATGGCATAAGCTTATGCTCTAGGGCACCCACCCCTTGTGTGGGCTCAAAGCATGACCCTATTAATTTAGGCACCCACCCTTACCCTTCTGTGGGCTCAGGGCGTAACCTTACACTCTGCGGGTTTGTGAGGTCTTTTACCAGTGAAAGAGCCTTATACAGTAATATCCTACTTAACCTCTCTTTATTAACACTCACCAAAACTGAATGCACACGCTAAGCTTACAATGTTCACCACTCCCAATAAGGCAGATGGACTTTTCTTGATGGCCAGTCAGGACCAGGTCATCTGGGGGACTCCAGCTTCTGCTCTGCACAGTGCGATTGGCAGGGTGTTGAGGTCTGGCAGCTCTGATCTTGGGGCTGTGTCCTGGAGTTGGTTCCCAAGAACTTCCTTTTGGACTCCAGTTTATATGGTGAAACTTGAGTCCTGCTTAGCTGTACCTTAACCAATCATTTTACTAAATTTTACTAAACAATTTTCTAACCAATCCTAACATATTGTAAAACAATTATTTAACCAATCATACCCCACCACCTTCATTGATTTACACCTAGCAAAATTAGTTATGCAACAGACAGAAACCACACAGATAAACAACAGAGAAGTGGGGACCATAAAGGCAAAACAATAGAAGTATAGATTTTACAATCATAAATGTTGATAAGTGATTTCTTGTCAGACAGAATGCTGTCAGACAAAGTTTTCTTTAACCATCTTAAGATTTATATCTTTATCCGGTGATGGTGGGTACTGTAAGGACAGGATCGCCTTCTTAACAGCCTGATATTACATTGTTTTAATGCAATTTACATGGAATGTGAGAATGTGACGTTCTGCTTTTTAGCTCATGGCTGCTGTTCTCCTAATATGGCTGCAGACAAAGGCCTCAGACCTTACAATATGGCTACAGGAAAAGGCCTTATCCTTACAGGATTGAGAAATGTATTGTAGGCAGCAATCCTGACTTCGCAGGGAGATGGACTGGATCGAACATGCACTGTTGTTATTATAACTCCTGTCCTTCCACTCCCCATCTTCCTTTTTTGTCCTTCTATGACTGTCACTTCTTGGCATGTCAAATTTAGGCTGTAAGCACTCTGGTGCAAACCCCCGCACCCCCCAAGCGCCGCGCTGGGCCGGCCAGACCCCCGACGCCCGAGCGCCGGGCCGGGCTACCCAAACCCCCAGAGCGCCGCGCCGGCCAGACCCCCCCCCCGAGCGCCACGCCGGGCCGCCCAAACCCCGGAGCACTGTGCCGGGCCGGGCAAATCCCCGCCCCCCCCCGGAGCACCACGCCGGGCCGCCCAACCCCTCCCCCCAGCGCTGCGCCACCGAAACACCCCCTGTGCTGCCTGGCCAAAACAAACAAACAAAAACCCCTCGAGCGCCGCCCCGTCAAACAAAACAAAAACACCATGAGCGCCCCCTGCCACCCCAACATTGGCCACCCCTTCTAAGGTGCCGCCCAAAGCACGTGCTTTGTCGGCTGGTGCCTGGAGCCGGCCCTGTCCACCAGGTCAATGTATATTTCAGATCTTACCTAAATACACACTTACAGCCAATTCTTATTAACTAACTAAGATAGAGAGTATTGCGATTAAAGATCATTATATAGAGAGATATATATAAATAAAGTTCTTAGGTCAGATTCATAGCAGAGATGGTGAGCTGCTGAGTTGTATAAAATCTTTCCAGAATCAGTTCATTAGGTTATAGTCCAAACAGGCAATCCATGTGCAGAGTCTGTTTAAATTCTTCCATGAAAAATAGCAGGGTAATCCAGACTGGAGCTGGAGACCTCAGTCTTGTGACTTAAACTTCCCCTGACCAAGTACAAGCAGATCAGGCCCTAGAGTTCTTTTATAGATCTCTAGCAGGCTAGGATAGCCTCTTGACAGCTGATAATACAGCAGGCATTCCTTGTAGGTAATATACATTGTTGCTTTGAAGTAAACCTCCTATTTCCTATGTATACATAGGTAAACTAGTAGTATTAATTAACATAAGGCAATTATCCATTCAAAATATCAAGGCATTCCATTATGGAACAGACAATTTAAGATGAAGACAATGTAAGTAATATTATTTCCTGCAATATCTTATATCTTTGATCTTAAGGATAACTGAACCATCCACATGCATAATATATTGTAATTAAGACATGGAAGGGAATTAGCATCCATAAACTAATCTCGTTACATTGTTAACATCTAATAAGATACAGATAAACACAGACAAATACAATTAGTATTTACCTCTAATTCTCTAACAGTACAGAAATCTCATCCATTTAACATGGGTTTGATTATCGTCTACAAGGAATGGCCCTGTTTACCACTTCAATATGTCCTTAAAGGTTGATTTTGGGTTATTTAGCCTTGCTGCCTCAGTATCACACTTGCATTTAAAAGAACAGTGTCATGTAGGGTTGCCAATTTTGGTTGGATGTATTCCTGGAGATTTCATCACATGACATAATATTTAACTAAAGAGTAATCGTAAAGTCCAGGAGACTCCAGGACAATCCTGAAGGGTTGGCAACCCTAGTGTCATGGTTGCAGACTGAAAATGTTATTTTACTTTAAGGGCTAAATTTTGGTGTTTGAATGCCAGTGGAGCACTGATAAACATGTGTGCATGAGGCGTCAAGCGCTCGTAGTGCACCAAAGGATGTGCACTGAGGTGTAAGGTTCTGTGCATAATGCTTGGCGTGTGTTCTAGTGGTTAGAGCATTGGACTGGGGCCTCAGGAGACCTGCGTTCTATTCCTGGTTCTGCCACTGGCCTGCTGGGGGAAATCACTTCATCTCTCTGTTCCTCAGTTTCCCAATCTCTAAAATGGGGATACTGATACTGACTTCTCTTGTAAAGTACATTGAGAGCTACTGATGAAAAGAATTGTATAAAATCTAGGTATTAATTTATTATTATTACAAGGGTGCGTGGGGACCATGTTTAGTAGCACTGTCTACTATACAAAATGTGTAGCTTTCACTCCACCCTGTGCTGCCCTTGTAGCTAACCAGTGCTAACTGTTGTGTGGCAGTACTGGTGGGTAGTCATGGTCCCACCCCACATTTCCTTTGGAACATACAGCACTGCCAACATGAGCCTGAACCAAAGCTCTTTGAAGTCAGTGGATCAGGCCCACTGTTAACAACCTCTCCTCTTGCACTCAGGAAGCATAAGCAGCCAAGTTACAAATGTGTTGGGGGTGAAGTGACTCACTACATTACATAGGCTGTGAGCTCTTTGGGGCAAGATTGTCATTTACACTGTGTGTGAAAAGCAGCCAAAGCAATGAAGCCCCAGTTGTAGTTGGGTCCTTTAGGTCAGAGGTAGGCAAAGTACGGCCCGCAGGCCCCTCCTGCCTGGCCCCTGAGCTCCTGGACCCAGAAGGCTAGCCCCCAGCCCCTCCCCTGCCGTTCCCCCTCCCCCGCAGCCTCAGCTCACTGCGCTGCTGGCGCAATGCTCTGGGTGGTGGGGCTGCAAGCTCTTGCCGGGCAGTGTAGCTGCAGAGCTGTGGCCTGACCCGGTGCTCTGTGCTGCGTGGTGGTGTGGCTGGCTCCAGCCGGGAAGCACAGCTGCATGTCCTGGTGCTCTGGGCAGCGTGGCTGTAGCGTTGCCAGCCACCGGTGGGGGCAGGGATTCTGGGGGGGCAGTCAGGAAGGAGAGGGGGGGTTGGATGGGACGGTGGCGGGGCAGGCAGGGGCAGGGGCAGGGGGTCCAGGGACGGTCAGGGAGAAGGGGTGGTTAGATGGGGCAGGGGTCCCGGGAGGGCAGTCAGGAAGGAGCGGGGGTTGGATGGGGCATTGGGGGGCAGTCGGGGGGGGCAGGGAGGGGTGTCGGGACAGGGAATGGGGGGGTTGGATGGCGCAGGAGTCCAGGGGAGGCCGTCGGGGGCAAGAAGCAGGGGGCGTCGGATGAGGTCGGGTCACGCCTGGTTGTCTGGGGAGGCACAGAAGTGGCCCTCCATACAATTTCAGAAACCCGATGTGGCCCTCAGGTTTGCCCGCCCCTGCTCTAGGTACTTGTGTAATATAAAGAAGAAGAAGAAGAAGAGCCAATCACAACTGATACATGAAAACTCGGCTCTATCATTTTTAACTGTCCCACTAAATAAGTATTTATATGAGAGATCAGTGCATCCTTGAAGGAGCAGTTTTGGTCTGTTGGGTAAATGTGAGATTTTGGAAACATAATTGAAATTTGTGTGTGTGTGTGTATTTTGACAATCCACTAGATGTCAGTTTAACCAAAGCATTAAGCTGACAGAACAACTCTATTAAATGGAGAACCAGGACAGGGATGTCTGTGGAACAATAGTTATGCTCTATCTTGCCCCATGGACACAATACATGTGGGAACTGCTACATTTTTATGCTACTCTAGGAAATATTTCCAGGAACAATCTCACAACTGATTACTCTGACTCTGTGATGTACTTCCTACCCATACAACTTCTGTGGAGTAGGAATGTAAATACTTCTGAGAATGATGAGCTGGTAGTACCCTCCAGTTTAGAGGTAGGATGAGCAGGCAAAATGAAGTGCTACTGAACAGGTGGAATGCCCCTAAAACTAGGGGCACTTGAGGGGGTTGATACCTGTGAATGTTGCTTTGTGGTTGTAATTTTTCACTTTATTCCTCCCCGAAAGGGGTCTTTCCAGCTTTTCTTCAGAATGTGATGACTATGCTTCCAGACATTGAGGAGTGGTCCTGGATCCCTCCAGAGATTATCAGGGCTGTTCTCAAATCAGCCAGAGAGATTGTTGCAAAGTGCTATGAGGTGCTTCCTCCCTAGGTTGAGGGCATTTTCTCTTTACAGTGCTCCTAGCTTTTGCCATGTCAGGAATGAAGGACCAGCCTCAAACACAGATCTTCAGATGCTAATCAAACTGTCATCACTAAGTCAAATGCTCCTAGGCTCCCAGGTCAATTTTTCTATCAGGAAACAGCTCAGATATATATGATTGGGCAGATCATAATGTGAGAAATCCCCTATTCTTAGAATATTTCTCACCAGGACTAGAGATTAATTAAAAAATAAAAAGTAAAACACAATCCCCAACTCCCATGATCTGTTTTGTTTTACTGGTGTTTATGCATAACACATGTGCATCAAGCGTCCAAGCCTTCTGTTTAATATACAGCTATTCTACTAATCACTCTCTTCTGTCCGATTCACCTATCCCCAAGAGAAGTGAAGAAAACCAACATGCACCAGACAAAACAAAAACGGGGAGTTAAATTGCCTTTATATTTGGAAGAGCAACTATGAGTTCAATTCAATTTCTTACTTTCACTTCATGCCATAAAGAAACCATGTGAGAAACATAGGAATTGCATTACCCAATCAGATCCATGGTCCATATGAGCCCAGATACCCTTCTGCGAAAGGGCTTGTCTTCACTAGTGATTTTCACTTAATATGTTTGTAAAAGCTAACATGGACATTCCCCAGTGTTTGGTCCAGGCATAGTCCAAATGTGGTAACTACCTTGAGCTAACTGTCAGTTAATTAAAATTGAAAAAAATCTGAGTGTAGGCATATCCATGTTGGCCCAATATTTCAATATTTTTAAGTAGATGTCAGTGGAAGCACCAAGAAATCTCATAATGGACAATTATGGAATAATTTGCACATGGAGAAGTTCCTCCCTAGCCCCTGCTAGTGATTAGCTGATGACCTGAAGCATGAGGGTTTATATACCTTATAAAATAATTTGATCCTATCTAATGTAATGATGGATGTTTTCATTATCCAAAGAATGGGTGATCCTTTCCCATTTCTGGAGCGTCACATCACAGGGTTCTACATGCCTTCACTTCTGTCACATGCTGTGGTAGGTGGCATTTCTGCTACCTAGGAATTTAGTGTTTTCTCTTCTACTATTTTGCTTTTGTTCTGTCATTTAGAGTTGGAATGTTGCATGTGTGTTTGATGATTATGTCAGGTAAAAAGTGTTTTCCATATGCTCATTTGTGGATAACATATGGCCCTGATCCTGTGAATATTTAAACACCTGCATTAGTCATAGGATGAGAGTTGAGTTATGCATGTACCTAAGCAGTTGCAGGCTCAGGACCAACAGATGTATACATTTATGTTTCCTACTCATTGAATATAACTGAAAAGAATGTATGAAAACCAAAGATTACAGATCTAATTTCTTCTTAAATCTCCCCTCCCTGACTGCTAAGCCACTGGAAAACAAAATTAGAAGATTTTTTTCCTATTTTTAAAAAAATAAAGCACAGAATACCTAATGTTGCAGAACTCTAGCAAGATTGTAATTAAAGTATACAATTAGATTGTCATTTATATGCTATTCATTATACTGATGTGTCCTAGTTTACTCAGTATATACTTTTAAATTCACTGTTCAGTCTACATACATGTACTGTAACATACTTTACACTCATTGAAAGCAGATCAAAATACATATAAATCCACCTCTATTTTAAAGTCAATGCACTTAATTTTCAAATCTATTACAAATTTGTCTTTCCTTATGTATTTTGAAAATCACAAATAGAACAAATTAGGATAAATATAAATTGAGCTTTCATCTTACAATTAGTTTTATTACATTCTGAGCTCATAGCCTCCCTTTCTATTTTTCTTATGTAAAATACAGATAGTTATACTTACAGCTATTAATACAGCTATTACAGACCCAGTTACTATTATTGAAACATTGACACCATCATTGATAACATCATTAGGAAGCGTATCAGACAAGGATCCCTGTTTAGGAACACTGTTAGTGATAACTTCAGTAGGAAGCGTATCAGGCAAGGATCTCTGTGTAGGAACACTCTTAGTGATAACTTCAGTAGGAAGCGTATCAGGCAAGGATCCCTGTGAAGGAACATTGTTAGTGATAACTTCAGTAGGAAGCGTATCAGGCAAGGATCCCTGTGTAGGAACACTGTTAGTGATAACTTCAGTAGGAAGCGTATCAGGCAAGGATTCCTTTGGAGGAACAAACAGAGCTGCCTGTACTATATTAGACACCTCTGAGGTCAGGGAGGCATTATCAATGGCACGTATTGCAATGTAGATTATGGTGCCATTTTCTATTGTGACATTTTCCGGTTTAAACTGAAATGATTCTTTGGTGCCGGCAGGTTTAGGTACCAGACTAGAGGTATTCACTGAAGTAGCATCCTCAAAGGTGTTTATTAGGTCCAGAAGACTTTCACTCATTTTTATTATGTATCTGTCAGCTGGAAAAAGCGAGGAATACAAGTGTGTGTTAGTATGCCTATTATATTACCTCTAAATGCAAGCACAGTACAGGATTTGTAGGTTTTGTATCTTTATAAGAACTCCAATGATACTCCATTACCATCCCTACCATTTTACCCATCCTCATTATTGATGGGCCTGCTTAATTGACTAACATCCGTTCTCTGTAGAGCTCTGGACAGGATTCCTGTTAGAACTTAACAGTTCCACATTTTATTTGGGTCAATAGTCTACTGTTAACTGATGTGGGGCATTTCCTCCCTTCATGAGCACTAACCACATTATATTACCACCACTCTTAGCTCCTGCTGTGCAGATGAGTCTTCCACATGGCAGTGCAGAGAACTGCCATTAAACTGCCCCCATCTATGCCTCTCTCCCCCACACTTCACATAAGTCTCTATAGTACTAAAATAGAAACATAACTTTTGGATGAGAAATGAAAATAGGATTTCTTTCACTTGTCTCTGTTGAGTTTCCAGGTCAAGTATAAGATCAAACAGTACAGGGAGAGATCCCTGCATCCTGGTCAGCATTCCTTCTCTTAATGTGAGCAGGTTCTAAATCATAGGCTGAGAGACAGCAAAATGCCTGCTCCATTTGCCAGCATAGTTAGTGTGTCAGGGATCTTGCTGCAAATGTGCCTGGCTTCCCACTGTCCACAGTTATCATTTCAAGGCTGTATGGTTCTGTTCTGCTTGTGGGTTTTCTAGTTCTTTGCTTGATCTGAGTTCTACTTCCTGCTCCTCATCTTCTTTTCTATCCCTTCAGAGATGGGGTAAGGGGTAGCATAAGAGTGATCAGAAGATCTTCCTAATTGAGGTTATTCTTCCATTGCTGGCTACTCTAGCTGTAAGGCTGTTTTGAGCCAGACGAGTAGCGCAAAGTAGCCACATAGAAGAACGTAGGCCAGTGTTTTGGGGTTTAATGGAGTTGTTGGTTTGTTCCCTGGTGAGCTGGTTGGCAAGAGCTGTAGGTGTATGTAAAGATTTTAATCTGAAGCTGCTCTCTGTGTGACTGCAGACTGTCTATCTTAACCTCTCTGGCTTGTGCTGATGTGCACACTGTAACACTGTGTAACACTGGTTACAACATACTTAAAATATACATTATGAACAAGACCTAACTGTGTCCCCATAAATGGACTAAAGCCTTGGACTGTCCATGTTGTAACTGGGTCCCCTGACTTATTTACAGTTGCAGTGTCGACAGGGGCTAAGCCTTGGAAGAGTTACTGGTGAGTATGTTTTTGATTTAATTGGTTTGCCTTTGTAAACTAGCATAAGGCTGGTTGGTATACAGGTTTTGCATTTTCTGTTGTACCAGGTTTGGGAGAACAGGCACTGACTTTTGTTTTTCTACACTACTGCTCCACCCTGAGGCCCCACCCTCAATCCACCTCTTCTCCTGAGGTCCCACCCTCACCCCACCTCTTCCCCTGAGATACCACCCTCACCCCATCTCTTGCCACCCCTACTCTGCCCTCTCCCCCGAGCCCCCACTTCTTCCCATCCTCTTCCCCTTCCTCTTCCCACTGTCCACTGCCCCATCCCCTTCTCTTCCCACCACCCCATCCCTCTACCCCTGGCCACCAAACAGCTGATCGGCAGCCAGCCTCGAGACCCTGGCGAGCCACTGTGACTAGTGGGTGCTGAGCTCCCCCTATTTTTCCATGGGTGGTTGAGCCCTGGAGCACCCCACGGAGTTGGTGCCTATGTTTGGGAGTGTTCCATGTTTCTTTAAACATTTATTTAAAGCATTAAGTGGGACTAACGTGAATATCATATTGAACATGGAATTTATTGGTTACACTGAGTCCTGATCTACACTAGGAAATTTTACAGAGAAAATCTAGAGTAGGTCAGGCCATAGTGATGGTCATATTTTTTGCAGATGGGAAAGACATAGCTTTTTTCCTCACCTCTCCTTGGCTGGCTCATTGTATGTAATTTCAGATAACTGACAATACTGCATCACTTCCAGCTGACTAAAACAAAACTTCACCTTACCTTGTCCCTCATCCAAGTCATTCCCGGGAGCCGTCCAAGACAAGTGAATTTTATCTTCTTCAAACTGAGCCTCAAGGTCAGTAATTTTACAGGGTGGGAACATATCAGTAATTCCTCCTGATGGAACATTCTTCACTACAAAAGAACCTCCTGTTGCAACTCGGTTGAAACTTCCTAGCTTTGCTTGAATTTCCTCACTAGGTTCAGGTCTCGGTGCATTCATTTTGATTTCACCTGCCCCCAAAAAGAAAAAAAAATTGCTCATGCTATTTGAACATTACAAAACTCCAAATCATAACACACTTTCTTTTTATCTAGCATTCCCTCTCTCTTTAATCTACTTTTTTTCTTTGGCTTATTGAAGTTTAGTGCAAAAATTAGCAAGGCTAAAAACCAAAGTGAACTTCAGGATCTTGCATCCTTGCACAAAACTAAGGCAGACCCCAAAAGCAAACCAGATTTCAAGTGCAGTTGAAAGTAGCAACAGTGCCCATTACCCGTTAGGGTATTTAAGGTATTAAGCAGGTGTCAATGGGAAGTGGTTGTGATAAGGTCGCTTCCACCCATCTCTTCCTAGATATTGCAGGCAGCATAAGAATTACAACCTTGAAGGAATTTCCTTACTTTTCTGGGTTTAAGTTGGACACATTTTTATGTACACTTTTTTATTCAGTATATTCTAATTTTCTAGGAATACAGAAAATTGTTTCTGTGTGTACGTGCACACACGTGTGCAAGAAGGAGGATATGAAATGCAAAAGCTAACATTAATCTAAAATTAAGGTTGAGAAATCAGGCACTCAAAAGTCAAGAAATTCCAAAACCTAAGTTTTCTGCCACCATAATATATCTATATCTATCTATCTATCTTTACTACTGCGGGAGTTCTGCATGACTGCATGCATGCATAATTAATGAGCCCCGCAGATTTTTATTTTTGTGTGCAGAAAAAGCTTCTGCTGAAATGTTGCTGCAGTTCTGCCTTTTTCCCACCCGAGGGCACTGTGGCGATAGAACAAAGCAGCAGCTCAGGCCAGCTAAAGAAGAAACAGCCTGCCTTCTTCCAAGCGCCTGTCAAGCCAGGTGAGGAGATCGGGGCTATGGGGAGACAGACAGCCTGGGGCGTGTGTGTGTGTGGGGGTCAGACAGGGGCTTATAAGGGCTAGTGGGGGAGAACAGACTGGGGCAGGGGCTGAATGGGAGTGGAGGCACAGGGCCACGGGGGGGGGGGGGGGAGCACGGAAGGAGGTGCAGGGCCACATGGTGATGGGGGAGGGGGTGCAGAGCTACATAGGGACAGGGGGTGGCTGGGTGGGGGCACAGACACATAGGGTTGGGGGAGGGTGTACAGGGACATATAAGGACAGGGGAATGGCTGGATGGGGGCACAGAGACACATCGGATGGGGCGGGGGTACAGGGCCACATAGGGACAGGGGGAGGGGATGCAGGGCCATATGGGGATGGAGGGAGTGGGTGTCTGAGTGGGGGTGGAGGGACACGTTGACAGGGGCAGATGTGCCTGACTGCATGGGAGAGGCTAGGGGTCAGCCAGGGTCTGCATGGGGGAAGCTCCCTAACAATCCCTCCCTGCCCCCCCCCCAGAAAACCCTTGTTCCATACTTTTCCCACCCATATCCAACAACCCTCCAGGTTCACACCCAGGCTCCTTCCCAGCAATTTACTTCCCTGTCCCTCAGCTCCTCCATTACCCCTGACTCCCCCAAGCCTTTGCACTGCTTCTGAGGGCTACGGGAAATACAGTTCCTTATTGTAGTTTAAATGAATTATTACTCAGAGTTCTGTATTAATATGCCTAGTAAGGAACCTACTTGTCAAAAAACATTTCCTGAATCTTTTTTGTTGTCTGTATTGTTACAGACATACTTGCTGACAGGTATTTTGAAATAAATGACCAAAAATAATTGAAACTGGTGTGATTATATTGTGTTATTTTGACAAATAAAATATGTAGAATTTTGCAGATTTTAAAATATTGTTTGCAGAATTTTTATTGTTTTGTTGCAGAATTTTTAAATTTTTGGCGCAGAATTTCCCCAGGAGTAATAATATATATATTTACCATCATATTGCACAATTTGCTGGGGTAGGGTTTTTTGGGGGGGGGGGGGGGGGCGTTACTGGTAAAATAATGTGAAGGTGTATATTTAACAAGGTAAACAGGAATAGGAAATACTACATTGTGTGATGTAGCCAAGTGAACACTGAGGTACAAATTTTAACTGTTGGAACCTCCTGAGGGTTTTGGGTGCCTAATATCTCAAGCTTGGAGTGTGGTTCTTACTCAGTAGAGCTGCCACTCTGTCTACCCAGAGTCAGATCTGCTGGATTAAATGGCAAAAAGTAAGTTACTATTTCCTCCCCCCCCCCCAACAAACCGTTGTTAACCAAGTTCCATTTGCAGAGCAAACTCTGTAATTAATGCCTTCAAATTATGCCCCCAGTTACATTTGTGCAATCCTACTGAAGGCCAGAGGGTTGCATAGATATACGGAGCATGGCATTTGGCCTGCAGACCCCGGTGACAATGCACAAGCCAGAAAGAACACAACTTGATTTTCAGATCCTAGGCTGAGTCTGTTGCTAATCTGTAACTAGAGCAAATTTGTTCTGGAGTGTTTGAGAAAACAAGTATAGAATTTGACAATACTATTTTTATAAAGTCACTTTTCAGAATAAAAGTATATTTTAATGATGAATTAACTGTTTTCATTACACTTGATTTCTTTGAGCCTTTAGATCAAAAAAGAGACATGCAAAAATAATGGAAAGATGAAAAAATATACTAAGTCACAACACACTCGTAACAGACTCACTGTAAAAGTATCATTAACTGACGCTCCACTGATTGAGAAGGCTTAAGCAGTAAGATCTTAATAGCAGTATCCATATCTGTGGTTTCAGGAACTGAGAATCTTTAACTCACACAGGCCTAATGGAAAGAGTCCTGAACAATGTGTACAGAAAACCCAACAGAAGAACAGAAAAATTCTCATGTGGAGGCATTAAATATAACTTTAAAATTTCATAACTTTGAAACTGATTCCCTGAAATCTCATTTTTAAGTCTCAGTGAAACACACATATTTAAAATTTCTAACTTTAGCTGTTTTTTTAATATGATTTTCACTTCCAGGATCTTTGGCAACTCCCATGTGTTCCAAAGAGCACTTAATTATTATAATATATATATTTTTATAAAACATGGTACTATACCTACTGTTCATATATAGCAAAAATACTGTGGTTCCAGCTACTGTTTTCTAAAAGTATAAACCACAATGGAAAAGATACATGTAACAAATGTTAAGGTTAAAAAGCTTTTTGTGAAGCTAAATGATCTCCCATTTACCCATATTTTTACACACGCAGAGAGAGAGAGAGAGAGAATATTTTCTATTTCATGAATGTTCCTTACCATTTTCTATGTAGCCTGGAACATACAAGGCTCGGCTCTGCCTGTGGCCAAGTCTGACAGTCTGATTTCTCTCCTGGATATGCACTTTTAAGTTGTATCTACCGTTTCCCTTGAAAGATGTAAAGTACTTTGAATAGATTCCATCATTCTTGGTAATATCAGCACCTAGACATACAAATAGTAATAATTAACCATCCAAACAAGGTACCTTTGTTAAGCAAGGGCATTTTGTGCTGTTCAGTTCAGAAACACATAGGGCCTACTCCTTCTTCTATTGAAATCAAGAAGAGCTTTGATACGGACTTAGGTGAAAACAGGATCGGTCTCATTGTGGTGACATGAGCTCATAACATATTACAATGTAGCATTAAAACATGTTACTGTGTATTTACTGTTGTTTCCAATAATAACCAATAGGCCAGTAGTTCTCAACGGCTTCTTAGTAGTTCTCCATAGTGGTCTGATCTGTGGAGCCCTTCTTGGTGGTCTGCAGACTAAAATACTTTGAGATTGAAGCAATACTGGAATGTGGGGAGGAGAGAGTCTACAGTTTGCATGACATGGTTCAGATAATGGAGAAGTTGGAGAACAATAGAACTGTGCATTTGAATTTCATCACCTCTGTAGGCACAGTAGATTGGAAAAGGAGAATAATAATCTATGTAATTCATACTTTCGAAGGAGATATTTTTAACATAGCTATACTTCCTATATAGCATGTGACAAGCTATAGAAACAGACTCTCGCTCTCCTGTTCTGCCACCTGCATCCCCTCTGCAGGGCAAACCAGTATGTAAAATATACATAAGTTCTAACAGTGAATATGGTTGAATCAGACCCACAAGGCAATAGACCCCCTTCTGTCCCTGTGCTGGCTATCTGCATCAGGGATAACAGCACAGGAGAGGGAGAAGGCTCTGCACAACCACAACACTCCCTTCTTCTTGGGCGCAGTTTCTCTCTCTCCTCCTTCCTAATACACCCAACAGTGTAAGTGCACCAGCATGTCAGGGCACACACGCTGTACCAGTTTAGACCCAGTGCAGTTTACTCTCATCCTGAAGCAGTGGGGGAGACCAGAGTTACCATCTCCCTCCACTTGCTACCCCTTGTTCTGTGCTCATGGCATAGGCATGACTGAATCCTTAGTGATAAGTTTGGAAGCGGCGTGCAGAGACATTCTAAAATGGGTAGACAAAAATGTAAGGAAAGTAATAATCAGATTACCGGAACCATCATCAAGGAGTTTGAGCTCCACTGCAGATCCAGTCTCTTGTTCAACAGTGGCCATCACGGTTGCATGAAGAACAGGCAAAAATCCTTGACTAACTTCTGCATAAATCACCATTGGATTAGGGAAGTTGTTTGTATCCTTATTCATGTGGGCTTTCACAGTCACTGGAGGCACAGCCAAAGATGCTGGTCGAGACGTTACTATCATTGATATGATTTGAGATTCTGTGTGGTTATTTTGAATCCTATAAAACCAGTTCCCGACCTGCAAATCAAATATATGAAGTATAAAAATATAATATAAGACTTCATTAGTTTAAGGGCAGCTTTGTGCTTCCCTTAGTTAATTATTATCATAGTTCAGGGGAGATTTTCCAAGGCACAAAGGGCAGTTACGGTATTGCTAGAGGACCACAGCTAAGGTAATTTGGGTACCTTACTTGTGATTTTTCGTGCTCTCAAATGTTTGGTTTCTTTTAAATTTAACCTTATATCTGAATTTGCTCAGTTTTAGTGGTGGATGATGGAGAATTATCAAATTCTTGAAAGGACTGGAACCTGTATATTATAGATATGATATCTTAACTTCCCCTGAATTCAATGTTTTGCCTCGCAGTCTTGTATACTTGGGATGTGTATAGAGCATAATAAAAAAATTAGGAAGAGCACAAACAACAGTTAGATACCCAACTTCCATTGCAAGTCAGTGGAGTTACACCAAGGATAAAATTGGTTCATTAGGAATATGTGTTTATAACTTCTAAAAAGAGAAGGTGCATTTTAGTCTATGAAAATGTTAACATATTTGGATAATAAAACAAAGTTTAGTCTTTACCTCTGCAATGCCTGCTATATTCAGTCGAGCTGTTTGGAGGTTTAGATTACTAACTGTGAAGTTTGACGTTCTATATTCTTTTTCTTTGGGGTCCCACAGAAAAATGTCTGGTGGAGATGTGCTTTGATCCCATGTAACTACAAAGAAGGTGTCCTTTCCCACAGTGCTGTCTACAGTCACTGTACCATCCATCCACTGCTTGACTGCGACACTCTGAGCTGTACTTTCAAGCTATTAGACAAATAAAATATGTTTTATGGCTAGTTAGCAGATAAACACTTAAAATACCAGTAATTTCAGACTGGTTCATTTTCCTCTTACAGGGGAAAACAATTCAATATTTTTTTTATTCAGAGGGCACCTTGACTGGCTGGTGGACAACTGGCCCACTGCTGGAAGAGGGGACAGAGGAGGATTAATGCTGGCACCACCCTGAGCAGGTCTCTGCTGTTCTGTGCAGAGCTCAGGATTGTGCAAAGGAGGCAGAAGCCTCCTGCCACTGTGCCTCCACACATGGGAACTAGCCGGCGGGCGAGGGTCACGTGGACTAGCCATTGAAGGGAGTGGAATGATGAAGTCCTGAGCAAATTTTTTGTAATGCCCATTTGCAGAGTACAATTGCTTAAGGATGTGAAAATATAGTAATGAAGGGTCTCCTGCCACTGCTCTATGTGGTCTATCCACCTAGCTATCAAATGATGTCTGTGCAGGAGATTAGTGCTAAATTTCCTCTCCAGCTGTCAGCCTGTTTCCAGAAAGACAGCACAATGAGAGAGCCATACAACCACAGGTAGGTACAACAGAAAAGCAATGAGAGACACAGACAGAAATAATAAAACACAGCAAGAAGAGAAACAAGATTTCCTTTACCAACATTGGTATTGCATATGTGGGCCACCAGAATTTACATATAAGCTACCAATATAAGTTTTATAGTGCACACTTCTGTTTTATGGATTAGAAAAACTACAATTAGAAAAGTAGCTTTTAATAAAATAACTTTCTGTTTAGAATAAAAATGGGAAACTAGATTCTGAAACTCTATTTCAAAGAGCATCTGGATGGACATTTGAGAGTCAGGTGTTCAGATATCATTAATGATTTTTTTTGGTAGCAGCTAGTCCAGGAACCCACAAAGGGAGATGCGTGTCTTTAATTATTTCTACATGGTTCTCAGGATCTGGTCCAAGAGGTGAATATAGCTGAACCGTCTGGCAATAGCACCAATACTGTAATTAAATATAACATTCTTGTAGTGGGGGAAATACCAAAGATACCCACCACAGCAGCATTCTGAAAATGGGAACTAAACAAAAATGAGGAGGTTAAATGGAAATTAAAAGGAACAGTCAGAGGAGTGAAATGCCTTCAAATTGCATGCAAACTTTTAAAAAACACTAAGATAGAGGCTCAAAAGATGTGTATACCTCAAATTTAAAAATGCTGTTATTTTTTGTCTCTCTTGCTAGCTGCTCTTCACATTCTTTATGGCTTTCCTAATTATACTTCTGCACTTGATTTGCAAGAGTTTGTTCTGTTCTATTTTCCTCAGTAGGATTTGACTTCCAATTTTTAAAACATATCTTTTTGTTTCTAACCACATCTGTTTCCTCTGATGTTTAGTCATGATGGCATTGTTTTGATCCGCTTCCTGTTTTGTTTGAGTACATCAGAAGCAGGAAGCCTGCCAACCAATCAGTGAGGCCATTGGGTGATCAAAGTGCTAAAGGAGCACTCAAGGAAAACAAGACCTTTGTGGAGAAGATAAATGAATTATTTGCATCAATCTTCACTGCAGAGGATGTGAGGGAGGTTCCCACACCTGAGCCATTCTTTTTAGGTGACAAATTTGAAGAACTATTCCAGACTGAGGTGCCAGTGTAGGAGTTTTTGGAACAAATAGATAAATTAAACAGTAATAAGTCACCAGGACCAGAAGGTATTCACCCAAGAGTTCTTAAGGAACTCAAATATGAAATTGCAGAACTACTAACTGTGGTATGTAACCTATTGCTTAAATTAGCCTCTGTACCATATGACTGGTGGATAGCTAATGCAATGCTGCGTTTTTAATAAAGCTCCAGAGGCGATCCTGGCAAATACAGGGCACTAAGCCTGACTCCAGTACCAGGCAAATTGGTTGAAACTAGTAAAGAACAGAATTATCGGACTAATAGATGAATGTGATATGTTGGGCAAGAGTCAATATGGCTTCTGTAAAGGGGAATCATGTGTCACCAATCTACTGTATTAGTATTCTTTGAGGGGCTCAACAAATGTGGACAAGAGTGATCCAGTGCCCATACTGTATGAGGACTTTCAGAAAGCCTTAGACAAGGTCCCTCACCAAAGGCTCTTAAGCAAAGTAAGCAGTCATGTGATAAGAAGGAAGGTCCTCTCCTGGATCAGAAATTGGTTAAAAGACAGGAAACAAAGGGTAGGAATAAATAGTAAGTTTTCAGAATGGAGAGAGGTAAATAGCAGGGTTCCCCAGGGATCTGTACTGGACTAGTGCTGTTCAACTTATTCATAAGTTTTCTGGAAAAAGGGGTAAAACAGGGAGGTGGCAAAGTTTGAAGATGATACAAAATATTTGACTGCAAAAGTTATAAAGCTGACTGCAAAGAGTTACAAAGGGATCTCACAAAATTGAGTGATTGGGCAACAAAATGACAGCTGAAATTCAGTGTTGAGAAATGCAAAGTAATGCACATTGGAAAACATAACCCCAACTATACATACAAAATGATGGGGTCTAAATTAGCTGTTACCACTCAAGAAAGAGATCTTGGAATCATTGTGAATAGTTCTCTGAAAACATCCACTCAATGTGCAGCAGCAGTTAAAAAAGTGAACAGAATGTTAGGAACCACTAGGAAAGGGATAGATAATAAGAAAGTAAATATCATAATGCTGCTATATAAATCCATGATATGCCCACACCTTGAATACTGTGTGAAGTTCTGGTAGCCCCATCTCAAAAAAAGAGATATTAGAATTGGAAAAAGTACAGAGAAGGGGAAAAATGATTAAGGGTATGGAACAGCTTCCATATGAGAATAGAATAAAAAGACTTTGACTGTTCAGTTTAGAAAAGAAATGACTAAGGGGAGATATGATAAAGGTATATAAAATCATGAATGTTGTGGAGAAAGTTAATAAGGAAGTGTTAGTTACCCCTTCACATAAAACAAGAACCAGAGGTTCAATGAAATGAATAATCAGCAAGTTTAATACAAACATAAGGAAGTACTTCTTCACACAACATACAGTCAACCTTTGCTTTGCGAACAGGGGCTGCTAACAGGGAGTTTCGCAAGGGAGTTTAGAAGGGGAGTGGGAAGGGAGTGGGAGTCCCTCGCCAGCCGTAACCCCATCCCCGTGGCCCCCCCCTAAAACCTATAAACCAAACCACATTCCAAAACTCCCTTCTGTAAACCACCCTTTCACTAACTAGGATACAATGCAGGCAGAAGCCCAGCAGCAGAGTGGGGGCTATCCAGTTTATTGCACCGACTGTTGCATGTATGATTACCTGCCCTGTGGGCGGGTGGCGTATGTGTGCAGTCGGTGCAAGGAGCTCCTGGCCCTCAGAGACCATGTACGGACTTTGGAGGCCAGGGTGGCGGAACTGGAGGAGCTGAGAGAGGCAGAGAGGTATGTTGATGAGGCTTTCCGGGACACTGTAGAATTGTCCCACCTCCGCTTAGACAGCACCTGTGCTGTTAAGGAGGAAGAAGGGCCCAGGGAAGTAGAGCAGTCAATGGGAGCAGAGGGAAACTTTCCCGTAGTTGGGACCCTCCTTCCAGATGGTTCTGGGGTTGCCTCTCGCACTGAGGTTGCCTCTCCGGGGGAGGGAACTCCAGTTTCTAGGAAAAGGCAGGTGTTAGTAATGGGAGATTCGATTATTAGAAATGTAGATAGCTGGGTCTGTGATGACCGGGAGAACCGTATGGTGACTTGCCTGCCTGGTGCGAAGGTTGCGGATCTCTCGAGGCATCTAGATAGACGTATGTGTAGTGCTGGGGAGGAGCCGGTGGTCGTGGTACATGTAGGTACCAATCACATAGGGAAGGGTAGGAGAGATGTCCTGGAAGCCAAATTTAGGCTGCTAGGGAAGAGACTGAAATCCAGGACCTCTATGGTGGCATTTTCAGAAATGCTCCCAGTTCCACGCGCAGGGCCAGGTAGGCAGGCAGAGCTTCAGAGTCTCAATGCGTGGATGAGACGATGGTGTAGAGAGGAGGGGTTCACGTTCATTAGGAACTGGGGAAACTTCTGGGATGGGAGGAGCCTATACAGGAGAGATGGGCTCCACCTAAACCAAAGTGGAACCAGACTGCTGGCACTAAACATTAAAAAGGTTGTAGAGCAGTTTTTAAACTAGGAGATGGGGGAAAGCCGACTGCTGCAGAGGAGCGTGTGGATCGGACACAGACTTCTCTTAGGGGAGAGTCTGATGATAGAGAATCTCCAGGTTATAGTCAGGAGCAGAGGACTGAAAAGTATAATGTAAGGGCCGGATCAGATGATAAACAGTCACATAAAAAAGAATCTGGCACATCAGAAAAAGGCAGGCTAATAAACAGGGACAAGTTTTTAAAGTGCTTGTACACAAATGCCAGAAGTCTAAATAATAAGATGGGTGAACTAGAGTGCCTTGTGATAAAGGAGGATATAGGTATAATAGGCATCACAGAAACCTGGTGGACTGAGAGCAATCAATGGGACACAATCATTCCGGGGTACAAAATATATCGGAAGGACAGAACAGGCCGTGCAGGGGGAGGAGTGGCACTATATGTTAAAGAAAGTGTAGATTCAAATGAAGTAAAAATCTTAAGCGAATCCACAGGTTCCATAGAGTCTCTATGGATAGAAATTTCATGCTCTAGTAAAAATATAACATTAGGGATCTATTATCGACCACCTGACCAGGACAGTAATAGTGATGATGAAATGCTAAGGGAAATTAGAGAGGCTATCAAAATTAAGAACCCAATAATAGTGGGGGATTTCAATTATCCCCATATTGACTGGGAACATTTCACTTCAGGACGAAATGCAGAGATAAAATTTCTCGATACTTTAAATGACTGCTTCATGGAGCAGCTGGTACGGGAACCCACAAGGGGAGAGGCGACTCTAGATTTAATCCTGAGTGGAGCGCAGGAGCTGGTCCAAGAGGTAACTATAGCGGGACCGCTTGGAAATAGTGACCATAATACAATAGCATTCAACATCCCTGTGGTGGGAAGAACACCTCAACTGCCCAACACTGTGGCCTTTAATTTCAAAAGGGGGAACTATACAAAAATGAGGGGGTTAGTTAGACAAAAGTTAAAAGGTACAGTGACTAAAGTGAAATCCCTGCAAGTTGCGTGGGCCCTTTTTAAAGACACCATAATAGAGGCTCAACTTCAATGTATACCCCAAATTAAGAAAAACAGTAAAAGAACTAAAAAAGAGCCACCGTGGCTTAACAACCATGTAAAAGAAGCAGTGAGAGATAAAAAGACTTCCTTTAAAAAGTGGAAGTCAAATCCTAGTGAGGCAAATAGAAAGGAGCACAAACACTGCCAACTTAAGTGCAAGAGTGTAATAAGAAAAGCCAAAGAGGAGTTTGAAGAACGGCTAGCCAAAAACTCCAAAGGTAATAACAAAATGTTTTTTAAGTACATCAGAAGCAGGAAGCCTGCTAAACAACCAGTGGGGCCCCTTGACGATGAAAATACAAAAGGAGCGCTTAAAGATGATAAAGTCATTGCGGAGAAACTAAGCGAATTCTTTGCTTCAGTCTTCACGGCTGAGGATGTTAGGGAGATTCCCAAACCTGAGCTGGCTTTTGTAGGTGACAAATCTGAGGAACTGTCACAGATTGAAGTATCACTAGAGGAGGTTTTGGAATTAATTGATAAACTCAACATTAACAAGTCACCGGGACCAGATGGCATTCACCCAAGAGTTCTGAAAGAACTCAAATGTGAAGTTGCGGAACTATTAACTAAGGTTTGTAACCTGTCCTTTAAATCGGCTTCGGTACCCAATGACTGGAAGTTAGCTAATGTAACGCCAATATTTAAAAAGGGCTCTAGGGGTGATCCCGGCAATTACAGACCGGTAAGTCTAACGTCGGTACCGGGCAAATTAGTTGAAACAATAGTAAAGAACAAAATTGTCAGACACATAGAAAAACATAAACTCTTGAGCAATAGTCAACATGGTTTCTGTAAAGGGAAATCGTGTCTTACTAATCTATTACAGTTCTTTGAAGGGGTCAACAAACATGTGGACAAGGGGGATCTGGTGGACATAGTGTACTTAGATTTCCAGAAAGCCTTTGACAAGGTCCCTCACCAAAGGCTCTTACGTAAATTAAGCTGTCATGGGATAAAAGGGAAGGTCCTTTCATGGATTGAGAACTGGTTAAAGGACAGGGAACAAAGGGTAGGAATTAATGGTAAATTCTCAGAATGGAGAGGGGTAACTAGTGGTGTTCCCCAAGGGTCAGTCCTAGGACCAATCCTATTCAATTTATTCATAAATGATCTGGAGAAAGGGGTAAACAGTGAGGTGGCAAAGTTTGCAGATGATACTAAACTACTCAAGATAGTTAAGACCAAAGCAGATCGTGAAGAACTTCAAAAAGATCTCACAAAACTAAGTGATTGGGCAGCAAAATGGCAAATGAAATTTAATGTGGATAAATGTAAAGTAATGCACATTGGAAAAAATAACCCCAACTATACATACAACATGATGGGGGCTAATTTAGCTACAACGAGTCAGGAAAAAGATCTTGGCGTCATCGTGGATAGTTCTCTAAAGATGTCCACGCAGTGTGCAGAGGCGGTCAAAAAAGCAAACAGGATGTTAGGAATCATTAAAAAGGGGATAGAGAATAAGACTGAGAATATATTATTGCCCTTATATAAATCCATGGTACGCCCACATCTCGAATACTGTGTACAGATGTGGTCTCCTCACCTCAAAAAAGATATTCTAGCACTAGAAAAGGTTCAGAAAAGAGCAACTAAAATGATTAAGGGTTTAGAGAGGGTCCCATATGAGGAAAGATTAAAGAGGCTAGGACTCTTCAGTTTGGAAAAGAGAAGACTAAGGGGGGACATGATAGAGGTATATAAAATCATGAGTGATGTTGAGAAAGTGGATAAGGAAAAGTTATTTACTTATTCCCATAATACAAGAACTAGGGGTCACCAAATGAAATTAATAGGCAGCAGGTTTAAAACAAATAAAAGGAAGTTCTTCTTCACGCAGCGCACAGTCAACTTGTGGAACTCCTTACTTGAGGAGGTTGTGAAGGCTAGGACTATAACAATGTTTAAAAGGGGACTGGATAAATTCATGGTGGCTAAGTCCATAAATGGCTATTAGCCAGGATGGGTAAGAATGGTGTCCCTAGCCTCTGTTCGTCAGAGGATGGAGATGGATGGCAGGAGAGAGATCACTTGATCATTGCCTGTTAGGTTCACTCCCTCTGGGGCACCTGGCATTGGCCACTGTCGGTAGACAGATACTGGGCTAGATGGACCTTTGGTCTGACCCAGTACGGCCTTTCTTATGTTCTTATGTTCTTATGTTCTTAACCTGTGGAACTCGTTGCCAAGGGATGTTGCGAAGACCAACATACAACTGGGATCTAGAAAGAATTAGATAAATTCATGGAGGATAGGTCCATCAATGGCTACTCGCCAAAACAGTCAGGGATGCAGCCTCATGCTCTGAGTGTCCCTAAACCTCTGACTGCCAGAAGCTGGGACTGGAGGACAGGCGATGGATCAGTCGATAAATTGCCCTGTTCTATTCATTCCCTCTGAAGCATCTGGCACCGGCCACTGTTGGAAGACAGATTACTGGGCTAGATGGACCATTGGTCTGACCCAGTATGGCCATTCTTAAGTTCTTGTCAAGACCAGTATACAATTGCACAGAAGCCAAGTAGTCCATGACCAAACCTATATTAGTTGCTATGCATGATTCAGATAAAGTGCAAAACTGGGTCCATAGCAGAGATTTAACAAAGTGAAGGATGAGTTCTTAAGTTACAGATAGCACAACCCAAGAGCTGTTGTAGAAATAGGAGAAGGGGATAACTCAGTACTACTAGTCTCAATTATTTTGAAGAAATCATCGCTGAGTTGAAATAGATCATGAGAAGTGCCAGGAAAACTGGGAATCAAAATGTTATCTATTGTGTAGAAGAGAAGCACTTGAGATAGATTTCTAATTATTGATAATGTTAGTTACAGCATTCTACAAAGGAGTGACTACACATACTATGGTATTTCTGCCTACCTCTAGCTATATAAGTCCCTTTGCATTAGCTAACTGTGAGAAATTTTAATTTTCTTTGTTTCATTATCTGTTTCATTTTATTGTTAATATAACAGACCACCAAAATTTTTTTAAAAAAAATTTCCACTGCTATTTCCAAATATCAGTTTATATTTTAAGATCAGTCACTGGCAGTACAATAGTTAAGATTACAGACTACTAAAATTACTCTTAATTGACCAGTAACTGATTATTAATGTGAAAAAAACAAACAAAATTTGAAACTCAGACCTGAATAGACTGTCCAGAAATATTTCCACTTCCTGATGAAATTCCACTGAATGCATCAATTAGGCCATTGGAATCAACTGTATCTGTGGCATAAAACTTTAAGCCTCCTGAAATGTGATTGTTAAAATAATCAGAATAGTCATTTACTGTAAAACAGTAGGTCTTTGTTATGTGCCTTATGCTAGTTTGGTTGTTGCTATAGAGCACAGTGTTAATTTGATAAATGTTGTTCCTTTATTATCCTTTATTCATGGGGCAGTGCAGAGAGGAACTGCTGGGTGGTGGGGAATCAATTAATACAAACACCCAGAGAGTTCCTGCAGAAAGCAAGTCTGACCTGGGAAATGATCTCATCTGTTCACATTTTAACTCCACCTAACTTGGTCTGACTAAGAATTGTCACCTGTTGCACTTCATCAAGTACAGTGCCCACTCATAGGCTGTTCTTGGTAAGTCTGGACTCTGAGCCATGGACCTATAAAGTGCAGTTCCACTCTGAAAAACACCTCTGTAAAAATGACATGGTGGAATTCCAAGATTATTGCTTCTCGGTGACTCAGATCAAATCTGCTTAGTTTACAAATACAACGTTTGGGCCTCTCTTTCATTTGTGCTGAGCACCCATAATGCCAATGGGAACTTCTAGTGCGCAGTGTCTTTGGAAATCTGGCCATTTATTTCAAACAGTGAGCCCTGCCCACTGAGACTGGGCTCTGAAAGACCAGCTGGGTTCTTTCTGGCTCACACATCAATCGCTTAACACTAAAGATTCTGTGATCAGAACTTAGTGAATTATTCTGTTATAATCAGAAGTCAAAGTAAGCCTGTCTAGTCCGGTCTGGCCGTGCCGGACTTGGACCGGCTTCTCCGGCAGTGATTTAAAGGGCCCAGGGCTCCAGCTGCTAAATATTGAAAGGCCCTGCCTCTTCCGGTTGAGGCCACGCCCCCACTCAGGAGTCCGGCGTACTGGTAAGTCCTTTAAGTTACTTTCACCCCTGGTTATAATACACAAACCAGAACTGAATTCAGGTTGTTCTCTCACAGCCATGTTGGTTGTACAATGCTAACAAGAGTAAAAAGCAGTACAATCTTATTTAAGTCACTAAAGCAAGCAGATGTGACTCTGAATACACAAAAGGAGCATCTCTGTTGACTAAGAAGGTGCAATTTATACATAGTCATTATTCAGAGTAAAGCTACATTCTAAATCAATACATGGAATTCCCATGGTAGTTGCCCTGTACTGCAGCATCACCCAGCACCCATCTGGCTTTCCTTAAAATAGCTGAAGTTCAAAGTAACAGTGCAGCTCCAACTCAAAGCAGAGCTGACTGAGCCTCCGAGTTGAAAGTATAGAGACTGTGGTTGCTGACTCCTCAGCTAGAGCCCTCCAGCTGTGACTGTTTGTGAGTTGGTCATTATTTAACTACTTAGGACATTAATAGGTTTGCATATCACTGCTATGTAAACATCAGAAATAAAATGTTAATCATTTAAACACTGAGCTTATCTTTTTGTTTAGAGGAACATCCGCCAGTAATATAATTATCAAATCTTGCTATTAAGCAGGATGTTATCAGTATACAGGTTTTTTAAAGCAACAACAGATATAAGATAAACAATTGCTCCCAATATTATTGTGTTTATTCAGCTGAAAATAAATATTCTGTATATACGACTGGAATTAGTTGACTTTATTTTTTTTCCCTTTTACAAGCTGTAAACCACTCTAGTTTTACATTTCATGCTTAAGGTGTGCATGCCAAAAATAGGATTAGTTTAGAAACTTACTTACCTGTCATGTCTGAAAATTGTTCTAGTTCTGGAGCAGCACTTGGCCCCAAGGCAATGGTGTGAATGATTGATCCACTGTCTTCCACCTCCTTAAGGCAAGTGCTCATACGTGAATCCTCTCCATCTGTCAGCAGTACAATTTCAGAACCATGGAGATTAGAGTATTTTTGTTTAATCACCTGAATTGAGAAGAAAATTTCAGGTATTAGCAATAGGACTTTATTGTAAATGTTAGCTGCTCTAACACAGGCAGTGTCTACATCAAGAGAAATTCTTAAAGTGCAAGTGTAAGGCAACATCTTTTCCTTACAAGTGTGAATTGTGCTGGTGTAGGAGGCTGTGTCATGTGGCAAGAGTTGAATTGAAGGTTTCTGAATTACATTGCCTTTACAGGGCAGGATGGTTAAGGGGAGAGGTGTCTAGCACACTCCTTACAGCACACTCCTTACAGCATTCCAAGTAGTAGTAATGTGTGTCTGCCAGCCCCCACTCCAGATCCTGCTGCCAATGACAGCATATGCACAGGGCATGTGGAAGCCTGTCCATGTCCATTCTGGAAAGTGACTTGAGAAATCATGGAGCATGAAGGTGCCATTTTACATAACCCCTTTTCAGAATAAAACCATGCTTAAACCAATGTTAAAATAAACAAAATTTGGATTTTCTATATGAGACGTTATATGATTTTGATCTTCTGCACAATGCCTGGAGATTCCAGCAAAACATTCTTGTAAGATTTTCTGAAAGCAATCTTAATTTTTTTGCTAGTATAAACATAGCAGGGCCTTGTTAATTTCTTAGGTCCTGAACCTGCTCCCACTGAACTAACTTGATTGAGCTTCCTAAATTTCTCACTATAAAACACATTTTCCAAAAATTTAATTGTTCTTGTAGCTGTCTTTCTGAACCCCTTCCAGTTTCCCCAACATCCTCTCTGAAATGTGGACACCAGAACCAGAGACAGTATTTCAGTCATAGTCTCAGTACTGCTGTACACAGAGGTGAAATCACCTCCTTACTCCTACTCACTATTCTCCTCCTAGTTCCATTTCATTATCACGGCATTCCAGGACACATTCCCCCCAAGTTCTCCTTCACCTCAAATCCTTTGCGTACTCCTGCGCAGATGTTAGTTCCTCCACCAGCTGATGTAGGCAGGTATGTGATAAGATTCTGGCGTACAGCCTCAGTGACTATTTGTTGTAGATTAATTTTAATTTGTGCTGTAGAATCGAATGTGACAATTCCAACCCAGGAATTCATTTCTATAATCTGTAGCAGGAATATCTCCGCAGCTTGGTAGAGACGTTTAATGCGGTTATTCTGCAGGTGAAGAAAGGGACGTACTTAGAACTACCAAGGCTTTTCAAGAGAGATAGCAAAAAGCAAGAATACAGCAATTACTAATGTTGTTCAGTTTGTACTGATAAATGGGAATGTACCTGCCATAGAGTAGATGAGAGATTTGAGGGGAAAATATGGAAAATTAGACAAATACCCAATATCTGGGTAACCCAAACTACCTTACATATCAACCCCAGGCATATTCTTTCCAGACCAGTGGAGATGTGTACTCTGTTCTGCTATCATGGAAGGGTATCTGCATATTGAAACATCCAGGAGATATATAACTGTGTCAACCAAACAGCATTCTAATAATGTGGTGATATTCCTCACAAATAAGGTTTTCTCTTTCACATAATTTGTTTAGGTAAAATGGCTGCAGCCTCAGAGAACAGCATTCAACCTACCTATGCTTTAGGATAGCCCCTCTATATCACAGGTTCCTGGCACTTTGAAAGTTGGTAATTGCAGTGAAAGGGTTTATTTTAAATGTAAATATTTGAACAGATTGCTGAAAACCAGCTGAGAAAGTTTACACTTGGAAGCTTTCCTTTCTCTATAAAACTAGCTGTCATTATTCTTGATCTAGTTAAGATCTTGATCTAGTCTCCTATTTTAAGATTAAGGGATGGGCTGATTTATATCTTTTATCTCTGGAAATCTAGTACTTGTTTGCCTTTCAATAGCTTTGGGTTGAATTTGATGCTAATGACAGTAAAATGCTCATAGTACTAGTCTACATAAGCTTTTCTAATTTGAAATCTCTCCAGAAAAAGGAATGCCAGCTGTATCAAAACATTTGGTTGTGAGATGGGGATGGATAATTATTAGAGAACACCACATTCACTTTCACTTGTGATCTAGAATTTGAAGTATTATCTCCAGAGAGAAAAGGTTGGTGCAGTTACATCTTTTGCCAGTCTCAATCTCTAGTTGGGTGATTTCATAGCATGTGTCATGCATGACAGACATTTATCACATCATAACTTCACTAGATAGTTTGGGGAAATTGTCAATCTTTGCTGAAGATCAGTCCCAGGAATGGATTTGTATGGTGTGGCATGGCAGGAATAAATTGTGTTGGCGGAGCAGTATAGGGGAAGCTTACACAGGGTATAACTGCCTTGTACCTGCTTTCAGACAGTGTTTAGTACTTTACTTTCAAGAGCACTGAATTCCATTCTGCTCAACTGTAGCTCATCACAAAATGCACCACTTATTTGAGATCCATATTTTTCTTTGTCACAAAGAAAATGAAATTATGATTTGATACTGAGAAATACTGAATTACAAAACTGAAAGCATATAAAACATTATATAGTAACCTGTAGGCCACAGAAATACGTCATATGCCATTTTAAGCATCTTCCTGTACATTTTCATTGAATTCATTATTGTGGGTTTGTGTCAAATATTTTAAGAGACGCTCACAACCTGTTTAAGCCCCATAAATTATCTTTCTGAGAAAGAAGATGGATACCATACACCATCCTTTACAAATTCCATATCATAAGCCTAAGATTTTTTGATCAAAACTTCATCATTTGGCTCCTCAGTGGAGTTATGTTGATTGTTGAACTGAAGACCTAAAATATTTGTATTTTAAAGAAAGTGATAGTAAAACTCTTATTTATACTATATAATAATATATATGGAGTACATGATAGTGTGATATAGCATGAACTGGGGATTCTAATGTTATTCCTTGATGATGAAATTTTGAGTGACCATATTTGATATGATAGAAAAAAGCATTCTTGGAATGTTTTAGAGAGGTTTTAATATTTTTATATTGGGACTACTTTTTATCCCCTACCTGTAAAAGCCAGCTGCCTTTGTTATTATTATTCAACCCATAGAGGGCTCATAGAGACTTCTAAAAATTACATAAGTGTTTTTCCAGACATTAAGATGCCACAATTTTAAAGCGAGATATCTGGGGCCTCTCCAGGGCACAAAAGGATGTTGTGTCTCCCACAGGGAAGCTGAGGATCTTCTCTTCCCAGAGATATACCGGTGGGAAGGTCCTATTTCTAGCCCCGAAGGTCTGTGAGATATCAAACTTGAAAGTTGTAACATATTTGAGAACAGACGTTGTCACTAGCTCAGGATTGAATGTTTGAAACAAATAAATTAGGGATGAGGAAATTCTGTATATTAGGGAAAGAATGCAACAGTGGTTCATATAAAATAGCTCTTGGAAGCTGGGTAGTGGTTTGGAATGTAAGCATAAAACCTGGGGAGATGGATTTATGGGCAGAAGGCAGGTGAAGCTTGAAAAGGTACAGGATAAATTGCAAAAAATGTGGCAAACTTATAAGATGTTTCTCACTTCTATGTGATATTTATACATATGAACACACCATATTCAGGGAGGTTATATTGGATTTACTTTAAGAATGGTAAATTTGAGGCCCTAAAGAGATTGAGAGTCTCTTTAAAGGCTCATATCACCTATAGCAGCCTCTGCAAGATGAGAATTGTGCTAAATTTAAACAAAAAAAGCCTCACCCTGATTAATCCAGCATCACTTTATGACAATCCAAATTCTTGACTCATTAGGATAAATGATTATGAGGAAAAGTATTTCTTTTTTATTTTGCTATGCCTAGTGACATATATTTATTTTTAAACTAATTTGAGAGAGTCACATATGAAAAATATCATGAAACTTGCATCTATGATATATTTTCTGTTTTGGGGAAGTACAGTGGTTCTGACATTCTGGATCTGAAACTAAAAAGAGGAGCACAAGTTATATTTTGTAAAGAAAAAGAGACCAGGTCTGGCATATCATTTTTAGGAATTTGATGAGTTTCCTTTTAGCAGTCCCTAAAAAGGTATAATGGGAGAAATAGTGGCCTCAATTTTTTCTTGAATAAAGGATGATTACGGAAATATTGACTAAAGAAAATATGGTAATATATATACAGCACATTGTTTTACAACTGCCTGTTTCTAAGCAGTTCTGCTAAAAAAAAGAACGTATATGTTTATTCTTACCCAAGCCATGCTCCCAGAAACATCAAGTACTAGACAGACTACACTGTCTTTGGTCTGCAGCAATGAGAAGGAGGTCTCAAATGGAGGACTTGCGCTATTTATTGGAGAGGTGTTACTGAAGTCAGTAGAGTTCATAATTACTTCCCAGGTGCTTTTGTAGTTGCACATTTTGTTCTGCATATTTGTAGCCTTTTCATTATGAGTACTTTGATCACAGAACTCAACCACCTAAAAAAAGCCAATTGGAAGAGAAGAATGATTACTGAAAAACAAGTGAACACGTGTAGTAGCAAACCCCAGTCTACTATTTTTCCATTGCTCACGACAACCACAAATACAGAAATTCTTTGCCTGCTCTAAAGGCTATAGAGAATAAAATCCTTCTATGTCCTTGTAGGGAGCCAGGGTGGCTGCCCTCCGAACCTGAGGGTAAAGGGCCTTTCTCTCAGCCTGAGTGGGCGGGGCCAGCCCAAGCTCGCTCCACCCCCCAGAAGGGGAGGGGTGGAACAGGAAGTATAAAGGGCCGGGCCCTTAGCTCAGTTAGGGCAGCACCAGGGAGGGAGGCAGACGCAGACCGCGGGCTGCTCCCTTCAGACCCTGCTGCCATGCCAGGGGAGGCCCTGGACCAGTGGAAACTGCACCTGGAGGACGGACTGGGGCTGCCAGGACTGCCCGCTGCCGAGTACCCAGAGGAACTGGAGGAGCCGGAGTGGGAGCTGGAGCTGCCAGCAGCCGAGGACCGGGAGGAGCTGGGGGAGCCTGAGCCTGAGGAGGAGCTGGAGCTGCCAACAGCGGACTACCCCGACGCACTGGCGGGACCAGAGGGATTCAGACGAGCAATCGGGTAGGAAGTAGCCCAGGGACAGAGCTGCACAGTGGTGAGTCTGTATCGCGGAAGGACCCCGCTGATCCAGTGGCGGGACCCTCGTCCTGCCACTGTCAGGGCCCTGGGCTGGAACCCAGTGGTGTAGGGTGGGCCTGCGTTCCCCTACCCGGCCGAGCCACGCTGGGACCTTTGCCGGCGCTCCCCTGCCTGAGGGGCGCGCTATTGACCTGTGCCGGCGCTCCCCTGCCTGAGGGGCGCGCTACAGACTCTGGCTGACGGCCTTCCCGCCGCTAATTCCCCGCTGGCGGAGGCGTGACCCAGGCCGGCCAGTGACGTCGTAGCTCCCCACCGCCCCTAGCGGGTAGGTGGACCGACGTCGATCACAGTCCTGGACCTTGGAAGAAGTCATCAAAGAAGAGTGTTCCCAAAGAATCTGTCTCAGGGGTTACACAGGTATGTCCACACTGCAATCAGCGGTATGACTGGAGCTCAGGCGGGCGTACACGTTCTATCTTTAATCCAGCTAGTTTGTCTATTGATAGAAGTAAAGATGTGGCAGCATGGGCTGTACAAACCCACCCAGAACCCTGGATATATGCTCCACATTGCTAGCCTGCACCAGTGCCCATGCCACCATGTCTTTGCTGCTATTTTTAGCCTCACTAGCTAGATTAAAGCTAGCACCAATATGCGTTCCTGAACTTCCGTCATACCTCTGAGGGCAGTGTAGACATACCTGTATTTAATCAGTGTTGTAAGGATGCCCTGGCAATGCAGACATCATCAGTAAAGTTCACAGTTATGTAGTTACTATGGAGTCTCAGTGCGTTGACACATAAGGCTCACCTGGGACACAACACACTCTGCCAGGGGAAAATCATGCAGAAGGAGAAAAAGTTTTCAAAACAAAACCCCTCTGATCTTCCTGGCTGGCAGGAATACTTTCAAAGAGGATGAACAGCTCGCTGTGTCTGTCCCCCCTTGCTACTCCCCACAGGGCAGAATTTAGCCCATAGAATATTTTCAAAGCTCCAGAAGTAAGGTGCGGAGTGTCTCTAGCAGGTTGCTGAGCACACTCAATATCCATACATGTTAGTGGGAGCTTAGCACATCACAGGATTAGACTGTCACAAAGGAATAAACCTTCTCAATGTTGTAACAGAAAATGCCCCAGCTGGGTAACTTTGTTATCTGACCCAAACGGGAGCAAAAGGTTCCACAATGTCAGGGTATTTCCATACACCTGTGATGGGACAGATAGGCCCCACACTGGCAATGAAAGGGTTAATGCGAACCTATGGACCCAGTTGGTCCCACCCCACTACACCAACAGCAAATGACAGGCATAGAGAGAGGAGCTAAAGGAAACTTAGCTAAACTCAGGGCTGCCCAGGAAGAAGAGCAGAACTCCGCTTCTCCAGAGAGAAGCCTGGTTGCAGATCAGAGTTTGAGCCAGCTTGCCGGCCTGACAAGCTCCTGTTAGAAGGGACAACCAGCTCCTGGGGGATCAGCAGAAGCAAGAACTGTTTGGAGACAAGCCTTGAATAGAAAGGCTGGGTTCCACATAAGTTTCATTGGACAACTCTGTTTTGAGTTGTGTTTTTTGTTGTTGTTTTGTTGTTCCTGATTCCTTTGGAAGGGGTAGGACTCAAGTGAGCCTTGGCCAGAGGGCAAAAGCAATGCTACTTTGGACCTCTTAGACATAGCAACATATCATCAGAGACCTGTAGCTAGATGAATCATACCCTGAAGGACCACAAGGGGGCACTACAGAGGCAGCCCATGCAGAACAAACTGGTGGGAGAATGCAGGCACAGATCTAGCACCAGGGGAAGGGAGGAGGTCAGGACATTTTTTTAAAAAATCAACACTCTCGGAAGAGACTCCCCAGCAATATGCATGTGGAGCAACTACTGAAATCAATGGTGGAGCAGGACACCCAGCAACACCAGCAGCAACAGTGGCTCCTACAGCAACTGGCCACTCAGCATCAGCAACGGATTTGAAACTTAGCTGCTCAGCAGCAACAGCGACAAAGGCTGGTGCAACAGGGCGTGACCTCACTGCAGCCTCTCACAATGGCCAGGCTTCCGCCATGGGTCTGGTGGACACGGACCTGGCCTTGGCCCTGGTACCAGTCAATTCATGAAGATGGGGCCTGAAGATGATTCAGTGACTTTTCTTGAAAATTTTCAATGGGTGGCTGTGGCACTGAGCAGTCTTACCAGTCACCTACTTGACCAGGACAGAACCACAGGCTGCCTATTGTGGGCTATACCCAGTGACAGCATGGGATTATGCCTCCGTTAGCAAAGTCTGTGGCAAGGTGGCCATTTTAAACTCATTGGATATCTCTAGGGGCCTGATCCTGCATGGTGCCACAGAAACTACAGGACTTGTGCTGGTGGCGCGGGGTGTGTGTGTGTGCTCGTGGGGCAGAGGACCGATAACAAGGTCCGGAGGACCTGGGGTGAGGGGCAGGCGGTGAGCACCCTCCTGCAGGATCTGCTCAAGGAAAAACTGAGAGGCGGGCGATAAGGCTGCCCGCACCTCCTGGAGTACACGTTGGGAAGTATGAGGGGTGGAGAGCCCCTTGTGCTGGCCAAGCGCCAGGGGATCCATCCAATCCCCCCTGGTCATAGTCCAAAAGGTCTCCAATTCTGGTCATTCCTGCCAGGACCAACCTCTGGTGTACCAAGTGGGACTCCGCCACCTGCAAACCAGGTTGGGGATTATGTAGCAGGGCCTCTGTGAGGAGATCTGCTGGTGGCCGCCACAGACCTGGTCACCAAAACCAGCTTTCAGGTCTGGAGGAGATCCTGGTAGAAGTCTTGTGGAAGACCCATTGGAGATAAAAGAGCTGCCAGTCATATTGGAGCCCTCAGATGTGGTAAAGGAAGGCATGCGCTAACGTGCTCCATGCTGAACTACCTGCACCATAAAGGAGTCTCTGCAGGGCCTGGAGGCAGAGGAGATGGACCTGACTGCAAAAGCAGAACGGGCTCTGTCCTTCCTCCTCCAGGGGAAGACTCAACCTCCCACTAGAGACACAGAGCAGTCCTGACCAAAAGAACTCTAGAGCTAACCTCTGGAGCCAGGCCAGGATATCCCAGGCTGGGCTCAGGGTGTTGAGCCGGTGCCAGAGCCTGGTCAGTACTGACTGGTTGACCACCAGTGCCCTCTCCCACAGGGAAAAGCACTGGAGCAGTCCTGTCCACCTCCTCAGCCGCTCAGCCACTCTGTCCTTCAAATCTTGCTTGTTCTCCAGCGGAGAGGGATGGGTGGCAGAAAGGTAAATGCCCAGATAGAGCAGTGGCCCCACGCTCCACCGAATGACCTGAAGCACGGGTGGGAGGGAACTCTCTACCAGCCGTCCCCGGCCACCAGGCCAGAGCTCTTGACCCAGTTGACTGCAGTGGAGGAGGCCAATCTGCGACAGGTCACCCAGGTCCTGGACCACGAGGAGTATGTCATCAGCATACGCTGACAGGACCACACACAACTCTGGCTCATGGAGCACCCACCCTGCTAACCTCCTACAGAAGAGACGGAGGAAGGGCTCAATGGCCAGAGTGTACAGTTGGCCTGACAGTGGACATCCTTGACACACCCTTCGCCCGAAGCTGACAGGTTCGGTCAGAGTCCAGTTGAGCCTGACCAAGCACTCCATGGAGGCATACAGGACCTGGAGAAAACCCACAAACTGGGGCCTGAAGCCGAATGCCCGCAGAGTGCCCTGGAGATAACCATGTTCTACCCTGTCAAACGCCTTCTCCTGGTCAAGGGACAGGAGGGCGAATGACAGACCATCCCTACACCCACGCTCGAGGAGGTCCCGGACCAGATAAAGATTGTTGAGGATAGGATGGCCCGGTGTAGGTCTGGTCGGATGGACCATATCCGCCAGCACGGACCCCAGCCACAGCAAGAGGGCCTTCGCTGTGACCTTGTAGTCCATGCTCCGGAGCGAGACAGGACGCCAATTCCGAAGGTCACGGAGGTCCCCTTTCTTTGGTAGCAAGGTGAGTACAGCTTGCCTGCATAACAGGAGAGGCACCCCACTTCCTAAGGACTCAGCCCAGATGATGGCAAGGTCCGGATTGAGGACGTCCCAGAAAACACGGTAGAACTCCACAGTCAGCCTGTCCATACCCAGAGATTTATTAGTGGGCATCTGATGGAGGGCTTCTGAGAACTCGGTCAGAGTGAGAGGCAGCTCCAGCCGGTCCTGGTCACCTGCACTGACCGTCAGGACTCCATCCCAGAGCACCCTGCAGGCATCGGTGTGGGTTGGACCAGGGAGAAGAGTCTGGAATAGAAGGTCTTGGCCCTCACGTGCATCTCCACCGGATCCGTGAAGGGGTGCCATCCTCTGCCAAAAGGCAGGTGACATGCTTCTTAGCCCCCTTCTTTTTCTCCAGGGCATAGAAGAAGTGGGAGCTGCAATCCATCTCCCAAAGGAAATGAATGCGGGATCGAACAAAGGCACCTCGAGCCCAATGGTCTTCAAGGACCCGGGGGAACCAACAGCTGAGCCAGTGCTTTGTACACTTAAACACCAATTAATTCCCCCCCAGGGTGGACCTGAAAGGGCCTAATTAGTGGATTAGAATGGGCTGGGGGAGGACTAATGAGCAAATTGGCTTATTAACGCAGGAGATAGAAAAAGGCACAGGAAGGCAGTGCAGGGGAGAGAAAGGCAGACTAGCAGAGCCAAAACCAGGAAGGATCACTGAGTAGAGAGATCCCTTCCCTCTCCTCTCCTCAGAGAACTGAGGAGAAACTGAAACTGTAAATAATTGTGGTGCATGGATCAGTAAGGGGATAGGAAGAGCAAATGCAAATAAACTGCACTGGGGTGTTTGACAACTTAAGGTCCCTAAGCTGGGGAAGGCCTATCTGTAGCTCATGTGAACCTTCTGTTAGGTGGTCTTAGCAGCAACAAGGGCCAGGTTCAATATCTGAGGTAGACAGTAGCTGAGGAGTGCATAGTCAGGTTCCAAGGCAGAGTCAGTACAAGGGTCAGAGTTCCAAGTCACATTTTGGGAGCCAAGTCACAAGGTGAAGTCCCAATCAAGCTGAGATCGGAGCAGGGAGACGTCATGGCAGCTACAAAGAATCTATGCTGTTCCCTGGACACTTCCTGGAATGCCCTTTAGATTTATATAGGATGGGGAGCCAATCAGGAGTCATGGGGCTGCCGTCTGTCAGACCCATGAAGGTGGGACTTCTCATGGTCTGTGTCCACAGCAGGTCATGGGCAGTGGCTGGCAGGATACTGCTACCAGTTTGTATCAGGATTCTCATCTATTGTGGCCTTTCTCAACAATCTGCTCAAGAACAGCAGCCTGAGAAAGATCCGTTGGACGGAAACCTGTGAGAAGGTCTTTCAGCCACAAAAGGCTCACCTCTGTAGGGAGCCCATTTTATACAGCCTGGACTTCACCAAGAAATTCCTCCTACACACTGATGCTTCTGAAGCTGGATGGGGCTGTCTTCTCCCAAGTGGTTGATAGTGAGGAGCATCCCATTCTGAGTTACAAATTGTTCCCAAGAGAGGCCTACTCCATTATAGAAAAAGAGGACTTAGCTGTGAAATGGGCCATGGAGGCACTCCAATATTACCTTCTTGGCAATTAATTCACCCTGGTCATGGACCATGCACCTCTACGATGATTCCATGCCATGAAGAACATCAACCCCCAACTCATGGTGATATCGCTCTCTCCAGACCTTCTCCATCTGTGTCTGGCATAGGACTGGGTTGCTCACTGAAATGCAGACTTTTTCTCTCAGTAGAGGGGAGCTGCAGGGCAAAGCAGTGCCCTAAGTAAGATCTTGTGTGTGTGTGTGTGTGTGTGTGTGTGTGTGTGTGTGTGTTCACACACGCCTCGGATGGGTGGGTGATGAGGCAAATAGGCCTGGCAATGAGAAGGTTAATGAAAACCAGTGGATTCACCTCACTATACTTCAGCAAATGTTGGGCATGGGGCGGGAGGACTGGAAATGTTGCTCAGAAAGCAGAGGGAAAGTTTTTTGGGCAGAGTGATGGCTTGAAAGAGGCTTGGAATTGTGAACAAAGAAAATACCTCCTGTTGTTTGATTCCTGCTGTCTTCAGAGTAACAGGACTTTGTGTATATTCTTTGTAAACTAACAAGATTGCATCAAAGAAATACTTTACTCCATATCAGGTTCTCCTAATGGAAACAACCCACAAGACCCCGAATATCCAATTGGGTCAAAAAGCAGTAACAATACTTACAGAAGGGAGGCTTTGCATGTACATTATAGATGCTGGGACATTTTGTGTTTTTTCTGGTACAAATTTACATTCAGCTTCATACAGCTTTGTCTGTTCATCATATTCACATTCTCTTGTTGTGCAGCTGTTTCCCGTGCAGCTTTGGACTATATATTTACCAGTGATATCAGCTGAACATCTGAAGGAAGGTGAGATAGAAAGAGGCTTAGCTAACAAGCCACATATAATCAACAAATAATATTCTGTTATTTATTATTTGAATCGTGGTAGGCCCCAAACCTCCAAACACAATTGGCATTAGTAGACACCATGGGCAGTGGGTGAACCATGGACTTGGGGAGGCTAGCCCCCCGGCCGCCCCATTCCTTCTGTGTGGGGCCCTGCCCCTCCTGCCCACCTTCCCCCACTGGAGCCCAGAGGCCTCCCCCCCCATTCCTGGAGCGCCGAGTGGGCGGGCAGCACAGCCCACCCCCCAGCCCCAGAGCGGCAGGCAGGCGGGTGGGCAGGCAGCTCAGCGTGGCCGCCAGCGCGGTGGACAGGCAGCATGCCCCACCCCCACTGGATCCCCAGGTGGGTGGGCGGCACGAGCACCGGCTCCAGCCGCCCAGAGTCCCTGGCTGCAGGCCGGCCCCCACTAGCCCCAGCCTGGGACAAGGGCCCTGAAGCCCTCCCAAGAGTGGGAGGTCCGGAGGCTCCCACCCAAGGTGGAGGCAGAAGCAGCCCCTGCTCGTGTCACAGGGCCCCCACCCAGGGCAGGTGGAGAGACGCAGGCTCCCCACAGCTTCCCGCGCAGCTCTCCCCGACCTGGCTCTTGCCAGGCGTGTGGGGCCTCAGAGCCACAGCCTGGCCATTATAAGAGCTGGGTGGGCAGCTGTGGGCAGGTGGAGGGTCTGTGGCTCCTCTTACCTGCGTGCGCGGCTCTTACCGTGGCCAGACTGCAACTCTGAGGCCCCCCCTGGCCAGAGCTGGGTTGGGGAGAGCTGTGCGGGCAGCTGTAGGGAGCTGGCCCGGAGTCAGAAACCCTCCTCTTGCCCCGGGCAGCCGGGCAGGGGGGGGACATGGTTCGGGGGTTGCTCTCGCCCCCCCCATCTTCTACCCGCACCCCAGGCAGGTGGAGGGTCTGCCACGGCTCCCCACAGCTGCCCGGGCTCCCCAGCTGGACTCCATGCTGGCCTGACCACGGGGTGGGGCTTGAGGGGGGAAGAGGAGGCGAAGGTGTGGGGTCCGGCCAGGCCCGTCCACTTTCAAAAAGTGGGAGGGCTATGGCCCCCGGGTCACTCCTGGTTCCGGAGCCACTGGCCCAAGGTCCCGGCTACATGAGAAGGAAGAGCCACAGCAGAGTGTGGCCGGAAGCAGGAGGGGGTCTAGGGGAAGAGTGTGGGTGGGGCCACGCAGGCAGTTTGGGTAAGCTTAGCTTCCCCTGCCTTTGATACCCACTGCCCATGTTAGACACCATCTCTGCTCCAAAGACTTTACAATCTAATTTACAAGTAGTCACAATAATAAAATACTGGTAGTCTTTTTTGTTTCCAGAGGCATCCTCACGAAATTATTTATAGGTTGTGTGTGAAACAACATTTATGTGAAGAATAACAATGCAAGTGCCTCCACTAGTCCATCAATATGCCTCAATCCAGACATGAAGGACCCTCTCCTGAGGTGAACGGGTACTACATTCTCCGTGCCCGTTCAATCACTGTCTCTGGGACAGAGTTCTAGGGCTAGAGCTGACCCAACACTCTGATCACAAAGGTACTAGCTATTCCCCCTGGAGTGGACTTAACTGGGAGATGGGTGCTCAATGGCTTAATTAGACACAGGGCTGATGTGCTAATGAGAGCAATCAACCCATCACCTGGGAGCAGTTAAGCAGCAGAAAGGAAGTGCAAGAGGGAGGATGCCAGGAGACACAGAAGCTCAGGATGAGGAGATCTTTCCCTCTGCCACCCCAGAGAGTGGGCTATGGGGAAGTTTATGTACACTCGTATGTTGCTGCCCAAAGCTGTACTGATGTACTAGTGGAAGGGACCTAATAAATAACACAGTTATGCTTATAAACCTGGAAAGTGTCCAGCCGGTTTGCGGTGTTTGAAAGGGCGGAGCAGGGAGCCCTGTCACAGTCTCCTTCAGTGGTGACTGGCAATTAGAGTGCCAACTGCAGTACAGAAGTTTGGTGATGTTGATACTTGTCCATTAGGAATTGGACTGAAAACACCAATTCATTTCACAGTGGTCAACAAGTGACTGGCAGATGGTAATGAGTTTTAGGCACTACCAAACTGGTTCCAGTTCAGATCAGTGCCTGAGAGGTGAAAAGTTCTGTATCCCATTTCAAACCCACTGAGATATCCAGTCTCACTCTGTTTTTTGTTTCTCATTGACAGAATTGAACATTTAAAAAAACCCACTTAAATATGCAGAATCTAGAGAACATTATCATAAGATAGTAATAGCGCTAAAACAGGGCAATAATGGGGTGTGTACTTTGACCATGTCTCTTTTTAATATTTAAATAATACTAAACATGAACTAGTAAGAATGTTTTGGAACTTCCAGGATCTCCTCCCCACCCCCGAGGAACTTGAGAAAACATTCTTATTTACTACATGCTAACTGCTATTTGATAAAGCCAGGGTAAATCAGAATGTAGAGAACGGGAACTCAAATCTGTAATAGCATCTAAATTAAAAGCTCATTCAGTGGTAAAAATGTGACACATTACAAAATGATAGTGAAGATTCAATGAAACTGATCTGTAGACAGCAATATTGTTAGTTAAACATTATTGTGTAAGCTTCTTTTTTAATCCTATGAACAACAACTTGCCAAAACTCTTCGCACGGGGCGCAAAGTACAAACTGAACACAGATAACCAGTATGTGACAAGTATCACTGAGATATTTAAAATTTCATCAGCTGAAGACAAAATATAAAACATTGGTACCTAGTTGCTTCAACAGTTTCTTTTCCAGAGTTTACAGACAAATAGAAAGGTGCATCGTTATTATATTCATCAAATACTCCCCAACGAAGATGGGCCCATTCATGGACAAAAACTTTAGCTGTGGAAGAGCAGGAGCATATGTGAATTCTAAATACAACACTTTACAGTTTACTTTATATTTCCATAGATCATTTAAACAAATTTAGGCCCAATCCTACAATCGCCTCTGCTTGGACATACCCCTGTGCCCACACAGGACTCACCATGGGATCCGGCTGGAAACCCAAATAGATCACTGTGTTCAGATTAACCCTCCCAGAATATTAACAGACCTAAAGTAAAGTTCTGTTTCCATACAGTAGCTTCTGACTATTCCAAGTATCAAGCAAGGTTTCTCATGTTACCCATGACTTTTAAAATCATAATTCTTGGCTCTTATATAATACAAAGGAAAAGGTGTATATTAGAAAACCATAGAGAAGTTAGTTTAACTTCAGTTCAGGGTAAAACTAAGGATTATGTAGATAGTTGAAGGCGGATAAAGTGTAAAAGGTTAGACAACCAGAATACTTTTGCAGAAAACCAAACTATCTCACCAAGACAATCTAATCCCTTTCTTGCAGGTGTTGGTAAAGCCATTGACATGGAGAATGTATATCATGTTGTCTAACTAAAGCCTTCAACTAAAGATGGGCCAAGGAAGCAGAGCTCAGCTCAGATTAAGTTTAAATCAGAATTCAAGATTTCAGTTCAATGCTTCCCCCGGCTAGAATTTGGGTTTGTATTTGACTTTACTAGAATCCAATGAATTATTCTAAGGAGATTTTTGTCCCAAACTGCCAGAAATCTGATGAGAAAGACCGTTCTTGTGAGATTTCCACCATTTTAGGCCAACAAACCTCTAAATTTTTGATCCAAGCTCATGCAGGTTTGTCTTGGATTTGAATCCAAATAACCTTGCACATTTACCAGGGTTCAGATTTGAGGGACTGGTTTTGACATAGCTCTGTTTTAAAAGAAACACATAAATGATTGATTCTAACTTGTGCATGGAACAGAGATAAATAAATTGGACAGTATATTGGTTAAATGGGCATAGGAGAAAGTCATTGTTAATAACAGCAGATTACACTGCACAAAACTGAGAGGTCTCTATTGGGGCTTTTTTATTTGCTTATGAATGGCCTCACATAGGCAATGCCCATGGAGTCAAAAAACATGCTGTTGAAATCAAAATGGGAATATTGTTAATTCCTTGTGAATGTACACTTACAAGAAGGGTAGTTGGGCAAATGTGACTTTCAGAAGTTCCAATAAAAACCTTCATGTCCTCAGAGGAGGATCCACTCATGAGAGTTTGGTCTATTCTAGAATCCTCTGGGACTGGTTTTACCTACATGCTCACCAGGTTACGCCCACTGCAACTCTCAGATTAGTTTTCGGCACTGTAATGTTAGGATATAGATTATTTCCAAGTCAAAGCAATGATTTACGAGGAAAAACAACCTTCATTTACTGTAAAATTATTAGCCAGTATTTTCAAGAGACTGGTCAGTTTAGGTGCCCCCATTTCTGAGTGTTCAACTTAAGACTCATCCAGGGAGCTTGATGTTCAACACTGTGTGAAAAAAGAGGCTCTTTTTAAAGTTTCGCAGATTGGGCAACCAAAACGGAGGCATCTCAAATCACTAGTCACCTTGCAAAATCTCGGCCATTGCATATTTATAACAACAAAAGCAGAAAATTAAGGTCCAATAGATAGTGCTACCTCGTGATCCATAGATGTTAATCAAAGTGTCATTTAACAGGAAGTTGGGAGTGAAATGAATGTATCGTCCCTTTTCCCCACATCTTCCATATTGCAGCGTGTAGGGATCATCTCCGTACTTCAAGAAAGGATTAGCCACGATAACATCTGCCTGAAAATAAAAAAGCCCTTGTTTAAAGAGCAGCAGGAAATGGAGGGTGGCAGATGATTCTCCTGAATGGGCTCATCCTGCAGCTTTTACTCACGGAACACTCCCATTGATTGTTTCCCTGGGTAAGGACTGCAGGACTGGGCACTAGAGGGCAATAAAAATTCTAAAAAGAGCAATTTATATTCCCTCGTTATTGGAAAAACTTAGGGCTTGTCTACACGGTGCGGTAACACGCACTACGGGGGGAGATTTCTAAAGTGCAGCACTACGTTAAAGTGCATCAGGGAATATTTAGTACACACCAGCAGGGTCTACAAGGATCAATTAATGAGCAACACGTTGTCATAACTATAAAGGAAAGGGTAACAGCCCTCCTGTGTACAGTACTATAAAATCCCTCCTGGCCAGAGACTCCAAAATCCTTTTACCTGTAAAGGGTTAAGAAGCTCAGGTAACCTGGCTGACACCTGACCCAAAGGACCAAGAAGGGGACAAGATACTTTCAAATCTTGGTGGGGGGAAGGCTTTTGTTTGTGCTCTTTGTTTTGGGGGTTGTTCGCTCTTGGGACTAAGAGGGACCAGACATCAATCCAGGCTCTCCACATCTTTCTGAACAAGTCTCTCATATTTCAAACTTGTAAGTAAACAGCCAGGCAAGGGGTGTTAGTTTATCTTTGTTTTCTCAACTTGTAAATGTACCTTTTGCTAGAGTGTTTATCTCAGTTTGCTGTACTTTGAACCTAAGGCTAGAGGGGGGTCCTCTGAGCTCTTTAAGTTTGATTACCCTGTAAAGTTATTTTCCATCCTGATTTTACAGAGATGATTTTTACCTTTTTCTTTAATTAAAAGCCTTCTTTTTAAGAACCTGATTGATTTTTCCTTGTTTTTAGATCCAAGGGGGTTGGATCTTGATGCACCAGGAGTTGGTGGGAGGAAGGAGGGGGGATGGTTAATTTCTCCTTGTTTTAAGATCCAAGGGGTTTGGATCTGTATTCACCAGGGAATTGGTGAAGAGTCTCTCAAGGCTACCCAGGGAAGGGAATTAGCTTTGGGAGTGGTGGCAGCGGACCAGATCTAAGATGGTAGTTAAGCTTAGAAGTTTTCATGCAGGCCCCCACATTTGTACCCTAAAGTTCAAAGTGGGGAAGCAGCCTTGACATGGTGGCAGAGCGGTGGGATCATTTAAAACCAAAAGCCAGTAAGATTTTTTTTTTCTCCTTTCTAGCTGCTTGGAAAGCAGAGCGGAAGGTAGATGCATATCTTATCTCTCCTTGCCTGAAGGCAGAGGTGTTAAGTTTTTTTTTTTACAAGGGTCTTTGTTAAGAGAAGGGTTCAATCAGTGAGCAAACAGCTGGTAAAAGGAATTTACAAGCTGAATTGTTTTTTTTCTTTCTACCTCTCGGGGATAGCTAGTTAGAAAGTCTCTGTTACCTCAGCAGCAGCCTGAGCTGAGTGCATCCCAGTTTCAGTCAACTGCAGAGGGGTGTGGCCCAGCACAAGAAAACAGGAAAATGACTACCAAAGAAGTAGCTAATAAACTAGAACTGGCCAGACTAGAAGCAGAAGAAAATGAAAAAAAACATCAGAGACTGCTTCAATTAAAAAAACTCGAGCAAGCAGCTGAAGAAAAAAAGATGGAGGAGAGGGAAAAAGAGAGGAAGCATGAACTGGAATTAGCAAGGGCTAGGCCGGATATACCAGCCAATCCTAGCAACCCCTCTCCAGGTACCACTTCCCATCCCAGAAAATTCCCCACCTACAAGGCAGGCGATGATACTGAGGCCTTCTTAGAAAATTTTGAAAGGGCCTGCCTTGGATACAGCATCACTACAGACCAGTACATGGTAGAGCTGAGGCTGCAGCTCAGTGGACCCTTAGCAGAGGTGGCGGCTGAAATGCCTAAGGAACACATGAACAGTTATGAACTTTTTAAAAACAAGGCCAGACTCAGAATGGGGCTAACACCCGAGCATGCCCGTCGGCGGTTCAGAGCCCTAAGGTGGAAACCAGACGTGTCATTTACCCGACATGCCTACCACATTGACAAAAATTGTGATGCCTGGGTATCAGGAGCAAATGTTAAATCTCTGGAAGATCTGGTTTCCCTAGTAAAAATGGAGCAGTTTTTAGAGGGTGTTCCTGAGGAAATAGAAAGGTACATCCTAGATGGGAAGCCCAAAACTGTAACCGAGGCGGGGGAGATTGGAGCCAAATGGGTGGAGGTGGCAGAAAAGAAAAAAACGAGTAGCGAATATCAGAAGGGGCAAGCCGAAACAAAACCTTATCACCGGGGACAACCCAAGGCCCCACCCACATCCCAAGGGAAACCCCAGACGCCTTCTCACCCCACCACTCCAGTCTCCACCAACCAACATCGCCCTGGTGATACCTTAGCAGGGCGATGTTTTAAATGTAATGAACTGGGACATATAAAGGCTCACTGCCCCAAGAACTCCAACCGATTACAGTTCATTACACCACAATCACACCAAAGATCCCCAGACCCAGATGCCTCTCTCATACCCTCAGAGCGAAGGGAAACCTTGAGAGTGGGTGGAAAGAAGGTTATCGCTTGGAGGGACACTGGGGCACAAGTGTCAACTATCCACCAATCCCTAGTGGACTCCAAACTCATCAACCCGGAGGTTCCAGTGACAATTCAACCCTTCATGTCACAGTCTGTAACCTTGCCTATAGCCAAGTTGCATGTTCAGTACAAGGGCTGGTCAGGAATGTGGACTTTTGCAATCTATGACAATTATCTCATCCCCATGCTGCTGGGGGAAGACTTGGCCAAACATGTGAAGCTAGCCAAGAGGGTGGGAATAGTCACCCGCAGCCAGGCTAAGCAAGCTTTCACCCCCATCCCTGTTCCTGAGCCATCCACCAGGGCCCCGTCTGTGTTACCAGAGACCCAAACAAAGGTGGTGGAACCGGATCCCCTGCCAACGACTGCAACAGCCGTAGTGGATCCAATCCCAGAGACCCAGCCAAAGCCAGTCCCAGAACCGGAACTGGCAACGCAACCAGCACCAGAACCATTGCTAGCACTGAGTCCGGCGCTTGCAAACCCGTCTACCACTCCAACGCCAGAGGGCACCAGCGAGCCTGAACTGGCAGAAGCAGCAGATAACCCTACCCAAGAGGCTCAGCCAGAGCCTGAAATACCACATAGTGCACCAGCGGACAGCGGTTCACAGTCAATGGAAACAGCCCCAGCACCTGCATTGCTTCCAGAGGGACCAAGCCCCAGTCCACAGTCCAAGGAGGAACTGATGTCTCCAGCATCAAGGGAACAGTTCCAGGCCGAGCAGGAAGCAGATGACAGCCTTCAGAAAGCTTGGGCGGTGGCACGGAGCACCCCACCACCTCTCAGCTCTTCTAACCGATCCCAGTTTGTTGTAGAACAAGGACTTTTATACAAGGAGACTCTTTCTGGTGGGCACCAGGAAGACTGGCATCCTCAAAGACAGTTGGTAGTTCCCACTAAGTATCAGGTAAAGCTCTTGAGCTTAGCCCATGATCATCCCAGTGGCCATTCTGGGGTGAACAGAACCAAAGACTGGTTGGGGAAGTCCTTCCACTGGGAGGGAATGGGCAAGGACGTTACTAATTATGTCCGGTCTTGTGAGGTGTGCCAACGAGTGGGAAAGCCCCAAGACCAGGTTAAAGCCCCTCTCCAGCCACTACCCATAATTGAGGTCCCATTTCAGCGAGTAGCTGTGGATATTCTGGGTCCTTTCCCAAACAAGACACCCAGAGGAAAGCAGTACATACTGACTTTCATGGATTTTGCTACCCGATGGCCGGAAGCAGTACCCTTAAGCAACACCAAGGCTAAAAGTGTGTGCCAGGCATTAGCAGACATTTTTGCCAGGGTAGGTTGGCCCTCCGACATCCTTACAGATTCGGGAACTAATTTCCTGGCAGGGACCATGAAAAACCTGTGGGAAGCTCATGGGGTGAATCACTTGGTTGCCACCCCTTATCATCATCAAACCAATGGCCTGGTGGAGAGGTTTAATGGAACTTTGGGGGCCATGATACGTAAATTCGTAAATGAACACTCCAATGATTGGGACCTAGTGTTGCAGCAGTTGCTTTTTCCTACAGGGCTGTACCACATCCCAGTTTAGGGTTTTCACCATTTGAACTTGTGTATGGCCGCGAGGTTAAGGGGCCATTACAGTTGGTGAAGCAGCAATGGGAGGGGTTTACGCCTTCTCCAGGAACTAACATTCTAGACTTTGTAAGCAACCTACAAAGCACCCTCCGACACTCTTTAGCCCTTGCTAAAGAAAACCTAAAGGATGCTCAGGAAGAGCAAAAGGCCTGGTATGATAAACATTCCAGAGAACGGTCCTTCAAAGTAGGAGACCGAGTCATGGTCTTAGAGGCACTCCAGGACCATAAAATGGAATCGTCGTGGGAAGGATCATTCACGGTCCAGGAGCGCCTAGGAGCTGTTAACTATCTCATAGCCTCCCCCACCTCCAACATAAAGCCTAAGGTATACCATGTTAATTCTCTTAAGCCCTTTTATTCCAGAGAATTAAACGTTTGCCAGTTTACAGCCCAGAAAACAGATGACGCGGAGTGGCCTGAAGGTGTCTACTACGAAGGAAAAAGGGATGGTGGCGTGGAAGAGGTGAACCTCTCCGCGACCCTTGGACGTCTACAGCGACAGCAGATCAAGGAGCTGTGCACAAGCTTTGCACCAATTTTCTCAGCCACTCCAGGACGGACCGAACGGGCATACCACTCCATTGACACAGGTAATGCTCACCCAATTAGAACCCCACCCTACCGGGAGTCACCTCATGCCCAAACTGCTATACAAAGGGAGATCCAGGACATGCTACAGAAGGGTATAATCCGCCCCTCTAACAGTGCATGGGCATCTCCAGTGGTTCTAGTTCCCAAACCAGATGGGGAAATACGCTTTTGCGTGGACTACCGTAAGCTAAATGCTGTAACTCGTCCTGACAACTATCCAATGCCACGCACAGATGAGCTATTGGAGAAATTGGGACATGCCCAATTCATCTCTACTTTAGACTTAACCAAAGGGTACTGGCAAGTACCACTAGATGAACCCGCTAAGGAAAGGTCAGCCTTCGTCACCCAGGCAGGGGTGTATGAATTCAATGTACTCCCTTTCGGGTTGCGAAATGCACCCGCCACCTTCCAAAGACGTGTAGATGGTCTCCTAGCGGGATTGGGAGAATCTGCAGTTGCCTACCTCGATGATGTGGCCATTTTTTCTGATTCATGGACAGAGCACCTGGAGCACCTGGAAAAAGTCTTCGAGTGCATCCGGCAGGCAGGACTAACTGTTAAGGCTAAAAAGTGTCAAATAGGCCACAACAGAGTGACTTACCTGGGGCACCAGGTGGGTCAAGGAACTATAAATCCCCTACAGGCCAAAGTGGATGCTATCCAAAAGTGGCCGGTTCCAAAGTCAAAGAAACAGGTCCAATCCTTCTTAGGCTTGGCCAGATATTATAGGCGATTTGTACCACACTACAGCCAAATCGCCGCCCCGCTGACAGACCTAACCAGAAAGAAACAGCCAAATGCAGTTCAGTGGACTGATGAGTGTCAAAAGGCCTTTAACCAGCTTAAGGCGACACTCATGTCTGACCCTGTGCTAAGGGCCCCAGACTTTGACAAACCGTTCCTAGTAACCACAGATGCGTCCAAGCGGGGCGTGGGAGCAGTTTTAATGCAGGAAGGACCGGATCAAGAATTCCATCCTGTCATGTTTCTCAGCAAGAAACTGTCTGAGAGGGAAAGCCACTGGTCAATCAGCGAAAAGAAATGCTACGCCATTGTGTACGCGCTGGAAAAGCTATGCCCATATGTTTGGGGACGGCGTTTCCAACTACAAACAGACCATGCTGCGCTACAGTGGCTTCATACCGCCAAGGGGAATAACAAAAAACTTCTTCGGTGGAGTTTAGCTCTCCAAGATTTTGATTTTGAAATACAACACATTTCAGGAGCTTCTAACAAAGTGGCTGATGCACTCTCCCGGGAAAGTTTTCCAGAATCAACTGGTTAAACATTGTTCTTGGAAAGTGAAACATATTGTTAGTTTTTAATATAATCAGTAGTATGCCTAAAGGTGCATGTGTCTTATTAACTCTGTTTTCTCCTAGAGCTCCAGGAAGAAATCACAGCCAGTGTGGAACCGGCTGTCCAACACTATCTGTGATTTGGGGGGCGTGTCATAACTATAAAGGAAAGGGTAACAGCCCTCCTGTGTACAATATTATAAAATCCCTCCTGGCCAGAGACTCCAAAATCCTTTTACCTGTAAAGGGTTAAGAAGCTCAGGTAACCTGGCTGACACCTGACCCAAAGGACCAAGAAGGGGACAAGATACTTTCAAATCTTGGTGTGGGGAAGGCTTTTGTTTGTGCTCTTTGTTTTGGGGGTTGTTTGCTCTTGGGGCTAAGAGGGACCAGACATCAATCCAGGCTCTCCAAATCTTTCTGAACAAGTCTCTCATATTTCCAACTTGTAAGTAAACAGCCAGGCAAGGCGTGTTAGTTTATCTTTGGTTTCTCAACTTGTAAATGTGCCTTTTGCTGGAGTGTTTATCTCTGTTTGCTGTACTTTGAACCTAAGGCTAGAGGGGGGTCCTCTGAGCTCTTTAAGTTTGATTACCCTGTAAAGTTATTTTCCATCCTGATTTTACAGAGATGATTTTTACCTTTTTCTTTCATTAAAAGCCTTCTTTTTAAGAACCTGATTGATTTTTCCTTGTTTTTAGATCCAAGGGGGTTGGATCTTGATGCACCAGGAGTTGGTGGGAGGAAGGAGGGGGGATGGTTAATTTCTCCTTGTTTTTAGATCCAAGGGGGTTGGATCTTGATGCACCAGGAGTTGGTGGGAGGAAGGAGGGGGGATGGTTAATTTCTCCTTGTTTTTAGATCCAAGGGGGTTGGATCTTGATGCACCAGGAGTTGGTGGGAGGAAGGAGGGGGGATGGTTAATTTCTCCTTGTTTTAAGATCCAAGGGGTTTGGATCTGTATTCACCAGGGAATTGGTGAAGAGTCTCTCAAGGCTACCCAGGGAAGGGAATTAGATTTGGGAGTGGTGGCAGCGGACCAAACCTAAGCTGGTAGTTAAGCTTAGAAGTTTTCATGCAGGCCCCCACGTTTGTACCCTAAAGTTCAAAGTGGGGAAGCAGCCTTGACACACGTTAATGTGTTTTAGAAATCATACCTCCATAGTGTGCATTATTCCACCTTGTAGACAAGACCCTATGCCGTAAGCGTATGAACACAAAAAATACTTTTGGTTTGTAATGAGCGCTCTAAGTCTTACCTTATCATATGACTCTGTTTTCACACTTAAATACTCAGGTTTTGGCGGCCAATGCAGAGGAATTATAATTTTTACAGCCTTGAAAAAAAATCTCTGTTTTGTAGCAGTGAACAAGTAAGTAGAAGCCTCTTTGACCATGTCCTGGTAGGGAAAGAAAATAAAAGTTTTATGAATTAAAAATTGAACAGTAGAGGCAATGAGTAGTTTAGCCTTGCCAGGAAAGAAAAATACATAAAGTAACACTAAGTATGTGAAGGCATAGAAAGAAACCAACCTTGGCCAAGGAAGGGGCTGGGACAGTTTATTTCCCTCATGGAGCAAGGAGAGACCAAATTGTAACTCTGAAAGACTCTGGAATGCTCCTAAGACAGTGCAAATATACACCGCCCCTTCCTCAGGGCTTATGATAAAAACCACAATCTATTCCTTAAAATAAAACCTGAAAGAGATCCTTCCAAACATGAAATTTCCTCAAAAAAGTTACATGAGCCTGAGGTGAAGAATGGTTCAGTCCTGGACCAGTCCTTTTCATTAATCTGTAAAGTGTACTGTGGTGCTTGGTGAATCAAATAAAATGATAAATAGTAAGTAATAACCTGTGGTTTCCTTTTTCTTCTCCCTGGGATCCTTTTATTAGAGTCGACTTTCGTCCTGCCTCTACAGTGGGCACTACTTTGTCACTATTTTCCTGTTCCCGTCCTCCTTGCTCCTTCCCCACCTCTCCTGAGTAGTTTGGGGGCCACTAGTTAATGGCTATGCCCGCCTCAGTTTATTGTTCTCTTTACAGCAAGTGAATGCTCAATGACCAGATCATGGAGCAAAGATCTGCATGGGGACTTTGAGAACTTAAAGAATAACTAAAAACAGAAATATCACTATATATATATATACACACACACAACCATACGTATACACACACCAAGGGGTTTAAAATGTTATACTTTTAAGAAGCACATGGGATCTTTAAAGAGGAGAAGGGGAAAACGCCGCATTTATTGAGAATACAGCAGTTAGCATATGCTTTTCAACAAACACACACATACACACACACCATGCACCCAGTCCTGCCAGTTGATGTTTATAGTTACCAGTCCAGAGTCTGGATCAATCTATTGGCCAGCCAGATTGGTCACAGAGGGGAGCCAGGGTCTGTCAGTAGCAATCTGATGCTCTTGGAGTATGGCAAGAGGAACCCAAAGTCCCCAGGCAAAGCACCCTGTTCTTATAGTCCTTGTTCTCTGCTGAAGTCTATGGATTTTGCTGTGTCAGTTTATGACCTGTTACTCCTTAATTGGTGGTATCTTTTCATGTAAACATTGCAATACACCTTCGTGTGGGTCATCCAGTCCTGGGTTTGATTTAATCAATTGTCCTGTCCTTAGGAGTGCTAGCCTTCACCTCAGGGTCGTCAATCTGCCCTTCCTTAATTATGGATGCACATTGATGGTTCTCCGGTGTCATTAAATCTCTTCGCTCCTTCTTCCTTGACCATCTGGCTATAACAATGGCCTTCATACCTTATCTTTTCCTCATGCATATATTCCTCATTCACACAAACAATCTTTTACAGAGACCTTCAAAGGTATACAGCAATTTTTATGTTGAGCAAGAAAAGGCAGTCTGTCAGATGCATTTCTACCAATGTCCCCGAGGGTCATTCCTTTCTGCTATTCAAAAAGGGTGGCTGGCAGGATGAAATCAAATCATACATTAATTCTCAAGTACAATTATAAAATCCTGCTCCTACATAAGAATACAGTGAATACCTGCAAGGACAGGAAGAAAGGAGGGATAAAAGCAAATGGCAAACATTGTAATGGAGGTGCAGTAATTGGTAATTAAATATCCATGTTCTGGAGATTCTCTAGTCTAAGATACTCATGTTTTGGAAAGAAGTAATTAAGAAGGAGGTGATACATAGAATCAGCCTGACCCTGAGCCATAATATTCCTGTTAAGCTTCAAGAGATGAGTACACTCATTTCATTAACAGCAGCACTTGAATAAAAATTCAAGCTAAGAACAAATTTAGTAACCATAGAATTGATCTAGTTTCCATGAAAATGAAAATGAAAAAAAAAAAAAAAAAAAAACGCTTGACATTAATGGGGGCTGGAACTGGTCTTTTAAGATTGCTGCTAATCTAGAGGTTGAAATAACCTGGAAGTCTGAATATCACTGAATGACAAATATACAAATGTTCTTACCTGTATGTTTCTAATGATATTGTGATCTTCTGGTAACTCAGGGTTAATTGCAATAACAATATCCTCATAGCCACCATTTTTCAGCTGTACCATAGAACCTCTCACCACAGGTACTAGAAATAAAAGAACCAAGCTCTTAAACACCCTCATTGTCCCGTTCCCCACAATTTTTTGTTATAAAAATGATGGCACAGCAGCGCTATTTATACAATTGCTTATTTACACAGAAGCGGGGCCGTTCTTAGCCATAGGGAGCACCCCTCTCTTCACCCTCCCCTCCGGTAGGGCTTGGTTGGGTAAAGCTGCTTGGGAGGGTTTGCTGGCTGCATGCGGAGGAAGTGAAGCTGAAAGTGACTCACTTCCTCGGCAGCCAGTCCAAGCAACAGGGGCTGGATTGGAATGCTCACACACTGCTGGCTGGGCTGGGGATAGGGTGACCAGATAGCATGTGTGAAAAATCAGGACAGGGGATTGGGGCAGGATGACCAGATGTCCCACTTTTATAGGGACAGTCCCAATTTTGGGGTCTTTTTCTTATATAGGCTCCTATTACCTCCCACCCCATCCTGATTCTTCACACTTGCTGTCTGGTCACCCTAGGTGGGGGGTAATTGGTGCCTATATAAGACAAAGCCACAAATATCAGGACTGGCCCTATAAAATCAGGACATCTGGTCACCCTAGCTGGTGAGGGCGTCTTTCCCCCGGGCTGGCAGTGATCCATCTCATCTGGAGGGAGCTGCGCAGGGCAGGATGAGCTGCTGTGGATCCATGGGTGCCCCATCCCTGAGATCAGATGCTGTGCTAACTTCACCATGGTCCGTGGGGCTGGCGGTGGTGCCCAGTGGAGTGTGATCGGACCTGAGGGTTTGCTGTTGATGTTGCCACTCTGCAACCCAAGAGCAGGGCCGGCTTTAGGCCGATTCAGCCGATTCGGCTGAATTGGGCCCCGCGCTGCAGCTCTCCACCCCGCCCTCAGCTCACTTCCCCCTCCTCCCCTCCCCTGAACGCTCCGCCCCCTCCCCTGCTTCCTGCGAATCAGAGATTCGCGGGAAGTCTGAAAAGAAGCAGGGGCGGGCAGGCAGCACCAGGTAAGTTGGGGTGGCGGGGGGAGCGAGAAGGGCTCCGGGGAGGCGCGGCCCGTTCCGGCCGAGCACGCAGGCCCCAGCGGCTCTGGCCCAGCTTGGCCCCAGCCCGGCCCCCATGGCGCGGCTCCGGCCCCGTCCCCGTCCCGGTCCCCGCAGCGCGGCTCCGGCCCCGGCCCGGTCCCCGTGGCGCGGCGCGGCCCCGGCCCTGGCCCGGTCCCCGCGGCGCGGCACCGGCCCCGGCCCCGGCCCGGCGCGGCCCCCGCGGCGCGGCGCGGCGCGGCTCCGGGCCGGACCCAAGCCCGGCAACCCCAGCCGGAGCGCGGCTCGATTCCTGGGGGCGGGGCTTGCAGCAAGCCCCGCCCCCAGGAATCGGGCCCCACTCTTGCTAAAGCCGGCCCTGCCCAAGAGGTGGATTTTGGGGTCCTGCAGCTTTCCACCTATCTCCTCCTCTACTGCAGCTGTTGGACCAGCAGGCTGGGGGTGAGCCAAGCATGAAAGCAGGACTGTGTTGTCATTTAACAACTTTGTTTGCCAAAAATGCTTGCTAACAATCCTGAATCCAATTTCAATATATATATATTTAAAAAAAAAAATCAATATCTTAGCCAAAAACAGAAAATTAAGTTGTTGACAATTATTTGTGACAAGTTTGGTTTGGGGCAGGGAGTGGGCCAGTTTTCATTAGAGGAACAAAAAATGTTGACTGGCTTTCCTATAGCCCTGTTACTGCTAAATAGAGCCTTCCAACAACTGTAATATGCTCATCACCTTACTAGTGTATAGAGCAGGGGTAGGCAACCTGTGGTACGCATCCCAAAGGCGGCACGTGAGCTGATTTTCAATGGCACTCACACTGCCCGGGTCCTGGCCACTGGTACGGGGGGCTCTGCATTTTAATTTAATTTTAAATGAAGCTTCTTAAACATTTTAAAAACCTTATTTACTTTACATTCAACAATAGTTTAGTTATATATTATAGACTTATAGAAAGAGACCTTCTAAAAACATTAAAATGTATTACTGGCACACGAAACCTTCAATTAGAGTGAATAAATGAAGACTCTGCACACCACTTTTGGAAGGTTGCCGATCCCTGGTGTAGAGTGACCATATGTTGTACTAAGATTCTCTTTCTTTTTTTCCCAGTGAGTCAGTATAGCTTTTGCCGGCCCAGAGGTTGGGCAGCCAATGTCTTACATTTTCACAATGTTTTGTCCAACTTCCATAAAGTAAATACATGGTTAATATGAGTTTAAAAGGCCAGGGACACGTCCTTGTGAAGAATCTGTGCAGCAGATCATCCTAGAGCTGTGAAAATGTCAATTTTTGATGGAACTTTAGAGGCAGTGATTTATCATGTATTTCTGGCAGTGCCCAAAATGTGCTGCTATTGCTAATGTCTTTCCAAACAAAAATAAGGCACACTAGGACTTCTGTGACATTTCTATGCTAGATGAGATGATTCTGTGCTGACTTCATTTTGGTCACTTTGTGCTTTACCTAGGAATAAAACTAGGGTTATGTTTTGCCACTGCTTGGAAACCCAGCTTATTAAACTGGATAATGCCGTTGATCTATTTACAGTATAAGGTTGATATAGAGATGTAACTAACATTAAGACTGATGCCCACTATACATTTAAAACTAAAAATGGCTTTGTAAAAATGGGTTTCCAGCTCTACTGTGTCTCAGTCAGGGTGGAGCGCCTTGTGAGGTCTCTTTACACTAGCTCAAGGTCACAGGCTCACGGCTATCCTATATTAATTATTTTAAATAACATTTCTGATAATCTGATAATAATTTTAACAGTTATTTCTTTAAAAAACACCCTTATAAGTTATGTCATATCGAAAACAACTTTCCGGGTCACAAAAGAGAAAACGGAAAGATGAAATAGGATTAGCTATACAAGCACAGAAGGGTTCTATACTTAAGTTTGTACGTCATGAAAACAACGAAGTTGATCGAGATCATCAAGTAACTGCCGAAGAAAATTTTTATGCAGACGAAGCTCAAGAAATGCAACAACACACGGAACAATCATTTGAAACAGATGCAGACACAAAACAAGAAATTACAACAGTTGAGACTGTACTAGCATGTGATATCAAAGATTGCTGGAGTCAGAGAAGCAGCATTGGCGTCGTGTTCTTGAACGTCTATTATTTATTGTTGAATATCTATCAACAAACAATCTTGCTTTTAGAGGAAGTGTTGAGAAATTATTCCAGGTCCAAAAAATTTTGGGGGCCTTGTACAACTGCTGGAAAAATTTGTCTCAGTGATGAGTGAAGAGTAACTGAAAATGAAATACATGACCTCTATTTGGGACCAAAAATTCAAAATGAACTGATCATGCTAATGATTGATAAAGTGAAAGACAAAATTGTTTCATTGGTTACTTTGGCAAAATATTTTGCCGTAATTCTAGATTGCACTCCGGACATAAGTCATCAAGAACAGATGTCGTTAGTAGTGAGATTTGTCAACATTAGTGATTCAGCACAGATTACAGTTAATGAATAGTTTATCACATTTTTAGAAGTAGAGGACACTACAGGTTTTGGACTTCTTCAAGCTCTCCTTGATGAACTAAAATGAATGGAATTGTACGTAATAAATATTAGATGACAAGGCTATGATAATGGTGCCAATATGAGAGGATGCATTTCTGGTGTGTAAACTAGATTGCTGGCAGAAAATCCATGAGCCTTTTCTGTTCTGTGTGCATGCCACAGGCTTAATTTGATTTTATGTGATATGGCCAAGTCTTCTGTAGAAGCTATTTCTTTTTTTGGTTTGCTGCAACTCATTTACGTGCTCTTTTCAGCTTCCACTCAACGATGGCAAATATTCAAAGCACATGTCAATGATATTACCATTAAGCCTATATCTGAGACACGCTGGGAAAGCAGAGTAGAAAGTGCAAAAACGTTGAGATATCAATCTGAGGAAGATTACGAAGCACTGGTTGCTATTTCGGAAGAAGCCAGAGATCCAAAAACTAAAAGTGAAGCACAGTCATTGGCCTCTGAAATATCCAGTTTCAAGTTTCTAACATCTGTCGTAATCTGGTATGACATTCTTGTTAAAATCTCAAGTGTAAGCAAAATAATGCAGAGTCCAATGATGCAGCTTGATTCAACACTTACCTTACTAAACAACACACAAGACTTTTTAGTGAAATACAGAGAAAATGGATTCAAAGAAGCACAGGTTACAGTGAGAGAGCTTGCACAGACACTCGGTGTAGAACCAAAATTTCCATATCTGAACGTGACACGAGTTTCAAGGAAAAAACGGCAAGTGGAATATGAAGAAGCAGATGAGCCCATAGAGGATCCAGAAAAGAAATTTGAGGTTGAATTTTTTAATGTTGTGATGGATAAAGCAATATCTGCTATTGATGAAAGGTTTAATATCTAACGAGTACACCATGAACAGTTTGGATTTTTGTATGACATAACTAAATTCAACGAACTAGGAAAACAAGAGCAGCAAATGACAAAGTACAAGAACCTAGAAAGCCTCCTGAAGCACGGTGATAGTTTTGATTTAAATGGACTTGAACTGTATGAAGAATTGACTACATTGTCATCAATGTTGCCACATGCAAAATCGGTGCTATTCTTGCAATCGAACAAGACATCACTTTGTCTTTGTCATATGATGACATTATTACTGATTTTGCATCCAAAAAAGCCAGAAAAATTGCTTTTAATTAAAAACAAATCCTTGTTTCAATACTTCTTCATAGAAATTTCCAATAAAATGTTGACAAATTAAAAAAAATATATTATTTGCATCATTCTGTCAATCAATCAAAAATTTTTCTATAGCGCTACTTCTTTAGTGCAAATATAGTCCATCACCATTACAGTGTGCTTAATTAAGTTAAACTGTTTTTAATAAAGTGCATGTGGCAAGTTTTCCAGTACTGTAAGCTTATGGTTGTGTTGCTAAGAGCAAGTCGGGCATAGGGCATAAACTTTTGGGGGTACAAAACCCACTTCTTGCATCTGTTAGTCTTTACGGTGCCACCGGACTCCTCGTTGTTTTTGTAGTTGAACAGTGATAGCTCTTTACCTGCTTCAACACATTGAGGCTGCGTTCACCTGAAGCCACTGATGCAGGCAAACTGACAAAAATATGCAATGCAATTGTGACATTAGGAAACACCCCAGAGAGTCCAAGTTCAAGTATTTCTTGAAGCAATTCCTTTGGCTTGCAATCCAATTTAAAGTTCTTGAAATATATTCATTTGAGGAAGATGACCTCGTCACTGAGATCTTTTGAGATTTCTTTGTTGTACTGTTGCTGAAATTGTTCAGCTGCAGAAAGCAGATCTTCATTACTCAGTCTGTTGTACGGCCAAAGAAACCCAAAAAGGGTACAAATTAGTCACAGTGACTCAAATCGACGTGTAACACCTGACTGAATAGAGTCAATGATGACAAGGAAGACATTGAACCTATGTAGCCTATCCACACTTGAAATATTCTGCTGTAAATAGGTAGCTTATCAACCCTTGAAATCTTCTTCTGTAAACATGTACACAAATGCTGAATGGTATATAAATGCTGATAAGACTTAAAACGAAGGAATACTAATTAAGAACACAAAATGAAACAGTCAGGTTATTATCCTTATCACTGAATCAAAACTCAAGCATGCAAGGTGTAATATAACAGGCTGAGCTGAAGACAAAGGGATGACATATATATAGTAAACACAGACACAGATACAGACAGAGGGATAATGTCCAAAAGTTTCAAACGTGTGTCCTCACGAAACTCACTGTACAAGATTGTCCTCACAAATTTTCACCTTGAATCTGGGCCTATAGACTACGAAAGCCTATGGAGATGGCCAAGCTACCAAGCTAGGGTTCAACCAACCAACCAGTCACCTCTTTTAGCCACCATATGAAGATAATAATGAGGAATTCTCACACATAAAAAATTCCTTAGTCAGCTAGACATAAAACTATAAAGACACTAAAATGTAACAATGCTCTACCTTTCAATGTGCACGTGATCCGGCACCAGCCACTAGTAGTGGTTTGTTTATATAATCAGCTGATCTGAGAGGACACATTCATCACAGTCTAATCTTGTGCCATCAGAACCGATATATTTTTATTAATATTTATGAACATTTTAAACTCTTTAATATGATAAAATCTCTATCAGTTAACAAAAAAAATGTCTTTTACCAAATCACATCTCTTATTTGCTTAAATTTGCAGCTCTAAGCTGAGAGAATGTGTCCCATTTTGGTCCAATAGGGATGCTGTCATAACTATAAAGGGAAGGGTAACAGCCCTCCTGTGTACAATATTATAAAATCCCTCCTGGCCAGAGACTCCAAAATCCTTTTACCTGTAAAGGGTTAAGAAGCTCAGGTAACCTGGCTGACACCTGACCCAAAGGACCAATAAGGGGACAAGATACTTTCAAATCTTGGTGGGGGGAAGGCTTTTGTTTGTGCTCTTTGTTTTGGGGTGTTGTTCGCTCTTGGGACTAAGAGGGACCAGACATCAATCCAGGCTCTCCAAATCTTTCTGAACAAGTCTCTCATATTTCAAACTTGTAAGTAAACAGCCAGGCAAGGCGTGTTAGTTTTATCTTTGTTTTCTCAACTTGTAAATGTACCTTTTACTAGGGTGTTTACCTCTGTTTGCTGTAACTTTGAACCTAAGGCTAGAGGGGGGTCCTCTGGGCTCTTTAAGTTTGATTACCCTGTAAAGTTATTTCCCATCCTGATTTTACAGAGATGATTTTTACCCTTTTCTTTAATTAAAAGCCTTCTTTTTAAGAACCTGATTGATTTTCCCTTGTTTTTAGATCCAAGGGGGTTGGATCTTGATCCACCAGGAGTTGGTGGGAGAAAGGAGGGGGGGATGGTTAATTTCTCCTTGTTTTAAGATCCAAGGGGTTTGGATCTGTATTCACCACGGAATTGGTGAAGAGTCTCTCAAGGCTACCCAGGGAAGGGAATTAGCACATTGGGAGTGGTGGCAGCGGACCAGATCTAAGCTGGTAGTTAAGCTTAGAAGTTTTCATGCAGGCCCCCACATTTGTACCCTAAAGTTCAGAGTGGGGAAGTAGCCTTGACAGATGCACATAAAAACAAGTTGCAAAACTTATCAAATACCAAAAAATTAACAAGTGTCTAAATTTGAGGCCCCCTTTGAGCTTGAGGCCCAGGCCAAATGGCCCCCTCCTTCCCCCCTCTGATTGGCCCTGTATGTACTACTGAAGGGGACAAATGCAGATTAAGTGGCAAAGGGAGATTAGTGCTAATATATGTGATTTGAGAGAGAAATTCCATACGGAATGTATCAGAGGACCTATTCGTTTTCATTATATGCTTTAGTTTAAATACACCTCTACGCCGACATAACGCTGTCCTCGGGAGCCAAAAAATCCACGTTATATCAAACTTGCTTTGATCCGCCAGAGTGCGCAGCCCTGCTCCCACAGAGCGCAGCTTTACTGCGTTATATCCGAATTCCTGTAATATCGGGTCGTGTTATATCGGGGTAGAGATGTAGTACTATAGAAATTTGTCATACCTGCCAATATTTGAAATCTACAATATAAATAAAATAAAATAGGGACAATTGTTATGTACTGTATGTAACTTTATATTCTGTGTAATTTAAATTGGTTTCCGTTTTGTAGAAAGAACATTTCCACTCGGCTTAGCTATTGTACTTCAACAATGCATATAATTGCAGTCACAATTCACAGATGCATCGATTTTAAGGCCACCAGGGACCATCGGATCATCTAGTCTGACCTTCTGTATAATACAGGCAATGGAATTTTATGGTGACTAAAGCATGTCTTCCAGAAAGGCCCAGTCCAGATGTGAAGACTTCAACGGATGGAGAATCCACCACTTCCCTTGGCAGTTTGTTTCAATGATTTATCACTCATACTGCTAAAAATGTGTGACTTAGTTCTAATTTGAATTTGTCTGGTTTTAACTTCCAGTCCTTGGTTCTTGTAATGACTTTCTCCATGAGATTAAAGAGCCTGGTATATTAAAGAGATGAATGCCTAGTATATTCTTCCCAGGAAGGTATATATACACCATAATAAGTCATCTCTTGATTTTTTTTAAATCAACTAAATAAATTGAACTTCTGAAATCTCTCACACTGAGGTACGTTTACCAAACTTTGAATCATTCTTGTAGCTATTTTCTGAACTCTTTCCAATTTTCCAACATCCTTTTTAAACTGCAGACACCAGAACTGTACACAGTGGTTCTGGTATTGGTCTCACCAGTGTCGCATACAGAGGCAATCTTCTCCCTGCTGCTACTCACAACTCCCCCTTTATACACCCAAAGACTGAATTGGACCTTTTGGCCACAGCACAGCACTGAGAGCTCATGTTGAGTTGTTTGTCCATTCTGACCCCTAAATCCTTTTCACAGTCACTGCTTTCGGAGATGCAGTTCCTATTTTCCATGACCTGCATTCTTTGTTCCTAGATGTATGATTTTACATTTGGCTGTATTCAAATGTATTTTTGTTTGACTCAGCCCAGCTTACCTAGCTATCCAGACAGGGCCGGCTCCAGCATTTCTGCCGCCCCAAGCCAAAAAAAAAAAAAAAAAAAAGCCGCGATTGCAATCGCGACCGGCGGTGGCAATTGGGGGGGGAAAAAAAAAAAGCCACGATCGGCGGTGGCAGGTCCTTCGCTCCTAGAGAGAGTGAGGGACCTGCCGCCCCCGAATTGCCGCAGGTGCCGCCCCTCTCCCGTGGCCGCCCCAAGCACCTGCTTGGTGCCTGGAGCCTGGAGCTGGCCCTGTATCCAGATCACTCAGTATGACTGGCATGGCCTCATCATTATGTACCACTCTCCCAATCTTTGTGTCATCCCTACATTTTATCTGCAGTGATTTTATTTACTTTCAAATCATTGATAAAAATATTGAATAGTCTTGGGCAGAGAACCAATGCCTTGGTAACCCCACTAGCAACACCCTCATTTGATGATTCCCCAACAACAACTACTTTTTGAGAGCTATCAGTAAACTAGTTCTTAATCCATTTAATGTGTGCTCTATTGATAATGTATAGGCTAATTTTTAATCAGAATGTCATGCAGTGCTAAGTCAAACACCTTACAAAATATAAGTAAAAGACAAGTGTGTAGAGGTCATAATCAACCAAACTTGGAATCTTATCAAAAAATAAAACCAGGTTTGTTTGACAAGACCTATTTTCCATAAAATCACATCATTTACATTCATTATATTCCCATTATTTAATTCTTTATGGATTGAATCTCATATCAGTTTTTCCATTAATTTGCCCAAGACTGATGTCAGGCTAACCAGCCTATAATTACCCTGTGTGATGGATTAGTATGTGTCTATTTCAATCTGCAAACCCTATTCTGTTTTGTGAACACCATTCTGGTAATAAAATTATGCTGTGCCTTCCCTTTGGCACTGCAGCCTTCATCTTGAGCTGAAAACACACCTAAGGTGTCAGGAAAAATCCTTGCATCTGGCAGCAGGCTAATAATGGAGAGAAAAGAAGAGTCATCAACCTGGATTGTCTTCTATTTCAATGGAAGCATCCTAGAACAATCTGCTGGCTGCAGTTTCCCAATCTGGACTTCAGGTGGAACTGGAACGAAACAAATCACTTGATGAGGGAATTGAAGCTGCTCAGAGGAGTCCCCTGACAGACAGAATGGGAATGTTATGAAAGGATAAGTTCTGTTCTGAGGTGGTATTCTTTCACTGGCCACCCAATGAGACAAGACTGGGCTGGAGGAGAGGAAGTGTAAAAGAATCTTGTGCTCCCTGGAAGAGAATGAAGATGATCCAAAGGACTCACAGGAGGGATGAGGAAACTGAGCAGAGTCTTGCGTGCAGCTGTATAATATTTTTCCATAGTTCTTGTGATTGTTTAGAAGTCTGTGTGTCTCTTGTTTTAACGGTCACGAAATCCCTGAAGGGTGAAACACTCATTCTGAGTGTGAGAGATTGTGTCAAAAAAAAAGCCGCGATTGCAATCACGACCGGCGGTGGCAATTGGGGGGGAAAAAAAGAAAAGCCACGATCGGCGGCGGCAGGTCCTTGTTTTAACGGTCACGAAATCCCTGAAGGGTGAAACACTCATTCTGAGTACCCACAACGGTGAATCTGGAGAGAGGGCATGCAAGAGCTATTGGGGAGACTAGCTCAGTAAGCCTAAAAGCACATGGGACCTAAGGTTTGGGATCTAATACAGTCTGGTGATCACCCACAAGGGTAAGCTCATCCGGGGCTATAACATCCAGGTTGTCGTACTTGCCATTTTTGAATATTAGTCCAACATTAGCACACATCCAGTCTCCTGCAATTCCTCAGCCAACTCTTATCAATTTTCTACACTTCATGATTTCTAATTTATATTGATTGCTCTCTACTTCCTCCCCTGCCCTTTGTTATATATTGTTCTTTAATTTCTAATTGCTGCCTTCACTTCCCCTCACAAGCAGCTCGGCCTTTTAATCAAAGTTGTCCTCTATTGTAATTGTAGAATTGGGGCTTTTTGGACATCTAGTAAACTCTTCTTAAATAGCTCCCAATTTTCATTCACTTCTGTCCTAATTTTTACTCCCAAGCAATTTCACTCAGAATTTTCCTAAGTTGGGGGAAACTAGACCTTTCAAAGCACCAAGTGTATATACTTTTGCTTGGGATGCATCTGTATTTTGGATTAACTTTTCCACCTCTGGCAGTCCTCCCACTGCTATCCCACACTACATTGCTTCATACCTGGATTGACCCATCTGTTTACCTATGTCCTCTGCTGCTCTGGGGTCAGGCTGACCAGATGTCACCTCCCTGTTTAATGCTGACACACAGCCAGGTGCACCCCAGATGTGAGTGCACACTCCCAGAGTCGCATACCCTTCTCAGCATTATAGCAGCCATGCCTCCTATTTCCACATGGACCCATGCAGAGATCATGGCTTGTCTTGAGATCTCATAGATGAGACAGCGCAATTCTGCCATAACAGCAGCCACTCGATTGCCAAGGTATACAAGGATTTATTGAAGCAAATGACAGAGTGGGGTCACTCCTGGAACAAGTTCCAGTACCGCAACAAGGAAAGGAGTTCTGGCAGTGTTGCAGAAAAACCAAGGACAACATCAGGACCTCCAGCAATGATCCCAGCACCTGTCCCACCTATCTATGCTGAGCAGACCTGGATTTTTGCCAAGGAGGCCACCACCAAAACCAGGTCTTTTGCAGACAGTTCCAAAGGCAGCCAAGAGGCTGAGGAACCAAGCCCTGACCAGGACTCTGAGGAGGAGATTTCCCTCAAACGTCAGGATGTCTTCCCCACACAAAACACCAAGGCAGAGACAGCATTGGAGTGGCTCCTGGAACCCAGCGGACACCTAGCCTGGCAGTGTTGGGGAGGGGACTGCACTGGCACCTGGAGAATTTAAGATCTTCAGCATTTATTTCTCTGATATATCAAATTCCACAGCCATCAGCCAAACCATAATCCCCTTCCCATGCACCCGCTCTCTCCTCATTGGCCACCACTCCCCTAATCCCCATGGTTGAGGCTGGTGGCACTTCAGAGGTTAAAAATCACACACATTGCAATGCAGGCATGTTTACTGAAATGGCAGAAGCTCATGGGCTGGATCAGAACTTAGTGACTAAGGAGGAAAGCCCAGCAGCTAAGGGCTGGATGGGAGGAGAGTGGACAGGCTGTTCCTGATGTGAGGCAAGAAACTAGCCTTGAGCTAGAAATTGACTGAGGACTGCAGCCTGCCAGAGGCCGTTGGTAGGAAGGCAGACCTGACCTGGGTACATGCGTTGACCAGAGCCCAGCAGCTGGCTGTTAGATGGTGAGAGGGCTGTCGCTGCTGGGAACCTGCCTGTTAGGAAGGTGGTTGAAGGCTGAACCGAGTGGGACTGAAGGCACTTTTGTGTTGATGATGTATTGAACTGGACTTAGAGACTCTGTTATCCTGGAAGGGAATGAATGCTTTGAAGTGGCTTAGCCAGAGGGCCAAGTTACCTCTATGTCTGGAGCAGTCTGAAGATCACTGTGGGGAAAGTGAGGAAGAGTGCTGGGTCTTGAAGGGGTGTTCTGGGATGGTCAGTTTTGTAAAAGAAACCATCACTACTTCTGAGCCATGGATCTATCTGAAGAAGTGGCGATGTCATGGGGAGATTGCCATGTAGCCCCCTTTGACCTGCTGCGCAGCCTCACCTACCAATTTCCACAGTCTTACTTCCCTCTCCACTGCAGTAATACAGTTCACCAAGTAGCAATCCAGCCGTGCGAGTGCCATCCCCCTCCTAAAACAGATCAAAGCACCACCCTATTTAAATTTAAGAATGTCATCCAGTGCTAGGTAGAAAGTAATCTTAGTGCAGCACAGCACATAAAGCCAACTGTACAAAACCCGGGGAATGCTATTTTCCATTACAGTGGAAGAAGGAAGTATGGCTCTGCACAGAATTCACTTGTGGACTCTTGCATGCACAAAGTTCTTATATTGCTATTATAGCAGATGTAGCTATATCTATTCAGTATCTAATTGCACTTTGGAAAGACTGAAAATGCTTTTACAAAGACATTTTAAGAGACAAAGTTCATGCAAATAGCAGGGTCAACTGTAATTATACTAGTGGCTTTAGCAAGAAATTCTTGGTACCTTGATCACCTGAACACACACCATGCCCACAAGATAGAAATACAGAAACAAAAAAAGTTTGCTAAGCATAAAATGGGGTTGCTTTCATTTTCCAGTTATTGCTTCCACTCCCCACTTTTCATCTTCCATTCTCTCACCCCACCTCCCCCTTAATTGTTTTGATCTCCTCCCTTATGTCAGTTCTGTTCCCTTTTATCTTTCTCTTCTTTCCTCTGGATCCCATCTTCGTGTGTCTCTCGTATTTCCCCCATCTCTTCCCTACCCAACACAATCAGACTGGCTCACAGTGGCAAACCCAGGACAAACAGCTACAAAGGGGGGGGGGTAGTAATCAGTCCCAGGGGGTTAAAAAGGCCTCTCCCAAGCCACTGCAGAGAGAGAACCATGGGGAAATAAGGTTCAGCTGGGCAAGGGGTTACTAGGGAACTAATTAGGTTCAGCTGGCTCCAACTGCTTGGGACCTTTTTAAACCCTCCCCGGCGTGGAAGGGGAGGGAGAGAGAGTGAGGGAACCAGGGAAGCTGCCAGTAAGTTAGGAGCAGCAAGGCTCTGAGCCCTTCCAGCAAGGAAGGCCGCACTCTGTCCCCAGAAGGGAAGACAAACAAGCACAAGGGACTGACTGAGGGAAGGAATAGCCAGCCCCTGTGCTACCTAGAGGGTTTTGCTTTGCCCAAGCCTGGGTCTCCAAGGCTAAAAAGGACTGAGCCTGCTGAGGAGAAGGGGGTACTTTGCCACAATAGCACAAAATCAAGTCGGAGGCACTTGACCCGCATGATTAAAAATAATGAAAGTAATTAAAAATAATTCTCCTCATGGTGTTTAATGGGGCCTGTCCCTTTAAATCATGCACATAATGGCTTCAGCCCTCCACCACAGGTGTTACAGTTATGCAGTGATACAGTTAACAGCTCATCATTTGCATTATAAACCTAGATTAATAGTAGAAATGGGCAAAAAGAGGTGGTGTGTGGACTAGGTTTAAGTTACTGTTTGAGTTGAAACAGAATCATTTCTTACTTTCAGGTTCAATGGTCCCTAAATCATGGAAGTATTTTTATGAGACTTTGACTCCAAATGGCTGAAAACAGATTTGCAGCTGCATTTTCTGAGTGAAGAAGCACGTTGGGTTGCAGCATTCCTGGGAAACTTCTTTCACTCGCGCTCTTTAGTCTCCACTAAACACACAGTACTTGGCTGTCTATGAACCAGCAATCAGGTGAGGACCAGCATGAAGCTTTTTCCTGCCTCAACACATTCTCCAGATGGGTGCACTTCTAAACCAATTGTTAGCTGGCTGCTTCCTCTGGATACCATGACATACATGTGAGATGAATTATAAAGATGTTCACCATATAGGCAGCTGCAGGAAACCTCACTGTACGTCTTCTTTTGCATATAGATTTAAGACCTTATCTCATTCAATTTAATTACAGTTTTTTCATCATACTATATACATAGAATATGTAATCAAGTGGCATAAAGCTTTAAGTGGCATGAGTTCAGGGTGTATATATGCAGTACATACATATAATGTAGTTTTAATCTAACCTGGCCTAGAATAGTTTTAATCTAATTCAGGTACATGCAGTATGATACTGCTACTAAATCACAGCAGTTTCATACAGTTCTGCATTATGGCTTTCCAACTATTTTATTCACCCATTTTCTGTACTAGTGCAATTATTTTTGCGCATTTCTTGAAAGCATCTAAACAAGTCCTAGAAAAATAGATGTCATCCAAGCTTGCATCTTAAGTCACAGTAGATTTGTTGCAGTTTCTGTGATAATCACTTTCTTCTTTTTCTTTAAAGCACATTTAAAGTACTGACATTAGACTTACCAGTCTGTAATTGCCAAGATCACCTCCAGAGCCCTTTTTAAAAATTGGCATTACATTGGCTATCTTCCAGTCATTTGGCACAGAAGCCGATTTAAAGAACAGGTTACAAACCATAGTTAATAGTTCTGCAATTTCACATTTGAGTTCTTTCAGAACTCTTGGGTGAATGCCATCTGGTCCCAGTGACTTGTTACTATTAAGTTTATCAATTAATTCCCAAACCTCCTCTAATGACACCCAATCTGTGACAATTACTCAGATTTGTCACCTACAAAGGATGGCTTAGGTTTGGGAATCTCCCTAACATCCTCAGCCATGAAGACTGAAGCAAAGAATTCATTTAGTTTCTCCGCAATGACTTTATCGTCTTTAAGTGCTCCTTTTGCGTCTCGATCGTCCTGGGGCCCCACTGGTTGTTTAGCAGGCTTCCTGCTTCTGATGTACTTAAAAACATTTTGTTATTACCTTTTGAGTTTTTGGCTAGCTGTTCTTCAAACTCCTTTTTGGCATTTCTTGTTACATTTTTACACTTAATTTGGCAGTGTTTATGCTCCTTTCTATTTACCTCACTAGCATTTGACTTCCACTTTTTAAAAGATGCCTTTTTATCTCTCACTGCTTCTTTTACATGGTTGTTAAACCATGGTGGCTCTTTTTTAGTTCTTTTACTGTGTTTTTTAATTTGGGGTATACATTTAAGTTGGGCCTCTATTATGGTGTCTTTGAAAAGTGTCCATGCCGCTTGCAGGGATTTCACTCTAGTCACTGTACCTTTTAATTTCTGTTTAACTAACCTCCTCATTTTTGCATAGTTCCCCTTTCTGAAATTAAATGCCACTGCTGCAAATCCTACCTTGATGCCTCAACGTGGCGCAGCAGTGACCCTGGCTGTTCGACAGCGATGGTAGCAGAGTGCATTCTCCAGCAGGTCTAACCATGCTATCAAGGTGTCAGCCCAGCGAGGGGGTTGCTTCCTTTGTGGAGGGGCGTATAGTCCTTCTTTCTGAGGCTGTAAGCTAGCTAAGTTGAGGAGGTAAACATGCCACTGACAGCCCAGCCAGTGAGTGGCTGAAAACAATGGCTAGAACAACATGGAAAACCAAGTCTCAGTTTTCGGCACATCCCTCGATCCCCACTCCGGAGGCAGTGAGGCATTCGAACGAAGAGAGGCTGCAAAGAATCTCAGGTGCCAGATCACCAAAAGGAAACCGGAGAACTCTCTCAGTGTGCACTTATAACTGCAGAACACTGATGAGCGAGGAATCGATAAACCATCTCATGGAGGAAAAGGCAAAACCAGCCTGAGATGTGCTGGGTGTTTGCAAAACATGACGAAAGAAGGAAATGGAGATCAGCTGGAGGGACAGAAGCACGGTCATTTTAGGAAAAGGAGAAGGCACGAGGACAGTTGGAGGAGTCGGATTCATCATAAACAAGGAATGGTCTTTGAAAATTGTCTCATGCCATTTGAAATCACGTATCGGGGTGCTTTACCTCCGATTGAACCGAAATAGTACCCTCAAAATCATTCGGATATATGCTCCCACAAGTGCATGCGAAGATGATGATGTGGAAGGATTCTATCAGGAACTGGAGGAAACCCTTGTTCAGAGTTCCACATATACAATTGTGATGGGAGATTTTTAACGCCAAGGTTGGAAGAGGGAGAGAGGGCAAAAAGTTCATAGGAAGGTACGGTATTGGAGAATAAAACACCTGAGGAAAATGACTAGCTATATTGGCAGAGATGAGGAGAATGTTCATTGGTAACACCTGGTTCCGAAAGAAGGCCAACAGAAGATGTACATGGATCGCACCAAACGTGAAGAGAAAAAATGAAATTGATTACTTTCTGATCAATAGACGACGCATTGTTCAGGATATCTCAGTAGTGCCATCATTCAATATCGGTAGCGATCATTGTCTACTGAGAGCTAGACTCATGTTTACTGTGAAGGTGGAGAAAAAGGTGCTGTGTATGGCGAACAGAAGGCACCAACTGGTAGCTTTCGATGAGGCAATCCTGAAGGAAAACATTTCTAGGGAAGATTGGAGCCTCCTGGATGACTGCAACGACGATTATGAGAACTTCAGTAAGAGTCTGAAACGGTGTGTGAAATCAGCTGAACGTGAAAGACCAAGAAGAGCTAGCGGAAGAATCTCGGAGAATACAAAGACTTTCTTGGAGAAGAGGAGGAAAATTAAAATAAATGGTAGCGACAGGCTTGAGTACTCCCTTCTCTGCAAGCTTATATGAATGAAGTTGAAGGAAGACTTCAAGAAATTTCGAACCAAAAAGCTCCTAAAGGCTGCTGAAGATCGTAAAAGTCTCAAAAAATGCAAACGGGAACTGGCATTGTACAGGTCATTATCGGCTTTGAAGAACAGGGACTGAGAATCAATAACTGATCGAACAGAGATGAAGGCAATCTGCAGGGATTTCTATACCCAGCTGTTTGCATCCCGTATAGACGTCCCAATGCCATCACTTCAACAAACCGATGAACACATACTCCCAGTTCTCATTAGCGAAGTCCTCCGTGCAGTTCATCAAATGAAAGAGGGGAAGGCTCCAGGTAAGGACGGTCTGACAGCAGAAGTGCTTAAAGTTCTCGCCCAAAGGTTCAGCCGCTACCTGAAAATCCAGAAGATACCGTCCAGTCGGAAAGAGTCCAATATCATCCTGTTGCATAAGAAAGGTGATCGAGAAAATCTAAAGAACTATTGCCCAATCTGCCTGCTTTTGCATATCTATAAATTGTTCACTAAAATAATAACAAATCGACTATCGCGAAACCTGGATGAACTGAAACCTAGAGAGCAGGCTGGCTTTTGAAGGAATTATCGCACGATAGACCACCTCTTCACTCTAAACCAACTACTAGAGTGTTCAAGGGAATATAAGTTCCCTTTGTGCATTGCCTTCATGGACTACGAGAAGGCGTTGAACAGCGTAGAGACTAACGCCGTTCTTGAAGCTCTTTCAGAACAGGGCATCAGCATGAAATATGATGTTCGTCCATCATTATCGATGAAGACCTCAACAACTCATTCTTTCGATGACCGGGCTCTGTGCGTCCGAAGATGACTGATCAGTCCGATTCGGGCGTGGAACGTCCTGTCACACGTCGGGCAGACATGTAATGGCACTGTCGATGTACGAGCAGCTCTGGACTTGCGCAGCTCACCCTTTTTTTCAGCCTCAGCAATACACCTCGCCTCAGAGGTATTACTGTCTGTGTGAATGAGGCTGTGCCATGCTGGACGGTTCAGTGCGAAGGTTTCCCATGTGGCGGTGTTGATCTCGAAGGACTTCAAAGAGGTCTTCAGCGTGTCCTTGAACCGCTTCTTTTGTCCTCCATGGGAGCGCTTTCCCTGAGTGAGTTCTCCGTAGAAGAGCTGTTTAGGAATGCATTCGTCTGACATTCTCACGACATGTCCGGCCCACCTGGTCTGGGCTCTCATCAGCAATGTGTGAACTGACGGCAGACTGGCTCTAGTAAGGACATCAGTATCAGTCACTTTGTCCTGCCATCTGATTTTTAGAAGCTTTCGCAGACAGGAAATGTGGAAGTGATTGAGCCTTCGTGCATGACTCCGATAGACAGTCCACGTCTCGCAGGCGTACAGCAGAGTTGGAAGCACCACTGCTCGGTAGACCTTCAGCTTCGTTGGTAGGCTGATCCCTCGACATTCCCAAACGTTGGAGCGCAATCGGCCAAACTCAGAGCTGGCTTTAGCAATTCTGCAGTTTACTTCATCATCGATTGACACTGCTCGGGAAAGGGTACTGCCCAGGTACGTGAAGTGGTCCACTGTCTGAAGTCTCTGTCCATTTACAGTGATGGACGGTTCTGAGTACGGAGCGTGGGGAGCTGGCTGGTGCATGACCTCAGTCTTCTTGATGTTAATGGTGAGACCGAAGTTGTTGCATGCAGTTGAAAACTTGTCCATACTGGCTTGCATTTCTGGCTCTGTACTAGCATTCAGAGCACAATCATCGGCAAAGAGAAAGTCTCGAAGTACAGTTTCCTTCACCTTGGTGATGGCACGCAGTCGCCTCAGATTGAATAGTTTCCCGTCAGTTCTATACTTCAGGCCTACTCCTTCAGTACAGTGTTGAAAGGCATCAGTCAAAGTGGCAGAGAATATCATGCTGAACAAAGTGGGTGCTAAGACACACCCTTGCTTGACGCCATTGGTGATTGGGAAGGCCTGAGACGTTTCACCGTCATCCAGGACACGAGCCATCATACCGTGATGAAATTGACGTACCATTCGTATAAATCTGTCTGGACAGCCAAATTTCAACATGATCCTCCACAGGCCCTGGCGACTGACAGAGTCAAATGCTTTCGTGAGGTCCACAAAAGTTGTGTAGAGTTCACGATTCTGCTCTTGACATTTCTCCTGTAGCTGACGCACAGCGAAGATCATGTCAATAGTCCCACGTCCCTTGCGGAAGCCACACTGTGATTCTGGCAGTAAGCCCTTCTCCAGGTGAGTGATCAATCGGTTCAACAGAACCCGTGCAAGAACTTTCCCCGCTGTAGAAAGCAGTGAGATTCCACGGTGATTGCCCTTCCTCTTATAGAGGTGCAAGATGGACGCGTCTCTAAATTCTTGTGGAATGGTTCCCTGCTTCCAGAAGGACTGAAACAGCTCAGTGAGTTTCCGTAACAGCACGAGTCCACCGACTTTGTACACCTCTGCTGGTATTGCATCTGACCCTGGGGCTTTGCCACTTGACAGCTGATTGATAGCTTTCTTCACTTCGTCCTCTTCTGGTGAAGCATCCATGAAGTCATTGACTGCAACCTGGGGCATCTTGTCAATGGCCTCATCACTGATGACTGAGGGGCGATTGAGAATTGCTTCAAAGTGTTCAGCCCATCTCTGGAGAATCTGCGTCTTCTCTGTAAGGAGCACGGTACCATCAGAGTTCAGGAGGGGAAAGCTCCCAGAAGACTGTGGATCATAGAGTGTGTTGAGGGCTTCATAAAACTGCTTATAGTCGTTCCTGTCTGCATATGCCTGTATTTCATCTCCTTTGGCACTCAGCCACAAGTCCCGCATTTTGCGCAGTCAGTTCTGTACTGTTCTGCGAACGTTGATAAAGGCGGTCTTCTTTGCCGCTGAGGATGGATCATTTTGATATGCACGATGCAGGCGGTGCTTCTCAGCAAGTAAGGCCTGGATTTCTGCATCATTTTCGTCAAACCAGTCTTGCCGCCTGCATGTGGAGGGCCCCAATACCTTCGATGCAGCTGTATGGACAGTGTTGCGGAATCGCTCCCAGTCTTTCTCAGCATCATCCTCAATACGAAGATCAGCAAGCTCATTCTCTAGGTCTTCCGCTAGATTTTCAGTGATGCGGCTGTTCTTCAGCTTCGACACGTTGATCCTTTTGAGAGCCTTACAGCCTTGTGGTCATCTCTTTGGCATGATACAGAGCGTGGATACTATGAGCCTATGATCCGTCCAACAGTCAGTGCCACACATAGCTTTTGTAACCCTGACATCTTGTTTGTCCCTTCTCCTGATGATGACATAATCGATCAAATGCCAGTGCTTGGAACGGGGATGCATCCACCAAGTCCTGTTACGGGTAGGAAGGCGGAAGACCGTATTGCTGATCAGAAGGTCATGTGCTGCACAAGTTTTCAGCAGTAACAGGCCATTGCTGTTACACTTTCCCACTCCATTTTTCCCGATGACTCCTTCCCAGGCTGCGGCATCACATCCGACTCTTGCGTTAAAATCGCCAAGCAGAATCAGCTTGTCTGTGCGGTGCACTGACGATAGCAGAGTATCTAGTTCTTCGTAGAATTTATCCTTCACTTCCTCTGGGTTGGTCATTGTAGGAGCATATGCGCTGATCAAAGTAGCTTGTTTTCCTTTTTGAAGCGGAAGCTGCATTGTCATGAGCCAGTCATTCATACCCTTGGGGGAACTGGCAAGTTTCCGAACAAGATGATTCTTGATGGCGAAGCCAACTCCAGATTCGCGACGCTCATCACTGCTGCGGCCACTCCAGAAGAATGTATAGCCACCGCCTGACTCGGACAGCTGTCCTTCATTAGCAAGGCGAGTTTCGCTAAGGGCTGCAATGTCAATGTTGTAGCGTGCGTGCTCTCTAGCGACAAGTGCTGTTCTTCTCTCCGGTCTGTCTGCCGTGATGTTGTCTAGTAACGTGCGTACATTCCATGTGCCAATAGTGATCGGTGTCACTCTAAGTTTTGTTTTTGTTTTTGTTCGACCACTTTTGTGGGATCCCCACCAGCCGCGGTATGCTGGCCAGGGTAAGGTGAAGCAGGCAATGTTTAGGGCACCTTTTCTAGCCCCCTCCTCATTCTACGGAGGTGAGCAGTGCAATCCTGAATAGGGCTGCTCAGTCGCTCAAGAAGATGCCGAGCTCCACTGCTGCTTCGGTCAGTGAGGAACGACCATTATGCCTGAGCCGCCTATGTGCAGGTCTGCGGCTACAGCTCCCAGTGTATCCACACCTGCTGCTTCGTCGCTCGCCCATCGCCACAGAACTTGATATGATGTAATATGATATGATATGATGTTGAGACTTGCGCGTGAATTGGATTAAAGTGAGGGAGAGTTGCGCGACGTCAGCCTCACTCTCTCTTCCCAGTTCCTATCTGTATCCAGTGGCAGGACAGAAGTCAAGACGGCTGGAGATAGGGCAGGGCGCAGTGGATGACCAGGACGCCTATGTGTCTTGTCGTGCTCTTAAGCGTTCCACAATGCTTGCTGTCACTGCCTTCCTGACCATTGAACCAGGTTGCCTTAGTCAGCTGGATCCAGCCTTCGCATGCAATGGGTAGACAGGCCCTAACTCACCGAGAGTCTCATACTCATCAGCTACCCTCACCTGGTTTAGCTCGCCAGTCGAGATGGTCTCCGGGGTGTGGCCACTGTCGCATGCTGACAGCTACTTGGAGCCACAGGTGAGAGCTGGGTGTCAAGTGGGGACCAAAGTGGATGAGCTACTCCTAGGAGTACGACTGCTCCCCCATCAGAGGTACTACCCCTCCCTGACAACCCCATACACCCATGAAATATATCACATTACTAAAGGAAGCAAACTCTGGCTGCAGCACGGACATATTGCTGTTTGATACTCCCCTCCGAATCCCCATCGAGAAAGGTGTGAAACAAGGAGATACAGTTTCACCAAAATTATTCACAGCCTGTCTTGAATTGGTTTTTCAACGAGCAGACTTGAAAGGTGGGATTAATATCAATAGTGAGTGGCTAAACCATCTCAGGTTCGCAGATGATATAGTGCTGATAGCCGAAAATACAGCCCAGCTTGAGAGAGTGCTTAAAGAACTGAACACGAAAAGTAGTCAAGTCAGATTAAAAATGAATCCATTGAAAACGAAATAGATGAGATCAGATGTCCTGCCAAGAACCCAAATAACTCTTGGAGGAGAGCAGATCCAAGAGGTTGATAAATATGTTTATTTGGGCCAGGAAGTCAACGTGCACCACGATCAGAAAGGCGAACTGTTGCACAGAAAAAAATCTGGATGGTGCGCATTCAATGACATCAAGGACATCTTCCAAGGAAAGATCAGGAAAACAACTCATGCGAATCTTTTCAACTCGACCATGCTTCTAGCGATGTTATATGGCAGTGAAAAATGGTCGCTGACAAAGATTGAAGAACATCAACTATCTGTCACACAGAGGGCGATGGAACGAACATTTTTGGACATTTTGCTCCGCGATTAATCCACAATGAAATAATTAGGCAGCAGTCTGGAGTGCAAGACGTTGTTGTTGAAAGCAGGCTCAGCAAAATGCGGTGGGCAGGACATGTGCCCGACTCAGCGACAACAGATGGACCGCAGCTATATCGGAGTGGTATCTGCGAGAACTGAAACGGCCACGCGGTCGGCCTCCAAAGATGTGGGATGATTTCCTAACAAGGAGATATGGACAAGCATGGCGAAGGATGGCCAGAGCGAGAGAAAATTGGAAGACGTGTTGTGATCGGCTCAGTCTCAATTGATGAAGGACCGATAGTCTACGCAGACTACTCAGTTGGGCTGTTGAGCTGTTCTTCCCACCACAGGAATGTTAAATGTTATTATATTATGGACACTATTTCCAAGCGGTCCTGTTATAGTTACCTCTTGGACCAGATCCTGCGCTCCACTCAGGGCTAAATTGAGAATTGCCTCTCCCCTTGTGAGTTCCTGTACCAGCTGCTCCAAGAAAAAGTCATTTAAAGTATCGAGAAATGTTGTCTCTGCATTTCATCCTGAGGTGACATGTACCCAGTCAATATGGGGATAATTGAAATCCCCCACTATTATCGAGTTCTTTATTTTGATAGCCTCTCTAATCTCCCTTAGCATTTCATCGTCACTATGACTATCAAATTGTGCTTTGAAATTGCTGAAAATGATTCAACTGCCACACACTGCAGAAGCAAGAAGCTCAGTGTCATTTCTGAAGCAACAGCTAACCTCACTAAGGGTATGTCTACACTACGAAATTAGGTCGAATTTATAGAAGCCGGTTTTATAGAAATCGGTTGTATACAGCCGATTGTGTGTCCCCCCACATAAAATGCTCTAAGTGCTCTAGTCGGCGGACCGCGTCCACAGTACCGAGGCTAGCGTCGACTTCCGGGGCATTGCACTAAGGGTAGCTATTCCACAGTTCCCACAGTCTCCGCCGCCCATTGGAATTCTGGGTTGAGATCCCAATGCCCGAATGATGCAAAACAGTGTCGCGGGGGGGTTCTGGGTACATGTCGTCAGGCCCCTCTCCCTCCGTCAGAGCAACGGCAGACAATAGATTCGCGCTTTTTTACCTGGGTTACCTGTGCAGACAACATACCACGGCAAGCATGGAGCCCGCTCAGCTCAGCTCACCGTCACCATATGTCATCTGGGTGCCGGCAGACGTGGGACTGCATTGCTACACAGCAGCAGCAGCTAACTGCCTTTTGGCGGTAGATGGTGCAGCATGACTGGTAGCCTTCATCGGCGATCTGGGTGCTGGCAGCCGTGGGGCTGGCAGCCGTAGGGCTGCATTGCACCAGCCCTTGCCTTTTGCCTTTTGGCAGTAGATGGTGTATTACGACTGGTAACCGTCGTCATCGTACTGCAGTGGCTGTCAATCATGGGCACCTGGGCAGAAATGCTCAGTCCTATCGAACTGTCTTGACAATGATGGCTATCAGTCGTAGTATGCTATTTTCTGCCAAGCGCCCAGTATTTTCTGCTAAGCACCCAGAAGAGGCCGAGGGCGATCTGGGTGCTGGCAGACGTGGGGCTGGCAGACGTGGGGCTACATTGCTACACAGCAGCAGCCCCTTGCCTTTTGGCAGTAGATAGTATATTACGACTGGTATCCATCGTCGTCATACTGCAGTGGCTATCAGTCTTAGTTCACTAACTGCCAAGCGCCCAGTATTTGCTGCCAAGCACCCAGAAGATGCCGAGGGCTATCAGTCATGCTGCACCGTCGTCTTAAGATGTAAAAAATAGATTTGTTCTGTATTCATTAGCTTCCCCCTCCCGCCGTGAAATCAACGGCCTGCTAAACCCAGGGTTTTGAGTTCAATCTTTGGGGGGGGCCATTCTGTGTGACAGTTGTTTGTGTTTCTCCCTGATGCACAGCCACCTCTGTTGATTTTAATTCCCTGTACCTGTACGCCATGTCGTCACTCGCCCCTCCCTCCCTCCCTCCCTCCTTCCCCTGGTCCGTCAGATACTAGTTTCGCGCCTTTTTTCAGACCAGGCGCCATAGCTAGCACTGGGATCATGGAGCCCGCTCAGATCACCGCGGCAATTATGAGCACTATGAACACCACGCGCATTGTCCTGGAGTATATGCAGAGCCAGGACATGCCAAAGCAAAACCAGGACCAGCCGAGGAGGCGATTGCAGCGCGGGGACGAGAGTGATGAGGAAATTGACATGGACATAGACCTCTCACAAGGCACAGGCCCCAGCAATGTGGAAATCATGGTGTTCTTGGGGCAGGTTCATGCCGTGGAACGCCGATTCTGGGCCCGGGAAACAAGCACAGACTGGTGGGACCGCTTCGTGCTGCAGGTGTGGGACGATTCCCAGTGGCTGCGAAACTTTCGAATGCGTAAGGGCACTTTCATGGAACGTTGTGACTTGCTTTCCCCTGCCCTGAAGCGCCAGAATACCAGGATGAGAGCAGCCCTCACAGTTGAGAAGCGAGTGGCGATAGCCCTGTGGAAGCTTGCAATGCCAGACAGCTACCGGTCAGTCGGGAATCAATTTGGAGTGGGCAAATCTACTGTGGGGGCTGCTGTGATCCAAGTTGCCAGGGCAATGAAAGACCTGGTGATATCAAGGGTAGTGACTCTGGGAAACGTGCAGGCCATAGTGGATGGCTTTGCTGCAATGGGATTCCCAAACTGTGGTGGGGCGATAGGCGGAACCCATATCCCTATCTTGGCACCGGAGCACCAAGCCACCAAGTACATAAACCGCAAGGGGTACTTTTCAATGCTGCTGCAAGCCCTGGTGGATCACAAGGGACGTTTCACCAACATCAACGTGGGATGGCCGGGAAAGGTACATGATGCTCGCGTCTTCAGGCACTCTGCTCTGTTTCGAAAGCTGGAGGAAGGGACTTTCTTCCCAGACCAGAAAATAACCGTTGGGGATGTTGAAATGCCTATCGTGATCCTTGGGGACCCAGCCTACTCCTTAATGCCATGGCTCATGAAGCCGTACACAGGCAGCCTGGACAGGAGTCAGGACCTGTTCAACTACAGGCTGAGCAAGTGCCGAATGGTGGTGGAATGTGCATTTGGACGTTTAAAAGCGCGCTGGCGCAGCTTACTGACTCGCTCAGACCTTAGCGAAAAGAATATCCCCATTGTTATTGCTGCTTGCTGTGCGCTCCACAATATCTGTGAGAGTAAGGGGGAGACATTTATGGCGGGGTGGGAGGTTGAGGCAAATCGCCTGGCCGCTGATTACGCGCAGCCAGACACCAGGGCGGTTAGAGGAGCACAGCAGGGCACGGTGCGCATCAGAGAAGCTTTGAAAACGAGTTTTGTGACTGGCCAGGCTACGGTGTGAAACTTCTGTTTGTTTCTCCTTGATGAACCCTCCGCCCCCCCCCCACCCGGTTCACTCTACTTCCCTGTAAGCCAATCACCCCACCCGCCCCTCCCCCCTTCGAGCACCGCTTGCAGAGGCAATAAAGTCATTGTTACTTCACATTCATGCATTCTTTATTAATTCATCACACAACTAGGGGGATAATTGCCAAGGTAGCCCGGGATGGGTGGGGGAGGAGGGAAGGAAAAGGACACATTGCAGTTTAAAACTTTAACTCTTATTGAAGGCCAGCCTTCTGATGCTAGGGCAATCATCTGGGGTGGAGTGACTGGGTGGCCGGAGGCCCCCCCACCGTGTTCTTGGGCGTCTGGGTGAGGAGGCTATGGAACTTGGGGAGGAGGGCTGTTGGTTACACAGGGGCTGTAGCGGCGGTCTCTGCTCCTGCTGCCTTTCCTGCAGCTCAACCATACGCTGGAGCATATCAGTTTGATGCTCCAGCAGCCGGAGCATCGACTCTTGTCTTCTGTCTGCAAGCTGACGCCACCTATCATCTTCAGCCCGCAACTTGCTCTGTTCATCCCGCGATTCAGCACGCCACCACTCCTCTCGTTCATAGTGTGCTTTTCTGAAATCAGTCATTGACTGCCTCCACGCATTCTGCTGTGCTCTGTCAGCGTGGGAGGACATCTGGAGCTCTGTGAACATGTCATCCCGCGTCCTCCTTTTTCTCTTTCTAATCTTCACTAGCCTCTGTGAAGGAGAAACATTTGCAGCTGGTGGAGGAGAAGGGAGAGGTGGTTAAAAAAGACACATTTTAGAGAACAATGGGTACATTCTTTCACGTTAAATTTTGCTGTTCACATTACACAGCACATGTGCTTTCGTTACAAGGTCGCATTTTTCCTCTTATATTGAGGGCCTGCCGGTTTGGTGTGAGAGATCACTCACGCAGTGCCAGGCCACAGATTTCGTCTTGCAGGCAGCCATGGTAAGACACAGTCTTTTGGCTTTTTTAACCTTCTTAACATGTGGGAATGGTTTCAAACAGTAGCGCTCTCATTTCCCATACCAAGCACCCGTTGGGTTGGCCATTTGAAATGGGTTTGCAATGTAAAAGGAGGGGCTGCGGTTTCAGGGTTAACATGCAGCACAAACCCAACTAACTCCCCTCCCCCCCACACCCAATTCTCTGGGATGATCACTTCACCCCTCCCCCCCACCGCGTGGCTAACAGCGGGGAATATTTCTGTTCAGCAGAGCAGGAACGGGCACCTCTGAATATCCCCTTAATAAAATCACCCCATTTCAACCAGGTGACCATGAATGATATCACTCTCCTGAGGATAACAAAGAGCGATAAGGAATGGATGTTGTCTGCATGCCAGCAAACACCGGGACCATACGCTGCCATGCTTTGTTATGCAATGATTCCAGACTATGTGCTACTGGCCTGGCGTGGTAAAGTGTCCTACCATGGCGGACGGGATAAGGCAGCCTCCCCAGAAACCTTTTGCAAAGGCTTTGGGAGTACATCCAGGAGAGTTTTCTGGAGATGTCCCTGGAGGATTTCCGCTCCATCCCCATACACGTTAACAGACTTTTCCAGTAGCTGTACTGGCCGCGATTGCCAGGGCAAATTAATCATTAATCATTAAACACGCTTGCTTTTAAACCATGTGTAATATTTACAAAGGTACACTCACCAGAGGTCCCCTGTGTGCCCTCAGGGTCTGGGAGCACGCCTTGGGTGAGTTCGGGGGTTACTGGTTCCAGGTCCAGGGTGATAAACATATCCTGGCTGTTGGGGAAACCGGTTTCTCCGCTTCCTTGCTGCTGTGAGCTATCTACATTATCTCCATCCTCATCTTCCTCGTACCCCGAACCTGCTTCCCTGTGTGTTTCTCCAGTGAGGGAGTCATAGCACACGGTTGGGGTAGTGGTGGCTGCACCCCCTAGAATGGCATGCAGCTCCGCGTAGAAGCGGCATGTTTGCGGCTCAGCCCCGGACCTTCCGTTTGCTTCTCTGGCTTTGTGGTAGGCTTGCCGTAGCTCCTTAATTTTCACGCGGCACTGCTGTGCTTCCCTGTTATGGCCTCTGTCCTTCATGGCCTTGGAGACCTTTTCTAATATTTTGCCATTTCGTTTACTGCTACGGAGTTCAGCTAGCACTGATTCATCTCCCCATATGGCGAGCAGATCCCGTACCTCCCGTTCGGTCCATGCTGGAGCTCTTTTGCGATCCTGGGACTCCATCACGGTTACCTGTGCTGATGAGCTCTGCGTGGTCACCTGTGCTCTCCACGCTGAGCAAACAGGAAATGAAATTCAAACGTTCGCGGGACTTTTCCTGTCTACCTGGTCAGTGCATCTGAGTTGAGAGTGCTGTCCAGAGCGGTCACAATGAAGCACTGTGGGATAGCTCCCGGAGGCCAATAACGTCGAATTCCGTCCACACTACCCCAATTCCGACCCGCTAAGGCCGATTTTATCGCTAATCCCCTCGTCGGAGGTGGAGTAAAGAAACCGGTTTAAAGGGCCCTTTAAGTCGAAAGAAAGGGCTTCGTCGTGTGAACGTGTCCAGGCTTAATTCGATTTAACGCTGCTAAAGTCGACCTAAACTCGTAGTGTAGACCAGGCCTAAGGAACAGTGGGGGGGGGGAGGGGAAAGACAGGGAAATAAGTAAAGAAAGGTCCAGAGGAAAAGCGGAAAACAGGAAACACGTCTGGAAACAATTCTCAAGCGTGAAGAATTCCCACAAGGAATTCCCTTATTCCCACATGGAGTCTCTCTGACATCAGCTGGATTCTGACTGAGGCCTTAGCTCTGAAGATGACAGCAGTGAATAAATTAAATAAATGGTGATGTAACTGGGATTAGATTCATCATAGCTGTAAATGCTAGATAATTGCACAAAAGAAAATGTATAAATCACCTTTCAATATATAGAAATGTCATAAAATCATGAAGTGACCAACTGTCCATAGAAAATCTTTTCTTTATAATATATATGGTGTAGCACAGAGGTACACATCACTTCACAAAATACAAAGAGACTGATTTGTCACCGCCTTGCACAATCATTTAAATAAGTGCAAAGCAAATGCATAATGGGTGTGAATGGTACTAAAGCAGAATGGTGATGTTTTACACCACTTCACATAGATGCAAACGATTGCACCAGGTGCAAGGCACTGGAGAATCAGGCTCAAGTTTCTTGCCCTGAGGAGCTTACAGTTTAAGGGCCTGATCCTGCAAATACTTATTACTGAGAAGTAATGTGAGTTTGGAGTTATGGGCCGTTAGGGGCCTGCCTGATACTACAAGCACATACCACTATCCATGTCCCTCCATTTGAAGGGGAGCTGAGGACTAGGCCCTCACTCAAATACAATATACACCAGAACTCTGTTAAGCCTTGAATGGAAGTACTCACATGCTTAAAGTTAAGCACATGCTGAAGTGCTTTGCAGAATAGGGACCTAAACCAGGAGTAACTCTACTAAAGTGTATTGTACATTGCATTAGCAATTAAGATAGGCCTTTAATTTTATTTTGTAAAATTGCCAAATGTATCACAAGATCTTCATTACCTCTACCGTTGTCTAAAAGTTCCAGGATAATGGGATCTCCCTTCTCTGGTTTGATAATCACAGTCACATTTCAATCCTTTCAGTGCTAGATATCAGACAGGGAAATAAAAAGGAAGAAAATGGGTTCTCTGGATAGCAGTGAGGGTTGGGAGATATGGAGGTGAATTCTACTATACAGGAAATTTAAAATAAAATGGATATAAGCTTTAAAGTGTCTTTTTTAAATCTAAAGAGACCTATTCCTTAGCTCAGTGCGTAAAATAAAGATCATGAAATTACAAGGTGGAAGAGTCGCTGTATCATACTCTGTTCAATGATTCCATATGTGAATACAATTTAAATAATTCATGTTTCACACGTTGGTTATGATCACATGACAAAGGAGAGAAGTTAATTTCTATCTCGGCAATTCCTGGCATCTGGAGACGAGCTACCTGCAATACTGTATCAACCCCAACATCCTTACTGGGCTAGTTTTTTCCACTGGGATGAAGGAGAGTGATCTTTAGTGGTTCACTAATCTGTCATGTACTTTCACACTGTGCTATCAACAGTCACTGTCCTATGGAACTGGTTATAGCTCTCAGTCAGTCCTTTCAATCTATCAGAAAAAAATAGAATTACTAGATATCTATCAGTTCTAAAAGCACATTTTGCCCCAGATAAGACCTTCCATTTTTCCCTTAAAAATAAAATCTGATACTTAAAAAGAAAAAAATACATATTAAGATATTTGTCTTAATGATTTATAGTCCTGATTTTCCTCTCACTCTGAGTATATTTCAGCAGTAATTGCACAGAAGTCAGAGAAGTTATACTGGTGTAAACAAAAAGGATCTTCAGGCCCAATGGCTTTCTTCCCATAATGGTGCACACTGTTCCCTCTACTAGATGGAATTTCTGACAAGATCAAGTGTATGTTGGGGTGATCCAGTGGATATAATGAACTTGGACTTTCAGACAGCCTTTGAAAAGGTCCCTCACCAAAGGCTCTTAAGCAAAGTAGGCAGTCATGGGATAAGAAAGAAGGTCCTCTCCTGGCTCAGCAACTGTTTACAAGATAGGAACCAAAGGGTAGGAATAAATGGTCAGTTTTCAAAGCGAAGAGAAGTAAATAGTGGGGATCTGTACTGGACTAGTGCTGCTCAACATGTTCATAAGTGATCTGGAAAAAGGGGTAAAAGTGAGGTGGCAAAGTTTGCAGACAATACAAAATAGTTGACTGCAAAAGATATAAGCTGACTGCAAAAAGTTACAAAGGGATCTCACAAAATTGGGTGACTGGGCAACAAAATGGCACATTAAATTCAGTGTTGATAAATGCAAAGTAATGCACATTAGAAAACATAATCCCAGCTAGACATACAAAATGATGGGGTCTAAATTAGCTGTTACCACTCAAGACAGAGATCTTGGCCTTATTGTGGATAGTTCTCTGGAAACATCTGCTCAATGGGCAGCGGCAATCAAAAAAGCGAACAGAATGTTAGGAATCATTAGGACAAGGATTGATAATAAGGCAGAAAATATCATAAAGCCACTGTGTAAATCCATGGCACACCAACACCTTGAACACTGCATGCAGTTCGGGTTGCCCCATCTCAAACAAAGATAATAGAATTGGACAAAGAACAAAGAAGGGCAACAAAAATTATTAAGTATCAAAGGGGTAGCTGTGTTAGTCTGGATCTGTAAAAGCAGCAAAGAGTCCTGTGGCACCTTATAGACTAACAGACGTATTGGAGCATGAGATTTCATGGGGTGCATCCGACTAAGTGGGTATTCACCCATGAAAGCTCATGCTCCAATACAAAAATTATTAAGGATATGGAACAGCTTCCATATTAGGAGATATTAATGAGACTGGGAACATTCACCTTACAAAAAAGAGACCAATTCTGAATCCTGTTCATTAAATACAAAGATGTTTTCTACTATATTGGATTTATCTATACAACCATAACATCACAGCTATCAAAGCAGCTGTAAAAATCATATTTTAAGTACATGACTGGGAAGTTTTATAGTAGATCTGGTATGTACTGTATAAAACAGGGCTCTATTTTACAGGTGTAAATTTACTTCTACTTCAACAAGATTATATCAGGCTTGGTAATTTTTTGCTCTTGATGATGTGTAACATTCAGTCATTTTATCCGACATGTTTAACAATTGAAGCAAAATGCACAATATAAGTACTGCCATTCCTCCGGACACCCCCAACCTGTGCCAACAGCCTCCCTGGGATGCAGGGACCAGCTTAGGGCCCAGTTCAGGAGCAGGAGCCGGGCTGTGAGTAGCCACCGAGCGCAGACCAATGCCCAGCCACCAGGCCCAACAGCAGCTGCCCTGCACCAGGCCGTGGCCTCCACCGCCGCCACCACAGGCACAGCCCAGGCCTGACCCACAGCCTGTGCAGTGGTGGCTAGTCTCAGCTTGCCCCCAGTGCTGGCACCTGCACTGTGCGGCTCAGGTAGGGAGACAAGATGTCATGATTTTATAGGGACAGTCCTGTTATTTGGAGCTTTGTCTTATATAAGTACCTATTATCCCCCACTCCCACCCCAAATTTTCACACTTGCTGTCTGGTCATCCTAGGCTCAGGAAGGTGCCCGTGTCAGCAGCCAACTTGTTCATGTTGAAGTTCATGATGGTTGTCCTCGGGGAGCTGCCATGGCCGGAGGAAGGCAAGAGGGGACTGAGTCAGCACCAGCACAGATACCGACATCAGGTGCCACTGCCCTTCCCTTTTGGAGGTGTCAGGTTCTACCAGCCCTGGCCTGGCTATGAGGAACCCAGAAGCTGATTGGGCAGAGCCCACGGCATCACGGCCAGGGCCCAGTCCAATGGCTGCTGCCCGTGTTACCACCCCCTGCCCTGAGAGGCTGTGACAGATGAAGACCTAAAAGGGGCCCACACAGCCCACCTTCCCTCAGGGGAATCTGTGGTGGAGGGTAATGGGGGAGAGAGGAAGAGTTGGAAAGAAGTCTCCCCACTATGCAAAATCCACTGTTTTATATTGGTCAAATCCTGTTTGTCATCCAAGAGAGTAGTATCAGGTTAATTCATGACAAGGTAAATTAAATATATGGAGATATACCTATCTCATAGAACTGGAAGGGATCTTGAAAGGTCATTGAGTCCAGTCCAGTCCAGTCCCCTGCCTTCACTAGCAGGACCAAGTACTGTCCCTGACAGTTTTCCTCCCCCCTGAATCCCTAAATGGTCCCCTCAAGGATTGAACTTACAACACTGGTTTAGTAGGCCAATGCTCAAACCACTGAGCTATCCCTCCCCCCCAAACTGGGAAAGGCCTTGAAAAAGACTACAGCGAACAGTCCATTTTATATATATATATAATGCAATTTATTTAGATTTATATACTAAGAAAGTATCTACCCATACACTCGAGGTGCCTTTAATGTAACTTTAAAATTAATATCCACATATAACTTAAGTGCAGTAATAAATATAATATAAATATAGCTCACGACCAAAAAATCAAGACAATGACAAGCTCAAATTACTCTACCACTTCAACAATTTTCCATGTTAAAACTCCTTCCTCCCACCACCTCCTGACAATATTCAAATACTTGGGGGGAAAATGAAGTTTGCTCATACAGATTAGTTTGGTGTTGGCCTTTATAGGATGTAACATGTTGTATAAACAACAAATTGATTTTTTTTTTAGTTGGAAAATAACTTTGTAAACATGTTGCACTTATGGTGCTTACCCACCTACAGCAGCAGTAATTACTGGCTAAACTCAGTAAAACTGTTTTGTCTTTCCTTTGCCCATGGACAGAGAGATTCTAGAGCACTGTGACAGGAAGCAAATTCCTGGAGGAGGAAGTAACCATAGGCGTGCGCAGCTCATTTCATTAGGGTGTGCACCCAGGGAGCCCCACCCTAACCCTGCCCCCGCCCTGCCCTAGCCCCGCCCCCATCCACTCCTTCCTACTTCCCGCCCCTGACTGCCCCCCTCAGAACTCCCAACCCCCACTGCTCCTTGTCCCCTGACTGCCCCCTCCTGAGACCCCCCCCCACTGTAACTGCCTTCCTAGGACCCTACCCCCTACCTGTCCCCTGACTGCCCCGACCCTTAACCACACCCCTGCCTCCAGACAGACCCCCAGGACTCCCATGCCTATCCAACCGCTCCCCATCCCCTGACTGCCCCCGAGATCCTCTGGCCCATATCCAACCCGCCTGGCCCAGCCCCCTTACCACGTCGCAGCTCAGAACAGAGTCCCCACCAAATCCCACCCCCTGGACATCCCCTTGACCAATGGCGTGATGGCACTTACAGGGCGGGTGCAGAGAGCGCCAACCAAGCTGGAGCACAGTGGTAGAACAGCGCTATGACTGATGTAAGTCAACAAAGGTCATGTGTAGCGCTGGGGAGGCAGTGATTGGCTGGGCGGAGGTAAGAAGGTTCTGTGTGGGGCAGTCTGGGTGCAGGCAGCTCAGTGGGAGATCTGGATGTACAGGGAGATTCCAGGTGCAGGGGTAATGGGAGTCTGCAGGGGGGACCAAGTGAAAGTGGTTGGAACTCAGCGGGGGGGGGGGGGGTCTGGGTGCAGGGGAAGTGGGGTTCATTTGGGTGGGGATCTGGGTGTAGGTGGTTGGGGCTCAGTGGGGAGGGTGTCTGGGGGGGCTCATCAGGGTGGTACAGATGCAGGGGAGGTGGGGCTTGTCAGAGTGAGGGTTTGAGGGGCCTGCTTAACAGGGGAGCCCCAGCTGCCGCCAAGGGGATCTGCACGCTGGGCCCCCACTTCCCCTATCCCCTTCTCTTCCCCATCCCATGCCCCTTCCCCACCGTTCCATCTCTTCCGCATCCCATCCCCTTCCTTCCCAAACTGCCTCTTTCCCCCTGCCCCCGCTTCCCCTATCCTCTTCGCTTCCCCATCCCATGCCTCTTTCCCACAGTTCCATCTCCTCCACATCCCACCACCTTCCTTCTCCCCTGCCCCCACTTCTTCCATCCCCTTCTCTTTCCCATCCCATGCCCCTTCCCCACCACTCCATCTCCTCCCCATCCCACCCCCTTCTTTCCCCCTGCCTCTTTTCCCCTGCCCTGCCCCGCCCCACAACTCACTGTTGTACAAAATGAAGGATGGCTCCCAGCACACAGAAGGGAGCTCAACCAGCCCTAGGACCCAGAAGGTGCTGTCCAGCTGCAAAGTCCAGGAAGCTGAGCAGTACCTTCTTTTTTCAGCGGGGCTGCAGCAACTCTGTGTTCACAGAAATGGGGGGGGGGGCAGTGGCGTGACCTTGCATCCCATGTGGCCCCCCCACCCCTCACCTCTATTTGGGGGGTAATGCCCCCAAACTATGCCATGAACATTCCCAATCACACACCCCTGTTTCTCCTTCATTTTCTGCAGGGAAGCAAAGAACGCTGCAGGAGGGGGATCTGGGCTCTTTTCATTCCCCCTGGGGCCCAGGAGTACCCCTCACAGACCCCCACTGCCCAGCACCATCCCCAGAGACCCAGCGCCCCCGCCTGCCTGCCCCCCAGCCACACTCACCGGCCTGCTGGGAGGGGGCTATTTGCCTTGCCTGGGCTGAGCCAGCGTCACAGCTGGGGTTGGTGGGGGAATCAGAGTGGGAGGGGGCCTGCCCCCCTCATAACCCCCTTGCCTGGGGCCCAGACGAGCCTTCCCCCCCATGCTGGCCGAGAATGACCCGGCCCCTGCACTGGTCCCAGGCGGCTCAGCCCCGGGAGGCGGGGCAGGCTGAGCAAGAGGATCTGGAGCAGCTCCCTCCCCCTCCCTGCTGGGGAGGTACGGTCAGGGAGCTCTAGCGCCGCACCCCCACAGCTCCCATTGGCCGGGGTTCCTGGCCAATGGGCTGGGAACCGGATCAGCGCTGGGAGGGAGGCAGCAGGCAGCGTTGCCTCTGCCGAGACTCTCCCTGCACACAGGGACGCTGGGGAGAGGGGAGCTGCCCCCGAGGTGAGAGCACCCCACCCCCCAGCCCAAACCACCCTGCTCCCTGTCCCCCGACTGCCCCCGCCCCTTGTCCAACCCCCCTCAGGCTCCTAGCAGCGTCTGGCTCAGCGCGGAGCCATACACGCAGCCCCGTGGGAGCACACTGCCCCGCCCCCCACAGCTCTGACTGCCCTGCATTAGGGTGTGCACGGGCACACCTGGCACACCCCGTGCGCACGCCTATGGAAGTAACCAAAACAATCAACTCATTCTTGTTTATATCTTTTCTATAGTGGGATTCTAGGAAGGGGAGGGGGAAACAAACCAACAAAAAACAATTTTTTTTTTACAATGTTGCCATTGTATAAAACAGTTATTGAGCAAACAGAACCTGAAAGCTACTGTGTATGTAAGTACTTGCTCTGCTTGAATGCAATTTACCATTCTTTACCTTTTATTTAGCAAGTTTATATCTTTGCTAATTGAATGCTCCTTTCAAACCCTTTTTCTCCTGTTGATTTAGCTCCAGTTTGCTGAAAGTATGTTTAGTAACGTAATGTGTCATTGGTTCATGATTGTCTTTCAAACCTCAGAGGAGGCAGCATGCTCCTGTAGTGACTATAGTGTATGGAGAGTGAGAGGAGCAGGTTTCTATTCCTAGTGCTGTCACACTGAGACTTTCTGAAAGTCAGTTAGGCCAAAGCTCTCAAACTTGAGCACCTAGATAAAAGTGGTCCTACTTTCAGGGGTTGAGCCCCTAGAGCTGCCATTGATCAAGTGGGAGTTGTGGTTGCTTGTTGCCTCCACAGACCAGACCACTTATATCTCTACCTATGGATTTAATAGCAAATTTTGTGTGCCAGTGTTTGAAAGACTGAGCTTTAAACACTCAGTTAAAATGGGGGCTGAAAGCAACTGAGATCTCTGGATAGAAATGGCTACAGATTGAAGCTAGCCTCTCGTTATCAGCTCCGTATTCAAGTTACCTCGTCCTGCCCCAACACCTAATTTCTCCGGGAAGTAACTGATCTTCCTGAAATTTTGCATTCCGTTTCTCATTCAAGGATAGAATTTTTCTGGGAAGTTTGATTAAAAGAAAATTAGTCAAAGCATTTTAAAGCTATGGTATGTTGAAAACTTCCCCAACATCCACTTCTTTTCCACATCCAAAATGGCTTGGCTGATGAACTCAAAATTTGTTTTGTGGCCCTTGCTGAGGAGAGATGCCTTTTAGTTTTGGGAGGCACATGATGGAAGAAAAGATGTATAACGAGTTGCTTTTAAGTGTACAGGTCACCATCCAATACCCATTAAAGTCAATGGGAGTGCTTCCAGATTCCTTCCATTAACGTCAGTACATGTTGGATCTGGCACATAAAAAGCAACATTCATTGAATAATAGTTATCAATATTTACACTGTAAAGGTTTTTTTATAACTTAAATATTTATAAGCATAAGCAGCCCGTCTTCTGACACTAGCTCCTGACTGTACGAGAAGTGGGGACATGACCTGAAGGGCAGGACACCAGGAGACTCAAGGCTTTTACGAAAGCTAAGACCATTAAATTCAGCTTAATTTAAATGGAAACTGATTTAAAAAACAAAACTTTCTGCAGTGTTTGTAACCCTAGCATTGTGCTAGCGCAGGGGTTCTCACATTCTTCATAGTGTGGACTACAGCTCCTGCCATGTGTGCCTCCCCTCCCCATCCATGATCACATAACTTCCCTGTGGCACCTACAGCAATTGCTTACATGAAAGAGTCACACTGAGAAAGTATTTATGTGCAGTATTTTCTTTTAATGTAATTTAGCAGCTGGAGATGAAAGGAAGAGCCACCCCCTTGTGACCAGACACCCGTTCACAGACTGCCAGCCAGCACTCTGCAGAATAGCAGTGGTCCAGGGACCAGAGTTTGAGAATTGCTGTGCATGAAATTAAAAAGTGACTAGACTGTTTTCATTATTTCCACTGAGAGAAATACAAAAACTAAACAAGCAGCATGAGCAGTGGAAAACTAAAACAGATATTTAAAATTCTTTGTGTTATGACTTGTGCTTTGGTGTATCAGAGGATGGCGATAGCTATGAAACTCATCAGCAATATGTATCCCGACTAAGAGAAAAGCTGCGGGATGCTTATCACTTAGCTCGGAAGAACTCAGACTGCAACAAACATCGATATGATGCTAGGGTGCGTTCGCAGGAGCTCCAGCCAGGGGACAGAATCCTGCTGCGAAATTTGGGTATTGCTGGCAAACACAAGATAGCTGACTGATGGAAGGCAATACCTTACCTGGTGATGTAAAAGCTGGGAGATCTGCCAGTCTACAAGATCAAACCTGAAGTGGGTCCAGGGCAAATAAAGTCGGTGCATAGAAAGCTTTTGCTCCCCGTGGGGGAATTGGTAGGCACTCCTTATGAGATGGGCCACAACAGGGCAACCGGGCAGAACAAAAGTGCTAGAACAAAGCCGCCATCCAACATGGACAGCCGGCCCCCTGCAGCTAACCTACCATGACCATGGTGTATCCTGGAATGGAGACAAGATTTTGGTCTCGATCAGCTGAACCAAGAGAAAGCTCCCCCTCCTCAGCTCTAAACCCCATGGCAGAAGTATTTAGGCCCGTTACTGGCACCCCCATGCCACTGATGGGACCCCACTGTGATGACACACACAGGTTATTGGACAGTGGAGACATACAAGTGGAGGGTGTCCTGGGCACCTTAGACTGTCCACTGTTAGAACCAGAGATGCAGGGGTCTATGCCAGTAGCCGAGGAACCCTCAAAGGAAACATTTCCATCCGTCGCTCAAGACGATGTGCCCCCTACCCCTGCAAGAGAGATTCTCAATAGACAGGACAGGGTAATAGGACCAGTAAAACAGTTAATTTATGATGCACCTGGGGTGATTAGTGAGGAGCCGATATGTTTAGCACACAGGCTTGTGGAAGCCATAGTGGGCTTCCTGAGGCCCTTTGGAGGGAACCAATGAGTTGGTATAGTAGGGAGTGTGATTTGTCGGGACTGGAGGATGTAAGCAGAATCAGAATGAGGTCTCCCGTGACATCTGATGGTGAGCTGTGGAAAAGGACTTCAGGGGCTGATCTCGTTTGCATGGGCACACCCAGCCTGCCTAGCAAGATGGACAGCTTGCCCAAATGGTCACTTTGGCTGCTGTGTGCTCCCCAGTCTCTTTGTTATTGGGGCAGGAGTAATAAAGCGTTGTTATCCTGCCCATGTGAATCAAGGACAGTAGAACTGTACTTGGCATTTTATGACAGAGGGACTTGCCCTCAACTAAGTAGCATTTGCTGGGCAAGGGACATGGGTTCCAAACCCCAGTGAACTGAGAGAGGTGGGGGGGTGGTGGGGAGGGGACAGGACAGATATTTGTATCTGGTAGTATGGGACATCTTTCTCCCCTTTTTTCCATACTACCAGATACAAATATCTATGGGCCCTAAACACCACTTTTACCACTCCTCTCTCCACTGTGCAACAACAGAGCTAATTTTGATTCCATTAGGAGTGTTGTTACATGCTACAGAGCTGAAATCACTAATACCAAGGTCTAAGTGTTAGATCTGCTTTAGGCTAGTGGTGCACTAGCACCAAGGCTCCCCTACTACCAACTAAAATCACTGAGTGCTGAAGTCACGAAAGAGCTGCGCTCGCTGAGAGCTGTGTTAAATGGGGGGGCACCTGAAGACAAATTGGTGAGTGGCTAGCAGGATGGCTAGCGGAGAGGCGTGGTGAGCAGAGCGGATAGCATGGTGACTGGCGGAGAGACGCAGCTGGCGGTGAAGACTGCAGCAGAACCCCACGGAAAGGCACGGCAATCGGCCGTCAACACAAGCAGCGGAGCATGTAAGATGCTCCCATATCTCTCCCCGCTTCTACCCAGGCTGGGAGGTAAACTCTGCAGAGGAACTTCTGAACTCTGGGGGCTGCACTGACCAAGGTCAGAAACTGGGGGTGGGGTGACTGTTGGGTTGCTGGACTTAAGACCCTGAGGGGAGAAGGACACTGCCAAACTTACTTGGGGGTGGGCCTTTTACTCATGGTTTATGTTATGAATCCTGTTTGTGGTGTTTCCCGAACATAATGATGCATTGTTTCCCTCCTTTATTAAAAGGCTTTTGCTACACTCAGACTCTGTGCTTGCGAGAGGGGAAGTCCAGGTCACTGGGTGGGGGCTCGAGCTGGTTTTGTGTTGTGTTATTGAGACGGAACCCATAGATACTGAACCCAGCCCTTGTTGCTGCCAACTCTGACGGGCGGAAGAGTTACATTAGTCACACAGGTCAGGCCATTTGTTTCCTGTAGACATATAAAAATGCACAGGGCTATATTCTCCGCTCTGCCAAAATTAATAGATGTGGCTCTGACCTGGTGATAACAGGGTGAGAGGCCATAAAAGATGTAGGGCCAGGTCCATTACATATTCCCCCTCCCCATGCTCCATTGTATGAGCTCTGTGCAGTTAGGGCTCCATGGATATTTGAGGATGGGAGAGGACAGAGCCAGGCAGCAGCAGTTCCCCACAGCGTGCTTCCATCCCGAAACCATGGATATCTGAGTAGGAACTAATGATACTTCTCACAGGATAAGTTTCTACTGGCCCCTACAATAGTTGCAAATGTGCCACCTACAGTACTCCAACAGGAGTTGTACTGGTAGAGGGAGGAGGAACAGGAGAGCTGTGTGGAGGGATTGAGAAATGTACTGTAGGCAGCAATCCTGACTGCACAGGTGTTATGCTATACAAAGCACACGGGATCTTTTATAGAAGGCAAAAACGCTGCATTTATTGAGAATACAGCAGTTAGCATATGCTTTTCAGTCATACACATGCATACACACATACATACTGTGACAGGGTCAGGCCAGATGGCTTCAGGAGAGGGATATTTTTTTTTTTAGATCGAGGCCCGCTGGCAGAGGGTCGTCCTCCCCCTGGGTAACCGGGGTCAGACCCAGGGCCTCGATCGCCTCATAAATGGAGGGGAGATCACCTTCCACCACCCCAGGGCTCTCCCCGCCAGCACCCGAAGCGACGCTCGCCTTGGTGCTTGCAGGGGCTTCAGATTGTAAGGGGGCGAGAGGGGCTCCAGCAGGGGTTTCCATAGGAAGGGACTCCGGAAGAGGGGCGATGTTACCTTCCGGTGCTGCCACAGCTTCCCCAGCCGGCACCATTGAATGGGAATCAGCAGGGGGCAAAGCGGAAGGCTCAGCATTGGTGCCCCCCTTCCTGGTCTTCCGGGGGGCTTCCGAATCTGAAGAATGGATCGGAGCCCGAGCCTTCCGCTTGCCCCGCTTCCCTTGTGCTATGGACCAGCCCTCCATGGCATCATCCGGGGGCTGGCCAACAGGGATCGGGTCAGGGAGCAAGGGCAATGGCTCAGGGACTCGGGGAGGTAAAGATGGGGCAGCACAAGAGAGGGAAGAATCCCCTTGGGGTGGGCTCTCTGCTATGCCCGGTGGTATCCCTACCTCACCCTCCTCCACAGGCCCCGCCAGATCGCAGGCAGCAGAGGCGGGGCCTTCCCGCTCGTCTGGGCTCACTGGGGGAGATACCCCTCGGGCCCGAGCGGGAGAGTGATAGAAGGCAGATATATTAGCCCCAGATTAAGTAGGTCTCTTTTCCCTGGGTAAGGCAACAGGGAAGGTTCCAGAACAATCAGGAACTTTCTGGAAACAATTAAGGCAGACAGGCTGATTAGAACACCTGCAGCCAATCAAGAAGCTGCTAGAATCAATTAAGGCAGGCTAATCAGGGCACGTGGGTTTAAAAAGGAGCTCACTTCAGTTTGTGGTGCGAGTGTGAGGAGTTGGGAGCAAGAGGCGCAAGGAGCTGAGAGTGAGAGGGTGTACTGCTGGAGGACTGAGGAGTACAAGCGTTATCAGACACCAGGAGGAAGGTCCTGTGGTGAGAATAAGGAAGGTGTTTGGAGGAAGTCATGGGGAAGTAGCCCAGGGAGTTGTAGCTGTCATGCAGCTGTTACAGGAGGCACTATAGACAGCTGCAATCCACAGGGCCCTGGGCTGGAACCCGGAGTAGAGGGCGGGCCCGGGTTCCCCCCAAACCTCCCAACTCCTGATCAGACATAGGAAGTGTTGACCTGGACTGTGGGTTCCACCAGAGGGGAAGAGCTCTGAGGCGACCGAATCTGCTAATAAGCACAGGACCCACAAAGGTAGAGGAGGAACTTTGTCACAACTGGTGTCAGGGGTGGGATCTTGGTGTGCACAGCGTGGCGGAAGAAGGAGGGTGATTATATATAAAAAAAAAAAAGGGAGAGGGTTTATTTTTTTTTCTCACCACAATGGATGTCATAGTGCGGGCACTAATACAAGCTACGGCAGCCCAGCAGGAGGCTACCTGTGTTCAGGCAGCCACCCAACAGGAGGCAGTACGGCTGCAGCAAGAGGCTAATCGCCTGCTAATGGACCAGGCTGCTCAGGACCATGCTATGTTGCGGGAACTGGTAAACCAGGTAAAAACCCTTACAGAGCTGAACCGTGGCCATGATGGGAAGCAGATCATACGGGCCAGCCATTGGCTGCAGAAAATGATGCGGGAGGATGATGTAGAGGCATACCTTCTGGCCTTTGAGAGGACAGCCCTACGGGAGGCCTGGCCTCGAGATCAGTGGTCTGGCATCCTTGCCCCATTCCTGTGTGGGGAGGCCCAGAAGGCCTACTATGACCTGCCTGAAGAGGCTGCAGCAGACTACCCCCAGCTGAAAGCAGAGATCCTGGCCAGATCTGGGGTAACGACCACAGTGCAGGCCCAACAGTATCATGAGTAGAGGTACCAGGAAAACAAAACCCCACGGTCCCAATTGTATGACCTCATCCATCTCGCACAAAAGTGGTTGCGAACTGAGTCCCGGAGTTCGGAAGAGATACTAGAGGTTCTGGTCATCGACCGATACATGAGGGGGCTACCGCCAGACCTTCGTGCCTGGGTAAGACAGAACGAACCCTCCACCTATGATGAGGTTGTCGCACTGGTAGAGAGGCAAAGGACGGCGAGGGAGCTGACCCGACCAGTTAAGGAAGAGGCACCCCGGGTTAAACTAGCAGCACCAAGCGCTAGAGCTCGGGTGACTGGGCCACCAGGAGAGCCCAGGTGGAAAAAGAGAGGAGCTGAAGGCCCATCAGAGGCCACAAAGAGTCGGAGCACTGAGGGAGAAGAGGATCGGGATGTTAGACTGCCCAAACCAAGAGACCGGGGACCACCTAGGGCTCCATACAGATGTTATGCCTGTGGAGAGTGGGGACACATAGCTGCACAGTGTCCCAATGCCGAGGAGCCTATGCAGTGTAACCTGGGGAACTGGGCAGATCCATGCTCCCTAATCCACCTTGTAGGGGTCTCGCTAACCCCACATATGTACACCAGACCAGTGAAACTAAATGGGGTAGAGACCACGGCACTGGTTGATTCAGGGAGTGCTATCACGCTTATCTCAGGAAAGTTCGTGAAGCGTAGTCAGCTGCTACAGGATAAACTTACGGGGATAACCTGCGTCCATGGGACAGTTAGTTACTACCCAACCATCCCAGTAAAAATTGAAATCCAGGGAACACTACTGAGGTAGCAGCAGGTGTAGTCCCTAAACTCCCATACCCGGTGCTCATAGGGAGGGACTTCCCAGGGTTTGGAGACTTACTCCCAGTAGGAGGATTGGAGAAAGAGGGGAACCCTGAAGTTAGTGAGGCATCCACAGTAGACTGTCAACCCCCAGTCTTCTCTGAAATAGCCCCAGATTTGTTCTCCACTCCCAGACAGGGTAGGAAGACAAAAAGGGAAAGAAGGGCAGCTAAGGCCTTGGGAACCCGAATACTGACCCAAAGCCAGAGGGTCGCTCTCATAGGTAGGCGAACCCGAGCAGCTGAAAAGGAGGCCGCCCAGGAGGGAGAAGCACCCGAGTCTGACCCCCACCCTAATGCCTCTGAACCAGTAGAGGCAACAGAGACTGGGCCTCTAGCTCTCGAGCAGATTAGCCCTGTGAGAGGAAATTTTGGACGGGATCAGGCTGAAGACCCAAGGTACGACAACATTAGAAAGGAGGTTACCGAAATAGATGGGGTCCCCGTGGAAGGGAAAATCCAGGGACCAGGACCCTACTTCATAATGAAGGATCTCTTATACCGGGTCGCACCGGAGCAGAAGGTACAGCAGATCCTAGTACCTCAAAAACACCAGAACGCTGTATTAAGTCTTGCCCATAGTCATCTTTTTGGGGGACATTTGGGAGTAGAGAAGACCCTGGCACAGGTCCTACGACGGTTCTTCTGGCCCGGAGTACATGAAGAAGTGCGGAGGTACTGTGCTTCCTGCCCAGAGTGTCAGCTGCACAGTCCCCGTCCCCATTTGAGGGCACCTTTAGTACCCCTTCCCATCATAGAGGTCCCCTTCGAGCGAATAGCCATGGACCTAGTGGGACCCCTGGAGAAGACAGCCCGGGGCCACCAATATATACTTGTCGTTCTGGATTATGCTACTCGCTACCCAGAAGCCGTCCCCCTGCAGAACACAGCCTCTAAAACAATAGCTAAAGAGTTGGTGGAGATCTTTGCCCGAGTGGGGCCACCAAAGGAGATATTAACCGACCAAGGAACCCCATTTATGTCGAAGCTAATGAAGGACCTCTGTACGCTGCTCCATATACACACCCTGAGAACTTCAGTCTATCATCCGCAGACCGATGGGCTGGTAGAAAGGTTTAACCGAACCCTCAAGGCTATGATAAGGAAGGTGGTAAGTCGGGACGGGAAGGATTGGGACACCCTATTACCTTACCTTATGTTCGCCATTCGGGAAGTACCTCAGGCCTCAACTGGGTTTTCACCCTTTGAATTATTATATGGGCGCCACCCCCGTGGCATATTAGATATCGCCAAAGAGATCTGGGAAGAGGAACCCAATGAGGGGAGAAATATAATTGAACATGTATTGCAGATGTGAGACTGGATTGCCTGGGTCACCCCTATTGTACGGGAACATTTGGAAAAGGCGCAGGAGGCCCAGCGAACCCATTACAATCCCCAGGCAAAAGTCCGCCAGTTCCAACCAGGTGATCAGGTGATGGTGTTGGTACCCACGGCAGAAAGCAAGCTTTTGGCCCAATGGCAGGGGCCCTATGAGGTGGTTGAACCCGTGGGGGAAGTAACCTACAAGGTGCAGCAGCCAGGACGCCGGAAACAGGAACAGATCTAGCACATTAACCTCTTAAAGCCTTGGCACCAGCGAGAGGCATGTGTAGTGGTCCAAGAGACCCCGATCCAGGGAAATAACCTGCAGGAGCAGATCAGGATATCCACTGATCTAACACCAAACCAGAAGGAGGAGGTAACTAAGATGATCAACCTATACCAGGACGTGTTTTCAACCAAACCAGGCCGGACCACCGAAACAGATCATCACATTATCACAGACCCTGGGGCAAAGGTAACTTTAAGGCCCTACCGGGTCCCAGCGGTGAAAAGGGAGGCGATCAAGGTGAAGGTAAAAAGGATGTTGGAGCTGGGAGTCATCGAAGAGTCCCACAGTCAATGGTCGAGCCCGACTGTGTTGGTGCCAAAACCTGATGGCACCACTAGGTTTTGTAATGACTTTCGCCGGCTGAACGAGATATCCAAATTTGATGCATACCCCATACCCCATATCGATGAGTTAGTCGACCGCCTGGGAAATGCCCGATTTTTGACCACCCTTGATTTAACAAAGGGGTACTGGCAGATTCCCCTTGCCAAAGATGCGAAAGAAAAGATGGCATTTTCTACCCTAGAGGGTCTATTTCAATATACTGTTCTTCCTTTTGGACTGCATGGGGCACCTGCCACCTTCCAGAGTCTTATGGACAAGCTCCTGTGGCCCCATACGAGTTATGCAGCTGCGTACCTGGACGACGTGATTATTCATACCTCCCAACTGGGAGACCCACTTGAAAAAAGGGGAAGCGGTTCTGGACACGCTAAGACGGGCTGGCCTCACAGCCAACCCAGCCAAGTGTGCTATAGGGCTAGCTGAGGCTAAATACCTTGGCTACATTGTAGGAAGGGGCATGGTCAAGCCCCAACTAAACAAACTGGAGGCTATCCAAAATTGGCCTCGGCCAAATCGGAAAAAGCAAGTCCGGGCATTCCTGGGTGTGGTGGGGTACTACCGGCGATTTATTCCCCATTTCGCCACCAGAGCGAGTCCCCTGACAGAACTGATAAAAGCCCGGGGTCCAGACATGGTGAAGTGGACAGATGCCGCAGAGAAAGCATTCATGGATCTACGGACAGCCCTCTGCAGTAACCCCGTGCTTATAGCCCCAGACTTCAACAAAGAATTCATGTTACAAACAGATGCATCTGAAGTAGGATTGGGAGCTGTCCTATCGCAGATGGTCGGAGATGAAGAACACCCAATCCTCTACCTCAGCAGGAAACTCCTCCCGAGAGAGCAGAAGTATGCCGTGGTTGAGAGACAGTGCCTAGCTGTGAAATGGGCCATGGAAACACTACGTTATTACCTTCTAGGAAGACGGTTTACCCTTGTGACCGACCATGCACTCCTCCAGTGGATGCAGCGAAATAAGGAGAAGAATGCAAGGGTGACCAGATGGTTCCTGTCGCTACAACCTTTCCAATTCACCATACAACACCAGGCTGGATGCCACCATGGCAATGCAGATGGCTTGTCACGTATACACTGCCTGACGTCCCAAGTTGCCCAACCCCGTGGTGTTGAGCGGGGGGGGGGGGGGGGATATGTGACAGGGTCAGGCCAGATGGTCTTCAGGAGAGTGATAGAAGGCAGATATATTAGCCCCAGATTAAGTAGGTCTCTTTTCCCTGGGTAAGGCAACAGGGAAGGTTCCAGAACAATCAGGAACTTTCTGGAAACAATTAAGGCAGACAGGCTGATTAGAACACCTGCAGCCAATCAAGAAGCTGCTAGAATCAATTAAGGCAGGCTAATCAGGGCACGTGGGTTTAAAAAGGAGCTCACTTCAGTTTGTGGTGCGAGTGTGAGGAGTTGGGAGCAAGAGGCGCAAGGAGCTGAGAGTGAGAGGGTGTACTGCTGGAGGACTGAGGAGTACAAGCATTATCAGAAACCAGGAGGAAGGTCCTGTGGTGAGAATAAGGAAGGTGTTTGGAGGAAGTCATGGGGAAGTAGCCCAGGGAGTTGTAGCTGTCATGCAGCTGTTACAGGAGGCACTATAGACAGCTGCAATCCACAGGGCCCTGGGCTGGAACCCAGAGTAGAGGGCGGGCCCGGGTTCCCCCCAAACCTCCCAACTCCTGATCAGACATAGGAAGTGTTGACCCGGACTGTGGGTTCCACCAGAGGGGAAGAGCTCTGAGGCAACCGAATCTGCCAATAAGCGCAGGACCCACCAAGGTAGAGGAGGAACTTTGTCACAATACACACACAGAGTCCTGCCAGTTGATGTTTATAGTTACCAGTCCAGAGTCTGGATCAATCTAGTGGCCAGCCAGATTGGTCGCAGAGGGGAGCCGGGCTCTGTCAGTTGCGATCCGATGCTCCTGGAGTAGTGTCAAGACGAACCCAAACCCCATGGCAAAGCACCTTGTTCTTATAGTCTTTTTTCTCTGTTGAAGTTTATGGATTTTGCTGTGTTAGTTTCTGACCGGTTACTTCTTAATTGGTGTAAACATTCCAATACACCTCTGAGAGGGTCATCCTGTCCTGGTTTAGATTTAATCAATTGTCCTTAGGGGTGCCAGCCTTCACGTCAGGGTCGTCAATCTGTCCTTCCTTCATTATGGATGTGCATTGATGGTGTCGTTAAGTCTCTTCACTCCTTCTTCCTTGCCCATTTGGCTATAACAATGGCCTGTGTAGTAAGATGAGGCCCTGAAACATAAACTCTTATCAGAGGCCCAGTATGAGACCTAAGGCCTGAACTAAAGTAATGGTCAAGACTTTGCTAACATAAAGCAAAGTTAAGCTGTGAGCCAGAGGCAGGCCCTGCTCACAGAAGCTGGCAAGGAAAGGGCTGATGCTGCAAAAAGAGACATACCTAAAAGGTACTGGACACTAGATATCAGAACACTCCAATACTTGCACATTCCACACAGATAACAAGGAACAAGCTGACCCAACCCAATGACAGGGCCAAAAGGGTAAAATGATGGATAGAGTTGTTTTGTTCGAACCAACATGTACAAGGTGAGAGGTGGCACCTTACTACGTACAGGGGTTGTATCTTGCTACGTAGAGGGGTTGCACCTCAATACCTCAGGAGTGATGTGTAACTTGGTTGTACCTGTGTATAAGAATGCACCCCTGAGTGGATGTCTTTGTCCAGCCTAGGGGGCAGTGGAAAGTCCCGCCACTGACTGAGCTGAGTCCATTGTCAGGGAGCACATATGTACTAGCTAGCAGCACCATAGCAGCACCTTGGACTTCTATGCCAGGGAAAGCTGGAGACTGTGTTTCTCTTCGACAATAAACCTGGCCGACGTGCCTTCGTACCTTACTAGCGTGTGTGGTCATTGGGGGTTCTCTCGGGCTCTGCTGTGTCAGCTATCTGCGCAGAGCTGGGGCAGCACACAGAGGGAACACATGCACACAGCCGATTGATATCAACATTGAACAGAGCAGAGCACCACACCGGGAGCGTCTGACAACACTGGTGACCCCGACCGCTGATCTGGTGAGTAAGCGAGCTGCCCGCTGTAGGTACCGCGATCTAACATGGCAGAAAACCGCGAGCTAGGGAACTCCCTTATCCCCTCCCTTTATATCCCCACAGAGTTTGGTAACTGATGGACCCGCTCGATTGCCAGTAAAGGGGGTCCATATGAATTTTTAAAAAGTGGGGAAACATGGACTGGCATATGTAGAGCAATGGTAGAAACCAAGGCTCTAAAAAATAATAATAAAAGTAAAAAAGCAAGAATTGTGCAACTAATGTCTATGGCAGTGAGATGGCTCAAACAGCACGCCACCATACTGGCCGGACAGGTAATGGAAAAAACTGGGGAAGTAGAAGAGGCAACCCGGGCATTTGAGCACTGGAAAGCCCAAGCTCTTTTAGCAGGGCAACAGGCAGTCCAGACTCACGATATGCTCGAGCAAATAAAGCAGGAAAATAAAACATTGGAAACAGCTGCAAGGTACCGACAAAAAATACATGTGCCGTCCCCTGTTATAAATATGGGTGGTAAACAGCAGGCTTCAGGTAGCTACCCTGTGCCTGAAGAATAGGGACAGAAATGGAAAAAGGTGGCCCTAGAAAAATTAAAAGATGAAACGGGGTCCACTGCATTGCAACCACCACCTTATGATAAAAGCCAGGTGCCGGTTAAACTTAAACTGAGACCTAGACTGGTACCTGTCAGAACGGGACAAGTAAGTGCACAGAAGGAAAGAGTAGCACACAATACTTTCACAGAATTGGTAAATCAGATGAAGGAAAATATGGAACAGTTCACAGAGCACATTAGGAGACAGGAACTGCGACTCGATTGCAGGGGAGTGAATAAAAAAGAATTTCAAAGTAAAAAACTGAAATTAAGCGGGTTAACACCTAGAATTGATGCATTAACACACGGAGTTGCCCAAAACCAGTTAACTGCGGCAAAAAAGGGAACCCCCACCATCCATTTGGCATGCACACAAAAGCAACAGACACTGGGGGAACAAATTCAGATTTTACAAGGGCAGGTAACTATCCCCACTCTCCTCTCAGAGTCAGGATAAAAAACAGGGGCGTGATTCCCAATTGCTTTGACCCATGGAACCACACTCCGCGCTCATATCTGAAAATATAACCTTCTTTCTCAAATATTTTTACATACCGGTTAAGTTTTGTCCTTTATATGCTTTCTCAGTTTGCTAAACTTGCTGATGCTGCCTGTACTTTCAAATACCTTGATAGAGTTAAGTATCAGAGGGGTAGCCGTGTTAGTCTGAATCTGTAAAAAGCAACAGAGGGTCCTGTGGCACCTTTAAGACTAACAGAAGTATTGGGAGCATAAGCTTTCGTGGGTAAGAACCTTACTTGCATCTGAAGAAGTGAGGTTCTTACCCACGAAAGCTTATGCTCCCAATACTTCTGTTAGTCTTAAAGGTGCCACAGGACCCTCTGTTGCTTGATAGAGTTAATCTCTCTTGGCTCAGGTCTTGCTACCTTCCTAGGTTGCTCTTCACCCCCCCTTTCCTCTGCCTCTCCTCACTTCTGCTCTCTTTTTGTTTTAAAAGTTAAAAGTTATAGTTTTTGTAGAAACCTCCAAAAGATAAAGCAATTGAAAACAGAATAAAACAAGAAACAAAAAGAAAACAAGGTAAAAACTTTACTTTAAATAAATCCAGTAAATTAAGTATTTTAACCCTTCAGGAATGCAACAGCTGGAATTATTCCTAACTTTCTTGAAGATATGGTTGCCAAGCAACAGAAATGCACTCTCTGCTTCTAATCCTAACCACTCACTAATATTTGAAACATGGGCTTTTCTTATTTCCATATAGCAGAGTTTTAAAATATTGTTATATATAAAGTAATGCAAAATTCCTTGTTACCAAATTAATACAATACATTTGGCAAATATTAATATATTTTTTATCAATTTATGTTAAAAGTTTTAAATAAGGAAATAATTTGTTTATTCAAATGTTTAATCCTTTTTTTTGTTTGTTTTTTGTTTGCCTCATTTTGTATAGTTATGAATAGAATTCTGGCGCCATTTGTTTTTAATTAGAAGTTTGTCCTGTATGTCATGTGTGTTGTCTTGTGTTGTATGTTGTGTGGGTCACGTGACTATTTTTTACTATTTTTATTTTTTGTTGCAACAAAAGTCAAATTTATACCCTTTAAAAAATATATATATATATATATATATATATATATATATATATATATATATATATATATATATATGTGGTACCACACTATTTTAAGATCATGGTTGGGGTATAATCATAGTATTATTAGCACCAATTTTTTGTGCAAAGTTCAAAAAAGTTTCAGTTACAAATATATGTACATATATTTCTGCCTCAACAAATAATGCAATTGCAAACAAAAATAATTATTTTTTATCAATCACAGTTTTGTTTTTTAATTTTTTTTATTTGTTATTCAAAGAAAAAATGTAAGGGGAAACCTCAACATTAAGGTAAAGATAATATTAACAAAATGTTAATTTCTTGTTTGGGCTTTTTATAAACTTGTTTGCACTTTTAAATATAGTTATAAGAATGTGATAGCAAAAATGTTTAAAAATAACAATTTATGCATAAAGCTAACCAAACAATTTCAACAGGTTTCCACGTTTTCAACAGGTTTCCACCTTTGGCTCCCAAACATAACAAAGCATCATGAAAGTATACCCACAAATACCCTCAAAGTATTTGCATGTACCTGGATTTAAAATTTATTTTGGTTTAATTTTATAGTTGGTTTAATCTTATACACTTTTCTTTTGTTATGTTATGTTAATGGGAAGCAATGGTTGTTAAAGTTTGTGCTTCTAAACAGTTAACAAGCGTGAAATTGGTATCACAAGCAAATTAACTCTAAAAAGCTTTTTAAAATTATGTTATTAACTCTTTTGCTGAAACAAAGTGTTCAGCAAGGGAAAGCAATACACCTTCTCATGGAAGATTGTGAGCATCTATTTTAGCCATTAAGCCCTATTACATTGTAAGCAAATTAAATTAAACTTTGTATTAAGTTTGGGTTACTGAAAACAAAAACAAAAAAGGAAAACAAACAAAAAACTTTACTATGCTAAGTAACAAAAGTTGTTTAAGTTGAATCCCACAGACCAAAGACACCAGAAAATATCTCACCCCGAAGACACCAGAAAATATCAGTATACAGTGAAGAAACCCCCAAGCATCAAGAAAAGAAAAATGAAGTGCTTTATAAATAAGAGACTGGTCAAATACACCTCTATCTATCATATATGGACAATTAAGTTAACAATCAGCTAAAAACCACTAGCTGACCAGGATAAGCCGTCATTTAATTTCAACTTGGTTACTGTGTAAAAACAATTGTATTATTGCTGTATTACTGTATTATTGTTGTACTGTTGTCTTATTGCTGCATTGTATTATTGCTGTACAACATTTACAATGTGCATAACCTTGCTAAACTGTTTAACCAACACACAGGTAAAAATTTACAAACAAATGGCAGCAAACAACGTGAAGGCAAGGAAAAAACAAAGTGGTAAACAAACAAAAAGTTACATAGTAACTACAAACTGGGTAAAGAAATTGCCTGTTAGTACCAGTCATAATTTGGGTCAGTGACACTGCATCCTAACTACGGCACATGTTATTCAAAACAATTTTGTTCAGTGTCTGGGCACCAGTACTAAATCCTGACACAGCACTATTTGATAAATTGGTTACTGTCCATTCAGTAGGTTATCTGGAAGACAGCATCCATAAGAAACAACTGGATCTACATCAATTACTGGTGCATCACAGAGCAGTTCAACCAATGGAACAGAGAAGCTAGCCACTTCTGTTTCCTGCCCAGTGAAGCTTACCAGAGGGTGACAACCAGCAGTAAGGGTAACCTATAACATGAATGGACAGTACTGTGTAGTAACTAATTACAATATATTTATATATAAAGGCTTCAGTGGTAGTGTCACTGCTCCAAATTTCTGTTTTACTTCTCATATACATAGCACTGTGGGACACACTATCACAATCCCTATCCCAGTATTTCAAAACACTCAGCCTACTACTAATGATGAGACAGGTGATAACTGGAATTGCCCTAATAGGAGTGTGTTTCTATCGGTGTCACCAAAGCAAAAGGGCCAGAGTACAACACCAGACTGGAAAAACATTATTATGCTTGGATATAAGGTGGTATCATATGTACACATACATACTATACATATATGCCCATACACACAACAAATATATATGCCATATCCATATAATTGATATATATTAATTATTTGGCAGTGCCTCTAAGGCTCAATCATAATACTACATTCCTCAGTCATGGTCCCGGGCCTAACATTCCCAGGCCCAACATAAGGGACTAAAAAATAATTGGATAATAAAATCTGCCTATCATTTGTACATGGGAATGTGCAGACTAAAAAGACAAATGGGGTATGAGTGTATGGATGGTAAAATAAGATTACCGCATAACAGTGTTTAGCCCACTGGGTTATCTTTAGTCCATGCATTATGTTTTTCCGGGATGATGGGTAAACATCTTCCCCATAAAAAGACAAAAGGTGGGGGAATGTAGTAAGATGAGGCCCTGAAACATAAACTCTTATCAGAGGCCCAGTATGAGGCCTAAGGCCTGAACTAAAGTAATGGTCAAGACTTTGCTAACATAAAGCAAAATTAAGCTGTGAGCCAGAGGCAGGCCCTGCTCACAGAAGCTGGCAAGGAAAGGCCTGATGCTGCAAAAAGAGACATACCTAAAAGGTACTGGACACTAGATATCAGAACACTCCAATACTTGCACATTCCACACAGATAACAAGGAACAAGCTGACCCATCCCAATGACAGGGCCAAAAGGGTAATATGACGGATAGAGTTGTTTTGTTTGAACCAACATGTATCAAGGTGAGAAGTGGCACCTTACTACGTACAGGGGTTGTACCTTGCTACGTAGAGGGGTTGCACCTCAATACGTCAGGAGTGATGTGTAACTTGTTTGTACCTGTGTATAAGAATGCACCCCTGAGTGGATGTCTTTGTCCAGCCTAGGGAGCAGTGGAAAGTCCTGCTGAGTCCATTGTCAGGGAGCACATATGTACTAGCTAGCAGCACCTTAGCAGCACCTTGGACTTCTATGCCAGGGAAAGCTGGAGACTGTGTTTCTCTTCGACAATAAACCTGGCCGACATGCCTTCGTACCTTACTAGAGTCTGTGGTCATTGGGGGTTCTCTCGGGCTCTGCTGTGTCAGCTATCTGCGCAGAGCTGTGGCAGCACACAGAGGGAACACACGCATGCAGCCGATTGATATCAACATTGAACACAGCAGAGCACCACACCGGGAGCATCTGACAACAGCCTTCACACCTTATCTTTTCCTGATGCATACATTCCTTATTCACACAGTCTTTTACAGCTAAAGGTATACAGCAGTTTTTATGTTGAGCAAGAAAAGGCATTGTAAATTAAGCTTTCCTAAATCTTATAATCAAAACAAGTTACATTGGGGCCCAGGCCTTCAATGTTCCTCTAATCTCCTTAACATAGATACAATAAAAGATCCTGTCTCTTACTTTCTAAACATTAAAACAAAGAAATGTATATTTAACTAGAGTGCCTAATTTGTAATACATATAGGAAACCATAGTAGACATTATAACTTATCCTAAAACAAAAGGGTGACCATAATCAGTCATAAGGATTGTTCTGGTCTGTCATTCCTTTTGCTATTCAAAAAGGGTGTCTGGCAGGATGAAATCAAATCATACATTAATTCTCATAGTACAATTATAAAATCTTGCTCCTACATATCCCCCTTTTGACCCTTCAAGAACAATTCTTGAGTGGGTCATATCTTATATAATTGAGAGGCAATTTGAGCTTGCGGTTGCAATTTAACAAACATTCTTTTTATCCAGCAACACATACATAACATTCCAGTTAGGCAAATTCAGGATAATACCAATACAATTAGCAATGGATGAAGCATGATTGACGGTATGCCTTTAGAGGTGGGAGACCAGCCTGTGAAAACACCATACCAGTGATATGCAGTAAGTGCCCTTTCAGCATTAGCAATGTTAATCATATCTCCATTTGTATGTGTTATTTGGAGAACTCGCTTTCCGGTACCCTTTTGAGTTTCCAGTAAAAACTGCATTACTTTGGCTTCTAAAAGCAGTTGATCAGCTAACTCTTGCCAATCCAAACACAGAGAAATGGAGAAGTTCACTAAGGGGGCAATCATAGTACTAGGGGCTTTTTCCAACTTAGGAAGATAATAAGTGTGATTCTTAGTGTATAAAATGCTTGCGTTACATCTACGCTCATCCACTGGTGGCTGGCTAATGCTATAATCCTCCCAAAATATTGCTTCCCAGGACACAACACATACACATTGTCCATTATATACCACACGAGTTATATTCTCTAGCTCATCCCAGATGCATGTGCCTAGCGACGCGTCCCTACTGCTTGGTTCTGTGGTGGCAGGCAGGGACAGGCATACCCATTTGTGAGGGTCCCACTTTGTACACTGTCGTGTGTCCAATAATCTTTTCTCTTTCACTTTCACTGACCCGTAATGCGAGGTAACCAGAAAGATCCCATGGCCAATTTTGGTAGTGGACTGACTTTCCATAGCTCTGCCTCCACAGATTGTTGATGGGCAATTTTAACAATAATTTCTCCTAGTAACAATTCAGGCTTAACTTTACTGGAGACATACTGTATCCATTCATGTTTATATGTATCGAACAAAGATCTTTTTAGTTGTTTTAACAGGTGCTTCAGTACTTTAACATTTCCTGATATTACCCAGAACATTTCATGTTCAAGTGATGCTAAACTAAGAATTTGCATTTCAGTACATCCCATAGAAAAGGCAGTTTTATTTCCCAATTCCAGCTGTTCTCTGTATAACAGCCAAGTGGCGGTATTTAACCATTTCCACAAATTCCATGTCGTTTTCAGATTGCCTAGGCCTATTTACACCAAATCCACATTAGCATCTGCCTGTTCGTTTATAAGACTCTCCTGTAATTGTGATAAGGCACTCAATTTATTTCTAATTACTTCTAAATCTACTGTATTCATAATCCCAGTTCCAAAACGAACCCCTCCTAATACAGTATCTGCTACATCTCGCCTGGTTCAGCCATAGGGGCTTCGGTGTGTCTTTATCCATGCTTTCAAAATAGGAAGGGCATAGGGCAAACATTTTGGCTCCACTCTTGACACATTTAACTGGGTCCAATCCATATAAAATCTAATCTCTACTAGCAAAGGATTCAGAAGGTCCCTTATAGGGTCACTTTGAGTTATAAACAACTTGGGCTTCTTCATTCTGATCGGAGTGCTTCTTTTAAACACGATATCTTTGGTCCAAATCTTAGTACACGTGTCTGGGAACCAAAGGTTTGAATCGTCGTTAGGTATTGGACAATAGCCTACTATGGCAGTTAGTACTGTTCCTGTCTTAACAGGCTCATCCCACTGATATGGTGATCGTGAGTAACTGGCACTCCAGGTGGTGTCCCCATAGGGACCCTCTAGTTTAACCCCTATTTCCCAGTTGTTTGGTATTCTTATGATGTTTGTAAGGTGAACCTTGAGTCCCACTTCTCCTTCCCAGGCATAGATATCAGTATTCCCTATCGGCCTCAGAATTCGATTTGTTTTTTTATCATACCATTCTAAGAGAATTCCTGGTTCCCGGATGGGGATCCACGATTGATTGGCTAGAGTGGAGATATTTGTTATAAGGGGGGAGATGGCAGTGGGCTTTGCCAAGACATCTTTAAATATCTGGGACATACATGCCCCCAAGAACAGGGACTGCCAAACCTTATACTGGGGTTTCATGGATATGGAGATAGCAGTGGTCGAGAGCAGCGTCTTATGTTCTGAATCCCAGAAGTCTTTTTCTGTAAAAAGTCCAAAACATTATTAATCATGCAAAAAATTTAATTTGTAAGACATGTACCCATTTCAACTTTCCATCCTTTTCAATATGATATACCAATGGGCTGAGGCGGTCCACTGTGGAATAGGGTCCTGTCCATTTCGATTCCAGGGAGTGGCCCTTTCCCCCCAATTTAAGGTACATAACTTGATCCCCTGTTTCCCATAGGACTGCTTCAGTACACTTCTGTGCATGAATTTTCTTATTCATTTGTTCAATAGCTTGATTGACCTTATATTGAAGAGTGATCTTGTCTTCTTGCAGCTGCTTAAGCCACTACAAATGTTCATACTGTGTCACATTAGGGGTTTCCCCCCCATCTTGTGTCAGGTGGCTAGTGTCAATCATTAGGTGCACAGAGTATCCAAACATAATTTGGAATGGCTGGATTTTTGTTTTTAATCTGTTTCTGCTGAGAATAGCTGCTAGAATTATAGGCAGCTTGTCTGGCCAATCTTTTCCGGTGTGGTTTACTACCTTCCGCAGCGCTTCCTTAATGGCGCGGTTCATATGCTCTACCTGACCCGAAGATTGGGGCCGGTAGGAGATATGAAACTTCTGTTTGATTCCTAAAGCTTGCAACATTAATGTAAAAATATCTCCCACAAAGGCCCCCCCATTATCAGAATCTATTATCTCAGGGGTGCCATATCTACACACCACCTCATTAAAAAACTTTTTAGCCACCACCTTGGTGCTGTTGGCTTTGATAAGGAAATGCCTCTACGCATCCTGAAAAAGAATCAATTACCACCAACGGGTATTGAAATCCTTCTTTACTTCTAGGCAACTTGTCAATAAAATCAATCTGGACCCTATGCCAGAGCCCGAGCCTCCGTTGGTGCATCATGGGTTGCCAGTGAGGAGGCCGTGTTTTATCCTGTGCACACCGAATGCAATTCCTTACCCATGTTCTAATATCATCCTCCAGGGTTTTCCATTCTGCAACTTGTTTCCCCCTATTCAAGGTTCCTTTTACTCCTTCATGCATGAACTGATGGGCTACATTAATCAGTCCTTGCCTCTCCTCCTTTCCTGGAGTTCGGGGATTTACAGCATCATCTGTTGGTTCAGGGGCCTCAGTAGGGATGCCTTTAGTTTGGCTTCTAGTTACAACTGCTATACTGTGTTGCTGGGCTATGTTATCTACCCAACTGTTCCAGATGGCTTCCTCTCTTGTTTCCTTGTTATGGGCTTTTCTCCACTGAGAGAAATATCTGGTTTAATTTTCCACTGAGTGAAATACAAAAACTAAACAAGCAGTGGAAAATTAAAACTGATATTTAAAATTATTTGTGTTATAACAAACAAAGTTATTAATCACACAGATCAGGTCATTTGTTTCTGTAGATATATAAAAATGCACAGGGCTATATTCTCCCCTCTGCCAAAATGAACAGATGCGGCTCTGACCTGGTGATAACAGGGTGAGAGGCCATAAAAGGTGTAGGGCCAGCTCCATTACATATTTCCCCTTTCCACGCTCCATTGTATGAGCTTTGTGCAGTTAGGGCTCCATGGATATTTGAGGACGGGAGAGGACAGAGCCAGGCAGCAGCAGTTCCCCACGCCGTGCGTCCATCCCGAATCCATGGATATCTGAGTAGGAACTAATGATACTTCTCACAGGATAAGCTTCTACTGGCCCCTACAATAATTGCAAGTGTGCCACCTACAGTACTCCAACAGGAGTTGTACTGGTAGAGGGAGGAGGAACAGGAGAGCTGTGTGGAGGGATTGAGAAATGAACTGTAGGCAGCAATCCTGACTTCACAGGGAGATGGACTGGATGAACACGCACTGCTGTTATTATAACTCCTGTCCTTCCACTCCCCATCTTTCTTTTTTGTCCTTCTATGACAGTCACTTGTTGGCATGTCAAATTTAGGCTGTAAGCACTCTGGGGCAGGACTATGCCTTTGAGTCTGGGGCACCTAGCGCTCTGCAGGGCACTTGAAAATAATAGTGAAGATGGCAATGATCTAATAGGTCTTTTCCATCTCACATTTCTATTATATAATAATACAGCATGCAAATGAAAACTCATCCATGAGACAGTAAAGGGAAGAGATCAATTGATAGACGCAAAATCAAACTCTATGTTAACATAGAATATTAGTACAGGCCTTGATTCTACAATGAGCTCCATATAAGTGGACCTCTGCACATGTCTGAAGCCCTGTTGAAATCAGTGGTGCTCTGAATGGGGTCCACCTGCACAGAGCTCATTGCAGGATCAGGCTCATCGGCAATACAAAGATGTACAATTCAGACAAGAACAAATGACATAAGTTTATTATCCATATTATAGTATAAAGTAAAATGATTCCCAGCATAACTGGAGAGTATTAGGGGGAAATTTTTGAGACTTTTATCATCTTAAAGTGACATTTGATTTGTTTAAAGTTTGTCTGAAAAACACAAAGGACTAGATTAAAAATCTGACACTTCTAGAAACAGATTTAGTGGATTTAAAGGAACAGTGTCAAGGTTGGCAAACTGAAAGTGTTACCTACTTTAAGGGCTACATTTTAGCGTTTGAAAGCCAGTGGAGAAGTGTATATGCTACTCCTGAGGGAATTCTGAACCAAACATTTAAAAATTCTGCACACCATAAAAATTCTGCAAAATTTTGCATATTTTATTTTTCAGAATAACGCAATATAATCATGCCAGTTTGAAATTATGCTGGTAATTTATTTCAAAATATCTGTCAGCAAATATGTCTGTAACAATACAGACCAAACAAAAACGATTCTGGTAATTTTCTTTTGACAAATATATTCCTTACTAGGCATATTAACACAGAACTTTGTCTAATTCATTTAAATTACAATACAGAACTGTATTTCCTGCACCTGTCAGCAGCAGTGCAAAGGCTTAGGGGCGTCAGGGGTAACGGAGGACTGAGGGACAGGGAAGGAGCCTAGGAGTGAACCTGAAGGGTGTTGGATGTGTGTGAGAGAAGGTTTGCGGGGGGGAGGGAGGGAAGGGGGAGTGGGATTGCTAGCGAGTTGGGAAGCCTCCCCGATGCAGACCCCAAGCCTCTCCCATTTGGTCAGGCTCATCTGCCCCTGTTGCCGCATTCCCCCCCCCCCCGACCCCGAGGGGTCTCTGCAGCCCCCTTCCTCCCTCCCCAGTCCCAACGCTGTCACCCCACTAGTTCCTGAGTCGATGCCCCAGTCTGTCCGTCCCGTCCCCCCCCCACTAGCCATTCTGAACCCATCTGTGATCCCCAGCAGCCCTGTGTGCCCCACTCTCTCCTAACCTGGCTCCCTGGGCAGGGTGCTGTGATGAACTTCTACTCCTGGGGGAATTCTGCAGCCCTGGGCATAGAATTTTGTATTTTCCCGCATAAAATACATTTTGCCTAATAAGTGCCTCAGTTCTTCCTTGTGCCCACCAGAGGGCACTGTGGTGCCAGAATAGCCGGCATGAACGCAGCCGGTTATTCTGGTGCCACAGCGGCCTCAGGTGGGCAAAAGGGAGAACTGCAGCACCTCTTAGGCAAAGTGTTTTTTATGCAGGAAAATACAGAATTACGCAAGTCAGAGGAATTCCGCATGTCTGCAGATGCGCAGAATTCCCCCAGGAGTAACGTCCATGGACGGTTGAGTGCTGGTAGTGCACCAAGGGGTGTCCATTGAGGCAGTGGTTCTCAACCAGGCGTCTGTGGCCACCAACAGGTTTCAGGGGGTCCATCAAGCATGGCTGGCATTAGAGTCACTAGAGCCCAGTGCAGAAAGCTGAAGTTCCACCAGGCAGGACTGCAGCCGGGGGCCCTGAGCCCCACCACCTGGGGCTGAAGCCGAAGCCTAGGCAACTTAGCTTCGTGTTGCCCCCTATGGTGTGGGGTACCAGGCAATTGCCCTCCTTGCTACCCCCTAACACAGACTCTGGCTTTTATATGCAGAAGAACAGTTGTTGTGGCACTACTGGGCCGTGGAGTTTTTATAGCATGTTGGCAGGGGCCTCAGAAAGAAAAAGGTGAAAACCCCTGCACTGAGGCGTAAGGCTTTGTGCATAATGCTTGGCATGTGTTCCAGTGGTTAGAACACTGGACTGATGTGAAACTGATAATGACCTCCTACAATGGGGCTCACTCCCCTCTTGTGAGTGCCGTTGCCAGTTGGCTGTGTCTGTGCCGGCACTCCCGCTGTGTTACGCTGCTTGTGGTGGCCCCTGTTGGCAGTTAACTTTCTCAGGCGGGTTTTCAGTGACTCAGCCCTCCATCTAAGGCGCACATAGTTCACATGTGAAACAAACACACACAAAAGACCTCTTCCGGGGTAAACTGTCCAACAGACCCTACCACGGTGCCCTCCATTAGTCTCTTTAGTTGCAACCCTGTCCCTGGGCTCAATTCTTGTCTCATAGGACCTATCACAGTAGCTTTTTGGTGTTGGCCTGCAGCCCTGTCCCTGGGTTCAGTTCTCAGTCTGTCCAACAGGGCCTGTCCCAGTATCCCAGTTATAGCCCCTCTGGGGCTAGCTTTCAAACTCTCTCAGCCACTTCTGGCCTCACTCAAGTATTGTCCCTGCTCTGATATGGAGCAGTGCCCCCAGGGCTTCTTCCCTGCAGATTCTCCACCAGTTGCCCCAGGTCTCCAGCTCAGTCCCTCTTTACAGTTCAGTTCCACCCCTTCTAGGCAGGGGTGGCAGGTTTGTATAATTTTGGTGGTGCCCAGAATGGGTTCCAAGTCCTGCCCCACCCGCACCTGCCTAAGGCTCTGGGAGGGAGTTTGGGGTGCAGGCTCTGGGAGGGAGTTTGGGTGCGGGAGGGGAGTGGGGGATGGGCCAGGGATGAAGAATTTGGGGTGCAGCAGCCAGACTGCCCTGGGGCAGCGGCGGGGGGCTAGAGAGGAGGACCCCCTCCCCAGCACAACACTCACCCAAGCCCTCCCAGGCTGCTGCTCAGGACATCCAGCCAGGATAAGCCCTGCCCTCGGAGTTGACTCAGAGTCTCCTGCCAGGCGGGGTGGGCTGCCCTGTGCCTCTTCCCCCCACAGGCACAGTAGCCGCCTCAGCCTGCCCCCGGTGCCGCTCCCTTGTAGCCAGCAGCGGAGCGCAGCGTAGAGCTGCAGGGGGCAGCCACCCAGGGTATGTGCGCAGGGGTGGCAGGCAGGGTCGGGGGAGAGACCTGGCCCAGAACATTGGTGGAGCCGGGCCCTGAATTTGCTGGAGCCTGGACACCACAGGCCCATTCAACCAGCAACGACTCCAGACACCAGTGCTCGAAACGCGTGCCTGGGGTGGCAAGCCGCAGGGGGCGCCCTGCCGGTCCCTGCGAGTGTGGCAGTCAGGCAGCCTTCGGCGGCACGCCTGCGGGAGGTCCGCCGGTCCTGCGGATTTGGCGGCGGGTATGCCGAAGCCGCGGGACTGGCGGACCTCCTGTAGGCATGCTGCCAAATCCGCGGACGGGGGACCTCCCGCAGGCATGCCGCCGAAAGCCGCTTGCCTGCCATGCTTGGGGAGGCAAAAAAGCTAGAGTCGCCCCTGCATACAACTCACGACCCTGCTTCTGTGGGTAACAAAGTTCAACAATTACTGACTCTCTTCCAGGTCTTCAGCTCCCTCTGTGGGCTGCTCCCTTACTCAGGGCTTAAGCCACATCCCTAGTGGCTGGTGGGAGGACCCTATAAGTAGCACCAGCCTACTGCTTCCCTTTAACTACTTGCTATGTTTCCAGAGGCCTCTTCTTTCTTAGCCTGGGTACCTTCCTTGCTTTTCTGGCTCCAGCCAGCATTGACCTGTCCAGCACTGCAGCCGGCCATCCCTGCTCTTCTAGCTGTAACCAGCAACTGATCTGCTCTGGCCAGCACCTCCTTTTTTTAGGAGCCTGCTGGACTATTATTGGCTGCTCCCTGCAGCCTCTCTCTGAATGGCTGATTCTAGATAGCCTGGCGGTCCAACATCTACTGTTCCCTTTCCTGGGGCAGGGTGTGGTAGGACTGTGAAGCCTCTCTAGATAGCCTGGCGGACCAACCTCTACTGTTCCCTTTCCTGGGGCAGGGTGTGGTAGGACTGTGAAGCCTCCAGAAGTGCTTTGACATCTACGGATGAAATGCATTATACAAGAGCTGAGTATTAAGTAATTAATTATTATTATTATTAAAAGGGTGTACAGGGACCATGCTTAGGAGCACTTTCTACTTCTATACAAAATGTGTATCTTTCACTCCACCCTTAGTGGTTAGCTACAAGGGCAGCTAACCACTAACTGGTGTGCGGCAGTACTGGTGGGTAGTCATGGGGTGACAGATTTTCGTTACCAATCTGCCTGGAGCGTCAGTTGATCAGGCTGACACCACAGGATCGTTTGGGGAGGAGATGACGAAACGCATCAAGTGTCTAGATTTTGATAAAATAATAAAATAACAGCAGCGAGTGCTGGGACTGTTCCCATGTCACTCAGGGGAAGAAAGAAAGCGTTAACGCCCCCAGACCCTAACCCACATTCATACTCACACCCGCGCTACCCAGACTGGCCAAGGCTGGCTGTAACATCAGAAGAAGAGAAGGGGAAAGGTGGACGGGAGTGCTGTCCTGGGCCCAGGGCGTCCAAGAATCTGCTGTGCTTTCCAAGTTGCCCCAGCTCTCAAGAGGGTTTTAAGTCCTGGGCTTCTTTGGGGGCGGTTTCGTCCAGGGCCCTCTGTTCCTGGTGCTCTTTGTACTAGTCCAAACAGGCTTGCTATGGTCTCTTTTCCTTTTTCAAAACATCCCGGCTCCGGAAACTGTTTTTTTTTGTTTGTTTTTTTGTTTGATCTTGGCCTTCACTGGTCTTGCTGTTATTTTTGCAGCTCTGTGTCTCACTTAGTTCTTCTTTTTTCACAGCTGGTCAGGAGGGTTGGACTTCCCCCCCACCCTTCTGTCTTGGTGGGTAGCAGCTGGCCTTGGGCTGGAGTTCTCTTATCTTCGGACTGAGCTTGTTAACTGCAGTGTTGAGTTAACCCGTTCTCTGCTCTTTTCTTTTTTTTCTCCCCCTCCTTTCTGACCTTTTGTGACCTACAAAAAACCTTCCACTCTTCACTTACACACCTTTAACCCTCCCCAAAATGCTTTGCGATGCTTGCAACAGCGTTAGCAATATACAGTGCTGATCTGCCTTCCCGGGGGACTCCCTAAGGGGGGGGGCATTGGGTTGTGACAATGGCCTCACCCAACATGTCCTTTGGAACGTACAGCACTGCCAACACTGAGCCTGAATCAAAGCTCATTGAAGTCAGGGAATCAGGCCCACTGTTAACAACCTTTCCTGTTGCACTCAGGAAACATAAGCAGCCAAAGTATGGATGTCTCCTCTACAGATGTGTTGGAGGTAATTAGGGTTGCCAACCCTCCAGAATTGTCCTGGAGTCTCCAGGAATCAAAGATTAATCTTTAATTAAAGATCATGCCATATGATGAAACCTCCAGGAGTACATGCAACCAAAATTGGCAACCCTAAAGTGACTCACTACACCACATGGGCTGTGAGCTCTTTGGGGTAAGATTGTCACTTACAATGTGTGTGAACAGTAACCAAAGAAGCCCCAGTTGCAGTTCGGTCCTTGAGGCACTTGTGCAATATAAAGAAGAAAAAGAAAAGCAATCAGAACTGGTAGATGAAAATGTGGATCTATCATTGACTGTTGATCAGAGCATCCTTGAAGGAGCTGTTTGGTCTGTTGGGTAAATGTTTGATTTTGGAAACATAATTGGAAGCATTTTGTATGTGTATTTTGAAGATCCACTAGATGTCAGCATAACTAAAGCATGAAACTAATAGACAACAACTCTAAGAAGAGGAGAACTAGGACCGGGATGTCTGTAGAACAATATTTATAGTTTACCTTACTCCATGGACACCGTACATATGAGGACGGCTACATTTTTATGTTACTCTCAAATATTTCCAGGAACAATATCACAACTGATTACTCTGACTCTGTGATGCAGTTCCTACTGACACAACTTCTGTGGAGTAGGAACGTAAATACTTCTGAGAATGATGAGCTGGTAGTACCCTCCAGTTTAGAGGTAGGATGAGAAGGCAAAATGAAGTGCTACTGAACAGGTGGGATGCAGGTAAAACTAGGGGCCCTTGAGGGGGTTAATACCTGTGAATGTTGCTTTGTGGTTGTAATTTTTCTCTTTATTCCTCCCCAAAAGGAGTCTTCCTAGCTTTTCCCCAGAAGGTGATGACTATTCTTCCAGACTGGGAGGAGTGGTCCTTGCTCCCTCCAGAAACCATCAGGCCTGCTCTTGAATCCGCCAGAGAGATTGTTGCAAAGTGCTATGAGGTGCTCCCTTCCTAGGCTGAGGGCATTGTCTCTTTACAGTGCTCCTAGCTTTTGCCATGTCAGGATTGAAGGACCAGCCCCAAACACAGATCTCCATATACTGATGACAGTTTGATTCCCAAGTCAGACACTCCTAGGCTCCCAGGCCAATTTTTCTATTAGGAAACAGCTCGGATACATATGATTGGGCAGGTCATCAGATGAAAAATCCTCTGTTCATGGAACATTTCTCACCAGGGCTAGAGTTAATTGAAAAATAAAAAGTAAACCACAATCCTCAATTCCCTTGGTCTGTTCAGTTTTATTGGTCTTTATGCATAACACATTGCACCTCCGAGCCTTCTGTTTATTACACAGCTACTCTACTAATCACCTCCTTGTGTCCTATTGACCTACACCCACAAAAAGTAAAGAATATCCACAAAATGCACCAGACAAAACGAACCTGGGAAATCATATTGCCTTTACATGTAGAAGAGCAACTGTTAAATTCAATTTCTGACTTTCGCTTCATGTTATAAAAAAAATCATCTGGGAAACATAGAAATTGCACTAACCAATCAGACTCTTGGTCCATCTGATCCCAGATACCCCTCTCAGACACGGTTTGTTTTCACTGGTGATTTGTAGTTAATATGTTGGTAAAAGCTAGCATGGACATTCCCCAAATGTTTGTTCCAGGCATAGTCCAAATGTGGTAACTACCTTGAGCTGTCAGTTAATTAACTTATACAAAATCATACCCATGTTAGCCAATACGTCTACATTGCCAAATATACTTCAGTGGAAGCAGTAAGAATCCCATAAAATGGACTGTGACATTCCCCACGGTACAATCTGGACAGTTGAGTAGCTGTGTCTCCTCAACTCTCTCATTGGGGTGCCTTATGCACTGCTTCACTGTGCAAACAACTGGCCTGTTTATACACAGCCTCTAGCATGCAACATCACTCCCAGCTGAATTATATGAGTGCTTCTAGCCAGCCACTCCTGAATTGTATTGCAGAGTGACACCAGTGAATTCCCAGTCCCAGACTTGTCCCCAGAAATGTACATCTTGTACTGCTCAGCTCTTTCCTTCTGTACTGTACAAGCTTATAGAAAGTCCATCATTTCATAAATAGAAAATGATATGCATAAACACTGCTATCTCAAATTAAGTTTCTCAAACCCTTCAATCCAGACATCCACGGTTTAGATAAAACAAATTTATTAACTACGGAAAGATAGATTTTAAGTTATTACAAATAATGAGGCAGAAAAGTCAGAATTGGTTAGAAAGAAATAAAAGGTAAAAGGCAAACTAATACCTAACTTAAACTAAATGAATTTAAAGCAAAAGGTTTCTCTCACCATATGCCTACAGCAGTCTGGTTGGATTCCTTCAGCCAGGACCACTCCCCCAATTCAATTATGCTTCTTTTGTCTTTCAACTGTTGTTGATGCCGTAAGGGGAGAGGGGTGATTTAGGGCCTCTGTTCCTCATTTTTATTTCTTTTCCTCCTCTTTGAGAATCATCTTCAGCTGGGGTTCAGGTGAAGCCAGTCTGTTTACATGGGAGCCCCCAGCTGTGCCATTACCAAGATGTAAAGTTCTTACTCACGCCCTTCTTCCTGCCAAAGAATGGTCACTTACCCCGTTGATAGTCCATTTGATTGTGGTGACACCTGGCTGGGGCTTCAGTTTGCCTTTTGTCTCCAAGGAACTGGTCTGGGCTGCTTTCCCAGACTTGGAATGTCCCTTAGTAACATCATACATAGAATCTTATGACTTTACATACAATGTTGCCACATATATTTTACCAGAACAATAATGATCAGCGAATTATGATTTTACAAATGATACCTCACAAGGCATAGTTTGTACAAGATTTATCATAGTTTTGTAAAAGTGTGAACAAAAAGGAAAATGGTGTGTCACATGGACAATTATGGAATAATTAACCCATGGAAAAGTTCCTCCCTAGCCCCTGTTAGTAATGAGCTGATGACCTGAAGCAGGGGGGGAGGTGATTTGAGCATTGGCCTGCTAAACCCAGGGTTGTGCATTCAATCCTTAAGGGGGTCTTTTAGGGAACTGAGGTAAAAAAAAACAACAGCCTGTCTGGGGATTTGTCCTGCTTTGAGCAGGGGGTTGGACTAGATGATCTCCTGAGGTCCCTTCCAACCCTAATATTCTATGAGGGTTTATGTCCCTTATAAAATAATTTCACTCCATCTAATGTAACTATGGATATTTTCATTACACATAGAATGGATGAGCCTTTCCCATTTCTGCAGTGTCACATCACACAGCATGATGTTGCAAGTTGGGCTTGCAGGATATGGGAAAGATGAGTGAAAAGCCATTTTCTGAATAGCTTTTCCTCCTTGATGCCACATGCAGTTGCTTCTATCATATGCTGTGATAGGTGGCATTCCTGCTAATTTGGCATGTATTGTCTTCTCTTCTACTATTTTGCTTTTGTTCTTTTGTTAATAGTTTAGAGTTGGAAGGTTGCACGTGTGATTGGTGATTATATCAGGAAGAAAGTGTTTTCCATATGCTCATTTGTGGATACTGTATGGCCCTGATCCTGATAACAGTTAAACGCCTGCATAACTCTCCTCCCATGAGTAGAGTTGTGCACGTACGTAAGCATTTGCAGGCTCAGGGCCAACAGAGGTATATATTTTTGTTTCCTACTTACTATACATAACTGAATGGATATGAAAGATATGTATAAAAATGACAGATTACAGATCTATCAATTTTTAAATTAAATCTCACGTTCCTGACAGCTAAGCAACTGGAAAACAAAAATAGAAAGACATCGTTTTTGCTACTTTTTTATAATAAGCACAGAATACCTAAAATTGCAAAAATCTTGCAAGATTAGAATTAAATTATAATCTAGATTTTCATTTATACTTGTGTCTTACTCTACGGAGTACATGTTTTTAAAGTCAGTATTTTGTGTATGTACATGTACTGTAACATAGCATAAAGTCATTGAAAGCAGAACAGAAATACACATAAATGCACATCTATTTTAAAGTCAATTCACTTAATTTTCAAATGTATTACAAAATTATTTAAGTCTTCCGTATATATTTTAAAAATCACAAACAGAACAAATTAGGATCGATTCCTACTGAGCTTTCATCTTAAAATTAGTTCTATTACATTCTGATCTCATCGAATCCCCTTCTATTTTTCTTGTGTAAAATGCAAACAGTTATATTTACAGCTATTAACAGAGCTGCTAACACCCAGCTACTATTAACACTATTGTTAAAACATTAATACCTTCATTGATAGCATCATCGTTAGGAGCACCAGCAGGCGAGGATTCCTTTGGAGTAACAAACAGAGCTACCTGTGCTATACTAGACACCTCTGAGGTCAGGGAGGCATTATCAACTGCACACATTGCAAAGTAGATTATGGTGTCATTTTCTATGGTGAAATTTTCTGGTCTAAACTGAAATGATTCTTTGGTGCCGGCAGGTTTAGGTACCAGACTAGAGGTATTCACGGAAGTAGCATCCTCAAAGGTGTTTCTTAGGTCCGGAAGACTTTCACTCATTTTTATTATGTATCTTTCAGCTGGAAAAAGAGATATATTCAGGTAAGAGTGTGTTAGTATGCCTATTATACTATCTGTAAATGCAAGGACAGCACAGGATTTGTAGAACAATTTTGTATCTTTATTAGATACTCCTGGCGGGAATTCTGCACCAAAAAATTAAAAATTGTGCACACACTATTTGAAAATTCTGCAATATTCTGCATATTTTATTTGTCAAAATAACACAATATAATCATGCCAGTTTCAATTATTTTGGCAATTTATTTTAAAATGTCTGTCAGCAAGTTTGTCTGTAACAATACAGACCAAAAAAGAAAGATTCTGGTAATTTTTTTTTTGACAAATAGATTCCTTACTAGACTTATTAATACAGAACTTTGTGTAATTCATTTAAATTACAATACAGAACTGTATTTCCTGCACCTGTCAGAAGCAGTTTAAAAGCTTGGGGAATCAGGAGCAACAGAGGAGCTGAGGGAGAGGGAAGGAGCCTAGAAGTGAACGTGGAGGGAGTTGCGTGGGAGAAGGTTTTTTTTGGATGGGAGTGAGATTGCTAGGGAGTTGGGAAGCCTCCCCCATGCAGACCCTGGATGACCCCAAGCCTCTCCCATTCAGCCAGGCTCATCTGCCCCTGTTCCTGCATCCCTCCCATCCCCAGGGGTCTCTGCAGCCCCCTTCCCCCCTCCCCAGTCCCAACGCTGTCACCCCACTAGTTCCTGAGCCCATGCCCCAGTCTGTCCCCCCCACTAGCCATTCTGAACCCGTCTCTTATCCCCACTCTGTCCTAACCTGGATCCATGGGCAGGGTGCTGTGATGAATCTTTATTCCTGGGGGAATTCTGCAGCACTGGGCATAGAATTTTGTATTTTCCTGCATAAAATACATTTTGCCTAAGAACTGCTGCAGGTCTTCCTTTTGCCCACCAGAGGGCACTGTGGTTCCTGAACAGCCAGCATGAATGCAGCAGGCTGTTTTGGCGACACAGCGGCCTCTGGTGGACATAACGTGGAACTGAAGCACTTCTTAGGCAAAATGTTTTTTATGTGGGAAAATACAAAAGTATGTGAGACAGAGGAATTCTGTGCATTTGCAGATGCACAGAATTCCCCCAGCAGTAATCCTTCCAACTGAGGTTATTCTTCCATTGCTGGCTACTCTAGCTATAAGGCTGTTTTGAGCCAGATGAGAAGTGCAAAGTAGCCACGTATCAGAACCTAGGCCAGTGCTTTGGGGATTTAATGGAGTTGTTGGTTCCCTGATGAGCTGGTTGCCAAAAGCTGTAGGCATATGTAAAAATTTTAATCTGAAGCTGCTGTCCGTGTGACTGTAGGTTGCCTATCTTAACCTCTCTGTGGCTTGTGCTGATGTGCTGACTGTAACATAACAGAGTCACGGGACCTGGTTACAACATACTTAAAATGTGTATTATAGAGGAGATCTGGCTGTGTCCCCATAAATGGACTAAAGCCTTGGACTGTCCATGGTGTAACTGGGTCTCCTGACTTATGTATAGTTCCAGTGTAGACAGGGGCTAAGCCTTGGAAGAGTTACTGGTGAGTATGTTTTTGATTTAATTTGTTTGCCTTTGTAAACTAGTATTGGCTGATTGGTATAAAAGTTTTGCATTTCTGCTGTAAAAGTCTCAGGGTTTGGGAATATTACATGTTTCTCACACATTTTTTGAAGGATTAAGGGGGACTAAAGTTAATATCATATTGACCAGATAATTTATTGGTTACAATGAGGCCTGGTCTACACTAGGAAATTTTAGAGAGAAAATCTAGTGGAGGCTGGGCCATAGTGATGGTGAAATTTTGCAGATGGTGTAGAAGCAGGATTTTATAATTGTACTATGAGAATTAATTTATGATTTGATTTCATCCTGCCAGCCACCCTTTTTGAATAGCAGAAAGGAATGACCCTCTGGGACTATGGGATTCTGTTTCCCATATGCATTACAAATTGGGCCCTTTTTAGTTCTTTGTTTTAAGGTTTAGTTAGTAAGAGACAGGATCCTGTATTGTGTCTATGTTAAGTAGATTAGAGGAACGTTGAAGGCCTGGACCTCAGTGTGAATTGTTTTGGTTATAAGATGTAGCAAGGTTTAATTTACAATGTCTTTTTGCTCGATATAAAATACTGCTGTTTGTATTTTCAAAGGTCTCTGTAGAAGACTGTTTGTGTGAATGAGGAATGCATGCATCAGGAAAAGATAAGGTGTGAAGGCCATTGTTAACCAGATGGTCAAGAAAGGAGGAGCGAAGACACTTATTGAGACTTATTGATGCCAGAGAACCATCAACACGCATCCATGATTGAGGAAGGGCAGATTGACGACCCTGAGGTGGAGGCTGGCACCCCTAAAGACAATTGATTAAATCAAATCCGGGACAGGATGACCCTCTCGGAGGTGTATTGGAATGTTTACATCAAAAGATAACACCAATTAAGGTTTAACCGGTCATAAACTGACACAGCAAAATCCATAGACTTGAACAGAGAAAAAAGACTATAAGATCAGGGTGCTTTGCCATGGGACTTTGGGTGCGTCTTGACACTACTCCAGGAGCATCGGATCGCGACTGACAGAGCCCGGCTCCCCTCTGCGACCAATCCAGCTGGCCACTAGATTGATCCAGACTCTGGACTGGTAACTATAAACATCGACTGGCGGGACTCTATGTGTGTGCGTGTGTGTGACTGAAAAGCATATGCTAACTGCTGTATTCTCAATAAATGCGGCATGTTGCCTTCTCGCCTATAAAAGGTCTCGTGTGCTTTGTTTAAGCATAACAATGGGAAAGACATAACTTTTGTCCTCTGCTTGGCTGGCTCATCATATGTAATTTCAAATAACTGCCAATACTGCATCACTTCCAGCTGACTAAAACAAAACTTCCAACTTACCTTGTCCCACATCCAAGTCATTCCCGGGAGCTGTCCAAAACAAGTGAATTTTATCTTCTTCATACTGAGCCTCAAGATCAACAATTTTACAGGGTGGGAACACATCAGTAGTTCCTCCTAAAGGAACATTCTTCACTACAAAAGAATCTCCTGTTGCAACTCTGTTGAAACTTCCTAGCTTTGCTTGAATTTCATCATCACTAGCTTCAGGTCTCGGTGCATTCATTTTGATTTCATCTGCCGCAAAAGAAAAAAAAATTGCTCACGCTGTTTGAACATTACAAAACTCCAAATCATAACACACTCTCTTTATCTAGCATTCCTTCTCTTTTAATCTACTTTTTTTCTTTGGCTTATTCAAACATAGTGCAAAAATTAGTGCGGCTCAGACAGAAAACAGAGTGAACTTCAGGATCCTGCATCCTGGCACAAAACTAAGGCAGACCCCAAAAGCAAACCAGATTTCAGGGGCAGTTGAAAGTAGCAACAGTGCCTATTATCAGGTTGGGTGATTAAGGTATTGAGCAGGTGTCAGTGGGAAGTGGTTATGATAAGGTAGCTTCCACCCATCTCTTCCTGGGCATTGCAGGCAGCAGCAGAATTACAACGTCAGAGGCATTTACTTACTTTTCTGGGTTTAAGTTTGACACATTTTTATGTAGACTTTTTAAATTCAGTATATTCTAAGTTTCTAGAAATACAGAAAATTCTGTCTGTGTACGCACGTGCAAGAAAGAGAATATATGAAATGCAAAAACTAACTTCAATCCACCATTAAGGTTGAGAAATCAAGCTGTCAAGTCAAGACATTCCAAAACCTAAGTTTTCTACCACCATATTTTTTACAGTCATGTTGCACAATTTGTCTGGGTCTTTTTGGTAATGGCAAAATAACATTAAGGTTTATATTTAAAAAAGGAAAACAGGCATAGGAAATACTATGTTGTGCAATGTAGCCAAGTGAACAGTGAGGTACAAATCTTAACTGTTGGAACTTCCTGAGGTTTTTGGTGCCTTACAGCTCAAGCTTAGAGAGTGGTCCTTACTCAGTAGAGCTGCCACTCTATGTACCTAGAATCAGATTAAATGACAAAAAGTCAGTTACTATTTTTCCCCAAACCAAGTTCCAGCTGCAGGGCCAACTGTTCAAATATTCTCTTCAAAGTACATCCCCTGTACAATCCCACCGATGGCCATAGTGTTGTACAGATGTAAGTGAGCATGGCATTTGGGCTGCAGATTATGGAGACAATGCACAAACCAGAAAGAACACACCTTGATATTCAGAACCTAAGCTGAATGTGCAGGGCTGGAAGTTAGAACAGCCATGTTGCTAACCTCTAACTAACACAAATTTGTTCTGGAGCAATTGAGACACAAGTGTAGAATTCAATGATGCTAATTTTACAAAGACACTTCAGAATAAAGCTATATTTTAACGATGAATTAATTGTATTTTTTGCACTTAATTTCCCTGGGGATTTTACGTCAAAATAGAAATGCAAAAATAAGGGAAAGAGGAAAAAATATACTAAGTCATAACACACTCGTAACAGACTCATTGTAAAAGTACCATTAACTGAGGCTTCATTGATTGATAAGGCTTAAGCAGTACAATCTTAATAGCAGCATTCAAACCTTTGCTTTCTAGAACTGAGAAACTTTAGCACACACATGCCTAATGGAAAGAGTCCTGAACAATGTGTCCAGAAAACTCAACAGAAGAACAGAAAAAATGTGGATGCATTAAACTGATAACTTTAAACTTTCATAACTTTGAAACTGATTCCCTGAAACCTCATTTTTAAGTCTCAGTGAAACATACAAATTTATACCCAGTGCTCATATATAGCAAAAATACTGTGGTTCCAGCCACTGCTTTCTAAAAGTATAAACAATAGTGGAAAAGATACATGTAACAAATGTTAAGGTTAAAAAGCTTTTTGTGATGCTAAATGATCTCCCATTCACCCATATTTTTACACACACACACACACACACACACACACACACACACACACACACACACACACACACACACACACACACACACACACACACAGTATTTTCTATTTCATGAATGTGTCTTACCATTTTCTATGTAGCCTGGAACATACAAGGCTCGGCTCTGCCTGTGGCCAAGTCTGACAGTCTGATTTCTCTCCTGGATATGCACTTTTAAGTTGTATCTACCGTTTCCCTTGAAAGATGTAAAGTACTTTGAATAGATTCCATCATTCTTGGTAATATCAGCACCTAGACAAACAAATAGTAATAATTAAACATCCAAACAAGGTACCTTTGTTAAGCAAGGGCATTTTGTGCTGTTCAGTTCAGAAACACATAGGGCCTACTCCTTCTTCTATTGAAATAAAGAAGAGCTTTGATACGGACTTAGGTGAAAACAGGATCGGTCCCATTGTGGGGACATAAGCTCATTACCTATTACAATGTAGCATTAAAACATGTTACTGTGTATTTACTGTTGTTTCCAATAGTAACCAATAGGCCAGTAGTTCTCAACTGCTTCTTAGTAGTTCTCCACAGTGGTCTGATCTGTGGAGCCCTTCTTGGTTTGAGATTGAAGCAATGCTGGAATGTGAGGAGGAGAGAGTCTACAGTTTCCATGACATGGTTCAGATAATGGAGAAGTTGGAGAACAACAGAACTGTGCATTTGAATCACATCACCTCTGTAGGCACAGTAGATTGGAAAAGGAGAATAATAATCTATGTAATTCATACTTTCGAAGAAGATATTTTTAACATAGCTATACTGTCTATATAGCATGTGACAAGCTATAGAAACAGACTCTCGCTCTCCTGTTCTGCCACCTGCATCCCCTCTGCAGGGCAGACCAGTATGTAAAATATACATAAGTTCAAACAGTGAATACGGTTGAATCAGACCCACAAGACAATGGACCCCATTCTGTCCCTGTGCTGGCTATTTGCATCATCGGTAACAGCACAGGAGAGGGAGAAGGCTCTGCACAACTATGACACTCCCTTCTTCTTGGGCGCAGTTTTTCTCTCTCCTCCTTCCTAACACACCCAACAGTGTAAGTGCACCAGCATGTCAGGGCACACATGCTGCACCAGTTTAGACTCAGTGCAGTTTATTCTCATCCTGAAGCAGTGGGGGAGACCAGAGTTACCATCCCCCTCCACTTGCTACCCCTTGTTCTGTGCTCATGGCATAAGCATGACTGAACCCTTAGTGATAAGTTTGGAAGCAGCGTGCAGAGACATTCTAAAATACATACCACAAAATGGGTAGACAAAAATGTAAGGAAAGTAATAATCAGATTACCGGAACCATCATCAAGGAGCTTGAGCTCCACTGCAGATCCAGTCTGTGGTTCAACAGTGGCCATCACGGTTGCATGAAGAACAGGCAAAAATCCTTGACTAACTTCTGCATAAATCACCATTGGATTAGGGAAGTTGTTTGTATCCTTATTCATGTGGGCTTTCACAGTCACTGGAGGCACAGCCAAAGATGCTGGTCGAGACGTTACTATCATTGATATGATTTGAGATTCTGTGTGGTTATTTTGAATCCTATAAAACCAGTTCCCGACCTGCAAATCAAATATATGAAGTATAAAAATATAATATAAGACTTCATTAGTTTAAGGGCAGCTTTGTGTTTCCCTTAGTTAATTATTATCATAGTTCAGGGGAGATTTTCCAAGGTACAAAGGGCAGTTAGCGTATTGCTAGAGGACCACAGCTAAGGTAATTTGGGTACCTTACTTGTGATTTTTCGTGCTCTCAAATGTTTGGTTTCTTTTAAATTTAACCTTCTATCTGAATTTGCTCAGTTTTAGTGGTGGATGATGGAGAATTATCAAATTCTTGAAAGGACTGGAACCTGTATATTATAGATATGTACTCTCAACCTTAACTTCCCCTGAATTCAATGTTTTGTCTGGCAGTCTTGTATACTTGGGATGTGTATAGAGCATAATAAAAAATTAGGAAGAGTACAAACAACAGTTAGATACCCAACTTCCATTGCAAGTCAGTGGAGTTACACCAAGGATAAAATTGGTTCATTAGGAATATGTGTTTATACTTCTAATAAGACAAGGTGCATTTTAGTCTATGAAAATGTTAACATGTTTGGATAATAAAACAAAGTTTAGTCTTTACCTCTGCAGTGCCTGCTATATTCAGTCGAGCTGTTTGGAGGTTTAGATTACTAACTGTGAAGTTTGACGTTCTATATTCTTTTTCTTTGGGGTCCCACAGAAAAATGTCTGGTGGAGATGTGCTTCGATCCCATGTAACTACAAAGAAGGTGTCCTTTCCCACAGTGCTATCGACAGTCACTGTACCATCCATCCACTGCTTGACTGCGACACTCTGAGCTGTACTTTCAAGCTATTAGACAAATAAAATATGTTTTATGGCTAGTTAGCAGATAAACACTTAAAATACCAGTAATTTCAGAGTGGTTCATTTTCTTCTTAAAGCGGAGAACAAATCAATATTTTATTTATTCAGAGGGCATCTTGACTGGCTGGTAGACAATTGGCCCACTGCTGGAAGAGGGGACAAAGAAGGATTAATGCTGGCACCACCCTGAGCAGGTCTCTACTTTTCTGTGCAGAGCTCAGGGTTGTGCAAAGGAGGCAGAAGCCTCCTGCCACTGTGCCTCCACTCCTGGGGAACTAACCAGAGTGCGAGGGTCACGTGGACTAGCCATTGAAGGGAGTGGAATGATGAAGCCCTGAGCAAATTTTCTGTAATGAGCATTTGCAGAGTACGAATGTGAAATATAGTAACCAAGGATCTCTTGCCACTGCTCTTTGTCATCTATCCACCTAGCTATCAAATGACGTCTGTGCAGGAGATTAGTGCTAAATTTCCTCTCCATCTGTCAGCCTGTTTCCAGAGAGACAGCACAATGAGAGAGCCATACAACCACAGGTAGGGACAACAGAAAATCAATGAGAGACAGAGATAGAAATTATAAAACACAGCAAGAAGAGAAACAAGATTTCCTTTGCCATCATTGGTATTGCATATGTGGGCTACCAGAATTTACCGATAAGCTACCAATATAAGTTTTATAGTGCTCACTTCTGTTTTATGGATTAGAAAAACTACAATTAGAAAAGTACCTTTTAATAAAATAACTTTCTGTTTAGAAGAAAAATGGGAAACTAGATACTGAAACGCTACTTCGAAGAGCATCCGGATGGACATTTGAGAGTCAGGTGTTCAGATGTCATTAATGATTTCTTTTTGTAGCAGCTAGTCCAGGAACCCACAAAGGGAGGTCCTTCACTCTGAGCAGGAGTGAGGGACCCTCCCCCGAATTGCCGCCGAATAGCTGGACCTGCCACCCCTCTCTGGAGTGGCCGCCCCAAGCACATGCTTGCTAAGCTGGTGTCTGGAGCCAGCCCCGCTCAGGATCTGGTCCAAGAGGTGAATATAGCTGAACCGCCTGGCAATAGCACCAATACTGTAATTAAATATAACATTCTTGTAGAGGGGAAATACCAAAGATACCTACCACAGGAGCATTTTGAAAATGGGAACTAAACAAAGATGAGGAGGTTAAATGGAAATTAAAAGGAACAGTCAGGAGTGAAATGCCTTCAAATTGCATGCAAACTTTTAAAAAACACTAAGATAGAGGCTCAAAAGATGTGTATACCTCAAATAAAAAAAATGTTGTTAGTTTTTGTCTCTCTTGCTAGCTACTCTTCACATTCTTTTTTGTCCTTCCTAATTATACTTCTGTACTTGATTTGCAAGAGTTTGTTCTACTGTTTTCCTCAGTAGGATTTGACTTCCAAGTTTTAAAACATGTCTTTTTGTTTCTAACCACATCTGTTTCCTCTGCTGTTTAGTCATGATGGCACTGTTTTGATCCTCTTCCTGTTTTGTTTGAGTACATCAGAAGCAAGAAGCCTGCCAAACAATCAGTGAGGTCATTGGGCGATCAAAGTGCTAAAGGAGCACTCAAGGAAAACAAGACCTTTGTGGAGAAGATAAATGAATTATTTGCATCAATCTTCACAGCAGAGAATGTGAGGGAGGTTCCCACATCTGAGCCATTCTTTTTAGGTCACAAATTTGAGGAACTATCCCAGACTGAGGTGCCAGTGTAGGAGTTTTTGGAACAAATAGATAAATTAAAGAGTAATAAGTCACCAGGACCAGATGGTATTCACCCAAGAGTTCTTAAGGAACTCAAATATGAAATTGCAGAACTACTAACTGTGGTATGTAACCTATTGCTTAAATCAGCCGCTGTACCATATGACTGGTGGATAGCTAATGCAATGCTGCGTTTTTAAAAAAGCTCCAGAGGCGATCCTGGCAATTACAGGGCAGTAAGCCTGACTCCAGTACCAGGCAAATTGGTTGAAATTAGTAAAGAACAGAATTACTGGACTAATAGATGAATGTGATATGTTGGGCAAGAGTCAATACGGCTTCTGTAAAGGGGAATCATGTCTCACCAATCTACTGTATTAGTATTCTTTGAGGGGGATCAACAAATGTGGACAAGAGTGATCCAGTGCTCATACTGTATGAGGACTTTCAGAAAGCCTTAGACAAGATCCCTCACCAAAGGCTCTTAGGCAAAGTAAGCAGTCATGGGATAAGAGGGAAGGTCCTCTCCTGGATCAGACATTGGTTAAAAGACAGGATACAAAGGGTAGGAATAAATAGTCAGTTTTCAGAATGGAGAGAGGTAAATAGCTGGGTTCCCCAGGGATCTGTACTGGACTAGTGCTGTTCAACTTATTCATAAGTGATCTGGAAAAAGGGGCAAAACAGTGAGATGGAAAAGTTTGCAGATGATACAAAATATTTGACTGCAGAAGTTATAAAGCTGACTGCAAAGAGTGATTGGGCAACAAAATGGCAGATGAAATTCGGTGTTGATAAATGTATAGTAATGCACATTGTAAAACATAACCCCAACTAAAATTATGGGGTCTAAATTAGCTGTTACCACTCAAGAAAGAGATCTTGGAATCATTGTGAATAGTTCTATGAAAACATCCACTTAATGTGCAGCTGCAGTCAAAAAAGTGAACAGAATGTTAGGAACCACTAGGAAAGGGATAGATAATAAGAAAGTAAATATCATAATGCTGCTATATAAATCCATGATATGCCCACACCTTGAATACTGTGTGCAGTTCTGGTAGCCCCATCTCAAAAAATGAGATATTAGAATTGGAAAAAGTACAGAGAAGGGCAAAAAAAATGATTAAGGGTATGGAACTTCTTCCATATGAGAAGAGAATTAAAAGACTTTGTTCAGTTTAGAAAAGAAATGACTAAGGGGAGATATGATAGAGGTATATAAAATCATGAATGGTGTGGAGAAAGTGAATAAGGAAGTGTTAGTTACAGGGCCGGCTCCAGGGTTTTTGCCGCCCCAAACAAAAAAAACCACACGCACAAAAACGCGATGGCGATCAGCTCTACCGCCACCGTTTCAGTCTTCGGCGACAATTTGACGCTGGTCCTTCGTTCTGAGAGGGAGTGACGGACCCGCTGCTGAATTGCCGCCGAAGAGCCGGATGTGCCGCCCCTCTTCGTTGGCCGCCCCAGGCACCTTCTTGCTGGGCTGGTGCCTGGAGCTGGCCCTGGTTAGTTACCCCTTCACATAAAACAAGAACCAGAGGTCATCCAATGAAATGAATAATCAGCAGGTTTAATACAAACATAAGGAAATACTTCTTCACACAACATACAGTCAACCTGTGGAACTCGTTGCCAGGAGATGTTGCGAAGACCAAAATATAACTGGGATCTAAAAAGAATTAGATAAATATATGGAGGATAGGTCCATCAATGGCTACTTGACAAGACTGTCATGTCAAACCAATCTGATAGCTTTCTTTGATAGGATAACAAGTCTTGTGGATAAGGGAGAAGCGGTGGATGTGGTATACCTAGACTTTAGTAAGGCATTTGATACGGTCTCGCATGATATTCTTATCAATAAACTAGGCGAATACAACTTAGATGGGGTTACTATAAGGTGGGTGCATAACTGGCTGGATAACCGTACTCAGAGTAGTTATTAATGGTTCCCAATCCTGCTGGAAAGGTATAAAAGACGGTTACTCACCGTTGTAACTGTTGTTCTTCGAGATGTGTTGCTCATATCCATTCCAGTCAGGTGTGCGCGCGCCGCGTGCACGATCGTCGGAAAACTTTTACCCTAGCAACACCCGGTGGGTCGGCTGTGGAGCCCCCTGGAGTGGCGCCCTCATGGCGCCGGATATATACCGCAGCCAACCCAGCGCCCCCTCAGTTCCTTCTTGCCGGCTACTCCGACAGTGGGGAAGGGGGGCGGGTTTGGAATGGATATGAGCAACACATCTCGAAGAACAACAGTTACAACGGTGAGTAACCGTCTTTTCTTCTTCGAGTGCTTGCTCATATCCATTCCAGTCAGGTGACTCCCAAGCCCCACCTAGGTGGCGGGGTCGGAGTGAGACATTGCTGTGTGCAGAACCGCTGACCCGAAAGCAGCATCGTCTCTGGATTGTTGCACCAGCGCATAGTGCGCTGCGAACGTGTGCACCGAAGACCACACTGCAGCTCTACAAATGTCCTGGATCGGGACTTGAGCCAGGAAGGCAGTCGAGGAGGCCTGGGCCCTCGTGGAGTGAGCGGTGAGGCGTGGCGTCGGGACACCGGCCAGGTCGTAGCAAGCACGAATGCAGGACGTGATCCAAGAGGACAGGCACTGTGAGGAGACCGGTGAGCCCTTCATCCGGTCGGCCACCGCAACGAAGAGTTGCGTCGTCTTTCTAAACGGCTTTGTACGGTCAATGTAGAAAGCCAGGGCCCTGCGTACGTCCAAAGAATGCAGACGCTGGTCTTGACGAGTAGCGTGTGGCTTCGGATGGAAGACCGGGAGAAAGATGTCCTGGTTTACGTGGAAAGGTGAAACCACCTTCGGAAGAAAGGCAGGGTGGGGGCGAAGCTGCACCTTGTCCTTGTGGAACACCGTGTATGGGGGCTCGGACGTCAGCGCTCTGAGTTCAGAAACACGCCGTGCTGAGGTAATAGCTACGAGGAAGGCCGTCTTCCAGGATAAGTACAGGAGCGAACAGGTCGCTAATGGTTCAAACGGGGGCCCTGTGAGCCTGGAGAGAACGAGGTTGAGGTCCCACGTTGGAACCGGCTGGCGTATTTGTGGGTACAGCCGGTCCAAGCCCTTGAGGAATCTAACGACCATCGGGTTAGAGAAGACCGATGACGGGAGTTCTCCTGGGTGGAATGCCGAAATGGTGGCGAGGTGAACCCTGATTGAAGATACCGCCAAGCCCTGCTGTCTTAGGGACAGGAGATAGTCCAGTATGAGAGGGATAGGTGCCTGCAAGGGGGACGTAGCCCGTTGCTGACACCAACAGGAGAACCGCTTCCACTTGGCTAAGTAAGTGGACCGTGTAGAGGGCTTCCTACTTCCCAGCAGGATCTGCTGGACGGACTGCGAACATTGTTGCTCCGTCTGACTCAGCCATGGAGCATCCACGCTGTGAGGTGGAGCGATTGTAGGTCAGGGTGACACAGACGGCCGTGGTCCTGGGAGATGAGATCCGGACTCAAGGGGAGCGTGATCGGCGCTTGAACCGACAGCTCTAGCAGTGTGGTGTACCAGTGCTGCCTCGGCCAAGCGGGAGCCACTAGAATTACTCGTGCCTGGTCGGTGCGGATCTTGAGCAGCACCCTGTGGACAAGCGGAAATGGGGGAAAGGCGTAGAACAGGTGGCCCTTCCACGTTAGAAGGAATGCGTCCGACAGAGAGCCTGGAGCTCGGCCGTAAAGGGAGCAGAATGCGTGGCACTTCCTGTTGGCCCGGGATGCGAATAGGTCGACCTGGGGAAATCCCCACCTCTGGAAGACGGAATAGATGACATCCGGGCGAATCGACCACTCGTGCGTCTGGAAGGACCTGCTGAGACGGTCCGCCAGCGTATTCTGGACTCCAGGCAGGAATGATGCGGTGAGATAGATCGAGTGGGCGATGCAGAAGTCCCACAAGCGAATGGCCTCTTGGCATAGGAGCGATGAGTGGGCTCCGCCTTGCTTGTTGATGTAAAACATGGCCGTGGTGTTGTCGGTGAGGACCAGCACGCAACGGCCCTGTAGGAAGTTGAGGAATGCCTGGCAGGCTAGGCGCACCGCCATCAGTTCCCGGACGTTGATGTGTAGGGCTAATTCGGAAGCGGACCACAGGCCCTGGGTATGACGCTCCCCGAGGTGAGCGCCCCATCCTAGAGATGAAGCGTCCGTGACTAGGTGGAGGGAAGGTTGTGGGGCGTGAAAAGGCACTCCTGCACAGACCACTGCGCGATCCAACCACCAGGTGAGGGAGGTCAAGACCGAGGGCGGGACCGTGACCAGCATGTTCAGGTCGTCCCGGTGAGGACGGTACACCGATGACACCCAAGCCTGCAGTGGGCGAAGCCGCAGTCTGGCGTGGCTGGTTACGTAGGTGCACGAGGCCATGTGACCCAACAGGGTAAGGCATGTTCTTATGATGGTGAACGGAGATGCCCGCAGTCCATGAATGACGCGTGCGATGGACTGAAAGCGGCCTTCTGGCAGAATGGCTCGTGCGCTTCTGGAGTCCAGGATCGCTCCAATGAACTCTATTCTCTGTGTTGGCACCAGAGTGGACTTCTCCCTGTTGAGTAGAATGCCCAGTTCATGGAAAGTCTGTGTCACCATGTGGACGTGAGCTTGAACTTGGTCCCTGGTGCGGCCGCGCACCAGCCAGTCGTCCAAATACGGGAACAGCTGTACCCCTTGTCGGCGAAAGTATGCCGCGACGACTGCCAGACATTTCGTGAACACTCTGGGAGCCGAGGACAAGCCGAAGGGAAGGACTGCGAATTGGTAGTGCACCTTGTTCACTACAAATCGCAGGAAGCGCCTGTGAGGCGGATAAATAGCTATATGGAAGTAAGCGTCCTTCATGTCGAGGGTGGCGAACCAGTCTCCAGGATCCAGCGAGGGAATAATGGTCCCCAATGATACCATGCGGAACTTCAACTTTACTATGAATTTGTTGAGTCCGCGCAGGTCTAAGATGGGACGTAGACCCCCTTTCGATTTGGGGATCAGGAAGTAGCGGGAATAAAACCCCCTGCCCCTTAACTCCTGCGGAACCTCCTCTATGGCTCCCATAGAGAGGAGCCCAAAAACCTCCTGTGAAAGGAGTTGCTCGTGAGAAGGGTCCCTGAAGAGGGACGGGGAGGGGGAGTGAGAGGGGGGGGGCGAGGAAAATTGGAGGGCGTATCCCTTCTCCACCGTGCGAAGGACCCAACGGTCTGATGTTATAAGGGACCAAGCACGGTGGAAACGGGAGAGGCGATCCCGGAAGGGGGGAGATGAATCCTGGGTGCTGGTTCTGGTGCCGTCCTCGACCGCACCTTCAAAAGGCTTGTCTAGGCCCTGAAGGTGGTCTCGGCTGGCCCTGGTTCTGACCGGGTTGAGGGCCGGTCGACCGTCGCCTACCGCCTCGACCCCGCCTCCTGGCAAAGTCCTGTCTCGGGCGAGGCGGGGGAGGGTAGAACCTCTGAGGCTGGGGCCTGAAGGGTCTGCGTTGTGGACCCGGGACATGCATCCCCAGAGAGCGCATCATTGTTCGAGAGTCCTTAAGGTTTTGGAGCCTCGAGTCTGTCTTTTCCGAAAACAGGCCCTGACCCTCAAAGGGCAAGTCCTGGAGGGTCTGCTGCAGTTCAGGTGGCAGGCCCGACACCTGGAGCCAGGAGGTTCGCCTCATAGCTATACCCGACGCTAGGGTCCTAGCGGCCGAGTCGGCTATATCCAGTGAGGTCTGTAGGGAGGTGCGTGCCACCCGCTTACCCTCCTCTACCAAAGTTCCGAACTCTTCCCTAGATTCCTGGGGAACCAGTTCCTTGAACTTCTCCATGGAGGACCAGGTGTTAAAACTATATCGGCTTAGGAGCGCCTGCTGGTTGGCCGCCCTAAGCTGAAGCCCCCCCGCGGAATAGACCTTGCGCCCGAACAAATCGAAGCGCTTAGCGTCCTTCGATTTCGGCGCTGCCGCCTGCTGACCATGGCGCTCCCGTGCATTTACTGATGAGACCACCAGCGAGCACGGTTGAGGGTGAGTGTACAAGTACTCGTGGTCCTTGGAAGGTACAAAGTACTTCCTCTCCACGCCCCTGGCCGTGGGGGGAATAGAGGCCGGGGTTTGCCAGATGGAGGTGGCATTGGTCTGAATGGAGCGAATCAGCGGTAACGCGACCCTGGATGGGGTGTCCGCTGAAAGGATGTTCACGATCGGGTCGTGAACCTCCACGATCTCCTCCATCTGAAGGTCCATATTGCGCGCCACCCGGCGCAACAGGTCCTGGTGGGCCCGGAGGTCTATGGGGGGCGGGCCCATGGCGGATGTCCCCGCTACCGCCTCATCAGGCGAGGAGGAGGAGGATACGCCCGGTGGCAAGGGGTCCAAAGGCAAGTCTTGCTCCAGGTGCTCCTGGAGCTGGGCCTCGCTCGTCGCAGTGTCTATGGCCTGCGCCGGCGTGGGCACTGGAGCCTCCATGCCCCCTGGCGGGGGGCGGGAGATGGTGGCCTCCGGGGCTCTGGGCTCAGAGCGTGCCGAGCGGGAGGCAGACGGTGGGGCCCCTTGGGCTTGGTGATAGGCCCATGGGGTCCAAAAGGACCAGTGAGCAGGTCCCTGCGTAGGGTCCTCTGCCATGTCCTGCGAGTGCCCGAAGTCCGCCGAAGCCGCCTGTCCCTGTGGAGGGTAGGCCGATCTAGAGGCCCCTTCAGAGGAGTGGGACGCGGATCTTGACGGCCATGGCGGTGCCGAACGCGATGCATCCGTCCCCGGCTGGTGCGGTGCCGGTCGGTGCCGGTCATAGGACGATCTGTCCCAGCGTGCCGGAGATTGGTGCCGGGATCGGGATCGGTGCCGGTAGCCCCGCCGGTGCCGCGATCCGGATCTGGAGCGGGACGACGATCGCGACGACACCCGGTGCCGGGAGCGGTCCCTCGATCGGCGCTCATACCGGTACCGGGAGGTGCGCCTCGAGTCCGATCGGTGCCGGCGGTCGCGACGGTGCCGAGATGTGGAGCGGCGTCGCAAAGAGGACCTCGACCGCGAGTACGACCGGCGCCGAGGTGATAGTCGGCGCCGGGACTCCGAGCGGCGTCGGGACCTGCTCCGAGACCTGGAGCGGTGCCGAGAGTCCACAGGTGGAGAAGGTGGGCGCACTAGTGCAGGCTTGCCTCTCGACTGCACAATGCGCGGAGCCACCGGTGCCGGGAGCTGCGACGGTGCCGGCTCCGTGAGTGCGATCAGGTCCCTCGCGGTAGTAAATGTCTCCGGAGTCGAGGGAAGACAAGGTTCCACCACCAGCCTAGGTGGTGAAACAGTCCGTACCGGACTCAACGGCCTCGGTGCCGGAGTCGACGGTGTGGCCGCCTGCTTTTGGCGGTCCAAAGGCGGACGCGGCTCTACCCCCGGCACGGGGGGAGCAGGCGTCTTCAGGGCAGCAGTGTCCTGAGCCTTGCGGGCCTTCTTATGGCCTGGAGAGAGAGATCGGCGCCGAGTCCCCTGAGGTGGGCGCGGTGCCGAAGTCTGCCGGTGCCGGGAGGACTTGTCCGCGGCGCCGGTCGGAGCCGCTGGGGCGCTGCGCACCGACGCGCTCGGTGCCGGGGCCGGGCGCGCCGAGGGAGGATCCGGGCTGAGCGCCGCCTCCATGAGGAGCTGCCGAAGCCGAAAATCCCGCTCCTTCCTCGTTCGAGGCTTGAAGGCCTTGCAGATTGGGCACTTATCTGCGTGATGGGCTTCCCCGAGGCACTTCAAGCAGGAGGCGTGCGGGTCACTTGTTGGCATCGGCTTCGCGCAGGACGCGCACGGCTTAAAGCCAGGAGCCTTGGGCATGAGCCCGGTATGCTCCGGGGGGGAAAAAGGGGGGAGAACAACCCCCTTAACCCCCGCTAACAATTTACAACAACTACCAGCTAAATAACAACTATCTAAAGACTCTAACTACTATACAACTATCTAAACTATCTACAGAAATAAGCTAGACGCTAGGGAGTGTGGAGACCAGCTAAGCTGTGCTCCGCAGTTCCAACGACCGTCAGGGGCGGTAAGAAGGAACTGAGGGGGCGCTGGGTTGGCTGCGGTATATATCCGGCGCCATGAGGGCGCCACTCCAGGGGGCTCCACAGCCGACCCACCGGGTGTTGCTAGGGTAAAAGTTTTCCGACGATCGTGCACGCGGCGCGCGCACACCTCACTGGAATGGATATGAGCAAGCACTCGAAGAAGAACAAGTGGGGTTCCGCAGGGGTCTGTTTTGGGATCGTCTCTGTTCAATATGTTCATCAATGACTTAGATATTGGCATAGAAAGTACGCTTATTAAGTTTGCAGATGATACCAAACTGGGAGGGATTGCAACTGCTTTGGAGGACAGGGTCATAATTCAAAATGATCTGGACAAATTGGAGACATGGTCTGAGGTAAACAGGATGAAGTTTAACAAAGACAAATGCAAAGTGCTCCACTTAGGAAGGAACAATCAGTTTCACACATACAGAATGGGAAGACACTGTCTAGGAAGGAGTACGGCAGAAAGGGATCTAGGGGTTATAGTGGACCACAAGCTAAATATGAGTCAACAGAGTGATGCTGTTGCAAAAAAAGCAAACATGATTCTGGGATGCATTAACATGTGTGTTGTGAGCAAGACACGAGAAGTCATTCTTCCGCTCTACTCTGTGCTGGAGTATTGTGTCCAGTTCTGGGCACCGCATTTCAAGAAAGATGTGGAGAAATTGGAGAGGGTCCAGAGAAGAGCAACAAGAATGATTAAAGGTCTTGAGAACATGACCTATGAAGGAAGGCTGGACATTAGGAAAAAGTTCCTAATTCTCAGGGTGGTTAAACACTGGAATAAATTGCCTAGGGAGGTTGTGGAATCTCCATCTCTGGAAATATTTAAGAGTAGGTTAGATAAAAGTCTATCAGGGATGGTCTAGAGACAGTATTTGGTCCTGCCATGAGGGCAGGGGACTGGACTCGATGATCTCTCGAGGTCCCTTCCAGTCCTAGAATCTATGAGTCAGGGATGTAGCCTCATGCTCTGAGTGTCCCTAAACCTCTGACTGCCAGAAGCTGGGACTGGAGGACAGGCGATGGATCAGTTGATAAATTGCCCTGTTCTATTCATTCCCTCTGAAGCATCTGGCCACTGTTGGAAGACAGGTTACTGGGCTAGATGGACCATTGGTCTGACCCAGTATGGCCATTCTTAAGTTCTTGTCAAGACCAGTATACAACTGCAGAGAAGCTAAGTAGTCCATGACCAAACCTATATTAGTTGCTGTGCATGATTCAGATAAAGTGCAAAACTGGGTCCATAGCAGAGATTTAACAAAGTGAGGGATGAGTTGTTAAGTTACAGATAGCACAACCCAAGAGCTGTTGTAGAAATAGGAGAAGCGGATAACTCAGTACTACTAGCCTCAATTATTTTGAAGAAATCATCGCTGAGTTGAAATAGATCATAAGAAGTGTCAGGAAAGCTGGGAATCAAAAAGTTATCTATTGTTTAGAAGAGAAGCAGTTGAGATAGTTTCCTCATTGCCACAAGATCACTTATTTACAGCATTCTCATTATTGATAACATTAGTACAGTAACAAGATCACTTATTTACAGCATTCTACACAGGAGTGACCACACATACTACAGTATTTCTGCCTATCTCTACCTATATAAGTCCCTTTGCATTAGCTAATTGTGAGAAACTTAATTTTCTTTGTTTCATTTTATTGTTAATATAACAGACCACAAAAAAAAAATCCCCACTGCTATTTCCAAATATCAGTTTATATTTTAAGATCAATCACTGGCAGTGCAATAGTTAAGATTACAGATTACTAAAATTACTCTTAATTGACCAGTAACTGATTAATAATGTGAAAAAACGAACAAAATTTGAAACTCAGACCTGAATAGACTGTTCAGAAATAGTTCCACTTCCGGATGAAATTCCACTGAATGCATCAATTAGGCCATTGGAATCAACTGTATCTGTGGCATAAAACTTTAAGCCTCCTGAAATGTGATTGTTAAAATAATTAGAATAGTCATTTACTGTATAACAGTAGGTCTTTGTTATGTGCCTTATGCTAGTTTGGCTGTTGCTATACAGCACAGTGTTAATCTGATAAATTAAATTTTGTTCCTTTATTATCTTTTATTCATGGGGCAGTGCAGGGAGGAACCGCTGGGTGGTGGGGAATCAATTAATACAAACACCCAGAGCGTTCCTGCAGAAAGCAAGTCTGACCTGGGAAATGATCCCATCTGTTCACATTTTAACTCCACCTAACTTGGTCTGACTAAGAATTGTCACCTGTTGCACTTCATCACGTACAGTGCTCACTCATAGGCTGTTCTTGGTAAGTCTGGACTATGAGCCATGGACAGGTAAAGTGCAATTCCACTCTGAAAAACACCTCTGTAAAAATGACATGGTGGAATTCCAAGATTATTGCTTCTCGGTGACTCAGATCATATCTGCTTAGTTTACAAATACAACATTTGGGCCTCTTTTTCATTTGTGCTGAGCACGCATAATGCCAATGGGAACTTCTGGTGCGCAGTGTCTTTGGAAATCTGGCCATTTATTTCAAACAGTGAGCCCTGCCTGCTGAGACTGGGCTCTGAAAGACCAGCTGGGTTCTTTCTGGCTCACACATCAGTCCCTTAAAACTAAAGATTCTGTGATCAGAACTTAGTAAACTATTCTGTTATAATACACAAACCAGAACTGGCTGTACAATGCTAACAAGAGTAAAAAGCAGTACAATCTTATTTAAGTATCAGAGGGGTAGCCGTGTTAGTCTGAATCTGTAAAAAGCAACAGAGGGTCCTGTGCCACCTTTAAGATTAACAGAAGTATTGGGAGCATAAGCTTTCGTGGGTAAGAACCTCACTTCTTCAGATGCCATGCACCCACGAAACCTTATGCTCCTGTCATAACTATAAAGGGAAGGATAACAGCTCTCCTGTGTACAGTACTATAAAATCCCTCCTGGCCAGAGACTCCAAAATCCTTTTACCTGTAAAGGGTTAAGAAGCTCAGGTAACCTGGCTGACACCTGACCCAAAGGACCAATAAGGGGACAAGATACTTTCAAATCTTGGGGGCGGGGGGGAAGGCTTTTGTTTGTGCTCTTTGTTTTGGGGGTTGTTCGCTCTTGGGACTAAGAGGGACCAGACATCAATCCAGGCTCTCCACATCTTTCTGAACAAGTTTCTCATATTTCAAACTTGTAAGTAAACAGCCAGGCAAGGCGTGTTAGTTTGTTTTCTCAACTTGTAAATGTATCTTTTACTAGGGTGTTTACCTCTGTTTGCTGTAACTTTGAACCTAAGGCTAGAGGGGGGTCCTCTGGGCTCTTTAAGTTTGATTACCCTGTAAAGTTATTTTCCATCCTGATTTTACAGAGATGATTTTTACCTTTTTCTTTAATTAAAAGCCTTCTTTTTAAGAACCTAATTGAGTTTCCTTGTTTTTAGATCCAAGGGGGTTGGATCTTGATCCACCAGGAGTTGGTGGAAGGGAGGAGGGGGGATGGTTAATTTCTCCTTGTTTTAAGATCCAAGGGGTTTGGATCTGTATTCACCAGGGAATTGGTGAAGAGTCTCTCAAGGCTACCCAGGGAATGGAATTAGCATCAATAGTGGTGGCAGTGGACCAGATCTAAGCTGGTAGTTAAGCTTAAAAGTTTTCATGCAGGCCCCCAAATTTGTACCCTAAAGTTCAAAGTGGGGAAGCAGCCTTGACAGCTCCCAATACTTCTGTTAGTCTTAAAGGTGCCACAGGACCCTCTGAATCTTATTTAAGTCCCTAAAGCAAGCAGATGTGACTCTGAATACACAAAAGGAGCATCTCTGTTGACTAAGAAGGTGCAATTTATACATAGTCACTATTCAGAGTAAAGCTACAGTCTAAATCAACACATGGAATTCCCATGGTAGTTGCCCTGTACTGCAGCATCACCCAGCACCCATCTGGCTTTCCTTAAAATGGCTGAAGTTCAAAGTAACAGTGCAGCTCCAACTCAAAGCAGAGTTGACTGAGCCTCCGAGTTGCAAGTATAGAGACTGTGGTCGCTGACTCCTCAGCTAGAGCCCTCCAGCTGTGACTGTTTGTGAGTTCGTCATTATTTAACTACTTAGGACATTAATAGGTTTGCATATCACTGCTATGTAAACATCAGAAATAAAATGTTAATCATTTAAACACTGAGCTTATCTTTTTGTTTAGAGGAACATCCGCCAGTAATATAATTATCAAATCTCGCTATTAAGCAGGGTGTTATCAGGATACAGGTTTTTTAAAGCAACAACAGATAAAAGATAAACAATTGCTCCCAATATTATTGTGTTTATTCAGCTGAAAATAAATATTCTGTATATATGACTGGAATTAGTTGACTTCATTTTTTCCCCTTTTACAAGCTGTAAACCACTCTAGTTTTACATTTAATGCTTAAGGTGTGCATGCCAAAAATAGGATTGAGTTAGAAACTTACTTACCTGTCATGTCTGAAAATTGTTCTAGTTCTGGAGCAGCACTTGGCCCCAAGGCAATGGTGTGAATGATCAATCCACTTTCTTCCACCTCCTTAAGGCAAGTGCTCATATGTGAATCCTCTCCATTTGTCAGCAGTACAATTTCAGAACCATGGAGATTAGAGTATTTTTGTTTAATCACCTGAATTGATAAGAAAATTTCAGGTATTAGCAATAGGACGTTATTGTAAATGTTAGCTGCTCTAACGTAGGCAGTGTCTACATCAAGAGAAATTCTTAAAGTGCAAGTGTAAGGCAAAATCTTTTCCTTACAAGTGTGAATTGTGCTGGTGTAGGAGACTGTGTCATGTAGCAAGAGTTGAATTGAAGGTGGCTGAATTACACTGCCTGTACAGAGCAGGATGGTTCAGGGGAGAGGTGTCTAGCACACTCCTTACAGCACACTCTTTACAGCATTCCAAGTAGTAATAATGTGTGTCCGCCAGCCCCCACTCCAGGTCCTGATGCCAATGACAGCATATGCACAAGGCATGTGGAAGCCTGTCCATGCCCATTCTGGAAAGTGACTTGAGAAATCATGTAGAATGAAGGTGCCACTTTACATAACCCCTTTTCAGAATAAAACCATGCTTAAACCAATGTTAAAATAAGCAAAATTTGGATTTTCTTTATGGGAAGTATTATGATTTTGATCCTCTGCACATTGCCTTGAGATTCCGGCAAAGCATTCTTGTAAGATTTTCTCAAAGCAATCTTAATTTTTTTGCTAGTGTAAGCAGAGTCAGGATGAGCTCTACCCTGACATCTGGTGGTGAATTATGGCGAGTGTGGAAAAGCACTTCAGGGGCTGATCTTGTTTGCATAGGCACACCCACCCCGTCTAGCATGAGCCCACGGCAGCCCAAAATCGTCACTTTGGCAGCTGTGGGATTCCCAGTTTTTCTGTTATTGGGGCAGGAAGAATAAAGTGCTGTTACCCTGATTATGTGAATCAAGGACAATGAAACTGTTTTATGACAGAGGGTCTCACCATCACCTAAGTAGCACTCGCTAGACAAGGGCATGGGTTCCAAAACCCAGTGAACTGAGAGAGGTTGAGCATAGGTATGTGTACCTGATAGTATAGACCCCCTTTTGAGGGCCTGGAACACCAATTGCACCACCTTCTTCTCTCTCCCTGAAGGGTTAAAATCCATGTGCATGTTATATAACAACCTGGTATATGGATTGTGCCAGCTCTTTTTCAGACCCAAAGTCCAAAGTTTGGTCTGGAGACCAGAGGCCTAGCTAATAGTGATCAGCTAAAAGAAAGCTGGGGTAAACAAAATAACATTGCCTTTGCTAAGATATGCTTGGTCAGTAGAAATGTCAGATGTTAAGGCAATAACTGAATAATTATGTTTCATCCAATGTTTCAAATTGAACAAAGGATCCCTGTTCCTATTGTGTTTCTCCTGAAGGGAAAACAGTCTTCCCACAGATCCAACCTTGAGTTTATGAAAACTGGCACGTCACTATAATGATATGGCATCCTTCCACCTCCCTTCCAAGGGACCAATGTCCTGCCTTAAGACATAAAGGAGACAATCTCTATTTCCATATGCTTTCACTGTTTCTTTGCTTTATCCCCTAGACATGTACCTGTCAGACAATCAAAGGAGTTGCTCCGTTCCTATGGACCCCAAATCAGAATTCAACATATATATTTTATACTAATAACATTTTATCAAAGTATTAATCAAATGTTAACTTGCTAACTTGAGACTATGGGCGGAGACATTGTGTAACCTTTTAACCATTGGCTATTGTGCTATCTTGTCTTGCTGCAAAACCTATCCCGGGGTGTGGAACTGCCTACCCCGTCACTTTCCCCCGCCCATGGAAAATCTATATATTTCATTGTAATCAATTGATTGACAGTGTCTCTGAGCCTAATAAGCCAGGTGACACTCCGCCAGCGCTGTGTGTAATAAACCCCTATGCTTTGACCTCTACACGGTGTGGATTTATGTCCTTCACTCCCTCTCTCCATCCACTGTTGAATAGCAAAGCTAATTTTGATTACATTAGGAGTCTAGCTAGAGGCTGCTGAGCTGAATTCACTTTGGGCCAATGGTGCACCAGCACTGAGACTCCCCTACTAAGAGCTGAAATCACTAAGAGCTGAAATTACTGAGCTGAGATCACTGAGTGCTGTGTTAACTAGTGGGAGTCTGAAGATATATTGCTAAGCATCTGGAAGAGCAGAGCGGAGCAGTTTGTGGGACGGTTGGAGCGGCCCACAGAACGTGGAGCAGAGCTGAGCAATTTGCGGGGACAGCTGGAGTGGTTCATGGGAGGGCTGGTGGAGTGGAGCGGCTGGCAGAGCGGAGCAGTTTGTGGGACGGTTGGAGCCCACGGGACAGCGAGCGGAGCGGAGCAGTTTGTAGGGACGGTTGGAGCAGCTCACGGGACGGCTGGAGGACTGGACCAGACCGGCTGGTAGAGCGGAGCTGTTCGTGGTGAAGGCTGCAGCAGAACTCCACGGAGAGGCAGGGCAGTTGGCCTCGGACCACGTAAGGTGCCCCTTAACACCCCGTGTGCCCCCCCCATTTCCACCCAGGCTGGGAGGGAGAGGGGGTAAAACTCTGCAGATAAACTTTTGAACTCTGGGGCGGCACTGACCCGAGACTTTTGGATTGTTGGACTTTGGGGTGATTGGACTTAAGACCCCGAGGGGAAAAGGACACTGCCAAACTTACTTGGAGGTGGGTCTCTTGCTCATGGTTTGTGTTATGAATCCTGTTTGTGGTATTTCCCCAACATGATGCTGCATTGTTTCCCTCCTTTATTAAAAGGCTTTTGCTACACTCAGACTCCATGCTTGCGAGAGGGGAAGTATTGCCTCCTACAGGCGCTCGGGGGGGGGGGGTGGTGGTATGTAATTGTCCCAGGTCACTGGGTGGAGGCTCGAGCCGGTTTTGCATTGCGTTATTGAAATGGAAGCCCTAGATACTGAACCTGGCCCTTGTTGCTGCCAACTCAGAGGGGCAGAAGGGTTAAACTAGTATAAACATAGCAGGGCCTTGTTAATTTCTTAGGTCCTGAACCTGCTCCCATTGAACTAACTTGATTGAGCTTCCTAAATTTCTCACTATAAAACACATTTTCCAAACATTTAATTGTTCTTGTAGCTGTCTTTCTGAACCCCTTCCCGTTTCCCCAACATCCTCTCTGAAATGTGGACACCAGAACCAGAGACAGTATTTCAGTCATAGTCTCAGTACTGCTGTACACAGAGGTGAAATCACCTCCTTACTCCTACTCACTATTCTCCTCCTAGTTCCATTTCATTATCACGGCATTCCAGGACACATTCCCCCCAAGTTCTCCTTCACCTCAAATCCTTTGCGTACTCCTGCGCAGATTTTAGCTCCTCCACCAGCTGATGTAGGAAGGCATTTGATAAGATCCTGGCGTACATTCTCACTGACTATTTGTCGTAGATTACATGTAATTTGTGCTGTAGAATGGAATGTGACAATTCCAACCCAGGAATCCATTTCTATAATCTGTAGCAGGAATATCTCCGCAGCTTGGTAGAGACGATTAATGCGGTTATACTGCAGGTGAAGAAAGGGACATACTTAGAACTATCAAGGCTTTTCAAGAGAGATAGCAAAAAGCAAGAATACAGCAATTACTAATGTTGTTCAGTTTGTACTGATAAATGGGAATGTACCTGCCATAGAGTAGATGAGAGATTTCAGGGGAAAATATGGAAAATTAGACAAATACGCAATATCTGAGTACCCCAGGCATATTCTTTCCAGACCAGTGGAGATGTGTACTATGTTCTGCTATCATGGAAGGGTATCTGCATATTGAAACATCCAGGAGATATATAACTGTGTCAATCAAACAGCATTCTAATAATGTGGTGATATTCCTCACAAATAAGGTTTTCTCTTTCACATAACTTGTTTAGGCAAAATGGCTGCAGCCTCAGAGAACAGTATTCAACATACCTATGCTTTAGGATAGCCCCTCTATTTCACAGGTTCCTGGCACTTTGAAAATTTGGTAATTACAGTGAAAGAGTTTATTTTAAATATAAATAATTGAACAGATTGCTGAAAACCAGCTGAGAAAGTTTACCCTTGGAAGCTTTCCTTTCTCTTTAAAACTAGCTGTCATTATTCTTGATCTAGCTAAGGATTCTCTTCCTCTCTTATATTAAGATTAAGGGATGGGCTAATTTATATCATTTATCTCTGGAAATCTAGTACTTGTTTGCCTCTCAATAGCTTTGGGTTGTATTCGATGCTAATGACAGTAAAATGCTCATAGTACTAGTCTACATAAGCTTTTCTAATTTGAAATCTCTCCAGAAAAAGGAATGCCAGCTGTATCAAAACATTTGGTTGTGAGATGGGGATAGATAATTATTAGAGAACACCACATTCATTTTCACTTGTGATCTAGAATTTGAAGTATTATCTCTAGAGAGAAAAGTTTGGCGTAGTTACATCCTGTGCTAGTCTCAGTCCCTAGTTGGGTGATTTCATAGCATGTGTCATGCATGACAGACATTTATCACATCATACTTCACTAGATAATTTGCGAAAAGTGTCAATCTTTGTTGAAGATCAGTCCCAGGAATGGACTTGTATGGTGTGCCCTGGCAGAAATAAATTGTGTTGGCGGAGCAGTACAGGGGAAGTTTACACAGGGTATAACTGCCCTGTACCTGCTTTCAGACAGTGTTTAGTACTTTACTTTCAAGAGCACTGAATTCCATTCTGCTCAAATGTAGCTCATCACAAAATGCACCACTTATTTGATATCCATATCTTTCTTTGTCACAAAGAAAATGAAATTAGGATTTGATATTGAGAAATATTCTTCCGCTCTACTCTGCGCTGGTTAGGCCTCAACTGGAGTACTGTGTCCAGTTCTGGGCACCGCATTTCAAGAAAGATGTGGAAAAATTAGAGAGGGTCCAGAGAAGAGCAACAAGAATGATTAAAGGTCTTGAGAACATGACCTATGAAGGAAGGCTGAAAGAATTGGGTTTGTTTAGTTTGGAAAAGAGAAGACTGAGAGGGGACATGATAGCAGTTTTCAGGTATCTAAAACAGTGTCATAAGGAGGAGGGAGAAAACTTGTTCACCTTAGCCTCTAAGGATAGAACAAGAAGCAATGGGCTCAAACTGCAGCAAGGGAGGTTTAGGTTGGACATTAGGAAAAAGTTCCTAACTGTCAGGGTGGTTAAACACTGGAATAAATTGCCCAGGGAGGTTGTGGAATCTCCATCTCTGGAGATATTTAAGAGTAGGTTAGATAAATGTCTATCAGGGATGGTCTAGAGACAGTGTTTGGTCCTGCCATGAGGCAGGGGACTGGACTCCATGACCTCCTTGAGGTCCTTTCCAGGTCTAGAATCTATGAATACTGAATTACAAAACTGAAAGCATATAAAACGTTATATAGTAATCTGTAGGCCACAGAAATAGGTCATATGCCATTTTAAGCATCTTCCTGTACATTTTCATTGAATTCATTATTGTGGGTTTGTGTCAAATATTTTAAGAGACACTCACAAGCTGTTTAAGCCCCACAAATTTTCTTTCTGAGAAAGAAGATGGATACCATACACCATCCTTTACAAATTCCATACCATAAGCCGAAGATTTTTTTATCTAAACTTCATCATATGGCTCCTCAGTAGAGTTGTGTTGATTGTTGAACTGAAGACCTAAAATATTTGTATTTTAAAGAAAGCTATAGTAAAACTCTTATTTATACTATATAATATATAGGATGAATGATTATGAGGAAAAGTATTTCATTTTTATTTTGCTATACCTAGTGACATATATTTATTTTTAAAATAATTTGAGAGAGTCACATATGAAAAATATCATGAAACTTGCATTTATGATATATTTTCTGTTTTGGGGAAGTACAGTGGTTCTGACATTCTGGATCTGAAACTAAAAAGAGGAGCACAAGTTATATTTTGTAAAGAAAAAGAGACCAAGTCTGGCGTATTATTTTTAGGAATTTGATGGGTTTCCTTTTAGCAATCCCTAAATATGTATTATTGGAGAAATAGTGGCCTCAATTTTTTCTTAAAGAATAAAGGATGATTACGGAAATATTGACTAAAGAAAATACTGTAATATATATACACCACATTGTTTTATAACTGCCTAACTATTTCTAAGCAGTTCTGCTAAAAAAAAGAACGTGTATGTTTATTCTTACCGAACCCATGCTCCCAGAAACATCAAGTACTAGACAGACTACTCTGTCTTTGGTCTGCAGCAATGAGAAGGAGGTCTCAAATGGAGGACTTGCGCTATTTATTGGAGAGGTGTTACTGAAGTCCGGAGAGTTCATAATTACTTCCCAGGTGCTTTTGTAGTTGCACATTTTGTTCTGCAGATTTGTAGCCTTTTCATTATGAGTACTTTGATCACAGAAGTCAACCACCTAAAAAAAGCCAATTGGAAGAGAAGAATGATTACTGAAAAACAAGTGAACACGTGTAGTAGCAAATCCCAGTCTACTATTTTTCCATTGCTCACGACAACCACAAATACAGAAATTCTTTGCCTGCTCTAAAGGATATAGGGAATAAAATCTTTTTATGTCCTGGACCTTGGAAGAAGTCATCAAAGAAGACTGTTCCCAAAGAATCTGTCTCAGGGGTTACACAGGTATGTCCACACTGCAATCAGAGGTATGACTGGAGCTCAGGCGGGCGTACACATGCTATCTTTAATCCAGCTAGTTTGTCTATTGATAGCAGTAAAGATGTGGCAGCATGGGCTGTACAAACCCACCCAGAACCCTGGATATATGCTCCACATTGCTAGCCTGCACCAGTGTCCATGCCACCATGTCTTCGCTGCTATTTTTAGCCTCACTAGCTAGATTAAAGCTAGCACCAATATGCGTACCTGAACTTCCGTCATACCTCTGAGGGCAGTGTAGACATTTAATCAGTGTTGTAAGGATGCCCTGGCAATGCAGACATCATCAGTAAAGTTCACAGTTATGTAGTTACTATGGAGTCTCAGTGCATGGATACATAAGGCTCTAACTCACTTGGGACACAACACACTCTGCCAGGGGAAAATCATGCAGAAGGGAAAAAAGTTTTCAAAACAAAAACCCTCTGATCTTCCTGGCTGGCAGGAATACTTTTAAAGAGGATGAACAGCTTGCTGTGTCTGTCCCACCTTGCTACTCCCCACAGGGCAGAATTTAGCCCATAGAATATTTTCAAAGCTTCAGAAGTAAGGTGTGGAGTGTCTCTAGCAAGTTGCTGAGCACACTCAATATCCATACATTTTAGTGGGAGCTTAGCACATCACAGGATTAGACTGTCACAAAGGAATAAAGCTTCTCAATGTTGTAACAGAAAATGCCCCAGCTGGGTAACTTTGTTATCTGACCCAAATGGGAGCAAAAGGTTCCACAATGTCAGGGTATTTCCATACACCTGTGATGGGACAGATAGGCCCCACACTGGCAATGAAAGGGTTAATGAGAACCTATGGACCCAGTTGGCCCCACCCCACTACACCAACAGCAAATGTCAGGCATGGAGAGAGGAGCCAAAGGAAACTTAGCTAAACTCAGGGCTGCCCAGGAAGAAGAGCAGAACTCCGCTTCTCCAGAGAGAAGCCTGGTTGCAGATCAGAGTCTGAGCCGGCTTGCTGGCCTGACAAGCTCCTGTTAGAAGGGACAACCAGCTCGTGGGGGATCAGCAGAAGCAAGAACTGTTTGTAGACAAGCCTTGAATAGAAAGGCTGGGTCCCACATAAGTTTCATTGGACAACTCTGTTTTGAGTTGTGTTTTTTGTTGTTGTTTTGTTGTTCCTGATTCCTTTGGAAGGGGTAGGACTCAAGTGAGCCGTGGCCGGAGGGCAAAAGCAATGCTACTTTGTACCTCGTAGACATAGCAACATATCGACAGAGACCTGTAGCTAGATGAATCTTACCCTGAAGTGCCACAAGGAGGCAGTACAGAGGCAGCCCATGCAGAACAAACTTGGGGGAGAATGCAGGCACAGACCTAGCACCGGAGGAAGGGAAGAGGTCAGGACATTTTTTTTAAAAAAATCAACACTCTCAGAAGAGACTCCCCAGCAGTATGCACATGGAGCAACTACTGAAATCAACGGTGGAGCAGAACACCCACCAACACCAGCAGCAACAGTGGCTCCTACAGCAACTGGCCACTCAGGTCATTGGGTGGAGCATGGGGCTGCTGCTCTATCTGGGCATTTACCTTGTTGCCATCCATCCCTCTCTGCTGGAGAAGCTAGATCATCAGCAACGGATTTGAAACTTAGCTGCTCAGCATCAACAGCGACAAAGGCTGGTGCAACAGGGCGTGACCTGACTGTAGCCTCCCACAATGGCCAGGCTTCCGCCATGGGTCTGGTGGACACAGACCTGGCCTTGGCCCTGGTACCAGTCAATTCATGAAGATGGGGCCTGAAGATGATCCAGTGACTTTTCTTGAAAATTTTCAATGGGTGGCAATGGCATCACGGTGGCCGCCGGAGCACTGAGCACTCTTACCAGTTACCTACTTGACCAGGACAGAACTACAGGCTGCCTATTGTGGGCTAGACCCAGTGACAGCATGGGATTATGCCTCCGATAGCAAGGTTTAAGTCTGTGGCAAGGTGGCCATATTAAACTCATTGGATATCTCTGGGGGCCTGATCCTGCATGATGGCACAGAAACTACAGTGCTGGTGGTGCAGGGTGGATGTGGGAGCTTGCGGGGCAGGGGACCGATAACAAGGTCCTGAGGGGCGGGCGGAGAGCACCCTCCCGCAGGACCTGCTCAGGGAAAAACTGAGAGGCGGGCGATAAGGCTGCCCGCACCTCCTGGAGTACACGCTGGGAAGTATGAGGGGTGGAGAGCCCCTTGCGCTGGCCAAGCACCAGGGGATCCACCCAATCCCCCCCGTCATAGTCCAGAAGGTCTCCAATTCTGGTGATTCCTGCCCGGACCAACCTCTGGGACTCTGCCACCTGCAAACCAAGTTGGGGATTGTGTAGCAGGGCCTCTGTGAGGAGATCTGCCGGTGGCTGCCACAGACCTGGTCACCGAAACCAGCTTTCAGGTCTGGAGGAGATCCTGGTAGAAGTCTTGTGGAAGACCCATCGGAGATAAAAGAGCTACCCGTCATATTGGAGCCCTCAGATGTGGTGAAGGAAGGTGTGCGCCAACGTGCTCCATGCTGAACTACTTGCACCATAAAGGAGTCTCTGCAGGGCCTGGAGGCAGAGGAGATGGACCTGACTGCAAAGGCAGAACGGGCTCTGTCCTTCCTCCTCCTTATGAAGACTCAACCCACCACCAGGGATACAGAGCAGTCCTGGCCAAAAGATCTCTGGAGCTAACCTCTGGAGCCAGGCCAGGATATCCCAGGCCGGGCTCAGGACGTTGAGCTGGTGCCAGAGCCTGGAGAGTACCGGCTGATTGAGCACCAGTGCCCTCCCCCACAGGGAAAGGCACTGGAGCAGTCCTGTCCACCTCCTCAGCCGCTCAGCCACTCTGTCCTTCAAATCTTGCTAGTTCTCCAGCAGACAGGGATGGATGGCAACAAGGTAAATGCCCAGATAGAGCAGCAGCCCCATGCTCCACCCAATGACCTGAAGCACGGGTGGGAGGAAACTCGCTACCATCCGTCCCCGACCACCAGGCCAGAGCTCTTGACCCAGTTGACTGCAGTGGAGGATGCCAACCTACGATAGGTCACTCAGATCCTGGACTATGAGGAGTATGTCATCAGCATACGCTGACAGGACCACACATAACTCTGGCTCATGGAGCACCCACCCTGTTAACCTCCTACAGAAGAGACGGAGGAAGGGCTCAATGGCCAGAGTGTACAGCTGGCCTGACAATGGACATCCTTGACACACCCTTCGCCCGAAGCTGACAGGTTCGGTCAGAGTCCAGTTGAGCCTGACCAAGCACTCCACGGAGGCATACAGGACCTGGAGAAAACCCACAAACTGGGGCCTGAAGCCGAATGCCCGCAGAGTGCCCTGGAGATAACCATGTTCCACCCTGTCAACCGCCTTCTCCTGGTCAAGGGACAGGAGGGCGAACGACAGACCATCCCTACACCCGCGCTCGAGGGGGTCCCGGACCAGATAAAGATTGTTGAAGATAGGATGGCCCGGTGTAGGTCTGGTCGGGATGGACCATATCCGCCAGCACGGACCCTATCCACAGCAAGATAGCCTTCATTGTGACCTTGTAGTCCATGCTGAGGAGCGAGATGGGATGCCAATTCCGAAGGTCATGGAGGTCCCCCTTCTTTGGTAGCAAGATGAGTACAGTTTGCCTGCATAACAGGAGAGGCACCCCACTTCCTAAGGACTCAGCCCAGATGATGGCAAGGTCCGGACTGAGGACATCCCAGAACACACGGTAGAATTCCACGGTCAGCCCGTCCATACCCAGAGATTTATTAGTGGGCATCTGATGGAGGGCTTCTGAGAACTCGGTCAGAGTGAGAGGTAGCTCCAGCCAGTCCTGGTCACCTGGGCTCCATCCCAGAGCACCCTGCAGGCATCAGTGTGGGTTAGACCAGGGAGAAGAGTCTGGAATAGAAGGTCTTGGCCCTCACATGCATCTCCACCAGATCCGTGAAGGGGTGCCATCCTCTGCCAAAAGGCAGGTGACATGCTTCTTAGCCCCCTTCTTTTTCTCCAGGGCATAGAAGAAGTGGGAGCCGCAATCCATCTCCCAAAGGAAATGAATGCGGGATCGAACAAAGGCACCTCGAGCCCAATGGTCTTCGAAGACCCGGGGGAACCAACAGCTGAGCCAGTGCTTTGTACACTTAAACACCAATTAATTCCCCTCCCAGGGTGGACCTGACAGGGTCTAATTAGTGGATTAGAATGGGCTGGGGGAGGACTAATGAGCAAATTGGCTCATTAACGCAGGAGATAGAAAAAGGCACAGGAAGGTAGTGCAGGGGAGAGAAAGGCAGACTAGCAGAGCCAAAACCAGGAAGGATCACTGAGTAGAGAGATCCCTTCCCTCTCCTCTCCTCAGAGAACTGAGGAGAAACTGAAACTGTAAATAATTGTGGTGCATGGATCAGTAAGGGGATAGGAAGAGCAAATGCAAATAAACTGCACTGGGGTGTTTGACAACTTAAGGTCCCTAAGCTGGGGAAGGCCTATCTGTAGCTCATGTGAACCTTCTGTTAGGTGGTCTTAGCAGCAACAAGGGCCAGGTTCAATATCTGAGGTAGACAGTAGCTGAGGAGTGCATAGTCAGGTTCCAAGGCAGAGTCAGTACAAGGGTCAGAGTTCCAAGTCACATTTTGGGAGCCAAGTCACAAGGTGAAGTCCCAATCAAGCTGAGATCGGAGCAGGGAGACGTCATGGCAGCTACAAAGAATCTATGCTGTTCCCTGGACACTTCCTGGAATGCCCTTTAGATTTATATAGGATGGGGAGCCAATCAGGAGTCATGGGGCTGCCGTCTGTCAGACCCATGAAGGTGGGACTTCTCATGGTCTGTGTCCACAGCAGGTCATGGGCAGTGGCTGGCAGGATACTACTAACAGTTTGTACCAGGGTTTTCATCTATTGTGCCCTTTCTCAACAATCTGCTCAAGAACAGCAGCCTGAGAAAGATCCATTGGACGGAAACCTGTGAGAAGGTCTTTCAGTCACAAAAGGCTCACCTCTGTAGGGAGCCCATTTTATAAAGCCTGGACTTCACCAAGAAATTCCTCCTACACACTGATGCTTCTGAAGCTGGATGGGGGCTCTCTTCTCCCAAGTGGTTGATAGTGAGGAACATCCCATTCTGAGTTACAAATTGTTCCCAAGAGAGGCCTACTCCATTATAGAAAAAGAGGACTTAGCTGTGAAATGGGCCATGAAGGCACTCCAATATTACCTTCTTGGCAATTAATTCACCCTGGTCATGGACCATGCACCTCTATGATGATTCCATGCCATGAAGAACATCAACCCCCAACTCATGGTGATACCGCTCTCTCCAGACCTTCTCCATCTGTGTCCAGCATAGGACTGGGTTACTCACTGAAATGCAGACTTTTTCTCTCAGTAGAGGGGAGCTGCAGGGCAAAGCAGTGCCCTAAGTAAGATCCTTTTTCTGAGGCAAATAGGCCTGGCAATGAGAAGGTTAATGAAAGCCAGTGGATCCACCTCACTATACTTCAGCAAATGTCGGGCATGGGGAGGGAGGACTGGAAATGTTGCTCGGAAAGCAGAGGGGAAGTTTTTTGGGCAGAGTGATGGGTTGAAAGAGGCTTGGAACTGTGAACAAAGAAAATACCTCCTGTTGTTTGATTCCTGCTGTCTTCAGAGTAACAGGACTTTGTGTATATTATTTATAAACTAACAAGATTGCATCAAAGAAATACTTTACTCCATATCAGTTTCTCCTAATGGAAACAACCTACAAGATCCCGAATATCCAATTAGGTCAAAAAGCAGTAACAATACTTACAGAAGGGAGGCTTTGCATGTACATTATAGATGCTGGGGCATTTTGTGGTTTTTCTGGTACAAATTTACATCCAGCTTCATACAGCTTTGTCTGTTGATCATATTCACATTCTCTTGTTGTGCAGCTGTTTCCCGTGCAGCTTTGGACTATATATTTACCAGTGATATCAGCCGAACATCTGAAGGAAGGTTAGATAGAAAGAGGCTTACCTAACAAGCCACATATAACCAACAAATAATAATCTGTTATTTATTATTTGAATCATGGTAGGCCCAAAACCTCCAAACATGATTGGCATTAGTTAGACACCATGGGCAGTGGATGAACCACGGACTTGGGGAGGCTAGTCCCCCGGCCGCCACATCCCTTCTGCCTGGGGCCCTGCCCCTCCTGCTCACCTTCCCCACTGGAGCCCAGAGGCCTCCCCCCCAATTCCCAGAGTGCCGAGTGGGCAGGCAGCATGGCCCAGCCCCCATCCCCAGAGCGGCAGGCAGGCAGGCGGGCGGGCAGGCTGCTGACCGTGGCCCCCAGCGCGGTGGGCGGGCAACACGCCCCACCCCCACCGAAGCACCAGGTGTGTGGGCGGCACGAGCACTGGCTCCAGCTGCCCCGAGTCCCTGGCTGCAGGCCGGCCCCCCACTAGCCCCAGCCTGGGACAAGGGCCTTGGAGCCCTCCCAAGAGTGGGAGGTCTGGAGGCTCCCACCCAAGGTGGAGGCAGAAGCAGCCCCTGCTCGTGTCACAGGTTCCCCACCCAGGGCAGGTGGAGGGACGCAGGCTCCCCACAGCTGCCCGCGCAGCTCTCCTCAACCCAGCTCCGGTCAGGGTGCGGGGCTTCAGAGCCGCAGCTTGGCCATTATAAGAGCCAGGTGGGCAACTGTGGGCAGGTGGAGGGTCCCTGGTTCCTCTTAGCTGCCTGCGCGGCTCTTATCATGGCCAGGCTGCAACTCTGAGGGCCCCTCCCCCGGCTGGAGCCGGGTCGGGGAGAGCTGTGCGGGAAGCTGTAGGGAGCTGGCGCGGAGTCACAGACCCTCCTCCTGCCCCGGGCAGCGGGGACATGGTTCGGGGGCTGCTCTCAGCGTCCCCACCCCTCACCTGCACCCCGGGCAGGTGGAGGGTCTGCCACGGCTTCCCACAGCTGCCCGGGCTCCCCGGCTGGACTCAATGCTGGCCTGGCCAGGGGGCGAGGCTTGAGGGGGGAAGAGGAGGGAAAGGTGTGGGGTCCAGCCAGGCCCATCCCCTTCAAAAAGTGGGAGGGCTATGGCCCCCGGGTCCCTCCTGGTTCCGGCGCCACTGCCCCAAGCCCCTGGCCACACGAGAAGGAAGAGCCACAGCAGAGCGCGGCCGGAAGCAGGAGGGGGTCTAGGGGAGAAGTGTGGGTGGGGCCACGCAGGCAGTTTGGGTAAGCTTAGCTTCCCCTGCCTTTGATACCCACTGCCCATGTTAGACACCATCTCTGCTCCAAAGACTGTACAATCTAATTTACACCATCTATGTGAAGAATAACAATGCAAGTGCCTCCACTAGTCCATCAATATGCCTCAATCCAGACATGAAGGACCCTCTCCTGAGGTGAACGGGTACTACATTCTCCGTGCCCGTTCAATCACTGTCTCTGGGACAGAGTTCTAGGGCTAGAGCTGACCCAGCACTCTGATCACTAAGGTACTAGCTATTCCCCCTGGAGTGGACTTAACTGGGAGATGGGTGCTCAATGGCTTAATTAGACACAGGGCTGATGTGCTAATGAGAACAATCAACCCATCAGCTGGGAGCAGTTAAGAGGCAGGAAGGAAGTGCAAGAGGGAGGCTGCCAGGAGATACAGGGGCACATGAGGAGGAGATCTTTCCCTCTGCCACCCCAGAGAGTGGGCTATGGGGAAGTTTATGTACACTCGTATGTTGCTGCCCAAGGCTGTACTGATGAACTGGTGGAAGGGACCTAATAAATAACACACTCATGCTTATAAACCTGGAAAGTGTCCAGCCGGTTTGCGGTGTTTGAAAGGGCGGAACAGGGAGCCCTGTCACAGTCTCTATCAGGGCTGACTGCCAGTTAGAGTGCCAACTGCAGTACAGAAGTTTGGTGATGTTGATACTTGTCCATTAGGAATTGGACTGAAAACACCAATTCATTTCACAGTGGTCAAAAAGTGACTGGCAGATGGTAATGAGTTTTAGGCACTACCAAACTGGTTCCAGTTCAGATCAGTGCCTGAGAGGTGAAAAGTTCTGTATCCCATTTCAAACCCACTGAGATATCCAGTCTCACTCTGTTTTTTGTTTCTCATTAACAGAGTTGAACATTAAAAACAACAACACTTAAATATGCAGAATCTAGAGAATATTATCATAAGATAGTAATAGCGCTAAAACAGGGCAATAATGGGGTGTGTACTTTGACCATGTCCCTTTTTAATATTTAAATAACACTAAACATGAACTAGTAAGAATGTTTTGGAACTTCCAGGATCTCCCCTCTACCTCCGAGGAACTTGAGAAAACATTCTTATTTACTACATGCTAACTGCTATTTGATAAAGCCAGGGTAAATCAGAATGCAGAGAACGGGAACTCAAATCTGTAATAGCATCTAAATTAAAAGCTCATTTAGTGGTAAAATGTGATGCATTACAAAATGATAGTGATAATTAAATTAGACTGATCTGTAGACAGCAATATTGTTAGTTAAACATTATTGTGTAAGCTTCTTTTTTAATCCTATGAACAACAACTTGCCAAGACTCTTCGCACAGGGCTCAAAGTACAGACTGAACACAGATAACCAGTATGTGACAAGTATCATTGAGATATTTAACATTTCATCAGCTGAAGATAAAATATAAAACATTGGTACCTAGTTGCTTCAACAGTTTCTTTTCCAGAGTTTACAGACACATAGAAAGGTGCATCATTATTAAATTCATCAAATACTCCCCAACGAAGATGGGCCCATTCATGGACAAAAACTTTAGCTGTGGAAGAGCAGGAGCATATGTGAATTCTAAATACAACACTTTACAGTTTACTTTATATTTCCATAGATCATTTAAACAAATTTAGGCCCAATCCTACAATCGTCTCTGCTTGGACATACCCCTGTGCCCACACAGGACTCACTGTGGGATCCAGCTTGAAACCCAAATAGATCACTGTGTTCAATTTAACCCTCCCAGAATATTAACAGACCTAAAGTAAAGATCTGTTTCCATACAGTAGCTTCTGACTATTCCAGGTATCAAGCAAGGTTTCTCGGGTTACACATGTCTTTTAAAATCATAATTCTTGGCTCTTATATAACACAAAGGAAAAGGTGTATATTAGAAAACCATAGCGAATTTAGTTTAACTTCAGTTCAGGGTAAAACTAAGGATTACGTAGATAGTTGAAGGCAGATAAAGTGTAAAATGTTAGACAACCAGAATACTTTTGCAGAAAACCAAACTATCTCACCAAGACAATCTAATCCCTTTCTTGCAGGTGTTGGTAAAGCCATTGACATGGAGAATGTATATCATGTTGTCTAACTAAAGTTTTCAACTAAAGATGGGCCAAGGAAGCAGAGCTCAGATCAGATTAAGTTTAAGTCATAATTCAAGGTTTGAGTTCAATGCTTCCCCCGGCTAGAATTTGGGTTTGTTTTTGACTTAACTAGAATCCAATTAATTATTCTAAGGAGATTTTTGTCCCAAACTGCCAGAAATCTGATGAGAAAGACAGTTCTTGTGAGATTTCCAACATTTTAGGCCAACAAACCTCTAAATTTTTGATCCAAGCTAATGCAGGTTTGTCTTGGATTTGAATCCAAATAAACTTGCACATTTACCAGGGTTCAGATATGAGGGACTGGTTTTGACCTAGCTCTATTTTAAAAGAAACACATAAATGATTGATTCTAACTTGTGTATGGAACAGAGATAAAATAAATTGGACAGTATATTGGTTAAATGGGCATAGGAGAAAGTCATTGTTAATGACAGCAGGTTACGCTGCACAAAACTGAGAGGTCTCTATTGGGGCTTTTTTATTTGCTTATTAATGGCCTCGCATAGGCAATGCCCATGCAGTCAAAAAACGTGCTGTTGAAATCAAAATGGGAATATTGTTAATTCCTTGTGAATGTACACTTACAAGAAGGGTATTTGGGCAAATATGACTTTCAGAAGTTCCAATAAAAACCTTCACATCCTCAGAGCAGGATCCGCTCATGAGAGTTTGGTCTATTCTAGAATCCTCTGGTACTGGTTTTACCTGCATGTTCACCAGGTTACACCCCCCTCAACTCTCAGATTAGTTTACTGCACTGTAATGTTAGGATTTAGATTATTTCCAAGTCAAAGCAATGATTTATGAGGAAAAACAACCTTCATTTACTGTAAAATTATTAGCCAGAATTTTCAAGAAACTGGTAATTTTAGGTGCCCCCATTTCTGAGTGTTCAACTTAAGACTCATCCAGGGAGCCTGATGTTTAACACTTTGTGAAAAAACAGGCTCTTTCAAAGTTTCGCAGGTTGGGCAACCAAACCTGAGGCATCCCAAATCACTAGTCACTTTGGAAAATCTTGGCCACTGGTTAAATGGGCATAGGAGAAAGTCATTGTTAATGACAGCAGGTTACGCTGCACAAAAAAGCAGAAAATTAAGGTCCAATAGATGGTAATACCTCGTGATCCATAGATGTTATGCAAAGCGTCATTTAACAGGAAGTTGGGAGTGAAATGAATGTATCGTCCCTTTTCCCCACATCCTCCATATTGCAGCGTGTAGGGATCGTCTCCGTACTTCAAGAAAGGATTAGCCACAATAACATCTGCCTGAAAATAAAATAGCCCTTGTTTAAAAAGCAGCAGGAAATGAGGGTGTCAGATGATTCTGTTGAATGGGATCATCCTGCAGCTTTTACTCACGGAACACTCCCATCCCCTGGGATGTTTCCCTGGGTAAGGATTGCAGGACTGGGCACTAGAGGGCAATACAAATTCTAAAAATAGCAATTTATATTCCCTTGTTATTGGAAAAACTAAGGGCTTGTCTACACAATGGGGTAACATGTACTACTGGGGAGGGGAGATTTTTAAAGTGCAGCACTTTGTTAAAGTGGATCAGGGAACATTTAGTGCACACCAGCAGGGTCTACAATGATCAATTAATGAGCAACACGCTAATGTATTTTAGAAATCATACCTCCATAGTGTGCATTACTCCACCTTGTAGACAAGACCCTATGTCTTAAGCGTATGAACACAACAAATACTTTTGATTTGTAAGGGTGCTCTAAATCTTACCTTATCATATGACTCTGTTTTTACACTTAAATACTCAGGTTTTGGCAGCCAATGTAGAGGAATTATAATTTTTACAGCCTTGAAAAAAAATCTCTGTTTTGTAGCATTGAACAAGTAAGTAGAAGCCTCTTTGACCATGGCCTAGTAGGGAAAGAAAAGAAAAGTTTTATGAATAAAAAATTGAACGGTAGAGGCAATGAGTAGTTTAGCCTTGCCAGGAAACAAGGGTACATAAAGTAACACTAAGTATGTGAAGGCATAGAAAGAAACCAACCTTGACCAAGGGAAGGGCTGAGACAGATTATTTCCCTCATGGAGCAAGGAGAGACCAAATTGTAACTCTGAAAGACTCTGGAATGCTCCAAGGACAGTGTAATTATACACTGTCCCTTTCTCAGGGCTTATGATAAAAATCACAATCTATCCCTTAAAATAAAACCTGAAAGAGATCCTTCCAAAAAGGGTCAGCTCCAGGCACCAGCGAACAAAGCAGGTGCTTGGGGCGGCCAATGGGAAGGGGCGGCACGTCCGCGTCTTTGGCGGCAATTCGGTGGCGGGTCCTTCAGTCCCTCTCGGAGTGAAGGACCCGCCGTTGAATTTTGCCGAGGAATGAAGCGGCGTGGTTGAGGTGCCGCCGAAGTCCCTCCGATCATGGCTTTTATTTATTTATTTAGTTTCCCTTTGCCGCTTGTGGCAGCAAAAAAGCCTGAGCCGGCCCTGCTTCAAAACATGAAATTTCCTCAAAAAAGTCACATGGGCTTGAGGTGAAGGATGGTTCAGTCCTGGACCAGTCCTTTTCATTAATCTGTAAAGTGTACTGTGGTCAGGGCTGGCTCCAGGCACCAGCGCTGCAAGCACGTGCTTGGGGCGGCCAATGGAAAGGGGCGGCACGTCCGGCTCTTTGGCGGCAATTCGGCGGCGGGTCCCTCAGTCCCTCTCGGAGGGAAGGACCGGTGGCGGAATTGCCGCCGAAGAATGAAGATCTCGGCTTTTTTTCCCCCCCCCGCCGCTTGGAGCCGGCCCTGGAGTGTGGCAAGACGAACCCAAATTCCCATGGCAAAGCACCCTGTTCTTATAGTCCTTTTTCTCTGTTGAAGTCTATGGATTTTGCTGTGTCAGTTTATGACCTGTTACTCCTTAATCGGTAGTATCTTTTGATGTAAACATTCCAATACACCTCTGAGAGGGTCATCCTGTCCTGGTTTCGATTTAATCAATTGTCCTGTCCTTAGGGGTGCCAACTTCCACCTCAGGGTCATCAATCTGCCCTTCCTTAATTATGGATGCGCATTGATGGTTCTCTGCTGTCCTGAAGTCTCTTCACTCCTTCTTTGATCATCTGGCTATAACAATGGCCTTCATATCTTATCTTTTCCTGATGCATACATTCCTCATTCACATAAACAATCTTTTACAGAGACCTTCAAAGGTATACAGCGTTTTTATGTTGAGCAAGAAAAGGCAGTCTGTCAGATGCATTTCTACCAATGTCCCAGAGAGTCATTCCTTTCTGCTATTCAAAAAGGGTGGCTGGCAGGATGAAATCAAATCATACATTAATTCTCATAGTAAAATTATAAAATCCTGCTCCTACATAAGAACACAGTGAATAACTGCAAGGACGGGGACAAGGAGGGATAAAAGCAAATGGCAAACATTGTAATGGAGGTGCAGTATTTGGCAATTAAATATCCATGTTCTGGAGATTCTCTAGTCTAAGGTGCTCATGTTTTGGAAAGAAGTAATTAAGAAGGAGGTGATACATAGAATCAGCCTGACCCTGAGCCATAATATTCCTGTTAAACTTCAAGAGATGAGTACACTCATTTCATTAACAGCAGCACTTGAATAAAAATTCAGGCTTAGAACAAATTTAGTAACCATAGAATTGATCTAGTTTCCATGAAATAAAAAAAAAAATCACAACACTTGACATTAATGGGAGCTGGAACTGGTCTTTTAAGTTTACTGCTAATCTAGAGGTAGAAATAACCTGAAAGTCTGAATATCATTGAATGACAAATATACAAATGTTCTTACCTGTATGTTTCTAATGATATTGTGATCTTCTGGTAACTCAGGGTTAATTGCAATAACAATATCCTCATAGCCACCATTTTTCAGCTGTACCATAGAACCTCTCACCACAGGTACTAGAAATAAAAGAACCAAGCTCTTAAACACCCTCATTGTCCCGTTCCCCACAATTTTCTGTTATAAAAATGATGGCACAGCAGCGCTATTTATACAATTGCTTATTTACACAGAAGCAGGGCCGTCCTTAGCCATAGGGAGCACCCCGCTCTCCACCCTCCCCTCCAGCAGGGCTTGGTTGGGTAAAGCTGCTCCGGGTGGGGCTGGCTGGCTGCATGCTGAGGAAGTGGAACTGAAAGTGACTCACTTCCTCCGCAGCCAGCCTAAGCAACAGGGGCTGGATTGGAATGCTCACACACTGCTGGCTGGGCTGGGGATAGGGTGACCAGATAGCATGCGTGAAAAATCAGGACAGGGGTTGGCTCCTATTACCCCCCACCCCCTGTCCTGATTTTTCACACTTGCTGTCTGGTCACCTTAGGTGGTGGTAATTGGTGCCTATATTAGACAAAGCCCCAAATATTGGGACTGGCCCTATAAAATCAGGACATCTGGTCACCCTAGCTGGAGAGGGCGTCTTTCCCCTGGGCTGGCAGCGATCCATCTCATCCGGGGGGAGCTGCGCAAGGCAGGATGAGCTGCTGTGGCTCCGTGGGTGCCCTGTCCCTGAGATCAGATGCTGTGCTAACTTCACCATGGTCCGTGGTGCTGGCGGTGGTGCCCAGTGGCGTGTGATCGGACCTGAAGGTTTGCTGCTGCTGTTGCCACTCTGCACCCCAAGAACTGGATATTGGGGTCCTGCAGCTTTCCACCTATCTCCTCCTCTACTGCAGCTGTTGGACCAGCAGGCTGGGGGTAAGCCAAGCATGAAAGCAGTACTGTGTTGTCATTTAACAACTTTGTTTGCCAAAAATGCTTGCTAACAATCCTGAATCCAATTTCAATATTTTTTTTAAAAAAATCAATATCTTTGCCAAAAACAGAAAATTAAGTTGTTGACAATTATTTGTGACAAGTTTGGTTTGGGGCAGGGAGTGGGCCAGTTTTCATTAGAGAAACAAAAAATGTTGACTTGAACTGTACGAAGAATTGAGTATATTTTCATCAGTGTTGCCGCATGCAAAATCGGTGATGGACATTGTCAAGGCTGCTTCCCCACTCTGAACTTTAGAGTACAAATGTGGGGGCCTGCATGAAAACTTCTAAGCTTAACTACCAGCTTAGATCTGGTCCGCTGCCACCACTCCCAATGTGCTAATTCCCTTCCCTGGGTAGCCTTGAGAGACTCTTCACCAATTCCGTGGTGAATACAGATCCAAACCCCTTGGATCTTAAAACAAGGAGAAATTAACCATCCCCCCCTCCTTCCTCCCACCAACTCCTGGTGGATCAAGATCCAACCCCCTTGGATCTAAAAACAAGGAAAAATCAATCAGGTTCTTAAAAAGAAGGCTTTTAATTAAAGAAAAAGGTAAAAATCATCTCTGTAAAATCAGGATGGAAAATAACTTTACAGGGTAATCAAACTTAAAGAGCTCAGAGGACCCCCCTCTAGCCTTAGGTTCAAAGTACAGCAAACAGAGATAAACACTCTAGTAAAAGGTACATTTACAAGTTGAGAAAACAAAGGTAAACTAACACGCCTTGCCTGGCTGTTTACTTACAAGTTTGAAATATGAGAGACTTGTTCAGAAAGATGTGGAGAGCCTGGATTGATGTCTGGTCCCTCTTAGTCCCAAGAGCGAACAACCCCCAAAACAAAGAGCACAAACAAAAGCCTTCCCCCCCGCCCCCAAGATTTGAAAGTATCTTGTCCCCTTATTGGTCCTTTGGGTCAGGTGTCAGCCAGGTTACCTGAGCTTCTTAACCCTTTACAGGTAAAAGGATTTTGGAGTCTCTGGCCAGGAGGGATTTTATAGTACTGTACACAGGAGAGCTGTTACCCTTCCCTTTATGGTTATGACAGACATTGTACAGTTTATTCATACCAGCAAACTTGTTGACATATATCCTAATGTGTACATTGCCACTTGTATTCTACTGACAATTCCTGTAACAGTAGCATCAGGAGAACGGAGTTTCTCAAAACTAAAGCTCATTAAAAACTATCTCCGTTCCACAATGAATCAGGATCGCTTGACTGGTCTTGCTATTCTTGCAATCGAACAAGACATCACTTTGTCTTTGTCATATGATGACGTTATTACTGATTTTGCAGCCAAAAAAGCCAGAATGATTGCTTTTAATTAAAAACAAAAACTTGTTTCAATACCTCTTCAAAGACATTTCCAATAAAATGTTGACAAATTAAAAAAATGATATTATTTGCCTCATTCTGTCAATAAATCAGAATTTTTTCTATAGTGCTACTTCTTTAGTGCAAGTGTAGTCCATCAGCATTATAGTGTGCTTAATTAAGTTAAACTGTTTTTAATAAAGTGCATGTGGCAAGTTTTCCAACACTGTACGCTTACGTTTATGTTGCTAAGAGCAAGTCGGGCATAGGGGCACCAGTTTAATAATCCCACCTAGGGCACCATAAATCCTAAGGACGGCACTGCTGTCAGAGTGTGCCTCAGGAATGCGCGCCTCAGACAGCGTATAAGGGACTGTTAGTGGTGATGCAGGTGCTGTCCACCATTGAGGCAGCCATGTCCAGGTTCTTTGTGTGGCATTAGATCAAGACTTCGCTTACTAACATCTGTCAAGGACTCTGATACTTACCTGACTCCTGTAATCCACCAAAGGATCCAGTGAAGGCTGTGCTATCCGCTCAGATCTGTTGATCTCCTGCTTGGGCAGTAGAGAGCCAGATCCTCCGATGTTCCAGAGATCCTGAGACGGACCATCCGTTGCCAGTGTCCTCCACCTGCAGCTAGAAGAGAGACAGTAATTATTTTTTGGACATTTATTAGTTTAGCCAAGGGACAGTTTAAGGGCCTGGGCTTTATGCCCCCTTGCTGGAATCTATTCATGGGTATTTGTAGTGTTCCCCATAGTGAATCTTCCCCCAGTTGTATCTATCCCTTAATAAATCTGCTTTCTGTTTAAGGTTATATTCTTTCTATCCTTTATTTCAATGCAACATGGGCGGGAGGCACACAGATTTCTAATTCTCCCAGCTGATAGATGCTGGTAGGAGTTGAACCTGTTGTATATGTCACCTCCTTATTATTCCACACAGAGATTTTGGGGTAACAATCCCTTTCCCTTTCCTAATGATTTCCCAACATTTTGTTCGCTTTTTTGACTGCCGATGCACATTGAGTGGATGTTTTCAGAGAACTATCCACAATGACTCCAAGATCTCTTTCTTAAGTTGTAAGAGCTAATTTAGACCCCATCATTTTAGATGTAGAGTTGGGATCATGTTTCTCAATGTGCATTACTTTGCATTTATCAACATTGAACTTCATCTGCCATTTTGTTGCCCAGTCACCTAGTTTGGTGAGATCCCTTTGCCACACTTTGCAGTCTCTTTTGGCATTAACTAACTTGACTTGGTTTACTTGTGGCACCTTAGAGATTAACACATTTATTTGGGCATAAGCTTTCATGGGCTGAAACCCACTTCATCGGATGTGGGTTTTAGCCCATGAAAGCTTATGCCCAAATAAATTCGTTAGTCTCTAAGGTGCCACAAGGACTCCACATTTTTTTTGCTGATACAGCTTAACACGGCTACCACTCTGTAACTTGAGTTGGTTTGTATCATCTGCAAATGTTGCCACCTCACTGTTTACCCCTTTTTCCAGATCACATAGGAGTATGATGAACAGTACTGGTCCCAGTACAGACCCCTGGGGGACACCACTATTTACCTCTCTCCATTCTGAAAACTGACCATTTAGTCAGACCCTTTCTTTCTTGCCTTTTAACCAGTTACCTATCCCAGAGACGACCTTCCATCTCATCCCATTTTGCTTCAGAGCTTTTGGTGAGGGACCTTGGCAAAGGCTTTCTGAAAATCTAAGTACACTATATGCACTGGATCACCTTTATCCACATGCTTGTTGACTCCCTGAAAGAATTCTAGTAGATTCGTGAGGCATGATTTCCCTTTACAAAAACCATGTTCACTCTTCCCCAACAAATAGTGTTTATCTATGTGTCTAATAATTCTGCTCTTTACTATCATTTCACCCAATTTGCCTGGTACTGAAGTTAGCCTTAGTGGCCTGTAATTGCCGGGAGCATCTCTGGAGCCTTTTAAAAACATTGGTGTCGTATTAGTTATACTCCAGACATCTGGTATGGAAGCTGATTTAAAGGATAGGTTACATACCACAGTTAGTTAGTAGTACTGCAATTTCACATTTGAGTTTCTTCAGAACTCTTGGGTGAATACCATCTGGTTCTGGTGACTTATTGCTGTTTAATTTATCAATTTGTTCCAAAACCTCCTTACTGGTCCTTACTGAATACAGTCAAGTCATGATCAGTGCCCCAGAGCAACCACGAACATCCAGTCCAGTGATCAGTTCATCTTTATCCACCAAAAGGAGGCCCACAATAGAGTCACCCCTAGTTGGGTACTTTGCATTAGAAAAGTATTTATAATTTTTCAAAATCTCCAAGGATGATTTACTCCTGGCTACGGGAGACCTCCCCTGTCTGTCTCCCAGTAGGAAGTCCCCCATGCTAACCTAATTTCTTCCCACAAGTCACAGACAGGTGCAAAAGGAGAAACGTTTCCTGCTCTCTGGTTTGGATTCAGTGAACTGTGCCAGCCCCCCACCGGTTCATCTGCTGGGCTGTGTTAGTTAGCAGATTGATCCCTATCCATTCGAGGTCCTGGGGTTCTCAATAACCAAGAACATAAAACAGGTAATGATGTGTCTAATGTGGGGATTCTCAAACTTCACTGCACTCCGACTCCCTTCTGACAACAAAAATTACTAAACGACGCCAGGAGGGGAGACTGAAGCTTGAGTCCTCCTGAGCCCCACCGCTCCAGGTGTGGGGGGAAGGCCAAAGCCCGAGCCCCATCACCCTGCGTGGGGAGGCCAAAATCGAAGCCCAAGGGCTTCAGCCCCAGATGTGGGGCCTGCAACCTGAGCCTAACTGTCCAGGGCTGAAGGCCTCAAGCTTTGGATTCAACCTCAGGCAGTGGAGCTCGGGCTTCAGCTTTGGCCCCAGGCCCCAGAAAATCTATGCCAGCCCTGGTGACCCCATTAAAATGGGGTTGCAACCCACTTTGGGGTCCTGACCCACAGTTTGAGAACCGCTGGTCTAATGTAAAGTGCCACCCTGCCCACCGCTTTTATCCTCTCTCCCCTACCTCAATGGGTTGTAACCAGTGACATAACATTCCAGTCATACACATCGTCCCACCGGGTTTCCCCATTTCCCCACCCCAGGGACAATTTCCAGCTCCTCTTCCTTATTGCCCAGGTTCCAGTGCCAAGAGCAGTGTTGCTTCCCTTCACGAGAGATGTCTTGCAGGGCACATACACTGCACCACAGCATTCCTCTGAGTCCACACTTGGGTTACTGCAGGTTGGGTTATCTATAAGCCAGGGAGAGACTCCATCTTACGTGTTCCTTTCTTCCCTCCATTGGAAGCTGCCGGGAAGAAAGAGAACGTGTCCCTAGGGCTGAGGCAGAATGGGATTGCTGGCATTGCAGCATGGGATTGCTTGCGTTGCAGCATGCTCTCCAGGAACCCTCAAGCCTTCCCTATCTGCTCTGCAGCATCAGAACAGCAGAGCCTGGATTGGAGCAAGGGAACGGCCTCTTTTCCCACAGAATCCTTCCCTCAGGCCCGGAGTATTTAGAGCAGAAATCCCTGTGGGAGTTAATGTTGCTCTACAAAGAGTGGTGCAGCTTCTTGACTACACAATGCAAAGTGATCTGTTTGTAGAGATGCATAACGCCCTGTAGTGATTTCTCTGAGAAGATTCCCCTGAGCAGTTGTGGGAGGCAGGACCTTATTCCTTACCTCTCATGATAGGGCTGTGTGAGAGCTTGTAGAGAGCCAGAGGCAGCTTTCTAGAGGGTTCATTCAAAAATTCCCTATGGAATCTAGGGGCTGCGGCCTACAGCAGGAAGGAGCCAGGTGGTTGTTGGAATGACTCTAGGTGGAATGCTATGGGATGGCTTTCTGATCACCGCTTCACTCTGCTTCTTCCCACACCCACCTTTGGGGTAAGTCCATCACCTCCTCCTTAGTGTAGATGGGCTGGAAACCAGATATGGCATTAGGGAGGTTGCCCACTCAGCCCATGCACAGGAGGATCCATTGCAGTTCAAGTCCTCCTGCTTGTTGCAGCCCAGAGGAATGCATGACACTGAGCCTGAACTCTGTGACTGCATTAGTCACCAACAGGTGAGTGTGGCAGGAGAGGACACATAACATAAGCTCTGGGATCTGAAGAGAGGTCTCTGGAGCCTCGGGATGTGCAGGTTTGGAGACATGTGGCTCCTACCTAGTCCAAAGTAACCTGCCGTGCTCCCTGACAAGAGCCATATTAACAGGCAACACTGCGACTGACCCCCATGCCTCTCTATTTCCTTGGCCACATGTATTGTGTCCTTTTTCTGGTGGCTAGTCCAGAAAAAGAGAAGAAGAGCTCACTACTGCTACCACCTCAGGGATTTGTTGGCTTGAGATCATGTTGATAGAAGCATGCAGTAGTGACAGAAACTGGGATGTCAAGCCCCTAGAGTGACTTCTTACCTTTATAGACCTGCCCTTTCATCGTACAAGGCTATTTTAAAGTTGAGTGTGATAGTAAAGAGACTCATTTTCAACCCTTCACCACACAAGACAAAGCCCGCAGTATTCATCATTAACTATTTATTTCTACGCTCCTGGCTCCCAAACTGTTTTTCCTCCTTACTGCCACCAGCCACCTTCGCGTTCTCCCTCTTCTCTCCCCAGCTCTGCTCACTTGATTTCAGCAGCTCAGCGGATGCTCCAGCTTTACTCTTTCACTTCCATTCTTCTTCACTTCTGTGGATGGCTGTATTTGCCATTGAGCAGCATGACGGAAATACCTGAGTCCTCTGTCTAGGCACGCAGGCCCAGCAGCTAAAGCCAAAGCCCCACTGAGAGCAGTGGGAAATTAGCTTAGTGTGTCAGGAGTGGAGGCTTGGCCCATGGGGACCCCAGGCACTGCAGCTGCTGCCACCTACATGGTGAATCTTCCAACCCATCGCCAAACAGCTCTTCCACATTCTGAAAACTGGCCTCACTGGCTGACTCTCTAGGAGCACAGAAACCCTTTGTTAGAGCAGGAGAGTCTCTTCAATGCAGCTCTCTTTCCACAGACCCCAGAGGGTCACAGTGAAACACCTGCAAGTCTCTAGGAGTCTCTCAAGGAGTTCCCTGCTCAGTCACTTGGCACCCACTAGCAATGGTCTCTGACACTGTCATTGCAAAGGGGAGCTCAGCAGATGGTCCCTTTCTATGGCTTCCTGAGTGGGAGGGAGGTTGGTCTTGTCATTTAAGGCCTAGCTGTCAGAGTCAGGGCTCCTGGGGTTCTCTGGCTTTAGAGGCGGGTGGAGTCTAGTGGTTGGAGCTGGACTGGTATCAGTACCATGCTTCCTTCCTGCCTCTGGCAGTGATGTTGTGTGTGACCTTGCAGACAGTTGCTTTCCATTCCTTTGCGCCAGCTAACAGAGATAATACTGACCCCCTCAGAGGGACTGGTAGGGGGTCACTACTGTAATGACTCTAATTGGAGTGAGTTGTCCTCTTGGCAGCGAAGGGCCCAGATTCAGTCCCCACAGATGCCTAAGGTATCTATATGTGGCCAAGGTTTGACTCACCTACCATTACAGACTGTTTAGCCCGGTCCTGGCCATGCGTGGTGCATCTTCTCCTGGCCCTCTCTGGCACACAGCTCCATCACACACAAGAACATGGCCCACCAAGGACAATCTATCAGCTCCCATTTGGTGTTCAGCTCCAAGATGGATGGTGAGCCCTAGTCAGACCATAGAAAGACAAGGTGGTGTTCTTTGGTGGAAACTGCTGGAGCTTCAGCCTCTGCTCCCACCTCCACCCACATGCTAAGGGCTTCAAAAGTGGTCCCTGATCCCAGGTCAACAAAGTAGCTGAGGTGAGGCCAGGGTGGGTGGAATTACTGTTGGGACTGATCCTAAGAAAAGAGGAGATTTCTCCTCTGCTCTAGGGAGATTCCCATAGGAAAAGCAGCTGGGGTGGGGGTGGGGGCAATACAAGCACTACCCCTCAGCCCTTGAATAGCAGGCAACCAGGACTTTGGGAGCCAAGGTACTGGTGTATCTTGCTGGACAGCAAAAAAGAGCATTGGAGAAATTGTACAATGTCACGGCTCGGTCAAGGGCAGCCAGACCTACTGGTCAGAGCCAGAGTCCACACTCACATGACAGGAGTTGAGACTCAGCTGGGTCAGGATTCTGGAAGATCAGAAGCACAAGAGAAACTTGCAATCACAACCACAAATCAGATGCCACGAAATCAAGCCAGGGGAGCAGCAGCAGAAACAGGCAGCACATGGTCCAGAACAGGGAGCAGCCCTGGTGTTCAGTCAGCTTCCTTTTCCTGCTGCTGCCTTAAGCAGGGCCAGAGGGCCAATTGGCTTCTCTGGAACTCCTCCAATAGGACCTCAGGAGTGGAGCCTCAAACTGGGGCTGAACTTCATGGGTCCTAGGTAAGCAATTTTCAGCAGGCTTCCAGGTGGAGGGTTGGAGTGTGGCTGCTTCCATGAACCCTACAGCCCCGGGTTGAAGACCTCTGGGTCCTGACAGTGAGTGATCTCTCCCCGTTCAAACCTCCTGCAGAAAATATTATCCAGGATCCTGGACACATCCTCTGAGAATAAAAGGAGGATATCATGATGAGAAATAGGTCTCTGTACCAGGGCTGGGATCCAGGGATAGGGAAAGCTCCCAACCAGGGTATGTAGCAGTAGCCCCGTTTGTTGCAAGAGCCCCAAGTGGCAGGAAGAGTCAACGGTTCTTACCTCCAGGAGATGCATGGGATCTTCCATCTGAGCCTCAATGAGACCCATGTTGCTTGGGCTGACAGGATGAGATCACCTGTCTCCACTGCTCCCTGAGCTGGGTTGGCTGCAGGATACATCTCTGTGAGAGGCTGGGACAGAGCCTGAAAGACAGATGTGACAATCAGGGTTCTGTTACCCCAGGGGGAGAACAGAGGGTCTCTGCACCCCAAAGAATAAGCAATTGAATCAACTGATTCAATGCAGAATTATTGTACCATACAGGTACCTAATAAGGTCCTCTCATGGATTGGTAACTGGTTAAAAGATAGGAAACAAAGGGTAGGAATAAATGGTCAGTTTTCAGAATGGAGAGAGGTAAATGGTGGTGTCCCCCTGGGGTCTGAACTGAGACCAGTGCTGTTCAACATATTCATAAATGATCTGGAAAAAGGGGTAAACAGTGAGGTGGCAAAATTTGCAGATGATAAAAAAACTACTCAAGATAGTTAAATCCCAAGCAGACTGCAAAGAGCTACAAAAGGATCTCACCACACTGGGTGACTGCGCAACAAAATGGCAATGTTCAATGTTCAGAATTCAATGTTGATAAATGCAAAGAAATGCACATTGGAAAATACAATCCCAACTCTACATATAAAATGATGGGATCTAAATTAGCTGTTACCACTCAAGAAAGGGATCTGGAGGGGTATGGAACAGCTGCCAAATGAGGAGAGGTTAAGAAGACTGGGATTTTTCATCTTAGAAAAGGGATGACTAAGGGGGGGATATGATAAGAGGTCTTTGAAATCATGACTGGTGTGGAGAAAGTAAATAAGGAAATGTTATTTACTCCTCATCGTTCAAGAACTAGGGGTCACCAAATGAAATTAATAGGCAGCAGGTTGAAAAATAAAAATAGGAAGTATTTTTTCACACAACACATAGTCAACCTGTGGAACTCCTTGCCAGAGGATGTTGTGAAGACCAAGACTATAACAGGGTTCAACAAAGAACTAGGTAAGCTCATAGAGGATAGGTCCATCAATGGCTATTAGCCAGGATGGGTAAGGATGCTGTCCCTAGCATCTATTTGCCAGAAGCTGGGACTGGGTGACAGGGGATGGACCACTTGATCATTACCTGTTCTGTTCATTTCTTCTGGGGCACCTGGCATTGGCCACTGTCGGAAGACAGGATATGGGGCTAGATGGACCTTGGGTCTGACCCAGTATGGCCGCTCTTATGTTTGTAAAGCTGACAACACTCTGGTGATGAATATCCTTGTGTGATGTAGCTCTGAGTGAGGTATAATGAGTTCTATACATGTACTGGAAATACGCCCCCTGAAATATGTTGAGGGGTCAGACTTGATAAACCAGTTTGGCTTAGAGATAGAGAAGAAGTTCCTGTTTGTTTCATGTTCATAGAGCCATAGCTTAATAGCCAAGGCAGGAGGGGAGAATAAAATGTACCAGGGCAAGTGCAGGGGTAGGATCCGGTCAAGTGCCCAGCTCTCTCCCAGGTTTGTGGGTGAGAGCTAGGACAGGTCTCTGTTGGATAAAGGACAACGCCCTGCTCCTTACAATCCTCTGTGTCCATGGGAGAGAAGGGATGAATCCCTCCTTGAGAATCTCAGCAGCTTCCTAGGAAGGAGCCAGTGCTCTTCTCGGAGGGCCTTCTCCTGGACCTCACAGGGGTCTGATGCTCTCACTCCACAAGCCTGCCTGTGGCCTTGGAGTTAGTGCTCAACAGAACCAGGCAGAGCCCTGTTGTCGAGCACCAGCGCCTTCCTTCTATCCCTGAAGGTGGAAGGGCCCCAACACTGCCCTGCACTGACTGCCCTGACCACGGATGGCTCTCAGGTAGCAGGACACAATGGAAAAGTGGATCATCCAGTCTCTCATTTCCAGGCCTCCCCAGGGCTAAGGTAAAATTCCTGCTCCCCCTGACCATTATGCTCACCTCCAAGATGTGCTGGAGATTGTCTGTGCTGGGGGTTGCTGTCAACAAGCTCTTCAGCATGGCATCCATGTCTCTGGGCAGGCCTTCTTCAGAGCCTGCCAGCGGAGGGAGACCATGGGTCAGGGTTATGGAACCTGGGGCTACACCTACCAGGATGACAGCTGGCTCTGAAGTCCTTGCCCAGAGCAGCTCTCTGCAGAGGGCCTGGTGCACAGCAGGTAGGGAACAGCCAAGCTGCTAGGGATGGGAGCTGGGTTTCCTGGCAGAGTCCAGCATCTGCAAGGAAGGGATTCCCCACAGAGGGGCAACATAATCTCCCGCAGAGGGGGAGTCTCCCGCTGACACTTGATTAAATCCTATGGCCTCTTCCCACCTCTGCCCACCCCACCCCCAAATCAGAGCAGCTCCAGCTACCGAAGAGAGCAAAAACCAGAGGCCTTCCTGGCCCTTGGGACAGAGGAGTAGGTTGATGATCTACCTGGATGTGAGTTTTGGCCTTCCCCAGGCCCATGCTCTATACTCCCTTCAGGGCAGCGCACAGGAACCCACCATGGACTGCTCCACCCTTGTGTTTGTCCCTACTTCAGTCTGCTTCATCTCTGTGCCAACCGTTTCCTCCTTCACCTCCCTGCAGCACTCGGCAGGGTGTGTGTGTGAACGATCAGCATGGTCCCCTTAAAAGCCCACTCACCACTTAACCAGGACAAGAAGAACTTGACTCTACCCAAGCTCATTCTCTGCTCTGCCTCTGCCTCCCCAAGAGGAACACCCCTAACCCACAACCCCTGCAGCAGCAGATCCTACAGCCAGTTGGAGCCAGCCCACCTCACCCCTCCTGGTGGTGGGAGGGGAACAGGAGAAAGGTCAAAAGAAGTAAGAGATGAAGAGAAAGGAAGGAGGGATAGTGGAAAAGGTAAAACAAAAAGGACAAACCCTAATGTCCCCAGTGATATGGGACAAAATCCCAGGTGGAGAATAAAATTCTGCCACCTTAAACTAGTGTTTTCCATGCCTAGAATTCAGCTGGCACAAGATGGATCAGACTGAACAGGTTCCAAACCTCTCGGAGGTTCTTACCTTCTCAACAGGGACAACTGTTTTCTAGTAAAATCAGTAAAAGGAAAGGAGAAAACTCGAAAGAGGTTCCTCCTAGCGCTCACGTACGTGAACCCTAATACTCTCTCAGTCATCAAAGAAAGACCTCGAGAAGAAGACTTGCTGAAGCAAAGCCACAGGGGTCTCCCAGGTTTCCCTGGCCCTGTGCCCCTGTCCTGCCTGGCTGATGTCAGCATCTCTCTGTGAGGTCACCACCACCCTGCCACCTTTCACCAATAGGCTGAGGTCCTGCAAAAGGCCTTTGTGATGTCACTGCCACAACCACCCATCCCCTGAAGTGCTAATGTCCTGCCGCTGGCCAGACATTTTGGAGGTTTGAGCTACTCCCTGTGGATCACCCCACTCAATGAGTGTTCATTCTCGGAAGCAAGACGGCTAGACAGTAAAACATCAGAGGCTGCTCCCAATGCTACACTCAGTTTTTCCAAAACTAGTAGACTTTATGGCCAGAAGAGACCTTTAGAGCATCTATTCTAACGCTCTGCATGGTCACGGGCTTCCTGTATAGTACAATAGTTACTTTTTGGGCACACACATTCCAGATAGGCATCTAGTCTTCATTAAATGACATCAAGAGATGGAGAATGCACCACTTTCCCTTTTAGTGAGTGTCAGGGGGCTCCATTTCCCCTTCCACTAGCTCCCCATTTACAGTGAGCCAGAGCAGTACCTGCAGCAGGGAGCGGGAGTTGCTGGTGGCCTCAGAGGCACAGCCCCCGCAGTGCCTCAGGCACCTGGCGCAAGTGCCGGATGATGCGGAGTTGGTGCATCACTTTGGCCGTGACGTCCTCCTGCTGCAAGGGAACGAGAACCTGTCAGAGACTCAAACACCCCGAGGAATCAGGGGGAATTAAGGGCACCTGGAACCAACAGCATTTCCACCCAGCACCTGCCCATCTCAGAGGGATGGATTCACCTCCTGACCCCAGAATGGAGTTTTGTTGTCCTTTCTAGTAACCTCCAGTGCCAACCCCCCTCTTTGTAGGGTGAGCTCCTGCCACCTCCCCCTCAGTGCCCTTGACAGCTGATCCAACTCCAAACCACAGCTCGAGTTCTCAGAACCCTCTCCTCCAGCCCCACCCAGGTTGGACAGGGAGGGGGCTCTAGCAGGAGGGTCAGGAGGGATTCTGTCAGCAATGAAGTGGGTTGCGGGGAGGTGGAGATCTTGCCCCAAGTCATCCCAGACACTAATGCTGAAGCCACAGGATGGCAGCCCTGGTGAATGGGGCAGATTAGCAGCCACTGCTGACTGAATTCTGCTGTTCTCCATAGGTGGTGGCTTGGTTGACATGGACACTAGGCCACTGGGAACTAGGTGAGGCCCTCTGGGACAGGAGAGGCTCGCAGAGGGCACTTAGGGGACTTGTCTACTCTTCCCGACAGCGAACGCATCATTCCCTAAGAACATAAGTCCATAATGAGTTAATGCTTGTCATTAATTAGCCTTGCTAAAGAGCTGTGTTGGAGCTGCACCATGGACAAGCTGGTTCCCTCCTGCTCATGGAGTTGAATTCATCTCCCTTCCCAGTAGCACCTGCTCTCACTCTCATTCCCCACCAGGCTTCTTGCTGCCAGGCCAGCGAATGGCAATAGGATGGGTATGAGGCCTGGGCACAGCCCCAATCTCCTGATGCAGCTGCTTACCTTGTCCCCCATCAACTCTTGGGCTTCCCCCAGGAGGGAGTAGGCCAGGACCAGCCCAGCCTGCTTGACAGGTAGCAGGGGGGTGGGGATGGCCAGCACTGCCGTCCGGAGGAAGAATCTTCTCTGCCCTTCCGAGAAGAACTTTCCAAGACCTAAAACCAACAGGATGCGAGGCATTAGCAGATTGCCCAGAGCCAGGCTCCAACTCCTGGGGCTAGAACGGCATCTCCATCTAGTGGCTCCAGGAGGCAGCCACTGCAGGGGACCCAGCCACCCCCACTCCCTGAGCTGTCTCATGCCCTGGCAGAGTGTCCTTACCTCCCCCATCCTGGCTGTGTTCCTGTAGCCCAGGAGCCTGCTCTCCTGGTCCCAGCACCACAGGTCTTCGGCCTCATGGATGCTCAGCCCTGGGAAAGAGAGACACACACACATTTGTCATTCTGGTTGCAGTGCTTGTGTCCTTCCAATCCCATTGGTGGCTGCACAGTGGGCAGAGTGCTCGCTGCGTGCCTGGCCCAACAGAATTGCAGGGGAGGGGTGTAGAACAGAGAAAGAGACAGACAGAGACTCATCCTCCAGCCGGGGTCAGTCTGAGAGAAACTGGCTGGGGTCCCAGTCTCACTCTTCTATCGGGTGCCATTTCCCAGCTGGGTTCCTTACCCCTCTGGTGCAGCAGCAGCTGGTAGAGCCGGTAAACTCCCTCCCTGGCCTGCCGGCTGATGTCCTTGGCTGGGTCACTGATCAACAGAGCCAGCTGTGCCACGTGGTGACCCATCCTGGGGAATTCTGCTGACTTCTAATGGAAGGGAGAGGGAGAGGGGACTCCATCAGCATTTTCCTGTCAGCTCCCAGTCCCCCGTGGGCCAGGACTCTCTTTTTCCCCTCAGCCCCTCTGCAGGAGATGCTAGAGGATAGAAGCTAGAGATAGACCCTTAATTTCCTCTGCCCCCAAGGGAGCCTGGAGAACAGGGATATGGGCAGGGCCCTCCATGAGGACTTGCTTCCCCAGCTGCTCCAGGATGACAGGAAGGCATGAACCTGGAGCATGGTCCCCTTAAAAGCCCAGTCACCACTTAACCAGGACACGAAGAACTTGACTCCAGCTAACCTCTGCTCTGCCTCTGCCTCCCCAGGAGGAACACTCTTAACCCACAGCCCCTTCAGCAGCAGATCCTACAGCCAGTTGGAGCCAGCCCGCCTACGCCTGGAGTCAGGAAGCTGGGGTCAGAGGTCACTTACGTCAAACTCAGGGAGGGTGATGGTGAGTCGGAGCAGGGCCGTGCTGCTCCTAATGGCCTTGGCTCTCTCCTGCGACACCCTGGACACCATCCAGTAGTTATGTGCTGCGGGGAAAGGAGGCAGCTCAGGATCAATGGGCAGGTGCACGTGTTGTGCAAATGAAAACCCCTCCTCCCCAATCTCCAGGGGGTTGAGACATTGTGCGCAGGGTGGCATATCTGATTCGTTGATTGCAGAGCTTTAGAAGGGGATTGTTGCCCCCAGGACGATGCTTGTATCCTGCAGGTCACAACTTGTCATTGTCTCTGTAGACTGGAACAATGTTCCGTGTCGGGGCTGGTCCCATCCTCCCTGAACGCCTGATTCCTGAACAGCTCAACAGGAAGGAGACAGATCCCCACCCCTCCCTGCCTCTCGAGTCCTTGGTTGGGTGAAGGGACTGAGTGTCAGCACAATCCCCCCAGGAATCTCAGGGCCCGTCAGAGAGAAGGGCTGATTCTCTGGGGTCCTTCTGTTTCTCTAGGAAGGAGCCTATGACTCTTCTCTGAGGACCATCTTCTAGATCTCACAGGAGGGGTTCAGACTCTCACTCCCCAAGCCAGCCAGGGGCCCTGTGGTTAGTGCTCAACAGAACCAGGCAGAGCTCTGGCTTGAAGTCCCAGCTCCTTCCCCTGACCTTCAAGGAGGAAGGGCCTGACACTGCATTGCACTGACTGCCCTGACCGAGGACGGGCTACTGGGGACCCAGCTAGGAGGACAGACTGGAAAATGGATCTAAGAGTGAAGGAAAAATTGCCCCCACCCCTCTCATCGGGCTCACCTCCAAGATGCAGTGGAGCCTGTCGGTGTCTGGGGACTCTGCCAGCAGGTTCCCCAGCATGGCATCCACAAGGTGTGGCAAGACCCTATGCAGATCCTGCAAAGCAAGGGAGAGCCATGGGTCAGAGTTAGGGAAAGTGGGGCTACACCTGCCACGGGATGGCAAGAGGGGTCCCTGGGAAGCACTGGTGAGACCCCCCAAAACATATCTTGGCCTCTCGCATTCACATCCCACTGCTGGCAATTAGCCAGGATTCATGGCAGGATGACAGCGGGCTCTTCAATCCATGACTTTAGCATGATCTACCTGGACTTGGGTGGTGTCCTTCTGCGTGCCCAGGGTGAAGACAGCATGCAGGGCAGCTCGACGGAGATGGGTCTCTAGCTCTGGCTCAAGGGCAGGTGTCATGGTGCTGGGAAGAGAGAGGAGCCGGTATTAGACTGTGCAGTGCGGGGGTGGGACTGGCACCAACACGGCCGCGAAGCTGCAGGGAACTAGGCAGAGGCTGGCGAAAATGGAAACTGAGGCACCAATGATAAGGCCAAGGTTTCCCAGACACACAGTGGCAGGGCAGGAATAGCGCCTGTTCCCTGGACCCTGCTGCCCCTCCTGTATCTGATCCTGGGAGTGAGCCTCTCCCCAAAGCCATTGCAATGTTACTGGAGTGAAAAGAACAGCCCAGCCAGGAGAGAGTGAACCTTCCCACCACCTCTGCCACAGGTGTCACCCTTGGGAGGTGAGCTGGGAGAGGGAGGGGCAGTGACTCCCAGCCCTGGGCCTGAGCAGCACCGGGGTTAGGGGAACCGGGCGGGAGGGTCTCAGTACCTGAGGTTGCCCACAGCAATCAGGGAGTTAGCGAGGACGCCGCTGGGTGGAGAGTTATCAGGCAGCGCCTCAATGAGCTCCTGTGAGACCTAAAGGAGACAAAGTAGCATGTGACATTCTGGCCTCACTGACACTTGCCAGTGAGGAGATTACACAGGCAGCACCCCACACAGCCAGCAGGATCCCCCCACCTGCCTCCTGTTCCTCCGATTCCTGCCCACTAGTGACCAATCTCAGAATTTCTCCTGTCTCTTCTCCCCAATCTTCAGCCCCAGCAATCCCTGCCCTCAGCTGCCCCTCCAGCACCAGCCATCCCCCATCCATTGGCCCGGGGAGACCCCTGCCCCTCCCATGTCTCTGTCCTCCCTCCAGCTGCTGGGCACCGCGTCTCACTCACCACAATCCTCTCCACCACAGCCGCCTTGCAGCAGTGCGGCTCCAATGTGTCCTGCCCTCTCTGCTGTGCAGGGAGACACTCAGGTGGATGGCGTGCAGGAACATGAGCTGCTAGGCCTCATCCTGCACCCACCAGGAGTGGGGTTAGGGGAGAGAGAGTCAATTATCCAGGGACCTCCCTGCCCCACCCACACCAGCTACAGGACTCAGGCCTGAATGGGGGATAGTGGGGACCCGCCCATTGTCCAAATCACCCACAACTCCTACACAAGCAGGGTCAGGACCTGGGACAGTACCACGTCCACCCATTCCTCCTCCTCCTCCGAGTCCCTGGGGGTCCCTGCACCAGGGAGAGAAGGGGACAGGGTGACGCGTGCTGCCACTTGGGGAAAGGACAGCAGCATGGTGGGGCAATGTGCCCCCTTCCCACCTCCGGGACCCAGGGCAGATTGGGCCCACACTCCCCCCTCTCAGTGATGCCTTCAGCCCCCAACTCCTTCAGCAGCTCATAGCAAAGAGACCCACACACACTGTCCTGGACTCCCTAGGAGGTGCCTTCCCCACCCCCACCCAACTGGAGCATCAACGACCAAAGTGGCAGCATCTAATGTCAGTGGGGTCCAAGCACTATTTCAACCCCACATTTTTGGATGGACCTCCCACAATGGGAGATGCAGAGCACCCCCAGCAACACATACACACACCACACACACACAAAAACACACACACACCTACCTCCTGGTGGTGGGAAGGGAACAGAAGAAAGGACAAAAGAAGTAAGAGATGAAGAGAAAGGAAGGAGGGATGGAGGAAAAGGTAAAACAAAAAAGACAAACCCTAATGTCCCCAGTGATTCTACGGGACAAAATCCCAGGTGGGGAATAAAATTCTGCCACCTTAAACTAGTGTTTTCCATGCCTAGAATTCAGCTGGCACCAGATGGATCAGACTGAGCAGGTTCCAAAACCTCTCGGAGGCTCTTACCTTCTAAACAGGGACGTCTGTTTTCTAGTAAAATCAGTAAAAGGAAAGGAGAAAACTCGAAAGAGGCTCCTCCTCGCACTCACATACGTGTACCCTAATACTCTCTCAGTCCTCAATGAGAGACCTCGAGATGGAGACTTGCTGAAGCAAAGCCACAGGGGTCTCTGAGGTTTCCCTGGCCCTGCGCCCCTGTCCTGCCTGGCTCATGTCAGCATCTCTCTGTGAGGTCACCACCTCCCCACCACCTTTGACCAATAGGCTGAGGTCCTGCAAAAGGCCTTTGTGATGTCACTGCCACACACACCCATTCCCTGAAGTACTAATATCCTGCCGCTGGCCAGACACTTTGAAGGTTTGAGCAACTCTCTGCAGATCACCCCACTCAATGAGTGTTCATTCTAGGAAGCAAGCCGGCTAGACAGTAAAACATCAGAGGCTGCTCCCAATGCTACACTCAGTTTTAACAAAATTAGTAGACTTTATGGCCAGAAGAGACCTTTACAGCATCTAATCTAACCCCCTGCATATCATGGGCATCCTGTATAGCACAACAGTTACTTTTTTGGAAAACACATTCCAGAAAGGCATCTAGTCTTCATTCAATGACATCAAGAGATGGAGAATTCACCACTTTCCCTTTTAGTGAGTGCCAGGGGGCTCCATTTCCCCTTCCACTAGCTCCCCATTTACAGTGAGCCAGAGCAGTACCTGCAGCAGGGAGCGGGAGTTGCTGGTGGCCTCAGAGGCACAGCCCCCGCAGTGCCTCAGGCACCTGGCGCAAGTGCCGGATGATGCGGAGCTGGTGCATCACTTTGGCCGTGACGTCCTCCTGCTGCAAGGGAACGAGAACCTGTCAGAGACTCAAACGCCCCGAGGAATCAGGGGGAATTAAGGGCACCTGGAACCAGCAGCATTTCCACCCAGCACCTGCCCACAACTGAGGGATGGATTCACCTTCTTACCCCCAGAATGGAGTCTTGTTGTCCTTTCTAGTAACCTCCAGTGCCAACCCCAATACCAGACACCTCTGTGTTCTTGGGGAACCAGGGTGCAGTATCCAGCCTGACTCATGAAAGTCACACCTCTGCTTAAACTAAAACCCATCAGAGGAAAATAACTTGCAGAGAGCAGTGAAGGGCGTTGGGTGACACACCTAGACCCCTCCTGACAAGGGTGACAAGATTAAGACATCTCCATTAGCATACAGAATGGAGAGCAGAGACAACTCCCCTAGCCTCATCTGCATGAAACATGAGACAGGAAGACATCTCAATTTACATACAGAATGGAGAACAGAGAACCACACTGAACTCTGGGACCAGAAAAAGCAGGGAAGCACTGCATCATGGGAATCTCTGCTCCAGATGCTAATGAACCTATGGCTGCACACACCCGGCTCAGCAATTATCAGACCAATTCTAGTAATGAATCCTTAATTGATATCCAAATACTGAAGTAGCCTAGTTGCATTGTGAGCTCCCTGGAAGAAAACACCACCCATAGCCAAGAGTGATCAGTTCCTATTGTCTAGTCTAAAGAAAACCCTTGAGTCATCAGTTTACCTATAAACAAATCTAGTGTTCTCCCTTCAACAATTGCAATTTCTCTACAAAATTCCCTACTCACCCTCTAATCAGGGTTCTGATGCTTAGATCCAAACTATGCATCAGTTCCACTGGAACTCCATCTTCTCCTGACTGATCGTGCTGGCGGCTCTGCCTGTCTCCTACATTCAGGACCCTCTGCGACCACCATCACCTGGGAACCCCAACCAGTTCAAGCCTCATGGAGTGGGTGAGATCCCCCCTCTTTCTCTCTCTGTGTTTTCCTTTCTACCTTAGGTATTAACCTTTAATAATGTATGTTATGTTGGTTTAGCTCTCCTTGGGTAGTTATCACTATTATTCAATAAATAACTTTTATGGTTAACTTGGTTGCTTCTCTCTCTGTTGCTGAACTTTACTCTTTTGTGTTTTTAGCTTCCCCCATTCACTCTACAGCAACGCTTCTTTTACCTAAGCTAAAGATCCCTGCAGCGCCCAAAATACTGTGGGGTTTGCTCATCAAGTAGGTTACTGCCAGTACAATTGTGTTGGGGGAGTGGGGATAGGGACGTGATGAATCTGGGACGCATAAGGGTAACAGCTTGAAAGTGCTGCTTGACCCAGTCCATGGAGCCCAGGGGCATATAAGGAGAGGTAGCTTGAAAGTGCTGCTTCATCCAGCCCAGTGAGTCCAGAGACATATAAGGGGTCAGCTTGACAGTGCTGATTGACACGGTCCGCTCACACTTGCTCTGTTAATGTATGTGTGGGTGTGTGGGTGTTCATCCGGTTCTGGGGCTGGAGTAACCCAGCCCTAGGGAGCCTAGGTCCTGCAGGATAGCTCCACTGGGAGGGGACATGCAGAAGGGAGAAGTAGAGCTTCATATGAAAAGACAAGTGACACAAGCAGTACATTGATAGAATTACAGAACCCCTTTCCCCAGAAGAGTAACCCGAATAAATGAGCATACCCAAAGAAATGGGCACATCTGGTAACACCCCCTCATTGTAGGGTGAGCTCCTGCCACCTCCCCCTCAGTGCCCTTGACAGCTGATCCACCTCCAAACCATAGCTCAAGTTCTCAGAACCCTCTCCTCCAGCTCCACCCAGGTAGGGCAGGGAGGGGACTCTTGCAGAGGGGCAGGAGGGATTCTGGCAGCAGTGAAGTGGGTTGCAGGGAGGTTGAGATCTTGCCCCAAGTCATCCCAGACACTAATGCTAAGCCACAGGATAGCAGCATCTAGTGTCAGTGGGGTTCACGTGGCTCAGACCAGACACCTGGGCTGGGGACCCGCCCCCATAGTACTGGTCGACTGCGTGGCCCAGGGTGTTCACAGCCCCCTCCTCACCCCTCCCTGAGCCCAGCCTCGCTCCTCACCTGGAACAAAGCAGCAGCACCCATCGGCCTCACTACTGCCTGAGTCCCAGGTGCTGCTGCTGTCCCCTGGGGAGTAGGCCAAGCTGCTGGTGCTGCGACAGGGATCCTCCACCTCCTGCCCTGGGGAGGCTGGAAGGTCCTCAGGGACTAGGCAGGGCGATGCCTCCTGCTGAGAATCAGGGCTGGGCTCTTGGGGCCGGTGCTTCCCACACAACAAGCCCCAGAGCCACCCTGCCTGGCTCCCCTTCTGGGCTGGGTCCTGGCTGCCCAGCCGCATCCTGGGCCAGCTCCATTTCGGCCTGGCTGGTGGCTCTCTCACCTCAGCGCCTGCGCCAGGAGCGGCTTTCCTCTGCCAGAAGGCTGGGCACTTCCACCTCCTCGCTCGGCCGGGAGCTCCTTCTCCGCCAGCAGGGACGGAGAAGCCGCTTTGCTCCTGGGGAAGATGGCAGCTGCTTCCCTCAGGCTCTGGGGCCACCTGCAGAGCCTTCTTCCTGAACCTCCTCAGGAGCCTGGACAGCCTGGAACCGAGCGGGAAGCAGGCGTGAGTCTGGGTGAGGCAGCCTCTCACTAACCAGCCTTTTTGGTCCCTCCCCATCCCTGCCGAAGCCAGAGCCTGAATAAAGTGCTCTCAAATGAGCTCCAGACCAACAACAGTTCATGAACTGCGCAGAGACAATTAATGCAGAGAAGCAGCAAAATTCGTCAAACAGATGACTGGTTATGACTTATTTACTTGTTCTTAAAAGAGAACAAAAAGGACCTGAGTCTCCTCCCTGTCAATAACCCCCTGCTCAACCAATCAGGGTAGAGACTGAGGGGCGGGAGGCTGAGAGTTCTCACAAGAGAGCCCAAAGGAAGGCCGAGGTCACCGGTAGGGATCACTGTCCGAGGACTATTTCAGCCCCACTTTCTTGGGTGGACCTCCCACAATGGGAGATGCAGAGCACCCCCCGCAACACACACACTCACACCTCCTGGTGGTGGGAGGGGAACAGGAGAAAGGACAAAAGAAGTAAGAGATGAAGCGAAAGGAAGGAGGGATGGAGGAAAAGGTAAAACGAAAAGGACAAACCCTAATATCCCCAGTGATTCTACGGGACAAAATCCCAGGTGGGCTATAAAATTCTGCCACCTTGAACTACTGTTTTCCATGCCTGGAACTCAGCTGGCACCAGGTGGATCAGACTGAACAGGTTACAAACCTCTCCTAGGCTCTTACCTTCTCAACAGCGATGTCTGTTTTCTAGTAAAATCAGTAAAAGGAAAGGAGAAAACTCGAAAGAGGCTCCTCCTCGCACTCACCTACGTGAACCCTAATACTCTCTCAAAGAGAGACCTCGAGAAGGAGAATTGCTGAAGCTAAGCCACAGGGGTCTCCGAGGTTTTCCTGGCTCTGTGCCCCTATCCTGCCTGGCTCATGTCAGCATCACTCTGTGAGGTCACCACCTCCCCACCACCTTTGACCAATAGGCTCAGGTCCTGCAAAAGGCCTTTGTGATGTCACTGCCACACACACCCCTCCCCTGAAGTGCTATTGTCCTGCCGCTGACCAGACACTTTGAAGGTTTGAGCTGCTCTCTGTGGATCACCCCACTCAATGTGTGTTCATTCTAGGAAGCAAGCCGGCTAGACAGTAAAACATCAGAGGCTGCTCCCAATGCTACACTCAGTTTTTCCAAAATTAGTAGACTTATGGCCAGAAGAGACCTTTACAGCATCTAATCTAACCCCCTGCATATCATGGGCATCCTGTATAGCACAACAGTTACTTTTTTGGAAAACACATTCCAGAAAGGCATCTAGTCTTCATTCAATGACATCAAGAGATGGAGAATCCACCACTTTCCCTTTTAGTGAGTGTCAGGGGGCTCCATTTCCCCTTCCACTAGCTCCCCATTTACAGTGAGCCAGAGCAGTACCTGCAGCAGGGAGCGGGAGTTGCTGATGGCCTCAGAGGCACAGCCCCTGCAGTGCCTCAGGCACCTGGCGCAATTGCCGGATGATGCGGAGCTGGTGCATCACTTTGGCCGTGACGTCCTCCTGCTGCAAGGGAATGAGAACCTGTCAGAGACTCAAACGCCCCAAGGAATCAGGGGGAATTAAGGGCACCTGGAACCAGCAGTATTTCCACCCAGAACCTGCCCACCACTGAGGGATGGATTCACCTCCTGAACCCCAGAATGGAGTCTTCTTGTCCTTTCTAGTAACCTCCAGTGCCAACCCCCCTCCTTGTAGGGTGAGCTCCTGCTACCTCCCCCTCAGTGCCCTTGACAGCTGTTCCACCTCCAAACCACAGCTCAAGTTCTCAGAACCCTCTTCTCCACCCACACCCAGGTTGGGCAGGGAGGCGGCTCTAGCAGGGGGGGCAGGAGGGATTCTGGCAGCAGTGAAGTGAGTTGCGGGGAGGTTGAGATCTTGCCCCAAGTCATCCCAGACACTAATGCTAAGCCACAGGATGGCAGCATCTAGTGTCAGTGGAGTCCAAGCACTATTTCAACCCCACAGTTTTGGATGAACTTCCCACAAGGGGAGGTGAAGAGCACCCCCAGCAACACCAACACCCACACCCACACACACACACCACTCCTGGTGGTGGGAGGGGAACAAGAGAAAGGAGAAAAGAAGTAAGAGATGAAGAGAAAGGAAGGAGGGATGGAGGAAAAGGTAAAACGAAAAGGACAAACCCTAATGTCCCCAGTGATTCTACGGGACAAAATCCCAGGTGGGGAATAAAATTCTGCCACCTTAAACTAGTGTTTTCCATGCCTAGAATTCAGCTGGCACCGGATGGATCAGACTGAGCAGGTTCCAAAACCTCTTGGAGGCTCTTACCTTCTAAACAGAGACGTCTGTTTTCTAGTAAAATCAGTAAAAGGAAAGGAGAAAACTCGAAAAAGGCTCCTCCTCGCGCTCACGTACGTGAACCCTAATACTCTCTCAGTCCTCAATGAGAGACCTCGAGAAGGAGACTTGCTGAAGCAAAGCCACAGGGGTCTCCGAGGTTTCCCTGGCTCTGCGCCCCGTCCTGCCTGGCTGATGTCAGCATCTCTCTGTGAGGTCACCACATCCCCAGCACCTTTGACCAATAGGCTGAGGTCCTGCAAAAGGCCTTTGTGATATCACTGCCACACACACCCATCCCCTGAAGTGCTAATGTCCTGATGCTGGCCTGACACTTTGAAGGTTTGAGCTACTCTCTGTGGATCACCCCACTCAATGCGTGTTCATTCTAGGAAGCAAGCCGGCTAGACAGTAAAACATCAGAGGCTGCTCCCAATGCTACACTCAGTTTTAACAAAATTAGTAGACTTTATGGCCAGAAGAGACCTTTAGAGCATCTATTCTAACGCTCTGCATGGTCACGGGCTTCCTGTATAGTACAATAGTTACTTTTTGGGCACACACATTCCAGATAGGCATCTAGTCTTCATTCAATGACATCAAGAGATGGAGAATGCACCACTTTCCCTTTTAGTGAGTGTCAGGGGGCTCCATTTCCCCTTCCACTAGCTCCCCATTTACAGTGAGCCAGAGCAGTACCTGCAGCAGGGAGCGGGAGTTGCTGGTGGCCTCAGAGGCACAGCCCCCGCAGTGCCTCAGGCACCTGGCGCAAGTGCCGGATGATGCGGAGCTGGTGCATCACTTTGGCCGTGACGTCCTCCTGCTGCAAGGGAACGAGAACCTGTCAGAGACTCAAACGCCCCGAGGAATCAGGGGGAATTAAGGGCACCTGGAACCAACAGCATTTCCACCCAGCACCTGCCCATCTCAGAGGGATGGATTCACCTCCTGACCCCAGAATGGAGTTTTGTTGTCCTTTCTAGTAACCTCCAGTGCCAACCCCCCTCTTTGTAGGGTGAGCTCCTGCCACCTCCCCCTCAGTGCCCTTGACAGCTGATCCACCTCCAAACCACAGCTCGAGTTCTCAGAACCCTCTCCTCCAGCCCCACCCAGGTTGGACAGGGAGGGGGCTCTAGCAGGAGGGTCAGGAGGGATTCTGTCAGCAATGAAGTGGGTTGCGGGGAGGTGGAGATCTTGCCCCAAGTCATCCCAGACACTAATGCTGAAGCCACAGGATGGCAGCCCTGGTGAATGGGGCAGATTAGCAGCCCCTGCTGACTGAATTCTGCTGTTCTCCATAGGTGGTGGCTTGGTTGACATGGACACTAGGCCACTGGGAACTAGGTGAGGCCCTCTGGGACAGGAGAGGCTCGCAGAGGGCACTTAGGGGACTTGTCTACTCTTCCCGACAGCGAACGCACCATTCCCTAAGAACATAAGTCCATAATGAGTTAATGCTTGTCATTAATTAGCCTTGCTAAAGAGCTGTGTTGGAGCTGCACCATGGACAAGCTGGTTCCCTCCTGCTCATGGAGTTGAATTCATCTCCCTTCCCAGTAGCACCTGCTCTCACTCTCATTCCCCACCAGGCTTCTTGCTGCCAGGCCAGCGAATGGCAATAGGATGGGTATGAGGCCTGCGCACAGCCCCAATCTCCTGATGCAGCTGCTTACCTTGTCCCCCATCAGCTCTTGGGCTTCCCCCAGGAGGGAGTAGGCCAGGACCAGCCCAGCCTGCTTGACAGGTAGCAGGGGGGTGTGGATGGCCAGCACTGCCGTCCGGAGGAAGAATCTTCTCTGCCCTTCCGAGAAGAACTTTCCAAGTCCTAAAACCAACAGGATGCGAGGCATTAGCAGATTGCCCAGAGCCAGGCTCCAACTCCTGGGGCTAGAACGGCATCTCCATCTAGTGGCTCCAGGAGGCAGCCACTGCAGGGGACCCAGCCACCCCCACTCCCTGAACTGTCTCATGCCCTGGCAGAGTGTCCTTACCTCCCCCATCCTGGCTGTGTTCCTGTAGCCCAGGAGCCTGCTCTCCTGGTCCCAGCACCACAGGTCTTCGGCCTCATGGATGCTCAGCCCTGGGAAAGAGAGACACACACACATTTGTCATTCTGGTTGCAGTGCTTGTGTCCTTCCAATCCCATTGGTGGCTGCACAGTGGGCAGAGTGCTCGCTGCGTGCCTGGCCCAACAGAATTGCAGGGGAGGGGTGTAGAACAGAGAAAGAGACAGACAGAGACTCATCCTCCAGCCGGGGTCAGTCTGAGAGAAACTGGCTGGGGTCCCAGTCTCACTCTTCTATCGGGTGCCATTTCCCAGCTGGGTTCCTTACCCCTCTGGTGCAGCAGCAGCTGGTAGAGCCGGTAAACCCCCTCCCTGGCCTGCCGGCTGATGTCCTTGGCTGGGTCACTGATCAACAGAGCCAGCTGTGCCACGTGGTGACCCATCCTGGGGAATTCTGCTGACTTCTAATGGAAGGGAGAGGGAGAGGGGACTCCATCAGCATTTTCCTGTCAGCTCCCAGTCCCCCGTGGGCCAGGACTCTCTTTTTCCCCTCAGCCCCTCTGCAGGAGATGCTAGAGGATAGAAGCTAGAGCTAGACCCTTAATTTCCTCTGCCCCCAAGGGAGCCTGGAGAACAGGGATATGGGCAGGGCCCTCCATGAGGACTTGCTGCCCCAGCTGCTCCAGGATGACAGGAAGGCATGAACCTGGAGCATGGTCCCCTTAAAAGCCCAGTCACCACTTAACCAGGACACGAAGAACTTGACTCCAGCTAACCTCTGCTCTGCCTCTGCCTCCCCAGGAGGAACACTCTTAACCCACAGCCCCTTCAGCAGCAGATCCTACAGCCAGTTGGAGCCAGCCCGCCTACGCCTGGAGTCAGGAAGCTGGGGTCAGAGGTCACTTACGTCAAACTCAGGGAGGGTGATGGTGAGTCGGAGCAGGGCCGTGCTGCTCCTAATGGCCTTGGCTCTCTCCTGCGACACCCTGGACACCATCCAGTAGTTATGTGCTGCGGGGAAAGGAGGCAGCTCAGGATCAATGGGCAGGTGCACGTGTTGTGCAAATGAAAACCCCTCCTCCCCAATCTCCAGGGGGTTGAGACATTGTGCGCAGGGTGGCATATCTGATTCGTTGATTGCAGAGCTTTAGAAGGGGATTGTTGCCCCCAGGACGATGCTTGTATCCTGCAGGTCACAACTTGTCATTGTCTCTGTAGACTGGAACAATGTTCCGTGTCGGGGCTGGTCCCATCCTCCCTGAACGCCTGATTCCTGAACAGCTCAACAGGAAGGAGACAGATCCCCACCCCTCCCTGCCTCTCGAGTCCTTGGTTGGGTGAAGGGACTGAGTGTCAGCACAATCCCCCCAGGAATCTCAGGGCCCGTGTGACGTTATTGATATAATTTGGGACCATATAGATCATTGTTGCAACCAAGGTCCTGTAGTGGCACCCAAATCTTGTATAAAGGGGGTCAAATGGGGTGTCTAAGACAAGGTTATGGATTACTGGTTATAATTATGCTGTCTATATGTATGTATCAGTGTTACAGTTGAAGTTATGAATATTGGCTCTATACTGTCTGTGTTGCAAACTTATGCTATGCTTCTGGGTGACATCCCAGACAAGCTGGTGTTAGCTCTGCCTAGCCTGCTTGATGGCCCATTAAGAACCATCAGCTATACAATGGACTCATTGAGAAAAGGCAAATATGCCTTGAGACTCAGCAAAGAATGCAGGGACTGGCCCATGTGATTCCAGACTCCATTTTGCTGTAATTTTCCACAGTGAGAACAAAGGGGTGTTCTTACACCTGGAAAATGCCTCATCTCCATTTGGTCTTCAATCCTGCTTCACACCTCTGGAGGAACTTTGCTACAAGCTGAAGCTTTAAACAAAGGACTGAGGACCCATCCCAGCGGGGGATGTATTCCAGAGACTTGATTGGAACCTGCAGTTTATTCTATCGCTGCTGCAAGCCTGAACCAAGAACTTTGCCATTACTGTATGTAATTGATTCCATTTAACCAATTCCAACTCCCATCCCTATCTTTTTCCTTTTATGAATAAACCTTTAGATTTTAGATTCTAAAGGATTGGCAATAGCGTGATTTGTGGGTAAGATCTGATTTGTATATTGACCTGGGTCTGGGGCTTGGTCCTTTGGGATCAGGAGAACCTTTTTCTTTTACTGGGGTCTTGGTTTTCATAACCATTTGTCCCCATAACGAGTGGCACTGGTGGTGATACTGGGAAACTGGAGTGTCTAAGGAGATTGCTTGTGAGACTTGCGGTTAGCCAGTGGGGTGAGACCGAAGTCCTCTTAGTCTAGCTGGTTTGGTTTGCCTTAGAGATGGAAAACCCCCCAGCCTTGGGCTGTAACTGCCCTGTTTGAGCAATTTGTCCTGAGTTGGCACTCTCAGTTGGGTTCCGCCAGAACCGCATTGTCACAGCCCGTCAGAGAGAAGGGCTGATTCTCTGGGGTCCTTCTGTTTCTCTAGGAAGGAGCCTATGACTCTTCTCTGAGGACCATCTTCTGGATCTCACAGGAGGGGTTCAGACTCTCACTCCCCAAGCCAGCCAGGGGCCCTGTGGTTAGTGCTCAACAGAACCAGGCAGAGCTCTGGCTTGAAGTCCCAGCTCCTTCCCCTGACCTTCAAGGAGGAAGGGCCTGACACTGCATTGCACTGACTGCCCTGACCGAGGACGGGCTACTGGGGACCCAGCTAGGAGGACAGACTGGAAAATGGATCTAAGAGTGAAGGAAAAATTGCCCCCACCCCTCTCATCGGGCTCACCTCCAAGATGCAGTGGAGCCTGTCGGTGTCTGGGGACTCTGCCAGCAGGTTCCCCAGCATGGCATCCACAAGGTGTGGCAAGACCCTATGCAGATCCTGCAAAGCAAGGGAGAGCCATGGGTCAGAGTTAGGGAAAGTGGGGCTACACCTGCCACGGGATGGCAAGAGGGGTCCCTGGGAAGCACTGGTGAGACCCCCCAAAACATATCTTGGCCTCTCGCATTCACATCCCACTGCTGGCAATTAGCCAGGATTCATGGCAGGATGACAGCGGGCTCTTCAATCCATGACTTTAGCATGATCTACCTGGACTTGGGTGGTGTCCTTCTGCGTGCCCAGGGTGAAGACAGCATGCAGGGCAGCTCGAAGGAGATGGGTCTCTAGCTCTGGCTCAAGGGCAGGTGTCATGGTGCTGGGAAGAGAGAGGAGCCGGTATTAGACTGTGCAGTGCGGGGGTGGGACTGGCAAAAACACGGCCGCGAAGCTGCAGGGAACTAGGCAGAGGCCGGCGAAAATGGAAACTGAGGCACCAATGATAAGGCCAAGGTTTCCCAGACACACAGTGGCAGGGCAGGAATAGCGCCTGTTCCCTGGACCCTGCTGCCCCTCCTGTATCTGATCCTGGGAGTGAGCCTCTCCCCAAAGCCATTGCAATGTTACTGGAGTGAAAAGAACAGTCCAGCCAGGAGAGAGTGAACCTTCCCACCACCTCTGCCACAGGTGTCACCCTTGGGAGGTGAGCTGGGAGTGGGAGGGGCAGTGACTCCCAGCCCTGGGCCTGAGCAGCACCGGGGTTAGGGGAACCGGGCGGGAGGGTCTCGGTACCTGAGGTTGCCCACAGCAATCAGGGAGTTAGCGAGGACGCCGCTGGGTGGAGAGTTATCAGGCAGCGCCTCAATGAGCTCCTGTGAGACCTAAAGGAGACAAAGTAGCATGTGACATTCTGGCCTCACTGACACTTGCCAGTGAGGAGATTACACAGGCAGCACCCCACACAGCCAGCAGGATCCCCCCACCTGCCTCCTGCTCCGCCGATTCCTGCCCACTAGTGACCAATCTCAGAATTTCTTCTGTCTCTTCTCCCCAATCTTCAGCCCCAGCGATCCCTGCCCTCAGCTGCCCCTCCAGCACCAGCCATCCCCCATCCATTGGCCCGGGGAGACCCCTGCCCCTCCCATGTCTCTGTCCTCCCTCCAGCTGCTGGGCACCGCGTCTCACTCACCACAATCCTCTCCACCACAGCCGCCTTGCAGCAGTGCGGCTCCAATGTGTCCTGCCCTCTCTGCTGTGCAGGGAGACACTCAGGTGGATGGCGTGCAGGAACATGAGCTGCTAGGCCTCATCCTGCACCCACCAGGAGTGGGGTTAGGGGAGAGAGAGTCAATTAGCCAGGGACCTCCCTGCCCCACCCACACCAGCTGCAGGACTCAGGCCTGAATGGGGGATAGTGGGGACCCGCCCATTGTCCAAATCACCCACAACTCCTACACAAGCAGGGTCAGGACCTGGGACAGTACCTGTGGGGGGAGGAGACCCAGCTGGTTTGTGACAAATACCCCCATCTTGGGGGTCCCAGATCATGGTAGAGAAAGGTCCCCATTAGGGCTGGGTGGATCATCTGAGACAAGACCCTCTGAAGGGGGTCAGGGTGCTGGGAAGGGGCAGGACAATCTCGGTTCCAGCACAGCTGGGGAACCTTTGCACCTTTTCTCGGCCCTGGAGCTGCTCTCGGATGTTTTTGAGAGCAGACTCCTCTGTGGCCACGTCCACCCATTCCTCCTCCTCCTCCTCCTCTGAGTCCCTGGGGGTCCCTGCACCAGGGAGAGAAGGGGACAGGGTGACGCGTGCTGCCACTTGGGGAAAGGACAGGAGCATGGTGGGGCAATGTGCCCCCTTCCCACCTCCGGGACCCAGGGCAGATTGGGCCCACACTCCCCCATCTCAGTGATGCCTTCAGCCCCCAACTCCTTCAGCAGCTCATAGCAAAGAGACCCACACACACTGTCCTGGACTCCCTAGGAGGTGCCTTCCCCACCCCCACCCAACTGGAGCATCAACGACCAAAGTGGCAGCATCTAATGTCAGTGGGGTCCAAGCACTATTTCAACCCCACATTTTTGGATGGACCTCCCACAATGGGAGATGCAGAGCACCCCCAGCAACACATACACACACCACACACACACAAAAACACACACACACACCCCTACCTCCTGGTGGTGGGAAGGGAACAGAAGAAAGGACAAAAGAAGTAAGAGATGAAGGGAAAGGAAGGAGGGATGGAGGAAAAGGTAAAACAAAAAAGACAAACCCTAATGTCCCCAGTGATTCTACGGGACAAAATCCCAGGTGGGGAATAAAATTCTGCCACCTTAAACTAGTGTTTTCCATGCCTAGAATTCAGCTGGCACCAGATGGATCAGACTGAGCAGGTTCCAAAACCTCTCGGAGACTCTTACCTTCTAAACAGGGACGTCTGTTTTCTAGTAAAATCAGTAAAAGGAAAGGAGAAAACTCGAAAGAGGCTCCTCCTCGCACTCACATACGTGTACCCTAATACTCTCTCAGTCCTCAGTGAGAGACCTCGAGACGGAGACTTGCTGAAGCAAAGCCACAGGGGTCTCTGAGGTTTCCCTGGCCCTGCGCCCCTGTCCTGCCTGGCTCATGTCAGCATCTCTCTGTGAGGTCACCACCTCCCCACCACCTTTGACCAATAGGCTGAGGTCCTGCAAAAGGCCTTTGTGATGTCACTGCCACACACACCCATTCCCTGAAGTACTAATATCCTGCCGCTGGCCAGACACTTTGAAGGTTTGAGCAACTCTCTGCAGATCACCCCACTCAATGAGTGTTCATTCTAGGAAGCAAGCCGGCTAGACAGTAAAACATCAGAGGCTGCTCCCAATGCTACACTCAGTTTTAACAAAATTAGTAGACTTTATGGCCAGAAGAGACCTTTAGAGCATCTATTCTAACGCTCTGCATGGTCACGGGCTTCCTGTATAGTACAATAGTTACTTTTTGGGCACACACATTCCAGAGAGGCATCTAGTCTTCATTAAATGACATCAAGAGATGGAGAATCCACCACTTTCCCTTTTAGTGAGTGTCAGGGGGCTCCATTTCCCCTTCCACTAGCTCCCCATTTACAGTGAGCCAGAGCAGTACCTGCAGCAGGGAGCGGGAGTTGCTGGTGGCCTCAGAGGCACAGCCCCCGCAGTGCCTCAGGCACCTGGCGCAAGTGCCGGATGATGCGGAGCTGGTGCATCACTTTGGCCGTGACGTCCTCCTGCTGCAAGGGAACGAGAACCTGTCAGAGACTCAAACGCCCCGAGGAATCAGGGGGAATTAAGGGCACCTGGAACCAACAGCATTTCCACCCAGCACCTGCCCATCTCAGAGGGATGGATTCACCTCCTGACCCCCAGAATGGAGTTTTGTTGTCCTTTCTAGTAACCTCCAGTGCCAACCCCCCTCTTTGTAGGGTGAGCTCCTGCCACCTCCCCCTCAGTGCCCTTGACAGCTGATCCACCTCCAAACCACAGCTCGAGTTCTCAGAACCCTCTCCTCCAGCCCCACCCAGGTTGGACAGGGAGGGGGCTCTAGCAGGAGGGTCAGGAGGGATTCTGTCAGCAATGAAGTGGGTTGCGGGGAGGTGGAGATCTTGCCCCAAGTCATCCCAGACACTAATGCTGAAGCCACAGGATGGCAGCCCTGGTGAATGGGGCAGATTAGCAGCCCCTGCTGACTGAATTCTGCTGTTCTCCATAGGTGGTGGCTTGGTTGACATGGACACTAGGCCACTGGGAACTAGGTGAGGCCCTCTGGGACAGGAGAGGCTCGCAGAGGGCACTTAGGGGACTTGTCTACTCTTCCCGACAGCGAACGCACCATTCCCTAAGAACATAAGTCCATAATGAGTTAATGCTTGTCATTAATTAGCCTTGCTAAAGAGCTGTGTTGGAGCTGCACCATGGACAAGCTGGTTCCCTCCTGCTCATGGAGTTGAATTCATCTCCCTTCCCAGTAGCACCTGCTCTCACTCTCATTCCCCACCAGGCTTCTTGCTGCCAGGCCAGCGAATGGCAATAGGATGGGTATGAGGCCTGGGCACAGCCCCAATCTCCTGATGCAGCTGCTTACCTTGTCCCCCATCAGCTCTTGGGCTTCCCCCAGGAGGGAGTAGGCCAGGACCAGCCCAGCCTGCTTGACAGGTAGCAGGGGGGTGTGGATGGCCAGCACTGCCGTCCGGAGGAAGAATCTTCTCTGCCCTTCCGAGAAGAACTTTCCAAGTCCTAAAACCAACAGGATGCGAGGCATTAGCAGATTGCCCAGAGCGAGTGAGTGTCAGGGGGCTCCATTTCCACCACTGAGGGCTTCTCTTCACTACCCGCCGATCCGGCGGGTAGCAATCGGTCTATCGGGGATCGACTTACCGCGTCTACTGAAGACGCGATAAAATCGATCCCTGATCGCTCTGCCGTCGACTCCGGAAATCCACCACGGCAAGAGGCGGCAGCGGAGTCGGCGGCAGCGCGGCAGCGGTCGACTTTCCCCCGTCCTCACAGCCAGGTAAGCCGACCTAAAATACGCAACTTCAGCTACGGTATTCACGTAGCTGAAGTTGCGTATCTTAGGTCGGACCCCCGCTGTAGTGTAGACCTAGCCTGAGGGATGGATTCACCTTCTTACCCCCAGAATGGAGTCTTGTTGTCCTTTCTAGTAACCTCCAGTGCCAACCCCAATACCAGACACCTCTGTGTTCTTGGGGAACCAGGGTGCAGTATCCAGCCTGACTCATGAAAGACACCCCCCACACCTCCGCTTAAACTAAAACCCATCAGAGGAAAAAACTTGCAGAGAGCAGTGAAGGGCGTTGGGTGACACACCTAGACCCCTCCTGACAAGGGTGACAAGATTAAGACATCTCCATTAGCATACAGAATGGAGAGCAGAGACAACTCCCCTAGCCTCATCTGCATGAAACATGAGACAGGAAGACATCTCAATTTACATACAGAATGGAGAACAGAGAACCACACTGAACTCTGGGACCAGAAAAAGCAGGGAAGCACTGCATCATGGGAATCTCTGCTCCAGATGCTAATGAACCTATGGCTGCACACACCCGGCTCAGCAATTATCAGACCAATTCTAGTAATGAATCCTTAATTGATATCCAAATACTGAAGTAGCCTAGTTGCATTGTGAGCTCCCTGGAAGAAAACACCACCCATAGCCAAGAGTGATCAGTTCCTATTGTCTAGTCTAAAGAAAACCCTTGAGTCATCAGTTTACCTATAAACAAATCTAGTGTTCTCCCTTCAACAATTGCAATTTCTCTACAAAATTCCCTACTCACCCTCTAATCAGGGTTCTGATGCTTAGATCCAAACTATGCATCAGTTCCACTGGAACTCCATCTTCTCCTGACTGATCGTGCTGGTGGCTCTGCCTGTCTCCTACATTCAGGACCCTCTGCGACCACCATCACCTGGGAACCCCGACCAGTTCAAGCCTCATGGAGTGGGTGAGATCCCCCCTCTTTCTCTCTCTGTGTTTTCCTTTCTACCTTAGGTATTAACCTTTAATAATGTATGTTATGTTGGTTTAGCTCTCCTTGGGTAGTTATCACTATTATTCAATAAATAATTTTTATGGTTAACTTGGTTGCTTCTCTCTCTGTTGCTGAACTTTACTCTTTTGTGTTTTTAGCTTCCCCCATTCACTCTACAGCAACGCTTCTTTTACCTAAGCTAAAGATCCCTGCAGCGCCCAAAATACTGTGGGGTTTGCTCATCAAGTAGGTTACTGCCAGTACAATTGTGTTGGGGGAGTGGGGATAGGGACGTGCTGAATCTGGGACGCATAAGGGTAACAGCTTGAAAGTGCTGCTTGACCCAGTCCATGGAGCCCTGGGGCATATAAGGAGAGGTAGCTTGAAAGTGCTGCTTCATCCAGCCCAGTGAGTCCAGAGACATATAAGGGGTCAGCTTGACAGTGCTGATTGACACGGTCCGCTCACACTTGCTCTGTTAATGTATGTGTGGGTGTGTGGGTGTTCATCCGGTTCTGGGGCTGGAGTAACCCAGCCCTAGGGAGCCTAGGTCCTGCAGGATAGCTCCACTGGGAGGGGACGTGCAGAAGGGAGAAGTAGAGCTTCATATGAAAAGACAAGTGACACAAGCAGTACATTGATAGAATTACAGAACCCCCTTCCCCAGAAGAGTAACCCGAATAAATGAGCATACCCCAAAGAAATGGGCACATCTGGTAACACCCCCTCCTTGTAGGGTGAGCTCCTGCCACCTCCCCCTCAGTGCCCTTGACAGCTGATCCACCTCCAAACCATAGCTCAAGTTCTCAGAACCCTCTCCTCCAGCTCCACCCAGGTAGGGCAGGGAGGGGACTCTTGCAGAGGGGCAGGAGGGATTCTGGCAGCGGTGAAGTGGGTTGTAGGGAGGTTGAGATCTTGCCCCAAGTCATCCCAGACACTAATGCTAAGCCACAGGATAGCAGCATCTAGTGTCAGTGGGGTTCACGTGGCTCAGACCAGACACCTGGGCTGGGGACCCGCCCCCATAGTACTGGTCGACTGCGTGGCCCAGGGTGTTCACAGCCCCCTCCTCACCCCTCCCTGAGCCCAGCCTGGCTTCTCACCTGGAACAAAGCAGCAGCGCCCATCGGCCTCACTACTGCCTGAGAACCAGGTGCTGCTGCTGTCCCCTGGGGAGTAGGCCGAGCTGCTGGTGCTGTGACAGGGATCCTCCACCTCCTGCCCTGGGGAGGCTGGAAGGTCCTCAGGGACTAGGCAGGGCGATGCCTCCTGCTGAGAATCAGGGCTGGGCTCTTGGGGCCGGTGCTTCCCACACAACAAGCCCCAGAGCCACCCTGCCCGGCTCCCCTTCTGGGCTGGGTCCTGGCTGCCCAGCCGCATCCTGGGCCAGCTCCATTGCGGCCTGGCAGGTGGCTCTCTCACCTCAGCGCCTGCGCCAGGAGCGGCTTTCCTCTGCCAGAAGGCTGGGCACTTCCACCTCCTCGCTCGGCCGGGAGCTCCTTCTCCGCCAGCAGGGACGGAGAAGCCGCTTTGCTCCTGGGGAAGATGGCAGCTGCTTCCCTCAGGCTCTGGGGCCACCTGCAGAGCCTTCTTCCTGAACCTCCTCAGGAGCCTGGACAGCCTGGAACCGAGCGGGGAGCAGGCGTGAGTCTGGGGTCAAGGCAGCCTCTCACTAACCAGCCTTTTTGGTCCCTCCCCATCCCTGCCGAAGCCAGAGCCTGAATAAAGTGCTCTCAAATGAGCTCCAGACCAACAACAGTTCATGAACTGCGCAGAGACAATTAATGCAGAGAAGCAGCAAAATTTGTCAAACAGATGACTGGTTATGACTTATTTACTTGTTCTTAAAAGAGAACAAAAAGGACCTGAGTCTCCTCCCTGTCAATAACCCCCTGCTCAACCAATCAGGGTAGAGACTGAGGGGCGGGAGGCTGAGAGTTCTCACCAGAGAGCCCAAAGGAAGGCCCAGGTCACCGGTAGGGATCACTATCCGAGGACTATTTCAGCCCCACTTTCTTGGGTGGACCTCCCACAATGGGAGATGCAGAGCACCCCCCGCAACACGCAACACACACACTCACACACACACACTCACACCTCCTGGTGGTGGGAGGGGAACAGGAGAAAGGACAAAAGAAGTAAGAGATGAAGCGAAAGGAAGGAGGGATGGAGGAAAAGGTAAAACGAAAAGGACAAACCCTAATATCCCCAGTGATTCCACGGGACAAAATCTCAGGTGGGCTATAAAATTCTGCCACCTTGAACTACTGTTTTCCATGCCTGGAACTCAGCTGGCACCAGGTGGATCAGACTGAACAGGTTACAAACCTCTCCTAGGCTCTTACCTTCTCAACAGCGATGTCTGTTTTCTAGTAAAATCAGTAAAAGGAAAGGAGAAAACTTGAAAGAGGTTCCTCCTCGCACTCACCTACGTGAACCCTAATACTCTCTCAAAGAGAGACCTCAAGAAGGAGAATTGCTGAAGCTAAGCCACAGGGGTCTCCGAGGTTTTCCTGGCTCTGTGCCCCTATCCTGCCTGGCTCATGTCAGCATCTCTCTGTGAGGTCACCACCTCCCCACCACCTTTGACCAATAGGCTCAGGTCCTGCAAAAGGCCTTTGTGATGTCACTGCCACACACACCCCTCCCCTGAAGTGCTATTGTCCTGCCGCTGACCAGACACTTTGAAGGTTTGAGCTACTCCCTCTGGATCACCCCACTCAATGTGTGTTCATTCTAGGAAGCAAGCCGGCTAGACAGTAAAACATCAGAGGCTGCTCCCAATGCTACACTCAGTTTTTCCAAAATTAGTAGACTTATGGCCAGAAGAGACCTTTAGAGCATCTAATCTAACCCCCTGCATATCATGGGCATCCTGTATAGCACAACAGTTACTTTTTTGGAAAACACATTCCAGAAAGGCATCTAGTCTTCATTCAATGACATCAAGAGATGGAGAATCCACCACTTTCCCTTTTAGTGAGTGTCAGGGGGCTCCATTTCCCCTTCCACTAGCTCCCCATTTACAGTGAGCCAGAGCAGTACCTGCAGCAGGGAGCGGGAGTTGCTGATGGCCTCAGAGGCACAGCCCCTGCAGTGCCTCAGGCACCTGGCGCAATTGCCGGATGATGCGGAGCTGGTGCATCACTTTGGCCGTGACGTCCTCCTGCTGCAAGGGAATGAGAACCTGTCAGAGACTCAAACGCCCCAAGGAATCAGGGGGAATTAAGGGCACCTGGAACCAGCAGTATTTCCACCAAGAACCTGCCCACCACTGAGGGATGGATTCACCTCCTGAACCCCAGAATGGAGTCTTCTTGTCCTTTCGGGTAACCTCCAGTGCCAACCCCCCTCCTTGTAGGGTGAGCTCCTGCTACCTCCCCCTCAGTGCCCTTGACAGCTGTTCCACCTCCAAACCACAGCTCAAGTCCTCAGAACCCTCTTCTCCACCCACACCCAGGTTGGGCAGGGAGGAGGCTCTAGCAGGGGGGGCAGGAGGGATTCTGGCAGCAGTGAAGTGAGTTGCGGGGAGGTTGAGATCTTGCCCCAAGTCATCCCAGACACTAATGCTAAGCCACAGGATGGCAGCATCTAGTGTCAGTGGAGTCCAAGCACTATTTCAACCCCACAGTTTTGGTTGAACTTCCCACAAGGGGAGGTGAAGAGCGCGCGCGCACACGCGCACACCCCCCCCCCCCCAAACTGGTGGTGGGAGGGGAACAAGAGAAAGGAGAAAAGAAGTAAGAGATGAAGAGAAAGGAAGGAGGGATGGAGGAAAAGGTAAAACGAAAAGGACAAACCCTAATGTCCCCAGTGATTCTACGGGACAAAATCCCAGGTGGGGAATAAAATTCTGCCACCTTAAACTAGTGTTTTCCATGCCTAGAATTCAGCTGGCACCAGATGGATCAGACTGAGCAGGTTCCAAAACCTCTTGGAGGCTCTTACCTTCTAAACAGGGACGTCTGTTTTCTAGTAAAATCAGTAAAAGGAAAGGAGAAAACTCAAAAAAGGCTCCTCCTCGCGCTCACGTACGTGAACCCTAATACTCTCTCAGTCCTCAATGAGAGACCTCGAGAAGGAGACTTGCTGAAGCAAAGCCACAGGGGTCTCTGAGGTTTCCCTGGCCCTGCGCTCCGTCCTGCCTGGCTGATGTCAGCATCTCTCTGTGAGGTCACCACATCCCCACCACCTTTGACCAATAGGCTGAGGTCCTGCAAAAGGCCTTTGTGATGTCACTGCCACACCCACCCATCCCCTGAAGTGCTAATGTCCTGATGCTGGCCTGACACTTTGAAGGTTTGAGCTACTCTCTGTGGATCACCCCACTCAATGAGTGTTCATTCTAGGAAGCAAGCCGGCTAGACAGTAAAACATCAGAGGCTGCTCCCAATGCTACACTCAGTTTTTCCAAAACTAGTAGACTTTATGGCCAGAAGAGACCTTTAGAGCATCTATTCTAACGCTCTGCATGGTCACGGGCTTCCTGTATAGTACAATAGTTACTTTTTGGGCACACACGTTCCAGATAGGCATCTAGTCTTCATTCAATGACATCAAGAGATGGAGAATCCACCACTTTCCCTTTTAGTGAGTGTCAGGGGGCTCCATTTCCCCTTCCACTAGCTCCCCATTTACAGTGAGCCAGAGCAGTACCTGCAGCAGGGAGCGGGAGTTGCTGGTGGCCTCAGAGGCATAGCCCCCGCAGTGCCTCAGGCACCTGGCGCAAGTGCCGGATGATGCGGAGCTGGTGCATCACTTTGGCCGTGACGTCCTCCTGCTGCAAGGGAACGAGAACCTGTCAGAGACTCAAACGCCCCGAGGAATCAGGGGGAATTAAGGGCACCTGGAACCAACAGCATTTCCACCCAGCACCTGCCCACCTCAGAGGGATGGATTCACCTCCAGACCCCCAGAATGGAGTTTTGTTGTCCTTTCTAGTAACCTCCTGTGCCAACCCCCCTCTTTGTAGGGTGAGCTCCTGCCACCTCCCCCTCAGTGCCCTTGACAGCTGATCCACCTCCAAACCACAGCTCGAGTTCTCAGAACCCTCTCCTCCAGCCCCACCCAGGTTGGACAGGGAGGGGGCTCTAGCAGGAGGGTCAGGAGGGATTCTGTCAGCAATGAAGTGGGTTGCGGGGAGGTGGAGATCTTGCCCCAAGTCATCCCAGACACTAATGCTGAAGCCACAGGATGGCAGCCCTGGTGAATGGGGCAGATTAGCAGCCCTTGCTGACTGAATTCTGCTGTTCTCCATAGGTGGTGGCTTGGTTGACATGGACACTAGGCCACTGGGAACTAGGTGAGGCCCTCTGGGACAGGAGAGGCTCGCAGAGGGCACTTAGGGGACTTGTCTACTCTTCCCGACAGCCAACGCACCATTCCCTAAAAACATACGTCCATAATGAGTTAATGCTTGTCATTAATTAGCCTTGCTAAAGAGCTGTATTGGAGCTGCACCATGGACAAGCTGGTTCCCTCCTGCTCATGGAGTTGAATTCATCTCCCTTCCCAGTAGCACCTGCTCTCACTCTCATTCCCCACCAGGCTTCTTGCTGCCAGGCCAGCGAATGGCAATAGGATGGGTATGAGGCCTGGGCACAGCCCCAATCTCCTGATGCAGCTGCTTACCTTGTCCCCCATCAGCTCTTGGGCTTCCCCCAGGAGGGAGTAGGCCAGGACCAGCCCAGCCTGCTTGACAGGTAGCAGGGGGGTGTGGATGGCCAGCACTGCCGTCCGGAGGAAGAATCTTCTCTGCCCTTCCGAGAAGAACTTTCCAAGTCCTAAAACCAACAGGATGCGAGGCATTAGCAGATTGCCCAGAGCCAGGCTCCAACTCCTGGGGCTAGAACGGCATCTCCATCTAGTGGCTCCAGGAGGCAGCCACTACAGGGGACCCAGCCACCCCCACTCCCTGAACTGTCTCATGCCCTGGCAGAGTGTCCTTACCTCCCGCATCCTGGCTGTGTTCCTGTAGCCCAGGAGCCTGCTCTCCTGGTCCCAGCACCACAGGTCTTCGGCCTCATGGATGCTCAGCCCTGGGAAAGAGAGACACACACACATTTGTCATTCTGGTTGCAGTGCTTGTGTCCTTCCAATCCCATTGGTGGCTGCACAGTGGGCAGAGTGCTCGCTGCGTGCCTGGCCCAACAGAATTGCAGGGGAGGGGTGTAGAACAGAGAAAGAGACAGACAGAGACTCATCCTCCAGCCGGGGTCAGTCTGAGAGAAACTGGCTGGGGTCCCAGTCTCACTCTTCTATCGGGTGCCATTTCCCAGCTGGGTTCCTTACCCCTCTGGTGCAGCAGCAGCTGGTAGAGCCGGTAAACCCCCTCCCTGGCCTGCCGGCTGATGTCCTTGGCTGGGTCACGGATCAACAGAGCCAGCTGTGCCACGTGGTGACCCATCCTGGGGAATTCTGCTGACTTCTAATGGAAGGGAGAGGGAGAGGGGACTCCATCAGCATTTTCCTGTCAGCTCCCAGTCCCCCGTGGGCCAGGACTCTCTTTTTCCCCTCAGCCCCTCTGCAGGAGATGCTAGAGGATAGAAGCTAGAGCTAGACCCTTAATTTCCTCTGCCCCCAAGGGAGCCTGGAGAACAGGGATATGGGCAGGGCCCTCCATGAGGACTTGCTTCCCCAGCTGCTCCAGGATGACAGGAAGGCATGAACCTGGAGCATGGTCCCCTTAAAAGCCCAGTCACCACTTAACCAGGACACGAAGAACTTGACTCCAGCTAACCTCTGCTCTGCCTCTGCCTCCCCAGGAGGAACACTCTTAACCCACAGCCCCTTCAGCAGCAGATCCTACAGCCAGTTGGAGCCAGCCCGCCTACGCCTGGAGTCAGGAAGCTGGGGTCAGAGGTCACTTACGTCAAACTCAGGGAGGGTGATGGTGAGTCGGAGCAGGGCCGTGCTGCTCCTAATGGCCTTGGCTCTCTCCTGCGACACCCTGGACACCATCCAGTAGTTATGTGCTGCGGGGAAAGGAGGCAGCTCAGGATCAATGGGCAGGTGCACGTGTTGTGCAAATGAAACCCCCCCCTCCCCAATCTCCAGGGGGCTGAGACATTGTGCGCAGGGTGGCATATCTGATTCGTTGATTGCAGAGCTTTAGAAGGGGATTGTTGCCCCCAGGACGATGCTTGTATCCTGCAGGTCACAACTTGTCATTGTCTCTGTAGACTGGAACAATGTTCCGTGTCGGGGCTGGTCCCATCCTCCCTGAACGCCTGATTCCTGAACAGCTCAACAGGAAGGAGACAGATCCCCTGGGAAGCACTGGTGAGACCCCCCAAAACATATCTTGGCCTCTCGCATTCACATCCCACTGCTGGCAATTAGCCAGGATTCATGGCAGGATGACAGCGGGCTCTTCAATCCATGACTTTAGCATGATCTACCTGGACTTGGGTGGTGTCCTTCTGCGTGCCCAGGGTGAAGACAGCATGCAGGGCAGCTCGAAGGAGATGGGTCTCTAGCTCTGGCTCAAGGGCAGGTGTCATGGTGCTGGGAAGAGAGAGGAGCAGGTATTAGACTGTGCTGTGCGGGGGTGGGACTGGCACCAACACGGCCGCGAAGCTGCAGGGAACTAGGCAGAGGCTGGCGAAAATGGAAACTGAGGCACCAATGATAAGGCCAAGGTTTCCCAGACACACAGTGGCAGGGCAGGAATAGCGCCTGTTCCCTGGACCCTGCTGCCCCTCCTGTATCTGATCCTGGGAGTGAGCCTCTCCCCAAAGCCATTGCAATGTTACTGGAGTGAAAAGAACAGCCCAGCCAGGAGAGAGTGAACCTTCCCACCACCTCTGCCACAGGTGTCACCCTTGGGAGGTGAGCTGGGAGTGGGAGGGGCAGTGACTCCCAGCCCTGGGCCTGAGCAGCACCAGGGTTAGGGGAACCGGGCGGGAGGGTCTCGGTACCTGAGGTTGCCCACAGCAATCAGGGAGTTAGTGAGGACGCCGCTGGGTGGAGAGTTATCAGGCAGCGCCTCAATGAGCTCCTGTGAGACCTAAAGGAGACAAAGTAGCATGTGACATTCTGGCCTCACTGACACTTGCCAGTGAGGAGATTACACAGGCAGCACCCCACACAGCCAGCAGGATCCCCCCACCTGCCTCCTGCTCCTCCGATTCCTGCCCACTAGTGACCAATCTCAGAATTTCTCCTGTCTCTTCTCCCCAATCTTCAGCCCCAGCAATCCCTGCCCTCAGCTGTCCCTCCAGCACCAGCCATCCCCCATCCATTGGCCCGGGGAGACCCCTGCCCCTCCCATGTCTCTGTCCTCCCTCCAGCTGCTGGGGACCACGTCTCACTCACCACAATCCTCTCCACCACAGCCGCCTTGCAGCAGAGCGGCTCCAATGTGTCCTGCCCTCTCTGCTGTGCAGGGAGACACTCAGGTGGATGGCGTGCAGGAACATGAGCCTCATCCTGCACCCACCAGGAGTGGGGTTAGGGGAGAGAGAGTCAATTAGCCAGGGACCTCCCTGCCCCACCCACACCAGCTGCAGGACTCAGGCCTGAATGGGGGATAGTGGGGACCCGCCCATTGTCCAAATCACCCACAACTCCTACACAAGCAGGGTCAGGACCTGGGACAGTACCTGTGGGGGGAGGAGACCCAGCTGGTTTGTGACAAATACCCCCATCTTGGGGGTCCCAGATCATGGTAGAGAAAGGTCCCCGTTAGGGCTGGGTGGATCATCAGAGACAAGACCCTCTGAAGGGGGTCAGGGTGCTGGGAAGGGGCAGGACAATCTCGGTTCCAGCACAGCTGGGGAACCTTTGCACCTTTTCTCGGCCCTGGAGCTGCTCTCGGATGTTTTTGAGAGCAGACTCCTCTGTGGCCACGTCCACCCATTCCTCCTCCTCCTCCTCTGAGTCCCTGGGGGACCCTGCACCAGGGAGAGAAGGGGACAGGGTGACGCGTGCTGCCACTTGGGGAAAGGACAGGAGCATGGTGGGGCAATGTGCCCCCTTCCCACCTCCGGGACCCAGGGCAGATTGGGCCCACACTCCCCCCTCTCAGTGATGCCTTCAGCCCCCAACTCCTTCAGCAGCTCATAGCAAAGAGACCCACACACACTGTCCTGGACTCCCTAGGAGGTGCCTTCCCCACCCCCCACCCAACTGGAGTATCAACGACCAAAGTGGCAGCATCTAATGTCAGTGGGGTCCAAGCACTATTTCAACCCCACATTTTTGGATGGACCTCCCACAATGGGAGATGCAGAGCACCCCCAGCAACACATACACACACCACACACACACAAAAACACACACACACACACACACACACCTACCTCCTGGTGGTGGGAATGGAACAGAAGAAAGGACAAAAGAAGTAAGAGATGAAGAGTAGGGAAGGAGGGATGGAGGAAAAGGTAAAACAAAAAAGACAAACCCTAATGTCCCCAGTGATTCTACGGGACAAAATCCCAGGTGGGGAATAAAATTCTGCCACCTTAAACTAGTGTTTTCCATGCCTAGAATTCAGCTGGCACCAGATGGATCAGACTGAGCAGGTTCCAAAACCTCTCGGAGACTCTTACCTTCTAAACAGGGACGTCTGTTTTCTAGTAAAATCAGTAAAAGGAAAGGAGAAAACTCGAAAGAGGCTCCTCCTCGCACTCACATACGTGTACCCTAATACTCTCTCAGTCCTCAATGAGAGACCTCGAGACGGAGACTTGCTGAAGCAAAGCCACAGGGGTCTCTGAGGTTTCCCTGGCCCTGCGCCCCTGTCCTGCCTGGCTCATGTCAGCATCTCTCTGTGAGGTCACCACCTCCCCACCACCTTTGACCAATAGGCTGAGGTCCTGCAAAAGGCCTTTGTGATGTCACTGCCACACACACCCATTCCCTGAAGTACTAATATCCTGCCGCTGGCCAGACACTTTGAAGGTTTGAGCAACTCTCTGCAGATCACCCCACTCAATGAGTGTTCATTCTAGGAAGCAAGCCGGCTAGACAGTAAAACATCAGAGGCTGCTCCCAATGCTACACTCAGTTTTAACAAAATTAGTAGACTTTATGGCCAGAAGAGACCTTTAGAGCATCTAATCTAACCGCCTGCATATCATAGGCTTCCTGTATAGTACAATAGTTACTTTTTCGGCACACACATTCCAGAAAGGCATCTAGTCTTCATTCAATGACATCAAGAGATGGAGAATCCACCACTTTCCCTTTTAGTGAGTGCCAGGGGGCTCCATTTCCCCTTCCACTAGCTCCCCATTTACAGTGAGCCAGAGCAGTACCTGCAGCAGGGAGCGGGAGTTGCTGGTGGCCTCAGAGGCACAGCCCCCACAGTGCCTCAGGCACCTGGCGCAAGTGCCGGATGATGCGGAGCTGGTGCATCACTTTGGCCGTGACGTCCTCCTGCTGCAAGGGAACGAGAACCTGTCAGAGACTCAAACGCCCCGAGGAATCAGGGGGAATTAAGGGCACCTGGAACCAGCAGCATTTCCACCCAGCACCTGCCCAGCACTGAGGGATGGATTCACCTTCTTACCCCCAGAATGGAGTCTTGTTGTCCTTTCTAGTAACCTCCAGTGCCAACCCCAATTCCAGACACCTCTGTGTTCTTGGGGAACCAGGGTGCAGTATCCAGCCTGACTCATGAAAGACACCCCCCACACCTCCGCTTAAACTAAAACCCATCAGAGGAAAAAACTTGCAGAGAGCAGTGAAGGGCGTTGGGTGACACACCTAGACCCCTCCTGACAAGGGTGACAAGATTAAGACATCTCCATTAGCATACAGAATGGAGAGCAGAGACAACTCCCCTAGCCTCATCTGCATGAAACATGAGACAGGAAGACATCTCAATTTACATACAGAATGGAGAACAGGGAACCACACTGAACTCTGGGACCAGAAAAAGCAGGGAAGCACTGCATCATGGGAATCTCTGCTCCAGATGCTAATGAACCTATGGCTGCACACACCCGGCTCAGCAATTATCAGACCAATTCTAGTAATGAATCCTTAATTGATATCCAAATACTGAAGTAGCCTAGTTGCACTGTGAGCTCCCTGGAAGAAAACACCACCCATAGCCAAGAGTGATCAGTTCCTATTGTCTAGTCTAAAGAAAACCCTTGAGTCATCAGTTTACCTATAAACAAATCTAGTGTTCTCCCTTCAACAATTGCAATTTCTCTACAAAATTCCCTACTCACCCTCTAATCAGGGTTCTGATGCTTAGATCCAAACTATGCATCAGTTCCACTGGAACTCCATCTTCTCCTGACTGATCGTGCTGGTGGCTCTGCCTGTCTCCTACATTCAGGACCCTCTGCGACCACCATCACCTGGGAACCCCGACCAGTTCAAGCCTCATGGAGTGGGTGAGATCCCCCCTCTTTCTCTCTCTGTGTTTTCCTTTCTATCTTAGGTATTAACCTTTAATAATGTATGTTATGTTGGTTTAGCTCTCCTTGTGTAGTTATCACTATTATTCAATAAATAACTTTTATGGTTAGCTTGGTTGCTTCTCTCTCTGTTGCTGAACTTTACTCTTTTGTGTTTTTAGCTTCCCCCATTCACTCTACAGCAACGCTTCTTTTACCTAAGCTAAAGATCCCTGCAGCGCCCAAAATACTGTGGGGTTTGCTCATCAAGTAGGTTACTGCCAGTACAATTGTGTTGGGGGAGTGGGGATAGGGACGTGCTGAATCTGGGACGCATAAGGGTAACAGCTTGAAAGTGCTGCTTGACCCAGTCCATGGTGCCCAGGGGCATATAAGGAGAGGTAGCTTGAAAGTGCTGCTTCATCCAGCCCAGTGAGTCCAGAGACATATAAGGGGTCAGCTTGACAGTGCTGATTGACACGGTCCGCTCACACTTGCTCTGTTAATGTATGTGTGGGTGTTCATCCGGTTCTGGGGCTGGAGTAACCCAGCCCTAGGGAGCCTAGGTCCTGCAGGATAGCTCCACTGGGAGGGGACATGCAGAAGGGAGAAGTAGAGCTTCATATGAAAAGACAAGTGACACAAGCAGTACATTGATAGAATTACAGAACCCCCTTCCCCAGAAGAGTAACCCGAATAAATGAGCATACCCCAAAGAAATGGGCACATCTGGTAACACCCCCTCCTTGTAGGGTGAGCTCCTGCCACCTCCCCCTCAGTGCCCTTGACAGCTGATCCACCTCCAAACCATAGCTCAAGTTCTCAGAACCCTCTCCTCCAGCTCCACCCAGGTAGGGCAGGGAGGGGACTCTTGCCGGGTGGGCAGGAGGGATTCTGGCAGCAGTGAAGTGGGTTGTAGGGAGGTTGAGATCTTGCCCCAAGTCATCCCAGACACTAATGCTAAGCCACAGGATAGCAGCATCTAGTGTCAGTGGGGTTCACGTGGCTCAGACCAGACACCTGGGCTGGGGACCCACCCCCATAGTACTGGTCGACTGCGTGGCCCAGGGTGTTCACAGCCCCCTCCTCACCCCTCCCTGAGCCCAGCCTGGCTCCTCACCTGGAACAAAGCAGCAGCGCCCATCGGCCTCACTACTGCCTGAGTCCCAGGTGCTGCTGCTGTCCCCTGGGGAGTAGGCCGAGCTGCTGGTGCTGTGACAGGGATCCTCCATCTCCTGCCCTGGGGAGGCTGGAAGGTCCTCAGGGACTAGGCAGGGTGATGCCTCCTGCTGAGAATCAGGGCTGGGCTCTTGGGGCCGGTGCTTCCCACACAACAAGCCCCAGAGCCACCCTGCCCGGCTCCCCTTCTGGGCTGGGTCCTGGCTGCCCAGCCGCATCCTGGGCCAGCTCCATTGCGGCCTGGCAGGTGGCTCTCTCACCTCAGCGCCTGCGCCAGGAGCGGCTTTCCTCTGCCAGAAGGCTGGGCACTTCCACCTCCTCGCTCGGCCGGGAGCTCCTTCTCCGCCAGCAGGGACGGAGAAGCCGCTTTCCTCCTGGGGAAGATGGCAGCTGCTTCCCTCAGGCTCTGGGGCCACCTGCAGAGCCTTCTTCCTGAACCTCCTCAGGAGCCTGGACAGCCTGGAACCGAGCGGGGAGCAGGCGTGAGTCTGGGGTCAAGGCAGCCTCTCACTAACCAGCCTTTTTGGTCCCTCCCCATCCCTGCCGAAGCCAGAGCCTGAATAAAGTGCTCTCAAATGAGCTCCAGACCAACAACAGTTCATGAACTGCGCAGAGACAATTAATGCAGAGAAGCAGCAAAATTTGTCAAACAGATGACTGGTTATGACTTATTTACTTGTTCTTAAAAGAGAACAAAAAGGACCTGAGTCTCCTCCCTGTCAATAACCCCCTGCTCAACCAATCAGGGTAGAGACTGAGGGGCGGGAGGCTAAGAGTTCTCACCAGAGAGCACAAAGGAAGGCCCAGGTCACCGGTAGGGATCACTGTCCGAGGACTATTTCAGCCCCACTTTCTTGGATGGACCTCCCACAATGGGAGATGCAGAGCACCCCCCGCAACACGCAACACACACACACACACTCACACACTCACACCTCCTGGTGGTGGGAGGGGAACAGGAGAAAGGACAAAAGAAGTAAGAGATGAAGCGAAAGGAAGGAGGGATGGAGGAAAAGGTAAAACGAAAAGGACAAACCCTAATGTCCCCAGTGATTCCACGGGACAAAATCCCAGGTGGGCTATAAAATTCTGCCACCTTGAACTAGTGTTTTCCATGCCTAGAATTCAGCTGGCACCAGGTGGATCAGACTGAACAGGTTACAAACCTCTCCGAGGCTCTTACCTTCTCAACAGGGACGTCTGTTTCCTAGTAAAATCAGTAAAAGGAAAGGAGAAAACTCGAAAGAGGTTCCTCCTCGCACTCACCTACGTGAACCCTAATACTCTCTCAAAGAGAGACCTCGAGAAGGAGAATTGCTGAAGCTAAGCCACAGGGGTCTCCGAGGTTTCCCTGGCTCTGCGCCCCTATCCTGCCTGGCTCATGTCAGCATCTCTCTGTGAGGTCACCACCTCCCCACCACCTTTGACCAATAGGCTGAGGTCCTGCAAAAGGCCTTTGTGATGTCACTGCCACACACACCCCTCCCCTGAAGTGCTATTGTCCTGCCGCTGACCAGACACTTTGAAGGTTTGAGCTGCTCTCTGTGGATCACCCCACTCAATGCGTGTTCATTCTAGGAAGCAAGCCGGCTAGACAGTAACACATCAGAGTCTGCTCCCAATGCTACACTCAGTTTTTCCAAAACTAGTAGACTTTATGGCCAGAAGAGACCTTTAGAGCATCTATTCTAACGCCCTGCATGGTCTCGGGCTTCCTGTATAGTACAATAGTTACTTTTTGGGCACACACATTCCAGAAAGGCATCTAGTCTTCATTACATGAAATCAAGAGATGGAGAATCCACCACTTTCCCTTTTAGTGAGTGCCAGGGGGCTCCATTTCCCCTTCCACTAGCTCCCCATTTACAGTGAGCCAGAGCAGTACCTGCAGCAGGGAGCGGGAGTTGCTGATGGCCTCAGAGGCACAGCCCCTGCAGTGCCTCAGGCACCTGGCGCAAGTGCCGGATGATGCGGAGCTGGTGCATCACTTTGGCTGTGACGTCCTCCTGCTGCAAGGGAACGAGAACCTGTCAGAGACTCAAACGCCCCGAGAAATCAGGGGGAATTAAGAGCACCTGTAACCAGCAGCATGCATTTCCACACAGCATGCCCACCTCAGGGGGATGGATTCACCTCCTGACCCCCAGAATGGAGTCTTTTTGTCCTTTCTAGTAACCTCCAGTGCCAACCCTGCTCCTTGTAGGGTGAGCTCCTGCCACCTCCCCCTCAGTGCCCTTGACAGCTGTTCCACCTCCAAAACACAGATCGAGTTACCAGAACCATCTCCTTCACCCCCACCCAGGTTGGGCAGGGAGGGGGCTCTAGCAGGGTGGGGAGGAGGGATTCTGGCAGCAGTGAAGTGGGTTGCAGGGAAGTCGAGATCTTGCCCCAAGTCATCCCAGACACTAATGCTGAAGCTACAGGATGGGGCAGATCAGGAGCCCCTGCTGACTGAATCCTCCCGTTCTCTCTAGGTGGTGGCTCGGGTGACACGGACACTAGGCCACTGGCAACTGGGTGAGGCCCTCTGGGACAGGAGAGGCTCGCAGAGGGCACTCCTCTGCTCTTCCCAAGAGCAAAAGCACCATGCCCTGAGAACATAAGTCCATGATGAGTTAATGCTTGTCATTAATTAGCCTTGCTAAAGACCTGTGTTGGAGCTGCTCCGGGGACAAGCTGTTTCCCTCCTGCTCATGGAGGTGAATTCATCTCCCTTCCCAGTAGCACCAGCTCTAGCTCTCATTCCCCACCAGGCTCCTTGCTGCCAGGCCAGCGAATGGCAATAGGATGGGAATGAGGCCTGGGCCCTGCCCCAATCTCCTCAGTCTAATGCAGCTGCTTACCTTGTCCCCCATCAGCTCTTGGGCTTCCCCCATGAGGGAGTAGGCCAGGACCAGCCCTGCCTGGCTGACACGCAGCAGGGGGTTGTGGATGGCCAGCACTGCCGTCCGGAGGAAGAGTCTTCTCTGCCCTTCCGAGAAGAACTTTCCGAAGACCTAAAACCAACAGGATGTGAGGCATTAGCACATTGCCCAGAGCCAGGCTCCAAATCCTGGGGCTAGAACAGCATCTCCATCTAGTGGCCCCAGGAGGCAGCCACTGAGGGGCGGGAGGCTGAGGGTTCTCACCAGAGAACCCAAAGGTTGGCCCAGGTCACCGGTGGGGATCACTGTCAGAGGACTATTTCAGCCCCACTTTGTTGGGTGGAGCTCCCACAATGGGAGCTGCAGAGCACACACACACCCCGCGACACACACACACACACACACACTCTACACCTCCTGGTGGTGGGAGGGGAACAGGGGAAAGGAGAAAAGAAGTAAGAGATGAAGAGAAAGGAGTGAGAGATGGAGGAAAAGGTAAAACAAAAAGGAGAAACCCTAATGTCCCCAGTGATTCTAAGGGAAAAAATCCTAGGTGGGGAATAAAATTCTGCCACCTTAAACTAGTGTTTTCCATGCCTAGAATTCAGCTGGCACCAGATGGATCAGACTGAACAGGTTCCAAACCACTCGGAGGCTCTTACCTTCTAAACGGGGATGTCTGTTTCCTAGTAAAATCAGTAAAAGGAAAGGAGAAAACTCGAAAGAGGTTCCTCCTCGCGCTCACGTACGTGAACCCTAATACTCTCTCAGTCCTCAAAGAGAGACCTCGAGAAGGAGACTTGCTGAAGCAAAGCCACAGGGGTCTCAAAGGTTTCCCTGGCCCTGCGCCCCTGTCCTGCCTGGCTGATGTCAGCATCTCTCTGTGAACTCCCCACCTCCCCACCACCTTTGACCGATAGGCTGAGGTCCTGCAAAAGGCCTTTGTGATGTCACTGCCACACACACACCCCTCCCCTGAAGTGCTAATGTCCTGCCGCTGGCCAGACACGTTGGAGGTTTGAGCTACTCCCTGTGGATCACCCCACTCAATGAGTGTTCATACTAGGAAGCAAGCCGGCTAGACAGTAAAACATCAGAGGCTGCTCCCAATGCTACTCTCAGTTTTTCTGAAATTAGTAGACTTTATGGCCAGAAGAGACCTTTAGAGCATCTAATCTTACCCCCTGCATATCACAGGCCTCCTGCATACCACAATAGCTACTTTTGGGCAAATACATTCCAGAAAGGCATCTAGTCTTCATTAAATGACATCAAGAGATGGAGAATCCACCGCTTTCCTTGGTAGCTTGTTCCTGTGGTGAATCATCCTCGCTGTTGAATAGTTGTGCCTTATTTGTAATAGGAATTTGTCTCTTTTCACCTTCCAGCCATTGGGTCTTGTTATGACTTTCTGTGCTAGATTAAAGTGACCTTTAATACCCAATATTTTCTCTCCATTAAGGCACTTCAACATTTCAATGAAGTCAACTTTCAATCTTCCTTTGATAAGCTAAACAGGTTGAGATCTTTCAATAGGGCTCTAGAAGGCATTTTTCTCCAGCCCTCAGAACATTTGGTGGCTCTTTGCTGCCCCAGCTCCAATTTCTCAACATCTTTTCCAAATGAGGACACCAAAACCGGATGCCGTATTCCAGTATCAGCCTCCCTGATGCTGTATCACCTCCCTATACTACTCACGGCTCTGCTCGTATGTCTAATGATGGCTCTAGCCCTGTTCACCACAGCATCACACTGGGAGCTCATGTTGAGTGGCTTCTCCACTATGGCTTCTAAATCCTTTTCAGAGTCACTGCTTTCCTGGATACACTTCCCCATTCTGTAGCTGTGCCCGGCATGCCTTCTTGCTTGGTATAGGACCTTGCATTTGGCTCTGGTCAAACTTGTTTTCTTTGAATGGGTCCAACTTGCTGAATGACCCAGATTGATCTGTATCACTGCCCTCTCCTCATCAGTAATTACCACTCTGCCAGTATTTTTTCACCCACCAGTCTTATCAGCAGTGATTGTATGTTTTCTCCCAATTCATTGATAAAAATTATTTTAAAAAATTAGTCCTTGAGAGCTTCTTCAGACCCTTAGTACCCAGGGACCTGCTCCCCACAGCACAGTGAGAAAAGGCCGTCCAGCCCTGCTGGTACATAGGGGATAAGCACAGAACAAACACACCTTTAGGAGCTGTCTTGTCCATACGCTCTGAACAACATGTGGGGGTCAGCAGCTTACAAATGCACTACAGACCTGTAGTGTAGCCAGGTCCCAACTGTGTCTCAGTTTCCCACCCTGTAAAATGGGGACAACAAACAAAACCTTGATTAGCTCTGGTTGATAGTTGGGGAAACCGAGGCACCCAGCGGTGAAGAGACTCGCTCATGGTCCCAAAGCCAGGAATAGAAAATGGCAGGTCTTGTGATAGCCAGTCCTGGGACCTAGTCCCAGTTATCCTGGCCTCGCTGCCCTAACTTTAATCACAGCCTCCATGTCTTTTCCCCCATGTCCCTTAATCCCACGTCACTGCAGAAGAAAGATTTTCTGTTAGCCAGCTGCCTCTAATGCATGTGGACGTCATTCCAAAAGACATGCTCTGGCTCAGTCCCATGCTATGGTTGGCTGAAGGAACCAATTGGTGACATTCTAGGGCCTGAGTTATACAGGAGGTGCGACTAGATGCACATAATCGTCCTTTCTGACCTTAACGTCTATCAATCTCCACATTTTCTGCTGCTAGGAAGATAACTCTGGATCTATTTTCTCTCATGCACTTTCAGTTGGAATAATTTAAATCCAGGCCAAAGGATTTCCTCTTCCATTGTGTCTTCAGCACCTTTGGGAGCAAACAGTTACTGTTAGCCCACAGGTTTCCAGTTTCAACCTGTCCCTGGGTGAGATGGCCAGGAAAGGGGTTGGTGCTCAACTGCACCTAGCCCAGGTTATGCAGCTCCCTAGGGTGAAGGGAATAAGTCTGGGGGTCACGTGACAAGAATCAGCATGTGACCGGGACCCTGGCCTGCTGAGAGATATAAGGGCAGCCTGTGCTCAGCCAGGAGAGGGACCCCAAGGGGAGCAGGTATGGGGGGGGGGAGCTTGGATAGTCCTTTAAAGGTCAGGGACAAGCCGGGAAGGGGTCAGGCTGAGCATTTAAGGCCCTAGGAGGAAAATACAGGGCAGTTTAGGTGATGGGGCAGATAGTCCAGTTGGTTTAGGCTCCCTGGGCCAGACACCCACAGGTGAAGGTGATTGTCGGGGCTTCTGTCCTTATTCCCCAGGGTAGATTTGATAGGGCAGAAGACTGATGCCGTAAGGGAGAAGTGAGTTAACCCCAAGGTCACCCAGTGAGTTTATATCACGAATGCATACTCGGAAGGATCCAATAGAAACATGGATTTTCCAGTCTCTTCTTTCTAGGAGTCCCCAGCGCTAAGGTAAAACCCCTGCTGCCCCTCCCCATTCTGCTCACCTCCAAGATGTGCTGGAGTTTGTCTGTGCTGGGGGCTGCTGTCAGCAGGATCTAGAACTCGTCATCCATGTTCTCTGGGCAGGCCTTGCTCAGAGCCTGTCAGCAGAGGGAGACCATGGGTCAGGGTTATGGAACCTGGGGCTACACCTGCAAGGATGACAGCTGGCTCTGCATTTCTTGCACAGAGCAGCTCTCTGCAGAGGGCCTGGTGCACAGCAGGGTAGGGAACAGCCAAGCTGCTAGGGATGGGAGCTGGGCCTCTGGGCAGAGTCCAGGAACCAAAGCACAGCCTGCAGAAAGAAAGGACTGCCCACGGAGGGACAACGTAATGTCCCATGGAGGGAAGAGGCTCTCCCTGCCATTTTTTAACCTCATGGGCTGTTCTCATGCTCTTCCAACCCCACCTCTCAGTAGCTCCAGCTGTCCGAGGGAGCAGGGACCAGAGGCCATCCTGCTGCTGGGACGGAGGTGGAGGTTGATGTTCTACCTGCATATGGGTATTGTCCTTTCTCATGCCCACGGTGAATCCACCATGCAAGGGAAACTCTCAGGACATGCGATTCCAGCTTCAGAGCCAGGGGCAGCTTCAGCTTGCTGGAAGGAGACCGTGTATGAGACCTTGCAGTTGGGGGATGAGACAGGCACTAGCATAGATATGGAAGTTTGGAGAAATGGGGAAGAGGCTGGTGTTGGACCAGGAGGGCAGGGATTTGGGAAGCAAGATCTGAGGATCAAACACTGTCTAATTGTTGGTTAGGATTATCCCCACTTCAGAGAGGAGGAAAGTGAGGCTCCACATGGAAGCAGGATCTGGCCTATTGGGCTGAGTGTCTGAATAATGGCTAGAGCAAAAATATAAAAGCCATTAAGTGTCAGAAGAACATTCATCAGGGAATTGGAGAGTTCAAGGCCGGCCAGAAAATCTGTAGTATATGGCATAAACCAGTAGGCGCTCTGCCACCTCACTGGTTTTGGAGACAAGGGTACGTCTCTTGGAGAGAGGGGTTAGAGGATCTTTCTCTGAGACACACAACTGTCAATAGTTGGGAACCGAAACCCCATCTGTAATTTTGCTCACTAGCTCTGCCACAAACTCCACCTTCTAACCATTCTGAGCCAGGACCAGGAACACCATTCCACTGTCATACATGTACCTGCACACCTGCAGACATAGCAGCTGGCACATGCACTGGTGCTGGCGCTGTGACATGACCTGGATGAACCACCCTGCTGGCCCCCATATCCTGCCTTCTCTCTCTGAGCAATCAGTCCTGCTCCCTGCTCTTCCTCTCTTCCTGGACCGTGTCCCTTTCCTCCTTGGAACTTTTGAAAGCAACGTGCTCCTTGTTCCTCCTTGCCCCTATCTCCAAAAGCTCCTGCATGGTCCTCCTCCTTCTGGCCCACTGCTGGCCACTTGCAGCACCCGCAGTCCGAGGCAGCAGGCTTGACCCAGCAGGTGTGGAAGTGTCTTCCAATGGAATGAAACGGAGGGTATGTTCATTGTATTGCCATGGTGGGAGGGAGAAAGAATCCCCCACTTTGGTTTCTGTCTGTCCACAAGGCCATGATTTCCAACATTGTGGAATGCTTCGATATCACTCATAAAGTCTCATGTACACTCCATCTTACTTCTGCCCTTGGAGGATTCACACACGCACATCCTATGCAGGTGTGTGAGTAACACTGATTTTACTTTAAATCACTACCAAAGAAATTAAGAGGCTGGATCTCGCTGATGCAGGGTAGGCTGAAGTCGTGTTTTGGGGACATTTACCAATACTGACTCGGACTTTGTTTCATGCTCCATGAAAAACTTCCAAACATCACCTTCCAGGAACAGAAGGAAACCAGGACCCAAAGTAACATACTTTTGATTAGAATGCAGCATTCTGCAGGCAGCAGAGTGGAATCTCATCAACCCTCCTCCTGAATCCAGCAACTGAAAAGCCCGGACAACACAGGGCAAAAGAATGCCCTGCTGCACGAAGCATCATCTAAAGTCGCCATCTGCAGCATTAGATCGGCATACCCATGATAACAAAAAGCTCTCCTTGGAAAAATACGCCCTCAGGCCCTGCTAGGCCTGTTAGCTAATAAGAGTATGGAAAGCTATATCTTCAAGGTTTTTTCCCCTCTCTTTGGACTTGTGATTGGGAATACAAACCCCACACTGGGGAACAAGGGGTTAAGGAGCTGCTCTGGCCTCAGCCAGCCCAGCTCCATCACACCTGCAGGGGGTGCACAGACTGGACGAGGACTTGTGGGCAGACCAGGCAAGAGGAAGGACCTCTACGTTGCAGGCCCTGAAGGAAGGCAGGATCATTCCCTCAGCAACTGCCTGAAGGTCCCTCTCCCTGAGGGAAGGGAGGACCTGTTCCTGTTGCACCAGGGTGTGGTGTTCTGTCCCATCTAGTGGCACTGAGACCACTTAGAGAGAGAGTTAAATGAGTCTGCTCTATAACCTTAACTAATAGCTAGATGGCTTTTAGCATATGCTATAGAGGCTCATGCACTAAGCTCTAGAGGTCCCAAGTTTGATCTTGCCCGCTGATGACTGGGGTCTGTCAGTGTTACAAGTGGGGGGTTGTGACGTTATTGACATGAACTGTTACCGTATAGATCATTGTTGCAACCAAGGTCCTTTAGTTGCACCAAATCTTGTACAACGGAGGTCAAACGAGGGGTCTATGAAAAGGTTGTAATTTGCTGGTTATGATTATGCTGTCTGTATGTGTGTATCATTTTGTATTTGAAGTTAAGAGTATTGGTTATGTATTTGTATCTCACTGTGTTTGATTCTAAGTAGCATTAGTGAAGCATTTGGTCAGCTTCTTGAGAAAGGAATTTTCAGATTAAGTGCCCAATCAAGAAACACTTAACTGACAATGGACCTTGGGAGACTCCAATCCACATATGAGAAGCCTTCCTGGGAACGTTCAAGGTAGCATGTGAGCAATGGTTGTTCTACCTGTAAAGAACTGAGTCCTGCATGGACACGTGACTTGCCCATGTGACTCCAAAATCCACCTCGCTGCTGTGATTTTCCACAGTAAGAACAAAGGGGTCCTTCCACATGGCAGAGGATAGAAAAGGCCCGGGAAACACCTCCATTTTGTCTTCAGTCCTACTTCTTACCTCTGGAGGAACTTTGCTACAAACTGAAGCTCTGAACAATGGACTGAATGACCCATCCAAATCTGTGGATGTACTCCAGAGACGTGATTTGTGCCTGCAGTTTATTCCATCACTGCTACAAGCCTGAACCAAGAACTTTGCCATTGCTGTATGTAATTGTTCCTTTAACAATGTTAACTCTCATCTATATTTCTTTCTTTTTATGAATAAACCTTTAGATTTTAGATTCGAAAGGATTGGCAACCGCGTGATTTGTGGGTAAGATCTGACTCGTCTACTGACCTGGGTCTGGGGCTTGGTCCTTTGGGATCGGGAGAACCTTTTTCTTTTACTGGGGTATTAGAATCATAGAATATCAGGGTTGGGAGAGACCTCACCAAGTCATCTAGTCCAACCCTCTGCTCAAAGCAGGACCAATCCCCAACTAAATCATCCCAGCCACGGCTTTGCCAAGCCTGACCTTAAAAATCTCTAAGGAAGGAGATTCCACCACCTCCCTAGGTAACCCATTCCAGTGTTTCACCACCCTCCCAGTGAAAAAGTTTTTCCTAATATCCAACCTAAACCTCCCCACTGCAACTTGAGACCATTACTCCTTGTTCTGTCATCTGCTCCCACTGAGAACAGTCTAGAGCCATCCTCTTTGGAACCCCCTTTCAGGTAGTTGAAAGCAGCTATCAAATCCCCCCTCATTCTTCTCTTCTTCACACTAAACAATCCTAGTTCCCTCAGCCTCTCCTCATAAGTCATGTGCTCCAGTCCCCTAATCATTTTTGTTGCCCTCCGCTGGACTCTCTCCAACTTTTCCACATCCTTCTCGTAGTGTGAGGCCCAAAACTGGACACAGTACTTCAGATGAGGCCTCACCAATGTCGAATAGAGGGGAATGATCACGTCCCTCGATCTGCTGGCAATGCCCCTACTTATACAGCCCAAAATGCCGTTAGCCTTCTTGGCAACAAGGGCACACTGTTGACTCATATCCAGCTTCTCGTCCATTGTAACCCCTAGGTCCTTTTCTGCATTGGTATTGGTTTTCATAACCATTCATCCTCATAAGGAGTGGTGCTGGTGGTGATACAAGGGAACTGAGGTATCTGAGGGAATTGCTTGTATGACTTCTGGTTAGCCAGTGGGGTAAAACCAAAGTCCTTTCTGTTTGGCTGGTTTGGTGTGCCTTAATAGTAAAGGACACCCAGCCTTGGGCTGTGACTGTCCTGCTCCAAGCAATTTGTCCTGAATCAGTAGTGTCCCACCAGAGGCCGCATCGTTACAGAGGTCATCTGGGATTTCAACTGGGAAGTCTCTGAAGCTCAGGACGCGCTTCCTCAGCTAGGGGAAGTATGTAACCCACACACCTTCTGGGTGTGGTGGTGTGTCCCATCTAGTGGCACCGAGACCACTTAGAGAGAAAGATAAAATGAGTCTGCTCTACAGTCTTAGCTAACAGCCAGTTGGCTTTTAGCTCATGCTGTAGAGGCTCATGCACTAAGCTCCAGAGGTCCCAACAACCAGGGTCTGTCAGCGTTACAGAGGCAGCTGCCACCACAAGAGGGAGAGAGCTGCCATGCCACGCCCAGCTGTGAAGAGGTGCCAAGCAGTGAGCTGACACCCTTCAGAGCCTCCTGTGATAAACTCTGAACTTTGGACACTAACTGGCTGGTAGGAAGTGTCACACCCTTGTGTTGCCCTCAGAGTGGCCTGGGTGAGACCCTGTGGGAGGCCCTGGGCTCCCCCGCCATCTGCCGCACCCTTCCCCTCCGCATGTCGAAGGGCTGAAACCCTGACCACTAGGCAACCACTTTGGGGTCCTGACCCACAGTTTGAGAACCGCTGGTCTAATGTAAAGTGCCACCCTGCCCACCGCTTTTATCCTCTCTCCCCTACCTCAATGGGTTGTAACCAGTGACATTAACATTCCAGTCATACACATCGTCCCACCGGGTTTCCCCATTTCCCCACCCCAGGGACAATTTCCAGCTCCTCTTCCTTATTGCCCAGGTTCCAGTGCCAAGAGCAGTGTTGCTTCCCTTCACAAGAGATGTCTTGCAGGGCACATACACTGCACCATAGCATTCCTCTGAGTCCACACTTGGGTTACTGCAGGTTGGGTTATCTATAAGCCAGGGAGAGACTCCATCTTACGTGTTCCTTTCTTCCCTCCATTGGAAGCTGCCGGGAAGAAAGAGAATGTGTCCCTAGGGCTGAGGCAGAATGGGATTGCTGGCATTGCAGCATGGGATTGCTGGCGTTGCAGCATGCTCTCCAGGAACCCTCAAGCCTTCCCTATCTGCTCTGCAGCATCAGAACAGCAGAGCCTGGATTGGAGCAAGGGAACGGCCTCTTTTCCCACAGAATCCTTCCCTCAGGCCCGGAGTATTTAGAGCAGAAATCCCTGTGGGAGTTAATGTTGCTCTAAAAAGAGTGGTGCAGCTTCTTGACTACACAATGCAAAGTGATTTGTTTGTAGAGATGCATAACGCCCTGTAGTGATTTCTCTGAGAAGATTCCCCTGAGCAGTTGCGGGAGGCAGGACCTTATTCCTTACCTCTCATGATAGGGCTGTGTGAGAGTTTGTAGAGAGCCAGAGGCAGCTTTCTAGAGGGTTCATTCAAAAATTCCCTATGGAACCTAGGGGCTGCGGCCTACAGCAGGAAGGAGCCAGGTGGTTGTTGGAATGACTCTAGGTGGAATGCTATGGGATGGCTTTCTGATCACCGCTTCACTCTGCTTCTTCCCACACCCACCTTTGGGGTAAGTCCATCACCTCCTCCTTAGTGTAGATGGGCTGGAAACCAGATATGGCATTAGGGAGGTTGCCCACTCAGCCCATGCACAGGAGGATCCATTGCAGTTCAAGTCCTCCTGCTTGTTGCAGCCCAGAGGAATGCATGACACTGAGCCTGAACTCTGTGACTGCATTAGTCACCAACAGGTGAGTGTGGCAGGAGAGGACACATAACATAAGCTCTGGGATCTGAAGAGAGGTCTCTGGAGCCTCGGGATGTGCAGGTTTGGAGACATGTGGCTCCTACCTAGTCCAAAGTAACCTGCCGTGCTCCCTGACAAGAGCCATATTAACAGGCAACACTGCGACTGACCCCCATGCCTCTCTATTTCCTTGGCCACATGTATTGTGTCCTTTTTCTGGTGGCTAATCCAGAAAAAGAGAAGAAGAGCTCACTACTGCTACCACCTCAGGGATTTGTTGGCTTGAGATCATGTTGATAGAAGCATGCAGTAGTGACAGAAACTGGGATGTCAAGCCCCTAGAGTGACTTCTTACCTTTATAGACCTGCCCTTTCATCGTACAAGGCTATTTTAAAGTTGAGTGTGATAGTAAAGAGACCCATTTTCAACCCTTCACCACACAAGACAAAGCCCGCAGTATTCATCATTAACTATTTATTTCTACGCTCCTGGCTCCCAAACTGTTTTTCCTCCTTACTGCCACCAGCCACCTTCGCGTTCTCCCTCTTCTCTCCCCAGCTCTGCTCACTTGATTTCAGCAGCTCAGCGGATGCTCCAGCTTTACTCTTTCACTTCCATTCTTCTTCACTTCTGTGGATGGCTGTATTTGCCATTGAGCAGCATGACGGAAATACCTGAGTCCTCTGTCTAGGCACGCAGGCCCAGCAGCTAAAGCCAAAGCCCCACTGAGAGCAGTGGGAAATTAGCTTAGTGTGTCAGGAGTGGAGGCTTGGCCCATGGGGACCCCAGGCACTGCAGCTGCTGCCACCTACATGGTGAATCCTCCAACCCATCGCCAAACAGCTCTTCCACATTCTGAAAACTGGCCTCACTGGCTGACTCTCTAGGAGCATAGAAACCCTTTGTTAGAGCAGGAGAGTCTCTTCAATGCAGCTCTCTTTCCACAGACCCCAGAGGGTCACAGTGAAACACCTGCAAGTCTCTAGGAGTCTCTCAAGGAGTTCCCTGCTCAGTCACTTGGCACCCACTAGCAATGGTCTCTGACACTGTCATTGCAAAGGGGAGCTCAGCAAATGGTCCCTTTCTATGGCTTCCTGAGTGGGAGGGAGGTTGGTCTTGTCATTTAAGGCCTAGCTGTCAGAGTCAGGGCTCCTGGGGTTCTCTGGCTTTAGAGGCGGGTGGAGTCTAGTGGTTGGAGCTGGACTGGTATCAGTACCATGCTTCCTTCCTGCCTCTGGCAGTGATGTTGTGTGTGACCTTGCAGACAGTTGCTTTCCATCCCTGTGCGCCAGCTAACAGAGATAATACTGACCCCCTCAGAGGGGCTGGTAGGGGTCACTACCGTAATGACTCAAATTGGAGTGAGTTGTGCTCTTGGCAGCGAAGGGCCCAGATTCAGTCCCCACGGATGCCTAAGGTATCTATATGTGGCCAAGGTTTGACTCACCTACCATTACAGACTGTTTAGCCCGGTCCTGGCCATGCGTGGTGCATCTTCTCCTGGCCCTCTCTGGCACACAGCTCCATCACACACAAGAACATGGCCCACCAAGGACAATCTATCAGCTCCCATTTGGTGTTCAGCTCCAAGATGGATGGTGAGCCCTAGTCAGACCATAGAAAGACAAGGTGGTGTTCTTTGGTGGAAACTGCTGGAGCTTCAGCCTCTGCTCCCACCTCCACCCACATGCTAAGGGCTTCAAAAGTGATCCCTGATCCCAGGTCAACAAAGTAGCTGAGGTGAGGCCAGGGTGGGTGGAATTACTGTTGGGACTGATCCTAAGAAAAGAGGAGAGTTCTCCTCTGCTCTAGGGAGATTCCCATAGGAAAAGCAGCTGGGGTGGGGGTGGGGGCAATACAAGCACTACCCCTCAGCCCTTGAATAGCAGGCAACCAGGACTTTGGGAGCCAAGGTACTGGTGTATCTTGCTGGACAGCAAAAAAGAGCATTGGAGAAATTGTACAATGTCACGGCTCGGTCAAGGGCAGCCAGACCTACTGGTCAGAGCCAGAGTCCACACTCACATGACAGGAGTTGAGACTCAGCTGGGTCAGGATTCTGGAAGATCAGAAGCACAAGAGAAACTTGCAATCACAACCACAAATCAGATGCCACGAAATCAAGCCAGGGGAGCAGCAGCAGAAACAGGCAGCACATGGTCCAGAACAGGGAGCAGCCCTGGTGTTCAGTCAGCTTCCTTTTCCTGCTGCTGCCTTAAGCAGGGCCAGAGGGCCAATTAGCTTCTCTGGGACTCCTCCAATAGGACCTCAGGAGTGGAGCCTCAAACTGGGGCTGAACTTCATGGGTCCTAGGTAAGCAATTTTCAGCAGGCTTCCAGGTGGAGGGTTGGAGTGTGGCTGCTTCCATGAACCCTACAGCCCCGGGTTGAAGACCTCTGGGTCCTGACAGTGAGTGATCTCTCCCCGTTCAAACCTCCTGCAGAAAATATTATCCAGGATCCTGGACACATCCTCTGAGAATAAAAGGAGGATATCATGATGAGAAATAGGTCTCTGTACCAGGGCTGGGATCCAGGGATAGGGAAAGCTCCCAACCAGGGTATGTAGCAGTAGCCCCATTTGTTGCAAGAGCCCCAAGTGGCAGGAAGAGTCAACGGTTCTTACCTCCAGGAGATGCATGGGATCTTCCATCTGAGCCTCAATGAGACCCATGTTGCTTGGGTTGACAGGATGAGATCACCTGTCTCCACTGCTCCCTGAGCTGGGTTGGCTGCAGGATACATCTCTGTGAGAGGCTGGGACAGAGCCTGAAAGACAGATGTGACAATCAGGGTTCTGTCACCCCAGGGGGAGAACAGAGGGTCTCTGCACCCCAAAGAATAAGCAATTGAATCAACTGATTCAATGCAGAATTATTGTACCATACAGGTACCTAATAAGGTCCTCTCGTGGATTGGTAACTGGTTAAAAGATAGGAAACAAAGGGTAGGAATAAATGGTCAGTTTTCAGAATGGAGAGAGGTAAATGGTGGTGTCCCCCTGGGGTCTGAACTGAGACCAGTGCTGTTCAACATATTCATAAATGATCTGGAAAAAGGGGTAAACAGTGAGGTGGCAAAATTTGCAGATGATAAAAAAACTACTCAAGATAGTTAAATCCCAAGCAGACTGCAAAGAGCTACAAAAGGCTCTCACCACACTGGGTGACTGCGCAACAAAATGGCAATGTTCAATGTTCAGAATTCAATGTTGATAAATGCAAAGAAATGCACATTGGAAAATACAATCCCAACTCTACATATAAAATGATGGGATCTAAATTAGCTGTTACCACTCAAGAAAGGGATCTGGAGGGGTATGGAACAGCTGCCAAATGAGGAGAGGTTAAGAAGCCTGGGATTTTTCATCTTAGAAAAGGGATGACTAAGGGGGGGATATGATAAGAGGTCTTTGAAATCATGATTGGTGTGGAGAAAGTAAATAAGGAAATGTTATTTACTCCTCATCGTTCAAGAACTAGGGGTCACCAAATGAAATTAATAGGCAGCAGGTTGAAAAATAAAAATAGGAAGTATTTTTTCACACAACACATAGTCAACCTGTGGAACTCCTTGCCAGAGGATGTTGTGAAGACCAAGACTATAACAGGGTTCAACAAAGAACTAGGTAAGCTCATAGAGGATAGGTCCATCAATGGCTATTAGCCAGGATGGGTAAGGATGCTGTCCCTAGCATCTATTTGCCAGAAGCTGGGACTGGGCGACAGGGGATGGACCACTTGATCATTACCTGTTCTGTTCATTTCTTCTGGGGCACCTGGCATTGGCCACTGTCGGAAGACAGGATATGGGGCTAGATGGACCTTGGGTCTGACCCAGTATGGCCGCTCTTATGTTTGTAAAGCTGACAACACTCAGGTGATGAATATCCTTGTGTGATGTAGCTCTGAGTGGGGTATAATGAGTTCTATACATGTACTGGAAATACGCCCCCTGAAATATGTTGAGGGGTCAGACTTGATAAACCAGTTTGGCTTAGAGATAGAGAAGAAGTTCCTGTTTGTTTCATGTTCATAGAGCCATAGCTTAATAGCCAAGGCAGGAGGGGAGAAGAAAGTGTACCAGGGCAAGTGCAGGGGTAGGATCCGGTCAAGTGCCCAGCTCTCTCCCAGGTTTGTGGGTGAGAGCTAGGACAGGTCTCTGTTGGATAAAGGACAACGCCCTGCTCCTTACAATCCTCTGTGTCCATGGGAGAGAAGGGATGAATCCCTCCTTGAGAATCTCAGCAGCTTCCTAGCAAGGAGCCAGTGCTCTTCTCGGAGGGCCTTCTCCTGGACCTCACAGGGGTCTGATGCTCTCACTCCACAAGCCTGCCTGGGGCCTTGGAGTTAGTGCTCAACAGAACCAGGCAGAGCCCTGTTGTCGAGCACCAGCGCCTTCCTTCTATCCCTGAAGGTGGAAGGGCCCCAACACTGCCCTGCACTCACTGCCCTGACCACGGATGGCTCTCAGGTAGCAGGACACAATGGAAACGTGGATCATCCAGTCTCTCATTTCCAGGCCTCCCCAGGGCTAAGGTAAAATTCCTGCTCCCCCTGACCATTATGCTCACCTCCAAGATGTGCTGGAGATTGTCTGTGCTGGGGGCTGCTGTCAACAAGCTCTTCAGCATGGCATCCATGTCTCTGGGCAGGCCTTCTTCAGAGCCTGCCAGCGGAGGGAGACCATGGGTCAGGGTTATGGAAGCTGGGGCTACACCTACCAGGATGACAGCTGGCTCTGAAGTCCTTGCCCAGAGCAGCTCTCTGCAGAGGGCCTGGTGCACAGCAGGTAGGGAACAGCCAAGCTGCTAGGGATGGGAGCTGGGCTTCCTGGCAGAGTCCAGCATCTGCAAGGAAGGGATTCCCCACAGAGGGGCAACATAATCTCCCGCAGAGGGGGAGTCTCCCCCTGACACTTGATTAAATCCTATGGCCTCTTCCCACCCCACCCCCAAATCAGAGCAGCTCCAGCTACCGAAGAGAGCAAAAACCAGAGGCCTTCCTGGCCCTTGGGACAGAGGAGTAGGTTGATGATCTACCTGGATGTGAGTTTTGGCCTTCCCCAGGCCCATGCTCTATACTCCCTTCAGGGCAGCGCACAGGAACCCACCATGGACTGCTCCACCCTTGTGTTTGTCCCTACTTCAGTCTGCTTCATCTCTGTGCCAACCGTTTCCTCCTTCACCTCCCTGCAGCACTCGGCAGGGTGTGTGTGTGAACGATCAGCATGGTCCCCTTAAAAGCCCACTCACCACTTAACCAGGACAAGAAGAACTTGACTCTACCCAAGCTCATTCTCTGCTCTGCCTCTGCCTCACCAAGAGGAACACCCCTAATCCACAACCCCTGCAGCAGCAGATCCTACAGCCAGTTGGAGCCAGCCCACCTCACCCCTCCTGGTGGTGGGAGGGGACCAGGAGAAAGGTCAAAAGAAGTAAGAGATGAAGAGAAAGGAAGGAGGGATAGTGGAAAAGGTAAAACAAAAAGGACAAACCCTAATGTCCCCAGTGATATGGGACAAAATCCCAGGTGGAGAATAAAATTCTGCCACCTTAAACTAGTGTTTTCCATGCCTAGAATTCAGCTGGCACAAGATGGATCAGACTGAACAGGTTCCAAACCTCTCGGAGGTTCTTACCTTCTCAACAGGGACAACTGTTTTCTAGTAAAATCAGTAAAAGGAAAGGAGAAAACTCGAAAGAGGTTCCTCCTAGCGCTCACGTACGTGAACCCTAATAGTCTCTCAGTCGTCAAAGAGAGACCTCGAGAAGAAGACTTGCTGAAGCAAAGCCACAGGGGTCTCTGAGGTTTCCCTGGCCCTGTGCCCCTGTCCTGCCTGGCTGATGTCAGCATCTCTCTGTGAGGTCACCACCACCCTGCCACCTTTCACCAATAGGCTGAGGTCCTGCAAAAGGCCTTTGTGATGTCACTGCCACAACCACCCATCCCCTGAAGTGCTAATGTCCTGCCGCTGGCCAGACATTTTGGAGGTTTGAGCTACTCTCTGTGGATCACCCCACTCAATGCGTGTTCATTCTAGGAAGCAAGCCGGCTAGACAGTAAAACATCAGAGGCTGCTCCCAACGCTACACTCAGTTTTAACAAAATTAGTAGACTTATGGCCAGAAGAGACCTTTAGAGCATCTAATCTAACCCCCTGCATAGCACGGGCATCCTGTATAGCACAACAGTTACTTTTTTGGAAAACACATTCCAGAAAGGCATCTAGTCTTCATTCAATGACATCAAGAGATGGAGAATACACCACTTTCCCTTTTAGTGAGTGTCAGGGGGCTCCATTTCCCCTTCCACTAGCTCCCCATTTACAGTGAGCCAGAGCAGTACCTGCAGCAGGGAGCGGGAGTTGCTGATGGCCTCAGAGGCACAGCCCCTGCAGTGCCTCAGGCACCTGGCGCAATTGCCGGATGATGCGGAGCTGGTGCATCACTTTGGCCGTGACGTCCTCCTGCTGCAAGGGAACGAGAACCTGTCAGAGACTCAAACGCCCCAAGGAATCAGGTGGAATTAAGGGCACCTGGAACCAGCAGTATTTCCACCCAGAACCTGCCCACCACTGAGGGATGGATTCACCTCCTGAACCCCAGAATGGAGTCTTCTTCTCCTTTCTAGTAACCTCCAGTGCCAACTCCCCTCCTTGTAGGGTGAGCTCCTGCTACCTCCCTCTCAGTGCCCTTGACAGCTGTTCCACCTCCAAACCACAGCTCAAGTTCTCAGAACCCTCTTCTCCACCCACACCCAGGTTGGGCAGGGAGGCGGCACTAGCAGGGGGGGCAGGAGGGATTCTGGCAGCAGTGAAGTGAGTTGCGGGGAGGTTGAGATCTTGCCCCAAGTCATCCCAGACACTAATGCTAAGCCACAGGATGGCAGCATCTAGTGTCAGTGGAGTCCAAGCACTATTTCAACCCCACAGTTTTGGATGAACTTCCCACAAGGGGAGGTGAAGAGCACCCCCAGCAACACCCACACCCACACCCACACCACTCCTGGTGGTGGGAGGGGAACAAGAGAAAGGAGAAAAGAAGTAAGAGATGAAGAGAAAGGAAGGAGGGATGGAGGAAAAGGTAAAACGAAAAGGACAAACCCTAATGTCCCCAGTGATTCTACGGGACAAAATCCCAGGTGGGGAATAAACTTCTGCCACCTTAAACTAGTGTTTTCCATGCCTAGAATGCAGCTGGCACCGGATGGATCAGACTGAGCAGGTTCCAAAACCTCTTGGAGGCTCTTACCTTCTAAACAGGGACGTCTGTTTTCTAGTAAAATCAGTAAAAGGAAAGGAGAAAACTCGAAAAAGGCTCCTCCTCGCGCTCACGTACGTGAACCCTAATACTCTCTCAGTCCTCAATGAGAGACCTCGAGAAGGAGACTTGCTGAAGCAAAGCCACAGGGGTCTCTGAGGTTTCCCTGGCCCTGCGCTCCGTCCTGCCTGGCTGATGTCAGCATCTCTCTGTGAGGTCACCACATCCCCACCACCTTTGACCAATAGGCTCAGGTCCTGCAAAAGGCCTTTGTGATGTCACTGCCACACCCACCCATCCCCTGAAGTGCTAATGTCCTGATGCTGGCCTGACACTTTGAAGGTTTGAGCTACTCTCTGTGGATCACCCCACTCAATGCGTGTTCATTCTAGGAAGCAAGCCGGCTAGACAGTAAAACATCAGAGGCTGCTCCCAATGCTACACTCAGTTTTTCCAAAACTAGTAGACTTTATGGCCAGAAGAGACCTTTAGAGTATCTATTCTAACGCTCTGCATGGTCACGGGCTTCCTGTATAGTACAATAGTTACTTTTTGGGCACACACATTCCAGATAGGCATCTAGTCTTCATTCAATGACATCAAGAGATGGAGAATCCACCACTTTCCCTTTTAGTGAGTGTCAGGGGGCTCCATTTCCCCTTCCACTAGCTCCCCATTTACAGTGAGCCAGAACACTACCTGCAGCAGGGAGCGGGAGTTGCTGGTGGCCTCAGAGGCAAAGCCCCTGCACCTCTGCTGGACAGGTAGCAGGGGGGTGTGGATGGCCAGCACTGTTGCCGTCCGGAGGAAGAATCTTCTCTGCCCTTCCGAGAAGAACTTTCCAAGACCTAAAACCAACAGGATGCGAGGCATTAGCAGATTGCCCAGAGCCAGGCTCCAACTCCTGGGGCTAGAACGGCATCTCCATCTAGTGGCTCCAGGAGGCAGCCACTACAGGGGACCCAACCACCCCCACTCCCTGAACTGTCTCATGCCCTGACAGAGTGTCCTTACCTCCCGCATCCTGGCTGTGTTCCTGTAGCCCAGGAGCCTGCTCTCCTGGTGCCAGTCCCAGCACCACAGGTCTTCGGCCTCATGGATGCTCAGCCCTGGGAAAGAGAGACACACACACATTTGTCATTCTGGTTGCAGTGCTTGTGTCCTTCCAATCCCATTGGTGCCTGCACAGTGGGCAGAGTGCTCGCTGCGTGCCTGGCCCAACAGAATTGCAGGGGAGGGGTGTAGAACAGAGAAAGAGACAGACAGAGACTCATCCTCCAGCCGGGGTCAGTCTGAGAGAAACTGGCTGGGGTCCCAGTCTCACTCTTCTATCGGGTGCCATTTCCCAGCTGGGTTCCTTACCCCTCTGGTGCAGCAGCAGCTGGTAGAGCCGGTAAACCCCCTCCCTGGCCTGCCGGCTGATGTCCTTGGCTGGGTCACTGATCAACAGAGCCAGCTGTGCCACGTGGTGACCCATCCTGGGGAATTCTGCTGACTTCTAATGGAAGGGAGAGGGGACTCCATCAGCATTTTCCTGTCAGCTCCCAGTCCCCCGTGGGCCAGGACTCTCTTTTTCCCCTCAGCCCCTCTGCAGGAGATGCTAGAGGATAGAAGCTAGAGCTAGACCCTTAATTTCCTCTGCCCCCAAGGGAGCCTGGAGAACAGGGATATGGGCAGGGCCCTCCATGAGGACTTGCTTCCCCAGCTGCTCCAGGATGACAGGAAGGCATGAACCTGGAGCATGGTCCCCTTAAAAGCCCAGTCACCACTTAACCAGGACACGAAGAACTTGACTCCAGCTAACCTCTGCTCTGCCTCTGCCTCCCCAGGAGGAACACTCTTAACCCACAGCCCCTTCAGCAGCAGATCCTACAGCCAGTTGGAGCCAGCCCGCCTACGCCTGGAGTCAGGAAGCTGGGGTCAGAGGTCACTTACGTCAAACTCAGGGAGGGTGATGGTGAGTCGGAGCAGGGCCGTGCTGCTCCTAATGGCCTTGGCTCTCTCCTGCGACTCCCTGGACACCATCCAGTAGTTATGTGCTGCGGGGAAAGGAGGCAGCTCAGGATCAATGGGCAGGTGCACGTGTTGTGCAAATGAAACCCCCCCCCTCCCCAATCTCCAGGGGGCTGAGACATTGTGCGCAGGGTGGCATATCTGATTCGTTGATTGCAGAGCTTTAGAAGGGGATTGTTGCCCCCAGGACGATGCTTGTATCCTGCAGGTCACAACTTGTCATTGTCTCTGTAGACTGGAACAATGTTCCGTGTCGGGGCTGGTCCCATCCTCCCTGAACGCCTGATTCCTGAACAGCTCAACAGGAAGGAGACAGATCCCCACCCCTCCCTGCCTCTCGAGTCCTTGGTTGGGTGAAGGGACTGAGTGTCAGCACAATCCCCCCTCAGGGCCCGTCAGAGAGAAGGGCTGATTCTCTGGGGTCCTTCTGTTTCTCTAGGAAGGAGCCTGTGACTCTTCTCTGAGGACCATCTTCTGGATCTCACAGGAGGGGTTCAGACTCTCACTCCCCAAGCCAGCCAGGGGCCCTGTGGTTAGTGCTCAACAGAACCAGGCAGAGCTCTGGCTTGAAGTCCCAGCTCCTTCCCCTGACCTTCAAGGAGGAAGGGCCTGACACTGCATTGCACTGACTGCCCTGACCGAGGACGGGCTACTGGGGACCCAGCTAGGAGGACAGACTGGAAAATGGATCTAAGAGTGAAGGAAAAATTGCCCCCACCCCTCTCATCGGGCTCACCTCCAAGATGCAGTGGAGCCTGTCGGTGTCTGGGGACTCTGCCAGCAGGTTCCCCAGCATGGCATCCACAAGGTGTGGCAAGACCCTATGCAGATCCTGCAAAGCAAGGGAGAGCCATGGGTCAGAGTTAGGGAAAGTGGGGCTACACCTGCCACGGGATGGCAAGAGGGGTCCCTGGGAAGCACTGGTGAGACCCCCCAAAACATATCTTGGCCTCTCGCATTCACATCCCACTGCTGGCAATTAGCCAGGATTCATGGCAGGATGACAGCGGGCTCTTCAATCCATGACTTTAGCATGATCTACCTGGACTTGGGTGGTGTCCTTCTGCGTGCCCAGGGTGAAGACAGCATGCAGGGCAGCTCGAAGGAGATGGGTCTCTAGCTCTGGCTCAAGGGCAGGTGTCATGGTGCTGGGAAGAGAGAGGAGCCGGTATTAGACTGTGCAGTGCGGGGGTGGGACTGGCACCAACACGGCCGCGAAGCTGCAGGGAACTAGGCAGAGGCTGGCGAAAATGGAAACTGAGGCACCAATGATAAGGCCAAGGTTTCCCAGACACACAGTGGCAGGGCAGGAATAGCGCCTGTTCCCTGGACCCTGCTGCCCCTCCTGTATCTGATCCTGGGAGTGAGCCTCTCCCCAAAGCCATTGCAATGTTACTGGAGTGAAAAGAACAGCCCAGCCAGGAGAGAGTGAACCTTCCCACCACCTCTGCCACAGGTGTCACCCTTGGGAGGTGAGCTGGGAGTGGGAGGGGCAGTGACTCCCAGCCCTGGGCCTGAGCAGCACCGGGGTTAGGGGAACCGGGCGGGAGGGTCTCGGTACCTGAGGTTGCCCACAGCAATCAGGAAGTTAGCGAGGACGCCGCTGGGTGGAGAGTTATCAGGCAGCGCCTCAATGAGCTCCTGTGAGACCTAAAGGAGACAAAGTAGCATGTGACATTCTGGCCTCACTGACACTTGCCAGTGAGGAGATTACACAGGCAGCACCCCACACAGCCAGCAGGATCCCCCCACCTGCCTCCTGCTCCTCCGATTCCTGCCCACTAGTGACCAATCTCAGAATTTCTCCTGTCTCTTCTCCCCAATCTTCAGCCCCAGCAATCCCTGCCCTCAGCTGCCCCTCCAGCACCAGCCATCCCCCATCCATTGGCCCGGGGAGACCCCTGCCCCTCCCATGTCTCTGTCCTCCCTCCAGCTGCTGGGCACCGCGTCTCACTCACCACAAGCCTCTCCACCACAGCCGCCTTGCAGCAGTGCGGCTCCAATGTGTCCTGCCCTCTCTGCTGTGCAGGGAGACACTCAGGTGGATGGCGTGCAGGAACATGAGCTGCTAGGCCTCATCCTGCACCCACCAGGAGTGGGGTTAGGGGAGAGAGAGTCAATTAGCCAGGGACCTCCCTGCCCCACCCACACCAGCTGCAGGACTCAGGCCTGAATGGGGGATAGTGGGGACCCGCCCATTGTCCAAATCACCCACAACTCCTACACAAGCAGGGTCAGGACCTGGGACAGTACCTGTGGGGGGAGGAGACCCAGCTGGTTTGTGACAAATACCCCCATCTTGGGGGTCCCAGATCATGGTAGAGAAAGGTCCCCATTAGGGCTGGGTGGATCATCAGAGACAAGACCCTCTGAAGGGGGTCAGGGTGCTGGGAAGGGGCAGGACAATCTCGGTTCCAGCACAGCTGGGGAACCTTTGCACCTTTTCTCGGCCCTGGAGCTGCTCTCGGATGTTTTTGAGAGCAGACTCCTCTGTGCCACGTCCACCCATTCCTCCTCCTCCTCCTCTGGGTCCCTGCACCAGGGAGAGAAGGGGACAGGGTGACGCGTGCTGCCACTTGGGGAAAGGACAGGAGCATGGTGGGGCAATGTGCCCCCTTCCCACCTCCGGGACCCAGGGCAGATTGGGCCCACACTCCCCCCTCTCAGTGATGCCTTCAGCCCCCAACTCCTTCAGCAGCTCATAGCAAAGAGACCCACACACACTGTCCTGGACTCCCTAGGAGGTGCCTTCCCCACCCCCCACCCAACTGGAGCATCAACGACCAAAGTGGCAGCATCTAATGTCAGTGGGGTCCAAGCACTATTTCAACCCCACATTTTTGGATGGACCTCCCACAATGGGAGATGCAGAGCACCCCCAGCAACACATACACACACCACACACACACAAAACCACACACACACACCCCTACCTCCTGGTGGTGGGAAGGGAACAGAAGAAAGGACAAAAGAAGTAAGAGATGAAGGGAAAGGAAGGAGGGATGGAGGAAAAGGTAAAACAAAAAAGACAAACCCTAATGTCCCCAGTGATTCTACGGGACAAAATCCCAGGTGGGGAATAACATTCTGCCACCTTAAACTAGTGTTTTCCATGCCTAGAATTCAGCTGGCACCAGATGGATCAGACTGAGCAGGTTCCAAAACCTCTCGGAGACTCTTACCTTCTAAACAGGGACGTCTGTTTTCTAGTAAAATCAGTAAAAGGAAAGGAGAAAACTCGAAAGAGGCTCCTCCTCGCACTCACATACGTGTACCCTAATACTCTCTCAGTCCTCAGTGAGAGACCTCGAGACGGAGACTTGCTGAAGCAAAGCCACAGGGGTCTCTGAGGTTTCCCTGGCCCTGCGCCCCTGTCCTGCCTGGCTCATGTCAGCATCTCTCTGTGAGGTCACCACCTCCCCACCACCTTTGACCAATAGGCTGAGGTCCTGCAAAAGGCCTTTGTGATGTCACTGCCACACACACCCATTCCCTGAAGTACTAATATCCTGCCGCTGGCCAGACACTTTGAAGGTTTGAGCAACTCTCTGCAGATCACCCCACTCAATGAGTGTTCATTCTAGGAAGCAAGCCGGCTAGACAGTAAAACATCAGAGGCTGCTCCCAATGCTACACTCAGTTTTAACAAAATTAGTAGACTTTATGGCCAGAAGAGACCTTTAGAGCATCTATTCTAACGCTCTGCATGGTCACGGGCTTCCTGTATAGTACAATAGTTACTTTTTGGGCACACACATTCCAGAGAGGCATCTAGTCTTCATTAAATGACATCAAGAGATGGAGAATCCACCACTTTCCCTTTTAGTGAGTGTCAGGGGGCTCCATTTCCCCTTCCACTAGCTCCCCATTTACAGTGAGCCAGAGCAGTACCTGCAGCAGGGAGCGGGAGTTGCTGATGGCCTCAGAGGCACAGCCCCTGCAGTGCCTCAGGCACCTGGCGCAAGTGCCGGATGATGCGGAGCTGGTGCATCACTTTGGCCGTGACGTCCTCCTGCTGCAAGGGAACGAGAACCTGTCAGAGACTCAAACGCCCCGAGGAATCAGGGGGAATTAAGGGCACCTGGAACCAACAGCATTTCCACCCAGCACCTGCCCACCTCAGAGGGATGGATTCACCTCCTGACCCCCAGAATGGAGTTTTGTTGTCCTTTCTAGTAACCTCCAGTGCCAACCCCCCTCTTTGTAGGGTGAGCTCCTGCCACCTCCCCCTCAGTGCCCTTGACAGCTGATCCACCTCCAAACCACAGCTCGAGTTCTCAGAACCCTCTCCTCCAGCCCCACCCAGGTTGGACAGGGAGGGGGCTCTAGCAGGAGGGTCAGGAGGGATTCTGTCAGCAGTGAAGTGGGTTGCGGGGAGGTGGAGATCTTGCCCCAAGTCATCCCAGACACTAATGCTGAAGCCACAGGATGGCAGCCCTGGTGAATGGGGCAGATTAGCAGCCCCTGCTGACTGAATTCTGCTGTTCTCCATAGGTGGTGGCTTGGTTGACATGGACACTAGGCCACTGGGAACTAGGTGAGGCCCTCTGGGACAGGAGAGGCTCGCAGAGGGCACTTAGGGGACTTGTCTACTCTTCCCGACAGCGAACGCACCATTCCCTAAGAACATAAGTCCATAATGAGTTAATGCTTGTCATTAATTAGCCTTGCTAAAGAGCTGTGTTGGAGCTGCACCATGGACAAGCTGGTTCCCTCCTGCTCATGGAGTTGAATTCATCTCCCTTCCCAGTAGCACCTGCTCTCACTCTCATTCCCCACCAGGCTTCTTGCTGCCAGGCCAGCGAATGGCAATAGGATGGGTATGAGGCGTGGGCACAGCCCCAATCTCCTGATGCAGCTGCTTACCTTGTCCCCCATCAGCTCTTGGGCTTCCCCCAGGAGGGAGTAGGCCAGGACCAGCCCAGCCTGCTGGACAGGTAGCAGGGGGGTGTGGATGGCCAGCACTGTTGCCGTCCGGAGGAAGAATCTTCTCTGCCCTTCCGAGAAGAACTTTCCAAGACCTAAAACCAACAGGATGCGAGGCATTAGCAGATTGCCCAGAGCCAGGCTCCAACTCCTGGGGCTAGAACGGCATCTCCATCTAGTGGCTCCAGGAGGCAGCCACTACAGGGGACCCAGCCACCCCCACTCCCTGAACTGTCTCATGCCCTGACAGAGTGTCCTTACCTCCCCCATCCTGGCTGTGTTCCTGTAGCCCAGGAGCCTGCTCTCCTGGTGCCAGTCCCAGCACCACAGGTCTTCGGCCTCATGGATGCTCAGCCCTGGGAAAGAGAGACACACACACATTTGTCATTCTGGTTGCAGTGCTTGTGTCCTTCCAATCCCATTGGTGGCTGCACAGTGGGCAGAGTGCTCGCTGCGTGCCTGGCCCAACAGAATTGCAGGGGAGGGGTGTAGAACAGAGAAAGAGACAGACAGAGACTCATCCTCCAGCCGGGGTCAGTCTGAGAGAAACTGGCTGGGGTCCCAGTCTCACTCTTCTATCGGGTGCCATTTCCCAGCTGGGTTCCTTACCCCTCTGGTGCAGCAGCAGCTGGTAGAGCCGGTAAACCCCCTCCCTGGCCTGCCGGCTGATGTCCTTGGCTGGGTCACTGATCAACAGAGCCAGCTGTGCCACGTGGTGACCCATCCTGGGGAATTCTGCTGACTTCTAATGGAAGGGAGAGGGAGAGGGGACTCCATCAGCATTTTCCTGTCAGCTCCCAGTCCCCCGTGGGCCAGGACTCTCTTTTTCCCCTCAGCCCCTCTGCAGGAGATGCTAGAGGATAGAAGCTAGAGCTAGACCCTTAATTTCCTCTGCCCCCAAGGGAGCCTGGAGAACAGGGATATGGGCAGGGCCCTCCATGAGGACTTGCTTCCCCAGCTGCTCCAGGATGACAGGAAGGCATGAACCTGGAGCATGGTCCCCTTAAAAGCCCAGTCACCACTTAACCAGGACACGAAGAACTTGACTCCAGCTAACCTCTGCTCTGCCTCTGCCTCCCCAGGAGGAACACTCTTAACCCACAGCCCCTTCAGCAGCAGATCCTACAGCCAGTTGGAGCCAGCCCGCCTACGCCTGGAGTCAGGAAGCTGGGGTCAGAGGTCACTTACGTCAAACTCAGGGAGGGTGATGGTGAGTCGGAGCAGGGCCGTGCTGCTCCTAATGGCCTTGGCTCTCTCCTGCGACACCCTGGACACCATCCAGTAGTTATGTGCTGCGGGGAAAGGAGGCAGCTCAGGATCAATGGGCAGGTGCACGTGTTGTGCAAATGAAACCCCCCCCTCCCCAATCTCCAGGGGGCTGAGACATTGTGCGCAGGGTGGCATATCTGATTCGTTGATTGCAGAGCTTTAGAAGGGGATTGTTGCCCCCAGGACGATGCTTGTATCCTGCAGGTCACAACTTGTCATTGTCTCTGTAGACTGGAACAATGTTCCGTGTCGGGGCTGGTCCCATCCTCCCTGAACGCCTGATTCCTGAACAGCTCAACAGGAAGGAGACAGATCCCCACCCCTCCCTGCCTCTCGAGTCCTTGGTTGGGTGAAGGGACTGAGTGTCAGCACAATCCCCCCTCAGGGCCCGTCAGAGAGAAGGGCTGATTCTCTGGGGTCCTTCTGTTTCTCTAGGAAGGAGCCTGTGACTCTTCTCTGAGGACCATCTTCTGGATCTCACAGGAGGGGTTCAGACTCTCACTCCCCAAGCCAGCCAGGGGCCCTGTGGTTAGTGCTCAACAGAACCAGGCAGAGCTCTGGCTTGAAGTCCCAGCTCCTTCCCCTGACCTTCAAGGAGGAAGGGCCTGACACTGCATTGCACTGACTGCCCTGACTGAGGACGGGCTACTGGGGACCCAGCTAGGAGGACAGACTGGAAAATGGATCTAAGAGTGAAGGGAAAATTGCCCCCACCCCTCTCATCGGGCTCACCTCCAAGATGCAGTGGAGCCTGTCGGTGTCTGGGGACTCTGCCAGCAGGTTCCCCAGCATGGCATCCACAAGGTGTGGCAAGACCCTATGCAGATCCTGCAAAGCAAGGGAGAGCCAGGGGTCAGTTAGGGAAAGTGGGGCTACACCTGCCACGGGATGGCAAGAGGGGTCCCTGGGAAGCACTGGTGAGACCCCCCAAAATGTATCTTGGCCTCTCGCATTCACATCCCACTGCTGGCAATTAGCCAGGATTCATGGCAGGATGACAGCGGGCTCTTCAATCCATGACTTTAGCATGATCTACCTGGACTTGGGTGGTGTCCTTCTGCGTGCCCAGGGTGAAGACAGCATGCAGGGCAGCTCGAAGGAGATGGGTCTCTAGCTCTGGCTCAAGGGCAGGTGTCATGGTGCTGGGAAGAGAGAGGAGCCGGTATTAGACTGTGCAGTGCGGGGGTGGGACTGGCACCAACACGGCCGCGAAGCTGCAGGGAACTAGGCAGAGGCTGGCGAAAATGGAAACTGAGGCACCAATGATAAGGCCAAGGTTTCCCAGACACACAGTGGCAGGGCAGGAATAGCGCCTGTTCCCTGGACCCTGCTGCCCCTCCTGTATCTGATCCTGGGAGTGAGCCTCTCCCCAAAGCCATTGCAATGTTACTGGAGTGAAAAGAACAGCCCAGCCAGGAGAGAGTGAACCTTCCCACCACCTCTGCCACAGGTGTCACCCTTGGGAGGTGAGCTGGGAGTGGGAGGGGCAGTGACTCCCAGCCCTGGACCTGAGCAGCACAGGGGTTAGGGGAACCGGGCGGGAGGGTCTCGGTACCTGAGGTTGCCCACAGCAATCAGGAAGTTAGCGAGGACGCCGCTGGGTGGAGAGTTATCAGGCAGCGCCTCAATGAGCTCCTGTGAGACCTAAAGGAGACAAAGTAGCATGTGACATTCTGGCCTCACTGACACTTGCCAGTGAGGAGATTACACAGGCAGCACCCCACACAGCCAGCAGGATCCCCCCACCTGCCTCCTGCTCCTCCGATTCCTGCCCACTAGTGACCAATCTCAGAATTTCTCCTGTCTCTTCTCCCCAATCTTCAGCCCCAGCAATCCCTGCCCTCAGCTGCCCCTCCAGCACCAGCCATCCCCCATCCATTGGCCCGGGGAGACCCCTGCCCCTCCCATGTCTCTGTCCGCCCTCCAGCTGCTGGGCACCGCGTCTCACTCACCACAAGCCTCTCCACCACAGCCGCCTTGCAGCAGTGCGGCTCCAATGTGTCCTGCCCTCTCTGCTGTGCAGGGAGACACTCAGGTGGATGGCGTGCAGGAACATGAGCTGCTAGGCCTCATCCTGCACCCACCAGGAGTGGGGTTAGGGGAGAGAGAGTCAATTAGCCAGGGACCTCCCTGCCCCACCCACACCAGCTGCAGGACTCAGGCCTGAATGGGGGATAGTGGGGACCCGCCCATTGTCCAAATCACCCACAACTCCTACACAAGCAGGGTCAGGACCTGGGACAGTACCTGTGGGGGGAGGAGACCCAGCTGGTTTGTGACAAATATCCCCATCTTGGGGGTCCCAGATCATGGTAGGGAAAGGTCCCCATTAGGGCTGGGTGGATCATCAGAGACAAGACCCTCTGAAGGGGGTCAGGGTGCTGGGAAGGGGCAGGACAATCTCGGTTCCAGCACAGCTGGGGAACCTTTGCACCTTTTCTCGGCCCTGGAGCTGCTCTCGGATGCTTTTGAGAGCAGACTCCTCTGTGGCCACGTCCACCCATTCCTCCTCCTCCTCCTCTGAGTCCCTGGGGGACCCTGCACCAGGGAGAGAAGGGGACAGGGTGACGCGTGCTGCCACTTGGGGAAAGGACAGGAGCATGGTGGGGCAATGTGCCCCCTTCCCACCTCCGGGACCCAGGGCAGATTGGGCCCACACTCCCCCCTCTCAGTGATGCCTTCAGCCCCCAACTCCTTCAGCAGCTCATAGCAAAGAGACCCACACACACTGTCCTGGACTCCCTAGGAGGTGCCTTCCCCACCCCCCACCCAACTGGAGCATCAACGACCAAAGTGGCAGCATCTAATGTCAGTGGGGTCCAAGCACTATTTCAACCCCACATTTTTGGATGGACCTCCCACAATGGGAGATGCAGAGCACCCCCAGCAACACATACACACACCACACACACACAAAAACACACACACACACCCCTACCTCCTGGTGGTGGGAAGGGAACAGAAGAAAGGACAAAAGAAGTAAGAGATGAAGGGAAAGGAAGGAGGGATGGAGGAAAAGGTAAAACAAAAAAGACAAACCCTAATGTCCCCAGTGATTCTACGGGACAAAATCCCAGGTGGGGAATAAAATTCTGCCACCTTAAACTAGTGTTTTCCATGCCTAGAATTCAGCTGGCACCAGATGGATCAGACTGAGCAGGTTCCAAAACCTCTCGGAGACTCTTACCTTCTAAACAGGGACGTCTGTTTTCTAGTAAAATCAGTAAAAGGAAAGGAGAAAACTCGAAAGAGGCTCCTCCTCGCACTCACATACGTGTACCCTAATACTCTCTCAGTCCTCAGTGAGAGACCTCGAGACGGAGACTTGCTGAAGCAAAGCCACAGGGGTCTCTGAGGTTTCCCTGGCCCTGCGCCCCTGTCCTGCCTGGCTCATGTCAGCATCTCTCTGTGAGGTCACCACCTCCCCACCACCTTTGACCAATAGGCTGAGGTCCTGCAAAAGGCCTTTGTGATGTCACTGCCACACACACCCATTCCCTGAAGTACTAATATCCTGCCGCTGGCCAGACACTTTGAAGGTTTGAGCAACTCTCTGCAGATCACCCCACTCAATTTGTGTTCATTCTAGGAAGCAAGCCGGCTAGACAGTAAAACATCAGAGGCTGCTCCCAATGCTACACTCAGTTTTAACAAAATTAGTAGACTTTATGGCCAGAAGAGACCTTTAGAGCATCTATTCTAACGCTCTGCATGGTCAAGGGCTTCCTGTATAGTACAATAGTTACTTTTTGGGCACACACATTCCAGAGAGGCATCTAGTCTTCATTAAATGACATCAAGAGATGGAGAATCCACCACTTTCCCTTTTAGTGAGTGTCAGGGGGCTCCATTTCCCCTTCCACTAGCTCCCCATTTACAGTGAGCCAGAGCAGTACCTGCAGCAGGGAGCGGGAGTTGCTGATGGCCTCAGAGGCACAGCCCCTGCAGTGCCTCAGGCACCTGGCGCAAGTGCCGGATGATGCGGAGCTGGTGCATCACTTTGGCAGTGACGTCCTCCTGCTGCAAGGGAACGAGAACCTGTCAGAGACTCAAACGCCCCGAGGAATCAGGGGGAATTAAGGGCACCTGGAACCAACAGCATTTCCACCCAGCACCTGCCCACCTCAGAGGGATGGATTCACCTCCTGACCCCCAGAATGGAGTTTTGTTGTCCTTTCTAGTAACCTCCAGTGCCAACCCCCCTCTTTGTAGGGTGAGCTCCTGCCACCTCCCCCTCAGTGCCCTTGACAGCTGATCCACCTCCAAACCACAGCTCGAGTTCTCAGAACCCTCTCCTCCAGCCCCACCCAGGTTGGACAGGGAGGGGGCTCTAGCAGGAGGGTCAGGAGGGATTCTGTCAGCAATGAAGTGGGTTGCGGGGAGGTGGAGATCTTGCCCCAAGTCATCCCAGACACTAATGCTGAAGCCACAGGATGGCAGCCCTGGTGAATGGGGCAGATTAGCAGCCCCTGCTGACTGAATTCTGCTGTTCTCCATAGGTGGTGGCTTGGTTGACATGGACACTAGGCCACTGGGAACTAGGTGAGGCCCTCTGGGACAGGAGAGGCTCGCAGAGGGCACTTAGGGGACTTGTCTACTCTTCCCGACAGCGAACGCACCATTCCCTAAGAACATAAGTCCATAATGAGTTAATGCTTGTCATTAATTAGCCTTGCTAAAGAGCTGTGTTGGAGCTGCACCATGGACAAGCTGGTTCCCTCCTGCTCATGGAGTTGAATTCATCTCCCTTCCCAGTAGCACCTGCTCTCACTCTCATTCCCCACCAGGCTTCTTGCTGCCAGGCCAGCGAATGGCAATAGGATGGGTATGAGGCCTGGGCACAGCCCCAATCTCCTGATGCAGCTGCTTACCTTGTCCCCCATCAGCTCTTGGGCTTCCCCCAGGAGGGAGTAGGCCAGGACCAGCCCAGCCTGCTGGACAGGTAGCAGGGGGGTGTGGATGGCCAGCACTGTTGCCGTCCGGAGGAAGAATCTTCTCTGCCCTTCCGAGAAGAACTTTCCAAGACCTAAAACCAACAGGATGCGAGGCATTAGCAGATTGCCCAGAGCCAGGCTCCAACTCCTGGGGCTAGAACGGCATCTCCATCTAGTGGCTCCAGAAGGCAGCCACTGCAGGGGACCCAGCCACCCCCACTCCCTGAACTGTCTCATGCCCTGGCAGAGTGTCCTTACCTCCCCCATCCTGGCTGTGTTCCTGTAGCCCAGGAGCCTGCTCTCCTGGTGCCAGTCCCAGCACCACAGGTCTTCGGCCTCATGGATGCTCAGCCCTGGGAAAGAGAGACACACACACATTTGTCATTCTGGTTGCAGTGCTTGTGTCCTTCCAATCCCATTGGTGGCTGCACAGTGGGCAGAGTGCTCGCTGCGTGCCTGGCCCAACAGAATTGCAGGGGAGGGGTGTAGAACAGAGAAAGAGACAGACAGAGACTCATCCTCCAGCCGGGGTCAGTCTGAGAGAAACTGGCTGGGGTCCCAGTCTCACTCTTCTATTGGGTGCCATTTCCCAATTGGGTTCCTTACCCCTCTGGTGCAGCAGCAGCTGGTAGAGCCGGTAAACCCCCTCCCTGGCCTGCCGGCTGATGTCCTTGGCTGGGTCACTGATCAACAGAGCCAGCTGTGCCACGTGGTGACCCATCCTGGGGAATTCTGCTGACTTCTAATGGAAGGGAGAGGGAGAGGGGACTCCATCAGCATTTTCCTGTCAGCTCCCAGTCCCCCGTGGGCCAGGACTCTCTTTTTCCCCTCAGCCCCTCTGCAGGAGATGCTAGAGGATAGAAGCTAGAGCTAGACCCTTAATTTCCTCTGCCCCCAAGGGAGCCTGGAGAACAGGGATATGGGCAGGGCCCTCCATGAGGACTTGCTTCCCCAGCTGCTCCAGGATGACAGGAAGGCATGAACCTGGAGCATGGTCCCCTTAAAAGCCCAGTCACCACTTAACCAGGACACGAAGAACTTGACTCCAGCTAACCTCTGCTCTGCCTCTGCCTCCCCAGGAGGAACACTCTTAACCCACAGCCCCTTCAGCAGCAGATCCTACAGCCAGTTGGAGCCAGCCCGCCTACGCCTGGAGTCAGGAAGCTGGGGTCAGAGGTCACTTACGTCAAACTCAGGGAGGGTGATGGTGAGTCGGAGCAGGGCCGTGCTGCTCCTAATGGCCTTGGCTCTCTCCTGCGACACCCTGGACACCATCCAGTAGTTATGTGCTGCGGGGAAAGGAGGCAGCTCAGGATCAATGGGCAGGTGCACGTGTTGTGCAAATGAAACCCCCCCCCCCCCAATCTCCAGGGGGCTGAGACATTGTGCGCAGGGTGGCATATCTGATTCGTTGATTGCAGAGCTTTAGAAGGGGATTGTTGCCCCCAGGACGATGCTTGTATCCTGCAGGTCACAACTTGTCATTGTCTCTGTAGACTGGAACAATGTTCCGTGTCGGGGCTGGTCCCATCCTCCCTGAACGCCTGATTCCTGAACAGCTCAACAGGAAGGAGACAGATCCCCACCCCTCCCTGCCTCTCGAGTCCTTGGTTGGGTGAAGGGACTAAGTGTCAGCACAATCCCCCCTCAGGGCCCGTCAGAGAGAAGGGCTGATTCTCTGGGGTCCTTCTGTTTCTCTAGGAAGGAGCCTGTGACTCTTCTCTGAGGACCATCTTCTGGATCTCACAGGAGGGGTTCAGACTCTCACTCCCCAAGCCAGCCAGGGGCCCTGTGGTTAGTGCTCAACAGAACCAGGCAGAGCTCTGGCTTGAAGTCCCAGCTCCTTCCCCTGACCTTCAAGGAGGAAGGGCCTGACACTGCATTGCACTGACTGCCCTGACCGAGGACGGGCTACTGGGGACCCAGCTAGGAGGACAGACTGGAAAATGGATCTAAGAGTGAAGGAAAAATTGCCCCCACCCCTCTCATCGGGCTCACCTCCAAGATGCAGTGGAGCCTGTCGGTGTCTGGGGACTCTGCCAGCAGGTTCCCCAGCATGGCATCCACAAGGTGTGGCAAGACCCTATGCAGATCCTGCAAAGCAAGGGAGAGCCAGGGGTCAGAGTTAGGGAAAGTGGGGCTACACCTGCCACGGGATGGCAAGAGGGGTCCCTGGGAAGCACTGGTGAGACCCCCCAAAATGTATCTTGGCCTCTCGCATTCACATCCCACTGCTGGCAATTAGCCAGGATTCATGGCAGGATGACAGCGGGCTCTTCAATCCATGACTTTAGCATGATCTACCTGGACTTGGGTGGTGTCCTTCTGCGTGCCCAGGGTGAAGACAGCATGCAGGGCAGCTCGAAGGAGATGGGTCTCTAGCTCTGGCTCAAGGGCAGGTGTCATGGTGCTGGGAAGAGAGAGGAGCCGGTATTAGACTGTGCAGTGCGGGGGTGGGACTGGCACCAACACGGCCGCGAAGCTGCAGGGAACTAGGCAGAGGCTGGCGAAAATGGAAACTGAGGCACCAATGATAAGGCCAAGGTTTCCCAGACACACAGTGGCAGGGCAGGAATAGCGCCTGTTCCCTGGACCCTGCTGCCCCTCCTGTATCTGATCCTGGGAGTGAGCCTCTCCCCAAAGCCATTGCAATGTTACTGGAGTGAAAAGAACAGCCCAGCCAGGAGAGAGTGAACCTTCCCACCACCTCTGCCACAGGTGTCACCCTTGGGAGGTGAGCTGGGAGTGGGAGGGGCAGTGACTCCCAGCCCTGGGCCTGAGCAGCACCGGGGTTAGGGGAACCGGGCGGGAGGGTCTCGGTACCTGAGGTTGCCCACAGCATCAGGAAGTTAGCGAGGACGCCGCTGGGTGGAGAGTTATCAGGCAGCGCCTCAATGAGCTCCTGTGAGACCTAAAGGAGACAAAGTAGCATGTGACATTCTGGCCTCACTGACACTTGCCAGTGAGGAGATTACACAGGCAGCACCCCACACAGCCAGCAGGATCCCCCCACCTGCCTCCTGCTCCTCCGATTCCTGCCCACTAGTGACCAATCTCAGAATTTCTCCTGTCTCTTCTCCCCAATCTTCAGCCCCAGCAATCCCTGCCCTCAGCTGCCCCTCCAGCACCAGCCATCCCCCATCCATTGGCCCGGGGAGACCCCTGCCCCTCCCATGTCTCTGTCCGCCCTCCAGCTGCTGGGCACCGCGTCTCACTCACCACAAGCCTCTCCACCACAGCCGCCTTGCAGCAGTGCGGCTCCAATGTGTCCTGCCCTCTCTGCTGTGCAGGGAGACACTCAGGTGGATGGCGTGCAGGAACATGAGCTGCTAGGCCTCATCCTGCACCCACCAGGAGTGGGGTTAGGGGAGAGAGAGTCAATTAGCCAGGGACCTCCCTGCCCCACCCACACCAGCTGCAGGACTCAGGCCTGAATGGGGGATAGTGGGGACCCGCCCATTGTCCAAATCACCCACAACTCCTACACAAGCAGGGTCAGGACCTGGGACAGTACCTGTGGGGGGAGGAGACCCAGCTGGTTTGTGACAAATATCCCCATCTTGGGGGTCCCAGATCATGGTAGGGAAAGGTCCCCATTAGGGCTGGGTGGATCATCAGAGACAAGACCCTCTGAAGGGGGTCAGGGTGCTGGGAAGGGGCAGGACAATCTCGGTTCCAGCACAGCTGGGGAACCTTTGCACCTTTTCTCGGCCCTGGAGCTGCTCTCGGATGTTTTTGAGAGCAGACTCCTCTGTGGCCACGTCCACCCATTCCTCCTCCTCCTCCTCTGAGTCCCTGGGGGTCCCTGCACCAGGGAGAGAAGGGGACAGGGTGACGCGTGCTGCCACTTGGGGAAAGGACAGGAGCATGGTGGGGCAATGTGCCCCCTTCCCACCTCCGGGACCCAGGGCAGATTGGGCCCACACTCCCCCCTCTCAGTGATGCCTTCAGCCCCCAACTCCTTCAGCAGCTCATAGCAAAGAGACCCACACACACTGTCCTGGACTCCCTAGGAGGTGCCTTCCCCACCCCCCACCCAACTGGAGCATCAACGACCAAAGTGGCAGCATCTAATGTCAGTGGGGTCCAAGCACTATTTCAACCCCACATTTTTGGATGGACCTCCCACAATGGGAGATGCAGAGCACCCCCAGCAACACATACACACACCACACACACACAAAAACACACACCCCTACCTCCTGGTGGTGGGAAGGGAACAGAAGAAAGGACAAAAGAAGTAAGAGATGAAGGGAAAGGAAGGAGGGATGGAGGAAAAGGTAAAACAAAAAAGACAAACCCTAATGTCCCCAGTGATTCTACGGGACAAAATCCCAGGTGGGGAATAAAATTCTGCCACCTTAAACTAGTGTTTTCCATGCCTAGAATTCAGCTGGCACCAGATGGATCAGACTGAGCAGGTTCCAAAACCTCTCGGAGACTCTTACCTTCTAAACAGGGACGTCTGTTTTCTAGTAAAATCAGTAAAAGGAAAGGAGAAAACTCGAAAGAGGCTCCTCCTCGCACTCACATACATGTACCCTAATACTCTCTCAGTCCTCAGTGAGAGACCTCGAGACGGAGACTTGCTGAAGCAAAGCCACAGGGGTCTCTGAGGTTTCCCTGGCCCTGCGCCCCTGTCCTGCCTGGCTCATGTCAGCATCTCTCTGTGAGGTCACCACCTCCCCACCACCTTTGACCAATAGGCTGAGGTCCTGCAAAAGGCCTTTGTGATGTCACTGCCACACACACCCATTCCCTGAAGTACTAATATCCTGCCGCTGGCCAGACACTTTGAAGGTTTGAGCAACTCTCTGCAGATCACCCCACTCAATGAGTGTTCATTCTAGGAAGCAAGCCGGCTAGACAGTAAAACATCAGAGGCTGCTCCCAATGCTACACTCAGTTTTAACAAAATTAGTAGACTTTATGGCCAGAAGAGACCTTTAGAGCATCTATTCTAACGCTCTGCATGGTCACGGGCTTCCTGCATAGTACAATAGTTACTTTTTGGGCACACACATTCCAGAGAGGCATCTAGTCTTCATTAAATGACATCAAGAGATGGAGAATCCACCACTTTCCCTTTTAGTGAGTGTCAGGGGGCTCCATTTCCCCTTCCACTAGCTCCCCATTTACAGTGAGCCAGAGCAGTACCTGCAGCAGGGAGCGGGAGTTGCTGATGGCCTCAGAGGCACAGCCCCTGCAGTGCCTCAGGCACCTGGCGCAAGTGCCGGATGATGCGGAGCTGGTGCATCACTTTGGCCGTGACGTCCTCCTGCTGCAAGGGAACGAGAACCTGTCAGAGACTCAAACGCCCCGAGGAATCAGGGGGAATTAAGGGCACCTGGAACCAACAGCATTTCCACCCAGCACCTGCCCACCTCAGAGGGATGGATTCACCTCCTGACCCCCAGAATGGAGTTTTGTTGTCCTTTCTAGTAACCTCCAGTGCCAACCCCCCTCTTTGTAGGGTGAGCTCCTGCCACCTCCCCCTCAATGCCCTTGACAGCTGATCCACCTCCAAACCACAGCTCGAGTTCTCAGAACCCTCTCCTCCAGCCCCACCCAGGTTGGACAGGGAGGGGGCTCTAGCAGGAGGGTCAGGAGGGATTCTGTCAGCAATGAAGTGGGTTGCGGGGAGGTGGAGATCTTGCCCCAAGTCATCCCAGACACTAATGCTGAAGCCACAGGATGGCAGCCCTGGTGAATGGGGCAGATTAGCAGCCCCTGCTGACTGAATTCTGCTGTTCTCCATAGGTGGTGGCTTGGTTGACATGGACACTAGGCCACTGGGAACTAGGTGAGGCCCTCTGGGACAGGAGAGGCTCGCAGAGGGCACTTAGGGGACTTGTCTACTCTTCCCGACAGCGAACGCACCATTCCCTAAGAACATAAGTCCATAATGAGTTAATGCTTGTCATTAATTAGCCTTGCTAAAGAGCTGTGTTGGAGCTGCACCATGGACAAGCTGGTTCCCTCCTGCTCATGGAGTTGAATTCATCTCCCTTCCCAGTAGCACCTGCTCTCACTCTCATTCCCCACCAGGCTTCTTGCTGCCAGGCCAGCGAATGGCAATAGGATGGGTATGAGGCCTGGGCACAGCCCCAATCTCCTGATGCAGCTGCTTACCTTGTCCCCCATCAGCTCTTGGGCTTCCCCCAGGAGGGAGTAGGCCAGGACCAGCCCAGCCTGCTGGACAGGTAGCAGGGGGGTGTGGATGGCCAGCACTGTTGCCGTCCGGAAGAATCTTCTCTGCCCTTCCGAGAAGAACTTTCCAAGACCTAAAACCAACAGGATGCGAGGCATTAGCAGATTGCCCAGAGCCAGGCTCCAACTCCTGGGGCTAGAACGGCATCTCCATCTAGTGGCTCCAGGAGGCAGCCACTACAGGGGACCCAGCCACCCCCACTCCCTGAACTGTCTCATGCCCTGACAGAGTGTCCTTACCTCCCCCATCCTGGCTGTGTTCCTGTAGCCCAGGAGCCTGCTCTCCTGGTGCCAGTCCCAGCAGCACAGGTCTTCGGCCTCATGGATGCTCAGCCCTGGGAAAGAGAGACACACACACATTTGTCATTCTGGTTGCAGTGCTTGTGTCCTTCCAATCCCATTGGTGGCTGCACAGTGGGCAGAGTGCTCGCTGCGTGCCTGGCCCAACAGAATTGCAGGGGAGGGGTGTAGAACAAAGAAAGAGACAGACAGAGACTCATCCTCCAGCCGGGGTCAGTCTGAGAGAAACTGGCTGGGGTCCCAGTCTCACTCTTCTATCGGGTGCCATTTCCCAGCTGGGTTCCTTACCCCTCTGGTGCAGCAGCAGCTGGTAGAGCCGGTAAACCCCCTCCCTGGCCTGCCGGCTGATGTCCTTGGCTGGGTCACTGATCAACAGAGCCAGCTGTGCCACGTGGTGACCCATCCTGGGGAATTCTGCTGACTTCTAATGGAAGGGAGAGGGGACTCCATCAGCATTTTCCTGTCAGCTCCCAGTCCCCCGTGGGCCAGGACTCTCTTTTTCCCCTCAGCCCCTCTGCAGGAGATGCTAGAGGATAGAAGCTAGAGCTAGACCCTTAATTTCCTCTGCCCCCAAGGGAGCCTGGAGAACAGGGATATGGGCAGGGCCCTCCATGAGGACTTGCTTCCCCAGCTGCTCCAGGATGACAGGAAGGCATGAACCTGGAGCATGGTCCCCTTAAAAGCCCAGTCACCACTTAACCAGGACACGAAGAACTTGACTCCAGCTAACCTCTGCTCTGCCTCTGCCTCCCCAGGAGGAACACTCTTAACCCACAGCCCCTTCAGCAGCAGATCCTACAGCCAGTTGGAGCCAGCCCGCCTACGCCTGGAGTCAGGAAGCTGGGGTCAGAGGTCACTTACGTCAAACTCAGGGAGGGTGATGGTGAGTCGGAGCAGGGCCGTGCTGCTCCTAATGGCCTTGGCTCTCTCCTGCGACACCCTGGACACCATCCAGTAGTTATGTGCTGCGGGGAAAGGAGGCAGCTCAGGATCAATGGGCAGGTGCACGTGTTGTGCAAATGAAACCCCCCCCTCCCCAATCTCCAGGGGGCTGAGACATTGTGCGCAGGGTGGCATATCTGATTCGTTGATTGCAGAGCTTTAGAAGGGGATTGTTGCCCCCAGGACGATGCTTGTATCCTGCAGGTCACAACTTGTCATTGTCTCTGTAGACTGGAACAATGTTCCGTGTCGGGGCTGGTCCCATCCTCCCTGAACGCCTGATTCCTGAACAGCTCAACAGGAAGGAGACAGATCCCCACCCCTCCCTGCCTCTCGAGTCCTTGGTTGGGTGAAGGGACTGAGTGTCAGCACAATCCCCCCAGGAATCTCAGGGCCCGTCAGAGAGAAGGGCTGATTCTCTGGGGTCCTTCTGTTTCTCTAGGAAGGAGCCTGTGACTCTTCTCTGAGGACCATCTTCTGGATCTCACAGGAGGGGTTCAGACTCTCACTCCCCAAGCCAGCCAGGGGCCCTGTGGTTAGTGCTCAACAGAACCAGGCAGAGCTCTGGCTTGAAGTCCCAGCTCCTTCCCCTGACCTTCAAGGAGGAAGGGCCTGACACTGCATTGCACTGACTGCCCTGACCGAGGACGGGCTACTGGGGACCCAGCTAGGAGGACAGACTGGAAAATGGATCTAAGAGTGAAGGAAAAATTGCCCCCACCCCTCTCATCGGGCTCACCTCCAAGATGCAGTGGAGCCTGTCGGTGTCTGGGGACTCTGCCAGCAGGTTCCCCAGCATGGCATCCACAAGGTGTGGCAAGACCCTATGCAGATCCTGCAAAGCAAGGGAGAGCCATGGGTCAGAGTTAGGGAAAGTGGGGCTACACCTGCCACGGGATGGCAAGAGGGGTCCCTGGGAAGCACTGGTGAGACCCCCCAAAACGTATCTTGGCCTCTCGCATTCACATCCCACTGCTGGCAATTAGCCAGGATTCATGGCAGGATGACAGCGGGCTCTTCAATCCATGACTTTAGCATGATCTACCTGGACTTGGGTGGTGTCCTTCTGCGTGCCCAGGGTGAAGACAGCATGCAGGGCAGCTCGAAGGAGATGGGTCTCTAGCTCTGGCTCAAGGGCAGGTGTCATGGTGCTGGGAAGAGAGAGGAGCCGGTATTAGACTGTGCAGTGCGGGGGTGGGACTGGCACCAACACGGCCGCGAAGCTGCAGGGAACTAGGCAGAGGCTGGCGAAAATGGAAACTGAGGCACCAATGATAAGGCCAAGGTTTCCCAGACACACAGTGGCAGGGCAGGAATAGCGCCTGTTCCCCGGACCCTGCTGCCCCTCCTGTATCTGATCCTGGGAGTGAGCCTCTCCCCAAAGCCATTGCAATGTTACTGGAGTGAAAAGAACAGCCCAGCCAGGAGAGAGTGAACCTTCCCACCACCTCTGCCACAGGTGTCACCCTTGGGAGGTGAGCTGGGAGTGGGAGGGGCAGTGACTCCCAGCCCTGGGCCTGAGCAGCACCGGGGTTAGGGGAACCGGGCGGGAGGGTCTCGGTACCTGAGGTTGCCCACAGCAATCAGGAAGTTAGCGAGGACGCCGCTGGGTGGAGAGTTATCAGGCAGCGCCTCAATGAGCTCCTGTGAGACCTAAAGGAGACAAAGTAGCATGTGACATTCTGGCCTCACTGACACTTGCCAGTGAGGAGATTACACAGGCAGCACCCCACACAGCCAGCAGGATCCCCCCACCTGCCTCCTGCTCCTCCGATTCCTGCCCACTAGTGACCAATCTCAGAATTTCTCCTGTCTCTTCTCCCCAATCTTCAGCCCCAGCAATCCCTGCCCTCAGCTGCCCCTCCAGCACCAGCCATCCCCCATCCATTGGCCCGGGGAGACCCCTGCCCCTCCCATGTCTCTGTCCGCCCTCCAGCTGCTGGGCACCGCGTCTCACTCACCACAAGCCTCTCCACCACAGCCGCCTTGCAGCAGTGCGGCTCCAATGTGTCCTGCCCTCTCTGCTGTGCAGGGAGACACTCAGGTGGATGGCGTGCAGGAACATGAGCTGCTAGGCCTCATCCTGCACCCACCAGGAGTGGGGTTAGGGGAGAGAGAGTCAATTAGCCAGGGACCTCCCTGCCCCACCCACACCAGCTGCAGGACTCAGGCCTGAATGGGGGATAGTGGGGACCCGCCCATTGTCCAAATCACCCACAACTCCTACACAAGCAGGGTCAGGACCTGGGACAGTACCTGTGGGGGGAGGAGACCCAGCTGGTTTGTGACAAATATCCCCATCTTGGGGGTCCCAGATCATGGTAGGGAAAGGTCCCCATTAGGGCTGGGTGGATCATCAGAGACAAGACCCTCTGAAGGGGGTCAGGGTGCTGGGAAGGGGCAGGACAATCTCGGTTCCAGCACAGCTGGGGAACCTTTGCACCTTTTCTCGGCCCTGGAGCTGCTCTCGGATGTTTTTGAGAGCAGACTCCTCTGTGGCCACGTCCACCCATTCCTCCTCCTCCTCCTCTGAGTCCCTGGGGGTCCCTGCACCAGGGAGAAAAGGGGACAGGGTGACGCGTGCTGCCACTTGGGGAAAGGACAGGAGCATGGTGGGGCAATGTGCCCCCTTCCCACCTCCGGGACCCAGGGCAGATTGGGCCCACACTCCCCCCTCTCAGTGATGCCTTCAGCCCCCAACTCCTTCAGCAGCTCATAGCAAAGAGACCCACACACACTGTCCTGGACTCCCTAGGAGGTGCCTTCCCCACCCCCCACCCAACTGGAGCATCAAATGTCAGTGGGGTCCAAGCACTATTTCAACCCCACATTTTTGGATGGACCTCCCACAATGGGAGATGCAGAGCACCCCCAGCAACACATACACACACCACACACACACAAAAACACACACACACACCCCTACCTCCTGGTGGTGGGAAGGGAACAGAAGAAAGGACAAAAGAAGTAAGAGATGAAGGGAAAGGAAGGAGGGATGGAGGAAAAGGTAAAACAAAAAAGACAAACCCTAATGTCCCCAGTGATTCTACGGGACAAAATCCCAGGTGGGGAATAAAATTCTGCCACCTTAAACTAGTGTTTTCCATGCCTAGAATTCAGCTGGCACCAGATGGATCAGACTGAGCAGGTTCCAAAACCTCTCGGAGACTCTTACCTTCTAAACAGGGACGTCTGTTTTCTAGTAAAATCAGTAAAAGGAAAGGAGAAAACTCGAAAGAGGCTCCTCCTCGCACTCACATACGTGTACCCTAATACTCTCTCAGTCCTCAGTGAGAGACCTCGAGACGGAGACTTGCTGAAGCAAAGCCACAGGGGTCTCTGAGGTTTCCCTGGCCCTGCGCCCCTGTCCTGCCTGGCTCATGTCAGCATCTCTCTGTGAGGTCACCACCTCCCCACCACCTTTGACCAATAGGCTGAGGTCCTGCAAAAGGCCTTTGTGATGTCACTGCCACACACACCCATTCCCTGAAGTACTAATATCCTGCCGCTGGCCAGACACTTTGAAGGTTTGAGCAACTCTCTGCAGATCACCCCACTCAATGAGTGTTCATTCTAGGAAGCAAGCCGGCTAGACAGTAAAACATCAGAGGCTGCTCCCAATGCTACACTCAGTTTTAACAAAATTAGTAGACTTTATGGCCAGAAGAGACCTTTAGAGCATCTATTCTAACGCTCTGCATGGTCACGGGCTTCCTGCATAGTACAATAGTTACTTTTTGGGCACACACATTCCAGAGAGGCATCTAGTCTTCATTAAATGACATCAAGAGATGGAGAATCCACCACTTTCCCTTTTAGTGAGTGTCAGGGGGCTCCATTTCCCCTTCCACTAGCTCCCCATTTACAGTGAGCCAGAGCAGTACCTGCAGCAGGGAGCGGGAGTTGCTGATGGCCTCAGAGGCACAGCCCCTGCAGTGCCTCAGGCACCTGGCGCAAGTGCCGGATGATGCGGAGCTGGTGCATCACTTTGGCCGTGACGTCCTCCTGCTGCAAGGGAACGAGAACCTGTCAGAGACTCAAACGCCCCGAGGAATCAGGGGGAATTAAGGGCACCTGGAACCAACAGCATTTCCACCCAGCACCTGCCCACCTCAGAGGGATGGATTCACCTCCTGACCCCCAGAATGGAGTTTTGTTGTCCTTTCTAGTAACCTCCAGTGCCAACCCCCCTCTTTGTAGGGTGAGCTCCTGCCACCTCCCCCTCAGTGCCCTTGACAGCTGATCCACCTCCAAACCACAGCTCGAGTTCTCAGAACCCTCTCCTCCAGCCCCACCCAGGTTGGACAGGGAGGGGGCTCTAGCAGGAGGGTCAGGAGGGATTCTGTCAGCAATGAAGTGGGTTGCGGGGAGGTGGAGATCTTGCCCCAAGTCATCCCAGACACTAATGCTGAAGCCACAGGATGGCAGCCCTGGTGAATGGGGCAGATTAGCAGCCCCTGCTGACTGAATTCTGCTGTTCTCCATAGGTGGTGGCTTGGTTGACATGGACACTAGGCCACTGGGAACTAGGTGAGGCCCTCTGGGACAGGAGAGGCTCGCAGAGGGCACTTAGGGGACTTGTCTACTCTTCCCGACAGCGAACGCACCATTCCCTAAGAACATAAGTCCATAATGAATTAATGCTTGTCATTAATTAGCCTTGCTAAAGAGCTGTGTTGGAGCTGCACCATGGACAAGCTGGTTCCCTCCTGCTCATGGAGTTGAATTCATCTCCCTTCCCAGTAGCACCTGCTCTCACTCTCATTCCCCACCAGGCTTCTTGCTGCCAGGCCAGCGAATGGCAATAGGATGGGTATGAGGCCTGGGCACAGCCCCAATCTCCTGATGCAGCTGCTTACCTTGTCCCCCATCAGCTCTTGGGCTTCCCGCAGGAGGGAGTAGGCCAGGACCAGCCCAGCCTGCTGGACAGGTAGCAGGGGGGTGTGGATGACCAGCACTGTTGCCGTCCGGAGGAAGAATCTTCTCTGCCCTTCCGAGAAGAACTTTCCAAGACCTAAAACCAACAGGATGCGAGGCATTAGCAGATTGCCCAGAGCCAGGCTCCAACTCCTGGGGCTAGAACGGCATCTCCATCTAGTGGCTCCAGGAGGCAGCCACTATAGGGGACCCAGCCACCCCCACTCCCTGAACTGTCTCATGCCCTGACAAAGTGTCCTTACCTCCCGCATCCTGGCTGTGTTCCTGTAGCCCAGGAGCCTGGTCTCCTGGTGCCAGTCCCAGCACCACAGGTCTTCGGCCTCATGGATGCTCAGCCCTGGGAAAGAGAGACACACACACATTTGTCATTCTGGTTGCAGTGCTTGTGTCCTTCCAATCCCATTGGTGGCTGCACAGTGGGCAGAGTGCTCGCTGCGTGCCTGGCCCAACAGAATTGCAGGGGAGGGGTGTAGAACAGAGAAAGAGACAGACAGAGACTCATCCTCCAGCCGGGGTCAGTCTGAGAGAAACTGGCTGGGGTCCCAGTCTCACTCTTCTATCGGGTGCCATTTCCCAGCTGGGTTCCTTACCCCTCTGGTGCAGCAGCAGCTGGTAGAGCCGGTAAACCCCCTCCCTGGCCTGCCGGCTGATGTCCTTGGCTGGGTCACTGATCAACAGAGCCAGCTGTGCCACGTGGTGACCCATCCTGGGGAATTCTGCTGACTTCTAATGGAAGGGAGAGGGAGAGGGGACTCCATCAGCATTTTCCTGTCAGCTCCCAGTCCCCCGTGGGCCAGGACTCTCTTTTTCCCCTCAGCCCCTCTGCAGGAGATGCTAGAGGATAGAAGCTAGAGCTAGACCCTTAATTTCCTCTGCCCCCAAGGGAGCCTGGAGAACAGGGATATGGGCAGGGCCCTCCATGAGGACTTGCTTCCCCAGCTGCTCCAGGATGACAGGAAGGCATGAACCTGGAGCATGGTCCCCTTAAAAGCCCAGTCACCACTTAACCAGGACACGAAGAACTTGACTCCAGCTAACCTCTGCTCTGCCTCTGCCTCCCCAGGAGGAACACTCTTAACCCACAGCCCCTTCAGCAGCAGATCCTACAGCCAGTTGGAGCCAGCCCGCCTACGCCTGGAGTCAGGAAGCTGGGGTCAGAGGTCACTTACGTCAAACTCAGGGAGGGTGATGGTGAGTCGGAGCAGGGCCGTGCTGCTCCTAATGGCCTTGGCTCTCTCCTGCGACACCCTGGACACCATCCAGTAGTTATGTGCTGCGGGGAAAGGAGGCAGCTCAGGATCAATGGGCAGGTGCACGTGTTGTGCAAATGAAACCCCCCCCCCAATCTCCAGGGGGCTGAGACATTGTGCGCAGGGTGGCATATCTGATTCGTTGATTGCAGAGCTTTAGAAGGGGATTGTTGCCCCCAGGACGATGCTTGTATCCTGCAGGTCACAACTTGTCATTGTCTCTGTAGACTGGAACAATGTTCCGTGTCGGGGCTGGTCCCATCCTCCCTGAACGCCTGATTCCTGAACAGCTCAACAGGAAGGAGACAGATCCCCACCCCTCCCTGCCTCTCGAGTCCTTGGTTGGGTGAAGGGACTGAGTGTCAGCACAATCCCCCCTCAGGGCCCGTCAGAGAGAAGGGCTGATTCTCTGGGGTCCTTCTGTTTCTCTAGGAAGGAGCCTGTGACTCTTCTCTGAGGACCATCTTCTGGATCTCACAGGAGGGGTTCAGACTCTCACTCCCCAAGCCAGCCAGGGGCCCTGTGGTTAGTGCTCAACAGAACCAGGCAGAGCTCTGGCTTGAAGTCCCAGCTCCTTCCCCTGACCTTCAAGGAGGAAGGGCCTGACACTGCATTGCACTGACTGCCCTGACCGAGGACGGGCTACTGGGGACCCAGCTAGGAGGACAGACTGGAAAATGGATCTAAGAGTGAAGGAAAAATTGCCCCCACCCCTCTCATCGGGCTCACCTCCAAGATGCAGTGGAGCCTGTCGGTGTCTGGGGACTCTGCCAGCAGGTTCCCCAGCATGGCATCCACAAGGTGTGGCAAGACCCTATGCAGATCCTGCAAAGCAAGGGAGAGCCAGGGGTCAGAGTTAGGGAAAGTGGGGCTACACCTGCCACGGGATGGCAAGAGGGGTCCCTGGGAAGCACTGGTGAGACCCCCCAAAACATATCTTGGCCTCTCGCATTCACATCCCACTGCTGGCAATTAGCCAGGATTCATGGCAGGATGACAGCGGGCTCTTCAATCCATGACTTTAGCATGATCTACCTGGACTTGGGTGGTGTCCTTCTGCGTGCCCAGGGTGAAGACAGCATGCAGGGCAGCTCGAAGGAGATGGGTCTCTAGCTCTGGCTCAAGGGCAGGTGTCATGGTGCTGGGAAGAGAGAGGAGCCGGTATTAGACTGTGCAGTGCGGGGGTGGGACTGGCACCAACACGGCCGCGAAGCTGCAGGGAACTAGGCAGAGGCTGGCGAAAATGGAAACTGAGGCACCAATGATAAGGCCAAGGTTTCCCAGACACACAGTGGCAGGGCAGGAATAGCGCCTGTTCCCTGGACCCTGCTGCCCCTCCTGTATCTGATCCTGGGAGTGAGCCCCTCCCCAAAGCCATTGCAATGTTACTGGAGTGAAAAGAACAGCCCAGCCAGGAGAGAGTGAACCTTCCCACCACCTCTGCCACAGGTGTCACCCTTGGGAGGTGAGCTGGGAGTGGGAGGGGCAGTGACTCCCAGCCCTGGGCCTGAGCAGCACCGGGGTTAGGGGAACCGGGCGGGAGGGTCTCGGTACCTGAGGTTGCCCACAGCAATCAGGAAGTTAGCGAGGACGCCGCTGGGTGGAGAGTTATCAGGCAGCGCCTCAATGAGCTCCTGTGAGACCTAAAGGAGACAAAGTAGCATGTGACATTCTGGCCTCACTGACACTTGCCAGTGAGGAGATTACACAGGCAGCACCCCACACAGCCAGCAGGATCCCCCCACCTGCCTCCTGCTCCTCCGATTCCTGCCCACTAGTGACCAATCTCAGGAGAAATTCTGTCTCTTCTCCCCAATCTTCAGCCCCAGCAATCCCTGCCCTCAGCTGCCCCTCCAGCACCAGCCATCCCCCATCCATTGGCCCGGGGAGACCCCTGCCCCTCCCATGTCTCTGTCCTCCCTCCAGCTGCTGGGCACCGCGTCTCACTCACCACAATCCTCTCCACCACAGCCGCCTTGCAGCAGTGCGGCTCCAATGTGTCCTGCCCTCTCTGCTGTGCAGGGAGACACTCAGGTGGATGGCGTGCAGGAACATGAGCTGCTAGGCCTCATCCTGCACCCACCAGGAGTGGGGTTAGGGGAGAGAGAGTCAATTAGCCAGGGACCTCCCTGCCCCACCCACACCAGCTGCAGGACTCAGGCCTGAATGGGGGATAGTGGGGACCCGCCCATTGTCCAAATCACCCACAACTCCTACACAAGCAGGGTCAGGACCTGGGACAGTACCTGTGGGGGGAGGAGACCCAGCTGGTTTGTGACAAATACCCCCATCTTGGGGGTCCCAGATCATGGTAGAGAAAGGTCCCCATTAGGGCTGGGTGGATCATCAGAGACAAGACCCTCTGAAGGGGGTCAGGGTCCTGGGAAGGGGCAGGACAATCTCGGTTCCAGCACAGCTGGGGAACCTTTGCACCTTTTCTCGGCCCTGGAGCTGCTCTCGGATGTTTTTGAGAGCAGACTCCTCTGTGGCCACGTCCACCCATTCCTCCTCCTCCTCCTCTGAGTCCCTGGGGGTCCCTGCACCAGGGAGAGAAGGGGACAGGGTGACGCGTGCTGCCACTTGGGGAAAGGACAGGAGCATGGTGGGGCAATGTGCCCCCTTCCCACCTCCGGGACCCAGGGCAGATTGGGCCCACACTCCCCCCTCTCAGTGATGCCTTCAGCCCCCAACTCCTTCAGCAGCTCATAGCAAAGAGACCCACACACACTGTCCTGGACTCCCTAGGAGGTGCCTTCCCCACCCCCCACCCAACTGGAGCATCAACGACCAAAGTGGCAGCATCTAATGTCAGTGGGGTCCAAGCACTATTTCAACCCCACATTTTTGGATGGACCTCCCACAATGGGAGATGCAGAGCACCCCCAGCAACACATACACACACCACACACACACAAAAACACACACACACACACCCCTACCTCCTGGTGGTGGGAAGGGAACAGAAGAAAGGACAAAAGAAGTAAGAGATGAAGGGAAAGGAAGGAGGGATGGAGGAAAAGGTAAAACAAAAAAGACAAACCCTAATGTCCCCAGAGATTCTACGGGACAAAATCCCAGGTGGGGAATAAAATTCTGCCACCTTAAACTAGTGTTTTCCATGCCTAGAATTCAGCTGGCACCAGATGGATCAGACTGAGCAGGTTCCAAAACCTCTCGGAGACTCTTACCTTCTAAACAGGGACGTCTGTTTTCTAGTAAAATCAGTAAAAGGAAAGGAGAAAACTCGAAAGAGGCTCCTCCTCGCACTCACATACGTGTACCCTAATACTCTCTCAGTCCTCAGTGAGAGACCTCGAGACGGAGACTTGCTGAAGCAAAGCCACAGGGGTCTCTGAGGTTTCCCTGGCCCTGCGCCCCTGTCCTGCCTGGCTCATGTCAGCATCTCTCTGTGAGGTCACCACCTCCCCACCACCTTTGACCAATAGGCTGAGGTCCTGCAAAAGGCCTTTGTGATGTCACTGCCACACACACCCATTCCCTGAAGTACTAATATCCTGCCGCTGGCCAGACACTTTGAAGGTTTGAGCAACTCTCTGCAGATCACCCCACTCAATGAGTGTTCATTCTAGGAAGCAAGCCGGCTAGACAGTAAAACATCAGAGGCTGCTCCCAATGCAACACTCAGTTTTAACAAAATTAGTAGACTTTATGGCCAGAAGAGACCTTTAGAGCATCTATTCTAACGCTCTGCATGGTCACGGGCTTCCTGTATAGTACAATAGTTACTTTTTGGGCACACACATTCCAGAGAGGCATCTAGTCTTCATTAAATGACATCAAGAGATGGAGAATCCACCACTTTCCCTTTTAGTGAGTGTCAGGGGGCTCCATTTCCCCTTCCACTAGCTCCCCATTTACAGTGAGCCAGAGCAGTACCTGCAGCAGGGAGCGGGAGTTGCTGATGACCTCAGAGGCACAGCCCCTGCAGTGCCTCAGGCACCTGGCGCAAGTGCCGGATGATGCGGAGCTGGTGCATCACTTTGGCCGTGACGTCCTCCTGCTGCAAGGGAACGAGAACCTGTCAGAGACTCAAACGCCCCGAGGAATCAGGGGGAATTAAGGGCACCTGGAACCAACAGCATTTCCACCCAGCACCTGCCCACCTCAGAGGGATGGATTCACCTCCTGACCCCCAGAATGGAGTTTTGTTGTCCTTTCTAGTAACCTCCAGTGCCAACCCCCCTCTTTGTAGGGTGAGCTCCTGCCACCTCCCCCTCAGTGCCCTTGACAGCTGATCCACCTCCAAACCACAGCTCGAGTTCTCAGAACCCTCTCCTCCAGCCCCACCCAGGTTGGACAGGGAGGGGGCTCTAGCAGGAGGGTCAGGAGGGATTCTGTCAGCAATGAAGTGGGTTGCGGGGAGGTGGAGATCTTGCCCCAAGTCATCCCAGACACTAATGCTGAAGCCACAGGATGGCAGCCCTGGTGAATGGGGCAGATTAGCAGCCCCTGCTGACTGAATTCTGCTGTTCTCCATAGGTGGTGGCTTGGTTGACATGGACACTAGGCCACTGGGAACTAGGTGAGGCCCTCTGGGACAGGAGAGGCTCGCAGAGGGCACTTAGGGGACTTGTCTACTCTTCCCGACAGCGAACGCACCATTCCCTAAGAACATAAGTCCATAATGAGTTAATGCTTGTCATTAATTAGCCTTGCTAAAGAGCTGTGTTGGAGCTGCACCATGGACAAGCTGGTTCCCTCCTGCTCATGGAGTTGAATTCATCTCCCTTCCCAGTAGCACCTGCTCTCACTCTCATTCCCCACCAGGCTTCTTGCTGCCAGGCCAGCGAATGGCAATAGGATGGGTATGAGGCCTGGGCACAGCCCCAATCTCCTGATGCAGCTGCTTACCTTGTCCCCCATCAGCTCTTGGGCTTCCCCCAGGAGGGAGTAGGCCAGGACCAGCCCAGCCTGCTGGACAGGTAGCAGGGGGGTGTGGATGGCCAGCACTGTTGCCGTCCGGAGGAAGAATCTTCTCTGCCCTTCCGAGAAGAACTTTCCAAGACCTAAAACCAACAGGATGCGAGGCATTAGCAGATTGCCCAGAGCCAGGCTCCAACTCCTGGGGCTAGAACGGCATCTCCATCTAGTGGCTCCAGGAGGCAGCCACTACAGGGGACCCAGCCACCCCCACTCCCTGAACTGTCTCATGCCCTGACAGAGTGTCCTTACCTCCCCCATCCTGGCTGTGTTCCTGTAGCCCAGGAGCCTGCTCTCCTGGTGCCAGTCCCAGCACCACAGGTCTTCGGCCTCATGGATGCTCAGCCCTGGGAAAGAGAGACACACACACATTTGTCATTCTGGTTGCAGTGCTTGTGTCCTTCCAATCCCATTGGTGGCTGCACAGTGGGCAGAGTGCTCGCTGCGTGCCTGGCCCAACAGAATTGCAGGGGAGGGGTGTAGAACAGAGAAAGAGACAGACAGAGACTCATCCTCCAGCCGGGGTCAGTCTGAGAGAAACTGGCTGGGGTCCCAGTCTCACTCTTCTATCGGGTGCCATTTCCCAGCTGGGTTCCTTACCCCTCTGGTGCAGCAGCAGCTGGTAGAGCCGGTAAACCCCCTCCCTGGCCTGCCGGCTGATGTCCTTGGCTGGGTCACTGATCAACAGAGCCAGCTGTGCCACGTGGTGACCCATCCTGGGGAATTCTGCTGACTTCTAATGGAAGGGAGAGGGGAGTCCATCAGCATTTTCCTGTCAGCTCCCAGTCCCCCGTGGGCCAGGACTCTCTTTTTCCCCTCAGCCCCTCTGCAGGAGATGCTAGAGGATAGAAGCTAGAGCTAGACCCTTAATTTCCTCTGCCCCCAAGGGAGCCTGGAGAACAGGGATATGGGCAGGGCCCTCCATGAGGACTTGCTTCCCCAGCTGCTCCAGGATGACAGGAAGGCATGAACCTGGAGCATGGTCCCCTTAAAAGCCCAGTCACCACTTAACCAGGACACGAAGAACTTGACTCCAGCTAACCTCTGCTCTGCCTCTGCCTCCCCAGGAGGAACACTCTTAACCCACAGCCCCTTCAGCAGCAGATCCTACAGCCAGTTGGAGCCAGCCCGCCTACGCCTGGAGTCAGGAAGCTGGGGTCAGAGGTCACTTACGTCAAACTCAGGGAGGGTGATGGTGAGTCGGAGCAGGGCCGTGCTGCTCCTAATGGCCTTGGCTCTCTCCTGCGACTCCCTGGACACCATCCAGTAGTTATGTGCTGCGGGGAAAGGAGGCAGCTCAGGATCAATGGGCAGGTGCACGTGTTGTGCAAATGAAACCGCCCCCCTCCCCAATCTCCAGGGGGCTGAGACATTGTGCGCAGGGTGGCATATCTGATTCGTTGATTGCAGAGCTTTAGAAGGGGATTGTTGCCCCCAGGACGATGCTTGTATCCTGCAGGTCACAACTTGTCATTGTCTCTGTAGACTGGAACAATGTTCCGTGTCGGGGCTGGTCCCATCCTCCCTGAACGCCTGATTCCTGAACAGCTCAACAGGAAGGAGACAGATCCCCACCCCTCCCTGCCTCTCGAGTCCTTGGTTGGGTGAAGGGACTGAGTGTCAGCACAATCCCCCCTCAGGGCCCGTCAGAGAGAAGGGCTGATTCTCTGGGGTCCTTCTGTTTCTCTAGGAAGGAGCCTGTGACTCTTCTCTGAGGACCATCTTCTGGATCTCACAGGAGGGGTTCAGACTCTCACTCCCCAAGCCAGCCAGGGGCCCTGTGGTTAGTGCTCAACAGAACCAGGCAGAGCTCTGGCTTGAAGTCCCAGCTCCTTCCCCTGACCTTCAAGGAGGAAGGGCCTGACACTGCATTGCACTGACTGCCCTGACCGAGGACGGGCTACTGGGGACCCAGCTAGGAGGACAGACTGGAAAATGGATCTAAGAGTGAAGGAAAAATTGCCCCCACCCCTCTCATCGGGCTCACCTCCAAGATGCAGTGGAGCCTGTCGGTGTCTGGGGACTCTGCCAGCAGGTTCCCCAGCATGGCATCCACAAGGTGTGGCAAGACCCTATGCAGATCCTGCAAAGCAAGGGAGAGCCATGGGTCAGAGTTAGGGAAAGTGGGGCTACACCTGCCACGGGATGGCAAGAGGGGTCCCTGGGAAGCACTGGTGAGACCCCCCCAAACATATCTTGGCCTCTCGCATTCACATCCCACTGCTGGCAATTAGCCAGGATTCATGGCAGGATGACAGCGGGCTCTTCAATCCATGACTTTAGCATGATCTACCTGGACTTGGGTGGTGTCCTTCTGCGTGCCCAGGGTGAAGACAGCATGCAGGGCAGCTCGAAGGAGATGGGTCTCTAGCTCTGGCTCAAGGGCAGGTGTCATGGTGCTGGGAAGAGAGAGGAGCCGGTATTAGACTGTGCAGTGCGGGGGTGGGACTGGCACCAACACGGCCGCGAAGCTGCAGGGAACTAGGCAGAGGCTGGCGAAAATGGAAACTGAGGCACCAATGATAAGGCCAAGGTTTCCCAGACACACAGTGGCAGGGCAGGAATAGCGCCTGTTCCCTGGACCCTGCTGCCCCTCCTGTATCTGATCCTGGGAGTGAGCCTCTCCCCAAAGCCATTGCAATGTTACTGGAGTGAAAAGAACAGCCCAGCCAGGAGAGAGTGAACCTTCCCACCACCTCTGCCACAGGTGTCACCCTTGGGAGGTGAGCTGGGAGTGGGAGGGGCAGTGACTCCCAGCCCTGGGCCTGAGCAGCACCGGGGTTAGGGGAACCGGGCGGGAGGGTCTCGGTACCTGAGGTTGCCCACAGCAATCAGGAAGTTAGCGAGGACGCCGCTGGGTGGAGAGTTATCAGGCAGCGCCTCAATGAGCTCCTGTGAGACCTAAAGGAGACAAAGTAGCATGTGACATTCTGGCCTCACTGACACTTGCCAGTGAGGAGATTACACAGGCAGCACCCCACACAGCCAGCAGGATCCCCCCACCTGCCTCCTGCTCCTCCGATTCCTGCCCACTAGTGACCAATCTCAGAATTTCTCCTGTCTCTTCTCCCCAATCTTCAGCCCCAGCAATCCCTGCCCTCAGCTGCCCCTCCAGCACCAGCCATCCCCCATCCATTGGCCCGGGGAGACCCCTGCCCCTCCCATGTCTCTGTCCTCCCTCCAGCTGCTGGGCACCGCGTCTCACTCACCACAATCCTCTCCACCACAGCCGCCTTGCAGCAGTGCGGCTCCAATGTGTCCTGCCCTCTCTGCTGTGCAGGGAGACACTCAGGTGGATGGCGTGCAGGAACATGAGCTGCTAGGCCTCATCCTGCACCCACCAGGAGTGGGGTTAGGGGAGAGAGAGTCAATTAGCCAGGGACCTCCCTGCCCCACCCACACCAGCTGCAGGACTCAGGCCTGAATGGGGGATAGTGGGGACCCGCCCATTGTCCAAATCACCCACAACTCCTACACAAGCAGGGTCAGGACCTGGGACAGTACCTGTGGGGGGAGGAGACCCAGCTGGTTTGTGACAAATACCCCCATCTTGGGGGTCCCAGATCATGGTAGAGAAAGGTCCCCATTAGGGCTGGGTGGATCATCAGAGACAAGACCCTCTGAAGGGGGTCAGGGTGCTGGGAAGGGGCAGGACAATCTCGGTTCCAGCACAGCTGGGGAACCTTTGCACCTTTTCTCGGCCCTGGAGCTGCTCTCGGATGTTTTTGAGAGCAGACTCCTCTGTGCCACGTCCACCCATTCCTCCTCCTCCTCCTCTGGGTCCCTGCACCAGGGAGAGAAGGGGACAGGGTGACGCGTGCTGCCACTTGGGGAAAGGACAGGAGCATGGTGGGGCAATGTGCCCCCTTCCCACCTCCGGGACCCAGGGCAGATTGGGCCCACACTCCCCCCTCTCAGTGATGCCTTCAGCCCCCAACTCCTTCAGCAGCTCATAGCAAAGAGACCCACACACACTGTCCTGGACTCCCTAGGAGGTGCCTTCCCCACCCCCCACCCAACTGGAGCATCAACGACCAAAGTGGCAGCATCTAATGTCAGTGGGGTCCAAGCACTATTTCAACCCCACATTTTTGGATGGACCTCCCACAATGGGAGATGCAGAGCACCCCCAGCAACACATACACACACCACACACACACAAAAACACACACACACACACCCCTACCTCCTGGTGGTGGGAAGGGAACAGAAGAAAGGACAAAAGAAGTAAGAGATGAAGGGAAAGGAAGGAGGGATGGAGGAAAAGGTAAAACAAAAAAGACAAACCCTAATGTCCCCAGTGATTCTACGGGACAAAATCCCAGGTGGGGAATAAAATTCTGCCACCTTAAACTAGTGTTTTCCATGCCTAGAATTCAGCTGGCACCAGATGGATCAGACTGAGCAGGTTCCAAAACCTCTCGGAGACTCTTACCTTCTAAACAGGGACGTCTGTTTTCTAGTAAAATCAGTAAAAGGAAAGGAGAAAACTCGAAAGAGGCTCCTCCTCGCACTCACATACGTGTACCCTAATACTCTCTCAGTCCTCAGTGAGAGACCTCGAGACGGAGACTTGCTGAAGCAAAGCCACAGGGGTCTCTGAGGTTTCCCTGGCCCTGCGCCCCTGTCCTGCCTGGCTCATGTCAGCATCTCTCTGTGAGGTCACCACCTCCCCACCACCTTTGACCAATAGGCTGAGGTCCTGCAAAAGGCCTTTGTGATGTCACTGCCACACACACCCATTCCCTGAAGTACTAATATCCTGCCGCTGGCCAGACACTTTGAAGGTTTGAGCAACTCTCTGCAGATCACCCCACTCAATGAGTGTTCATTCTAGGAAGCAAGCCGGCTAGACAGTAAAACATCAGAGGCTGCTCCCAATGCTACACTCAGTTTTAACAAAATTAGTAGACTTTATGGCCAGAAGAGACCTTTAGAGCATCTATTCTAACGCTCTGCATGGTCACGGGCTTCCTGTATAGTACAATAGTTACTTTTTGGGCACACACATTCCAGAGAGGCATCTAGTCTTCATTAAATGACATCAAGAGATGGAGAATCCACCACTTTCCCTTTTAGTGAGTGTCAGGGGGCTCCATTTCCCCTTCCACTAGCTCCCCATTTACAGTGAGCCAGAGCAGTACCTGCAGCAGGGAGCGGGAGTTGCTGATGGCCTCAGAGGCACAGCCCCTGCAGTGCCTCAGGCACCTGGCGCAAGTGCCGGATGATGCGGAGCTGGTGCATCACTTTGGCCGTGACATCCTCCTGCTGCAAGGGAACGAGAACCTGTCAGAGACTCAAACGCCCCGAGGAATCAGGGGGAATTAAGGGCACCTGGAACCAACAGCATTTCCACCCAGCACCTGCCCACCTCAGAGGGATGGATTCACCTCCTGACCCCCAGAATGGAGTTTTGTTGTCCTTTCTAGTAACCTCCAGTGCCAACCCCCCTCTTTGTAGGGTGAGCTCCTGCCACCTCCCCCTCAGTGCCCTTGACAGCTGATCCACCTCCAAACCACAGCTCGAGTTCTCAGAACCCTCTCCTCCAGCCCCACCCAGGTTGGACAGGGAGGGGGCTCTAGCAGGAGGGTCAGGAGGGATTCTGTCAGCAATGAAGTGGGTTGCGGGGAGGTGGAGATCTTGCCCCAAGTCATCCCAGACACTAATGCTGAAGCCACAGGATGGCAGCCCTGGTGAATGGGGCAGATTAGCAGCCCCTGCTGACTGAATTCTGCTGTTCTCCATAGGTGGTGGCTTGGTTGACATGGACACTAGGCCACTGGGAACTAGGTGAGGCCCTCTGGGACAGGAGAGGCTCGCAGAGGGCACTTAGGGGACTTGTCTACTCTTCCCGACAGCGAACGCACCATTCCCTAAGAACATAAGTCCATAATGAGTTAATGCTTGTCATTAATTAGCCTTGCTAAAGAGCTGTGTTGGAGCTGCACCATGGACAAGCTGGTTCCCTCCTGCTCATGGAGTTGAATTCATCTCCCTTCCCAGTAGCACCTGCTCTCACTCTCATTCCCCACCAGGCTTCTTGCTGCCAGGCCAGCGAATGGCAATAGGATGGGTATGAGGCCTGGGCACAGCCCCAATCTCCTGATTCAGCTGCTTACCTTGTCCCCCATCAGCTCTTGGGCTTCCCCCAGGAGGGAGTAGGCCAGGACCAGCCCAGCCTGCTGGACAGGTAGCAGGGGTGTGTGGATGGCCAGCACTGTTGCCGTCCGGAGGAAGAATCTTCTCTGCCCTTCCGAGAAGAACTTTCCAAGACCTAAAACCAACAGGATGCGAGGCATTAGCAGATTGCCCAGAGCCAGGCTCCAACTCCTGGGGCTAGAACGGCATCTCCATCTAGTGGCTCCAGGAGGCAGCCACTACAGGGGACCCAGCCACCCCCACTCCCTGAACTGTCTCATGCCCTGACAGAGTGTCCTTACCTCCCCCATCCTGGCTGTGTTCCTGTAGCCCAGGAGCCTGCTCTCCTGGTGCCAGTCCCAGCAGCACAGGTCTTCGGCCTCATGGATGCTCAGCCCTGGGAAAGAGACACACACACACATTTGTCATTCTGGTTGCAGTGCTTGTGTCCTTCCAATCCCATTGGTGGCTGCACAGTGGGCAGAGTGCTCGCTGCGTGCCTGGCCCAACAGAATTGCAGGGGAGGGGTGTAGAACAGAGAAAGAGACAGACAGAGACTCATCCTCCAGCCGGGGTCAGTCTGAGAGAAACTGGCTGGGGTCCCAGTCTCACTCTTCTATTGGGTGCCATTTCCCAACTGGGTTCCTTACCCCTCTGGTGCAGCAGCAGCTGGTAGAGCCGGTAAACCCCCTCCCTGGCCTGCCGGCTGATGTCCTTGGCTGGGTCACTGATCAACAGAGCCAGCTGTGCCACGTGGTGACCCATCCTGGGGAATTCTGCTGACTTCTAATGGAAGGGAGAGGGAGAGGGGACTCCATCAGCATTTTCCTGTCAGCTCCCAGTCCCCCGTGGGCCAGGACTCTCTTTTTCCCCTCAGCCCCTCTGCAGGAGATGCTAGAGGATAGAAGCTAGAGCTAGACGCTTAATTTCCTCTGCCCCCAAGGGAGCCTGGAGAACAGGGATATGGGCAGGGCCCTCCATGAGGACTTGCTGCCCCAGCTGCTCCAGGATGACAGGAAGGCATGAACCTGGAGCATGGTCCCCTTAAAAGCCCAGTCACCACTTAACCAGGACACGAAGAACTTGACTCCAGCTAACCTCTGCTCTGCCTCTGCCTCCCCAGGAGGAACACGCTTAACCCACAGCCCCTTCAGCAGCAGATCCTACAGCCAGTTGGAGCCAGCCCGCCTACGCCTGGAGTCAGGAAGCTGGGGTCAGAGGTCACTTACGTCAAACTCAGGGAGGGTGATGGTGAATCGGAGCAGGGCCGTGCTGCTCCTAATGGCCTTGGCTCTCTCCTGCGACACCCTGGACACCATCCAGTAGTTATGTGCTGCGGGGAAAGGAGGCAGCTCAGGATCAATGGGCAGGTGCACGTGTTGTGCAAATGAAACCCCCCCGCTCCCCAATCTCCAGGGGGCTGAGACATTGTGCGCAGGGTGGCATATCTGATTCGTTGATTGCAGAGCTTTAGAAGGGGATTGTTGCCCCCAGGACGATGCTTGTATCCTGCAGGTCACAACTTGTCATTGTCTCTGTAGACTGGAACAATGTTCCGTGTCGGGGCTGGTCCCATCCTCCCTGAACGCCTGATTCCTGAACAGCTCAACAGGAAGGAGACAGATCCCCACCCCTCCCTGCCTCTCGAGTCCTTGGTTGGGTGAAGGGACTGAGTGTCAGCACAATCCCCCCTCAGGGCCCGTCAGAGAGAAGGGCTGATTCTCTGGGGTCCTTCTGTTTCTCTAGGAAGGAGCCTGTGACTCTTCTCTGAGGACCATCTTCTGGATCTCACAGGAGGGGTTCAGACTCTCACTCCCCAAGCCAGCCAGGGGCCCTGTGGTTAGTGCTCAACAGAACCAGGCAGAGCTCTGGCTTGAAGTCCCAGCTCCTTCCCCTGACCTTCAAGGAGGAAGGGCCTGACACTGCATTGCACTGACTGCCCTGACCGAGGACGGGCTACTGGGGACCCAGCTAGGAGGAAAGACTGGAAAATGGATCTAAGAGTGAAGGAAAAATTGCCCCCACCCCTCTCATCGGGCTCACCTCCAAGATGCAGTGGAGCCTGTCGGTGTCTGGGGACTCTGCCAGCAGGTTCCCCAGCATGGCATCCACAAGGTGTGGCAAGACCCTATGCAGATCCTGCAAAGCAAGGGAGAGCCATGGGTCAGAGTTAGGGAAAGTGGGGCTACACCTGCCACGGGATGGCAAGAGGGGTCCCTGGGAAGCACTGGTGAGACCCCCCAAAACATATCTTGGCCTCTCGCATTCACATCCCACTGCTGGCAATTAGCCAGGATTCATGGCAGGATGACAGCGGGCTCTTCAATCCATGACTTTAGCATGATCTACCTGGACTTGGGTGGTGTCCTTCTGCGTGCCCAGGGTGAAGACAGCATGCAGGGCAGCTCGAAGGAGATGGGTCTCTAGCTCTGGCTCAAGGGCAGGTGTCATGGTGCTGGGAAGAGAGAGGAGCCGGTATTAGACTGTGCAGTGCGGGGGTGGGACTGGCACCAACACGGCCGCGAAGCTGCAGGGAACTAGGCAGAGGCTGGCGAAAATGGAAACTGAGGCACCAATGATAAGGCCAAGGTTTCCCAGACACACAGTGGCAGGGCAGGAATAGCGCCTGTTCCCTGGACCCTGCTGCCCCTCCTGTATCTGATCCTGGGAGTGAGCCTCTCCCCAAAGCCATTGCAATGTTACTGGAGTGAAAAGAACAGCCCAGCCAGGAGAGAGTGAACCTTCCCACCACCTCTGCCACAGGTGTCACCCTTGGGAGGTGAGCTGGGAGTGGGAGGGGCAGTGACTCCCAGCCCTGGGCCTGAGCAGCACCGGGGTTAGGGGAACCGGGCGGGAGGGTCTCGGTACCTGAGGTTGCCCACAGCAATCAGGAAGTTAGCGAGGACGCCGCTGGGTGGAGAGTTATCAGGCAGCGCCTCAATGAGCTCCTGTGAGACCTAAAGGAGACAAAGTAGCATGTGACATTCTGGCCTCACTGACACTTGCCAGTGAGGAGATTACACAGGCAGCACCCCACACAGCCAGCAGGATCCCCCCACCTGCCTCCTGCTCCTCCGATTCCTGCCCACTAGTGACCAATCTCAGAATTTCTCCTGTCTCTTCTCCCCAATCTTCAGCCCCAGCAATCCCTGCCCTCAGCTGCCCCTCCAGCACCAGCCATCCCCCATCCATTGGCCCGGGGAGACCCCTGCCCCTCCCATGTCTCTGTCCTCCCTCCAGCTGCTGGGCACCGCGTCTCACTCACCACAATCCTCTCCACCACAGCCGCCTTGCAGCAGTGCGGCTCCAATGTGTCCTGCCCTCTCTGCTGTGCAGGGAGACACTCAGGTGGATGGCGTGCAGGAACATGAGCTGCTAGGCCTCATCCTGCACCCACCAGGAGTGGGGTTAGGGGAGAGAGAGTCAATTAGCCAGGGACCTCCCTGCCCCACCCACACCAGCTGCAGGACTCAGGCCTGAATGGGGGATAGTGGGGACCCGCCCATTGTCCAAATCACCCACAACTCCTACACAAGCAGGGTCAGGACCTGGGACAGTACCTGTGGGGGGAGGAGACCCAGCTGGTTTGTGACAAATACCCCCATCTTGGGGGTCCCAGATCATGGTAGAGAAAGGTCCCCATTAGGGCTGGGTGGATCATCAGAGACAAGACCCTCTGAAGGGGGTCAGGGTGCTGGGAAGGGGCAGGACAATCTCGGTTCCAGCACAGCTGGGGAACCTTTGCACCTTTTCTCGGCCCTGGAGCTGCTCTCGGATGTTTTTGAGAGCAGACTCCTCTGTGCCACGTCCACCCATTCCTCCTCCTCCTCCTCTGGGTCCCTGCACCAGGGAGAGAAGGGGACAGGGTGACGCGTGCTGCCACTTGGGGAAAGGACAGGAGCATGGTGGGGCAATGTGCCCCCTTCCCACCTCCGGGACCCAGGGCAGATTGGGCCCACACTCCCCCCTCTCAGTGATGCCTTCAGCCCCCAACTCCTTCAGCAGCTCATAGCAAAGAGACCCACACACACTGTCCTGGACTCCCTAGGAGGTGCCTTCCCCACCCCCCACCCAACTGGAGCATCAACGACCAAAGTGGCAGCATCTAATGTCAGTGGGGTCCAAGCACTATTTCAACCCCACATTTTTGGATGGACCTCCCACAATGGGAGATGCAGAGCACCCCCAGCAACACATACACACACCACACACACACAAAAACACACACACACACCCCTACCTCCTGGTGGTGGGAAGGGAACAGAAGAAAGGACAAAAGAAGTAAGAGATGAAGGGAAAGGAAGGAGGGATGGAGGAAAAGGTAAAACAAAAAAGACAAACCCTAATGTCCCCAGTGATTCTACGGGACAAAATCCCAGGTGGGGAATAAAATTCTGCCACCTTAAACTAGTGTTTTCCATGCCTAGAATTCAGCTGGCACCAGATGGATCAGACTGAGCAGGTTCCAAAACCTCTCGGAGACTCTTACCTTCTAAACAGGGACGTCTGTTTTCTAGTAAAATCAGTAAAAGGAAAGGAGAAAACTCGAAAGAGGCTCCTCCTCGCACTCACATACGTGTACCCTAATACTCTCTCAGTCCTCAGTGAGAGACCTCGAGACGGAGACTTGCTGAAGCAAAGCCACAGGGGTCTCTGAGGTTTCCCTGGCCCTGCGCCCCTGTCCTGCCTGGCTCATGTCAGCATCTCTCTGTGAGGTCACCACCTCCCCACCACCTTTGACCAATAGGCTGAGGTCCTGCAAAAGGCCTTTGTGATGTCACTGCCACACACACCCATTCCCTGAAGTACTAATATCCTGCCGCTGGCCAGACACTTTGAAGGTTTGAGCAACTCTCTGCAGATCACCCCACTCAATGAGTGTTCATTCTAGGAAGCAAGCCGGCTAGACAGTAAAACATCAGAGGCTGCTCCCAATGCTACACTCAGTTTTAACAAAATTAGTAGACTTTATGGCCAGAAGAGACCTTTAGAGCATCTATTCTAACGCTCTGCATGGTCACGGGCTTCCTGTATAGTACAATAGTTACTTTTTGGGCACACACATTCCAGAGAGGCATCTAGTCTTCATTAAATGACATCAAGAGATGGAGAATCCACCACTTTCCCTTTTAGTGAGTGTCAGGGGGCTCCATTTCCCCTTCCACTAGCTCCCCATTTACAGTGAGCCAGAGCAGTACCTGCAGCAGGGAGCGGGAGTTGCTGATGGCCTCAGAGGCACAGCCCCTGCAGTGCCTCAGGCACCTGGCGCAAGTGCCGGATGATGCGGAGCTGGTGCATCACTTTGGCCGTGACATCCTCCTGCTGCAAGGGAACGAGAACCTGTCAGAGACTCAAACGCCCCGAGGAATCAGGGGGAATTAAGGGCACCTGGAACCAACAGCATTTCCACCCAGCACCTGCCCACCTCAGAGGGATGGATTCACCTCCTGACCCCCAGAATGGAGTTTTGTTGTCCTTTCTAGTAACCTCCAGTGCCAACCCCCCTCTTTGTAGGGTGAGCTCCTGCCACCTCCCCCTCAGTGCCCTTGACAGCTGATCCACCTCCAAACCACAGCTCGAGTTCTCAGAACCCTCTCCTCCAGCCCCACCCAGGTTGGACAGGGAGGGGGCTCTAGCAGGAGGGTCAGGAGGGATTCTGTCAGCAATGAAGTGGGTTGCGGGGAGGTGGAGATCTTGCCCCAAGTCATCCCAGACACTAATGCTGAAGCCACAGGATGGCAGCCCTGGTGAATGGGGCAGATTAGCAGCCCCTGCTGACTGAATTCTGCTGTTCTCCATAGGTGGTGGCTTGGTTGACATGGACACTAGGCCACTGGGAACTAGGTGAGGCCCTCTGGGACAGGAGAGGCTCGCAGAGGGCACTTAGGGGACTTGTCTACTCTTCCCGACAGCGAACGCACCATTCCCTAAGAACATAAGTCCATAATGAGTTAATGCTTGTCATTAATTAGCCTTGCTAAAGAGCTGTGTTGGAGCTGCACCATGGACAAGCTGGTTCCCTCCTGCTCATGGAGTTGAATTCATCTCCCTTCCCAGTAGCACCTGCTCTCACTCTCATTCCCCACCAGGCTTCTTGCTGCCAGGCCAGCGAATGGCAATAGGATGGGTATGAGGCCTGGGCACAGCCCCAATCTCCTGATTCAGCTGCTTACCTTGTCCCCCATCAGCTCTTGGGCTTCCCCCAGGAGGGAGTAGGCCAGGACCAGCCCAGCCTGCTGGACAGGTAGCAGGGGGGTGTGGATGGCCAGCACTGTTGCCGTCCGGAGGAAGAATCTTCTCTGCCCTTCCGAGAAGAACTTTCCAAGACCTAAAACCAACAGGATGCGAGGCATTAGCAGATTGCCCAGAGCCAGGCTCCAACTCCTGGGGCTAGAACGGCATCTCCATCTAGTGGCTCCAGGAGGCAGCCACTACAGGGGACCCAGCCACCCCCACTCCCTGAACTGTCTCATGCCCTGACAGAGTGTCCTTACCTCCCCCATCCTGGCTGTGTTCCTGTAGCCCAGGAGCCTGCTCTCCTGATGCCAGTCCCAGCAGCACAGGTCTTCGGCCTCATGGATGCTCAGCCCTGGGAAAGAGAGACACACACACATTTGTCATTCTGGTTGCAGTGCTTGTGTCCTTCCAATCCCATTGGTGGCTGCACAGTGGGCAGAGTGCTCGCTGCGTGCCTGGCCCAACAGAATTGCAGGGGAGGGGTGTAGAACAGAGAAAGAGACAAACAGAGACTCATCCTCCAGCCGGGGTCAGTCTGAGAGAAACTGGCTGGGGTCCCAGTCTCACTCTTCTATTGGGTGCCATTTCCCAACTGGGTTCCTTACCCCTCTGGTGCAGCAGCAGCTGGTAGAGCCGGTAAACCCCCTCCCTGGCCTGCCGGCTGATGTCCTTGGCTGGGTCACTGATCAACAGAGCCAGCTGTGCCACGTGGTGACCCATCCTGGGGAATTCTGCTGACTTCTAATGGAAGGGAGAGGGAGAGGGGACTCCATCAGCATTTTCCTGTCAGCTCCCAGTCCCCCGTGGGCCAGGACTCTCTTTTTCCCCTCAGCCCCTCTGCAGGAGATGCTAGAGGATAGAAGCTAGAGCTAGACGCTTAATTTCCTCTGCCCCCAAGGGAGCCTGGAGAACAGGGATATGGGCAGGGCCCTCCATGAGGACTTGCTGCCCCAGCTGCTCCAGGATGACAGGAAGGCATGAACCTGGAGCATGGTCCCCTTAAAAGCCCAGTCACCACTTAACCAGGACACGAAGAACTTGACTCCAGCTAACCTCTGCTCTGCCTCTGCCTCCCCAGGAGGAACACGCTTAACCCACAGCCCCTTCAGCAGCAGATCCTACAGCCAGTTGGAGCCAGCCCGCCTACGCCTGGAGTCAGGAAGCTGGGGTCAGAGGTCACTTACGTCAAACTCAGGGAGGGTGATGGTGAATCGGAGCAGGGCCGTGCTGCTCCTAATGGCCTTGGCTCTCTCCTGCGACACCCTGGACACCATCCAGTAGTTATGTGCTGCGGGGAAAGGAGGCAGCTCAGGATCAATGGGCAGGTGCACGTGTTGTGCAAATGAAACCCCCCCGCTCCCCAATCTCCAGGGGGCTGAGACATTGTGCGCAGGGTGGCATATCTGATTCGTTGATTGCAGAGCTTTAGAAGGGGATTGTTGCCCCCAGGACGATGCTTGTATCCTGCAGGTCACAACTTGTCATTGTCTCTGTAGACTGGAACAATGTTCCGTGTCGGGGCTGGTCCCATCTCCCTGAACGCCTGATTCCTGAACAGCTCAACAGGAAGGAGACAGATCCCCACCCCTCCCTGCCTCTCGAGTCCTTGGTTGGGTGAAGGGACTGAGTGTCAGCACAATCCCCCCTCAGGGCCCGTCAGAGAGAAGGGCTGATTCTCTGGGGTCCTTCTGTTTCTCTAGGAAGGAGCCTGTGACTCTTCTCTGAGGACCATCTTCTGGATCTCACAGGAGGGGTTCAGACTCTCACTCCCCAAGCCAGCCAGGGGCCCTGTGGTTAGTGCTCAACAGAACCAGGCAGAGCTCTGGCTTGAAGTCCCAGCTCCTTCCCCTGACCTTCAAGGAGGAAGGGCCTGACACTGCATTGCACTGACTGCCCTGACCGAGGACGGGCTACTGGGGACCCAGCTAGGAGGACAGACTGGAAAATGGATCTAAGAGTGAAGGAAAAATTGCCCCCACCCCTCTCATCGGGCTCACCTCCAAGATGCAGTGGAGCCTGTCGGTGTCTGGGGACTCTGCCAGCAGGTTCCCCAGCATGGCATCCACAAGGTGTGGCAAGACCCTATGCAGATCCTGCAAAGCAAGGGAGAGCCATGGGTCAGAGTTAGGGAAAGTGGGGCTACACCTGCCACGGGATGGCAAGAGGGGTCCCTGGGAAGCACTGGTGAGACCCCCCAAAACATATCTTGGCCTCTCGCATTCACATCCCACTGCTGGCAATTAGCCAGGATTCATGGCAGGATGACAGCGGGCTCTTCAATCCATAACTTTAGCATGATCTACCTGGACTTGGGTGGTGTCCTTCTGCGTGCCCAGGGTGAAGACAGCATGCAGGGCAGCTCGAAGGAGATGGGTCTCTAGCTCTGGCTCAAGGGCAGGTGTCATGGTGCTGGGAAGAGAGAGGAGCCGGTATTAGACTGTGCAGTGCGGGGGTGGGACTGGCACCAACACGGCCGCGAAGCTGCAGGGAACTAGGCAGAGGCTGGCGAAAATGGAAACTGAGGCACCAATGATAAGGCCAAGGTTTCCCAGACACACAGTGGCAGGGCAGGAATAGCGCCTGTTCCCTGGACCCTGCTGCCCCTCCTGTATCTGATCCTGGGAGTGAGCCTCTCCCCAAAGCCATTGCAATGTTACTGGAGTGAAAAGAACAGCCCAGCCAGGAGAGAGTGAACCTTCCCACCACCTCTGCCACAGGTGTCACCCTTGGGAGGTGAGCTGGGAGTGGGAGGGGCAGTGACTCCCAGCCCTGGGCCTGAGCAGCACCGGGGTTAGGGGAACCGGGCGGGAGGGTCTCGGTACCTGAGGTTGCCCACAGCAATCAGGAAGTTAGCGAGGACGCCGCTGGGTGGAGAGTTATCAGGCAGCGCCTCAATGAGCTCCTGTGAGACCTAAAGGAGACAAAGTAGCATGTGACATTCTGGCCTCACTGACACTTGCCAGTGAGGAGATTACACAGGCAGCACCCCACACAGCCAGCAGGATCCCCCCACCTGCCTCCTGCTCCTCCGATTCCTGCCCACTAGTGACCAATCTCAGAATTTCTCCTGTCTCTTCTCCCCAATCTTCAGCCCCAGCAATCCCTGCCCTCAGCTACCCCTCCAGCACCAGCCATCCCCCATCCATTGGCCCGGGGAGACCCCTGCCCCTCCCATGTCTCTGTCCTCCCTCCAGCTGCTGGGCACCGCGTCTCACTCACCACAAGCCTCTCCACCACAGCCGCCTTGCAGCAGTGCGGCTCCAATGTGTCCTGCCCTCTCTGCTGTGCAGGGAGACACTCAGGTGGATGGCGTGCAGGAACATGAGCTGCTAGGCCTCATCCTGCACCCACCAGGAGTGGGGTTAGGGGAGAGAGAGTCAATTAGCCAGGGACCTCCCTGCCCCACCCACACCAGCTGCAGGACTCAGGCCTGAATGGGGGATAGTGGGGACCCGCCCATTGTCCAAATCACCCACAACTCCTACACAAGCAGGGTCAGGACCTGGGACAGTACCTGTGGGGGGAGGAGACCCAGCTGGTTTGTGACAAATACCCCCATCTTGGGGGTCCCAGATCATGGTAGGGAAAGGTCCCCATTAGGGCTGGGTGGATCATCAGAGACAAGACCCTCTGAAGGGGGTCAGGGTGCTGGGAAGGGGCAGGACAATCTCGGTTCCAGCACAGCTGGGGAACCTTTGCACCTTTTCTCGGCCCTGGAGCTGCTCTCGGATGTTTTTGAGAGCAGACTCCTCTGTGCCACGTCCACCCATTCCTCCTCCTCCTCCTCTGGGTCCCTGCACCAGGGAGAGAAGGGGACAGGGTGACGCGTGCTGCCACTTGGGGAAAGGACAGGAGCATGGTGGGGCAATGTGCCCCCTTCCCACCTCCGGGACCCAGGGCAGATTGGGCCCACACTCCCCCCTCTCAGTGATGCCTTCAGCCCCCAACTCCTTCAGCAGCTCATAGCAAAGAGACCCACACACACTGTCCTGGACTCCCTAGGAGGTGCCTTCCCCACCCCCCACCCAACTGGAGCATCAACGACCAAAGTGGCAGCATCTAATGTCAGTGGGGTCCAAGCACTATTTCAACCCCACATTTTTGGATGGACCTCCCACAATGGGAGATGCAGAGCACCCCCAGCAACACATACACACACCACACACACACAAAAACACACACACACACCCCTACCTCCTGGTGGTGGGAAGGGAACAGAAGAAAGGACAAAAGAAGTAAGAGATGAAGGGAAAGGAAGGAGGGATGGAGGAAAAGGTAAAACAAAAAAGACAAACCCTAATGTCCCCAGTGATTCTACGGGACAAAATCCCAGGTGGGGAATAAAATTCTGCCACCTTAAACTAGTGTTTTCCATGCCTAGAATTCAGCTGGCACCAGATGGATCAGACTGAGCAGGTTCCAAAACCTCTCGGAGACTCTTACCTTCTAAACAGGGACGTCTGTTTTCTAGTAAAATCAGTAAAAGGAAAGGAGAAAACTCGAAAGAGGCTCCTCCTCGCACTCACATACGTGTACCCTAATACTCTCTCAGTCCTCAGTGAGAGACCTCGAGACGGAGACTTGCTGAAGCAAAGCCACAGGGGTCTCTGAGGTTTCCCTGGCCCTGCGCCCCTGTCCTGCCTGGCTCATGTCAGCATCTCTCTGTGAGGTCACCACCTCCCCACCACCTTTGACCAATAGGCTGAGGTCCTGCAAAAGGCCTTTGTGATGTCACTGCCACACACACCCATTCCCTGAAGTACTAATATCCTGCCGCTGGCCAGACACTTTGAAGGTTTGAGCAACTCTCTGCAGATCACCCCACTCAATGAGTGTTCATTCTAGGAAGCAAGCCGGCTAGACAGTAAAACATCAGAGGCTGCTCCCAATGCTACACTCAGTTTTAACAAAATTAGTAGACTTTATGGCCAGAAGAGACCTTTAGAGCATCTATTCTAACGCTCTGCATGGTCACGGGCTTCCTGTATAGTACAATAGTTACTTTTTGGGCACACACATTCCAGAGAGGCATCTAGTCTTCATTAAATGACATCAAGAGATGGAGAATCCACCACTTTCCCTTTTAGTGAGTGTCAGGGGGCTCCATTTCCCCTTCCACTAGCTCCCCATTTACAGTGAGCCAGAGCAGTACCTGCAGCAGGGAGCGGGAGTTGCTGATGGCCTCAGAGGCACAGCCCCTGCAGTGCCTCAGGCACCTGGCGCAAGTGCCGGATGATGCGGAGCTGGTGCATCACTTTGGCCGTGACATCCTCCTGCTGCAAGGGAACGAGAACCTGTCAGAGACTCAAACGCCCCGAGGAATCAGGGGGAATTAAGGGCACCTGGAACCAACAGCATTTCCACCCAGCACCTGCCCACCTCAGAGGGATGGATTCACCTCCTGACCCCCAGAATGGAGTTTTGTTGTCCTTTCTAGTAACCTCCAGTGCCAACCCCCCTCTTTGTAGGGTGAGCTCCTGACACCTCCCCCTCAGTGCCCTTGACAGCTGATCCACCTCCAAACCACAGCTCGAGTTCTCAGAACCCTCTCCTCCAGCCCCACCCAGGTTGGACAGGGAGGGGGCTCTAGCAGGAGGGTCAGGAGGGATTCTGTCAGCAATGAAGTGGGTTGCGGGGAGGTGGAGATCTTGCCCCAAGTCATCCCAGACACTAATGCTGAAGCCACAGGATGGCAGCCCTGGTGAATGGGGCAGATTAGCAGCCCCTGCTGACTGAATTCTGCTGTTCTCCATAGGTGGTGGCTTGGTTGACATGGACACTAGGCCACTGGGAACTAGGTGAGGCCCTCTGGGACAGGAGAGGCTCGCAGAGGGCACTTAGGGGACTTGTCTACTCTTCCCGACAGCGAACGCACCATTCCCTAAGAACATAAGTCCATAATGAGTTAATGCTTGTCATTAATTAGCCTTGCTAAAGAGCTGTGTTGGAGCTGCACCATGGACAAGCTGGTTCCCTCCTGCTCATGGAGTTGAATTCATCTCCCTTCCCAGTAGCACCTGCTCTCACTCTCATTCCCCACCAGGCTTCTTGCTGCCAGGCCAGCGAATGGCAATAGGATGGGTATGAGGCCTGGGCACAGCCCCAATCTCCTGATTCAGCTGCTTACCTTGTCCCCCATCAGCTCTTGGGCTTCCCCCAGGAGGGAGTAGGCCAGGACCAGCCCAGCCTGCTGGACAGGTAGCAGGGGGGTGTGGATGGCCAGCACTGTTGCCGTCCGGAGGAAGAATCTTCTCTGCCCTTCCGAGAAGAACTTTCCAAGACCTAAAACCAACAGGATGCGAGGCATTAGCAGATTGCCCAGAGCCAGGCTCCAACTCCTGGGGCTAGAACGGCATCTCCATCTAGTGGCTCCAGGAGGCAGCCACTACAGGGGACCCAGCCACCCCCACTCCCTGAACTGTCTCATGCCCTGACAGAGTGTCCTTACCTCCCCCATCCTGGCTGTGTTCCTGTAGCCCAGGAGCCTGCTCTCCTGGTGCCAGTCCCAGCACCACAGGTCTTCGGCCTCATGGATGCTCAGCCCTGGGAAAGAGAGACACACACACATTTGTCATTCTGGTTGCAGTGCTTGTGTCCTTCCAATCCCATTGGTGGCTGCACAGTGGGCAGAGTGCTCGCTGCGTGCCTGGCCCAACAGAATTGCAGGGGAGGGGTGTAGAACAGAGAAAGAGACAGACAGAGACTCATCCTCCAGCCGGGGTCAGTCTGAGAGAAACTGGCTGGGGTCCCAGTCTCACTCTTCTATTGGGTGCCATTTCCCAACTGGGTTCCTTACCCCTCTGGTGCAGCAGCAGCTGGTAGAGCCGGTAAACCCCCTCCCTGGCCTGCCGGCTGATGTCCTTGGCTGGGTCACTGATCAACAGAGCCAGCTGTGCCACGTGGTGACCCATCCTGGGGAATTCTGCTGACTTCTAATGGAAGGGAGAGGGAGAGGGGACTCCATCAGCATTTTCCTGTCAGCTCCCAGTCCCCCGTGGGCCAGGACTCTCTTTTTCCCCTCAGCCCCTCTGCAGGAGATGCTAGAGGATAGAAGCTAGAGCTAGACGCTTAATTTCCTCTGCCCCCAAGGGAGCCTGGAGAACAGGGATATGGGCAGGGCCCTCCATGAGGACTTGCTGCCCCAGCTGCTCCAGGATGACAGGAAGGCATGAACCTGGAGCATGGTCCCCTTAAAAGCCCAGTCACCACTTAACCAGGACACGAAGAACTTGACTCCAGCTAACCTCTGCTCTGCCTCTGCCTCCCCAGGAGGAACACGCTTAACCCACAGCCCCTTCAGCAGCAGATCCTACAGCCAGTTGGAGCCAGCCCGCCTACGCCTGGAGTCAGGAAGCTGGGGTCAGAGGTCACTTACGTCAAACTCAGGGAGGGTGATGGTGAATCGGAGCAGGGCCGTGCTGCTCCTAATGGCCTTGGCTCTCTCCTGCGACACCCTGGACACCATCCAGTAGTTATGTGCTGCGGGGAAAGGAGGCAGCTCAGGATCAATGGGCAGGTGCACGTGTTGTGCAAATGAAACCCCCCCGCTCCCCAATCTCCAGGGGGCTGAGACATTGTGCGCAGGGTGGCATATCTGATTCGTTGATTGCAGAGCTTTAGAAGGGGATTGTTGCCCCCAGGACGATGCTTGTATCCTGCAGGTCACAACTTGTCATTGTCTCTGTAGACTGGAACAATGTTCCGTGTCGGGGCTGGTCCCATCCTCCCTGAACGCCTGATTCCTGAACAGCTCAACAGGAAGGAGACAGATCCCCACCCCTCCCTGCCTCTCGAGTCCTTGGTTGGGTGAAGGGACTGAGTGTCAGCACAATCCCCCCTCAGGGCCCGTCAGAGAGAAGGGCTGATTCTCTGGGGTCCTTCTGTTTCTCTAGGAAGGAGCCTGTGACTCTTCTCTGAGGACCATCTTCTGGATCTCACAGGAGGGGTTCAGACTCTCACTCCCCAAGCCAGCCAGGGGCCCTGTGGTTAGTGCTCAACAGAACCAGGCAGAGCTCTGGCTTGAAGTCCCAGCTCCTTCCCCTGACCTTCAAGGAGGAAGGGCCTGACACTGCATTGCACTGACTGCCCTGACCGAGGACGGGCTACTGGGGACCCAGCTAGGAGGACAGACTGGAAAATGGATCTAAGAGTGAAGGAAAAATTGCCCCCACCCCTCTCATCGGGCTCACCTCCAAGATGCAGTGGAGCCTGTCGGTGTCTGGGGACTCTGCCAGCAGGTTCCCCAGCATGGCATCCACAAGGTGTGGCAAGACCCTATGCAGATCCTGCAAAGCAAGGGAGAGCCATGGGTCAGAGTTAGGGAAAGTGGGGCTACACCTGCCACGGGATGGCAAGAGGGGTCCCTGGGAAGCACTGGTGAGACCCCCCAAAACATATCTTGGCCTCTCGCATTCACATCCCACTGCTGGCAATTAGCCAGGATTCATGGCAGGATGACAGCGGGCTCTTCAATCCATGACTTTAGCATGATCTACCTGGACTTGGGTGGTGTCCTTCTGCGTGCCCAGGGTGAAGACAGCATGCAGGGCAGCTCGAAGGAGATGGGTCTCTAGCTCTGGCTCAAGGGCAGGTGTCATGGTGCTGGGAAGAGAGAGGAGCCGGTATTAGACTGTGCAGTGCGGGGGTGGGACTGGCACCAACACGGCCGCGAAGCTGCAGGGAACTAGGCAGAGGCTGGCGAAAATGGAAACTGAGGCACCAATGATAAGGCCAAGGTTTCCCAGACACACAGTGGCAGGGCAGGAATAGCGCCTGTTCCCTGGACCCTGCTGCCCCTCCTGTATCTGATCCTGGGAGTGAGCCTCTCCCCAAAGCCATTGCAATGTTACTGGAGTGAAAAGAACAGCCCAGCCAGGAGAGAGTGAACCTTCCCACCACCTCTGCCACAGGTGTCACCCTTGGGAGGTGAGCTGGGAGTGGGAGGGGCAGTGACTCCCAGCCCTGGGCCTGAGCAGCACCGGGGTTAGGGGAACCGGGCGGGAGGGTCTCGGTACCTGAGGTTGCCCACAGCAATCAGGAAGTTAGCGAGGACGCCGCTGGGTGGAGAGTTATCAGGCAGCGCCTCAATGAGCTCCTGTGAGACCTAAAGGAGACAAAGTAGCATGTGACATTCTGGCCTCACTGACACTTGCCAGTGAGGAGATTACACAGGCAGCACCCCACACAGCCAGCAGGATCCCCCCACCTGCCTCCTGCTCCTCCGATTCCTGCCCACTAGTGACCAATCTCAGAATTTCTCCTGTCTCTTCTCCCCAATCTTCAGCCCCAGCAATCCCTGCCCTCAGCTGCCCCTCCAGCACCAGCCATCCCCCATCCATTGGCCCGGGGAGACCCCTGCCCCTCCCATGTCTCTGTCCTCCCTCCAGCTGCTGGGCACCGCGTCTCACTCACCACAATCCTCTCCACCACAGCCGCCTTGCAGCAGTGCGGCTCCAATGTGTCCTGCCCTCTCTGCTGTGCAGGGAGACACTCAGGTGGATGGCGTGCAGGAACATGAGCTGCTAGGCCTCATCCTGCACCCACCAGGAGTGGGGTTAGGGGAGAGAGAGTCAATTAGCCAGGGACCTCCCTGCCCCACCCACACCAGCTGCAGGACTCAGGCCTGAATGGGGGATAGTGGGGACCCGCCCATTGTCCAAATCACCCACAACTCCTACACAAGCAGGGTCAGGACCTGGGACAGTACCTGTGGGGGGAGGAGACCCAGCTGGTTTGTGACAAATACCCCCATCTTGGGGGTCCCAGATCATGGTAGGGAAAGGTCCCCATTAGGGCTGGGTGGATCATCAGAGACAAGACCCTCTGAAGGGGGTCAGGGTGCTGGGAAGGGGCAGGACAATCTCGGTTCCAGCACAGCTGGGGAACCTTTGCACCTTTTCTCGGCCCTGGAGCTGCTCTCGGATGTTTTTGAGAGCAGACTCCTCTGTGCCACGTCCACCCATTCCTCCTCCTCCTCCTCTGGGTCCCTGCACCAGGGAGAGAAGGGGACAGGGTGACGCGTGCTGCCACTTGGGGAAAGGACAGGAGCATGGTGGGGCAATGTGCCCCCTTCCCACCTCCGGGACCCAGGGCAGATTGGGCCCACACTCCCCCCTCTCAGTGATGCCTTCAGCCCCCAACTCCTTCAGCAGCTCATAGCAAAGAGACCCACACACACTGTCCTGGACTCCCTAGGAGGTGCCTTCCCCACCCCCCACCCAACTGGAGCATCAACGACCAAAGTGGCAGCATCTAATGTCAGTGGGGTCCAAGCACTATTTCAACCCCACATTTTTGGATGGACCTCCCACAATGGGAGATGCAGAGCACCCCCAGCAACACATACACACACCACACACACACAAAAACACACACACACACCCCTACCTCCTGGTGGTGGGAAGGGAACAGAAGAAAGGACAAAAGAAGTAAGAGATGAAGGGAAAGGAAGGAGGGATGGAGGAAAAGGTAAAACAAAAAAGACAAACCCTAATGTCCCCAGTGATTCTACGGGACAAAATCCCAGGTGGGGAATAAAATTCTGCCACCTTAAACTAGTGTTTTCCATGCCTAGAATTCAGCTGGCACCAGATGGATCAGACTGAGCAGGTTCCAAAACCTCTCGGAGACTCTTACCTTCTAAACAGGGACGTCTGTTTTCTAGTAAAATCAGTAAAAGGAAAGGAGAAAACTCGAAAGAGGCTCCTCCTCGCACTCACATACGTGTACCCTAATACTCTCTCAGTCCTCAGTGAGAGACCTCGAGACGGAGACTTGCTGAAGCAAAGCCACAGGGGTCTCTGAGGTTTCCCTGGCCCTGCGCCCCTGTCCTGCCTGGCTCATGTCAGCATCTCTCTGTGAGGTCACCACCTCCCCACCACCTTTGACCAATAGGCTGAGGTCCTGCAAAAGGCCTTTGTGATGTCACTGCCACACACACCCATTCCCTGAAGTACTAATATCCTGCCGCTGGCCAGACACTTTGAAGGTTTGAGCAACTCTCTGCAGATCACCCCACTCAATGAGTGTTCATTCTAGGAAGCAAGCCGGCTAGACAGTAAAACATCAGAGGCTGCTCCCAATGCTACACTCAGTTTTAACAAAATTAGTAGACTTTATGGCCAGAAGAGACCTTTAGAGCATCTATTCTAACGCTCTGCATGGTCACGGGCTTCCTGTATAGTACAATAGTTACTTTTTGGGCACACACATTCCAGAGAGGCATCTAGTCTTCATTAAATGACATCAAGAGATGGAGAATCCACCACTTTCCCTTTTAGTGAGTGTCAGGGGGCTCCATTTCCCCTTCCACTAGCTCCCCATTTACAGTGAGCCAGAGCAGTACCTGCAGCAGGGAGCGGGAGTTGCTGATGGCCTCAGAGGCACAGCCCCTGCAGTGCCTCAGGCACCTGGCGCAAGTGCCGGATGATGCGGAGCTGGTGCATCACTTTGGCCGTGACATCCTCCTGCTGCAAGGGAACGAGAACCTGTCAGAGACTCAAACGCCCCGAGGAATCAGGGGGAATTAAGGGCACCTGGAACCAACAGCATTTCCACCCAGCACCTGCCCACCTCAGAGGGATGGATTCACCTCCTGACCCCCAGAATGGAGTTTTGTTGTCCTTTCTAGTAACCTCCAGTGCCAACCCCCCTCTTTGTAGGGTGAGCTCCTGCCACCTCCCCCTCAGTGCCCTTGACAGCTGATCCACCTCCAAACCACAGCTCGAGTTCTCAGAACCCTCTCCTCCAGCCCCACCCAGGTTGGACAGGGAGGGGGCTCTAGCAGGAGGGTCAGGAGGGATTCTGTCAGCAATGAAGTGGGTTGCGGGGAGGTGGAGATCTTGCCCCAAGTCATCCCAGACACTAATGCTGAAGCCACAGGATGGCAGCCCTGGTGAATGGGGCAGATTAGCAGCCCCTGCTGACTGAATTCTGCTGTTCTCCATAGGTGGTGGCTTGGTTGACATGGACACTAGGCCACTGGGAACTAGGTGAGGCCCTCTGGGACAGGAGAGGCTCGCAGAGGGCACTTAGGGGACTTGTCTACTCTTCCCGACAGCGAACGCACCATTCCCTAAGAACATAAGTCCATAATGAGTTAATGCTTGTCATTAATTAGCCTTGCTAAAGAGCTGTGTTGGAGCTGCACCATGGACAAGCTGGTTCCCTCCTGCTCATGGAGTTGAATTCATCTCCCTTCCCAGTAGCACCTGCTCTCACTCTCATTCCCCACCAGGCTTCTTGCTGCCAGGCCAGCGAATGGCAATAGGATGGGTATGAGGCCTGGGCACAGCCCCAATCTCCTGATTCAGCTGCTTACCTTGTCCCCCATCAGCTCTTGGGCTTCCCCCAGGAGGGAGTAGGCCAGGACCAGCCCAGCCTGCTGGACAGGTAGCAGGGGGGTGTGGATGGCCAGCACTGTTGCCGTCCGGAGGAAGAATCTTCTCTGCCCTTCCGAGAAGAACTTTCCAAGACCTAAAACCAACAGGATGCGAGGCATTAGCAGATTGCCCAGAGCCAGGCTCCAACTCCTGGGGCTAGAACGGCATCTCCATCTAGTGGCTCCAGGAGGCAGCCACTACAGGGGACCCAGCCACCCCCACTCCCTGAACTGTCTCATGCCCTGACAGAGTGTCCTTACCTCCCCCATCCTGGCTGTGTTCCTGTAGCCCAGGAGCCTGCTCTCCTGGTGCCAGTCCCAGCACCACAGGTCTTCGGCCTCATGGATGCTCAGCCCTGGGAAAGAGAGACACACACACATTTGTCATTCTGGTTGCAGTGCTTGTGTCCTTCCAATCCCATTGGTGGCTGCACAGTGGGCAGAGTGCTCGCTGCGTGCCTGGCCCAACAGAATTGCAGGGGAGGGGTGTAGAACAGAGAAAGAGACAGACAGAGACTCATCCTCCAGCCGGGGTCAGTCTGAGAGAAACTGGCTGGGGTCCCAGTCTCACTCTTCTATCGGGTGCCATTTCCCAGCTGGGTTCCTTACCCCTCTGGTGCAGCAGCAGCTGGTAGAGCCGGTAAACCCCCTCCCTGGCCTGCCGGCTGATGTCCTTGGCTGGGTCACTGATCAACAGAGCCAGCTGTGCCACGTGGTGACCCATCCTGGGGAATTCTGCTGACTTCTAATGGAAGGGAGAGGGGATTCCAACAGCATTTTCCTGTCAGCTCCCAGTCCCCCGTGGGCCAGGACTCTCTTTTTCCCCTCAGCCCCTCTGCAGGAGATGCTAGAGGATAGAAGCTAGAGCTAGACCCTTAATTTCCTCTGCCCCCAAGGGAGCCTGGAGAACAGGGATATGGGCAGGGCCCTCCATGAGGACTTGCTTCCCCAGCTGCTCCAGGATGACAGGAAGGCATGAACCTGGAGCATGGTCCCCTTAAAAGCCCAGTCACCACTTAACCAGGACACGAAGAACTTGACTCCAGCTAACCTCTGCTCTGCCTCTGCCTCCCCAGGAGGAACACTCTTAACCCACAGCCCCTTCAGCAGCAGATCCTACAGCCAGTTGGAGCCAGCCCGCCTACGCCTGGAGTCAGGAAGCTGGGGTCAGAGGTCACTTACGTCAAACTCAGGGAGGGTGATGGTGAGTCGGAGCAGGGCCGTGCTGCTCCTAATGGCCTTGGCTCTCTCCTGCGACTCCCTGGACACCATCCAGTAGTTATGTGCTGCGGGGAAAGGAGGCAGCTCAGGATCAATGGGCAGGTGCACGTGTTGTGCAAATGAAACCGCCCCCCTCCCCAATCTCCAGGGGGCTGAGACATTGTGCGCAGGGTGGCATATCTGATTCGTTGATTGCAGAGCTTTAGAAGGGGATTGTTGCCCCCAGGACGATGCTTGTATCCTGCAGGTCACAACTTGTCATTGTCTCTGTAGACTGGAACAATGTTCCGTGTCGGGGCTGGTCCCATCCTCCCTGAACGCCTGATTCCTGAACAGCTCAACAGGAAGGAGACAGATCCCCACCCCTCCCTGCCTCTCGAGTCCTTGGTTGGGTGAAGGGACTGAGTGTCAGCACAATCCCCCCTCAGGGCCCGTCAGAGAGAAGGGCTGATTCTCTGGGGTCCTTCTGTTTCTCTAGGAAGGAGCCTGTGACTCTTCTCTGAGGACCATCTTCTGGATCTCACAGGAGGGGTTCAGACTCTCACTCCCCAAGCCAGCCAGGGGCCCTGTGGTTAGTGCTCAACAGAACCAGGCAGAGCTCTGGCTTGAAGTCCCAGCTCCTTCCCCTGACCTTCAAGGAGGAAGGGCCTGACACTGCATTGCACTGACTGCCCTGACCGAGGACGGGCTACTGGGGACCCAGCTAGGAGGACAGACTGGAAAATGGATCTAAGAGTGAAGGAAAAATTGCCCCCACCCCTCTCATCGGGCTCACCTCCAAGATGCAGTGGAGCCTGTCGGTGTCTGGGGACTCTGCCAGCAGGTTCCCCAGCATGGCATCCACAAGGTGTGGCAAGACCCTATGCAGATCCTGCAAAGCAAGGGAGAGCCATGGGTCAGAGTTAGGGAAAGTGGGGCTACACCTGCCACGGGATGGCAAGAGGGGTCCCTGGGAAGCACTGGTGAGACCCCCCAAAACATATCTTGGCCTCTCGCATTCACATCCCACTGCTGGCAATTAGCCAGGATTCATGGCAGGATGACAGCGGGCTCTTCAATCCATGACTTTAGCATGATCTACCTGGACTTGGGTGGTGTCCTTCTGCGTGCCCAGGGTGAAGACAGCATGCAGGGCAGCTCGAAGGAGATGGGTCTCTAGCTCTGGCTCAAGGGCAGGTGTCATGGTGCTGGGAAGAGAGAGGAGCCGGTATTAGACTGTGCAGTGCGGGGGTGGGACTGGCACCAACACGGCCGCGAAGCTGCAGGGAACTAGGCAGAGGCTGGCGAAAATGGAAACTGAGGCACCAATGATAAGGCCAAGGTTTCCCAGACACACAGTGGCAGGGCAGGAATAGCGCCTGTTCCCTGGACCCTGCTGCCCCTCCTGTATCTGATCCTGGGAGTGAGCCTCTCCCCAAAGCCATTGCAATGTTACTGGAGTGAAAAGAACAGCCCAGCCAGGAGAGAGTGAACCTTCCCACCACCTCTGCCACAGGTGTCACCCTTGGGAGGTGAGCTGGGAGTGGGAGGGGCAGTGACTCCCAGCCCTGGGCCTGAGCAGCACCGGGGTTAGGGGAACCGGGCGGGAGGGTCTCGGTACCTGAGGTTGCCCACAGCAATCAGGAAGTTAGCGAGGACGCCGCTGGGTGGAGAGTTATCAGGCAGCGCCTCAATGAGCTCCTGTGAGACCTAAAGGAGACAAAGTAGCATGTGACATTCTGGCCTCACTGACACTTGCCAGTGAGGAGATTACACAGGCAGCACCCCACACAGCCAGCAGGATCCCCCCACCTGCCTCCTGCTCCTCCGATTCCTGCCCACTAGTGACCAATCTCAGAATTTCTCCTGTCTCTTCTCCCCAATCTTCAGCCCCAGCAATCCCTGCCCTCAGCTGCCCCTCCAGCACCAGCCATCCCCCATCCATTGGCCCGGGGAGACCCCTGCCCCTCCCATGTCTCTGTCCTCCCTCCAGCTGCTGGGCACCGCGTCTCACTCACCACAATCCTCTCCACCACAGCCGCCTTGCAGCAGTGCGGCTCCAATATGTCCTGCCCTCTCTGCTGTGCAGGGAGACACTCAGGTGGATGGCGTGCAGGAACATGAGCTGCTAGGCCTCATCCTGCACCCACCAGGAGTGGGGTTAGGGGAGAGAGAGTCAATTAGCCAGGGACCTCCCTGCCCCACCCACACCAGCTGCAGGACTCAGGCCTGAATGGGGGATAGTGGGGACCCGCCCATTGTCCAAATCACCCACAACTCCTACACAAGCAGGGTCAGGACCTGGGACAGTACCTGTGGGGGGAGGAGACCCAGCTGGTTTGTGACAAATACCCCCATCTTGGGGGTCCCAGATCATGGTAGAGAAAGGTCCCCATTAGGGCTGGGTGGATCATCAGAGACAAGACCCTCTGAAGGGGGTCAGGGTGCTGGGAAGGGGCAGGACAATCTCGGTTCCAGCACAGCTGGGGAACCTTTGCACCTTTTCTCGGCCCTGGAGCTGCTCTCGGATGTTTTTGAGAGCAGACTCCTCTGTGGCCACGTCCACCCATTCCTCCTCCTCTGAGTCCCTGGGGGTCCCTGCACCAGGGAGAGAAGGGGACAGGGTGACGCGTGCTGCCACTTGGGGAAAGGACAGGAGCATGGTGGGGCAATGTGCCCCCTTCCCACCTCCGGGACCCAGGGCAGATTGGGCCCACACTCCCCCCTCTCAGTGATGCCTTCAGCCCCCAACTCCTTCAGCAGCTCATAGCAAAGAGACCCACACACACTGTCCTGGACTCCCTAGGAGGTGCCTTCCCCACCCCCCACCCAACTGGAGCATCAACGACCAAAGTGGCAGCATCTAATGTCAGTGGGGTCCAAGCACTATTTCAACCCCACATTTTTGGATGGACCTCCCACAATGGGAGATGCAGAGCACCCCCAGCAACACATACACACACCACACACACACAAAAACACACACACACACCCCTACCTCCTGGTGGTGGGAAGGGAACAGAAGAAAGGACAAAAGAAGTAAGAGATGAAGGGAAAGGAAGGAGGGATGGAGGAAAAGGTAAAACAAAAAAGACAAACCCTAATGTCCCCAGTGATTCTACGGGACAAAATCCCAGGTGGGGAATAAAATTCTGCCACCTTAAACTAGTGTTTTCCATGCCTAGAATTCAGCTGGCACCAGATGGATCAGACTGAGCAGGTTCCAAAACCTCTCGGAGACTCTTACCTTCTAAACAGGGACGTCTGTTTTCTAGTAAAATCAGTAAAAGGAAAGGAGAAAACTCGAAAGAGGCTCCTCCTCGCACTCACATACGTGTACCCTAATACTCTCTCAGTCCTCAGTGAGAGACCTCGAGACGGAGACTTGCTGAAGCAAAGCCACAGGGGTCTCTGAGGTTTCCCTGGCCCTGCGCCCCTGTCCTGCCTGGCTCATGTCAGCATCTCTCTGTGAGGTCACCACCTCCCCACCACCTTTGACCAATAGGCTGAGGTCCTGCAAAAGGCCTTTGTGATGTCACTGCCACACACACCCATTCCCTGAAGTACTAATATCCTGCCGCTGGCCAGACACTTTGAAGGTTTGAGCAACTCTCTGCAGATCACCCCACTCAATGAGTGTTCATTCTAGGAAGCAAGCCGGCTAGACAGTAAAACATCAGAGGCTGCTCCCAATGCTACACTCAGTTTTAACAAAATTAGTAGACTTTATGGCCAGAAGAGACCTTTAGAGCATCTATTCTAACGCTCTGCATGGTCACGGGCTTCCTGTATAGTACAATAGTTACTTTTTGGGCACACACATTCCAGAGAGGCATCTAGTCTTCATTAAATGACATCAAGAGATGGAGAATCCACCACTTTCCCTTTTAGTGAGTGTCAGGGGGCTCCATTTCCCCTTCCACTAGCTCCCCATTTACAGTGAGCCAGAGCAGTACCTGCAGCAGGGAGCGGGAGTTGCTGATGGCCTCAGAGGCACAGCCCCTGCAGTGCCTCAGGCACCTGGCGCAAGTGCCGGATGATGCGGAGCTGGTGCATCACTTTGGCCGTGACATCCTCCTGCTGCAAGGGAACGAGAACCTGTCAGAGACTCAAACGCCCCGAGGAATCAGGGGGAATTAAGGGCACCTGGAACCAACAGCATTTCCACCCAGCACCTGCCCACCTCAGAGGGATGGATTCACCTCCTGACCCCCAGAATGGAGTTTTGTTGTCCTTTCTAGTAACCTCCAGTGCCAACCCCCCTCTTTGTAGGGTGAGCTCCTGCCACCTCCCCCTCAGTGCCCTTGACAGCTGATCCACCTCCAAACCACAGCTCGAGTTCTCAGAACCCTCTCCTCCAGCCCCACCCAGGTTGGACAGGGAGGGGGCTCTAGCAGGAGGGTCAGGAGGGATTCTGTCAGCAATGAAGTGGGTTGCGGGGAGGTGGAGATCTTGCCCCAAGTCATCCCAGACACTAATGCTGAAGCCACAGGATGGCAGCCCTGGTGAATGGGGCAGATTAGCAGCCCCTGCTGACTGAATTCTGCTGTTCTCCATAGGTGGTGGCTTGGTTGACATGGACACTAGGCCACTGGGAACTAGGTGAGGCCCTCTGGGACAGGAGAGGCTCGCAGAGGGCACTTAGGGGACTTGTCTACTCTTCCCGACAGCGAACGCACCATTCCCTAAGAACATAAGTCCATAATGAGTTAATGCTTGTCATTAATTAGCCTTGCTAAAGAGCTGTGTTGGAGCTGCACCATGGACAAGCTGGTTCCCTCCTGCTCATGGAGTTGAATTCATCTCCCTTCCCAGTAGCACCTGCTCTCACTCTCATTCCCCACCAGGCTTCTTGCTGCCAGGCCAGCGAATGGCAATAGGATGGGTATGAGGCCTGGGCACAGCCCCAATCTCCTGATTCAGCTGCTTACCTTGTCCCCCATCAGCTCTTGGGCTTCCCCCAGGAGGGAGTAGGCCAGGACCAGCCCAGCCTGCTGGACAGGTAGCAGGGGGGTGTGGATGGCCAGCACTGTTGCCGTCCGGAGGAAGAATCTTCTCTGCCCTTCCGAGAAGAACTTTCCAAGACCTAAAACCAACAGGATGCGAGGCATTAGCAGATTGCCCAGAGCCAGGCTCCAACTCCTGGGGCTAGAACGGCATCTCCATCTAGTGGCTCCAGGAGGCAGCCACTACAGGGGACCCAGCCACCCCCACTCCCTGAACTGTCTCATGCCCTGACAGAGTGTCCTTACCTCCCCCATCCTGGCTGTGTTCCTGTAGCCCAGGAGCCTGCTCTCCTGGTGCCAGTCCCAGCACCACAGGTCTTCGGCCTCATGGATGCTCAGCCCTGGGAAAGAGAGACACACACACATTTGTCATTCTGGTTGCAGTGCTTGTGTCCTTCCAATCCCATTGGTGGCTGCACAGTGGGCAGAGTGCTCGCTGCGTGCCTGGCCCAACAGAATTGCAGGGGAGGGGTGTAGAACAGAGAAAGAGACAGACAGAGACTCATCCTCCAGCCGGGGTCAGTCTGAGAGAAACTGGCTGGGGTCCCAGTCTCACTCTTCTATTGGGTGCCATTTCCCAACTGGGTTCCTTACCCCTCTGGTGCAGCAGCAGCTGGTAGAGCCGGTAAACCCCCTCCCTGGCCTGCCGGCTGATGTCCTTGGCTGGGTCACTGATCAACAGAGCCAGCTGTGCCACGTGGTGACCCATCCTGGGGAATTCTGCTGACTTCTAATGGAAGGGAGAGGGAGAGGGGACTCCATCAGCATTTTCCTGTCAGCTCCCAGTCCCCCGTGGGCCAGGACTCTCTTTTTCCCCTCAGCCCCTCTGCAGGAGATGCTAGAGGATAGAAGCTAGAGCTAGACGCTTAATTTCCTCTGCCCCCAAGGGAGCCTGGAGAACAGGGATATGGGCAGGGCCCTCCATGAGGACTTGCTTCCCCAGCTGCTCCAGGATGACAGGAAGGCATGAACCTGGAGCATGGTCCCCTTAAAAGCCCAGTCACCACTTAACCAGGACACGAAGAACTTGACTCCAGCTAACCTCTGCTCTGCCTCTGCCTCCCCAGGAGGAACACTCTTAACCCACAGCCCCTTCAGCAGCAGATCCTACAGCCAGTTGGAGCCAGCCCGCCTACGCCTGGAGTCAGGAAGCTGGGGTCAGAGGTCACTTACGTCAAACTCAGGGAGGGTGATGGTGAATCGGAGCAGGGCCGTGCTGCTCCTAATGGCCTTGGCTCTCTCCTGCGACACCCTGGACACCATCCAGTAGTTATGTGCTGCGGGGAAAGGAGGCAGCTCAGGATCAATGGGCAGGTGCACGTGTTGTGCAAATGAAACCCCCCCGCTCCCCAATCTCCAGGGGGCTGAGACATTGTGCGCAGGGTGGCATATCTGATTCGTTGATTGCAGAGCTTTAGAAGGGGATTGTTGCCCCCAGGACGATGCTTGTATCCTGCAGGTCACAACTTGTCATTGTCTCTGTAGACTGGAACAATGTTCCGTGTCGGGGCTGGTCCCATCCTCCCTGAACGCCTGATTCCTGAACAGCTCAACAGGAAGGAGACAGATCCCCACCCCTCCCTGCCTCTCGAGTCCTTGGTTGGGTGAAGGGACTGAGTGTCAGCACAATCCCCCCTCAGGGCCCGTCAGAGAGAAGGGCTGATTCTCTGGGGTCCTTCTGTTTCTCTAGGAAGGAGCCTGTGACTCTTCTCTGAGGACCATCTTCTGGATCTCACAGGAGGGGTTCAGACTCTCACTCCCCAAGCCAGCCAGGGGCCCTGTGGTTAGTGCTCAACAGAACCAGGCAGAGCTCTGGCTTGAAGTCCCAGCTCCTTCCCCTGACCTTCAAGGAGGAAGGGCCTGACACTGCATTGCACTGACTGCCCTGACCGAGGACGGGCTACTGGGGACCCAGCTAGGAGGACAGACTGGAAAATGGATCTAAGAGTGAAGGAAAAATTGCCCCCACCCCTCTCATCGGGCTCACCTCCAAGATGCAGTGGAGCCTGTCGGTGTCTGGGGACTCTGCCAGCAGGTTCCCCAGCATGGCATCCACAAGGTGTGGCAAGACCCTATGCAGATCCTGCAAAGCAAGGGAGAGCCATGGGTCAGAGTTAGGGAAAGTGGGGCTACACCTGCCACGGGATGGCAAGAGGGGTCCCTGGGAAGCACTGGTGAGACCCCCCCAAAACGTATCTTGGCCTCTCGCATTCACATCCCACTGCTGGCAATTAGCCAGGATTCATGGCAGGATGACAGCGGGCTCTTCAATCCATGACTTTAGCATGATCTACCTGGACTTGGGTGGTGTCCTTCTGCGTGCCCAGGGTGAAGACAGCATGCAGGGCAGCTCGAAGGAGATGGGTCTCTAGCTCTGGCTCAAGGGCAGGTGTCATGGTGCTGGGAAGAGAGAGGAGCCGGTATTAGACTGTGCAGTGCGGGGGTGGGACTGGCACCAACACGGCCGCGAAGCTGCAGGGAACTAGGCAGAGGCTGGCGAAAATGGAAACTGAGGCACCAATGATAAGGCCAAGGTTTCCCAGACACACAGTGGCAGGGCAGGAATAGCGCCTGTTCCCTGGACCCTGCTGCCCCTCCTGTATCTGATCCTGGGAGTGAGCCTCTCCCCAAAGCCATTGCAATGTTACTGGAGTGAAAAGAACAGCCCAGCCAGGAGAGAGTGAACCTTCCCACCACCTCTGCCACAGGTGTCACCCTTGGGAGGTGAGCTGGGAGTGGGAGGGGCAGTGACTCCCAGCCCTGGGCCTGAGCAGCACCGGGGTTAGGGGAACCGGGCGGGAGGGTCTCGGTACCTGAGGTTGCCCACAGCAATCAGGAAGTTAGCGAGGACGCCGCTGGGTGGAGAGTTATCAGGCAGCGCCTCAATGAGCTCCTGTGAGACCTAAAGGAGACAAAGTAGCATGTGACATTCTGGCCTCACTGACACTTGCCAGTGAGGAGATTACACAGGCAGCACCCCACACAGCCAGCAGGATCCCCCCACCTGCCTCCTGCTCCTCCGATTCCTGCCCACTAGTGACCAATCTCAGAATTTCTCCTGTCTCTTCTCCCCAATCTTCAGCCCCAGCAATCCCTGCCCTCAGCTGCCCCTCCAGCACCAGCCATCCCCCATCCATTGGCCCGGGGAGACCCCTGCCCCTCCCATGTCTCTGTCCTCCCTCCAGCTGCTGGGCACCGCGTCTCACTCACCACAATCCTCTCCACCACAGCCGCCTTGCAGCAGTGCGGCTCCAATGTGTCCTGCCCTCTCTGCTGTGCAGGGAGACACTCAGGTGGATGGCGTGCAGGAACATGAGCTGCTAGGCCTCATCCTGCACCCACCAGGAGTGGGGTTAGGGGAGAGAGAGTCAATTAGCCAGGGACCTCCCTGCCCCACCCACACCAGCTGCAGGACTCAGGCCTGAATGGGGGATAGTGGGGACCCGCCCATTGTCCAAATCACCCACAACTCCTACACAAGCAGGGTCAGGACCTGGGACAGTACCTGTGGGGGGAGGAGACCCAGCTGGTTTGTGACAAATACCCCCATCTTGGGGGTCCCAGATCATGGTAGAGAAAGGTCCCCATTAGGGCTGGGTGGATCATCAGAGACAAGACCCTCTGAAGGGGGTCAGGGTGCTGGGAAGGGGCAGGACAATCTCGGTTCCAGCACAGCTGGGGAACCTTTGCACCTTTTCTCGGCCCTGGAGCTGCTCTCGGATGTTTTTGAGAGCAGACTCCTCTGTGGCCACGTCCACCCATTCCTCCTCCTCCTCCTCTGGGTCCCTGCACCAGGGAGAGAAGGGGACAGGGTGACGCGTGCTGCCACTTGGGGAAAGGACAGGAGCATGGTGGGGCAATGTGCCCCCTTCCCACCTCCGGGACCCAGGGCAGATTGGGCCCACACTCCCCCCTCTCAGTGATGCCTTCAGCCCCCAACTCCTTCAGCAGCTCATAGCAAAGAGACCCACACACACTGTCCTGGACTCCCTAGGAGGTGCCTTCCCCACCCCCCACCCAACTGGAGCATCAACGACCAAAGTGGCAGCATCTAATGTCAGTGGGGTCCAAGCACTATTTCAACCCCACATTTTTGGATGGACCTCCCACAATGGGAGATGCAGAGCACCCCCAGCAACACATACACACACCACACACACACACCCCTACCTCCTGGTGGTGGGAAGGGAACAGAAGAAAGGACAAAAGAAGTAAGAGATGAAGGGAAAGGAAGGAGGGATGGAGGAAAAGGTAAAACAAAAAAGACAAACCCTAATGTCCCCAGTGATTCTACGGGACAAAATCCCAGGTGGGGAATAAAATTCTGCCACCTTAAACTAGTGTTTTCCATGCCTAGAATTCAGCTGGCACCAGATGGATCAGACTGAGCAGGTTCCAAAACCTCTCGGAGACTCTTACCTTCTAAACAGGGACGTCTGTTTTCTAGTAAAATCAGTAAAAGGAAAGGAGAAAACTCGAAAGAGGCTCCTCCTCGCACTCACATACGTGTACCCTAATACTCTCTCAGTCCTCAGTGAGAGACCTCGAGACGGAGACTTGCTGAAGCAAAGCCACAGGGGTCTCTGAGGTTTCCCTGGCCCTGCGCCCCTGTCCTGCCTGGCTCATGTCAGCATCTCTCTGTGAGGTCACCACCTCCCCACCACCTTTGACCAATAGGCTGAGGTCCTGCAAAAGGCCTTTGTGATGTCACTGCCACACACACCCATTCCCTGAAGTACTAATATCCTGCCGCTGGCCAGACACTTTGAAGGTTTGAGCAACTCTCTGCAGATCACCCCACTCAATGAGTGTTCATTCTAGGAAGCAAGCCGGCTAGACAGTAAAACATCAGAGGCTGCTCCCAATGCTACACTCAGTTTTAACAAAATTAGTAGACTTTATGGCCAGAAGAGACCTTTAGAGCATCTATTCTAACGCTCTGCATGGTCACGGGCTTCCTGCATAGTACAATAGTTACTTTTTGGGCACACACATTCCAGAGAGGCATCTAGTCTTCATTAAATGACATCAAGAGATGGAGAATCCACCACTTTCCCTTTTAGTGAGTGTCAGGGGGCTCCATTTCCCCTTCCACTAGCTCCCCATTTACAGTGAGCCAGAGCAGTACCTGCAGCAGGGAGCGGGAGTTGCTGATGGCCTCAGAGGCACAGCCCCTGCAGTGCCTCAGGCACCTGGCGCAAGTGCCGGATGATGCGGAGCTGGTGCATCACTTTGGCCGTGACGTCCTCCTGCTGCAAGGGAACGAGAACCTGTCAGAGACTCAAACGCCCCGAGGAATCAGGGGGAATTAAGGGCACCTGGAACCAACAGCATTTCCACCCAGCACCTGCCCACCTCAGAGGGATGGATTCACCTCCTGACCCCCAGAATGGAGTTTTGTTGTCCTTTCTAGTAACCTCCAGTGCCAACCCCCCTCTTTGTAGGGTGAGCTCCTGCCACCTCCCCCTCAGTGCCCTTGACAGCTGATCCACCTCCAAACCACAGCTCGAGTTCTCAGAACCCTCTCCTCCAGCCCCACCCAGGTTGGACAGGGAGGGGGCTCTAGCAGGAGGGTCAGGAGGGATTCTGTCAGCAATGAAGTGGGTTGCGGGGAGGTGGAGATCTTGCCCCAAGTCATCCCAGACACTAATGCTGAAGCCACAGGATGGCAGCCCTGGTGAATGGGGCAGATTAGCAGCCCCTGCTGACTGAATTCTGCTGTTCTCCATAGGTGGTGGCTTGGTTGACATGGACACTAGGCCACTGGGAACTAGGTGAGGCCCTCTGGGACAGGAGAGGCTCGCAGAGGGCACTTAGGGGACTTGTCTACTCTTCCCGACAGCGAACGCACCATTCCCTAAGAACATAAGTCCATAATGAGTTAATGCTTGTCATTAATTAGCCTTGCTAAAGAGCTGTGTTGGAGCTGCACCATGGACAAGCTGGTTCCCTCCTGCTCATGGAGTTGAATTCATCTCCCTTCCCAGTAGCACCTGCTCTCACTCTCATTCCCCACCAGGCTTCTTGCTGCCAGGCCAGCGAATGGCAATAGGATGGGTATGAGGCCTGGGCACAGCCCCAATCTCCTGATGCAGCTGCTTACCTTGTCCCCCATCAGCTCTTGGGCTTCCCCCAGGAGGGAGTAGGCCAGGACCAGCCCAGCCTGCTGGACAGGTAGCAGGGGGGTGTGGATGGCCAGCACTGTTGCCATCCGGAGGAAGAATCTTCTCTGCCCTTCCGAGAAGAACTTTCCAAGACCTAAAACCAACAGGATGCGAGGCATTAGCAGATTGCCCAGAGCCAGGCTCCAACTCCTGGGGCTAGAACGGCATCTCCATCTAGTGGCTCCAGGAGGCAGCCACTACAGGGGACCCAGCCACCCCCACTCCCTGAACTGTCTCATGCCCTGACAGAGTGTCCTTACCTCCCGCATCCTGGCTGTGTTCCTGTAGCCCAGGAGCCTGGTCTCCTGGTGCCAGTCCCAGCACCACAGGTCTTCGGCCTCATGGATGCTCAGCCCTGGGAAAGAGAGACACACACACATTTGTCATTCTGGTTGCAGTGCTTGTGTCCTTCCAATCCCATTGGTGGCTGCACAGTGGGCAGAGTGCTCGCTGCATGCCTGGCCCAACAGAATTGCAGGGGAGGGGTGTAGAACAGAGAAAGAGACAGACAGAGACTCATCCTCCAGCCGGGGTCAGTCTGAGAGAAACTGGCTGGGGTCCCAGTCTCACTCTTCTATCGGGTGCCATTTCCCAGCTGGGTTCCTTACCCCTCTGGTGCAGCAGCAGCTGGTAGAGCCGGTAAACCCCCTCCCTGGCCTGCCGGCTGATGTCCTTGGCTGGGTCACTGATCAACAGAGCCAGCTGTGCCACGTGGTGACCCATCCTGGGGAATTCTGCTGACTTCTAATGGAAGGGAGAGGGAGAGGGGACTCCATCAGCATTTTCCTGTCAGCTCCCAGTCCCCCGTGGGCCAGGACTCTCTTTTTCCCCTCAGCCCCTCTGCAGGAGATGCTAGAGGATAGAAGCTAGAGCTAGACGCTTAATTTCCTCTGCCCCCAAGGGAGCCTGGAGAACAGGGATATGGGCAGGGCCCTCCATGAGGACTTGCTTCCCCAGCTGCTCCAGGATGACAGGAAGGCATGAACCTGGAGCATGGTCCCCTTAAAAGCCCAGTCACCACTTAACCAGGACACGAAGAACTTGACTCCAGCTAACCTCTGCTCTGCCTCTGCCTCCCCAGGAGGAACACTCTTAACCCACAGCCCCTTCAGCAGCAGATCCTACAGCCAGTTGGAGCCAACCCGCCTACGCCTGGAGTCAGGAAGCTGGGGTCAGAGGTCACTTACGTCAAACTCAGGGAGGGTGATGGTGAGTCGGAGCAGGGCCGTGCTGCTCCTAATGGCCTTGGCTCTCTCCTGCGACACCCTGGACACCATCCAGTAGTTATGTGCTGCGGGGAAAGGAGGCAGCTCAGGATCAATGGGCAGGTGCACGTGTTGTGCAAATGAAACCCCCCCCTCCCCAATCTCCAGGGGGCTGAGACATTGTGCGCAGGGTGGCATATCTGATTCGTTGATTGCAGAGCTTTAGAAGGGGATTGTTGCCCCCAGGACGATGCTTGTATCCTGCAGGTCACAACTTGTCATTGTCTCTGTAGACTGGAACAATGTTCCGTGTCGGGGCTGGTCCCATCCTCCCTGAACGCCTGATTCCTGAACAGCTCAACAGGAAGGAGACAGATCCCCACCCCTCCCTGCCTCTCGAGTCCTTGGTTGGGTGAAGGGACTGAGTGTCAGCACAATCCCCCCTCAGGGCCCGTCAGAGAGAAGGGCTGATTCTCTGGGGTCCTTCTGTTTCTCTAGGAAGGAGCCTGTGACTCTTCTCTGAGGACCATCTTCTGGATCTCACAGGAGGGGTTCAGACTCTCACTCCCCAAGCCAGCCAGGGGCCCTGTGGTTAGTGCTCAACAGAACCAGGCAGAGCTCTGGCTTGAAGTCCCAGCTCCTTCCCCTGACCTTCAAGGAGGAAGGGCCTGACACTGCATTGCACTGACTGCCCTGACCGAGGACGGGCTACTGGGGACCCAGCTAGGAGGACAGACTGGAAAATGGATCTAAGAGTGAAGGAAAAATTGCCCCCACCCCTCTCATCGGGCTCACCTCCAAGATGCAGTGGAGCCTGTTGGTGTCTGGGGACTCTGCCAGCAGGTTCCCCAGCATGGCATCCACAAGGTGTGGCAAGACCCTATGCAGATCCTGCAAAGCAAGGGAGAGCCATGGGTCAGAGTTAGGGAAAGTGGGGCTACACCTGCCACAGGATGGCAAGAGGGGTCCCTGGGAAGCACTGGTGAGACCCCCCAAAACATATCTTGGCCTCTCGCATTCACATCCCACTGCTGGCAATTAGCCAGGATTCATGGCAGGATGACAGCGGGCTCTTCAATCCATGACTTTAGCATGATCTACCTGGACTTGGGTGGTGTCCTTCTGCGTGCCCAGGGTGAAGACAGCATGCAGGGCAGCTCGAAGGAGATGGGTCTCTAGCTCTGGCTCAAGGGCAGGTGTCATGGTGCTGGGAAGAGAGAGGAGCCGGTATTAGACTGTGCAGTGCGGGGGTGGGACTGGCACCAACACGGCCGCGAAGCTGCAGGGAACTAGGCAGAGGCTGGCGAAAATGGAAACTGAGGCACCAATGATAAGGCCAAGGTTTCCCAGACACACAGTGGCAGGGCAGGAATAGCGCCTGTTCCCTGGACCCTGCTGCCCCTCCTGTATCTGATCCTGGGAGTGAGCCTCTCCCCAAAGCCATTGCAATGTTACTGGAGTGAAAAGAACAGCCCAGCCAGGAGAGAGTGAACCTTCCCACCACCTCTGCCACAGGTGTCACCCTTGGGAGGTGAGCTGGGAGTGGGAGGGGCAGTGACTCCCAGCCCTGGGCCTGAGCAGCACCGGGGTTAGGGGAACCGGGCGGGAGGGTCTCGGTACCTGAGGTTGCCCACAGCAATCAGGAAGTTAGCGAGGACGCCGCTGGGTGGAGAGTTATCAGGCAGCGCCTCAATGAGCTCCTGTGAGACCTAAAGGAGACAAAGTAGCATGTGACATTCTGGCCTCACTGACACTTGCCAGTGAGGAGATTACACAGGCAGCACCCCACACAGCCAGCAGGATCCCCCCACCTGCCTCCTGCTCCTCCGATTCCTGCCCACTAGTGACCAATCTCAGAATTTCTCCTGTCTCTTCTCCCCAATCTTCAGCCCCAGCAATCCCTGCCCTCAGCTGCCCCTCCAGCACCAGCCATCCCCCATCCATTGGCCCGGGGAGACCCCTGCCCCTCCCATGTCTCTGTCCTCCCTCCAGCTGCTGGGCACCGCGTCTCACTCACCACAATCCTCTCCACCACAGCCGCCTTGCAGCAGTGCGGCTCCAATGTGTCCTGCCCTCTCTGCTGTGCAGGGAGACACTCAGGTGGATGGCGTGCAGGAACATGAGCTGCTAGGCCTCATCCTGCACCCACCAGGAGTGGGGTTAGGGGAGAGAGAGTCAATTAGCCAGGGACCTCCCTGCCCCACCCACACCAGCTGCAGGACTCAGGCCTGAATGGGGGATAGTGGGGACCCGCCCATTGTCCAAATCACCCACAACTCCTACACAAGCAGGGTCAGGACCTGGGACAGTACCTGTGGGGGGAGGAGACCCAGCTGGTTTGTGACAAATACCCCCATCTTGGGGGTCCCAGATCATGGTAGAGAAAGGTCCCCATTAGGGCTGGGTGGATCATCAGAGACAAGACCCTCTGAAGGGGGTCAGGATAGTGGGAAAGGGCAGGACAATCTCGGTTCCAGCACAGCTGGGGAACCTTTGCACCTTTTCTCGGCCCTGGAGCTGCTCTCGGATGTTTTTGAGAGCAGACTCCTCTGTGGCCACGTCCACCCATTCCTCCTCCTCCTCCTCTGGGTCCCTGCACCAGGGAGAGAAGGGGACAGGGTGACGCGTGCTGCCACTTGGGGAAAGGACAGGAGCATGGTGGGGCAATGTGCCCCCTTCCCACCTCCGGGACCCAGGGCAGATTGGGCCCACACTCCCCCCTCTCAGTGATGCCTTCAGCCCCCAACTCCTTCAGCAGCTCATAGCAAAGAGACCCACACACACTGTCCTGGACTCCCTAGGAGGTGCCTTCCCCACCCCCCACCCAACTGGAGCATCAACGACCAAAGTGGCAGCATCTAATGTCAGTGGGGTCCAAGCACTATTTCAACCCCACATTTTTGGATGGACCTCCCACAATGGGAGATGCAGAGCACCCCCAGCAACACATACACACACCACACACACACAAAAACACACACACACACACCCCTACCTCCTGGTGGTGGGAAGGGAACAGAAGAAAGGACAAAAGAAGTAAGAGATGAAGGGAAAGGAAGGAGGGATGGAGGAAAAGGTAAAACAAAAAAGACAAACCCTAATGTCCCCAGTGATTCTACGGGACAAAATCCCAGGTGGGGAATAAAATTCTGCCACCTTAAACTAGTGTTTTCCATGCCTAGAATTCAGCTGGCACCAGATGGATCAGACTGAGCAGGTTCCAAAACCTCTCGGAGACTCTTACCTTCTAAACAGGGACGTCTGTTTTCTAGTAAAATCAGTAAAAGGAAAGGAGAAAACTCGAAAGAGGCTCCTCCTCGCACTCACATACATGTACCCTAATACTCTCTCAGTCCTCAGTGAGAGACCTCGAGACGGAGACTTGCTGAAGCAAAGCCACAGGGGTCTCTGAGGTTTCCCTGGCCCTGCGCCCCTGTCCTGCCTGGCTCATGTCAGCATCTCTCTGTGAGGTCACCACCTCCCCACCACCTTTGACCAATAGGCTGAGGTCCTGCAAAAGGCCTTTGTGATGTCACTGCCACACACACCCATTCCCTGAAGTACTAATATCCTGCCGCTGGCCAGACACTTTGAAGGTTTGAGCAACTCTCTGCAGATCACCCCACTCAATGAGTGTTCATTCTAGGAAGCAAGCCGGCTAGACAGTAAAACATCAGAGGCTGCTCCCAATGCTACACTCAGTTTTAACAAAATTAGTAGACTTTATGGCCAGAAGAGACCTTTAGAGCATCTATTCTAACGCTCTGCATGGTCACGGGCTTCCTGTATAGTACAATAGTTACTTTTTGGGCACACACATTCCAGAGAGGCATCTAGTCTTCATTAAATGACATCAAGAGATGGAGAATCCACCACTTTCCCTTTTAGTGAGTGTCAGGGGGCTCCATTTCCCCTTCCACTAGCTCCCCATTTACAGTGAGCCAGAGCAGTACCTGCAGCAGGGAGCGGGAGTTGCTGATGGCCTCAGAGGCACAGCCCCTGCAGTGCCTCAGGCACCTGGCGCAAGTGCCGGATGATGCGGAGCTGGTGCATCACTTTGGCCGTGACGTCCTCCTGCTGCAAGGGAACGAGAACCTGTCAGAGACTCAAACGCCCCGAGGAATCAGGGGGAATTAAGGGCACCTGGAACCAACAGCATTTCCACCCAGCACCTGCCCACCTCAGAGGGATGGATTCACCTCCTGACCCCCAGAATGGAGTTTTGTTGTCCTTTCTAGTAACCTCCAGTGCCAACCCCCCTCTTTGTAGGGTGAGCTCCTGCCACCTCCCCCTCAGTGCCCTTGACAGCTGATCCACCTCCAAACCACAGCTCGAGTTCTCAGAACCCTCTCCTCCAGCCCCACCCAGGTTGGACAGGGAGGGGGCTCTAGCAGGAGGGTCAGGAGGGATTCTGTCAGCAATGAAGTGGGTTGCGGGGAGGTGGAGATCTTGCCCCAAGTCATCCCAGACACTAATGCTGAAGCCACAGGATGGCAGCCCTGGTGAATGAGGCAGATTAGCAGCCCCTGCTGACTGAATTCTGCTGTTCTCCATAGGTGGTGGCTTGGTTGACATGGACACTAGGCCACTGGGAACTAGGTGAGGCCCTCTGGGACAGGAGAGGCTCGCAGAGGGCACTTAGGGGACTTGTCTACTCTTCCCGACAGCGAACGCACCATTCCCTAAGAACATAAGTCCATAATGAGTTAATGCTTGTCATTAATTAGCCTTGCTAAAGAGCTGTGTTGGAGCTGCACCATGGACAAGCTGGTTCCCTCCTGCTCATGGAGTTGAATTCATCTCCCTTCCCAGTAGCACCTGCTCTCACTCTCATTCCCCACCAGGCTTCTTGCTGCCAGGCCAGCGAATGGCAATAGGATGGGTATGAGGCCTGGGCACAGCCCCAATCTCCTGATGCAGCTGCTTACCTTGTCCCCCATCAGCTCTTGGGCTTCCCCCAGGAGGGAGTAGGCCAGGACCAGCCCAGCCTGCTGGACAGGTAGCAGGGGGGTGTGGATGGCCAGCACTGTTGCCGTCCGGAGGAAGAATCTTCTCTGCCCTTCCGAGAAGAACTTTCCAAGACCTAAAACCAACAGGATGCGAGGCATTAGGAGATTGCCCAGAGCCAGGCTCCAACTCCTGGGGCTAGAACGGCATCTCCATCTAGTGGCTCCAGGAGGCAGCCACTATAGGGGACCCAGCCACCCCCACTCCCTGAACTGTCTCATGCCCTGACAAAGTGTCCTTACCTCCCGCATCCTGGCTGTGTTCCTGTAGCCCAGGAGCCTGGTCTCCTGGTGCCAGTCCCAGCACCACAGGTCTTCGGCCTCATGGATGCTCAGCCCTGGGAAAGAGAGACACACACACATTTGTCATTCTGGTTGCAGTGCTTGTGTCCTTCCAATCCCATTGGTGGCTGCACAGTGGGCAGAGTGCTCGCTGCGTGCCTGGCCCAACAGAATTGCAGGGGAGGGGTGTAGAACAGAGAAAGAGACAGACAGAGACTCATCCTCCAGCCGGGGTCAGTCTGAGAGAAACTGGCTGGGGTCCCAGTCTCACTCTTCTATCGGGTGCCATTTCCCAGCTGGGTTCCTTACCCCTCTGGTGCAGCAGCAGCTGGTAGAGCCGGTAAACCCCCTCCCTGGCCTGCCGGCTGATGTCCTTGGCTGGGTCACTGATCAACAGAGCCAGCTGTGCCACGTGGTGACCCATCCTGGGGAATTCTGCTGACTTCTAATGGAAGGGAGAGGGAGAGGGGACTCCATCAGCATTTTCCTGTCAGCTCCCAGTCCCCCGTGGGCCAGGACTCTCTTTTTCCCCTCAGCCCCTCTGCAGGAGATGCTAGAGGATAGAAGCTAGAGCTAGACCCTTAATTTCCTCTGCCCCCAAGGGAGCCTGGAGAACAGGGATATGGGCAGGGCCCTCCATGAGGACTTGCTTCCCCAGCTGCTCCAGGATGACAGGAAGGCATGAACCTGGAGCATGGTCCCCTTAAAAGCCCAGTCACCACTTAACCAGGACACGAAGAACTTGACTCCAGCTAACCTCTGCTCTGCCTCTGCCTCCCCAGGAGGAACACTCTTAACCCACAGCCCCTTCAGCAGCAGATCCTACAGCCAGTTGGAGCCAGCCCGCCTACGCCTGGAGTCAGGAAGCTGGGGTCAGAGGTCACTTACGTCAAACTCAGGGAGGGTGATGGTGAGTCGGAGCAGGGCCGTGCTGCTCCTAATGGCCTTGGCTCTCTCCTGCGACTCCCTGGACACCATCCAGTAGTTATGTGCTGCGGGGAAAGGAGGCAGCTCAGGATCAATGGGCAGGTGCACGTGTTGTGCAAATGAAACCCCCCCCCTCCCCAATCTCCAGGGGGCTGAGACATTGTGCGCAGGGTGGCATATCTGATTTGTTGATTGCAGAGCTTTAGAAGGGGATTGTTGCCCCCAGGACGATGCTTGTATCCTGCAGCTCACAACTTGTCATTGTCTCTGTAGACTGGAACAATGTTCCGTGTCGGGGCTGGTCCCATCCTCCCTGAACGCCTGATTCCTGAACAGCTCAACAGGAAGGAGACAGATCCCCACCCCTCCCTGCCTCTCGAGTCCTTGGTTGGGTGAAGGGACTGAGTGTCAGCACAATCCCCCCTCAGGGCCCGTCAGAGAGAAGGGCTGATTCTCTGGGGTCCTTCTGTTTCTCTAGGAAGGAGCCTGTGACTCTTCTCTGAGGACCATCTTCTGGATCTCACAGGAGGGGTTCAGACTCTCACTCCCCAAGCCAGCCAGGGGCCCTGTGGTTAGTGCTCAACAGAACCAGGCAGAGCTCTGGCTTGAAGTCCCAGCTCCTTCCCCTGACCTTCAAGGAGGAAGGGCCTGACACTGCATTGCACTGACTGCCCTGACCGAGGACGGGCTACTGGGGACCCAGCTAGGAGGACAGACTGGAAAATGGATCTAAGAGTGAAGGAAAAATTGCCCCCACCCCTCTCATCGGGCTCACCTCCAAGATGCAGTGGAGCCTGTCGGTGTCTGGGGACTCTGCCAGCAGGTTCCCCAGCATGGCATCCACAAGGTGTGGCAAGACCCTATGCAGATCCTGCAAAGCAAGGGAGAGCCATGGGTCAGAGTTAGGGAAAGTGGGGCTACACCTGCCACGGGATGGCAAGAGGGGTCCCTGGGAAGCACTGGTGAGACCCCCCAAAACATATCTTGGCCTCTCGCATTCACATCCCACTGCTGGCAATTAGCCAGGATTCATGGCAGGATGACAGCGGGCTCTTCAATCCATGACTTTAGCATGATCTACCTGGACTTGGGTGGTGTCCTTCTGCGTGCCCAGGGTGAAGACAGCATGCAGGGCAGCTCGAAGGAGATGGGTCTCTAGCTCTGGCTCAAGGGCAGGTGTCATGGTGCTGGGAAGAGAGAGGAGCCGGTATTAGACTGTGCAGTGCGGGGGTGGGACTGGCACCAACACGGCCGCGAAGCTGCAGGGAACTAGGCAGAGGCTGGCGAAAATGGAAACTGAGGCACCAATGATAAGGCCAAGGTTTCCCAGACACACAGTGGCAGGGCAGGAATAGCGCCTGTTCCCTGGACCCTGCTGCCCCTCCTGTATCTGATCCTGGGAGTGAGCCTCTCCCCAAAGCCATTGCAATGTTACTGGAGTGAAAAGAACAGCCCAGCCAGGAGAGAGTGAACCTTCCCACCACCTCTGCCACAGGTGTCACCCTTGGGAGGTGAGCTGGGAGTGGGAGGGGCAGTGACTCCCAGCCCTGGGCCTGAGCAGCACCGGGGTTAGGGGAACCGGGCGGGAGGGTCTCGGTACCTGAGGTTGCCCACAGCAATCAGGAAGTTAGCGAGGACGCCGCTGGGTGGAGAGTTATCAGGCAGCGCCTCAATGAGCTCCTGTGAGACCTAAAGGAGACAAAGTAGCATGTGACATTCTGGCCTCACTGACACTTGCCAGTGAGGAGATTACACAGGCAGCACCCCACACAGCCAGCAGGATCCCCCCACCTGCCTCCTGCTCCTCCGATTCCTGCCCACTAGTGACCAATCTCAGAATTTCTCCTGTCTCTTCTCCCCAATCTTCAGCCCCAGCAATCCCTGCCCTCAGCTGCCCCTCCAGCACCAGCCATCCCCCATCCATTGGCCCGGGGAGACCCCTGCCCCTCCCATGTCTCTGTCCTCCCTCCAGCTGCTGGGCACCGCGTCTCACTCACCACAAGCCTCTCCACCACAGCCGCCTTGCAGCAGTGCGGCTCCAATGTGTCCTGCCCTCTCTGCTGTGCAGGGAGACACTCAGGTGGATGGCGTGCAGGAACATGAGCTGCTAGGCCTCATCCTGCACCCACCAGGAGTGGGGTTAGGGGAGAGAGAGTCAATTAGCCAGGGACCTCCCTGCCCCACCCACACCAGCTGCAGGACTCAGGCCTGAATGGGGGATAGTGGGGACCCGCCCATTGTCCAAATCACCCACAACTCCTACACAAGCAGGGTCAGGACCTGGGACAGTACCTGTGGGGGGAGGAGACCCAGCTGGTTTGTGACAAATACCCCCATCTTGGGGGTCCCAGATCATGGTAGAGAAAGGTCCCCATTAGGGCTGGGTGGATCATCAGAGACAAGACCCTCTGAAGGGGGTCAGGGTGCTGGGAAGGGGCAGGACAATCTCGGTTCCAGCACAGCTGGGGAACCTTTGCACCTTTTCTCGGCCCTGGAGCTGCTCTCGGATGTTTTTGAGAGCAGACTCCTCTGTGGCCACGTCCACCCATTCCTCCTCCTCCTCCTCTGGGTCCCTGCACCAGGGAGAGAAGGGGACAGGGTGACGCGTGCTGCCACTTGGGGAAAGGACAGGAGCATGGTGGGGCAATGTGCCCCCTTCCCACCTCCGGGACCCAGGGCAGATTGGGCCCACACTCCCCCCTCTCAGTGATGCCTTCAGCCCCCAACTCCTTCAGCAGCTCATAGCAAAGAGACCCACACACACTGTCCTGGACTCCCTAGGAGGTGCCTTCCCCACCCCCCCACCCAACTGGAGCATCAACGACCAAAGTGGCAGCATCTAATGTCAGTGGGGTCCAAGCACTATTTCAACCCCACATTTTTGGATGGACCTCCCACAATGGGAGATGCAGAGCACCCCCAGCAACACATACACACACCACACACACACAAAAACACACACACACACCCCTACCTCCTGGTGGTGGGAAGGGAACAGAAGAAAGGACAAAAGAAGTAAGAGATGAAGGGAAAGGAAGGAGGGATGGAGGAAAAGGTAAAACAAAAAAGACAAACCCTAATGTCCCCAGTGATTCTACGGGACAAAATCCCAGGTGGGGAATAAAATTCTGCCACCTTAAACTAGTGTTTTCCATGCCTAGAATTCAGCTGGCACCAGATGGATCAGACTGAGCAGGTTCCAAAACCTCTCGGAGACTCTTACCTTCTAAACAGGGACGTCTGTTTTCTAGTAAAATCAGTAAAAGGAAAGGAGAAAACTAGAAAAAGGCTCCTCCTCGCACTCACGTACATGAACCCTAATACTCTCTCAGTCCTCAGTGAGAGACCTCGAGAAGGAGACTTGCTGAAGCAAAGCCACAGGGGTCTCCGAGGTTTCCCTGGCTCTGCGCCCCGTCCTGCTTTGCTGATGTCAGCATCTCTCTGTGAGGTCACCACCTCCCCACCACCTTTGACCAATAGGCTGAGGTCCTGCAAAAGGCCTTTGTGATGTCACTGCCACGTCCACCCCTCCCCTGAAGTGCTAATGCCCTGCCACTGGCCAGACACTTTGAAGGTTTGAGCAACTCTCTGCAGATCACCCCACTCAATGAGTGTTCATTCTAGGAAGCAAGCCGGCTAGACAGTAAAACATCAGAGGTGGGGCGTGTAAAGTTGTGCAATGCTCCACTCTTATGTTGTTTGGCTGCCTGCTTTCTCCACAGCTGGCAGCCTACCTATGCCCTCCCCACTTCCCACAGTGCCTCCTGCTCGCCGGCAGGCCCCGCGGATCAGCGCCTTCCCCCTCCTCCCCACACTCCTGCCTGGGGCAATCAGCTGGCTTGGGGTGTTTAGGGGGCAGGAGGGAGGCGGGAGGAGTGAGGACTGGGCACGCAGGCTTCCCCTCCCTCCCCCCCCCCGCCTCCTGCACGCGGCAATCAGCTGGCTTGCAGCGTTCGGGAGGCAGGGGAGGGAGGGGGAGCCTGCGCGCCCAGTCCTCCCTCCTGCCCCCTAAACACCGCTAGCCAGCTGATTGCCCCAGGCAGGAGGGTGGGGAGGAGGGGGAAGGCGCTGATCCTTGGGGCCTGCCCGCGAGCAGGAGGCACTGTGGGGAGTGGGGGGGGGGCATAGGTAGGCTGCCAGCTGTGGAGAAAGCAGGCAGCCAAACAACATAAGAGTGGAGTATTGCACAACTTTACACCCCCACCTCTGATGTTTTACTGTCTAGCCGGCTTGCTTCCTAGAATGGAGTGGAGCATTGCACAATTTTAAATGAGCACGTTCCCTAATTGATCAGCAACATAACGAAACAACGTTAACCGGGATGACTTAAAGTGAGGAGTTACTATAATTAAAATGACGCCAAATAAATGAATAAAATACATTTTGTCAGGAACTACTCATGCTTGTTTATTATGATTATTCTGTTGGTTCACTTACTCGCTAATTTGCTAAACGGAGTGATTCAGTGATCTGTCCCACTCAGTGTCTGTTACCAACGCTGCTTCTGCTGCCTGTTGCACTCCTATGAATAAACTGCTATATGGCTAAAGTGCCATGTTATTTATTATGAGGATTATTTATTAGGGTTTTTTGCATTGTTTTTTTCATAACACTCATCAATGATAGATTGCTCAATTGCTGACTATCGGCCAGGTACCATTTGGTGTAATTAAATGACACCCGGTATATATTTTTAAAATATATCTTTGTATTTTACCTTCTCAAGAGACACATTCAAAATGTGCTTTGGAAAGGTTAGGACAGCATGTGCTCAGTTCCAATAGGACCTGGATTGCATTGCTCAGTCACTTCAATGATACATTTGACCTGCTTGCTTTATGGCTTAAGCCTTAAATTTCTCTTTTCATTTTAGTTTTTGTTACACTAAAGTGCAGGGAACAAACAATAACTGTTTGCTGAGGATTTCTGGAACAGTTTAAGCCATAAGATATTTTTGCAGCAGTACAGACAAAGAATTCAATTTACTAGGCCAATTTTACCCCTGGTGTAATTTCACTGGAATCAGTGGAATCAATGGAATTACAACAGATTAGTTATACCCCTAGCATTCAAAGTGCAACAATATGCCATACCTTTCAATACCTCACTGTATACAATACAGTATAGCATACCTTCCAATATCCCACTGTACACAAATATGCCATATATTCTAATCCACCACTGTATACCATACAGCACACCTTCTAATATCCCACTTTGTATACAGTATTTTCAGAGCTTGTAATTTATAAGCCCCTGTGAGGTATCCACGTATTGTAAAGAAATAATATTGAAGTATCCATGTAACATTCAGCCACTGCAGGGATGGGTGCAGTAAAGTGTCACTCAGGATCGCTGCACACCTGTTGTGTACTTTGCAGCTGGTGGGAGAGAGCAGCTAACAACACTTTGTCCTTATCCTTTCTTGGCAAGCTCTATGCAGTGAAAACATTGCCATCAATGCTATTTTCTGTATTTCCAATGTGAGCTCTCTTGTTACATAGCAAGACCACCAAAATGCTACTCTGGGAATAGGGCACATATGCTGTAGATCTACAGCAAACCAATCTAATGAGGGGTCACCTCGGAGTGTGCTGCTAAGGGCATAGTGTGAAAGGAGGCCATCAGCTAGCCATGCTGTACAGCTCTTCCAGCATTAGATACAATTCACACTCCCAGCAAAAACAGGAGAGGGCTTTGTGGCTCTCTGAGGAGCTGAGGGTCATCAACTGCTTCTGTCTCAAGGCTATGAGAGAGGGTGAATAATGAAAACCAAAAGACAAATTGCTGGAAAACACCCACAGCCCTGCTCACTATACAATAGTTCAATTTCCCCTGTTTAAAGCCCACCTGAAGGAAGAATGGAATGTGGGGATATGACATTGACCCACCCTGTCTAGACTAGGAAATAGGTTGTATTGAAGAACATGATACAGTAACTCCTTACTTTAAGTCGTCCTGGTTAACGTTGTTTTGTTGCCGATCAATTAGGGAACATGCTCATTTAAAGTTGTGCATTGCTCCACTCTTACTTTGTTTGGCTGCCTGCTTTCTCCACAGCTGGCAGCCTCCCTACGCCCCCTCTCCCCACAGCACCTCCCACTCGCCAGCAGACCCCACGGATCAGGATCAGCGCCTTCCCCCTCCTCCTGCCCGCGACAATCAGCTGGCTTGCAGCATTTCGGGGGCAGGAGGGAGGGGGGAGGAGCAAGGACTGAGTGTGCAGGCTTCCCCTCCCTCCCCTGCCTCCCTAACGCCGCAAGCCAGCTGATTGCCACGGGCAGGAGGCAGGGGAGGGAGGGGAAGCCTGCACACTCAGTCCTTGCTCCTCCCCCCTCCCTCCTGCCCCCTAAACACCACAAGCCAGCTGATTGCCCCAGGCAGGAGGGAGAGGGGAGGAGCGAGGACTCAGCGTGCAGGCTCCCCTCCCTCCTGCCTGCTGCAATCAGCTGGCTTGCAGCGTTTAGAAGGGAGGGGAGGAGCGAGGACACAGCATGGAAAGTAAAGGGGGAGGAGGTGGTGGGGAGAAGAGGCAGGTCAAGGATGGGGGCTTGTGGGAAGGGGTGAGTGGGCAGGCTGAGGATTGAACCATCCACCCCCCGCCCCTGGTGCTTGCAGAGTAGGGGAAGCTGCTGCTGCTGCGCAACCTGCTTCTCCTAGCCTACAGCACCTTCAGCCTGTGTGGGGTAAGGCAGGGGCACCTCCCAACTGTAGTACTGTACTGTATGTACAGTATGATTGTAAACACACAGCACGTGCACACTACTCCCCCCCCCCCCCCCAGCGTAGTATTAAATTGCTTGTTTAAAATTGTTTAAAATGTATATAATGCCTTTTGTCTGGCAAAAAAGAAATTCCCTGGAATCTAACCCCCCCATTTACATTAATTCTTATGGGGAAATTGGATTCGCTTAACATTGTTTCACTTAAAGTCACATTTTTCAGGAACATAACTACAATGTTAAATGAGGAGTTACTGTATAATCATAGTTCCTAGTATGGTATTAAGTGTTTTGTAGTGTGACTAGTAAAATGCTTTAAAGCAGTGAGATGAGAGCATGCAACAGTGAGATGTCTGCTAAAAGCGGGGAGAAAATTGGTTTTTTTCAATGGCAGTGAGCGAAGTGTGGATTGTACTGTAGTTTACCAAAAGCGGGGCTGGTAAGGGGAACCTGGTGTCTGGTGGAGAGATGCAATAGATCTGCTCTGCTCTCAAAACCAAACGGAAAGTAGCAGGTCAGTGGTGAAAGGAGAAGTAAACCTGGTCTAAGACGATCACACCATTATCCGTCCCTTGTATTACAGACCCAAAGGGACAGCTGTCTGCTTATGCAGCACAGAGTGAACCTGAAACAGCCAAAGGAATCTCCCCAGTGGCAGTGATGGTTCTGCTTCCTTCTGCATCAGCCATCTATTGTGCTGGAACCCACTGCATGGTGTTACCCCAAATCTCTGTGTGGAATAATAAGGAGGTGACATATACAACAGATTCGACTCCTACCAGCATCTATCAACTGGGAGAATTAGACATCTGTGTGCCTCCCACACATGTTGCATTGAAATAAAGGATAGAAAGAATATAACCTTAAACAGAAAGAAGATTTATTAAGGGATAGATACAACTGGGGGAAAAGTCACTATGGGGAACACTACAAATACCCACAAATAGATTCCAGCAAGGGGGCATAAAGCCCAGGCCCTGAAACTCTCCCTTGGCTAAACTAATAAATGCCCCAAAATAATTACTGTCTCTCTTCTAGCTGCAGGTGGAGGACACCGGCAACGGATGGTCTGTCTCAGGATCTCTGGAACATCGGAGGATCTGGCTCTCTACTGCCCAAGCCGGAGATCAACAGATCTGAGCGGATAGCACAGCCTTCACTGGATCCTTTGGTGGATTACAGGAGTCAGGTAAGTATCAGAGTCCTTGACAGATGTTAGTAGCCGAAGTCTTGATCTGATGCCGTGCAAAGAACCTGGACGTGGCTGCCTCGATGCTGCACAGCCCCTGCGTCACCACTAACAGTCCCTTATACGCTCTCTGAGGTGCACCTTTCTGAGGCACCCTCTGACAGACCCACTCTGACAGGCACACACTGACAGGCCCTGCCCCCAACCGGTTCCAGCCAGTTCTCAGTCCCTCAAGTTCTGCCTGGAAACAGAGTTTTGGCGGGAAAATGCCATGAAGAAGGGCACCAAGATGGAGTTCAAACCCTCCCTAACAAATGCACCATCTTGAATTGCTAATCTCCATTTTGAATTGCAGCAACATTCCTAACAGAATATAACCATGATCCAAAACCACCTTACAATGGCATAAGGGAAGGAAACCCTTCTCGGAGGCAAGGAGAAGACAGAGTATGTGAGGGAAGGGGAGGAGGCAAAGCTAGGCTCTGATATACCCAGTTCTCAGCTGGCTTAAGGTTCTTTCCACTTGGGCACAGTGGAGAATTAAGCCCAAATCTCTGAAATAGACCAGAGTAATGGATCACTGAAATAAGGGTCTTGGCCTGGTATCCCCATTTATATAGCTGCTTTTACAGGAAAACAGTCTCTTACATTTTTAGCCCATGGCTGGTCTTTTTAAATAAGTAATACAGAAGTAAAGGTGGATTAGCTGTCTCATTGGTTTGATGGGGATATAGCAGCTCAAGGGCACACAATTCTCATTCACTTTAGCAGGGGTTCAAAGCCAGCTAGATAGCAAATCAATGACACATTTTTGCGCACTGTCTGAGCAAGACCTTGCTAATCTGCTTCTAAGTCCCCATTCTATTGCCCAATTTGCTGGGCGCTCTCCCCAGACAAATTCTGCATAGCAGTGTACTTCGCTGCCTGCTTGCACGCTGCGAGACAGTGTATGTCTCTTGGCAGCCATCTTCCACTGAATTTCTCTAAACCACAAAGTGCAGAACGACCATATCTCTGAGCAGCTGCAGGAATTTTTCTGGGAAATATAAACTCGTTGGAGGGCTAAGCTGCTACTATTATTCAGAGCTTTCATCCCAATGGCAATGCTTGTATTCCGTGCTGTTTAACGATCTGCTTGCATCTTTGCCAGGAGAATCAGGAAAATTCCTTGACACTGCCTATGAAATTAATATGCATCTAGTGCGCTAATATAAATCATTTGTTATCTTAGTGCTTGGGAACGTGAATGAGGGATAGGACTATTATTTTTCTATCAAAACCTCACTTGGTTTGGTTGTAATTATAAAGCTGTATTGCAGTTGTGTTGGCGTTGTGTTGGGGATATATTATTCACAAGACTGATTCTGGCACTTTATTCTAAGGTAGCAGTGAGCACACCAAAGAAGCAAATGACAGAATGCATAAGAATTTCTGTGAGTGCTCTTTTTTAAAGAATCTCAAGTGTCAGAGCCAGCAACGTACAAATCGGCCTAAATGCTAGCCATATATTAGGACAACTTTCTTTAAGATTTTGAATGCATGTACAAAACATACAATCAGTTTTCTTCATGTGTAGCTCTGTTTTAGAACAGTCTCCATCTGCTATTACATAGTATTGTAAAACATGACATCAAAAAGAGAAATGGTCTGAAGTAAATAGGATGAAATTCAATAAGGACAAATGCAAAGTGCTCCACTTAGGAAGGAACCATCAGTTGCACACATACAAAATGGGAAATGACTGCCTAAGAAGGAGTACTGCAGAAAGGGATCTGGGGGTCATAGTGGATCACAAGCTAAATATGAGTCAACAGTGTAACGCTGTGCCCAAAAAAGCAAACATCATTCTGGGATGTATTAGCAGTAAGCAAGACACGAGAAGTAATTTTTCTGCTCTACTCCGTGCTGATTAGGCCTCAACTGGAGTATTGTGTCCAGTTCTGGGTGCCACATTTCAGGAAAGATGTGGACAAATTGGAGAAAGTCCACAGAAGAGCAACAAAAATGATCAAAGGTCTAGAAAACATGACCTGTGAGGGAAGATTGAAAAAATTGGGTTTGTTTAGTCTGGAGAAGGGAAGACTGAGAGGGAACATGGATAACAGTTTTCAAGTACCTAAAAGGTTGTTACAAGGAGGAGGGAGAAAAATTGTTCTTCTTAACCTCTGAGGATAGGACAAGAAGCAATGGGCTTAAATTGCAGCAAGGGCGGTTTAGGTTGAACATTAGGAAAAACTTCCTAACTGTCAGAGTGGTTAAGCACTGGAATAAATTGCCTGTGGAGGTTGTGGAATCTCCATCACAGGGTATTTTTAAGAGCAGGTTGGACAAACACCTGTCAGGGATAGTCTAGATAATACTTAGCCCTGCCTTGAGTGCAGGGCACTGGACTAGATGACCTCTCGAGGTCCCTTCCACTATGATTCTATGAAAAGTAGCGCTAGAAACCAAAACTCCTTTGTCTCATGAGTACCTGCCTTGAATCCTTGAAACCACCATAAACTTTAAATTTATGTTTAAACCCCTTACTATCAGCAGTTACTAGTCTCCTATGGTTTCCAGCTATCTTACTCCACAGTATGATAAGCAATCACTGGATCCCAGCAGTAAAGGGGAGGGAGATGGTGAGGAATCACCAGACCCCACCCTAAGCACGTGGGTGACTCTGACGGAGAGGCTCTGCCAATGACAGAGCTGAGAATGTTGTGGTTCTGCATCTGTACTGAAAGAGCTTGTTGGTATGTTTGTAGCATATCGTTTGTAGCATGGGTCAGAGTTAAGAATAATTCCCCACCTTCTCCCCAATTTCCTCTCTCCAGTTCCCACTACTTAGCACCATCCCTGCCCCACACAGCCAGCATGATTATTGCTCACTCCCTGGGCCTGGGGCCTCTGCAGGCCCCACAGAGATAGAGAGAAGCAGCAGAGACATGGGCTGTTCCCTGCTTTCTGTGGCTGTGGGGCCAGTGGAGAGCCCCAGTGCCACAGCGAATGCTGGAGACAGAGCTGTGGCTCCAATGGAACAAGTTACACCCCCCCCCCCCCACCCACCTACCCATCTGATCTCCAAAGGTCTCAGGTGGTTAGTGTGAGGTGAGAACAGACCCAGAAAAAGGGGAATATTTTCTCCCCATTGAAAGAAGCTGTGAGATTGGCGATCAGATCACCATTATCTGGGTTGAAAAATGCCACTTGCCCCTTTTTATAGTGTACATAGATACGTATCTTCTTGGGTGTCTGACGCAGTGGCAGGGGGTCCTGAGGGGTGGTGAGATCTGAGTAGCGACCCCTGGACTGTTCTATCCCCCAGATCCCCTCCTCGGGGGTAAATTTGATTTGTCCCTTCCTCCTCACAGACTCTCTGGCGACTCCTATGGCCCAGATTCTCCCCATCCTCTCCACTTCCCAGTAAATTTTCCCTGAAGTGAATCCCTCAGAACCCAGCACACAGAAAACTTCGTCAAATCTCTCGGGATTGTCAGGCAGATCCTGATGTTTGGATTCCCATGTCACAGTCTTCTGGTCCTCAAGACAGCTTGAGCCCAGGATGAGCTGTGCATGGATCCAGAGTCATCTTCACTTCTGAGAGAGAGAATCAAAGCATCAGAGGCAGAGCTCAGCTCTGGGGGAGGACTTAGCAGCCCTGCTCTGGCCAGGACAGCCCCTAATTTTCTGTCTTGCTGCCAGGAGCGGACACTGCTAGGGCTGGGTAAGGATTAATTGCAGCTCCCTCCGCCCAGGTACCTGGAGCTGCTGCTGTGCTGTTTGCAGGTCTGGGATGGGCGGGTCTAGGCCCACCCAGGACTAAGGCCCATCCACTCAACTAACCGAGAGGAACCACTAAGCCCAGGCCACAGTTGAGTACCTGGGACAACAAAGGAGAAACCAGGAGCAGGAGTGAGGCAAAAAATGAGGGATCCGGAGGGGGACACCGAGCAGAGAACCCCTGCCAGCACCCCCCCCCCCCCCCACAGGCATCTCAGGAGTCAGTGGACAGTGGACAGAGGCGTGATCAGACAAGGGAGTGTAAATAGGCCTTACAGTCACAGAGCACTGTCCCTGTCCAGCTTCCACCTCCTGTGATGATGGATGCTGTCTTGGCCAGTGCCAGGACGAGGCTGATGAAGAGGTCCTGTGACTTAGCTGCCTCTGCCTCCCTCCTCCCTTGCTGTATCTTCTCCTTTGGTACTCTGCTGACACTGGTCCAGGCATTTGCTCACGGGCAGCAAAAGAGGAGTGGGGGTATCACTACACTCCTGCCAGGACCCTTTGGCCTGTGCAGAGGTAAAGGCATCCCTGCCTGGCTTGAGGGGAAGAATGGGGCTTCTCTGGCACTGAAACCCCATTCAAAAAAAGTGCTTGAATGTCACTCTGGAGTGTTCTGGCACCATTCCAGAGCTGCCTTCTGCTGCTATTTCTTGTATTGACCAGGTGCACATTATTTGTAGATATGCAAATTAGCACAAGAAATAATTTGTATAAATTTCACACATGAAGCTTCACAAAACATTGCAGCTCTGGTTGTGCCTTCTTCATGGGCATACACACACAAATTTGCATCAGAATAACTAACGGTGTGATATAGAACTGACTGAGTTATTTTGGTTCCAGTTACCATGTAGGCAAACTCCAAAATCTACTAGGCCCAGAGAATGAAGTTAAGATCCCAGGGGTTTTCAAAATGCTTAAGTGATTTAGTCAAAACACTTAGTACCTCAGGGCTCAGTTCTGCTTGGGGGCAGAAAATGATGCAGGGGGGGAGGCGGGGGGGGCTCATTTAATATAATTTAGCATCCAATGAGGTTGTGGAGGGAACAACACAGCACTGCCTTATCTATGTCTCCTAGCAGACATATCCATTCTCCAAGGTAACGGGTGCTGAGTACCTATTTGCATACTGTGTGTAAGGGCTTAGTACCACTGCAATAGAAGCATCCAGTGTGTATGTGTGTCCCCTTACATGCCTCCTTTTGGGTGTTGCAGACCCTTATGAACAGGTAGTGGGTGCAGATGCTGGCACATCCTTCCCAGCACAGTGCAACTTTAACTGCACTGTGCAGCTGTTGTCAGCACATCTGATGTGAATGTATGCACATCCCGGCAGATGTGCATCTCCCCTCCTCCCCCAAACCAGACACTGATCTCACAGACAGTGACAGCTGCTCCGCTCCCAGCTGGACAGGTCTTGCCTGGCATCAACAACGCTTGCGCTCTCGCTCGCTTTCCATCTCACCACCGAGACGGACTCTGTCCCCCACCCCCACCACACACTTCTTTTCCCTTGGTGCCAAACACAACACAAGAAGGAAAAACAAAAGTTATCATCACAATCTGCCGTGATGGCCAGGCTCTCCTTCTCGCATCTCCCACACCCCAGGGCTCTACCCTGAACCCCCTTCCCATGATGTTGTCAGAGCTACAATTAGAAAGCACCCCACTGCACCTGCACCCAACATAGTCACTCTGCACAGGAGACTCTTGTCCCTTCCACTGGTCTTAACCCCACAGAGCCCCAGGCCCAGCTAGGATGCACCTTATTTTTCTTTAGTACTGGGGCTCTCGTCTTCTCCTTCCTATCCCTCTTGGACTCCATCTGTGAGAGAGGACTGGGAAGTGTTACAGACACAGAGACCCTCCCCCAGATCTCTGCGCCCTGGGCTCACACCTGGTTGTCTCCCCAGTCCTTGGCGCTGTCCAGCATGTCTCCCTCCACAGAAGTCACCTGGTGTCATCTTAAACTCCATCTTCATATTGCTCTTCTCCTTCCCAGAGCTCCTGCTCTGCTCCTCAGACCTGTCTGTCCTCAGCTCTTGTCAAGGCTGTATCCCTACTTTGAACTTTAGGGTACAAATGTAGGGGCCTGCATGAAAACTGCTAAGCTTATCTACCAGCTTAGCTCTGGTTCCGCTGCCACCATTCTCGATGGATTCCCTCCCTGGGAAGCCTTGAGAAACCTTTCACCAATTCCCTGGTGAATACAGATCCAAACTGCTTGGATCTTAAACAAGGAGAGATTGACCCTTCCCCCCTCCTTCCTTTCACCAACTCCTGGTGAATACAGATCCAAACCCCCTTTGGATCTTAAAACAAGGAGAAATCAATCAGGTTCTTAAAAAGAAGGCTTTTAATTAAAGCAAAAGGTAAAAATCATCTCTGCAAAATCAGTATGGAAAATAACTTTACAGCGTAATCAAACTTAAAGAGCTCAGAGGAATCCCCTCTGTCTTAGGTTCAAAGTATAGCAAACAAGGAAAGCACTCTAGTAAAATGTACATTTACAAGCTGAGAAAACAAAGTAAATCTAAGACGCCTTGCCTGGCTTTTACTTACAATTTTGAAATAAGAGAGACTTGTTGAGAAAGATGGGGAGAACCTGGATTGATGTCTGGTCCCTCTCAGTCCCAAGAGCGAACAACCCCTTAAACAAAGGACACACACAAAAGCCTTTCCCCCCCCAAGATTTGAAAGTATCTTGTCCCCTTATTGGTCCTCTGGGTCAGGTGTCAGCCAGGTTACCCGAGCTTCTTAACCCTTTACAGGTAAAAGGATTTTAGAGTCTCTGACCAGGAGGGACTTTAGTACTGTACACAGTATGGCTGTCACCCTTCCCTTTATAGTTATGACACGCCCCCCAAATCACAGATAGTGTTGGACGTTCGGTTCCACACTGGCTGTGATTTCTTCCTGGAGTTCTAGGAGAAAACAGAGTTAACAAGACACCTGTACCTTTAGACATACTACTGATTATATAAAAACTAACAATATGTTTCATTACAAGAACAATTGTTAACCAGTTAACTCTGGGAAACTTTCCCGGGAGAGTGCATCAGCCACTTTGTTAGAAGCTCCCGAAATGTGTTGTATTTCAAAATCAAAATCTTGGAGGGCTAAACTCCACCGAAGAAGTTTTTTGTTATTCCCCTTGGCGGTATGAAGCCACTGTAGCGCAGCATGGTCTGTTTGTAGTTGGAAGCGCCGTCCCCAAACATATGGGCGTAGCTTTTCCAGCGCGTACACAATGGCGTAGCATTCCTTTTCGCTGATTGACCAGTGGCTTTCCCTCTCCGACAGTTTCTTGCTGAGAAACACGACAGGATGGAATTCTTGATCTGGTCCTTCCTGCATTAAAACTGCTCCCACGCCTCGCTCGGAAGCATCTGTGGTTACTAGGAACGGTTTGTCAAAGTTTGGGGCCCTTAGTACAGGGTCAGACATGAGTGTTGCCTTAAGCTGGTTAAAGGCCTTTTGACACTTATCAGTCCACTGAACTGCATTTGGCTGTTTTTTTCTGGTTAGGTCTGTCAGCGGGGCGGCGATTTGGCTGTAGTGTGGTACAAATCGCCTATAATATCCGGCCAAGCCTAAGAAGGATTGGACCTGTTTCTTTGACTTTGGAACCGGCCACTTTTGGATAGCATCCACTTTGGCCTGTAGGGGATTTATAGTTCCTTGACCCACCTGGTGCCCCAGGTACGTCACTCTGTTTTGGCCTATTTGACACTTTTTAGCCTTAACAGTTAGTCCTGCCTGCCGGATGCGCTCGAAGACTTTTTTCAGGTGCTCCAGGTGTTCTGTCCATGAATCAGAAAAAATGGCCACATCATCGAGGTAGGCAACTGCAGATTCTCCCAATCCTGCTAGGAGACCATCTACAAGTCTTTGGAAGGTGGCGGGTGCATTTCGCAACCCGAAAGGGAGTACATTGAATTCATACACCCCTGCCTGGGTGACGAAGGCTGACCTTTCCTTAGCGGGTTCATCTAGTGGTACTTGCCAGTACCCTTTGGTTAAGTCTAAAGTAGAGATGAATTGGGCATGTCCCAATTTTTCCAATAGCTCATCTGTGCGTGGCATTGGATAGTTGTCAGGACGAGTTACAGCATTTAGCTTACGGTAGTCCACGCAAAAGCGTATTTCCCCATCTGGTTTGGGAACTAGAACCACTGGAGATGCCCATGCACTGCTAGAGGGGCGGATTATACCCATCTGTAGCATGTCCTGGATCTCCCTTTGTATAGCCGCTTGGGCATGAGGTGACTCCCGGTAGGGTGGGGTTCTAATTGGGTGAGCATTACCTGTGTCAATGGAGTGGTATGCCCGTTCGGTCCGCCCTGGAGTGGCTGAGAAAATCGGTGCAAAGCTTGTGCACAGCTCCTTTATCTGCTGTCGCTGCAGACGTCCCAGGGTCGTGGAGAGGTTTACCTCTTCCACGCCACCATTCCTTTTTCCTTCATAGTAGACACCTGCAGGCCACTCCGCGTCATCAGTTTCCTGGGCTGTAAACTGGCAAACGTTTAATTCTCTAGAATAAAAGGGCTTAAGAGAATTAACATGGTATACCTTAGGCTTTATGTTGGAGGTGGGGGAGGCTATGAGATAGTTAACAGCTCCTAGGCGCTCCTGGACCGTAAATGGTCCTTCCCACGACGCTTCCATTTTATGGGCCTGGAGCGCCTTTAAGACCATGACTTGGTCTCCTACTTTGAAGGACCGTTCTCTGGAATGTTTATCATACCAGGCCTTTTGCTCTTCCTGAGCATCCTTTAGGTTTTCTTTAGCAAGGGCTAAAGAGTGTCGGAGGGTGTTTTGTAGGTTGCTTACAAAGTCTAGAATGTTAGTTCCTGGAGAAGGCGTAAACCCCTCCCATTGCTGCTTCACCAACTGTAATGGCCCCTTAACCTCGCGGCCATACACAAGTTCAAATGGTGAAAACCCTAAACTGGGATGTGGTACAGCCCTGTAGGCAAAAAGCAACTGCTGCAACACTAGGTCCCAATCATTGGAGTGTTCATTTACGAATTTACGTATCATGGCCCCCAAAGTTCCATTAAACCTCTCCACCAGACCATTGGTTTGATGGTGATGAGGGGTGGCAACCAAGTGATTCACCCCATGAGCTTTCCACAGGTTTTTCATGTTCCCTGCCAGGAAATTAGTTCCCGAATCTGTAAGTATGTCGGAGGGCCACCCTACCCTGGCAAAAATGTCTGCTAATGCCTGGCACACACTTTTAGTCTTGGTGTTGCTTAAGGGTACAGCTTCCGGCCATCGGGTAGCAAAATCCATGAAAGTCAGTACGTACTGCTTTCCTCTGGGTGTCTTCTTTGGGAAAGGACCCAGAATATCCACAGCTACTCGCTGAAATGGGACCTCAATTATGGGTAGTGGCTGGAGAGGGGCTTTAACCTGGTCTTGGGGCTTTCCCACTCGTTGGCACACCTCACAAGACCGGACATAATTAGCAACGTCCTTGCCCATTCCCTCCCAGTGGAAGGACTTCCCCAACCGGTCTTTGGTTCTGTTCACCCCAGAATGGCCACTGGGATGATCATGGGCTAAGCTCAAGAGTTTTACCCGGTACTTAGTGGGAACTACCAGCTGTCTTTGAGGATGCCAGTCTTCTTGGTGCCCACCAGAAAGAGTCTCCTTATATAAAAGTCCTTTTTCTACAACAAACCGGGATCGGTTAGAAGAGCTGAGAGGCGGTGGGGTGCTCCGTGCCGCTGCCCAAGCTTTTTGAAGGCTGTCATCTGCTTCCTGCTCGGCCTGGAACTGTTCCCTTGATGCTGGAGACATCAGTTCCTCCTTGGACTGTGGACTGGGGCTTGGTCCCTCTGGAAGCGATGCAGGTGCTGGGGCTTTTTCCATTGACTGTGAACCGCTGTCCGCTGGTGCACTATGTGGTATTTCAGGCTCTGGCTGAGCCTCTTGGGTAGGGTTATCTGCTGCTTCCGCCAGTTTAGGCTCGCTGGTGTCCTCTGGCATTGGAGTTGTAGACGGGGTTGCAAGCGCTGGACTCAGTGCTGGCAATGGTTCTGGTGCTGGTTGCGTTGCCAGTTCCGGTTCTGGGACTGGCTTTGGCTGGGTCTCTGGGATTGGATCCACTACGGCTGTTGCAGTCGTTGGCAGGGGATCCGGTTCCACCACCTGGTTTTGGGTCTCCGGTAACACAGACGGGGCCCTGGTGAACGGCTCAGGAACAGGGATGGGGGTGAAAGCTTGCTTAGCCTGGCTGCGGGTGACTATTCCCACCCTCTTGGCTAGCTTCACATGGTTGGCCAAGTCTTCCCCCAGCAGCATGGGAATGGGATAATTGTCATAGACTGCAAAAGTCCACATTCCTGACCAGCCCTTGTACTGGACATGCAACTGGGCTGTAGGCAAGGTTACAGACTGTGACACGAAGGGTTGAATTGTCACTGTAGCCTCAGGGTTGATGAGTTTGGGGTCCACTAGGGATTGGTGGATAGTTGACACTTGTGCCCCAGTGTCCCTCCAAGCGATAACCTTCTTTCCGCCCACTCTCAAGGTTTCCCTTCGCTCCGAGGGTATGAGAGAGGCATCTGGGTCTGGGGTTCTTTGGTGTGATTGGGGTGTAATGAACTGTAATCGGTTGGGGTTCTTGGGGCAGTGAGCCTTTATATGCCCCAGTTCATTACATTTAAAACATCGCCCTGCTAAGGTATCACCAGGGCGATGTTGGTTGATGGAGACTGGTGTGGTGGGGTGAGAAGGCGTCTGGGGTTTCCCTTGGGATGTGGGTGGGGCCTTGGGTTGTCCCCGGTGATAAGGTTTTGTTTCGGCTTGCCCCTTCTGATATTCACTCCAACTGCTACTAGCTTTTTTCTTTTCTGTCACCTCCACCCATTTGGCTCCAATCTCCCCCGCCTCGGTTACAGTTTTGGGCTTCCCATCTAGGATGTACCTTTCTATTTCCTCAGGAACACCCTCTAAAAACTGCTCCATTTGCAATAGGAAGGGCAACTCTTCCGTAGATTTAACATTTGCTCCTGATATCCAGGCATCCCAATTTTTCCCAATGTGGTAGGCATGTCGGGTAAATGACACATCAGGTTTCCACCTTAGGGCTCTGAACCGCCGACGGGCATGCTCAGGTGTTAGCCCCATTCTGATTCTGGCCTTGTTTTTAAAAAGTTCATAACTGTTCATGTGTTCCTTAGGCATTTCAGCCGCCACCTCTGCTAAGGGTCCACTGAGCTGCGGCCTCAGCTCTACCATGTACTGGATTGAAGGGATGTTGTATCCAAGGCAGGCCCTTTCAAAATTTTCTAAGAAGGCCTCAGTATCATCGCCTGCCTTGTAGGTGGGGAATTTCCTGGGATGGGAAGTGGTACCTGGAGAGGAGTTGTTAGGATGGTCTGATGCACCCTGCCTAGTCCTTGCTGCTTCCAGTTCCATCTCTTTTTCTTTCAGCTCCATCTCTCTTTTATGGGCCTCCTGTTTGGCTTTTTCTTCTCTTTCTCTCAGCTCCATCTCTCTTTTATGGGCCTCCTCTTGGGCTTTCTCTTCTCTGTCTCTCAGCTCCATCTCTCTCTTGTGGGCCCCCTCTTTGGCTTTCTCTTCTTTGTCTCTCAGCTCTATCTCCTTTTCTTTCAGCTCCATAGCTCTCTTGTGGGCCTCCTCTTTAGCTTTTTCTTCTTTGGTAGTCATTTTCCTGGTTTTCTTGTGCTGGGTCACACCCCTCTGCAGTTGACTGAAACTGGGATGTACTTAGCTCAGGCTCCTGCTGAGTGCTGCTGAGTTAACAGAGACTTTCTAACAAGCTACTCCCGAGGATGTAAAAAGAAAAAAAACACAATTCAGATTGTAAATTACCTTTACCAGATCAAAGTTTGCTCACTGATTGAACCATTCTCTTAACAAAGGACCTTGTTAAAAAAAACTTAACACCTCTGCCTTCAGGCAAGGAGAGATAAGATATGCATCTACCTTCAGCTCTGCTCTCCAAGCAGCTAGAAGGAAAAAAAAATCTCTTACTGGCTTTTGGGTTTAAAACGATCCCACCGCTGTGCCACCATGTCAAGGCTGTATCCCTACTTTGAACTTTAGGGTACAAATGTAGGGGCCTGCATGAAAACTGCTAAGCTTATCTACCAGCTTAGCTCTGGTTCCGCTGCCACCATTCTCGATGGATTCCCTCCCTGGGAAGCCTTGAGAAACCTTTCACCAATTCCCTGGTGAATACAGATCCAAACTGCTTGGATCTTAAACAAGGAGAGATTGACCCTTCCCCCCTCCTTCCTTTCACCAACTCCTGGTGAATACAGATCCAAACCCCCTTTGGATCTTAAAACAAGGAGAAATCAATCAGGTTCTTAAAAAGAAGGCTTTTAATTAAAGCAAAAGGTAAAAATCATCTCTGCAAAATCAGTATGGAAAATAACTTTACAGGGTAATCAAACTTAAAGAGCTCAGAGGAATCCCCTCTGTCTTAGGTTCAAAGTATAGCAAACAAGGAAAGCACTCTAGTAAAAGGTACATTTACAAGCTGAGAAAACAAAGTAAATCTAAGACGCCTTGCCTGGCTTTTACTTACAATTTTGAAATAAGAGAGACTTGTTGAGAAAGATGGGGAGAACCTGGATTGATGTCTGGTCCCTCTCAGTCCCAAGAGCGAACAACCCCTTAAACAAAGGACACACACAAAAGCCTTTCCCCCCCCAAGATTTGAAAGTATCTTGTCCCCTTATTGGTCCTCTGGGTCAGGTGTCAGCCAGGTTACCCGAGCTTCTTAACCCTTTACAGGTAAAAGGATTTTAGAGTCTCTGACCAGGAGGGACTTTAGTACTGTACACAGTATGGCTGTCACCCTTCCCTTTATAGTTATGACAGCTCTGCAGGCAGAGGGGAAGGGGCATCATGGGAACACACACGCCCCATTCCAGACACCACATGGCATCCACAGGGCTACCAAACCATGTCACCTTTTGCCAAAAAAGACACCCCACCCCAAGGGAGCAAAACGCCTTTGTGAGCCCAGCACACACATACACACCAAGCCCAGCCAAATTGGGAGCTTGCCCCCCCTTCCCGGGCCTCATGGATGGAGAAGTTTGGTGGGCAGTGGGGGCCCCGAGGGACTGGCTCAGCGTGTGAATGAGGGGCTGGGATATATGTGGGGGGAGGGACTGTGGGGTTGGGGTGTCCAGGAGGACCCAAGGTAAGAGACTAGGGGGATTAGGGGTAGAGGAGAGTAGGGTTACCAAGGTGCACTGTGGGACTGGGAGATTTAGAGACCCCAGAGAGGACACGTGGGGCAGGTTGGAGGACCCCACGGGGGCTGAAAAGGGGAATCCGGCACGTTGGGGGGTGGCAGAGAGTGGAGATGAGGGACTCGCACACTGGGGATGGAGAAGGCAATGGGGTGACAGGGACGTGGGGCCCAGCACTGGAGAAATGGGCTGGAGTCGATTGGGGCGGGGTGGGAGGAGGACGCTGGGGGAGGCAGCACATTGGCAGGGCAAAGGGAAAGGCCACAGAGAGAGGACAGGGTGGGGGAGGGGAGCGCTGAGGGATGACGGGGGGCTGGGGGTGAACTAGGGGGAGTTTGGGGAGCAGGACTGAGGGGTCCCCATGGGCCCAGGGCAGAGCTGGGGGTGGATGGGGGGCTGGGGAGGCCCAGGGACGGGGCAGGTTGGGGGGCTGAAAGGAATGTCAGGGCTCTACAGAGCAGGGAGCGGAAGGGATGTGGGGCTTAGGGGTCCCCATGGGCGCAGGGCTGGGAGGTTGGGGGGCCCAGGTACGGGGCAGGTTGGGGGGCTGAGGGGGATGTCGGGGCTGTAGGGAGCAGGTGGGGGAGGGGATGGGGGCTGAGGGGGATGTCGGGGCTCTAGGGAGCAGGTGGGGGAGGGGATGGGGGGCTGAGGGGGATGTCGGGGCTCTAGGGAGCAGGGAGCAGGTGGGATGGGGGGGCTGAGGGGGATGTCGGGGCTTTAGGGAGCGGGTGGGGGAGGGGATGGGCGCTGAGGGGGATGTCGGGGCTCTAGGGAGCGGGTGGGGGAGGGGAAGGGGGGGCCCCACGGGCGCAGACTCGGGCGGGGGGGCGGGGCCGGGCTGCTTGTGGCGCGCGGAGGCGCGAGTGCGACACGTGACTGAGAACAGCAGAGACTCACTGGGAGGGAGGAAGAATCCCACAATGCACCGGAGCTGGCAGGAGCCGCGCGCAACGGCCCCGCCCCGCCCTCTGGAGCCTCTGACCTTCTTCTAATGGCGTCCTGAGCGCCCCACTCACTTCCGCTTCCGGCCTCGGCTGGGTAGAGGAGTTTCAGGGGCGGGGGAGCTGGGGAGGCGAAAGGGGGTTGCAAGGGGCGGGGCATGTGGCGGCCCGGGGGCGGGGCCGAGCGATCAGGGCTGAGGCCAGACCCCCCCGGGGGAGGAGGGGCCGGAGCAGGGGCGGGGCCGGGGCAGAGCAGGGCTGGACAGGGGGCGGGGGCAGAGCTGGGGGGCTGGGCCGGAGCAGGGGCGGGGCTGGGGGCGGGGCCGAGCGGGGCGGGGCCGGGGCGGGGCGGGGCTGGGGCCCGGGCAGAGCTAGGCGGGGCCGGGGCAGAGCGGGGCGGGGTGGGGGCGTGGCCGGGGCGGGGCGGGGCTGCGGGCGGGGCTGGGGGCGGGGGCAGAGCAGGATGCGGGGCTGGGGCCGGGGCAGGACGGGGCTGGGGGCGGGGCCGGGGCAGAGTGGGGCGGGGCTAGAGGCGGGGGGGGAGCAGGGGAGGGACTGGGGGCGGGGGCAGAGCAGGGGCGGGGCTGGAGCCGAGCAGGACGGGGCTGGGGGCGGGGCCGGAGCAGGGGCGGGACTGGGGGCGTGGCCGTGGCAGAGTGGGGTGCCCATTCCCCGCGGAGGTTCGCCCGGCCCGCACACCCCGGGGCGCACCGCACCGCCGGGCTCGGGGGCCCTGGGGCGCTCAGCCACAGTGCCCGGTCAGGTCTAAGTGGCACTTTCAGCCCCAGGACATCGCCGCCCGGCCCCGGGGCGTCGCTGTGCTCGGTCCCAGTCCCCCCGCTGCCCCCGGGGCCGGTGTGCTCACGGGGGGCGGACCATCCGCTTCTCCCCAAGACGCTCCCCACGGCCACGGGAGACAGAGCTCGGCCCCCGCCTCGCGCGGGGATTGTGGCTGGGTCAGTCTGGGCACCCGAGAGCGAGATGTCAACACTGGGCTTCAGCGCCAAAGGGTTTGACCCGAGCCCCGCTCCAGCCGCAGCTCCAGAGCCAGGACAAGCGAGGGCACGTTGGGGGGCAGGTGTTACAGGTGCTGCCGGCGGCCTTTACATCCAAAGCCATCTGTCCTCATGGGACTGGCCTCTCCTTGCACCCCACACAATGCTCCTGAAACCGGATTAGTAAATGGAACGAATTTCCATTCAGACAGAACCAAGGGCTTAGACCTCAACTGCCTTCAGTGAAGATAACAACTCTTAATTGCTCACCTCAGGGTGGACTGATTTAAATTAAAGCCTTTATAATCAACACGCAGAAAACCTTGCTTGAATCCTCTATTGGAATTGTGTTTGGCATTCGTACTTCAGTCATTTTCCTAAAGACGGGGTAACTTTCCTTGGTGGGGAACCATCACAATATTGATTTACGACTAAATATAATCTGGACATGAAATGTGCTGGTTGGTTTGTTTGCTAACCAGGAGGATACGTCCTTCCTTACCGCGGGTCCAGACGCAGCAGGCAGGCTCCCCCGTCGATGCCGCATACTCCTCTCGCCAAGCTGGAGTACCGGCGTCGACGGCGAGCACTTCCGGGATCGATTGCCTGCCGCCGAACCAGGAAGTAAGTGTAGACGTACCCTTAGATACTAAATCCTTTTAGCCAGCACCAGCCAGAAAACAAGTAGGCAAACATTTGACAGAACAGACAGAGAAACCTCACTGACAGACACCCGCATGGACGCTGTCTACATGCATGTGTGAACCAGCAGGGAGCTCTTACTGAAAAGTTCCCTCTTTAGCTGGGCATCTCGGGGGAATGGTGACTATTTTCTGCTTCCGCTCCGCGATTACAGTCAAAACGTGTGCCTAGGTTACAAAGAAGAGAAGAGCATTTCAGTCATTAAAAACTGAACAGAAAACCTGACCCTGCCACGGAGAGTAACCCACACATTCACCTGGGATCTTGCTGTCAGGGCACTACAGATGGAAGTGCTGAGGAGAATAATGCACTCCCCAGAGTCTGTCCTGGTCCAACCGTGAAAAGACCTTTTAGTCTTACCTCACCAGAGCCAGACCATAGGAAAGGACCAGTTCATGCGGTCTCATGCTACCAGAGGTATCCAGGATTTACAGCCAATCAGATCTGCAGTGCAATCCACAGCTAAAGGCATTCTGTGTCCAGGCCTATGTAAGCGGGGGAATGGTCCCGCTATCGTGGGGACCTTTCCTGGCTCATACACTACCCCCGTGGAATTGGCTGTCGAAAGGATCTGAGTCCTCGCTCTCACTCCCTTCACCCAGAGGCCCGCCTGACTCCAGGACACCCCTTCTACTCTCGTGTGGCAGAATCCTCGTAACCTGGACAAGGTTGGGCCCAGGATTCCTGGGTTTGGGGCTCTGGTCTCCCACAACTGGGTAGAGACTCCAGGATCCGGGCTATAGCACCCAAGGCGGAGGGGGGGAGGGAGGACTCCGGGCTTGTGGTCCAGGCTCAAGCCATCAAGAGAGATGAAGGGAAGAGACCTGGTCTTCGGCTGCCATGTGGGGGAATCAGGGCTCCAAGCTTCAGCTGCTGGGGAGGTGGAGGGGAGTGGGGGGTCTGGGCTCTGCGACTCATCCACAGGAGGGCAGGGAGGGAGGTTGGGGCTCTGGACTTCAGCCACAAGAGGGGTGAGGGGGTCAGTGCTCCGGGCTTCAGCCACTGGGGTGACAGCCCCTCCCCCAATGCACTGGCCCCCAGACCCTCTCACCTGCTCCACCAGAGCGAAACCCAGTCCAGCGCATCCCGCTGCAGCTCGCAGACCCCTCAGTACAGCCCCACCATCACCTGGTCCTGCTCAGGGCAGCTGTCAGGCTCCTTGAATTCAAGTTTGTAAACTACTTTGTGACTCCCCAGGTACAATGTGATATATTCTGTACATGCAAAGTATCAGTCCTTTGTGCATCCCCTCCCAGAAATCAAAATTCCTAGAGATTTTGGCCGAGTCTCTCAGTGTTGCTAAATGTACCAGCCTCTGTCTGTATGTCTGTGTGTGTGTGTGTGTGTGTGTGTGTGTGTGTGTGTATGCATAAGTTTATTGTGATGTCATGTGTGACAAGAGCAAAGACCGTTCTGGTTCAGCATTCTTGACCTGCCTTCAGTCTGCCAACTTGCTTGGTTGACAACGGCTGGTGAACCCAGGAGCTGATAGACGTGTACTATCCATCTGTCAACAACTTCTTAAATCAGCTATTTCCACAGGTTTTCAGAAGAAGATGAGATTTTACAAAAGGTAATTCCCAGATTCTTTTCCTGCTCCTTAGATCACACATGACAGGTTGGTGCCTCCTTCATAGATTCATAGATTCTAGGACTGGAAGGGACCTCGAGAGGTCATTGAGTCCAGTCCCCTGCCCTCATGGCAGGACCAAATACTGTCTAGACTATCCCGGATAGATATTTATCTAACCTACTCTTAAATATCTCCAGAGATGGAGATTCCACAACCTCCCTAGGCAGTTTATTCCAGTGTTTACTGAACAAGTTTTCTCCCTCCTCCTTATGACACCCTTTTAGATACCTGAAAACCGCTATCATGTCCCCGCTCAGTCTTCTCTTTTCCAAACTAAACAAACCCAATTCTTTCAGCCTTCCTTCATAGGTCATGTTCTCAAGACCTTCAATCATTCTTGTTGCTCTTCTCTGGACCCTCTCCAATTTCTCCACATCTTCCTTGAAATGTGGTGCCCAGAACTGGACACAATACTCCAGTTGAGGCCTAATCAGCGCAGAGTAGAGCGGAAGAATGACTTCTCATGTCTTGCTCACAACACACCTGTTAATGCATCCCAGAATCATGTTTGCTTTTTTTGCAACAGCATCACACTGTTGACTCATATTTAGCTTGTGGTCCACTATAACGCCTAGATCCCTTTCTGCCGTACTCCTTCCTAGACAGTCTCTTCCCATTCTGTATGTGTGAAACTGATTGTTCCTTCCTAAGTGGAGCACTTTGCATTTGTCTTTGTTAAACTTCATCCTGTTTCCCTCAGACCATTTCTCCAATTTGTCCAGATCATTTTGAATTATGACCCTATCCTCCAAAGCAGTTGCAATCCCTCCCAGTTTGGTATCATCTGCAAATTTAATAACCGTACTTTCTGTTGTGGTCAAAGACCCCCACGCAGTATTTTAGTTCAAAGACTCAAGCCTGAGGCCAGTTTATTGACATACATACCAGTGCACTGGGGTGCAGTCCGAAGACTGACACCCCGAGGACCGCACGCAGGCGGGCTTTTATTTCGTCAAACCGCAAGCAAAGTACAAACAATACGTCATGAGTTAAGAAACTGGGGTTGGGGTTAGTCTTGGGTTGAGAAACTGGGGTTGGGGTTAGTCATGAGTCGGTCATGACTTAAGAAACTGGGGTTGGGTAGAGGGGCGCTTGGTGGTTTTCCCCAGGGGTGGTACTTGGCACCAGTTTGGGTACATTTCTCAAGACACGTTATTTTCCGGGGTCTTTTGGTTAAAGATTAAAAGGGGGGGGTTCCATGGGACGCCTAAAGAGGATTTATGATTGGCTATTTTTGCAGATAGCTGGAATTACGGAGTGGGTCACAAATCACCCAAAGGAGAAGCTGCATGAGTCAGTTTGCATTTAGCTAAAGTTACCTATTGCTTCACACAAGCGGTTATTATATTTCATCAGCCATGAACATATTTCATTAGTGCTGCTGCTGGGGCTTTTTTATTCTTTCCCTCCTCTGGACATGACCCTTGACCGAGTTTGGCAGAAAACTGTGCAGTTTAGTCTAGTTCAGGCCCTGGGCCTGCCCTACTCTGTGTAAAGGCCATTAGCATAACAGATCTCTGTTGGAGGGTTTATTTCGGGGCCCACAGATTCAAAGCTCTGGCTATCAAAAAGAAGGCCCCCCTGCTCTATTTCCCCACATTTCTATGCCAATATCTAAGTCGTTGATGAAGATATTGAACAGAGCCGGTCCCAAAACAGACCCCTGCGGAACCCCACTTGTTATACCTTTCCAGCAGGATTGGGAACCATTAATAACTACTCTCTGAGTACGGTTATCCAGCCAGTTATGCACCCACCTTATAGTAGCCCCATCTAAGTTGTATTTGCCTAGTTTATCGATAAGAATATCATGCGAGACCCTATCAAATGCCTTACTGAAGTCTAGGTATACCACATCCACCGCTTCTCCCTTATCCACAAGACTCGTTATCCTAGCAAAGAATACAAGAACTAGGGGTCATCAAATGAAATTAATAGGCAGCAGGTTTAAAACAAATAAAAGGAAGTTCTTCTTCACGCAGCGCACAGTCAACTTGTGGAACTCCTTACCTGAGGAGGTTGTGAAGGCTAGGACTATAACAGAGTTTAAAAGAGAACTGGATAAATTCATGGTGGTTAAGTCCATTAATGGCTATTAGCCAGGACGGGTAAGGAATGGTGTCCCTAGCCTCTGTCTGTCAGAGGGTGGAGATGGATGGCAGGAGAGAGATCACTTGATCATTGCCTGTTAGGTTCACTCCCTCTGGGGCACCTGGCATTGGCCACTGTCGGTAGACAGGATACTGGGCTAGATGGACCTTTGGTCTGACCCGGTACGGCCTTTCTTATGTTCTTATGTTCTTAAAGCTATCAGATTGGTTTGACATGATTTGTTCTTTACAAATCCATGCTGGATATTCCCTATCACCTTACCACCTTCCAAGTGTTTGCAGATGATTTCCATGATTACTTGCTCCATTATCATCCCTGGCACAGAAGTTAAACTAACTGGTCTGTAGTTTCCTGGGTTGTTTTTATTTCCCTTTTTATAGATGGGCACTATATTTGCCCTTTTCCAGTCCTCTGGAATCTCTCCTGTCTCCCATGATTTTCCAAAGATAATAGCTAGAGGCTCAGATACCTCCTCTATTAGCTCCTTGAGTATTCTAGGATGCATTTCATCAGGCCCTGGTGACTTGCAGGCATCTAATTTTTCTAAGTGATTTTTAACTTGTTCTTTTTTTATTTTATCTTCTAAACCTACCCCCTTCCCATTAGCATTCACTATGTTAGTCATTCCTTCAGACTTCTCGGTGAAGACCAAAACAAAGAAGTCATTAAGCATCTCTGCCATTTCCAAGTTTCCTGTTACTGTTTCTCCCTCCTCACTGAGCAGTGGGCCTACCCTGTCCTTGGTCTTCCTCTTGCTTCTAATGTATTGTGGAAGCAGAGAAAGAACAGACAGGAAGGGGATTGCAATGCATGACAGTTTGTTAGCAAGAGTTAGGCTAACTGTAACCCTAATAACGCGAGATTTGTAGAAGCGAGGATTGTGTGAGGCGAGTGGGAAAGAACTGTGTGAGAAGTTGTTGCAACCTTGTGTAGATAATGTGTAGATAATATTGTATGTAGACTAGAGTCTAAACAAGTGAGGAAAATAAGATATCAGGATGACCTATGTATAAACAAAATGCAGCTGTTGCTCATTATTGTTTGTAACAAAAGGTATAAATGCTTGCTGTAATTGTTTACCTGGGAGAGACCTGCCTAGGAGGGGGAGACCCTGTGTCCTAGTGCACTCTGTCCCTCTATGCAATTGATAGAGAGAGAATAAAGTATCTGACTTTGCTGTACCCAACCAAAGAGTGAGAACTGTGTTTTTCTCCGACAGTATTGATAAAAAGTCTTCTTGTTTCCCTTTTTTCCCGTAGCCAGTTTGAGCTCATTTTGTGCCTTTGCCTTTCTAATCTTGCCCCTGCATTCCTGTGTTGTTTGCCTATATTTATCCTTTGTAATCTGTCCTAGTTTCCATTTTTTATATGATTCCTTTTATTTTTTTAGATCATGCAAGATCTCGTGGTTAAGCCAAGGAGGTCTTTTGCCACATTTCCTATCTTTCCTACTCAGCGGAATAGCTTGCTTTTGGGCCCTTAATAGTGTCCCTTTGAAAAACTGCCAACTCTCCTCAGTTGTTTTTCCCCTCAGTCTTGATTCCCATGGGAACTTACCTATCAGCTCTCTGAGCTTACCAAAATCCGCCTTCCTGAAATCAATTGTCCCTATTTTGCTGTACTCCTTTCTACCCTTCCTTAGAACTGTGAACTCTATGATTTCATGACCCTCCCCCTCTACAACAACCCTCCCCAGCACCTCCCCCAAAATCTGAGCTGGATCCACCACAGCCATTTCCCTTCCCCGGCCCCTAGGAAGATGGGACGGTCTGGAGCAAAACGGGGTCGTTATTCTGCAGCCTGTCAGGGCGAGAAGGGAAATTCGAGAGGTTTCTGAATTAGTGTTAGTCCATTTCACACCCATTTCACACCCCGATTCCCTCAGGCTCTGTCCCTGTAGACAGACACTCTAGACTCTGCCATGCTGGGAGAAGCCTCAGTGACATTATTACAGCACAGACCCGACCTCTCTCCCGGGACTAAACCCACCAGATGCTATTACACTCTCCCAGGAACAGTCTCTGAGCCAAACGCCAGAAAAGAGCAGAATCAAAGGAGCCGCTTTGGGGGATCCCCCGACACTGTCCCCAGAACAGCCCATTCCCTCAGCAGCGCAGGGACCAGGCAGAGGCAGGAACTGGCTTTTCCTCTCTCTGCCCCTCCCCTCTCCCAGGAAAGTCACTGCCCCGGGGGGCTGCAGGGAATGGAGCTGGGCAAGGCTGGGTGCCCGGAACCTCCCTCCCCACTGATTGCTCCAGCTGCCCCGTCCAGTCTCTCCCCTCTCCCTCCTGCACGAAGAGCCGGTCACTGTCCTGCATTCCTGTGGGCGTTTCCTCGCCAATAGCTACAGCCACTGCTAACGGGGTGAGCCTGGGGCCGCTGGGGCAGCAGCTCTGCGCCGCGCAGAAACTTCGAGGCAGGGATGGGGCGAGCAGGAGCCATTTCTGCAGAGTCACTTTCCAGCCAGGCCCCAGCACTTACCCCAGATCTCTCCTATCACCTGCAGTCTCTGGCTCAGGAGCTGATGCCAGCAGAGCCCAGGGGGTGGGGGAGGGTGTAAACTATTTCCCTGAATCAAGTCTCCTTCGGCAGCTCAGTCACCGTTTCAGCTAGAGCAGAGCTGCGGTACCTGGGCACTGGGCCACCCGGGGCCTTTAACACCACAGCCCTGGAGAGGGGGTGCTGAGATGGACCATCCAGTGAGGAACACAAGTCCTTCTACCCTCCACCACACCCTAGTTTGGAAAAGAGCAACTAAAATGATTAAGGGTTTAGAGAGGGTCCCATATGAGGAAAGATTAAAGAGGCTAGGACTCTTCAGTTTGGAAAAGAGAAGACTAAGGGGGGACATGATAGAGGTATATAAAATCATGAGTGATGTTGAGAAAGTGGACAAGGAAAAGTTATTTACTTATTCCCATAATACAAGAACTAGGGGTCACCAAAAGAAATTAATAGGCAGCAGGTTTAAAACAAATAAAAGGAAGTTCTTCTTCACGCAGCGCACAGTCAACTTGTGGAACTCCTTACCTGAGGAGGTTGTGAAGGCTAGGACTATAACAATGTTTAAAAGGGGACTGGATAAATTCATGGTGGCTAAGTCCATAAATGGCTATTAGCCAGGATGGGTAAGAATGGTGTCCCTAGCCTCTGTTCGTCAGAGGATGGAGATGGATGGCAGGAGAGAGATCACTTGATCATTGCCTGTTAGGTTCACTCCCTCTGGGGCACCTGGCATTGGCCACTGTCGGTAGACAGATACTGGGCTAGATGGACCTTTGGTCTGACCCAGTACGGCCTTTCTTATGTTCTTATGTTCTTATGAACTGCTGCTGACGGCTCCCCCCATCCATGGTAACTTTTATCCCCTCTGCCTCCCCCTCTATCTGGGGGTTTTCCCTTCTGCACCTACCTGGCAGGGCAGGCCCCCCCCTCTGGTCTGAACCCCTAATCCTGTCCCAGTTTTGTCCCCTCTGCCCATCCCTCCCCTCCGATTTCCCCCCTTCAGGGGGATTTTCCCTGCCTTTGATTGCAGGGGGCAGATTCTGACGGTGCGTGAGGGCAGAAACTTGCAGACGTTACTGAGCATGTGAGAAGAACATTAGAAGATAAGGACGGCCAGACCGGGTCAGACCAAAGGTCCATCTAGCCCAGTGTCCTGTCTGCCAACAGTGGCCAGTGCCAGGTGCCCCAGAGGGAATGAACAGACAGGAATCATCCAGTGACCCATCCCCTGTTGCTCAATTCCCAGCTTCTGACAGACAGAGGCTAGGGACACATCCCTGCCCATCCCGGCTAACAGCCATTGATGGACCTGTCCTCCATGAACCCATCTAGTTCCCCTTTGATCACAGGACCCTGCTCAGGAACAGTGAAGTTGCAAGTTCTAATAGGAAACAGCTTCTGATACAAGGGCAGCTCCTCTTCCTCCTCCCGTCCAATGGGGCTGAGCAGCCCCCCAACTGCCTCTCTGCCCCTGGCCTCCTTCAACCCATTGCCCCCTTCAGCCTCCCCCCAAATGTCCCCTTCCCCATCGCCCCCTTCAGCCTCCTCCAACTGCCCCCCATCGCCCCATTCAGCCTCCCCCAACTGTTCCCTTCCCCCCACCGCACCTGGTCACCTTCAGCCCCCCGTTGCCCTCTTCAGCCTCCGGAAACTTCCCCCCACTGCCCTGGCTCCACCACTCTCAGGTTCCCTTCCCCACAACCATCTGCTTCCTTACCATAGGAAACAGGGGCAGAAAATGCTTTTGAAAAAACCTTTTGCAAAGTAAAATTAAAACAAGCCAAACAAACCCCTCCCTTGCTTTTTGCTGGGTGCCCAGCTGTGGGCTTGTCTGTGTGTGTGTGTGGGGGGGGGGGGGAGTGTTGTTCTGAGCACACTCTGTTCAGGGAAGGGGTGGAGTTGGCCAAAGGGGCAGGTTGAATCTTTAGCAGAGAATTCCTTTCTCCATTCTGTTAGCTAAGCGTTGCTGTTAAATGTCAGCCGACGAATGCAGCATTTGAAGCAATCTGACTATAAATCCCCTGCCCTCTCGGTGGCTCTAGTTCTCACACCCTCTGCTCTTGAGATGTCACCACATGACATGGTGTCTTATTCCCATAGTGTCTTATATATTAGACAGGACCAAAGTTTATAAGGTAAAAACTGAAGCATAACTCCTTCCCTTCCCCCTTTTGACTTAGGAAAAATAAATCCTGTCCCCTCCCCCAGTCCCAGCCCAGCCCCACCAGAGCTGCTGCGGCCAGGAGACAGGTGCTCTCTCACCTGGCCCTGAGCTGCTGTCGTGAGAGAGGGCTGGGGGGAGTCCTCTCTCCCTGGGGCAACCTGCTCCCCAAACCCCTCATTCCAAGCCCCAGCCCAGAGCCTGCACCCCCAGCCAGAGCCGTCACCCCCTGCACCCCAACCCTCTTCCCTAGCCCTGAGCCCCTCATTCCCAGCCCCACACCAGAGCCCGCACCCCCAGCTGGAGCCCTCACACCCCTGCACCTCAACCCTCTGCTCCAGACCTGAGCCCCTCATTCCCAGCCCCACCCCAGAGCCCACACCCCCAGCCAGAGCCCTCACCCCCTGCACCCCAACCCTCTGCCCTAGCCCTGAGCCACTCATTCCCAGCCCCACCCCAGAGCCCACACCCCCAGCCGGAGCCCTCACCCCCCTGCACCCCAATCCTCTTCCCTAGCCCTGAGCCCCTCATTCCCAGCCCCACACCAGAGCCCGCACCCCCAGCTGGAGCCCTCACACCCCTGCACCTCAACCCTCTGCTCCAGCCCTGAGCCCCTCATTCCCAGCCCCATCCCAGAGCCCACACCCCCAGCCAGAGCCCTCAGCCCCCTGCACCCCAACTCTCTGCCCTAGCCCTGAGCCCCTCATTCCCAGCCCCACACCAGAGCCCATACCCCCAGTCGGAGCCCTCACCCCCCTGCAACCCAACCCTCTGCCCTAGCCCTGAGCCCCTTATCCCCATCCCCACCCCAGAGCCCACACCCCCAGCCGGAGCCCTCACCCCCCTGCACCCCAACCCTCTGCTCCAGCCCTGAGCCCCTCTTTCCCAGCCCCACCCCAGAGCCCACACCCCAACCCTCTGCCCCACTTCAGCCCCCTTCCACACTCCGAACCCTTCAGCCTCACCCCTGCCACACACCATCCATGTGCAGAATGAATTTTGTGATGTGCAGCAATATACAGGTGATGTGTCACATAACAAAATTGCACATATTGGTGCACACAACAGAATTCATTCCGCACACGGACATAAAAAATTTGAGGAAACACTGCTCCTGACATTCAACCTATCTGTCACATCTTGAATTTCATACAGTGACTGATCAGAATAAAGTGCTCTCAAGTGAGCTACAGACCAACAGTGGTTCATAGTAATTATTCAGCAAGTATTTTAGAAGACCTAGAACATTAGAGGAAATCATGACCTGCTAAGAGACAATTAATGGAGAGAAGCAGCAAGATTAATCCCATACATTGGATTGGTTGTGACTTATTTGCCTGATTTGAAAAGAGACCAAAAGGACCTGAGTCTCCTCGCTGGCGATAGCCCCCTGCTCGGCCAATCAGCACTGAGACTCTGAGGGGCGGGAGGCTGAGAGGTCTCACCAGATGTCCCAAAGGACGGCCCAGGTCACCATCAGAGGGGATCACTCTCAGATCCAGCCCCACCTCTTTATGAGGACCTCCCGCAATGAGAGCACCCCCCACCCCATCCACACTCCACACACCACACCACCCCTGCTTGGTAGAGGGAGGGAAGCCGGGGAAAGGGGAAAAAGAAGCAAGAGAAGAGGAGAAAGGAGGGAGGAAAGAGGAAAAGGGAAACCAAAAAGGATAAACCCCAATGTCCCCAGGGATTCCAAGCGTCAAAGTCCTAGGCAGGAAATCAAATTCTGCCACCTTAAGCCAGTGTTTTCTGGGCCTAGAATGCTGCCTGCACCAGGTGGATCAGACTGAACAGGTTCCAAACCTCTCTGAGACTCTTACCTTGGAAAAGGGAAGTTTGTTTTCGGCACAATCAGTGGTAGGAAAGGAGAAAACTCCACAGAGGTTCCTCCTCATGTCACATCCATGAATCCTAATTCTCTCTCAGTCCTCGAGGAGAGACCTCGTGAAGGAGACTTGCGGCAGCAAAGCCGGGGGGGTCTCAGAGACTGGCCTGGCCCTGCACCTTTGTCCTGCCCGGCTGATGTCAGGGTCTCTCTGTGAGGTCACCCCCTCCCCACCACCTTTGCCCAATAGGCTGAGTTCCTGCAACAGGCCTTTGTGATGTCACTGCCACCCCCACCCCTCCCCTCCAAGCTGATGTCCTGCCCCTGTCCAGCCTCGTTGGGTGTTTGTTTCCCCTGGATCTAGGGTTGCCAACTTTCTGACCCAACAAAACTGACCACCCTTGTCCCACCCCATCAAGGATGGAATGCAAGGCTGAGTTCACTCACCAACCCCCGGAAACATGTCAGTGCCCCAGAGAAAACCGGACTCCTGCTATTGGAACGAGATGCTGGAGATCTGAATGGGAAAGGGACTGTCTGAATTCTCAAGATGGGGAACGAACAACAATCTACAGCAATGTCATTAACACAAACACACTCCAATCCTGCTCCAGCCGGAAGGGAAATGGGCAGGAATTCCTGCTGTCCAGCAATGGACACACTTACAGCCCCACACAGCAGTGAGTGGGCCGGGGAGACTGGTCTGAGCAAACAATGTGAAGTGATAATTCACTGAGAAGAGAATCATAGTGTAAAGAAGCCAATGGCCATCAGGTAGTTGTGGCTGAGGGGTTAAGGTGCTGGACTACAAATCCCTTGGGGGCTTCCCATGTAGGTTTGAATCCTGCTAACTCCGGAAGCATTGAACTGTTGTTATTGCTGTAGTCTCAGTGCTGGCGCATCTCTAGTGCCAACTGGAGGTAGATCTAGTCTCACTCTCAGGCTGTCTACACTTAAAATGCTCCTGTAGTACTTTGGAGTAGACAGTTGCTACAGTGACTGGTGAGGTTTTCCTATTGCTTTAGCTGCACTGACAGAACACAGAGACTGAATTCCCACCCCTCCTGCATAGGAGCTCTCAGCAGTTTAATTGTTCTGCAGCCAGCTTCCCATTAGAAATGCTGTTGTGGGACATTCCCAGACCTGGACATTTACCAATAACAGAAATTGAAGAGCAAACCTGGCTCCTCCCACCGGGAGGGATTGGAGTGTTTTGTCCCTTGTGATGGGTTGGATCACAGAAAGCCCCTTGGGAGCTGCCAACCGATGTGCCAAGACTACTTCTGCCCCTGCTTTCCTGCCCTGGCAGCTCGGGACCCCAGCACCCTGTCTTGTTGAGCCAGACATGCCCGTCTGCTCCAACACAGACCCAGGGTCTGAATTACTTTCCCAAAGCTGCAGGCATAACCTGAAAGCAGCTCACAGAAGTTCAGGTTCAGCTGTTTGTCCTCTATGACCCTAAATCCTTTTCATAGTCCCTGCTTTCCAGGCTACGGTTCCCTAGGCTCTAGGTGTGGCCACCAGCCTCCGTTCCCAGCTATAGGGCCTGGCTTTTGGCTGTATTAAACTGCATTTGTTTTACTAATCCCAGTTTACCAAACCATCCAGGCTGCTCTGTACAACTGCCCCTTCATTAGCATTATTTACCACTCCTCCAAGCTGTGCTAGCCACAGACTTTATCAGCAGTGATTTTATATTTACTTCCAGATGGTTAATTACAAAGTTGAATAGTGAGGGGGCAACAGCCAATCCCTGTGGTGCCTCGTTAACAGCTCCCCCATTCAGTGATGATGCCCCATGGACAGGTACAAGGTCAGACTTGGGGTCACCCATCAGGAGAAGGGGAGCAGGGGGATTATTTTACTACTGTTTTATAATGCACCTAATTTTTTTATTCACAGGCTCCACCTACAGTGTCTGTCACTCTTGTACCTGGACCCTTCTGGGACAATACTCGTCTCATTTACACTGGAGCCAATCCAAAGTGAATCCAGGCCATCCCTCCCAGCCTGCCCATGACTGCTGTCTGTGGAGATCTAGCCCAGGGAACAGCCTCACTCCGCCATGGTTGGGCTGGTTCCCCGATTTCTTTGCTTCTGTGGAAACACTCCCAATGGCCTTTCCCCTTCCCCATCCTGCACATGCTGCCCTGGCTGGGCAGATCCAGTCTGTCCAGGGCTTGCCCCGTCACCTGCCACCTTTCCACTCAGGGGATTCAGAGCTCGCCAGTAATCCAACAAATCCCCTTCTTTTATTAGCATTGTGTACAGGCCCCACTCAGGGACCAGCCCCATTGTGCCAGGTGCTGTCCACATACAGAACAAACAGACACTCTCTGTCCCACAGAGCTGCAATCTGCCTGCTTCCCGTCTCCCGGCAGGAACCGCTCTTTGCTACTGCTTGGGCCTGCTTTGGGGGATTGGCAGTTTCACTGGCTCAGGCTGCGCTGCCCCTTGCTGCCTCATCCGAGCAAGCTCAGACACTGCCTGGGGCTCTTCTGAAAGGTCTTTGTGTAAAATCCCAATGATTAGATGTGTCGCTTTGTTCCCCCCCCGCCCATTGTTATTTGTTTGTACTGCCACTGGCTGCACCGCCCTCAGTCTGAGCCCGGGTCCCATTCTGCTAGGCACTGCCCAGCCACACAAAGCTCTCCCTGCTCCCATGGAGCCCATGCAGTCAGCACCTATGATCCCCTCCCCCAAATCAAAATTCCTAGAGATTTTGGGTGCATCTCTCAATGTTGTAAATGTTACTAGCTTCTGTGGGTGCGTGTCTCTCTGGGTGGGTGTCCAGGTGTGTTTCTGTATAAGTTTATTGTGATGTCACGTATCCCAACAGCAAAGAATGTTCTGCTTCAGCATTCTTGCCCTGCCTTCAGTCTGCCAACTGGCTTGGTTGACAACGGCTGGTGACCCAAGGAGCTGCTGATAGACCCGTACTATCCATCTGTCAACAACTTCTTGAATCAGCTATTTCCACAGGTGTTCGAAAGAAGATGAGTTTTTACAGAAGGTAATTCCCAGATTCCCAGGAGCTGATTGGCGGGGCTGCTGGTGGGCGGGAGGTGCTGGGGGCGGATAGTGGATGGGGGGCTGCTGACATATTCCTGTGGCTCTTTGGCAATGTTCATTGGTAAATTCTGGCTCCTTCTCAGGCTCAGGTTGGCCACCCCTGTCCTAGGGACTGGTGGGGGCCAGCGTTGCAACAGTCAGTTCTCAACGTTCCGTTTTGATTTGAATGTGGGCCTCTTTCAGTTCCCCTTCTGCGTCAGCCTTCCACGTTCTCTGGAGGCAGATTTCCATTGTTTGATCTTTCAGCAGACGAGAATGGGTGAATTTCCATGGATAGAACCTAAAGGGAAGATAACAAAACTCATGTAAAATTTAGATTGATATCTCCATAAATAGTATTTCCCTTGGAGTTGCCCCTAAAGTAATGCACATTGGAAAAAATAACCCCAACTATACATACAATATGATGGGGGCTAATTTAGCTACAACAAGTCAGGAAAAAGATCTTGGAGTCATTGTGGATAGTTCTTTGAAGATGTCCACGCAGTGTGCAGAGGCGGTCAAAAAAGCAAACAGGATGTTAGGAATCATTAAAAAGGGGATAGAGAATAAGACGGAGAATATATTATTGCCCTTATATAAATCGATGGTACGCCCACATCTCGAATACTGCATACAGATGTGGTCTCCTCATCTCAAAAAAGCTATACTGGCACTGGAAAAGGTTCAGAGAAGGGCAACTAAAATGATTAGGGGTTTGGAACAGGTCCCATATTAGGAGAGATTAAAGACTCTTCAGCTTGGAAAAGAGGAGACTAAGGGGGGATATGACAGAGGTATATAAAATCATGAGTGATGTGGAGAAAGTGGATAAGGAAAAGTTATTTACTTATTCCCATAATACAAGAACTAGGGGTCACCAAATTAAATTAATAGGCAGCAGGTTTAAAACAAATAAAAGGAAGTTCTTCTTCACACAGCGCAGTCAACTTGTGGAACTCCTTACTTGAGGAGGTTGTGAAGGCTAGGACTATAACAGCGTTTAAAAGAGAACTGGCATTGGCCACTGTCGGTAGACAGGATACTGGACTAGATGGACCTTTGGTCTGACCCGGTACGGCCATTCTTATGTTCTTATGTTATGTTATGTTCTAATTCACTCCTTGCCTTCAAGTTGTGAATCTAAACCTTTTGTCTCATGTAATGATTGGCTAATGTATGTGTATTGAGACAATATCTATCTCAGACTTTACATGATTGAAACACACATAAATGAGATCAAATAATGCAGAAGAAATAAATCGTAAGCTATTTAAAGTGATACAGCTCCACTCCCATCCCCTGGCTGTCATCTTGGCAGTTCTCTCAGAAATAATCTCATGGAGATAGACTTCAAAACTCTCTACAAATTCTACTATACCCCCATTGGGCTATATACAATAGCTGTGTAAATTCCCCCCTACAATTCCTTTCCAGGAAAGGGGTTTAAATAAACTGTAGCCTACATTGGTCATGGGTCTCGGTGTGATTTCTTTGTTATTGTGTTGGTGGCCCAACTTCTGACTGGATGTTATAAATAGTATGGGAAATTCTTCATTTAAAGTTTACTGATTATTTTCCCCATGCTAATAAATTCCAGATATTGAAATAGTTGAGAATAAGTCAACATATTTGCAGCTGCAAATCCATCCTTCCAGACCCTCAAACCTTCTCGATGAAAATCTTTTGTTCCTTTTCCTGGGTTCTCTGGGAACAGAGGTTTATTGGTTTTCAGCTTGGCCCCATCTGTTCCCAGAGTCCCAACATTCTGTGCACAAAGGAGTGGGGTTAATAATGAAGCAGTTTTTCAACTAGACCCAGGCAATGACCAAAGAAAATAGAAACTGCCCAGTGGGACAGAGATGGAAGGAAACTAGTACTGAAATCCCCCTCCTCTCTTCTCTCCATTCTTGCTGATCTAAGCACTGCTGGTCCTCGCAGGCATCTGCAGAGGAAGACTGCAGATGGATCCAAAAGACTCCAGTCATTGGACTTCCAAGTTTGGTGAGGAAGGTCGGACATGGTGGTCAAGCCCTGGGGACATTGAGAATTAGGTTGGACAAATCAAGAGTAAATGGCCTGGATTTAAGGTCTTCAGGAAGCTTGGCTGAAATTCTGTGCCAATGCTGCCGAGTTTCTATAGCTTCTGAGCACAGACCCTGGAAAGCACTGTGGCTGTTTCAAGGAATTCAAACCTGAAAGGTTTACAAATCAAACACTCAAATCAATATGAAAACCAGCACTGTATTCCTCTGGTAACTGAATTGAGTAAGAAAGTCCATTTCTTTCATGCTGCTCTTCAATTTGCTCTCCCATGTGACACAGATTTGTCTGTGGTCAGTGCAGAACTGCATTGTGGAGGATGCCGAGGAAAGCTGGAGTTTTGACCTCTGGCTAGGGTCCAGTTGGGTTTCACGGCCCCTAGGCACATGGGGATTGTGTTATAAACACCTCAGCTGGATGACTCTGCAAAGTGATCGGCAATAACCAGCAGGACTCAGAGTTCACAACATATTGAGATGAAAAGAGGCACTCACCCCTCTCAGAGCCATTATTCCTGGCTGTCTGCAGACTCAGGCAGGCTGCACTGCATTTACGCTCAGGTCATGTGTGGATGATTTTTTTTTTTGCAACAATAAGGGCTGGAAATTTCTGGGTTAAGAGATTTACCTCTGCTGCACAGCTCCATAAGGATGAGTGCATTTTTTCAGCACTTCCTCATCCATGGAATAACTAGGGATCTGACTACAGGTAACAATCCTGCACTGGTCCCCAGGGGACAGATAGATGGGCCTCATGGGCCTTTTCCATCTCTGCCCTCTCTCATGCAATAGGGAGCAGCCAGACCTCATGACCCAGGGATGTGGAGTGAGCCCCAAAGTCATTTATTGGCCCTGTACTGGAGCTGAGAGGAAGTGGAGTGACCCATTGAAATCAGGACAATGCTGGAATTCTCCAGAAAACTGGCACGTCTCCATCCCGGGGACTGCAGGAGGAGGGGTTGGCTCCTCAGTGGCTGGGCCTGGGCATCTCCTCTTAGTGAGCATGGACAGTTCTCTGCACAGCAGGAAACTCCCTCCAACTGTGTGAGCCCGACAGACCCTTCCCGGACGGTGGCCTGTCAGTAGGAGCAGGAAGAGAAATAATGGACTGAGGTGATAACAGAGCAGCTCCCTACCTGTCCGATGACAGTGTGTGCGCCACACAGCTCAGAACCACGTCCTGGGGGTGGGAGCGAGCCAGCAAGGCCGTGGCCTTCAACGCTGCTTTTCTGGCTCTGGGATCACAGACAACGTCTAGCCACATTAAGATACCTCCCACCACGTCTCCAACCTGGAAGAATGCCAGAAAGTTGAGGGATGGATTTATCAATGAGTGGCCTCCTCCCAGGTAACCCCTTCTGGCAGCCCTGCAAACTGCCTCTCACCTCCGTTTCCCATCTCTGCTCCTCCATAATCTCAAGAAAGAGGCTTTGATAAGTCCAGTAACCCCAGTCTTCCTGAGGTCTGGTTTAGCACCTTAAAGCTCAGAAACACACACAAAAGCCTTCCCCAAATCCTTACCGTGGGCACAGCCCAAACTCCCCTGATGTCCCAGGGCCTTCCCTGCCTTAGTAAACTGCTCCCAGCCCTGCTCTCAAGGGCTTCCCTGCAGGAGCCTTTCCTCCATCTCTGCAACTTCCTGTTGCTCTTTCTAGCACAAGCAGTTCCTCCAGACCAGTGGTTCTCAACCTAGTTTCCATTGTGGGCCACATACATGTTATGTGGGCCACATCCAATACTACCTGTTTGCCCCTGAGGATGTCCCAGGTAGAGAAGCACTGCTCCAGACCCAGCTGGTTCTACTGATGTACCCCACAGCCCATCCCAGAGATGGCAGGCAGGGCTAGTTGGATGGGACTAGCCAGCTCCAGGCCCCAGCCCTACGGAGAACCTCTACACTGCGGGATTTTAAAACCTGCCATAACAAATCTTAAAGCCGGGTCTCTAACCTCGGGCTCAGGCTGTGGCACTCAGAACAGCAGTGCAGACATGGTGACAGGCTGGAGCCCAGGCTCTGAAGCCCCCTCCTCCCCTGGCTTCAGAGCTCAAGTTCCAGCCCAAGCCCAGAAGAGGCTTGTCATAACTATAAAGGGAAGGGTGACAGCTCTCCTGTGTACAGTGCTATGGAATCCCTCCTAGCCAGAGACTCCAAATCCTTTTACCTGTAAAGGGTTAAGAAGCTCGGGTAACCTGGCTGACACCTGACCCCAAGGACCAATAAGGGGACAAGATACTTTCAAATCTTGGGGGGGGAAAGGTTTTTGTGTGTGTCCTTTGTTTAAGGGGTTGTTCGCTCTTGGGACTGAGAGGGACCAGACATCAATCCAGGTTCTCCCCATCTTTCTAAACAAGTCTCTCTTATTTCAAAATTGTAAGTAAAAGCCAGGCAAGGCGTCTTAAATTTACTTTGTTTTCTCAACTTGTAAATGTACCTTTTACTAAAGTGCTTATCTTGTTTGCTATACTTTGAACCTAAGACAGAGGGGATTCCTCTGAGCTCTTTAAGTTTGATTACCCTGTAAAGTTATTTTCCATACTGATTTTGCAGAGATGATTTTTACCTTTTTCTTTAATTAAAAGCCTTCTTTTTAAAAACCTGATTAATTTCTCCTTGTTTTAAGATCCAAAGGGGGTTTGGATCTGTATTCACCAGGAGTTGGTGAAAGGAAGGAGGGGGGAAGGGTCAATTTCTCCTTGTTTAAAATCCAAGGAGTTTGGATCTGTATTCACCAGGGAATTGGTGAAAGGTTTCTCAAGGCTTCCCAGGGAGGGAATTCTTAAGATGGTGGCAGCGGACCAGAGCTAAGCTGGTAGATAAGCTTAGAAGTTTTCATGCAGGCCCCTACATTTGTACCCTAAAGTTCAAAGTAGGGATACAGCCTTGACATGGTGGCACAGCGGTGGGATCGTTTTAAACCCAAAAGCCAGTAAGATTTTTTTTCCCTTCTAGCTGCTTGGAAAGCAGAGCTGAAGGTAGATGCATATCTTATCTCTCCTTGCCTGAAGGCAGAGGTGTTAAGTTTTTTTTAACAAGGTCCTTTGTTAAGAGAAGGGTTCAATTAATGAGCAAACGACTGGTAAAAGGAATTTACAAGCTGAATTGTTTTTTTTTTTTTTCTTTTTACATCCTCGTGAGTAGCTAGTTAGAAAGTCTCTGTTAACTCAGCAGCAGCCAGAGCTGAGTACATCCCAGTTTCAGTCAACTGCAGAGGGGTGTGGCCCAGCACAGGAAAGCAGGAAAATGACTACCAGTGAAGCAGCTAGCAAACTAGAACTGGCCAGACTAGAAGCAGAAAAAAATGACAAAAAACATCAGAGACTACTTCAAATTAAAAAACTCGAGAAAGAAGCCAAAGAGGAGGCCCACAAGAGAGAGATGGAGCTGGAAAAGGCCAAACATGACAGAGAAGAGAAAGCCAAACAGGAGGCCCATGAAAAAGAAGAGAAAGCCAAACAGAAGGCCCATGAAAGACAAGAAAAAGCCAAACAGGAGACCCATAAAAGAGAGATGGAGCTGAAAGAAAAAGAGATGGAACTGGAAGCAGCAAGGACTAGGCAGGGTGCATCAGACCATCCTAACAACTCCTCTCCAGGTACCACTTCCCATCCCAGGAAATTCCCCACCTACAAGGCAGGCGATGATACTGAGGCCTTCTTAGAAAATTTTGAAAGGGCCTGCCTTGGATACGACATCCCTCCAACCCAGTACATGGTAGAGCTGAGGCCGCAGCTCAGTGGACCCTTAGCAGAGGTGGCGGCTGAAATGCCTAAGGAACACATAAACAGTTATGAACTTTTTAAAAACAAGGCCAGAATCAGAATGGGGCTAACACCTGAGCATGCCCGTCGGCGGTTCAGAGCCCTAAGGTGGAAACCTGATGTGTCATTTACCCGACATGCCTACCACATTGACAAAAATTGTGATGCCTGGGTATCAGGAGCAAATGTTAAATCTCTGGAAGACTTGGCCAACCATGTGAAGCTAGCCAAGAGGGTGGGAATAGTCACCCGCAGCCAGGCTAAGCAAGCTTTCACCCCCATCCCTGTTCCTGAGCCGTCCACCAGGACCCCGTCTGTGTTACCGGAGACCCAAACACAGGTGGTGGAACCGGATCCCCTGCCAACGACTGCAACAGCCGTAGTGGATCCAATCCCAGAGACCCAGCCAAAGCCAGTCCCAGAACCGGAACTGGCAACGCAACCAGCACCAGAACCATTGCTAGCACTGAGTCCAGCGCTTGCAACCCCGTCTACAACTCCAATGCCAGAGGGCACCAGCGAGCCTAAACTGGCGGAAGCAGCAGATAACCCTACCCAAGAGGCTCAGCCAGAGACTGAAATACCACATAGTGCACCAGCGGACAGCGGTTCACAGTCAATGAAAAAAGCCCCAGCACCTGCATCGCTTCCAGAGGGACCAAGCCCCAGTCCACAGTCCAAGGAGGAACTGATGTCTCCAGCATCAAGGGAACAGTTCCAGGCCGAGCAGGAAGCAGATGACAGCCTTCAAAAAGCTTGGGCAGCGGCACGGAGCACCCCACCGCCTCTCAGCTCTTCTAACCGATCCCGGTTTGTTGTAAAAAAAGGACTTTTATACAAGGAGACTCTTTCTGGTGGGCACCAGGAAGACTGGCATCCTCAAAGACAGCTGGTAGTTCCCACTAAGTATCGGGTAAAACTCTTGAGCTTAGCCCATGATCATCCCAGTGGCCATTCTGGGGTGAACAGAACCAAAGACCGGTTGGGGAAGTCCTTCCACTGGGAGGGAATGGGCAAGGACGTTGCTAATTATGTCCGGTCTTGTGAGGTGTGCCAACAAGTGGGAAAGCCCCAAGACCAGGTTAAAGCCCCTCTCCAGCCACTACCCATAATTAAGGTCCCATTTCAGCGAGTAGCTGTGGATATTCTGGGTCCTTTCCCAAAGAAGACACCCAGAGGAAAGCAGTACGTACTGACTTTCATGGATTTTGCTACCCGATGGCCGGAAGCTGTACCCTTAAGCAACACCAAGGCTAAAAGTGTGTGCCAGGCATTAGCAGACATTTTTGCCAGGGTAGGGTGGCCCTCCGACATACTTACAGATTCGGGAACTAATTTCCTGGCAGGGAACATGAAAAACCTGTGGAAAGCTCATGGGGTGAATCACTTGGTTGCCACCCCTCATCACCATCAAACCAATGGTCTGGTGGAGAGGTTTAATGGAACTTTGGGGGCCATAATACGTAAATTCGTAAATGAACACTCCAATGATTGGGACCTAGTGTTGCAGCAGTTGCTTTTTGCCTACAGGGCTGTACCACATCCCAGTTTAGGGTTTTCACCATTTAAACTTGTGTATGGCCGCGAGGTTAAGGGGCCATTACAGTTGGTGAAGCAGCAATGGGAGGGGTTTACGCCTTCTCCAGGAACTAACATTCTAGACTTTGTAAGCAACCTACAAAACACCCTCTGACACTCTTTAGCCCTTGCTAAAGAAAACCTAAAGGATGCTCAGGAAGAGCAAAAGGCCTGGTATGATAAACATTCCAGAGAACGGTCCTTCAAAGTAGGAGACCAAGTCATGGTCTTAAAGGCGCTCCAGGCCCATAAAATGGAAGCGTCGTGGGAAGGACCATTCACGGTCCAGGAGCGCCTAGGAGCTGTTAACTATCTCATAGCCTCCCCCACCTCCAACATAAAGCCTAAGGTATACCATGTTAATTCTCTTAAGCCCTTTTATTCTAGAGAATTAAACGTTTGCCAGTTTACAGCCCAGGAAACTGATGACGCGGAGTGGCCTGCAGGTGTCTACTATGAAGGAAAAAGGAATGGTGGCGTGGAAGAGGTGAACCTCTCCACGACCCTGGGACGTCTGCAGCGACAGCAGATAAAGGAGCTGTGCACAAGCTTTGCACCGATTTTCTCAGCCACTCCAGGACGGACCGAACGGGCATACCACTCCATTGACACAGGTAATGCTCACCCAATTAGAACCCCACCCTACCGGGAGTCACCTCATGCCCAAGCGGCTATACAAAGGGAGATCCAGGACATGCTACAGATGGGTATAATCCGCCCCTCTAGCAGTGCATGGGCATCTCCAGTGGTTCTAGTTCCCAAACCAGATGGGGAAATACGCTTTTGCGTGGACTACCGTAAGCTAAATGCTGTAACTCGTCCTGACAACTATCCAATGCCACGCACAGATGAGCTATTGGAAAAATTGGGACATGCCCAATTCATCTCTACTTTAGACTTAACCAAAGGGTACTGGCAAGTACCACTAGATGAACCCGCTAAGGAAAGGTCAGTCTTCGTCACCCAGGCAGGGGTGTATGAATTCAATGTACTCCCTTTCGGGTTGCGAAATGCACCCGCCACCTTCCAAAGACTTGTAGATGGTCTCCTAGCAGGATTGGGAGAATCTGCAGTTGCCTACCTCGATGATGTGGCCATTTTTTCTGATTCATGGACAGAACACCTGGAGCACCTAAAAAAAGTCTTCGAGCGCATCCGGCAGGCAGGACTAACTGTTAAGGCTAAAAAGTGTCAAATAGGCCAAAACAGAGTGACGTACCTGGGGCACCAGGTGGGTCAAGGAACTATAAATCCCCTACAGGCCAAAGTGGATGCTATCCAAAAGTGGCCGGTTCCAAAGTCAAAGAAACAGGTCCAATCCTTCTTAGGCTTGGCCGGATATTATAGGCGATTTGTACCACACTACAGCCAAATCGCCGCCCCGCTGACAGACCTAACCAGAAAGAAACAGTCAAATGCAGTTCAGTGGACTGATAAGTGTCAAAAGGCCTTTAACCAGCTTAAGGCAACACTCATGTCTGACCCTGTGCTAAGGGCCCCAGACTTTGACGAACCGTTCCTAGTAACCACAGATGCGTCCGAGCGAGGCGTGGGAGCAGTTTTAATGCAGGAAGAACCGGATCAAGAATTCCATCCTGTCGTGTTTCTCAGCAAGAAACTGTCTGAGAGGGAAAGCCACTGGTCAATCAGCGAAAAGGAATGCTACGCCATTGTGTACGCGCTGGAAAAGCTACGCCCATATGTTTGGGGACGGCGTTTCCAACTACAAACAGACCATGCTGCGCTACAGTGGCTTCATACCGCCAAGGGAAATAACAAAAAACTTCTTCGGTGAAGTTTAGCTCTCCAAGATTTTGATTTTGAAATACAACACATTTCGGGAGCTTCTAACAAAGTGGCTGATGCACTCTCCCGGGAAAGTTTCCCAGAGTTAACTGGTTAACAATTGTTCTTGAAATAAAACATATTGTTAGTTTTTATATAATCAGTAGTATGTCTAAAGGTACATGTGTTTTATTAACTCTGTTTTCTCCTAAAGCTCCAGGAAGAAATCACAGCCAGTGTGGAACCGGACGTCCAACACTATCTGTGATTTGGGGGGCGTGTCATAACTATAAAGGGAAGGGTGACAGCTCTCCTGTGTACAGTGCTATGGAATCCCTCCTAGCCAGAGACTCCAAATCCTTTTACCTGTAAAGGGTTAAGAAGCTCGGGTAACCTGGCTGACACCTGACCCCAAGGACCAATAAGGGGACAAGATACTTTCAAATCTTGGGGGGGGAAAGGTTTTTGTGTGTGTCCTTTGTTTAAGGGGTTGTTCGCTCTTGGGACTGAGAGGGACCAGACATCAATCCAGGTTCTCCCCATCTTTCTAAACAAGTCTCTCTTATTTCAAAATTGTAAGTAAAAGCCAGGCAAGGCGTCTTAAATTTACTTTGTTTTCTCAACTTGTAAATGTACCTTTTACTAAAGTGCTTATCTTGTTTGCTATACTTTGAACCTAAGACAGAGGGGATTCCTCTGAGCTCTTTAAGTTTGATTACCCTGTAAAGTTATTTTCCATACTGATTTTGCAGAGATGATTTTTACCTTTTTCTTTAATTAAAAGCCTTCTTTTTAAAAACCTGATTAATTTCTCCTTGTTTTAAGATCCAAAGGGGGTTTGGATCTGTATTCACCAGGAATTGGTGAAAGGAAGGAGGGGGGAAGGGTCAATTTCTCCTTGTTTAAAATCCAAGGAGTTTGGATCTGTATTCACCAGGGAATTGGTGAAAGGTTTCTCAAGGCTTCCCAGGGAGGGAATTCTTAAGATGGTGGCAGCGGACCAGAGCTAAGCTGGTAGATAAGCTTAGAAGTTTTCATGCAGGCCCCTACATTTGTACCCTAAAGTTCAAAGTAGGGATACAGCCTTGACAAGGCTGCATTGCTGTTTGGCCCCACAGTGCCAGCCCTGGGAGCCCAAGTCCATAGGGCCAGGCTTTACGGCTCCTGCTGCAGAGTTTGCAGCACAGGGTAGACAGACCCGAAAGGGACAGGCCACCCCCCAGGGCTCTTCCATGAGGAATTGGTCATTGCTCTTTCCTCTCCCGAACAAGGAGCAGGAGCTACAACCCGGGTGGCTGGATTCTGTTGACCTGTTCTGCCAGCAGGAGTTAGAGCCCGGCACAAATCAATCTGCTGATTGAGGGGCCATTTGTTAACTTCCCGCTGGGACCTGTTGGAAACAGGGAACTCGGCCAGAGACAGGGACGACCTGCAGGGAACCCGAGGAACAGGCAGGTTTGGGGAGGAAGCTCAGGCTGAGGATTTGGTTCGTTTATGAGTCTCCGAGTTTCCAGGAAAGCCAAAGCTCAGGAAGGGAATAAGTCTGCACTGACGCGCCATGGGCAGGCGGTATTTGGAGAAGGGCAGGAATGTCACCTATTTCCAGGCCGAGCGATTAAAGGCAACGTTTAAAGGACTGTAGGGAATGTGAACCCTGATTCCTTTCTCGATAACCCACCTGCGCAGGCTGGGGCAAGTCAAGGAGCTCTCTGGACTTCAGTTTCCCCAGGTGTCCAATGGGTTGAATTCCTACCTCCCAGGAGGGCGGTGGAGCTTCATTAATCAGGGGGAGTAAATGATGCCGAGAGCCTCCTACCCAGGGGATGTAGAAATGAAGTCTGCCAGAGACCTCCCTAGGCCAATCTAATTCACGAGGGAGGCACTCAGATCTGTGGGGATGGGCAACAGGATCAGAGCTTGGGAGAGACAGAGAGAAAAGTGCAAAGCCAAATTCCTCCTGATATTTCAGCTGGAAAAACAAGGCCCTGCAGCATGTCTGAGGAAACCATGTCTGCTCCTGGAGCCTAATGTGGAGGCCCATCGGCAGACTAGGTAAGTGCTGCGCTGCCAGGGCTGGGGCTCTCGGCACCTTCAGTGTGGCTGGGCTGTCCTCAGGGACGTGTCAGAGCTCCAGTGGGCAGAGAGCACGTTACAAACCTGACGCTGCGGATCCCCGCGGCCAAGCGATGAATGGAAAGGGGCTGAGCCAACCTTCAAAGCACCATGCCAGCGTGTCCCAGGAATGGTTTTCTAGTAGAGGAAATTCTCCCCTCCCCCTCTCTGCGCAGCATCCCCCTGCCCCACGGCGGGAGTCTCTTACTCTCTCCATCTTGTCTCCGTGTAGAGATACGATGGCCCTCAGCTCTTCCTCTGCGGCTTTAAATCGCTCCAGGGTGGGTGTTGTCAGACCCTTCACGGCTCTCATCAGCAGGGCTTGGAGCTGGGCTGAGGAAAGCTGCTCCCCGGGGGTCTGCAATGAACAGGGACAAAGCCTGTTGGGACTGAGTATTTCCATTGGGCAGCTGCCCTGGAATAGTCTGTCCCCGCGGGAGGCTGGCAGGGCCTAGTGAGCGTGGAGACTCTGGCTGAGCCCTTTCTCCGCCCTTTTAAGTGATAGGCAAAATGTCAGAGTGGTTACCAAAATCAAATAAAATATAAGCACGCAGTCTAAACTCTCAACCCAACTAGACTGGGCAACATTGAAATTAAACAGTTTTTTTCACCCCACTGAATATTGCAGTTCATAGTACACAGGTTTCACCCTTGAAATCTGGGCCAGTCTCCTCTATTGGAGTCTTCAGTCTTCTGAATGTCCTCATTGATCGCAGCATAGGTGGGGGGAGGAGAAAAGGCCAAGCATGGGGTCACTGTGTTCTGTTTTATACCCTTAGTCCATGTGCTTGGAGAACACAAGTCCAGGCATGTCTGGGGGGTATTGCTAAGTCCCCAGGCAAGGGTTGAGAAATTCCCTTGGTGTGGCCTTATGCAGGTGAGTCATTGAATTGTAACTCCCTTGCTGGACAATGGCTGTTGATGGTTTGACACCCTCCTGGATGTTGGTTACTTTCCTTGCTGTTGTCTCTGGGGAGCTAGTATCTGGCCGATTCTCCAGCTTACAGCATGTTTTACTCACAACCATAAAACACAATCTCATAACTTCATATGCACTAATGATATACATATTTAGATAGAACAATGACTTTCAGCAGATCATAACCTTTCCCCTGATACCTTACATGGCATGCTTTATATGCAAGATCACAATTATATATAAATGAGGAATATGGGGGTTATTGGGCGCTCCCCTGAAGTATAGAATGTTACATCATGGATATCTGAGTAGGAATTAATGTTACTTCTTGCAGCATAAACTTCTCCTGGCCCCCACTGTAGTTGCAAGTGTTCCATCTACTGTTCTCCAATAGGAGTTGTACTGGTAGAGGGAAGAGGAACATGAGAGCAGTGTGGCAGGATTGTTACCCACACAAAATTCTCTGTTCCTTGCACACTCTCGGGGCATCCACCTTTACCCCATTCCTAGGGCACATGGCATAACCTTATGCTCTAGGGTACCCACCTTTACCCTTGTGTGAGCTCAAAGCATAAGCCTATTAATTTAGGCACCCACCCTTACCCTTCCGTGGGCTCACGGCATAACCTTACAGTCTGCGGGTTTGGGGGGTCTTTTACCAGTGAAAGAGCCTTATACAGTAATATCCTACTTAATCTCTCTGTATTAACAATCACCAAAACGAATGCACACGCTAAGCATACAATGCTCACCACTCCCAATAAGGCAGATGGACTTTTCTTGATGGCCAGTCAGGACCAGGTCATCTGGGGGACTCCAGCTTCTGGACTGCACGATGTGGTTGGAAGGGTGTTGAGGTCTGGCAGCTCTGATCTTGGGGCTGTGTCCTGGAGTTGGTTCCCAAGAACTTCCTTGTGGATTCAAGTTTATATGGTGAAACTTGAGTCCTGCTTAGCTATACCTTAACCAATCATTTTACTAAATTTTACTAAACAATTTTCTAACCAATCCTAACATATTTTAAAACAATTATTTAACCAATCATACCCCATCACCTTCATTGATTTACATCTAGCAAAATTAGTTATGCAACAGACAGAAACAATCAAACAGACAGAGACCACACAGATAAACAACAGAGAAGTGGGGACCATAAAGGCAAAACAATAGAAGTATAGATTTTACAATCACAACTGTTGATAAGTGATTTCTTGTCAGACAGAATGCTATCAGACAAAGTTTTCTTTAACCATCTTAAGATTTATATCTTTATCTGGTGATGGTGGATACTGTTAGGACAGGATCGCCTTCTCAACAGCCTGATATTACATTGTTTTAATGCAATTTACATGGAATGTGAGGAGGTGACGTTCTGCTCTCCTAATATGCCTGCAGACAAAGGCCTCAGACCTTACTATATGGCTACAGGAAAAGGCTTTATCCTTACCGGATTGAGAAATGTACTGTAGGCAGCAATCCTGACTTCACAGGGAGATGGACTGGATGAACATGCACTGTTGTTATTATAACTCCTGCCCTTCCACTCCCAATCTTCCTTTTTTGTCCTTCTATGACACAATCGTTGTCATGTCAAATTTAGGCTGTAAGCACTCTGGGGCAGGACTATGCCTTTGTGTCTAGGGCACCTAGCGCTGTGCAGGACACTTGAAAATAATAGTGATGATGGCAATGATCAAATAGGTCTTTTCCATCTCACATTTCTATTATATTATAATACAGCATGCAAATGAAAACTCATCCATGAGACAGTAAAGGGAAGAGATCAGTTGATAGACGCAAAATCAAACTCTATGTTAACATAGTATATTAGTACAGGCCTTGATTCTACAATGAGCTCCATATAAGTGGACCTCTGCACATGTCTGAAGCCCTGTTGAAATCAGTGGTGCTCTGAATGGGGTCCACCTGCACAGAGCTCATTGCAGGATCAGGCTCATCAGCAATACAAAGATTCAGACAAGAACAAATGACATAAGATTATTGTGCATATTAGTATAAAGTAAAATGATACCCAGCATAACTGGAGAGTATTAGGGGGGAACCTTTTGAGACTTTTATAAAATTAAAGTGATGACATTTGTTTAAAGTTTGTCTGAAAAACACAAAGAACTAGATTAAAAATCGGACACTTCTAGAAACAGATTTACTTGCTGTGACCATGGTTGCTAGAGGGGCCACACTAAGAATGCTCAATGAGGGCAAACTGCAAAGAATGGGGTGGACGATCCCCCAAACTGGTGGTTTATTCTAATACTTAGATTCACCAAGCCAGCAATATCTTACTGGTTACCAAGAAGCCCAAAAATACAGTTTCCCTTAAACAATCCAGCCCTGGGCTCCCACCCAAACAGCCAAGTCAAATATGGTGAGGATTACATATATAAAGTTCTATCAATCCTAAAATATTGGACACATTACCCACCAGGTCAGTGTATATTTCAGATCTTACCTAAATACACACTTACAGCCAATTCTTATTAACTATCTAAGAGAGAGAGAGTATTGTGATTAAATATCATTATATAGAGAGATATGTATAAATAAAGTTCTTAGGTCAGTTTCATAGCAGAGCTGCTGAGTTGTATAAAATCCTTCCAGAATCAGTTCATTAGGTTATAGTCCAAACAGGCAATCCATGTGCAGAGTCTGTTTAAATTCTTCCATGAAAAATAGCAGGGTAATCCAGACTGGAGCTGGAGATCACAGTCTTGTGACTTAAACTTCCCCTGACCAAGTACAAGCAGATCAGGCCCTGGAGTTCTTTTATAGATCTCTAGCAGGCTAGGATAGCCTCTTGACAGCTGATAATACAGCAGGCATTCCTTGTAGGTAATATACATTGTTGCTTTGAAGTAAACCTCCTATTCCCTATGTATACATAGGTAAACTAGTAGTATTAATTAACATAAGGCAATTATCCATTCAAAATATCAAGGCATTCCATTATGGAACAGACAATTTAAGATGAAGACAATGTAAGTAATATTATTTCCTGCAATATCTTATATCTTTGATCTTGCATAATATAAGGTAATTAAGACATGGAAGGGAATTAGCATCCATAAAATAATCTGGTTATATTGTTAACATCTAATAAGATACAGATAAACACAGACAAATACAATTAGTATTTACCTCTAATTCTCTAACAATACAGAAATCTCATCCATTTAACATGGGTTGGATAACCGTCTACAAGGAATGGCCCTGTTTACCACTTCAATACTTTCCTAATATGTCCTTAAAGGTTGATTTTGGGTTATTTAGCCTGCTGGTTGTCTAACCTTTGCTGCCTCAGTATCACACTTGCATTTAAAGGAACAGTGTCATGTAGGGTTGCCAATTTTGTTTGGACGTATTCCTGGAGGTTTCATCACATGACATAATATTTAACTAAAGATTAATCGTAAAGTTCTGGAGACTCCAGGACAATCCTGAAGGGTTGGCAACCCTAGTGTCATGGTTGCAGACTGAAAATGTTACTTTAAGGGCTACATTTTGGGTTTGAAAGCCAGTGGAGCACTGATAAACATGTGTGCATGAGGGGTCAAGTGCCCGTAGTGCACTAAAGGATGTGCATTGAGGTGTAAGGTTCTGTGCATAGTGCTTGGTGTGTGTTCTAGTGGTTAGAGCATTGGACTGGGGCCTCAGGAGACCTGCATTCTATTCCTGGTTCTGCCACTGGTCTGCTGGGGAAAATCACGTCATCTCTCTGTTCCTCAGTTTCCCAATCTGTAAAATGGGGATACTGATACTGACTTCCCTTGTAAAGTACATTGAGAGCTACTGATGAAAAGAATTGTTGACCATGTTTAGTAGCACTGTCTACTATACAAAATGTGTAGCTTTCACTCCACCCCATGCCAGGGGCGGCTCCAGGCACCAGCTCCGGGCACCAGCGCAATTCGGCAGCAATTCGCTGGCAGGCATGCCGAAGGTGTGGGACCGGCAGATCACCCGCAGAAACGCAGCCGAATCCGCATGACCTGCAGACCACCCGCAGGCGTGCTGCCGAAGGCAGCCTGCCTGCCGTGCTTGGGGCGGCAAAAAACATAGAGCCACCCCTGCCCCGTGCTGCCCTTGTAGCTAACCAGTGCTAACTGTTGTGTGGCAGTAGTGGTGGGTAGTCATGGTCCCACCCCACATTTCCTTTGGAACGTACAGCACTGCCAACATGAGCCTGAACCAAAGCTCACTGAAGTCAGTGGATCAGGCCCACTGTTAACAACCTCTCCTCTTGCACTCAGGAAGCATAAGCAGCCAAGTTATGGCTGCCTCTTTTACAGATGTGTTGGCGGTGAAGTGATTCACTACATTACATAGGCTGTGAGCTCTTTGGGGCAAGATTGTCATTTACACTGTGTGTGAAAAGCAGCCAAAGCAATGAAGCCCCAGTTGTAGTTGGTTCCTCTAGGTCAGAGGTGGGCAAACTACGGCCCGCAGGCCCCACCTGCCCGGCCCCTGAGCTCCTGGCCTGAGGCTAGCCCCCAGCCCCTCCCCTGCTGTTCCCCCTGCCCCACAGCCTCAGCTCACTGTGCCACTGGCGCAATGCTCTGGGTGGCAGGGCTGCAGAGCAGCGGCCTGACCCGGTGCTCTGTGCTGCGCGGTGGTGTGGCTGGCTCCATCCGGGTGGCACGGCAGCATGTCCTGGTGCTCTGGGCGGTGCGGCTGTAGCACCGCCAGCCACCGGTGGGGGCAGGGGTTCCAGGGAACAGTCAGGAAGGAGAGGGGGGGTTGGATGGGACAGGGGGGGGGCAGTCAGGGGCAGGAGTTCCGGGGGCGGTCAGGGAGAAGGGGTGGTTGGATGGGGCAGGGGTCCCGGGAGGGCAGTCAGGAAGGAGGGAGGGGGGGTTGGATGGGGTGTCGGGGGCATTCAGGGGTGGGGGGACAGGGCAGGGTGGATGGGGCAGGGGTCCTGAGGGGGGTGTCGGGACAGGGAACGGGGGGGTTGGATGGGGCAGGAGTCCCGGGGAGGCCATCGGGGGCGAGAAGCAGGGGGGATCGGATAGGGGTCGGGCCACGCCTGGCTGTCTGGGAAGGCACAGCCTCCCCTAAGCAGCCCTCCATACCATTTCCGATGTGGCCCTCAGGCCAAAAAGTTTGCCTGCCTCTGCTCCAGGTACTTGTGTAATATATAAAGAAGAAGAAAAAGAAGAAAAAGAAGAGCCAATCACAATTGATACATGAAAACTCGGCTCTATCAGTTTTAACTGTCCCACTAAATAAGTATTTATATGAGAGATCAGTGCATCCTTGAAGGAGCAGTTTTGGTCTATTGGGTAAATGTGAGATTTTGGAAACATAATTGAAATTTTGTGTGTGTGTGTGTGTGTGTGTATTTTGATGATCCACTAGATGTCAGTGTAACCAAAGCATTAAGCTGATAGACAACAACTCTATTAAATGGAGAACCAGGACAGGGATGTCTGTGGAACAATATCAGAGGGGTAGCCATGTTAGTCTGGATCTGTAAAAAGCAACAAAGAGTCCTGTGGCACCTTATAGACTAACAGATGTATTGGAGCATAAGCTTTCGTGGGTGAATACCTACTTTGTCAGACTACATGCGTCAGACGAAGTGGGTATTCACCCACGAAAGTGTATGCTCCAATACATCTGTTAGTCTATAAGGTGCCACAGGACTCTTTGTTGCTTTTTGTGGAACAATAGTTATGCTCTATCTTGCCCCATGGACACAATACATGTGGGGACTGCTACATTTTTATGCTACTCTAGGAAATATTTCCAGGAACAATATCACAACTGATTACTCTGACTCTGTAATGTACTTCCTACCCATACAACTTCTGTGGAGTAGGAATGTAAATACTTCTGAGAATGATGAGCTGGTAGTACCCTCCAGTTTAGAGGTAGGATGAGGAGGCAAAATGAAGTGCTACTGAACATGTGGAATGTAGGTAAAACTAGGGGCACTTGAGGGGGTTGATACCTGTCAATGTTGCTTTGTGGTTGTAATTTTTCTCTTTATTCCTCCCCAAAAGGAGTCTTCTTAGCTTTTCCCCAGAATGTGATGACTATTCTTCCAGACTGGGAGGAGTGGCCCTCGCTCCCTCCAGAAATCATCAGGCCTGCTCTTGAAGCCGCCAGAGAGATTGTTGCAAAGTGCTATGAGTTGCTCCCTCCCTAGGTTGAGAGCATTGTCTCACCAGGACTAGAGATTAATTAAAAAATAAAAAGTAAAACACAATCCCCAACTCCATGGTCTGTTTTGTTTTACTGGTCTTTATGTATAACACATATGCATAAAGCATCCAAGCATTCTGTTTATTACACTCTCTTCTGTCCCATTCACCTATCCCCAAGAGAACTGAAGAAAACCACCAATATGCACCAGACAAAATAAAAACGGGGAGTTATATTGCCTTTACATTTGGAAGAGCAAATAAGAGTTCAATTCAATTTCTTACTTTCATTTCATGCCATAAAAAACCATCTGAGAAACATAGGAATTGCACTACCCAATCAGATCCATTGTCCATCTGAGCCCAGATGCCCTTCTGCGAAAGGGCTTGTCTTCACTAGTGATTTTCACTTAATATGTTTGTAAAAGCTAACATGGACATTCCCAAATGTTTGGTCCAGGCATAGTCCAAATGTGGTAACTACCTTGAGCTAACTGTCAGTTACTTAAAATTGTAAAAAATTGTAAAAAATCTGAATATATGTGTATACATGTTGGCCAATATTTCAATATTTCTAAGTATATGTCAGTGGAAGCAGCAAGAAATCCCATAATGGACAATTATGGAATAATTTGCATGTGGAAAAGTTCCTCTCTAGCCCCTGCTAGTGATTAGCTGATGACCTGAAGCATGAGGGTTTATATACCTTATAAAATAATTTGATCCCATCTAATGTAACGATGGATGTTTTCATTATCCAAAGAATGGGTGATCCTTTCCCATTTCTGGAGCGTCACATCACAGATCATGATGTTGCAAGTTGGGCTTGCAGGAGATGGAAAAAACAATGAAAAGTTACCGGCTGAATAGCTTTTCCTCCTCGGTGCTACATGCCTTTGCGTATGTCACATACTGTGGTAGGTGGCATTTCTGTTACCTAGGAATCTAGTGTTTTCTCTTCTACTATTTTGCTTTTGTTCTGTCATTTAGAGTTGGAATGTTGCATGTGTGTTTGATGATTATGTAAGGTAAAAAGTGTTTTCCATATGCTCATTTGTGGATAACATATGGCCCTGATCCTGTGAATATTTAAACACCTGCATTAGTCATAGGATGAGAGTTGAGTTATGCATGTACCTAAGCAGTTGCAGGCTCAGGACCAACAGATGTATACATTTATGTTTCCTACTCATTGAATATAACTGAAAAGAATGTATGAAAACCAAAGATTACAGATCTAATTTCTTCTTAAATCTCCCCTCCCTGACTGCTAAGCCACTGGAAAACAAAATTAGAAAGATTTTTTTCCTATTTTTTAAAAAATAAAGCACAGAATACCTAATGTTGCAGAACTCTAGCAAGATTAGAATTAAAGTATACAATTAGATTGTCATTTATATGCTACACATTATACTGATGTGTCTTAGTTTACTCAGTACATACTTTTAAATTCACTGTTCAGTCTACATACATGTACTGTAACATACTATACACTCATTGAAAGCAGATCAAAATACATATCAATCCACCTCTATTTTAAAGTCAATGCACTTAATTTTCAAATCTATTACAAATTTGTCTTTTCTTATGTATTTTGAAAATCACAAATAGAACAAATTAGGATAAATACCTACTGAGCTTTCATCTTACAATTAGTTTTATTACATTCTGAGCTCAAAGCCTCTTTCTATTTTTCTAATGTAAAATACAGATAGTTATACTTACAGCTATTAATACAGCTATTGAAGACCCAGTAACTATTATTGAAACATTGACACCATCATTGATAACATCAGTAGGAAGCGTATCAGGAAGGATCCCTGTTTAGGAACACTGTTAGTGATAACTTCAGTAGGAATTGTATCAGGCAAGGTTCCCTGTGTAGGAACACTGTTAGTGATAACTTCAGTAGGAAGCGTATCAGGCAAGGATTCCTTTGGAGGAATAAACAGAGCTGCCTGTACTACATTAGACACCTCTGAGGTCAGGGAGGCATTATCAATGGCACGTATTGCAAAGTAGATTATGGTGCCATTTTCTATTGTGACATTTTCCGGTTTAAACTGAAATGATTCTTTGGTGCCGGCAGGTTTAGGTACCAGACTAGAGGTATTCACTGAAGTAGCATCCTCAAAAGTGTTTCTTAGGTCCAGAAGACTTTCACTCATTTTTATTATGTATCTGTCAGCTGGAAAAAGCAAGGAATATAAGTAAGAGTGTGTTAGGAATGCCTATTATACTATCTGTAAATGCAAGCACAGTACAGGATTTGTAGAACAGTTTTATATCTTTATAAGAACTCCAATGATACTCCATTACCATCCCTACCATTTTACCCACCCTCATTATTGATGGGCCTGCTTAACTGACTAACAACCGTTCTCTGTACAGCTCTGGACAGGATTCCTGTTAGAACTTATCAGTTCCACATTTTATTTGGGTCAATAGTCTACTGTTAACTGATGTGGGGCATTTCCTCCCTTCATGAGCACTAACCACATTATATTACCAGCACTCTTAGCTCCTGCTGGGCAGATGAGTCTTCCACAGAGCAGTACAGATAACTGCCATTAAACTGCCTCTCTCCCCCACACTTCACACAAGTCTCTATAGTACTAAAATAGAAACATAACTTTTGGATGAGAAATGAAAATAAGATTTCTTTCACTTGTCTCTGGTGAGTATCCAGGTCAAGTATAAGATCAAACAGTACAGGGAGAGATCCCTGCATCCTGGTCAGCATTCCCTCTCTTAATGTGAGCAGGTTCTAAAGCATAGGCTGAGAGACAGCAAAATGCCTGCTCCATTTGCCAGCATAGTTAGTGTGTCAGGGATCTTGCTGCAAATGTGCCTGGCTTCCCACTGTCCACAGTTATCATTTCAAGGCTGTATGGTTCTGTTCTGCTTGTGGGTTTTCTAGTTCTTTGCTTGATCTGAGTTCTACTTCCTGCTCCTCATCTTCTTTTCTATCCCTTCAGAGATGGGGTAAGGGGTAGCATAAGAGTGATCAGAAGATCTTCCTAACTGAGGTTATTCTTCCATTGCTGGCTACTCTAGCTGTAAGGCTGTTTTGAGCCAGATGAGTAGCGCAAAGTAGCCACATAGAAGAACCTAGGCCAGTGTTTTGGGGATTTAATGGAGTTGTTGGTTTGTTCCCTGGTGAGCTGGTTGGCAAGAGCTGTAGGTGTATGTAAAGATTTTAATCTGAAGCTGCTCTCTGTGTGACTGCAGACTGTCTATCTTAACCCCGCTCTGGCTCGTGCTGATGTGCACACTGTAACATAACCTGGTTACAACATACTTAAAATATATATTATAAATAAGACCTAACTGTGTCCCCATAAATGGACTAAAGCCTTGGACTGTCCATGTTGTAACTGGATCCCCTGACTTATTTACAGTTGCAGTGTAGACAGGGGCTAAGCCTTGGAAAAGTCATTGGTGAGTATGTTTTTGATTTAATTTGTTTTCCTTTGTAAACTAGCATAAGGCTGGTTGGTATACAGGTTTTGCATTTTCTGTTGTACCAGGTTTGGGAGAACAGGCACTGACTTTTGTTTTTCTACACTACCACTCCGCCCCGAGGCCCCACCCTCACCCCACCTCTTCCCCTGAGACCCCACCCTCACCCGTCTCTTGCCACCCCCACTCTGCCCTCTCCCCCGAGTCCCCACTTCTTCCCATCCTCTTTCCCTTCCTCTTCCCACTGTCCCCTACCCCATCCCCTTCTCTTCCCACCACCCCATTCCCCTACCCCTGGCCACCAAACAGCTGATAGGCGGCTAGCCTTGGGGTCCTTCTGAACAGCTGATCGGCAGCCAGCCCCGGGACCCGGCTGAGCCACTGTGACTAGTGGGTGCTGAGCTCCCCCTATTTTTCCATGGGTGCTTGAGCCCTGGAGCACCCACGGAGTTGGTGCCTATGTTTGGGAGTCTTCCATGTTTCTTTAAACATTTTTTTAAAGCATTAAGTGGGACTAACGTGAATATCATATTGAACATGGAATTTATTGGTTACACCGAGTCCTGATCTACACTAGGAAATTTTACAGAGAAAATCTAGAGTAGGTCAAGCCATAGTGATGGTCATATTTTTTGCAGATGGGAAAGACATAGCTTTTTTCCTCACCTCTCCTTGGCTGGCTCATCATATGTAATTTCAGATAACTGACAATACTGCATCACTTCCAGCTGACTAAAACAAAACTTCACCTTACCTTGTCCCTCATCCAAGTCATTCCCGGGAGCTGTCCAAGACAAGTGAATTTTATCTTCTTCAAACTGAGCCTCAAGGTCAGTAATTTTACAGGGTGGGAACATATCAATAATTCCTCCTGATGGAACATTCTTCACTACAAAAGAACCTCCTGTTGCAACTCTATTGAAACTTCCTAGCTTTGCTTGAATTTCCTCATCACTAGGTTCAGGTCTCGGTGCATTCATTTTGATTTTACCTGCCCCCAAAAAGAAAAGAAAATTGCTCATGCTATTTGAACATTACAAAACTCCAAATCATAACACACTTTCTTTTTATCTAGCATTCCTTCTCTCTTTAATCTACATTTTTTCTTTGGCTTATTGAAGTTTAGTGCAAAAATTAGCAAGGCTAAAAACCAAAGTGAACTTCAGGATCCTGCATCCTTGCACAAAACTAAGGCAGACCCCAAAAGCAAACCAGATTTCAAGTGCAATTGAAAGTAGCAACAGTGCCCATTACCCGTTAGGGTATTTAAGGTATTAAGCAGGTGTCAGTGGGAAGTGGTTGTGATAAGGTAGCTTCCACCCATCTCTTCCTAGATATTGCAGGCAGCATAAGAATTACAACCTTGTAGGAATTTCCTTACTTTTCTGGGTTTAAGTTGCACACATTTTTATGTAGACTTTTTTATTCAGTATATTCTAATTTTCTAGGAAGACAGAAAATTGTTTCTGTGTGTACGTGCACACACGTGTGCAAGAAGGAGGATATGAAATGCAAAAGCTAACATTAATATAAAATTAAGGTTGAGAAACCAGGCACTCAAAAGTCAAGAAATTCCAAAACCTAAGTTTTCTACCACCATATTATAGATATATATCTTTACTCCTGCGGGGGTTTTGTACAACTGCATGCATGCATAATTAATGAGCCCTGCAGATTTTTATTTTTTTTGTGCAGAAAAAGCTTCAGCTGAAATGTTGCTGCAGTTCCGCCTTTTGCTCACCAGAGGGTGCTGTGGCTATAGAACAAAGCAGCAGCTCACAGCCAGCTAAAGAAGAAACAGCCTGCCTTCTTCCAAGCGCCTGTCAAGCCAGGTGAGGAGATCGGGGCTATGGGGAGACAGACAGCCTGGGGGGGTGTGTGGGGGGGTCAGACAGGGGCTTATAAGGGCTAGTGGGGGAGAACAGACTGGGGCAGGGGCTGAATGGGAGTGGAGGCACAGGGCCACAGGAGGGAGGGGGAAGGAGGTGCAGGGACACATGGCAATGGGGGAGGGGGTGCAGAGCTACATAGGGACGGGGGTGGCTGGGTGGGGGCACAGAGACACATGGGGACAGGGGGTGGGGTACAGGGACAGGGGAGTGGCTGGATGGGGGCAAAGAGACACATGGGACAGAGGCGGGGGTACAGAGCCACATAGGGACAGGGGGAGGGGGTGCAGGGCCACATGGGGATGGGGGGAATGGGTATCTGAGTGGGAGTGGAGGGACACGTTGACGGGGCAGATGTGCCTGACTGCATGGGAGAGGCTGGGGTCAGCCACGGTCTGCATGGGGGAAGCTACCTAACAATCCCTCCCCGCCCCCCCAAAAAAACCCTTGTTCCATACTTTTCCCACCCATATCCAACAACCCTCCAGGTTCACACCCAGGCTCCTTCCCAGCAATTTACTTCCCTGTCTCTCAGCTCCTCCATTACCCCTGACTCCCCCAAGCCTTTGCACTGCTTCTGAGGGCTATGGGAAATACAGTTCCTTATTGTAGTTTAAATGAATTATTACTCAGAGTTCTGTATTAATATGCCTAGTAAGGAACCTACTTGTCAAAAAACATTTCCTGAATCTTTTTTGTTGTCTGTATTGTTACAGACATACTTGCTGACAGGTATTTTGAAATAAATGACCAAAAATAATGGAAACTGGTGTGATTCTATTGTGTTATTTTGACAAATAAAAATATGCAGAATTTTGCAGATTTTAAAATATTGTGCGGAGAATTTTCAATTTTTTGTTGCAGAATTTTCAATTTTTTGTTGCAGAATTCCCCCAGGTGTAATAATATATATATTTACCATAATATTGCACAATTTGCTGGGGTGGGGCTTTTTGGGGGTGGGGGGGTTTACTGGTAAAATAACGTTAAGGTGTATATTTAACAAGGAAAACAGGAATAGGAAATACTACATTGTGCGATGTAGCCAAGTGAACACTGAGGTACAAATCTTAACTGTTGGAACCTCCTGAGGGTTTTGGGTGCCTAATATCTCAAGCTTGGAGTGTGGTTCTTACTCAGTAGAGCTGCCACTCTGTCTACCCAGAGTCAGATCTGCTGGATTAAATGGCAAAAAGTAAGTTACTATTCTCCCCCTCCCAAACAAACCGTTGTTAACCAAGTTCCATTTGCAGAGCAAACTCTGTAACTAGTGCCTTCGAATTATGCCCCCAGTTACACTTGTGCAATCCCACTGAAGGCCAGAGGGTTGCATAGATATACGGAGCATGGCATTTGGCCTGCAGACCCTGGTGACAATGCACAAGCCAGAAAGAACACAACTTGGTTTTCAGATCCTAGGCTGAGTCTGCAGGGCTGGGAGTTAGAACAACTGTGCTGTTAACTTATAAATTTGTTCTGGAGTGTTTGAGAAAACAAGTGTAGAATTTGACAATACTATTTTTACAAAGTCACTTTTCAGAATAAAACTATATTTTAATGATGAATTAACTGTTTTCATTGCACTTGATTTCTTTGGGCCCTTAGATCAAAAGAGAAATGCAAAAATAATGGAAAGATGAAAAAATATACTAAGTCACAACACACTGGTAACAGACTCATAAAAGTATCATTAACTAAAGCTCCATTGATTGAGAAGGCTTAAGCAGTAATATTTTAATAGCAGTATCCATACCTGTGGTTTCTGGAACTGAGACTCTTTAACTCACAGATGCCTAATGGAAAGAGTCCTGAACAATGTGTCCAGAAAACCCAACAGAAGAACAGAAAAATTCTCATGTGGATGCATTAAACAGATAACTTTAAAATTTCATAACTTTGAAACTGATTCCCTGAAATCTCATTTTTAAGTCTCAGTGAAACATACAAATTTAAAATTTCTAACTTCAGCTGATTTTTAATATGATTTTCAGTTCCAGGATCTCTGGCAACTCCCACTTGTTCCAAAGAGCACTTAATTATATATATATAATGTACCACATTATATATATATATATATATAATGTGGTACTATACCCAGTGCTCATATATAGCAAAAATACTGTGGTTCCAGCTACTGTTTTCTAAAAGTATAAACAATAGCGGAAAAGATACATGTAACAAATGTTAAGGTTAAAAAGCTTTTTGTGAAGCTAAATGATCTCCCATTCACCCATATTCTTACACATGCAGAGAGAGAGAGAGAGTATTTTCTATTTCATGAATGTTCCTTACCATTTTCTATGTAGCCTGGAACATACAAGGCCAGGCTCTGCCTGCGGCCAAGTCTGAGAGTCTGATTTCTCCCCTGGATATGCACTTTTAAGTTGTATCTACCATTTCCCTTGAAAGTTGTAAAGTACTTTGAATAGATTCCATCATTCTTATTAATATCAGCACCTAGACATACAAATAGTAATAATTAACCATCCAAACAAGGTACCTTTTTTAAGCAAGGGCATTTTTTTGCTGTTCAGTTCAGAAACACATAGGGCCTACTCCTTCTTCTATCGAAATCAAGAAGAGCTTTGATACAGACTTAGGTGAAAACAGGATCGGTCCCATTGTGGTGACATGAGCTCATTACATATTTAACTGGAGATAACAATGTAGCATTAAAACATGTTACTGTGTATTTACTATTTCCAATAGTAACCAATAGGCCAGTAGTTCTCAACTGCTTCTTAGTAGTTCACCATAGTCGTCTGATCTGTGAAGCCCTTCTTGGTGGTCTGCAGACTAAAATACTTTGAGATTGAAGCAATGCTGGAATGTGGGGAGGAGAGAATCTACAATTTGCATGACATGGTTCAGATAATGGAGAAGTTGGAGAACAACAGAACTGTGCATTTGAATCACATCACCTCTGTAGGCACAGTAGATTGGAAAAGGAGAATAATAATCTATGTAATTCATACTTTCGAAGGAGATATTTTTAACATAGCTATACTGCCTATATAGCATGTGACAAGCTATGGAAACAGATTCTCGCTCTCCTGTTCTGCCACCTGCATCCCCTCTGCAGGGCAGACCAGTATGTAAAATATACATAAGTTCAAACAGTGAATACGGTTGAATCAGACCCACAAGGCAATGGACCCCCTTCTGTCCCTGTGCTGGCTATTGGCATCATGGGTAGCAGAACAGGAGAGGGAGAAGGCTCTGCACAATCACGACACTCCCTTCTTCTTGGGCGCAGTTTCTCTCTCTCCTCCTTCCTAATACACCCAATAGTGTAAGTGCACCAGCATGTCAGGGTACACATGCTGCACCAGTTTAGACCCAGTGCAGTTTATTCTCATCCTGAAGCAGTGGGGAGACCAGAGTTACCATCTCCCTCCACTTGCTACCCCTTGTTCTGTGATCATGGCATAGGCATGACTGAACCCTTAGTGATAAGTTTAGAAGCAGCATGCAGAGACATTCTAAAATACATTCCACAAAACAGAGAGTGCATACATTGCTAGACAAAAATGTAAGGAAAGTAATTATCACATTACCGGAACCATCATCAAGGAGTCTGAGCTCCACTGCAGATCCAGTCTCTTGTTCAACAGTGGCCATCACGGTTGCACCAAGAACAGGCAAAAATCCTTGACTAACTTCTGCATAAATCACCATTGGATTAGGGAAGTTGTTTGTATCCTTATTCATGTGGGCTTTCACAGTCACTGGAGGCACAGCCAAAGATGCTGGTCGAGATGTTACTATCATTGATACGACTTGAGATTCTGTGTGGTTATTTTGAATCCAATATAACCAATCTCCCACCTGCAAATCAAATAGAATATAAAAATATAATGTAAGACTTCATTATTCTAAGGCAGTGGTTCCCAAACTGGGGTTCGTGAACCCCTGGGGGTTCGCAAAATGTTACAGGGGGTTCTCGGGAAAAAATTCCCTAATGGCGGACAGAGCTGTGCCTAGGGACACAGCCCGGAGCCCCTGGACTTCCAAGAGCTAAGCAGATCAAAGCAAGCATATCGATCACACTGAGATTTAAACTTTAAGACTCCTTATAAGAAATGCAAAAGGAGGTGGATATTTTTTGCTGCTTTTAAAATTAAATAGGCAGCTAGTGTTGTTCTTAAAATTATTATGAAGAACAAGTTTAAGCTTTGTTGTAATGTGCATTGTTTGCCTGGACTGTTCAAGACCTGAATGCTTGTGTAGGAGGAACTCTGAGTTGGCTTCTTAAATCCCTTCATGCTGTTTCACGTCTGATACTCCTTGATGAAGCCTACAAGCCTTTTATTATAACAGGCTTATTCAAAGTGATACAAGTGATGAAAGTGAGATCTTGAAAGAGTGCTGCCGTTTTCATAATGTAATAAAAATACTGTAATGATAAATAATAATTAATAATACATAGTGTGTAATCAGCATGTCCTAAAAAACAATTTTATATTTCCAAGATCACTGCTTTTCTAATTTATACTCAGCTAAAGGAGAAAATCCCTGGAAATATTCATTTTTACGAGGGGGTTTGCGAGACTTGACATTTTAGTGAAAGGGGTTCATGGGTTGTTAAAGTTTGGGAACCACTGTTCTAAGGGCAGCTTTGTGTTTCCCTTAGTTAATTTTTATCTTATTTTCCAAGGCACAAAGGACAGTTAGGGTATTGCTACAGGACCACAGCTGAGGTAATTTGGGTACCTTACTTATGATTCTTCATGATCTCAAATGTTTGGTCTCTTTTAAATTTAACCTTATATCTGAATTTACTCAGTTTTAGTGGTGGATGTTTGAGAATTATCACATTCTTGGAAGGATTAGAACCTGTATATTATAGATATGTACTCTCAACCTTAACTTCCCCTGAATTCAATGTTTTGTCCAGGAGGAATATATGTTTATAACTTCTAAAAAGAGAAGGTACACTTTAGTCTATGAAAATGTTAACATGTTTGGATAATAAAACAAAGTTTAGTCTTTACCTCTGCAGTGCCTGCTATATTCAGTCGAGCTGTTCGGAGGTTTAGATTACTAACTGTGAAGTTTGACGTTCTATATTCTTTTCCTTTGGGGTCCCTCAGTAAAATGTCTGGTGGAGATGTGCTTCGATCCCATGTAACTACAAAGAAGGTGTCATTTCCCACAGTGCTATCGACAGTCACTGTACCATTCATCCACTGCTTGACTGTGACACTCAGACCTGTACTTTCAAGCTATTAGACAAATAAAATATGTTTTATGGCTAGTTAGCAGATAAACACTTAAAATACCAGTAATTTCAGAGTGGTTCATTTTCCTCTTAAAGGGCCGAACAAATCAATATTTTGTTTATTCAGAGGGCACCTTGACTGGCTGGTGGACAACTGGCCCACTGCTGGAAGAAGGGACAGAGGAGGATTAATGCTGGCACCACCCTGAGCAGGTCTCTGCTGTTCTGTGCAGAGCTCAGGATTGTGCAAAGGAGGCAGAAGCCTCCTGCCACTGTGCCTCCACACATGGGAACTAGCCGGAGGGCGAGGGCCATGTGCACTAGCCATTGAAGGAAGTGGAATGATGAAGCCCTGAGCAAGTTTTCTGTAATGCCCATTTGCAGTGTACAATTGCTTAAGAATGTGAAATATAGTAACCAAGGGTCTCCTGCCACTGCTCTTTGTAGTCTATCCACCTAGCTATCAAATGACGTCTGTGCAGGAGATTAGTGCTAAATTTCCTCTCCAGCTGTCAGCCTGCTTCCAGAAAGACAGCACAATGAGAGAGCCATACAACCACAGGTAGGGACAACAGAAAAGCAATGAGAGACACAAATAGAAATAATAAAACACAGCAAGAAGAGAAACAAGATTTCCTTTACCAACACTGGTATTGCATATGTGGGCCACCAGAATTTACAGATAAGCTACCAATATAAGTTTTATAGTACTCACTTCTCTTTTGTGGATTAGAAAAACTACAATTAGAAAAGTACCTTATAATAAAATAGCTTTCTGTTTAGAATAAAAATGGGAAACTAGATACTGAAACGCTATTTCAAAGAGCATCTGGATGAACATTTGAAAGTTAGGTGTTCAGATGGTACTCTAGTGATGAGATCGATATAAGTACTTAAAAAATGAGATCAATTGTCTTTTAATAGCAGCTGTTAATAGCCCAGAAAATAAAGAAACATTTTGTTTTCTTTCTCCTGAATAGATGTGATAGTAGAGCTACAAAAACAGGAAACCTAATAATAATGGGGGATTTCAGCTATCCCCATATTGACTGGGAATGTGTCACCTCAGGATGGGATGCAAATATAAAATTTCTAGATATCATGAATGATTTCTTTTTGTAGTAGCTAGTCCAGGAACCCACAAAGGGAGATGCATGTCTTTAATTAGTCCTAAGTGTTTCACGGGATCTGGTCCAAGAGGTGAATATAGCTGAACCGCCTGGCAATAGCACCAATACTGTAATTAAATTTAACATCCTTGTAGGGGGAAATACCAAAGATACCCACCACAGGAACATTTAATTTTGAAAATGGGAACTAAACAAAAATGAGGAGGTTAAATGGAAATTAAAAGGAACAGTCAGAGGAGTGGAATGCCTTCAAAGTGCATGCAAACTTTTAAAAAACACTAAGATAGAGGCTCAAAAGATGTGTATACCTCAAATAAAAAAAATGCAGTTAGTTTTTGTCTCTCTTGCTAGCTGCTCTTCACACTCTTTTTTTCCCTTCCTAATTATACTTCTGTTTTTGATTTGCAAGAGTTTGTTCTGTTCTATTTTCCTCAGTAGGATTTGACTTCCAATTTTTAAAACATGTCTCTTTGTTTCTAATCACATCTGTTTACTCTGCTGTTTAGTCATGATGGCACTGTTTTGGTCCTCTTCCTGTTTTGTTTGAGTACATCAGAAGCAGGAAGCCTGTCAAACAATCAGTGAGGCCATTGGGCGATCAAAGTGCTAAAGGAGCACTCAAGGAAAACAAGACCTTCGTGGAGAAGTTAAATGAATTATTTGCATCAATCTTCACTGCAGAGGATGTGAGGGAGGTTCCCACACCTGAGCCATTCTTTTTAGGTCACAAATTTGAGAAACTATCCCAGACTGAGGTGCCAGTGTAGGAGTTTTTGGAACAAACAGATAAATTAAACAGTAATCAGTCACCAGGACCAGATGGTATTCACCCAAGAGTTCTTAGGGAACTCAAATATGAAATTGCAGAACTACTAACTGTGGTATGTAACCTATGGCTTAAATCAGCCTCTGTACCATATGACTGGTGGATAACTAATGTAATGCTGAGTTTTTAATAAAGTAACAGAGGCGATCCTGGCAATTACAGGGCAGTAAGCCTAACTCCAGTACCAGGCAAATTGGTTGAAACTAGTAAAGAACAGAATTATCGGACTAATAGATGAATGTGATATATTGGGCAAGAGTCAATATGGCTTCTGTAAAGGGGAATCATGTCTCACCAATCTAATAAGAAAGTAAATATCATAATGATGCTATAAAATCCATGATATGCCCACACCTTGAATACTGTGTGCAGTTCTGGTAGCCCCATCTCAAAAAAAGAGATATTAGAATTGGAAAAAGTACAGAGAAGGGGGAAAAGTGATTAGGTGTATGGAACAGCTTCCATATGAGAAGAGAATAAAAAGACATTGACTGTTCCATTTATAAAAATGACTAAGGGGAGATATGATAGAGGTATATAAAATCATGAATGGTGTGGAGAAAGTGAATAAGGAAGTGTTAGTTACCCCTTCACATAAAACAAGAACCAGAAGTCACCCAATGAAATGAATAATCAGCAGGTTTAATACAAATATAAGGAAGTACTTCTTCACACAACATACAGTCAACCTGTGGAACTCGTTGCCAGTGGATGTTGCGAAGACCAAAATATAACTGGGATCTAGAAAGAGTTAGATAAATTCATGGAGGATAGGCCCATCATTGGCTACTCGCCAAGACAGTCAGGGATGCAGCCTCATGCTCTGAGTGTCCCTAACCTCTGAGTGCCAGAAGCTGGGACTGGACAACAGGCGATGGATCAGTCGATAAATTGCCCTGTTCTATTCATTCCCTCTGAAGCATCTGGCACCCGCCACTGTCAGAAGACTGGTTACTGGGATAGATGGACCATTGATCTGACCCAGTATGGCCATTCTTAAGTTCTTGTCAAGACCAGTATACAACTGCAGAGAAGCTAAGTAGTCAATGACCAAATCTATATTAGTTGCTATACATGATTCAGATAAAGTGCAAAACTGGGTCCATAGCAGAGATTTAACAAAGTGAGGGATGAGTTGTTAAGTTACAGATAGCACAACCCAAGAGCTGTTGTAGAAATAGAAGAAGGGGATAACTCAGTATTACTAGTCTCAATTATTTTGAAGATATCATCGCTGAGTTGAAATAGATGATGAGAAGCGCCAGGAAAGCTGGGAATGAAAATGTTATCTATTGTTTAGAAGAGAAGCAGTTGAGATAGTTTCCCCATTATTGATCATGTTAGTATAGTAACAAGATCACTTATTTACAGCATTCTACACAGGAGTGACCACACATACTATAGTATTTCTGCCTACCTCTAGCTGTATAAGTCTCTTTGCATTAGCTAATTGTGAGAAATTTTATTTTTCTTTGTTTCATTGTCTGTTTCATTTTATTGTTAATATAACAGACCACAAAAATAAATAAATCCCACTGCTATTTCCAAATAACAGTTTATATTTTAAGATCAGTCACTGGCAGTGCAATAGTTAAGATTACAGCCTATTAAAATTACTCTTAATTGACCAGTAACTGATTAATAATGTGAAAAATAAACAAACAAAATTTGAAACTCAGACCTGAATAGACTGTTCAGAAATATTTCCACTTCCTGATGAAATTCCACTGAATGCATCTTTTAGGCCATTGGAATCAACTGTATCTGTGGCATAAAACTTTAAGCCTCCTGAAATGTGATTGTTAAAATAATCAGAATAGTCATTTACTGTAAAAACATAGGTTTTTGTTATGTGCCTTATGCTAGTTTGGTTGTTGCTATAGAGCACAGTGTTAATTTGATAAATTAAATGTTGGTCCCTTATTATCCTTTATTCATGGGGCAGTGCAGGGAGGAACCGCTGGGTGGTGGGGAATCAATTCATACAAACACCCAGAGAGTTCCTGCAGAAAGCAAATCTGACCTGGGAAATGATCCCATCTGTTCACATTTTAACTCCACCTAACTTGGTCTGACTAAGAATTGTCACCAGTAGCACTTCATCAAGTACAGTGCTCACTCATTGGCTGTTCTTGGTAAGTCTGGACTCTGAGCCATGGACCTGTAAAGTGCAATTCCACTCTAAAAAACACCTCTGTCAAAATGACATGGTGGAATTCCAAGATTATTGCTTCTCAGTGACTCAGATCAAATCTGCTTAGTTTACAAATACAACGTTTGGGCCTCTTTTTCATTTGTGCTTAGCACCCATAATGCCAATGGGAACTTCTAGTGCGCAGTGTCTTTGGAAATCTGGCCATTTATTTCAAACAGTGAGCCCTGCCCGCTGAGACTGGGCTCTGAAAGACCAGCTGGGTTCTTTCTGGCTCACACATCAACCACTTAACACTAAAGATTCTGTGATCAGAACTTAGTGAACTATTCTGTTATAATACACAAACCAGAACAGAATTCAGGTTGTTCTCTCACAGCCATGTTGGCTGTACAGTGCTAACAAGAGTAAAAAGCAGTACAATCTTATTTAAGTCCCTAAAGCAAGCAGATGTCACTCTGAATACACAAAAGGAGCATCTCTGTTGACTAAGAAGGTGCAATTTATACATAGTCATTATTCAGAGTAAAGCTACATTCTAAATCAACACATGGAATTCCCATGGTAGTTGCCCTGTACTGCAGCATCACCCAGCACCCATCTGGCTTTCCTTAAAATGGCTGAAGTTCAAAGTAACAGTGCAGCTCCAACTCAAAGCAGAGCTGACTGAGCCTCCGAGTTGCAAGTATAGAGACTGTGGTTGCTTACTCCTCAGCTAGAGCCCTCCAGCTGTGACTGTTTGTGAGTTCGTCATTATTTAACTACTTAGGACATTAATAGGTTTGCATATCACTGCTATGTAAACATCAGAAATAAAATGTTAATCATTTAAACACTGAGCTTATCTTTTTGTTTAGAGGAACATCCGCCAGTAATATAATTATCAAACCTCGCTATTAAGCAGGGTGTTATCAGGATACAGGTTTTTTAAAGCAACAATAGATAAAAGATAAATAATTGCTCCCAATATTATTGTGTTTATTCAGCTGAAAATAAATATTCTGTATATATGACTGGAATTAGTTGACTTTATTTTTTCCCCCTATTACAAGCTGTAAACCACTCTAGTTTTACATTTCATGCTTAAGGTGTGCATGCCAAAAATAGGATTAGTTTAGAAACTTACTTACCTGTCATGTCTGAAAATTGTTCTAGTTCTGGAGCAGCACTTGGCCCCAAGGCAATGGTGTGAATGATTGATCCACTGTCTTCCACCTCCTTAAGGCAAATGCTCATACCTGAATCCTCTCCATCTGTCAGCAGTACAATTTCAGAACCATCGAGATTAGAGTATTTTTGTTTAATCACCTGAATTGAGAAGAAAATTTCAGATATTAGCAATAGGACTTTATTGTAAATGTTAGCTGCTCTAAAACAGACAGTGTCTACATCAAGAGAAATTCTTAAAGTGCAAGTGTAAGGCAAAATCTTTTCCTTACAAGTGTGAATTGTACTGGTGTAGGAGGCTGTGTCATGTGGCAAGAGTTGAACTGAAGGTGTCTGAATTACACTGCCTGTACAGGGCAGGATGGTTCAGGGGAGAGGTGTCTAGCACACTCCTTACAGCACACTTCTTACAGCATTCCAAGTAGTAGTAATATGTGTGTCTGCCAGCCCCCACTCCAGATCCTGCTGCCAATGACAGCATATGCACAGGGCATGTGGAAGCCTGTCCATGCCCATTCTGGAAAGTGACTTGAGAAATCATGGAGCATGAAGGTACCATTTTACATAATCCCTTTTAAGAATAAAACCATGCTTAAACCAATGTTAAAATAAACAAAATTTGGATATTCTATATGAGAAATTATATGATTATGATCTTCTGCACAATGCCTTGAGCAAAGCATTCTTGTAAGACTTTCTGAAAGCAATCTTAATTTTTTTGCTAGTATAAACATAGCAGGGCCTTGTTAATTTCTTAGGTCCTGAACCTGCTCCCATTGAACTAACTTGATTGAGCTTCCTAAATTTCTCACTATAAAACACATTTTCCAAACATTTAATTGTTCTTGTAGCTGTCTTTCTGAACCCCTTCCCGTTTCCCCAACATCCTCTCTGAAATGTGGACACCAGAACCAGAGACAGTATTTCAGTCATAGTCTCAGTACTGCTGTACACAGAGGTGAAATCACCTCCTTACTCCTACTCACTATTCTCCTCCTAGTTCCATTTCATTATCACGGCATTCCAGGACACATTCCCCCCAAGTTCTCCTTCACCTCAAATCCTTTGCGTACTCCTGCGCAGATGTTAGTTCCTCCACTAGCTGATGTAGGCAGGTATGTGATAAGATTCTGGCGTACAGTCTCACTGACTATTTGTTGTAGATTAATTTTAATTTGTGCTGTAGAATGGAATGTGACAATTCCAACCCAGGAACCCATTTCGATAATCTGGAGCAGGAATATCTCCGCAGCTTGGTAGAGACGATTAATGCGGTTATACTGCAGGTGAAGAAAGGGACGTACTTAGAACTATCAAGGCTTTTCAAGAGAGATAGCAAAAAGCAAGAATACAGCAATTACTAATGTTGTTCAGTTTGTACTGATAAATGGGAATGTACCTGCCATAGAATACATGAGAGATTTGAAGGGAAAATATGGAAAATTAGACAAATACCCAATATCTGGGTAACCCAAACTACCTTACATATCATCCCCAGGCATATTCTTTCCAGACCAGTGGAGATGTGTACTCTGTTCTGCTATCATGGAAGGGTATCTGCATATTGAAACATCCAGGAGATATATAACTGTGTCAGCCAAACAGCATTCTAATAATGTGGGGATATTCCTCACAAATAAGGTTTTCTCTTTCACATAACTTGTTTAGGTAAAATGGCTGCAGCCTCAGAGAACAGTATTCAACCTACCTATGCTTTAGGATAGCCCCTCTATACCACAGGTTCCTGGCACTTTGAAAATTTGGTAATTACAGCGAAAGAGTTTATTTTAAATATAAATATTTGAACAGATTGCTGAAAACCAGCTGAGAAAGTTTACCCTTGGAAGCTTTCCTTTCTCTGTAAAACTAGTTGTCATTATTCTTGATCTAGTTAAGGATTCTCTTCCTCTCCTATATTAAGATTAAGGAATGGGCTAATTTGTATCTTTTATCTCTGGAAATCTAGTACTTGTTTGCCTCTCAATAGCTTTGGGTTGAATTTGATGCTAATGACGGTGAAAGCGCTCATAGTAGTAATCTACATAAGCTTTTCCAATCTGAAATCTGTCCAGAAGAAGGAATGCCAGCTGTATCAAAACATTTGATTGTGAGATGGGGATGGATAATTATTAGAGAACACCATATTCATTTTCACTTGTGATCTAGAATTTGAAGTATTATCTCTAGAGAGAAAAGGTTGGCACAGTTACATCCTGTGCCAGTCTCAGTCCCTAGTTGGGTGATTTCATAGCATGTGCCATGCATGACAGACATTTATCACATCATAACTTCACTAGATAATTTGGGAAAATTGTCAATCTTTGCTGAAGATCAGTCCCAGGAATGGACTTGTATGGTGTGGCATGGCAGGAATAAATTGTGTTGGCAGAGCAGTTTAGGGGAAGCTTACACAGGGTATAACTGCCTTGTACCTGCTTTCAGACAGTGTTTAGTACTTTACTTTCAAGAGCACTGAATTCCATTCTGCTCAACTGTAGCTCATCACAAAATGCACCACTTATTTGAGATCCATATTTTTCTTTGTCACAAAGAAAATGAAATTATGATTTGATATTGAGAAATATTGAATTACAAAACTGAAAGCATATAAAACATTATATAGTAACCTGTAGGCCACAGAAATACGTCATATGCCATTTTAAGCATCTTCCTGTACATTTTCATTGAATTCATTATTGTGGGTTTGTGTCAAATATTTTAAGAGACGCTCACAACCTGTTTAAGCCCCATTAATTATCTTTCTGAGAAAGAAGATGGATACCATACACCATCCTTTACAAATTCCATACCATAAGCCTAAGATCAAAACTTCATCATTTGGCTCCTCAGTGGAGTTATGTTGATTGTTGAACTGAAGACCTAAAATATTTGTATTTTAAAGAAAGTGATAGTAAAACTCTTATTTATACTATATAATAATATACATGATAGTGTGATATAGCATGAACTGGGGATTCTAATGTTATTCCTTGATGATGAAATTTTGAGTGACCATATTCGATATGATAGAAAAAAGCATTCTTGGAATGTTTTAGAGAGGTCTTAATATTTTTATATTAGGACTACTTTTTATCCCCTACCTGTAAAGCCAGCTGCCTTCGTTATCATTATTCAACCCATAGAGGGCTCATAGAGACTCCTAAAAATTACATAAGTGTTTTTCCAGACATTAAGATGCCACAATTTTAAAGCGAGATATCTGGGGTCTCTCCAGGGCACAAAAGGATGTTGTGTCTCCCATAGGGAAGCTGAGGATCTTCTCTTCCCAGAGATATACCGGTGGGAAAGTCCTATTTCTAGCCCTTAAGGTCGTGAGATATCAAACTTGAAAGTTGTAACATATTTGAGAACAGATGTCGTCACTAGCTCCAGATTGAATGTTTGAAACAAATACATTAGGGATGACGAAATTCTGTATATTAGGGAAAGAATACAACAGAGGTTCATATAAAAAATAGCTCTTGGAAGCTGGGTAGTGGTTTGGAATGTAAGAATAAAACCTGGGGAGATGGATTTATGGGCAGAAGGCAGGTGAAGCTTGAAAAGGTACAGGATAAATTGCAAAAAATGTGGCAAACTTATCAGATGACTCTCACTTCTATGTGATATTTACACATATGAACACATATTATTCAGGGAGGTTATATTGGATTTACTTTAAGAATGGTAAATTTGAGGCCCTAAACAGATATATTTTCTGTTTTGGGGAAGTACAGTGGTTCTGACATTCTGGATCTGAAACTAAAAAGAGGAGCACAAGTTATATTTTGTAAAGAAAAAGAGACCAAGTCTGGCATATCATTTTTAGGAATTTGATGGGTTTCCTTTTAGCAATCCCTAAATATGTATTATTGGAGAAATAGTGGCCTCAATTTTTTCTTAAAGAATAAAGGATGATTATGGAAATATTGACTAAAGAAAATATTGTAATATATATACACCACATTGTTTTATAACTGCCTAACTGTTTCTAAGCAGTTCTGCTAAAAAAAAGAATGTGTATGTTTATTCTTACCGAACCCATGCTCCCAGAAACATCAAGTACTAGACAGACTACTCTGTCTTTGGTCTGCAGCAATGAGAAGGAGGTCTCAAATGGAGGACTTGCGCTATTTATTGGAGAGGTGTTACTGAAGTCAGGAGAGTTCATAATTACTTCCCAGGTGCTGTGGTAGTTGCACATTTTGTTCTGCAGATTTGTAGCCTTTTCATTATGAGTACTTTGATCACAGAACTCAACCACCTAAAAAAAGCCAATTGGAAGAGAAGAATGATTACTGAAAAACAAGTGAACACGTGTAGTAGCAAATCCCAGTCTACTATTTTTCCATTGCTCACCACAACCACAAATACAGAAATTCTTTGCCTGCTCTAAAGGCCATAGAGTATAAAATCCTTCTATGTCCTGGACCTTGGAAGAAGTCATCAAAGAAGAGTGTTCCCAAAGAATCTGTCTCAGGGGTTACACAGGTATGTCCACACTGCAATCAGAGGTATGACTGGAGCTCAGGCGTGCGTACACATGCTATCTTTAATCCAGCTAGTTTGTCTATTGATAGAAGTAAGGATGTGGCAGCATGGGCTGTACAAACCCACCCAGAACCCTGGATATATACTCCACATTGCTAGTCTGCACCAGTGCCCATGCCACCATGTCTTCGCTGCTATTTTTAGCCTTGCTAGCTAAATTAAAGCTAGCACCAATATGCGTACCTGAGCTTCTGTCATAAGGAAGAGACTCCCCAGCAGTTTGCACGTGGAGCAACTACTGAAATCAATGGTGGAGCAGGACACCCAGCAACACCAGCAGCAACAGTGGCTCCTACAGCAACTGGCCACTCAGCAGCAGCAACTGACTTGAAACTTAGCTGCTCAGCAGCAACAAAGGCTGGTGCAACAGGGCGTGACCTGACTGTAGCCTCCCACAATGGCCAGGCTTCCGCCATGGGTCTGGTGGACACGGACCTGGCCTTGGCCCTGGTACCAGTCAGATTCATGAAGATGGGGCCTGAAGATGATTCAGTGACTTTTCTTGAAATTTTTCAATGGGTGGCAGTGGCAGCATGGTGGCCGCCGGAGCACTGAGCAGTCTTACCAGTCACCTACTTGACCAGGACAGAACCACAGGCTGCCTATTGTGGGCTACACCCAGTGACAGCATGGGATTATGCTTCCGATAGCAAAGTCTGTGGCAAGGTGGCCATTTTAAACTGATTGGATATCTCTGGGGGCCTGATCCTGCATGGTGCCACAGAAACTACAGGACTTGTGCTGATGGTGTGGGATGGGTGCGGGAGGTCGCGGGGCAGGGGACTGATAACAAGGTCTGGAGGGCCTGGGGTGAGGTGCAGGTGGGGAGCACCCTCCCGCAGAGTCTGCTCAAGGAAAAACCGAGAGGCGGGCAATAAGGCTGCCCGCACATCCTGGAGTACACGCTGGGAAGTATGAGGGGTGGAGAGCCCCTTGCACTGGCCAAGAGCCAGGGGATCCACCCAATCCCCTGGTCATAGTCCAAAAGTTCTTCAATTCTAGTCATTCCTGCCAGGACCAACCTCTGGTGTACCAAGTGGGATTCCACCACCTGCAAACCAAGTTTGGGGTTGTGTAGCAGAGCCTCTGTGAGGAGATCTGCCAGTGGCTGCCACAGACCTGGTCACCGAAACCAGCTTTCAGGTCTGGAGGAGATCCTGGTAAAAGTCTTGCAGAAGACCCATTGGAGATAAAAGAGCTACCAGTCATATTGGATTCCTCAGATGTGGTGAAGGAAGGCATGCGCTAACGTGCTCCATGCTGAACTACCTGCACCACAAAGGAGTCTCTGCAGGGCTTGGAGGCAGAGGAGATGGACCTGACTGCAAAGGCAGAACGGGCTCTGTCCTTCCTCCTCCAGGGGAAGACTCAATCCCCCACCAGAGACACAGAGCAGTCCTGACCAAAAGAACTCTGGAGCTAACCTCCGGAGCCAGGCCAGGATATCCCAGGCTGGGCTCAGGGTGTTGAGCTGGTGCCAGAGCCTGGACAGTACCGGCTGGTTGAGCACCAGTGCCCTCCCCCACAGGGAAAGGCACTGGAGGAGTCCTGTCCACCTCCTTAGCTGCTCAGCCATCTTGCCCTTCAAATCTTGCCAGTTCTCCAGCGGAGAGGGATGGGTGGCAGCAAGGTAAATGCCCAGATAGAGCAGCGGCCCCATGCTCCACCAAATGACCTGAAGCACGGGTGGGAGGGAACTTGCTATCATCTGTCCCTGACCACCAGGCCAGAGCTCTTGACCCAGTTGACTGCAGTGGAGGAGGCCACCGAGTAGATAGACTGGCAGTCCTCCAACCTGCAACAGGTCACCCAGGTCCTGCACCACGAGGAGTATGTCATCAGCATACACTGACAGGACCACCCGCAACTGTGACTCATGGAGCACCCACCCTGTTAACCTCCTACAGAAGAGACGGAGGAAGGGCTCAATGGCTAGAGTGTACAGCTGGCCTGACAGTGGACATCCTTGACACACCCCTCATCTGAAGCTGACAGGTTTGGTCAGAGTCCAGTTGAGCCTGACCAAGCACTCCACGGAGGCATACAGGACCTGGAGAAAACCCACAAACTGGGGCCTGAAGCCAAATGCCTGCAGAGTGCCCTGGAGATAACCATGTTCTACCCTGTCAAACGCCTTCTCCTGGTCAAGGGACAGGAAGGCGAACGACAGACCATCCCTACACCCGCGCTCAAGGAGGTCCCGGACCAGATAAAGATTGTCGAAGATAGGATGGCCTGGTGTAGGTCTGGTTGGGGTGGACCACATCCGCTAGCATGGACCCCAGCCACAGCAAGATGGCCTTCTTTGTGACCTTGTAGTCCATGCTGAGGAGCGAGATGGGACGTCAATTCTGAAGGTCACGGAGGTCCCCCTTCTTTGGTAGCAAGGTGAGTTCAGGAGAGTCAACCGTCAACAACAGGAGAGTCACCCCACTTCCTAAGAACTCAGCCCAGATGATGGCAAGCTCTGGACTGAGGACGTCCCAGAACACGCGGTAGAACTCCACAGTCAGCCTGTCCATACCCAGAGATTTATTAGTGGGCATCTGATGGAGGGCTTCTGAGAACTCGGTCAGAGTGAGAGGCAGCTCCAGCCAGTCCTGGTCACCTGCACTGACCGTCAGGACTCCATCCCAGAGCACTCTGCAGGCATCGGTGTGGGTTGGACCAGGGAGAAGAGTCTGGAATAGAAGGTCTTGGCCCTCACGTGCATCTCCACCGGATCCGTGAAGGGGTGCCATCCTCTGCCAAAAGGCAGGTGACATGCTTCTTAGCCCCCTTCTTTTTCTCCAGGGCATAGAAGAAGTGGGAGCTGCAATCCATCTCCCAAAGGAAATGGATGCGGGATCGAACAAAGGCACCTCGAGCCCAATGGTCTTCGAGGGCCTGGGGGAACCAATAGCTGAGCCAGTGCTTTGTACACTTAAACACCAATTAATCCCCCCCCCCAAGGTGGACCTGACAGGGCCTAATTAGTGGATTAGAATGGGCTGGGGGAGGACTAATGAGCAAATTGGCCCATTAACACAGGAGATAGAAAAAGGCACAGGAAGGAAATGCAGGAGAGTGGAAGGCAGACTAGCAGAGCCAAAACCAGGAAGGATCTCTGAGTAGAGAGATCCCTTCCCTCTCCTCTCCTCAGAGAACTGAGGAGAAACTGAAACTGTAAATAACTATGGTGCATGGATCAGTAAGGGTGTGGGAAGAGCAAATGCAAAAAACTGCACTGTGGTGTTTGACAACTTAAGGTATCTGAGTCTCTGATGACAGAGAGAAGACAGGAGCAGGACATTGCCCTGTCAGAATGTCAATCTCTTAAAGCCATAGAAAGCTGGGGAAGGCCTATCTGTAGCTCATGTGAACCTTCTGTTAGGTGGTGTTAGCAGCAACAAGGGCCAGGTTCAATATCTGAGGTAGGGAGCAGCTGAGGAGTGCATAGTCAGGTTCCAAGGCAGAGTCAGTACAAGGGTGAGAGTCCAAGTCACATTTTGGAATCCAAGTCAGAAGGTGAACTCCCAATCAAGCTGAGATCGGAGCAGGGAGACGTCATGGCAGCTACAAAGAATCTATGCTGTTCCCTGGACACTTCCTGGAATGCCCTTTAGATTTATATAGGATGGGGAGCCAATCAGGAGTCATGGGGCTGCCGTCTGTCAGACCCATGAAGGTGGGACTTCTCATGGTCTGTGTCCACAGCAGGTCATGGGCAGTGGCTGGCAGGATACTGCTACCAGTTTGTATCAGGATTCTCATCTGTTGTGGCCTTTCTCAACAATCTGCTCAAGAACAGTAGCCTGAGAAAGATCCGTTGGACGGAAACCTGTGAGAAGGTCTTTCAGCCACAAAAGGCTCACCTCTGTAGGGAGCCCATTTTATACAGCCTGGACTTCACCAAGAAATTCCTCCTCCACACTGATGCTTCTGAAGCTGGATGGGGGCTGTCTTCTCCCAAGTGGTTGATAGTGAGGAATATCCCATTCTGAGTTACAAATTGTTCCCAAGAGAGGCCTACTCCATTATAGAGAAAGAGGACTTAGCTGTGAAATGGGCCATGAAGGCACTCCAATATTACCTTCTTGGCAATTAATTCACCCTGGTTGTGGATCATGCACCTCTACGATGATTCCATGTCATGAAGGACATCAACCCCCAACTTATGGTGATACGGCTCTCTCCAGACCTTCTCCTTCTGTGTCTGGCATAGGACTGGGTTGCTCACTGAAATGCACTTTTTCTCTCAGTAGAGGGGAGCTGCAGGGCAAAGCAGTGCCCTAAGTAAGATCTTTGTGTGTGTGTGTGTGTGTGTGTGTGTGTGTGTGTGTGTGTGTGTGTGTGTGTGTACGCACGCCTGGGATGGGTGGGTGATAAGGCAAATAGGCCTGGCAATGAGAAGATTTATGAAAGCCAGTGGATCCACCTCACTATACTTCAGCAAATGTTGGGCATGGGGAGGGAAGAAGTGGAAATGTTGCTCGGAAAGCAGAAGGGAAGTTTTTTGGGCAGAGTGATGGGTTGAAAGAGGCTTGGAACTGTGAACAAAGAAAATACCTCCTGTTGTTTGATTCCTGCTGTCTTCAGAGTAACAGGACTTTGTGCATATGTTTTGTAAACAAACAGAATTGCATCAAAGAAATACTTTACTCCATATCAGTTTCTCCTAATGGAAACAACCCACAAGATCCCAAATATCCAATTGGGTCAAAAAGCAGTAACAATACTTACAGAAGGGAGGCTTTGCATGTACATTATAGATGCTGGGGCATTTTGTGTTTTATCTGGTACAAATTTACATCCAGCTTCATACAGCTTTGTCTGTTGATCATATTCACATTCTCTTGTTGTGCAGCTGTTTCCTGTGCAGCTTTGGACTATATATTTACCAGTGATATCAGCCGAACATCTGAAGGAAGGTGAGATAGAAAAAGGCTTAGCTAACAAGCAACATATAACCAACAAATAATAATCTCTTATTTATTATTTGAATCGTGGTAGACCCAAAACCTCCAAACATGATTGGCATTAGTTAGACACCATGGGCAGTGGATGAACCACGGACTTGGGGAGGCTAGCCCCCCGGCTGCCCCATCCCTTCTGCCTGGGGCCCTGCTCCTCCTGCCCATCTTCCCCCCGCTGCAGCCCAGAGGCCTCCCCCCCAACCCCGGAGCACCCGGTGGGCAGGCAGCACGCCCCACCCCCACCGGAGCGCCAGGTGGGTGGATGGCACGAGCACCGGCTCCAGCCACCCAGAGTCCCTGGCTGCAGGCTGGCCCCCCACTAGCCCCAGCCTGGGGCAAGGGCCCTGGAGGCCTCCCAAGAGTGGGAGGTCTGGAGGCTCCCACCCAAGGTGGAGGCAGAAGCAGCCCCTGCTCGTGTCACAGGCCCCCCACCCAGGGCAGGTGGAGGGACCCAGGCTCCCCACAGCTGCCCGCGCAGCTCTCCCCAACCCGGCTCCGGCCAGGCTGCGGGGCCTCAGAGCCACAGCCTGGCCATTATAAGAGCTGGGTGGGGAGCTGGAGGGTCCGTGGCTCCTCTTAGCTGCCTGCGCGGCTCTTATTATGGCCAGGCTGCAACTCTGAGGGCCACCCCCGGCCGGAGCCGGGTCGGGGAGAGCTGTGCTGTGGGGAGCCTCCTCCTGCAGCCAGGCAGCGGGGACATGGTTCGGGAACTGCTCTCAGCCTCCTGATCCTCCACCCACACGCCGGGCAGGTGAAGTGTCTGCCACAGCTGTCTAGGCTCCCCGGCTGGACTTAATGCTGTTCTGGCCAGGGGGTGGCGGTTGAGGGGGGAAGAGGAGGGGAAGGGGTTGGGTCCGGCCAGGCCCATCCACTTTCAAAAGTGGAAGGGCTATGCCCCCCGGGTCCCTCCTGGTTCCAGCGCCACTGGCCCGAGGCCCCAGCCACACAAGAAGGAAGAGGCACAGCAGAGTGTGGGTGGGGCCACGCAGGCAGTCTGGGTAAGCTCAGTTTCCCCTGCCTTTGATACCCACTGCCCATGTTAGACACCATCTCTGCTCCAAAGACTGTACAATCTAATTTACAAGTGGTCACAATAATAAAATACTGGTAGTCTTTTTTTTTTTTCCAGAGGCATCCTCAAGAAATTATTTATAGGTTGTGTGTGAAACAACATCTATGTGAAGAATAACAATGCAAGTGCCTCCACTATTCCATCAATATGCCTCAATCCAGACATGAAGGACCCTCTCCTGAGGTGAACAGGTACTACATTCTCCATGCCCATTCAATCACTGTCTCTGGGACAGAGTTCTAGGGCTAGAGCTGACCCAACACTCTGATCAGCAAGGTACTAGCTATTCCCCCTGGAGTGGACTTAACTGGGAGATGGGTGCTCAATGGCTTAATTAGACACAGGGCTGATGTGCTAATGAGAGCAATCAACCCATCAGCTGGGAGCAGTTAAGAGGCAGGAGGGAAATGCAAGAGGGAGGATGCCAGGAGATACAGGGGCACATGAGGAGGAGATCTTTCCCTCTGCCACCCCAGAGATTGGGCTATGGGGAAGTTTATGTACACTCGTATGTTGCTGCCCAAGGCTGTACTGATGAACTGGTGGAAGGGACCCTAATAAATAACACACTGTTGCTTATAAACCTGGAAAGTGTCCAGCCGGTTTGCGGTGTTTGAAAGGGTGGAGCAGGGAACCCTGTCACAGTCTCCTTCAGTAGTGACTGCCAATTAGAGTGCCAATTGCAGTGCAGAAGTTTGGTGATGTTGATACTTGTCCATTAGGAATTGGACTGAAAACACCAATTCATTTCACAGTGGCCAACAAGTGACTGGCAGATGGTAATGAGTTTTAGGCACTACCAAACTGGTTTCAGTTCAGATCAGTGCCTGAGAGGTGAAAAGTTCTGTATCCCATTTCAAACCCACTGAGATATCCAGTCTCACTCTGTTTTTTGTTTCTCATTTACAGAGTTGTACCTTTAAAAAAAACCACTTAAATATGCAGAATCTAGAGAACATTATCATAAGATAGTAATAGCGCTAAAACAGGGCAATAATGGGATGTGTAGTTTGACCATGTACGTTTTTAATATTTAAATAACACTAAACATGAACTAGTAAGAATGTTTTGGAACTTCCAGGATCCCCACCCCCCAACCCCAAGGAACTTGAGAAAACATTCTTATTTACTACATCCTAACTGCTATTTGATAAAGCCAGGGTAAATCAGAATGTAGAGATCGGGTACTCAAATCTGTAATTGCATCTAAATTAAAAGCTCATTTAGTGGTAAAAATGTGATGCATTACAAAATGATAGCGATAATTCAATGAGACTGGTCTGTAGACAGCAATATTGTTAGTTAAACATTATCGTATAAGCTTCTTTTTTAATCCTATGAATAACAACTTGCCAAGACTCTTCGCACAGGACTCAATAACCTGAATACAGATAACCAGTATGTGACAAGTATCACTGAGATATTTAAAATTTCATCAGCTGAAGACAAAATATAAAACATTGGTACCTAGTTGCTTCAACACTTCCTTTTCCAGAGTTTACAGACACATAGAAAGGTGCATCGTTATTATATTCATCAAATACTCCCCAACGAAGATGGGCCCATTCATGGACAAAAACTTTAGCTGTGGAAGAGCAGGAGCATATGTGAATTCTAAATACAACACTTTAAAGTTTACTTTATATTTCCGTAGATCATTTAAACAAATTTAGGCCCAATCCTACAATCGTCTCTGCTTGGACATATCCCTGTGCCCACACAGGACTCACCGTGGGATCCGGCTTGAAACCCAAATAGATCACTGTGTTCAGATTAACCCTCCCAGAATATTAACAGACCTAAAGTAAAGATCTGTTTCCATACAGTAGCTTCTGACTATTCCAGGTATCAAGTAAGGTTTCTCATGTTACCCATGACTTTTAAAATCATAGTTTTTGGCTCTTATATAACACAAAGGAAAAGGTGTATATTAGAAAACCATAGAGAAGTTAGTTTAACTTCAGTTCAGGGTAAGACTAAGGATTACATAGATTGTTGAAGGTGGATAAAGTGTAAATGATTAGACAATCAGAATACTTTTGCAGAAAACCAAACTATCTCACCAAGACAATCTAACCCTTTTCTTGCAGGTGTTGGTAAAGCCATTGACACGGAGAATGTATATCATGTTGACTAACTAAAGCCTTCAACTAAAGATGGGCCAAGGAAGTAGAGCTCAGATCAGATTAAGTTTAAGCCAGAATTCAAGGTTTGAGTTCAATGCTTCACCCGGCTAGAATTTGGGTTTGTATTTGACTTTACTAGAATCCAATGAATTATTCTAAGGAGATTTTTGTCCCAAACTGCCAGAAATCTGATGAGAAAGACCGTTCTTGTGAGATTTCCACCATTTTAGGCCAACAAACCTCTAAATTTTTTATCCAAGCTAATGCAGGTTCGTCTTGGATTTGAATCCAAATAAACTTGCACATTTACCAGGTTTCAGATTTGAGGGACTGGTTTTGACATAGCTCTGTTTTAAAAGAAACACATAAATGATTGATTCTAACTTGTGCATGGAACAGAGATAAATAAATTGGACAGTATATTGGTTAATGGGCATAGGAGAAAGTCGTTAATAACAGCAGGTTACACTGCACAAAACTGAGAGGTCTCTATTGGGGCTTTTTTATTTGCTTATTAATGGCCTTGCATAGGCAATGCCCATGCAGTCAAAAAACATGCTGTTGAAATCAAAATGGGACTATTCTTAATTCCTTGTGAATGTACCCTTACAAGAAGGGTAGTTGGGCAAATGTGACTTTCAGAAGTTCCAATAAAAACCTTCACGTCCTCAGAGGAGGATCCGCTCATGAGAGTTTGTTCTATTCTAGAATCCTCTGGGACTGGTTTTCCTGCATGTTCACCAGGTTACACCCACTGCAACTCTCAGGTTAGTTTACTGCACTGTAATGTTAGGATATAGATTATTTCCAAGTCAAAGCAATGATTTACGAGGAAAAACAACTTTCATTTACTGTAAAATTATTAGCCAGTATTTTCAAGAGACTGGGAATTTTAGGTGCCTCCATTTCTGAGTGTTCAACTAAGACTCATCAAGGGAGCCTGATGTTCAACAGTTTGTGAAAAAAGAGGCTCTTTTAAAGTTACACAGGTTGGGCAACCAAAAACTGAGGCATCCCAAATCACTAGTCACTTTGGAAAATCTTGGCCATTGCATATTTATAACAACAAAAGCAGAAAATTAAGGTCCAATAGATGGTGCTACCTCGTGATCCGTAGATGTTATACAAAGTGTCATTTAACAGGAAGTCTGGAGTGAAATGAATATATCGTCCCTTTTCCCCACATCCTCCATATTGCAGCGTGTAGGGATCATCTCCGTACTTCAAGAAAGGATTAGCCACGATAACATCTGCCTGAAAATAAAATGGCCCTTGTTTAAAGAGCATCAGGAAATGGAGGGTGACAGAGGACTCTATTGAATGGGCTCATCCTGCAGCAATCACTCCCAGTGATTGTTCCTCTGGGTAAGGACTGCAGGACTGGGCACTAGAGGGCAATACAAATTCTAAAAAGAGCAATTTATATTTCTACATTACTGAAAAAATGGCTTGTCTACACGGTGCGGTAACATGCACTACAGGGGAGTGATTTCTAAAGTGCAGCACTACGTTAAAGTGCACCAGGGAATACACACCAGCAGGGTCTACAAGGACCAATTAATGAGTGACACGTTGGTGTGGTTTAGAAATCATACCTCCATAGTGTGCTTTTACTCCACCTTGTAGACAAGACCCCATGTCTCACGCGTATGAACACAACAAATACTTTTGATTTGTAAGGGTGCTCTAAGTCTTACCTTATCATATGACTCTGTTTTCACACTTAAATACTCAGGTTTTGGCAGCCAGTGCAGAGGAATTATAATTTTTACAGCCTTGAAAAAAAATCTCTGTTTTGTAGCATTGAACAAGTAAGTAGAAGCCTCTTTGACCATGTCCTGGTAGGGAAAGAAAAGAAAAGATTTATGAATTACAAATTGAACTGTAGAGGCAATGAGTAGTTTAGCCTTGCTAGGAAACAAGAGTACATAAAGTAACACTAAGTATGTGAAGGTATAGAAAGAAACCAACCTTGACCAAGGGATGGGCTGGGACAGATTATTTCCCTCATGGAGCAAGGACAGACAAAATTGTAACTCTGACAGACTCTGGATTGCTCCTAGGACAGTGTAATTATACACCGCCCATTGCTCAGGGCTTATGATAAAAACCACAATCTATCCCTTAAAATAAAACCTCCACCCAAACATGAAATTTCCTCAAAAAAGTTACATGGGCTTGAGGTGCAGGATGATTCAGTCCTGGACCAGTCCTTTTCATTAATCTGTAAAGTGTACTGTGGTGCTTGATGAATCAAATAAAATAATAAATAGTAAGTAATAACCTGTAGTTTCCTTTTTCTTCTCCCTGGGATTCCTCATTTTTCTGCTCCACTTCTATTAGGTTCTACTTTCTTCCTGCCTCTACAGTGGGCACTACTTTGTCACTATTTTCCTGTTCCCCTCCTCCTTGCTCCTTCCCCACCTCTCTTGAATAGTTTGGGGGTTCACTAGTTAATGGCTATGCCCCCCTCAGTTTATTGTTCTCTTTACAGCAAGTGAATGCTCAATGACCAAATCGTGATCATGGAGCAAAGATCTACACTGAGAACTTAAAGAATAACTAAAAACAGAAATATCACTATATACATATATATACACACACACACACATACATATACACACACCAAGGGTTTTTAAGAACACAGTGAATGCCTGCGAAGATGGGGGAAAGGAGGGATAAAAGCAAATGGCAAACATTGTAATGGAGGTGCAGCAATTGGCAATTAAATATCCATGTTCTGGAGATTCTCTAGTCAAAGGTACTCATGTTTTGGAAAGAAGTAATTAAGAAGGAGGTGATACATCAGCCTGACCCTGAGCCATAATATTCCTGTTAAACTTCAAGAGATTAGTACACTCATTTCATTAACAAAAGCATTTGAATAAAAATTCAAGTTAAGAACAAATTTAGTAATCATAGAATTGATCTAGCTCCTATGAAAATCAAGAGAAAACCTCACATTGTCATTAATGGGAGCTGGAACTGGTCTTTTAAGATCACTGCTAATGTAGAGGTAGAACTAACCAAGAAGTCTGAATGTCACAGAAGGACATTACTTATACCAAAGTTCTTACCTGTATGTTTCTAATGATATTGTGATCTTCTGGTAACTCAGGGTTAATTGCAATAACAATATCCTCATAGCCACCATTTTTCAGCTGTACCATAGAACCTCTCACCACAGGTACTAGAAATAAAAGAACCAAGCTCTTAAACACCCTCATTGTCCCGTTCCCCACAATTTTCTGTTATAAAAATGATGGCACAGCAGCGCTATTTATACAGTTGTTTATGGGCATTTTGTTTGTACATTTTGTATATTTTATGGCAAGTATATATGGATCTGCTGTGTAAATTAAGTTTGCATAACTGTGCTCAATGTGGTGGTGTAGGTTACATATTAATACACTGGGGAAATTCCTAAAGACTGAAATAAGCTAAATCTGAGCTGTATTTCCTCATCCATGCACAGATGTGGTGCAAAATACAGTGAGTAGTTATCACATGAGGCAGATATTGCTCAGCAGCCTCCAACTTCATCATCGGGCCATCACCATCTCCCTTTCAGCCTTCACATACATACCCCACTGGAGTTCTGTAGCTACTCAGGGTACAGGTAACCAGCTCCTTTCTCCCATCTGAGTGTCCAGTAAAAGGCTTCCTATGCCAGGGAAGCAGAGGGGAAGCTGGGTCTCCCAGAATGACAGGGGGAATCAGAACACCATTGATATCTATAGTGGTCCAGGGAGCAAAATATCCCCTATTCATTGTAGCAAAGAGGCCTGACTTTCCAAAGAGTCTGGCATCATGGACCTTTCCAGACCACCCTACATCAATATTGATGCTTCTGCTGCAGTAATCAACAAATCTTTGGAGGACTTCTGATGATGAACTCTGAGGCCTGGTATGGTGGGCAAAGCATACACTGGTCCCATCAATGGCCCCAATACTGTTTGGGAACCCCAGCCATGCAAAGCCATTGATAATCTTCTGTGCAGTGCCCTAGCCTTTATGACCTGTGGCAGCAGCATCCTGTTAATAGCTGCACACACTTCCATGACAACAACCCTGACAGTTGACCTATAAACACCAAACTGGTTATCTAGTGACAGATAGCAATCCGGGGTGGTGAGCTGTCAGATAACGATGTACGGGGGGGAGTGTTTGAGCATTGGCCTGCTAAACCCAAGATTGTGAGTTCAATCCTTGAGGGGGCCACTTAGGGGATCTGGGGCAAAATCAGTACTTGGTCCTGCTAGTGAAGGCAGGGGACTGGACTCGATGACCTTTCAGGGTCCCTTCCAGTTCTATGAGATAGGTATATCTCCATATATTATACATATGCTTCTGCAGGCTGAGGGGAACTCTTGGTTGGTTGCTGCAGCTCCAAGGTGAGCTCCACTCTGTTTGGCTCAAATGACCTTTTGAACTTTATAATTTACTCATACTAGTTCACTTCTAGCCCTCCTGGATTTCCTTCTGAGCAGAGGTTTGCATGCCTTCTAATTGATTCCATTGATTCCCCAAGTAGAATCCATGCACAGCCTACACTTACTTTCCACAGTTATACTTCCCTCTCCACTGGCCCTTTATACAGTTCACCAAGTAGCATTCCAGCCATGGTCATGCCATCCCCCCTGTCATAACTATAAAGGGAAGGGTAACAGCCCTCCTGTGTACAATACTATAAAATCCCTCCTGGCCAGAGACTCCAAAATCCTTTTACCTGTAAAGGGTTAAGAAGCTCAGGTAACCTGGCTGACACCTGACCCAAAGGACCAAGAAGGGGACAAGATACTTTCAAATGTTGGTGGGGGGAAGGCTTTTGTTTGTGCTCTTTGTTTTGGGGGGAGTTCGCTCTTGGGACTAAGAGGGACCAGACAACAATCCATGCTCTCCAAATCTTTCTGAACAAGTCTCTCATATTTCAAACTTGTAAGTACAGCCAGGCAAGGCGTGTTAGTTTTATCTTTGTTTTCTCAACTTGTAAATGTACCTTTTGCTAGGGTGTTTACCTCTGTTTGCTGTAACTTTGAACCTAAGGCTAGAGGGGGTTCCTCTGGGCTCTTTAAGTTTGATTACCCTGTAAAGTTATTTTCCATCCTGATTTTACAGAGATGATTTTTACCTTTTTCTTTAATTAAAAGCCTTCTTTTTAAAAATCTGATTGATTTTTCCTTGTTTTTAGATCCAAGGGGGTTGGATCTGGATCCACCAGGAGTTGGTGGGAGAAAGGAAGGCGGATGGTTGATTTCTCCTTGTTTTAAGATCCAAGGGGTTGGATCTGTGTTCACCAGGGAGTTGGTGAAAGAGTCTCTCAAGGCTACCCAGGGAAGGGAGTTAGCCCATTGGGAGTGGTGGCAGCGGACCAGATCTAAGCTGGTAGTTAAGTTTAGAAGTTTTCATGCAGGCCCCCACATCTGTACCCTAAAGTTCAGAGTGGGGAAGGAGCCTTGACACCCCCCCCCAAAAAAAAGATTAAAGCACCACCCTAAACTTAAGAACATCATCCAGTACTAGGTAGAAGGTAATTTTATTGCAGCATAGCACATAAAGCCAACTGTACAATTCTATTTTCCATTACAGTGGAAGAAGGAAATATGGCTCTGCACAGATTTCAGTTGTGAACGCCTGCACGCAAAAAGGCTTATATTGCTCTTATAAAAACAGATTTAGCTACATCTTATCAGTAATGTAACTGCACTTTAGAAAGAATGAAAATACTTTTACAAAACCATTTTAGACAAAAAGTAAACTCAAATAAACAGGGCCAACCATAAGCATGCATGTGACTTTAGCAAATATAGTAAAAAATAAAAGATTTCTAAGCTTAAAATGGTGTGGCTTTACTTTCCATTCCCCACTTTTCATCTTCCATTCTTTCACCCCACCTCACCCTTAATTGTTTTGACCTCCTCCCTTATATCAGTTCTGTGACCTTGTATCTTTCTCTGGATCCCATCTTCCGGTGTCTTTAGTATTTCCCCCATCTCTTCCCTACCCAACACAATCAGACTGGCTCACAGCGATAATATGAAATCATATGGGAAGCTCTTGACCCCAGCCTGGCAAAGCTATTAAAATAATTCTCATTGTTTTTAAATGGGGCTTGTCTCTTTAAATTATGCACACAGGTGTTCACAGCCCTCACAGGTGTTCACTGGGGCTGCCTCTCTGTCTGGAAACCAGCAGCTACTGTCTCCATGATGGTGTTTGCACCAAGAAAAGAAGGAAGCTTAGCACAGCTAGCCCCACCCCCACCCCAATGTGGCGGAGGCAGGTTGAGTTAGGAGCAGGAAGGGAAAGCTGTGTGGAAGCTCTGCTTAACCAAGCCTTGGAGTGAAAGGGAAGTTTTCCTGGGTGCCCCACCCCAATGCTAGGGAGCATGATGACTGGGGGAAAATACTCAGTCTCTGTGGCTTGGTATGTGTTGTAAGGGGAATGCCCAGAAGTCCCCCTGACAGCAGGGTGGGAGCAGGGATGAAAACAGCTCCCTCGGCCTTTGCATTTCTCTCCCTTCCGAGTCTCCCTTCATTTTAACCTCTCCCCATTTCTTCTCTTAACTGCTTTCTCTTTTCCCTCTTACCTATTTCCCTAGCCTCAGAGTTACCCAGAATCCCATTTTTTCTCTTCTTCCCCACTCATCCTACCTGCAGGTGCAGTAAAAGTTGGGGAATTCTTCAAGCCATCCTGACCTAGGCTTGGATTCCCAGTTGTTCAAATGTCCATCAGCCTTCTCTTGACCTACAACTCCATGGAGAACAGATCTTCAGGGTCACCAGTCCCTCCTCTGGCTGCCCCATGTCCTGCATGCTCCTGAGTGTCTTTCTCCCAGTTCCAGCTGAGCTCTTTTATTCCAGACTCCTCTGCTTTGGTCCATTTCAGCTTTCCCCCCTCGTTTCTCCACTTGTTTCCTTTCCTTCCCATCACCTCTTTTCAGGTCCCTTTTCCACCACTGCTGCTCCTCTGCCCCTCTTCCCACCTGCACTAGCCCAAAAGTGTTCAACGCACCAAACCAAATGAACCTCTGTTTTTTAGACTCATAGACTGTAAGGTCAAAAGGGACCATCATGATAATCTAGTCTGACCTCCGGTACATTGCATGCCACAGAAGCTCACCTATCCACTCCTGTAATAGATCCGTAACCTTTGGCTAAGTTATGGAAGTTCTCCAATCATGCTTTAAAGATTTAAAGTTACACAGAATCCACAATTTACACTAGTCTAAAGAGCAAGTGACCCATGCCCCATGCTGCAGAGGAGGGCAAAAAACCCTCAGGGTCTCTGCCAATCTGACCTGAGGGGAAATTCCTTCCCAGCCCAAATATGATGATCGATTGGACCCTGAGCATGTGGACAAGACCTACCAACTAGACACCTGGAAAAGAATTCTCTGTAGTTACTTAAAGCCCTCCCCATCTAGAGTCCCATCATCGGCCATTGGAGATACTTGCTGCTAGGAGTCACAGCATGGCTCTATGCCATTGTAGGCAGTGCCATCATACCATCCCCTCCATAAACTTATCAAGCGCAGTTTTGAAGCCAATTAGGTTTTTGCCTCCTCTGCTCCCCTTGGAAGTCTGTTGCAGAATTTTACTCTTCTGATGGTCAGAAACCTTTACCTAATTTCTAGCCTAAACTTGTTGATGGACAGATTACATCCATTTGTTCCTGTATCCACATTGGTGCTTAACTTAAATAACTGCTCTCACTAACTGGTATTTATCCCTCTGATGCATTTATAGAGAGCAATCATATCTCCCCTCAGCCTTCTTTTGGTTAGGCTAAACAAGATAAGCACTTTTCGTACTTTTATATGCAGTTCAGACCGGGCTTGTCAGCGAAGAGCCAGTCTACTCCCACTTCAACAAAACAAGGAACAAAAGTAAAAATTCTGTGGGAGAACAGTACAGTAACTCCTCACTTAAAGTCGTCCCAGTTAACGTTATTACGTTGCTGATCAATTAGGGAACATGCTCGTTTAAAGTTGTGCAATGCTCCCTTCTAACGTCGTTTGGCAGCCACGTGCTTTGTCCAGGAAGAGCAGCCCATTGCAGCTAGCTTGTGGGGGCTTGTAACCAGGGTGGACCGGCAGCTCCCCTATCAGCTCCCCGCTCCCCTAAGTTCCCTGTGCTGCAGCCGCCCAACAGGCTATCAACGGGTTATCAATCGGCAGTTCAGCTGTCCCTCCCCCCCCCCGCCATGTGCTGCTCCTGCCCTCTGCCTTGGAGCTGCTCCCAGAGACTCCTGCTTGCTGTGTGGGGGGCGGGGTGGAGCTAATGTCAGGGTGTCTCCCTCCCTCCCTCTTCCACCCTCTAACTTCACCACCTCAACCAAGCTTCACAATCATCATAGCTGTGGACAGTATTAAATTGTTTGTTTAAAACGTATACTGTGTGTGTATATATATATATAGTTTTTTTGTCTGGTGAAAAAAATTACCCTGGAACCTAACCCCCCCCCCCCCATTTACATTAATTCATATGGGGAAATTGGATTTGCTTAACATCGTTTCACTTAATGTTGCATTTTTCAGGAACATAACTACAACATTAAGTGAGGAGTTACTGTATCTGCCACCTCTGATTTACATGCTGAATCAGTTCTGCCTCTGCAAACACCTGACTCCGAGGGTGTGTCTTCACTGACAAAAAAAAGGGTATAGATTAAAACAGGATAACTTATGTGTGTTAACTATCCGGCTGTAAAAACATAGTGGAGGCAAAGTTCTTTAGTTTTACTGTGGGGTAAACTAGGTGAGTTACTCTACCCACAGGTGGGGCAAAGTGCTTACCTTCTGGTAAATACTATAGGTTATGACCGAGAGAAAACTCTCCTGCATTTGTTATCGCCTCATAAAAACCAAAAATTTAAAGGTGCAGCAGACAGAAAACAAAACCACATTAGTGACATAGCAACATACACCATGCTTCGGAGCCATTGACTAATCAAATGGCTAACAAAAACGGTGTTTTATTCTATTTGAATTTGGCCAATTGTTTTCAGTGGTGGTAACATTAGAGGTGGATTTGGCTTAGTATGTGAAAGGCTACATTCTTTACATTTGTTTGATTTTTGAGGATGCCAACAACAAGCAGACCAATACTCTGTAACATTTAACTTTTTTTGAAACATTTTCAAATCTTCTTCAAATTAACACCCTCAAATTTTATGCATGCTGTAGCAGGGTGCTGGTGCAAAACCACCTAATTAGCCTCTGCCCGGTCAGCTCCAATCAAGGGAAGCAGATTGGGGCTGATGGAAAAGGCCTGATGCTGTCCTGAGGATTGGCAACACCTGCTGGCCTGACAAGCCAAGGGCTATAAAGGCTGGGGGGAGCCAGAAGGCAGGGGGCAGCCAGGGAGAAGTCAGTCAGGGAGGGAACTGGAGGCCCCCTAGCTGAAGGCTGACTCTGCCTGTAAATGAGGAGACTAAACCTGTAAAGCTTGTATATAGATGAACACTGGTGGTGGGACAACCTTAAGTAAATAAAGACACGGGTGTTGCACAACCCTGAAGCCTCTCTGAGCCTTATTGGGGAGAGCAAGCAGCCCCAGGAAGAGGGCAGGTTGTGAACCCTGTTACAATGCACAAAGCACAAGTTTCTTTATGAACAGTGGGTAAAAAACAGATTTACAAGCCCAAATGATGCTTGTGTGTGAAACTTCACTTTTTGTACATACAATTTTTTATGCAAAATAATAGGCACAAATGTAGAGGCTGCCTTCCGCTCCCTTTGACATTTTGGCAGAGGCATAATGGTAATGTACATGCAGTGATACAGTTAACCAGGAGTGCTGCCAGCTTTTCCGCCGCCTTAGGCAGCGGCGGAATATCCCGCCCCAAAATGCTGCCCCCCACAGAGGTGGCAGAAGGTCCCGCCGCCGAAATACCGCTGCGCTCGCCGCCCCCCAAATTGTAGTGCCCTAGGCGACCACCTAGGTCGCCTAATGGGTTGCGCCAGCCTTGCAGTTAACAGCTCACTGTTTGCATTATAAACCTTGATTTCTAGTAAAAATGAGCAAAAGAAGTGGTGTGTGGACTAGGTTTCAGTTATTATTTGAGTTGAGACTGACTCATGTCTAACTTTGAGGTTAGATGGTTCCAAACTCTTGCAAGTATTTTTGAGAGTTTGACTCCAAAAGGCTGAAAACAGATTTGCAGTTCTGAGGGAACAAGCTCCTTAGGTCGTAACATTCCTGGAAAATATCTTTCACTCATGCACTTTAGTCTCAACTAAACACAGTGCTTGGCTATCTGTGAATCAGCAATGAGGTGAGGACCGGCATGAAGTTCATTCGTGCCTCAGCACATCCTCCAAATGGGTGCACTTCTAAACCAACTGTTAGCTTGCTGTTCCCTCCGGATGCCATGACATCCATAAGAGCTGAATTATAAAGACATTCACCATATAGGCAGCTCCAGGAAACCTCACTGTACATCTTCTTTTGCATACAGATTTAAGACCTTATCTCATTCAATTTAATTACAGCTTTTTCATCATAATATATATGGAATATGTAATCAAGTGGCATGAGTTAGGGTGCATATATGCAGTACATACAATGTAGTTTTAATTTGACCTGGCCATTCAAGCATGCAGTGTACATGCAGTATGATACTGCTACTAAATCACCATGGTTTCTACAGATCTGCATTATGGCTTTCCAATAATTTTTTATATATTCATTTTCTGTGCTAATGAAATTTTTGCATATTTCTTGAAAGTATCTAAACAAATACTAGAAAAATAAGTACACATCATCCAAAGTTTCATCTTAAGTCATAGTAGCTTTGTTGCAGTTTCTGTGATTATCACTTTCTTCTTTTTATTTAAAGCACATATGTTTGCACTTGTAATAAGCTGTTAACAGCCCAAATCCTATCAACACTATTATTGAAACACCATACTCAATATTAGCAGTGAGATAATCCACTGGGGGAACAAACTTCACAGCTTGGGCTATATTAGATATTTCAGAGTGCAGGGAGGCTTTAACAATGGCCCATACAGCCACATAGTTTATAGTTATATTTTCTGTTGCAAAGCTTCTTCTCTAAATACAAATATTTCCTTGTACCCAGCATGCTGAGGTGTCAGAGTGCAGGTATAGCACTGGTATAGCATTATCAAAGTTGTCCAGAGGACTTTCACTTGTTCTTATTTAGAAACTTACAGCTGAAAATGGAAATATGTCAGATTATACAGCATGTATTTAACCCTGTAATTAAAACTGTTGATCTGTTCCTTTAGAAGCAGTCAAATTGTTAGCAGCACAAGTGAGCGCCTATTCCAGTTACCCAGTTCAACCATCTGAACAGTGAAGGTTGCATGCTGGACAGATCCCATAACAGAACACTTGCTCTGCTAACTTGAGGGAGACTTGAGGAAGCACTTGTGAACTTGAAATCTCATTGAAGACAAAGATTCATGATATTGAATTTAATAGCCGGAATGGGCTAATTCTGTCCTCATCGAAAGCCTTGCAGCCCTACCAACTTCACTCAATTCAGCCTAGAATGAAGAAGTAAAAATTTAAGTAAAATTGTTGAGTCAAAGGCTTTCACTCTTCACTCCACTCTCTCCCTTCACATTTGGAGACCACATGGCTCCCTTCTGTGGCTGCTCAGAAAGCAATATGACAATATTATGAAGATAAGGCCTCCCATCACAGTTGCAAGCACCACTTTTGCAATTCTTTTAAAATCCATTGGCCTAATCAGTCTAAAATCACCCCAAAACCAGGAGTTAAATCCTGGCCCCATTGAAGTTAATCATAGAACTGGAAGGGACCCCAAGAGGTCATCTAGTCCAGTCCCCTGCACTCATGGCAGGACTAAGTATTATCTAGACCATCCCTGACAGTTGTTTGTCTAACCTGCTCTTAAAAAGCTCCAATGATGAAGATTCCACCACCTCCCTGGACAATTTATTCCAGTGCTTAACCACCCTGAGAGTTAGGAAGTTTTTCCTAATGTCCAATCTAAACCTCCCTTGCTGCAATTTAAGCCCATTGCTTCTTGTCCTATCCTCAGAGTTTAAGAAAAACAATTTTTCTTCCTCCTCCTTGTAACAACCTTTTATGTACTTGAAAACTGATCATGTCCCCCCTCAGTCTTCTCTTTTCCAGACTAACCAAACCCAATTTTTTTAGTCTTCCCTCATAGGTCATGTTATCTAGACCTTTAATCATTTTTGTCGCTCTTCTCTGGACTTTCCCCAATTTGTCCATATCTTTCCTGAAATGTGGCACCTAGAACTGGACACAATACTCCAGTTGAGGCCTATTCAGCGCAGAGTACAGCAGAAGAATTACTTCTCATGTCTTGCTTACAACACTCCTGCTAATACATCTCAGAATGATGTTTGCTTTTTTTGCAACAGCATTATACTGTTGCCTCATATTTAGCTTGTGGTCCATTATTACCCCCAGATCCCTTTCAGCAGTACTCCTTCCTAGGCAGTCATTTCCCATTTTGTATGTGTGCAACTCATTGTTCCTTCCTAAGTGGAGTACTTTGCATTTGTCCTTATTGAATTTCATCCTATTTACTTCAGACCATTTCTCCACTCTGTCCAGATCATTTTGAATTTTAATCCTATCCTCCAATGCACTTGCAACCCCTCCCAGCTTGGTATCGTCCACAAACTTTATAAGTTTACTCTGTATGGCATTATCTAAATCAGTGGTTCCCAAACTTGTTCCGCCGCTTCTGCACCTCCCATTGGCCTGGAGCAGCGAACCGCGGCCAGTGGGAGCCGCGATCGGCCGAACCTGCAGACGCGGCAGGTACACAAACCGGCCTGGCCCACCAGGGGCTTTCCCTGCAGAAGCGGTGGAACAAGTTTGGGAACCACTGATCTAAATCATTGATGAAGATATTGAACAGAACCAGACCCAGAACTGATCCCTGCAGGACCCTACTCATTATGCCCTGCCAGCATGACTGTGAACCACTAACTACTACTCTCTGGGAACGGTTTTCCAACCAGTTTTGCATCCACCTTATAGTAGCTCCATCTACGTTCTATTTTCCTAGTTTCTTTATGAGAAGATCATGCAAGACCATATCAAAAGCTTTACTAAAGTCAAGATATACCATGTCTACTGCTTTCCCCCATCCATAAGGCTTGTTACCCTGTCAAAGAAAGCTATCAGGTTGGTTTGATATGATTTGTTTTTGACAAATCCATGCTGACTGTTACTTATCTCCTTATTATTTTCTAGATGTTTGCAAATTGATTGCTTAATTATTTGCTCTCGAAGTACAGAAGTTAAGCTGACTGGTCTGTAATTCCCTGGGTTGTCTTTATTTCCCTTTTTATAGATGGGCACTATATTTGCCCTTTTCTAGTCTTCTGGAATCTCTCCCATCTTCCATGACTTCTCAAAGATAATCGCTAATGGCTCAGATATCTCCTCAGTCAGCTTCTTGAGTATTCTAAGATGCATTTCATCAGGCCCTGGTGACTTGAAGACATCTAATTTGTCCAAGTAATTTTTAACTTGTTCTTTCCCTATTTTAGACTCTTCTGATCCTACCTCATTTTCACTGGCATTCACTACGTTAGACGTCCAATCACCACCAATCTTCTTGGTGAAAACCAAAACAAAGAAATCATTAAGCACCTCTGCCATTTCCACATCTTCCGTTATTATTTCCCCCCCTGCATTGAGTAACAGGCCTACCCTGTCCTTGGTCTTCTTCTTGCTTCTAATGTATTTGTAGAATGTTTTCTTGTTGCCCTTTATGTCTCTAGATAGTTTGATCTCATTTTGTGCCTTGACTTTTCTAATTTTGTCCCTACATACCTGTGTTATTTATTTATATTCATCCTTTGTAAATTGACCTAGTTTCCCCTTTTTGTACAACTCTTTTTTGATTTTTAGATCATTGAAGATCTGGTAAAGCCAGGGTGATCTCTTGCCTTACTTCCTATCTTTACTATGCAGTGGGATAGTTTACTCTTGTGCCCTTAATAATGTCTCTATGAAAAACTGCCAACTGTCTTCTATTGTTTTTCTGCTTAGACTTGCTTCCCATATGAAGTACTTGGGACTTAGTATAAAATGATACGTGTTTGACATTTGCTAAACCTTTGTAACAATTCTGAATGTAAGATGATTGATTATGATTCTGCAGTGCCATTGGCACATTACACATGTAGAGACAGGAGAACTTCCAACATCTGCTTTTTTCACAGGCAAAATATAAATCCATGTGGATTTATTCCTTCTAAGGTCCCAGCCACATCACAAAAGCAGTGTTCTAGGAAATAATGGTATAAAACCTAAATTAAACACTAATTTAACTACCCCATTTTTGCTCCTGTGTAGAAAGGGCAGAATTTAGTTAAAACAATTTCTGAAAAGCATCCAAAACTAATATCATCCAGCTGGGCAGATCCTTATACTTATGAAGATCTCTTAGCAAGGATGTCAATGCTCTAATGTCCTTTAACAGTGTTTGAGAGAATGTGATGCAGTTATTTATTCCAGTGTATCCACAATGGAGTTTTGTTTTACATGCCTCAGCCCGCATTACTCCATCTTACCATTTTCTATGTAACCGAGTATATACATAGAATGACTCCATGGCACTGTGTGGGGTGTGGTCTGACAGTCTTGTTAGCTCATTGAACAGGTACTTTCAAGTTGTATCTGCCATTTTCAGAGAAAGAATAGATGTACCGGGAATAGGCACCGTCATTCCTGATAATGTCTAACCCTAGACATAAAAAACAACAGAATTAGCAGAAAGAAATTACTGCATTAGTTAGTTCTTCATTGTTAGAAGGAAACTCAAAGGCAACGACAAGGGCAGATTCTGCTCTGACTTATATCTCATGCAACTCCATTGACTTTGGTGCTGTACAAAATCAGAGAATAATTTTGCCCATGCTATTTATAAAATGACCAAGAGAATGTGTGACAGATTTTCGTTACCAATCTGCCTGGGCCACAGTTGATGAGGCTGGGCCACAGGATCATAACATCACAGCTATCAAAGCAGCTGTAAAATCATATTTTAAGTACATGGCAGGGAAGTTTCATAGTAGATCTGGTATGTACTGTATAAAACAGGGCCATGTTTTACAGGTGTAAATTTACTTCTACTTCAACAAGACTATATGAGGCCTGGTAAATTTTTGCTCTTGGTGATGTGTAACATTCAGCCATTTTGTCCTACATGTTTAACAATTGAAGTAAAATGCACAATATAAGCAAAAAAAAAAATCACCCCACTGCCACCACTCCCCCAGCCACCCCTGCCTCTGCCAACGGCAGCCCCGGGATGCGGGGACCAGTTTAGGGCCCAGTTCAGGAGCCGGGCTGTGAGTAGCCACCGAGCGCGGACCAATGCCCAGCCACCAGGCCCAACAGCGGCTGCCCTGCACCAGGCCGTGGCCTCCACCGCCACCACCACAGGCACAGCCCAGGCCTGACCCACAGCCTGTGCAGTGGTGGCTAGTCTCAGCTTGCCCCCACTGCAGGCACCTGCACTGCATGTCTCCGGTAGAGTGACCAGATGTCACGATTTTATAGGGATAGTCCTGTTATTTGGGGCTTTGTCTTATATAGGCAACTATTATCCCCCATCCCAATTTTTCATACTTGCTATCTGGTCAACCTAGGCTCAGGAAGGTGGCCGTGTCGGCAGCCAACTTGTTCATACAGATTAGTTTGGTGTTGGTCTTTATAGGATGTGATGTTGCATTAACAAGAAATTAATTTTTTTAGTTGAAACATAACTTTGTAAACATATTGCACTTAAGGTGCTTACCCACCCACAGCAGCAGTAATTACTGGCTACGCTTGGTAAAACTGTTTTGCCTTCCCTTTGCCTACGGTCAATCTAGTGCATTAGGACAGGAAGCAAATTCCTGGAAGAGGAAAATAACCGAAACAATCAACTCAGTCTTGTTATGTCCTTTCAATAGTGGGATTCTAGGAAGGGGAGGGGAAAACAACCACACACACCCAAAAAAAACCTTTACAAAGTTGCCATTGTGCAAAACAGTTATTAGTCAAGACAAGACGTGAAAGCTACTGTGTATGTAAGTACTTGCTCTGCTTGAATGCAATTTACCATTCTTTACCTTTTATTGTAGCAAGTTTATATATCTTTGCTGATTGAATGCTTCTTTCAAACCCTTTTTCTACTGTTGATTTAGCTCCAGTTTGTTGAAAGTATTTTTAGTAACGTAATGTGTCATTGGTTCATGATTGTCTTTCAAACCTCAGAGGAGGCACATGCTCCTGTAGAGACTACAGTGTACGGAGAGTGAGAGGAGCAGGTTTCTATTCCTAGTGCTGTCACCCTGAGACTTTCTGAAAGTCAGTTAGGCCAAGTTCTCAAACTTGAGCACCTAGATAAAAGTGATCCTTCTTTCAGGGGTTGAGACCCCATAGCTGCCATTGATTAAATGGGAGTTGGGGTTGCTCGTTGCATCCACAGACCAGACCACTTATATCTCTACCTATGGATTTAATAGCAAATTTTGTGTGCCAGTGTTTGAAAGACTGAGCTTTAAACACTTAGATAAAATGGGGGCTGAAAGTAACTGAGATATCTGGATAGAAATCGCTACAGATTGAAGCTAGCCCCTCATTATCAGTTCAGTATTCAAGTTATCTCATCCTGCCCCAATACCTAACTTCTCTGAGAAGTAATTGATCTTCCTGAAATTTTGTGTTCCTTCTCTCATTCCAGGACAGAGTTTTTCTGGGAAGTTTGATAAAAAAAGATAAATTAGTTAAAGCATTTTAAAGCTATGGTATTTTGAAAACTTCCCCAACATTCACTTCTTTTCGACATCCAGAATTGCTTGGCTGATAAACTCAAAATTTGTTTTATGGATCTTGCTGAGGAGAGATGCCTTTTAGTTTTGAGGGGAGCATGATAGATGTAAAGATATATAAAGAGTTGGTTTTAGGTATACAGGTCACCATCCAATACCCATTAAAGTCAGCGGGCGTGCTTCCAGATTCCTTCCATTAACTTCAATGCCTGTTGGATCTGGCACATAAAAAGCAACATTCATTGAATAATAGTTATCAATATTTATAGTATAAGGATTTTTTAAATAACTTAAATGTTTATAAATATAAGCAGCCCTTCTTCTGACTCCAGCCCCTGACTGTGTGAGAAGTAGGGGCATGAACTGAAGAGCAGGAGGCCATGAGACTCAAGGCTTTTACAAAAGCTAAGACCATTAGATTCAGTTTAATTTCAATGGAAAATGATTTAAAAAACAAAATGTTCTGCAGTGTTTGTAACCCCAGCATTGTACTAATGCAGGGGTTCTCACATTCTTTATAATGTGGACCACAGCTCCTGTCATTTCTGCCTCCCCTCCCCATCCATGATCACATAACATCCCTGTGGCAACTACAGCAATTGCTTACATGTAAGAGTCACACTGAGAAAGTATTTATGTATTTGTATTTTCTTTCAATGTAGTTTAGCAGATAGAGATGAGAGAAGTGCCAGCCCCATGTGACCAGCTGCCAATTCACAGACTGCCAGCCAGCACTCTGCAGAATAGCAGTGGTCCAGGGACCAGAGTTTGAGAATTGCTGTGCATGAAAATCTGAAAATAAATTTAATTAAAAACTGACTACTCTGTTTCCATTGTCTCCACTGAGAAAAATACAAAAACTGAACAAGCAGCAAGAGTAGTCCCTGGACTCAATTCTAGTCTCATAGGACCTATCACAGTACCTTTTTGGTGTTGGCCTGCAGTCCTGTCCCTGGGTTCAGTTCTCAGTCTGTCCAACAGGTCCTGTCACAGTATCCCAGTTATAGCCCCTCCTGGGCTAGCTTTCAAACTCTCTCAGCCACTTCTGGGCTTGCTCAAATATTGTCCTTGCTCTGATATGGAGCAGTGCCCCCAGGGCTTCTTCCCTGGAGATTCTCCACTGGTTGCCCCAGCTCAGTCCCTCTTTACTGTTCTGTTCCACCCCTTCCAGGGGTAACAAAGTTCAACAATTACTGAACCTCTTCCAGGACTTTAGCTCCTTCTCTGGGCTTGCTCTCCCTTGCTCAGAGCTTAAGCTACTTCCATAGTGGCTGGGGGGAGGGGAACCCTATATCTAGCATCAGCCTGCTGCTTCCCTTTACCTACAGACTATGTTTCCCTGGACCGTATCCTTCTCAGCCCCAGTACCTTCCTTGCTTTTCTGTCTCTAGCCAGCATTGAGCTGTCCAGCCCTGCAGCCATTTAGAAGCACCATCCTTGCTCCTCTGGTTCTAGCCAACAACTGATCTGCTCTGTTCAGCAGCTCATTTTTATATGAGCCTGATGGATTATGATTGGCTGCTCCCTACAGCCTCTCTAGACAGCTTGGAGGACACAGCTCTACTGTTCCCTTTCCTGTGGCAGGGTCTGGTAGGACTGTGAGGCCTCCAGCAGGGGTCCTCCAAGTTCCTGCTACACCCCATCACACCTCCTTTGTAAAGTGCTTTGAGATCTACTGATGAAATGCATTATACAAGAGCTAAATATTAATTAATTAATATTATTACAAGAGTGTGCACAAGCATGCTTAGGAGCACTTTCTACTTCTATACAAAATGTGTATCTTTCACTCCACCATGGGCTGCCCTTCTAGCTAACCACTGCTAACAGGGGGTGTCAGTCCTGGTGGGTAGTCATGTTCCCAGCCCACATGTCCTTTGGAATGGACAGTACTGCCAACACTGAGCCTGAGCCAAAGCTCATTGAAGTCAGTGGATCAATGGATCAGGTCCACTGTTAACCTCTCCTATTGTACTCAGGAAACATAAGCAGCCAAATTATTGATGCCTCCCCTAGAGATGTGTTGGAGGTGAAGTTGGGGTTGCCAACCTTCCAGGGTTGTCCTGGAGTTTCCAGGAATTGAAGATTAATTAAGCTTTAATTAAAGATTATGTCATCTGATGAAACCTCCAGGAGTACATCAGCCAAGCTCTTTGAGCCAAGATTGTCAATTACAATGTGTGTGAACAGCAGCCACAGCAATGAAGTCCCATTTGCAGTTGGGTCCTCAAAGCACTTGTGCAATATAAATGAGAAGAAAAATAAGAGCCAGTCAAAATTGGTGAAAGAAAACTTGGATCTATCATTTTTGACTGTCCCACTAAAAAGTATTTATATGAGAGATCAGAGCATCCTTGAAGGAGCTGTTTTGGTCTATTGGGTAAATATAATGTGATTTTGGAAACATAACTGGAAGAATTTTTGTGTGTGTATTTTGAAAATCCACTAGATGTCAGTGTAACCAAAGCATTAAACTGCTAGACAGCTCTTAACTGGAGAACTAGAACAGGGATGTCCGTGGAACAATATTTATAGACCCACTTATTCCATGGACACAGTACATCTGAGGACTGCTATGTTTTATTGTTACTCTAGGAAATATTAACAGGAACAATTTCACCACTGATTACTCTGACTCTGTGATGTAGTTCCTACCAATATAACTTCTGAGGAGTAGAAATATAAACACTTGTGAGAATGATGAGCTGGTAGTACCCTCCAGTTTAGAGGTAGGATGAGCAGGCAAAATGAAGCGCTACTGAATAGGTGGAAACAGGGCCGGCTCCAGGGTTTTTGCCGCCCCAAGCGGCGGAAAAAAAAAAAAAAAAAGCCACGATCGCGATCGGCGGCAGCTCCACCGCGCCACTTTCTTCTTCAGCGGCAATTTGGCGGCAGGTTCATCCCTCTGAGAGGGACCGAGGGACCTGCCGCCGAATTGCCGAAGAGCCCGACGTGCCGCCCCTTCCCCTTGGCCGCCCCAAGCACCTGCTTGCTGAACTGGTGCCTGGAGCCGGCCCTGGGTGGAAAGAAGGTAAAACTAGGGCCACTTGTAGGGTTGCTAATTTTGGTTGGATGCATTCCTGGAGGTTTCCTCTCATTACATAATCTTTAATTTCTGGAGACTCCAGGACTCTCCTGGAGGGTTGTCAACCCTAGCCACTTGAGGAGGTTAATGCCTGTGAATGCTGCTTTGTGACTGTAATTTTTCTCTTTATAACTCCCCACAAGAGACCTTCCTCGCTTTTCTCCAGAATGTGATGACTATTCTTTCAGACATAGAGGAGTGGTTCAGGCTCTCTCCAGAGACCATCAGGGCTGCTCTCAAATCCACCAGAGAGATTGTTGCAGAGTGCTACGAGGTGCTCCCTCCCTAGGTTGAGGGCATTTTCTCTGTATAGCGCTCCTAGCTTTTGCATTGTCAGGAATGAAGGACCAGCCCCAATCACAGATCTCCAGATAGTGATGACAGTTTAATCACCAAGTCAAACACTCCTAGGCTCCCAGGCCAATTTTTCTATCAGGAAACAGCTCAGATATATATGATTGGGCAGGTCATCAGATGAGAAATCACATGTTCATGGAACATTTCTCATTAGGGTAGATATTAATTGACAAATAAAAAATAAAACACAATCCACAATTCCCATGATTTGTTCTGTTTTACTGGTCTTTATGCATAATACACTGCACCTTCAAGCCTTCTGTTTATTACACTCTACTAATTACCCTCTTGTGTCCCATTCACCTATACCCAAAAGACATGAAGAAAACCACCAACATGCACCAGAAAAACAAAACTGGGGAGTCATATTGCCTTTACATGTAGAAAAGCAACTAAGAGAAATTCAATTTCTGAATTTCATTTCATGGCATAAAAAAAAAACATCTGGGAAATATAGAAATTGCACTAACCAATCAAACACCCAGATGACTCTCTCAGACAGGGCTTGTTTTCAAGAGTGATTTGCAGTTAATATGTTTGTAAAAGTTAACCTGGACATTCCCCAAATGTTTGTTCCAGGCATAGTCCAAACGTGGTAACTACCTTGAACTGTCAGTTAATTAACTTATACAAAATCTAAGTGTAGGCATACCCATGTTCGCCAATACATCTATATCACTAAGTATACTTCAGTGGAAGCAGCAAGAAACCCCATACTGGACTGTGACATTCCCCAAGGTATAATCTGGAGGGCTGAGTAGTGGTGTCTCCTCAACTCTCCAATTGGGGTGCCTTTTACACTGCTTCGCTTTGAGAACAACCACTCCTGGTCTATTTATACACAGCCTCTAGAATGCAAAATCACTCCCAGCTGAATTATATGCATGCTTCTAGCCAGCCACTCCTGAACTGTATTGCAGAGTGACACCAGTAAATTCCCAGTCCAACACTTGTCCCCAGAAATTTGCATCTTGTACTGCCCAGCTCTTTCCTTCTGTACTGTACAAGCTTATAGAAAGCCCATCATTTCATAAATTGAAAATGATATGCACAAACCCTGCTATCTCAAATTAAGTCTCTCAACCACTTCAATCCAGACATACACTGGTTTAGATAAAACAAGTTTATTAACTACAGAAAGATAGATTTTAAGTGATTACAAGTAATGAGGCAGAAAAGTCAGAACTGGTTACAAAGAAATAAAAGGTAAAACGTAAACTAATATCTAAGTTAACAAACTAAGTAAATTTAAAGCAAAAGGTCTCTCTCACTATATGCTTACAGCAGTCTGGTTGGATTCCTTCAGCCAGGACTCCTCCCCCCAGTTCAATGATGCTTCTTTCATCTTTCAAATGTTGTTGATGCCATGAGTAGAGATGAGGGGAGAGAGGTGATTTTAGGGCCTCTGTTCCACATTTTTATATCTTTTCCTCCTCTTTGAGAATCATCTTAGGCTGGGATTCAGGTGAAGCCGGTCTGTTTACATGGGAACCCCCAACTGCTCCATTTCCAAGATGTAAAGTTCTTACTCACACCCTTCTTCCTGCCAAAGAATGGCCACTTACCCCATTGATAGTCCATTTGATTGTGTTGACACTTGGCTGAGGCTTCAGTTTGCCTTTTGTCTCTGAGGAACTGGTCTGGGCTGCTTTCCCAGACTTGGAATATCCCTTAGTAACATCATACACAGAATCTTATGACTTTACATAAAATGTTGCCACATATTTTACCAGAACAATAATGATCAGCAAATTATGAGTTTTCAGATGATACCTCAGAAAGCATAGTTTGTACAAGATTTATCATAATTTTGTAAAAGTGGTGAACAAAAAGGAAAATGGTGTGTCACATGGACAATTATGGAATAATTAACCCATGGAAAAGTTCCTCCCTAGCCCCCATTAGTGATAAGCTGATGATCTGAAGCATGAGGGTTTATGTCCCTTATAAAATAATTTCACTCCATCGAATATAAATATGGATGTTTTCATTACCCATAGAATGGATGATCCTTTCCCATTTTTGGAGGGTCACATCACACAGCATGATGTTGCAAGTTGGGCTTGCAGGATATAGGAAAGATGAGTGAAAAGCCATCTGCTGAATAGCTTTTCCTCCTTGATGCCACATGCAGTTGCTTCTATCATATGCTGTGATAGGTGGCATTCCTGCTAATTTGGCATGTATTGTCTTCTCTTCTACTATTTTGCTTTTGTTCTTTCGTTAATAGTTTAGAGTTGAAATGTTGCACGTGTGATTGGTGATTATATCAGGAAAAAAGTGTTTTCCATATGCTCATTTGTGGATACTGTATGGCCCTGATCGTGATAATAATTAAACACCCGCATAACTCTCCTCCCATAAGTAGAGTTGTGCATGTACTTAAGCATTTGCAGGGCCATCAGAAGTATATACTTTGTTTCCTACTCACTGAACATAACTGAAAGGATGTGAAAGTATGTATGAAAATGACAGATTACAGATCTAATTTCTTATTAAATCTCACCTTTCCTGACAGCTAAGCAACTGGAAAACAAAAATAGAAAGACATAGTTTTTGCTACTTTTTAAAAAATAAAGCACAATAATGTTGCAAAATTCTTGCAAGATTAGAATTAAATTCTACATCTAGATTGTCATTTATATTCGTGTCTTACTCTACTGAGTACATGCTTTTAAATTCAGTATTTAGTTTATGTACATGTACTGTAACATAGCATAAAGTAATTTAAAGAAGAACAGAAATACACATAAATGTACATCTATTTTAAAGTCAATTCACTTAATTTTCAAATGTATTACAAAATTATTTAAGTCTCCCCTTATGTATTTTAAAAATCACAAACAGAACAAATCAAGATAGATTCCTACTGAACTTTCATCTTACAATTAGTTTTATTACATTCTGAGCTCAGGGCCTCCCCTTCTATTTTTCTTGTGTAAAATGCAAACAATCATACTTACAGCTATTGATACAGCTATTATAGACCCAGCTACTATTAACACTATTGTTAAAATATTAATACCTTCATTGATAACATCATCATTAGGAGTACTATCAGGCGAGGATTCCTTTGGAGGGATAAACAAAGCTATTTGTGCTATATTAGACACTTCTGAGGTCAGGGAGGCATTATCAATGGCACGTATTGCAAAGTAGATTATGGTGCCATTTTCTATTGTGACATTTTCTGATTTAAACTGAAATGATTCTTTGGTGCCAGCAGGTTTAGGTACCAGACTGGAAGTATTCACGGAAGTAGCATCCTCAAAGGTGTTTCTCAGGTCCAGAAGACTTTCACTCATTTTTATTATGTATCTGTCAGCTGGAAAAAGCGAGGCATACAAGTAAGAGTGTGTTAGTAATACCTATTATATTATCTGTAACTGCAAGCATAGTACAGGATTTGTAGAACAGTTTTGTATCTTTATCAGAACTCCAATGATACTCCATTACCATCCCTACCATTTTCCCCCACCCTCACTATTGATGGGCCTGCTTAATTGACTCCCATCCTTTCTCTGAAGAGCTCTGGGCAGGATTCCTGTTAGAACTTGTGTGTTTCACAGTTTAATTGGGTCAATAGTCTACTGTTAACTGATGTGGGTCATTCCCTCCCTTAATGAGCACTAAGTGCATTATATTATCAGCACCCTTAGCTCCTGCTAGGCTGAGCAGCAGGAGACCAAACCCAAGAATTCAAGATGAGTCTTCCACATGGCAGTGCAGAAAACTGCCACTAAACTGCCCCACATCCATTCCTCCCCACCAGCTTCCCCCATCCCTCCCATACCCATTTATACAAGTCCCTTCAATTGTCTTTGGTGAGTATCCAGGTCAAGTATAAGATCAAACAGTACATTTAAAAAACACAGCAGTACAGGGATATGTCCCTGCATCCTGGTCAGCATTCCCTCTCTAAAAGCATAGACTGAGAGATAGGAAAATGCCTGCTCCATTTGCCAGCATAGTTAGAGTATTAGGGATGTTGTTGCAAATGTGCCTGGCTTCCACAGTTGTCATTTCAAGGCTGTTTGGTTCTGTTCTGCTAGTGGGTTTTCCAGGTCTTTGTTTGAGTTGAGTTCTACCTCCTGTCCCGCATCTTCTTTTCTATCCCTGCAGAGCTGGGGGATGGGGTAGCAAAAGAGTGCTATTCCAGCTCTACACCATCAGAGGATCCTCCTAACTTAGGTTATTCTCTCATTGCTGGCTACTCTAGCTATACGGTTGTTATGACCAGGAGGAGTAGTGCAAAGTAGCCACATAGCAGAACCTAGACCAGTGCTTTGGGGATTTAATGGAGTTGTTGGTTTATTCTCCGGTGAGCTGGTTGACAAGAGCTGTAGGCATATGTAAAGATTTTAATCTGAGGCTGCTCTCTGTGTGACTGTAGGACTTCTATCTTAACCCCTCTCTGGCTTGTACACACTGTAACACAATTGAGTCATGGGACCTGGCTACAACATACTTAAAATGTGTATTATAGAGGAGGTGTGTCCCCATAAATGGATTAAAGCCTTGGACGGTCCATGGTGTAACTGTGTCCCCTGACTTATGTATAGTTGCAGTGTAGACAGGGGCTAAGCCTTGGAAGAGTCACAGGTGAGTATATTTTTGATTTAATTTGTTTGCCTTTTTAAGCTAGCATTGGCTGGTTGGTATAAAAGTTTTGCATTTCTGCTGTAAAAGTGTCAGGCTTTGGGAATATTTCATGTTTCTCAAACATTTTTGAAGGATTAAGGGGAACTAACGTTAATATCATATTGACCAGGTAATTTACTGGTTACGCCAAGGCCTGATCTACACTAGGAAATTTTAGAGAGAAAAATCTAGCGGAGGCCAGGCCATAGTGATGGTCACATTTTTGCAGATGGGAAAGACATAACTTTTGTCCTCTGCTTGGCTGGCTCATTGTATGTAATTTCAGATAACTGACAATAATGTATCACTTCCAGCTGACTAAAACAAAACTTCCAACTTACCTTGTCCCACATCAAAGTCATTCCCAGGAGCTGTCCAAGACAAGTGAATTTTATCTTCTTCATACTGAGCCTCCAGGTCAATAATTTTACAGGGTGGGAACACATCAGTAGTTCCTCCTGAAGGAACATTTTCCATTACAAAAGAACCTCCTGAGGCAACTCTATTGAAACTCCCTAGCTTTGCTTGAATTTCATCATCACTAGGTTCAGGTCTCGGTGCATTCATTTTAATTTCACCTGTCCCAAAAAAGATAAAAAATTGCTCATAATATTTGACCATTACAAAACTCTAAATCATAGCACACTTTCTTTTTATCTAGCATTCCTTCTCGCTTTAATCTATTTTTTTCTTTAGCTTATTCAAACATAGTGCAAAAATTAGTGAGGCTCAGACAGAAAACAAAGTGAATTTCAAGACCTGCATCCTTGCACAAAACTAAGGCAGACCCTAAAAGCAAACCAGATTTCAAGGGTAGTTGAAAGTAGCAAGAGTGCCTATTATCAGTTAGGGTATTTAAGGTATTGAGCAGGTGTCAGTGGGAAGTGGTTGTGATAAGGTAGCTTCCACCCCACTCTTCCTCGGTATTGCAGGCAGCGGAAGAATTACAACCTCGTAGGCATTTCCTTGCTTTTCTGGGTTAAAGTTGGACACGTTTTTATGTAGACTTAAAATTCAATATATTCTAAGCTTCTAGAAATACAGAAAATTGTCTCTCTGTGTGTCCGTGTCTGTGTGTGCAAGAAAGAGAGAGAGGATATGAAATGCAAAAACTAACATTAATCCACCTTTAAGGTTGAGAAATCAGGCAGTCAAAAGTAAAGAAATTCCAAAACTTAAGTTTTCTATCACCATATTTTTTCCAGTCATGTTGCACAATTTGTCTGGGTCTTTTTGGTACTGGTAAAACAACATTAAGGTTTATATTTAACAAGGAAAACAGGAATAGGAAATACTACATTGTGCGATGTAGCCAAGTGACCACTGAGGTGCAAATCTTAATTGTTGGAACTTCCTGAGTTTTTTGGGTGCCTTATATCTCAAGTTTAGAGAGTGCTTCTTACTCAGTAGAGCTGCCACTCTGTCTACCCAGAATCAGATTAAATGACGAAAAGTAAGTTACTATTTTTCCCCAGAGTTGTTAACCAAGTTCCATCTGCAGAGCCAACTGTTCAACTATTCTCTTCAAAGTACGTCCCAGTTACATCTGTACAATCCCACTCTTGACCATAGTGTTGTATAGATGTACGTGAGCATGGCATTTGGCCTGCAGATTATGCAGACAATGCACAAACCAGAAAGAACACAACTTGATATTCAGAACCTCAGCGTCTGCAGGGCTGGGAGTTAGAACAGCTGTGTTGCTAACCTCTAACTAGCACAAATTTGTTCTGGAGCGATTGAGACACAACAGTGTAGAATTCGACAATACTATTTTTACAAAGTCACTTCAGAATAAAGCTATATTTGAATGATGAATTAACTGTATTTTTTGCACTTAATTTCCCTGGGGCTTTTAGTCAAAACAGAAATGCAAAAATAAGGGAAAGAGGAAAAATATACTAAGTTACACACACACTCACACAAAGTGTTTTCTACTTCATGAATGTTCCTTACCATTTTCTATGTAGCCTGGAACATACAAGGCTCGACTCTGCCTGCGGCGAAGTCTGACAGTCTTATCTTTCCCTTGGACACGCACTTTTAAGTTGTATCTACCATTTCCTCTGAAAGATGTAAAGTACTTTGAATAGACTCCATCATTCTTGGTAATATCAGCACCTTGACATACAAATGTTAATAATTAATCATCCAAACAAAGTACCTTTTGTTACGAAAGATCTTTTCTTGCTGTTCAGTTCATAAACATACATCAGGCCTACTCCTGCTTCTACTGAAATCAATAAGAGTTTTGAGATGGACCTAGGTGAAAACAGGATTGATCCCATTGTGGTGACATGAGCTCATTACATATTTAACAGGAGATAACAATGTAGCATTAAAACATGTAGCTGTGTATTTACTGTTATTTTAAATAATAACCACTAGCTTACTAGTTCTAAATTACTTAGTAATTCTCTGTAGTTCTCCGTGGCCTGTGGAGCCCTTCTTGGTGATGTGCAGACTAAAACTCTTTGAGATTGAAGCAATGGTGGAATGTAGGGTTGTGGGGAGGAGAGAGCCTGCAGTCTGTACTACGTGGTTCAGAGAACAGAGAAGTTGGAGAATGATCACATCACCTCTGTAGGCACAGTAGATTTAAAAAAGGAGAATAATAATCTATGTAATTAATCCTTTTGAAGGAGATGTTTTTAACATAGCTGTACTGCCTATAGTATATAGCATGTGACAAGCTTTAGAAACAGACTCTCACTCTCTTGTTGTGCCTCCTGCATCCCCTCTGTAAAATATACACAAGTTCAAACAGTGAGTACGGCTGAATCAGGCCCACAAGACCCCCTTCTGTCCCTGTGCTGGCTATTTGCATCGGGGTAACCGCACAGGAGAGGAAGAAGACTCTGCACAGCCACTACACACCCTCCTGCTTGGTGCAGTTTCTCTCTCCTCCTTCCTAACACACCCAACAGTGTAGGTATGCCAGCATGTTAGGGCACATGTGCTGCACCACTTTAGACCCAGTGCAGTTTATTCCCATCCTGAAGCAGTGGGGAGACCAGAGTCACAGTTTCCCCTCACTTATGGCATAGGCATGACGGAACCCTTACTGATAAGCTTGGAAGTAACATGCAGAGACCGATTCTAAAACGCATACCACAAAATGGGGATTGTACAAATTTCTAGACAAAATGTAAGGAAACTGTGGTGAAGAAGAGAAACCACATGGAAGGGGTTAAAGAGAGCCTTTGGGCCCAGCTAGCCCCGCCCTGTTATACCTGCAGCCAATGTCAGGCCTGGAAGGGAGAGAAAAGGAGGGAGCCTGCCTCAGTTTGAGGCTGACTAGTGAAGAGACAGGAGCTCGCTGCCTCCCTACCTGAGGAAAGGGTCACTAGGCTGCGAGCAGAGGCAGCCACCAGGAACCAAATACTGTCTTCCTGGCCAAAGGAGCTGGAGAAAGAGGTCTAGGAGCACGGGGCCTAAGAGGAGCCCAGGGGAACAAAGCTCAGACACCTTGTGGGGGTTCTGACCCTGCTAAACTTACTACTGCCTCATATGGAGGAATCTGCAACCTCAGCAGGATGCCGCCCAGGGTCCACAAGGGGGCACTACTAGAGACAAGCCACCACAGGAACTTGGACTCTAGGAGTCATACCCCAAACTGAAGGGACAGCAGTGGGAAGTAGCCCAGGGCTGTGGACATAGACTCTGTGCTGAGAGGTCCCCTACTCAGGGATTGACTTACACAGGGCCCTGGGCTGGGATCCATTGGAGTGGGAGGGCCCGGGTCTCCCTAAACTCCTGCCTTAAAGACTGAGGCACCTCAACCACAGAAGCAGGGGGCAGGAAGTCAAGTACTCCAACCAGTACTCCAACCTCCAAATCCCTGGTACAGAAACCTGTAATAAGATTACCTGAACCATCATCAAGGAGTTTGAGCTCCACTGCAGATCCAGTCTGTGGTTCAACAGTGGCCATCACGGTTGCACCAAGAACAGGCAAAAATCCTTGACTAACTTCTGCATAAATCACCATTGGATTAGGGAAGTTGTTTGTATCCTTATTCATGAGGGCTTTCACAGTCACTGGAGGCACAGCCAAAGATGCGGCTCGAGAGGTTACTATCATGGATATGACTTGAGAATCTGTGTGCTTATTTTGAATCCAATAATACCAATCCCCCACCTGCAAATCAAATATATGGAGTATAAAAATATAATATAAGACTCCATTAGTCTAAAGGCAGCTTTGTGTTTCCCTTAGTTAATTATTATCTTAGTTCAGGGGAGATTTTCCAGGGCACAAAGGGCAATTAGGGGACCACAGCTAAGGTAATCTGGGTACCTTACTCAGGATTCTTTGTGCTCTCAAATGTTTGGTTTCTTTTCAATTTAACCTTATGTCTGAATTTGCTCAGTTTTAGTGGTGGATGTTTGAAAATTATCACATTCTTGGAAGGACTGGAACCCGTATATTATTGATATGCACACTCAACCCGAATTTAGTGTTTTGTCTGGGAGTCTTGTATACTTGGGATGTGTATAGTGCATAATAAAAAATTAGGAGGAGCACAAATGACAGTTAGACAACCATTGGAAGTCAGTGGAGTTACACCATGGATAAAATTGGTTCATTAGGAATATATATTTATAACTTCTAAAAAGAGAAGGGGCATTTTAGATTATGAAAATGTTAACATGTTTGGATAATAAAAGAGTTTAGTCTTTACCTCTGCAGTGCCTGCTATATTCAGTCGAGCTGTTCGGAGGTTTAGATCACTAACTGTGAAGTTTGACGTTCTATATTCTTTTCCTTTGGGGTCCCTCAGTAAAATGTCTGGTGGAGATGTGCTTCGATCCCATGTAACTACAAAGAAGGTGTCATTTCCCACAGTGCTATCTACAGTCACTGTACCATTCATCCACTGCTTGACTGCAACACTCTGAGCTGTACTTTCAAGCTATTAGACAAATAAAATATGTTTTATGGCTAGTTAGCAGATAAACACTTAAAATACCAGTAATTTCAAAGAGGTTCATTTTCCTCTTAAAGGGCCGAACAAATCAATATTTTGCATATGCAGAGGGCATCTTGACTGGCTGGTGGACAACTGGCCCACTGCTGGAAGATGGGACAGAGGAGGATTAATGCTGGCACCACCCTGAGTAGGTCTCTGCTGTTTTGTGCAGAGCTCAGGGTTGTGCAAAGGAGGTAGAAGCCTCCTGCCACTGTGCCTCCACACATGGAGAACTAGCAGGAGGGCGAGGGTCACTTGGGCTAGCGATTAAAGAGAGTGGAATAATGAATCCCTGAGCACATTTTTGGTAATGCCCAGTTCCAGAGTACAGTTGCTTGAGAATGTGAAAATATAGTAAGCAAGGGTCTCCTTCCACTGCTCTTTGTGGTCTATCCACCTAGCTATCAAATCACTTCTGTGCAGGAGATTAGTGCTACATTTCCTCTGCAGCTGTCAGCCTGCTTCCAGAAAGACAGCACAAAGAGAGCCATACAACCACAGGTAGGGACATCAGAGAAGTAATGAGAGACACAAACAGACATAACATAAACAACAGGGAGACACACAGAAAGGAGCGAAACAGGATGTCCTTTACCAACATTGGTATTGCACATGTGAGCCACCAGAATTTACAGATGAGCTACCAATATAAGTTTTATAGCGGCCCACTGGCCTACCAGGCTGCAAGTAGATTTGCTCACTCCTGTTTTACGGATTACAAAAACTAAAGATAGAAAAGTACCTTTTAATAAAATATCTTTCTGTTTAGGATAAAAATTGGAGATTAGATACTGGAAGGCAATTTCAGAGATCACCTGGGTGGACATTTGAGAGTCAGGTGCTCAGATTGTACTATAGTAATGAGATTGGTATAAATGCTTAGAAAGTGTGATAAATTCTCTTTTAATAGCTGATATTACTATCCCAGAAAATAAAGAAACATTTTGTTTTCTTTCTCCTGATGTGACAGTGGAGCTACTAAAACAGAAAACCTAATAATTCAGGATTTCAACTATCTCCAGATGGTCTGTGAACATGTCACCTCCTCTCTCCACTGTGCAACAACAGAGCTAATTTTGACTCCATTAGGAGTCTTTTACATGCTACAGAGCTGAAATCACTGATACCAAGGTCTAAGCGTTAGATCTGCTTTGAGCTAGTGGTGCACTAGCACCAAGGCTCCCCTATGACCAGCTAAAATCACTGAGAGCTGAAGTCACTAAAGAGCTGAGATCACTGAGAGCTGTAATAAGAAGGGGAGGGGCCTGAAGACAAGTTGGTGAGCGGCTAGCAGGACGGCTAGTGGAGAGCAGCGGATAGCGGAGAGGCGTGGCGAGCAGAGCAGAGCGGATAAGAGGGTGACTGGCAGAGAGATGCAGCTGGCGGTGAAGACTACAGCAGAACCCCACGGAGAGGCATGGCAAACGGCCGTCAACCCAAGCAGCGGAGCATGTAAGATGCCCCCATACCTCCCCCCTCTTCCACCCAGGCTGGGAGGTAAACTCTGCAGAGGAACTTCTGAACTCTGGGGGCTGCACTGACCAAGGTCAGAAACTGGGGGTGGGGTGACTGTTGGGTTGTTGGACTTAAGACCCTGAGGGGAGAAGGACACTGCCAAACTTACTTGGGGGGTGGGTCTTTTGCTCATGGTTTGTGTTATGAATCCTGTTTGTGGTGTTTCCCCAACATAATGCCGCATTGTTTCCCTCCTTTATTAAAAGGCTTTTGCTACACTGAGACTCCGTGCTTGCGAGAGGGGAAGTATTGCTTCTTAGAGGTGCCCCGGGGCGTGGCATATAATTGTCCCAGGTCACTGGGTGGGGGCTCGAGCCGGTTTTGCATTGTGTTAGTGAAACCGAACCCCTAGATACTGAACCCGGCCCTTGTTGCTGCCAAGTCTGATGGGCAGAAGGGTTACATTTATGAATGTATATATGACATAACTAGAATATGTTTTATGCTACATATGCCATGTAACATATCTATGTAAAGGTTATGATCTACTGAATAAATTCCTCCTATTTGTATGCATGAATCATTTTTATACTTGAAGTTAGGAATATTGGCTGTATACTTGCTTGATTTCTATTGAGAAAGGAATGTGCAAATTAAATGCCCAATAAAGAACCACTTAAGCCAACAATGAACTTGAAGATGCCAATCCACATCTAAGCTTTCCCAGGAATGTGGCTTGGCTGGTAAAAACTGAGTCATGCATGGACATGTGACTTGCCCATGTGACTCCAAAACTCCATCTTGGAGCTGGACTTTGCATAGGAGAGAGGAGGGAGTCTCCACCCACAAGAGAAAGTCTACTTAAACCCCTGGGAGACCCCTCCATTTTGTCTTCAGCTGGCTAAAGGGATAGCCTCTCCACCCCCAAGGATACCCCAAAAGAAACTGGAACAAAGGACAATACCTACAGGGGGTGTGAGTGATTGCTGGACCCAGACTAGCAGGAGACTAGTCTGTAAAAGGAAGCTTACTGGAACTGGTGAGGTTTTATTTGTATTCAGTTTCTTAGACATAGACTTGTGTGTTCTATTTTATTTTACTTGGTAATTCACTTTGTTCTGTCTGTTACTACTTGAAACCACTTAAATCCTACTTTCTGTATGTAATATAATCACTTTTTACTTATTAATTAACCCAGAGTATGTATTAATACCTGGGGGGCAAACAGCTGTGCATATCTCTCTATCAGTGTTAGAGGGCAAACAATTTATGAGTTTACCCTGTATAAGCTTTATATAGGGTAAAACGGATTTATTTGGGTTTTAGACCCCATTGGGAGTTGGGCATCTGAGTGTTAAAGACAGGGACACTTCTGTAAGCTGCTTTCAGGTTAAACCTACAGCTGTTAGGGGTCGTGGTTCAGACCCTGGGTCTGTATTGGAGCGGACGGGTGTGTCTGGCTCAGCAAGACGGGGTGCTGGAGTTCTAAGCTACCAGGGCAGGAAAGCAGGGGCAGAAGTAGTCTTGGCACATCAGTTGACAGTTCCCAAGGGGGTTTCTGTGATCCAACCTGTCACACTATTCATTCCCTCTGAAGCATCTGGTGCCGGCCACTCTTGGAAGACAGGATACTGGGCTAGATGCATCATTGGTCTGACCCAGTATGGCTATTCTTATGTTTTTAACAAGACCTGTATACATTTGTAGAGAAGCTAAGTAGTCCATGGACAACGCTATGTTAGTTGTTGTGCATGATTCAGATAAAGTGCAAAACTGGGTCCATAGTAGAGATTTAACAAAGTGAGGGATGAGTTGTTAAGTTATAGATAGCACAACCCAAGAGCTGTGATAGAAATAGGAGGAGGGGAAAACTCAGTACTACTAGCCTCAATTATTTTGAAGAAATCATTGCTCAGTTGAGATAGTGTCAGGAAAGCTGGGAATCAAAATGTTATCTATTGTTTAGAAGAGAAGCAATCAGGGTATTTTCCTCTTTATTGATAATGGTATTAAGTAAGATGCTCTGGAAGACAAGATGACTTGTTTACAGCATTCCATACAGGAATGGCTGAACGTTCTGTGGTATTTCTGCCTACCTCTACAAGTCCCTTTTCAATAGCTAATTGTGAAAATTTTTAATTTTCTTTGTTTCACTGGCTATTTCATTTCATTGCTAATATAACAGACCGCAAAAATTCCCACGGCCATTTCCAAATATCACTTTATACTTCAATTTTAAGATCAGCCACTGGCAGTTCAATAGTTATGATTACTGACTACTAAAATTACTACTATAGAGCAGTAACTGATTAATAATGTGAAAAAAAATTGAAACTCAGACCTGAATAGACTGTTCAGAAATATTTCCACTTCCTGATGAAATTCCACTGAATGCATCAATAAGGCCATTGGAGTCGACTGTATCTGTGGCATAAAACCTTAAGCCTCCTGAAACGTGATGGTTAAAATAATCAGAATAGTCATTTACTGTAAAACAGTAGGTTTTTCTTATGTGCCTTATTCTAGTTTGGCTGTTGCTATAAAGCACGGTGTTAATTTGATAAATTAAATCTTGTTCCTTTACTATCCTTTGTTCATGGGAGAGGAGGGGAACCACTGGTGTTGGGGAAATCAGTTAATACAAACACCTAAAGGAGTTCCTGCAAAAAGCTAGTCTGACCTGGGAAATGCTACCATCTGTTCACGTTTTAACTCCACCTCGCTTGATCACATCTAGCACTTCATCCAGCACACTGTGCTGATTCACTTACAGGCTGTTCTTGGTAAGTCTGGACTTTGAGCTATGCACTACCTGTAAACTGTAATTCCGTTTTGAAAGACACCTCTGTAAAAATAACATTGTAGCATTCCATGATTATTGCTTCTCAATTACTCAGATCAAATCTGCTTCGTTTACCAGTATAATGTTTGGGCCACTTTCATATGTGCTGAGCACCCATAACTCCAATGGGAATTTCTGCTGCTCAGTGTTTTTGGAAATCTGGCATTTGTTTCAAACAGTGAGTCCTGCCCACTGAGACTGGGCCTTGAAAGACCAGCTGGGCTCTTTCTGGCTCACACATCAGTCACTAGCACTCTGTGTCAGTGTGATCAGATTCTGTGATCAGAACTTAGTGAGCTATTCTGTTATAGTACACAAACCAGAACTGAATTCAGTTTGTTCTCCCACAGCCATGTTGGCTGTACAATGCTAACAAGAGTAAAAAGCAGTACAATCTTATTTAAGTCCCTGAAGCAAGCAGATGTGACTCTGAATACACAAAAAGAGCATCTTTGTTGACTAAGAAGGTGTAATTTATACATAGTCACTATTCGGAGTAAAGTTACAGTCTAAATCAACACATGGAATTCCCATTGGTAGGTGCCGGGTACTGCAGCATCACCCAGCACCCATCTGGCTTTCCTTAAAATGGCTGAAGTTCAAAGGAACAGTGCAGCTCCAACTCAAAGCAGAGCTGACTGACTCCTCAGCTAGAGCCCTCCAGCTGTGACTAATTGTGAGAGGGTTATTATTTAACTATTTAGGACATTAATAAGTTTACACACCATTGCCATGTAAATATCAGAAATAAAATGTTAATCATTTCAACACTGAGCTTATATTTCTGTTTAGAGAAACATCCTGCAGTAATATAATTATCAAACCTCGCTATTTAGCAGAGTGTTACCAGGTTACAATTTTTTTAAAGCAAGGACAGATAAAGATAACAATTGCTCCCAATATTATTGTGTTTATTCAGGTGAAAATAAACATTCTGTAAATCTGACTGGAATTAGGTGACTAAGTTTACTTTCTTTTCATATTGCAAGCTGTAAACCACTCTAGTTTTACATTTCTTGCTTCAAGTATGCAAGCCAAAAGCAGGGTTAGTTTAGAAAGTTACTCGCCCGTCATATTTGAAAATTGTTCTAGTTCTGGAGCAGCATTTGGTCCCAAGGCAATGGTGTGAATGATCGATCCACTGTTTTTCACCTCCGTAAGGCAACTGCTCATACCCCCATCCTCTCCATCTGTCAGCAGTACAATTTCAGAACCATAGAGATTAGAGTACTTTTGTTTAATCACCTACATTGATAAGAAAATTTCAGGTATTAGCAATAGGACTTTATTGTAAATGTTAGCTGCCCTAGCACAGGTAGCACAATTTTTCTTGATGTATACGTGTGCAAGTGTAAGGCAAAATCCTTTCCTTACAAGTGTGAATTGTGCGAGCGGTGGAGGCTGTGTTATGTGGCAATGGCTGAATTGAAGGTGTCTGAATTATCCTGCCTGTACAGAGCAGGATGGTTCAGGGGAGAGGTGTCTAAGGGTAGCATATTCCTTACATCTCTTCCAAGAAGTTGCAACATGTGCCCCCACTCCAGGTCCTGCTGCCAATGACAGCATATGCACAGGGCATCTTCCAGAAGCTTGAACATGTCCCTTAAGGCTATGGAAAGCTACCATGAACGCAGTTCTGTTCTGGGTAGTGGCTTGAGAAATCACAGCCTATCATGGTGCCATTTTTACATAATCACATTTCAGAATGAAACCATGCTTAAACCAATGTTAAAATAAATAAAATATGCAATTTTTATAAGACTTTATATGATTTTGATCTTCTGCAAGATGCCTTGAGATTCCTGCAAAGCATTCTTGTAAGTTTGTGTCAATGCAATCTTAATTTTTTTGTAGTATAAACATCACAGGGCCTTGTTAATTTCTTAGGCCCTGCACCTGCTTCTATTGAACCAAATAGATTGAGCTTCCTAAGTCTCTCACTCTAAAGCACATTTTCCAAACCTTGAATAATTCTTGTAGCTCTATTCTGAACCCCTTCCAGTTTCCCCAACATCCTCCCTGAAGTGTGGACACCAGAACCAATCCCTGGATTCCAGTAATGGTCTCAGTACTGCTGTACACAGAGGTGAAATCACCTCCCTACTTCTACTCATTATTCTCTTCCTTATACATCCAAGGATCACATTAGCTCTCTTAGCTATATCACTGTACTCAGAGCTCATGTACAACTGGATATCCACCATGATCCCTAATTCCATTTCAGCGTCACTGCATTCCAGGACACATTCTCCCCAATGTTCTCCTTCACCTCAAATCCTTTGCGTACTCCTGCGCAGATGTTAGTTCCTCCACCAGCTGATATAGGCAGGTATTTGGCAAGATCCTGGCGTACATTCTCATTGATTATTTGTTGTAGATAAGTTTCAATTTGTGCTGTAGAATGGAATGTGACAATTCCAACCCAGGAACCCGTTTCAATAATCTGTAGCAGGAATATCTCTGCAGCTTGTTTGAGACGTTTAATGCGGTTATTCTGCAGGTGAAGAAAGGGATATACTTAGAACAGTCAAGGCTTTACAGGAGAGACAGCAAAAAGCAAGAATACAGCAATTACTAATGTTCATTTTGTACCAAAAAATGGAAATGTACCTGCCATAGAGTAGATGAGAGATTTGGAGGGAGTGTATGGGTAGTTGTTTAACATTTCCAATATCTGAGTACTTCAGACTACCTCACGTTACCCCCAGCCATATTCTTTCCAGACTAGTGGAGATGTGTGCCATGTCTGGCTATCATGAAAATGTATCTGCATACTGAAACTGCCAGGAGATATATAACAGTGTGAGCCAAACAGCATTCTAATAATGTGATCTCATGCTCACAAATAAGATTCTGTGTCACATAATTTGTTCACAGTTCTGAATCTTCAGCCACTTTACCTAATCAACCTACCTATGCATTAGGATAGCCCCTGTATTTTACATATTACTGGCACTTTGAAAATTTGTTAATTTTCATGAGAGAACGTCGTCAAACCAGCTGTCGTCATTCTTGATCTTTTTAAGATTAGGGGTTGGGCCCATTTCTATCTTTTTATCTCTGGAAATCTAGGTGCAGATCTTAGTTAACTACTTGTTTGCCTTTTAATGGCTTTGGGGTGAATTTGATACTAAAGAGAGTAAAATACTCATAATATTAATCTATATACGCTTTCCCAGACTGTTCTTTCACTGTACCTCCACATCTGCTATTCCAATCTGAAACCTCTCCAGAGGAAGGAATGCCAGCTGTGTCAAAAGATTTGGTTGTGTGATGGGGACAGATAATCATTAGAGAGTACCACTTTCACTTGTGATCCAGAATCTGAAGTATTATCTCTAGAGGGAAAAGATTGGTGCATTTACATCCTGTGCCTCTCAGTTCCCAGTTGGGTGATTTCATAGCATATGTCATGTATGATAGACATACATCCTGTCATAACTTCACTAGATAATTTGGGCAAATTGTCAATCTTTGCTGAAGATCAGTTCCAGGAATGGAATTGTATTGGTGTGGCATGTCAGGAAGATGATCTGTTGGCACAGCAATATAGGGCAGTGGTTTTCAAACTGCGGGTCGCAACCCAATACTGGGTCACGGAATGTAAGGCACTGGGTCATGGCAGCTCTGGTCAGCACTGCCGACTGGGCCATTAAAAGTCCCGTGGGTGTTGCTACCTGGCTAAGGCAGGCTAGTCTCTACCTGTTCTGACACTGTGCTGCGCCCCGGAAGCAGCCAGCAGCGGGTCTGGCTCCTAGGCGGGGGGGCCTCTGCGCACTGCCCCCACCCCAAGCACTGGCTCCGCACTCCCATTAGCCGGGAACCAGCCAATGGGAGCTGGGGGGGGGGGGTGCCTGCGGGCGAGATCCGCGCAGAGCCACTTGTGCACCTCCACCTAGGAGCCAGACCTGTGGCTGGCCGCTTCCAGGGCACAGCACAGTCTGCGCTGTCAGGACAGGCAGGAAGCCTGCCTTAGCACCCCCCACTGCACTGCTGATCGGGAGCTGCCCAAGGTAAGTCTGCACCCCAACCCCCAGCCCTGAGCCCACCTCAAACCCAGAGCCCTGACCCCCTCCTGCATCCCAACCTCCTGCCCCAGCTCCCTTGGGTCGCGGGCATCAACAATTTTCTTCAACTGGATTGTTAGGAAAAAAGTTTGAAAACCACTGATATAGGGGACGCTTACACAGGGTATACCTGCCCTGTACCTGTTTTCAGCCAGTGTTTAGTGCTTTACTTTCAAGAGCACTGAATTCCATTCTGCTCAACTGTAGTTCATCACAAGATGCACTACTTACTTGAGATCCATATCTTTCTTTGTCACAAAATCAATTAAGTTAGTATTTGATATTGACAAATACTGAACTACAAAACTGAACTCATATAAAACATTATATAGTACCCTATAGGTCAGTGGTCCCCTAACTTTTCCTCTTCACTCCTCCCTTACCAGTAATAGAATATGTCTGTGTCCCCTCGGGCCACGAGCGGAGCCATGGCCACGGGACAGGAGCCCAGGGCCTGGGGACGGAGCAGGGCTGAGTGGCTTTCCCTCCCTGTCCCCTCATGGGGGCTGGCCCAGCCCCCACCCCGGACATTCCTCTGTGTCCCCGCAGTGGGGACACGCCCCACAGTTTGGGGACCACTGCTGTAGGCCAAAGAAATAGCCATATGCCATTTTAAGCACCCTCCTGTACATTTTGATCAAATTCATTATTGTGGATCTTTATCAAATATTTTAAGAGATCTGCTCAACCTGCTTTAGCCTCATAAATGAGCTTTGTGAAAGAGAAGATAAATCCCATGCACCATCCTTGGCAAATTCCGTACCATATACCAAGGATTTTTCTAACAGACTTTATCAAAACATCATCATTTGGCTCCTCAGTGGAGTTGTGTTGATTGTTGAACTGAAGACCCAAAATATTTATTTTTTAAAGAAAGCTACATTAATACACTTTATACTATATAATAATACAGTAGAACCTCAGAGTTACTAACACCTTGGGTATGGAGGTTCGTAACTCTGAAATGTTCGTAACTCTGAACAAAACGTTATGGTTGTTCTTTCAAAAGTTTACTACTGAACAATGTCTTAATACAGCTTTGAAACTTTACTATGCAGAAGAAAAATGCTTCTTTCCCTTTATTTTCTAGTAGTTTACATTTAATACAGTACTGTACCGTATTTGCTTTTTCTGTCTCTGCTGCTGCCTGATTGTGTACTTCCAGTTCTAAATGAGGCATGTGGTTGGCTGGTCAGTAACTTGTCGTAACTCTGAGGTTCTACTGTATATATGGAATACATGATAGTATGGTACAGTTTTAACTAGCATGAGTTGGGGATACTAATGTTGTTCCTTGATGGTGACATTTTGAGTGACTAGGCAGGCCATTCGAAAGAAAGAGTGATAAAACCACACCAACATATATTCAGTATGACAGAATAAAAGTATTCTTGAATGTTTTAAGAGATGTTTCATATTTATATTGGGACTATTTTTTATCCTTTTACCTGTAAAGCCAGGTGCCTTTTTTATCATTATTCAATCCATACAGGGCTTATAAAGATTTCTAAAAATTACATAATTTTTTTTTCAGACATAAAATATCTTGTCCTCCCAGAGAAATACCGGTGGGAAGGTCCTATTTCTATCTAGCCTTGAAGATCTGTGAAATATCAAACTTAAACATTGTAACATTTTTGAGGACAGACGTTGTCACTGGCTCAGGATTGAATGTTTGAAACAAAAATAAGGGATGAAGATATTCTGTATATTGGGGAAAGAATACAACATATATTGATATAAAAATAGCTCTTGGAAGCTGGCTAGTGGTTTGGAATGTAAGACTAAAACCTGGGTAGATGGATTTATAGGAAGAATGCAGCTGAAGCTTGTAAAGGTACAGGATAAATAAACCGCAAAAATGTGTCCAACTTATCACATGGCTATCACTTCCACGTGTTATGATATTTATACATATGAACAGACAGCTTATTCAGGGAGGTTATATTGGATTTACTGTAAGATTGATAAATTTGAGGCCCAAAACAGATTGAGAGTCTCTTTAAGGGCTCATGTTATCTACAGGGGCCTCTGCAAGATGAAAATTGTGCTAAATTTAGTACAAGTTTTAATTTAAAAAAATGCCTCTGGGTAATCCAGCATCACTTTATGACATCCCAAATTCTTGACTCATTAGGATGAATGATTATGAAGGAAAGTATTTCATTTTTATTTTGCTATACACAGTGACTTTCATATTTATTTTGAAAATAACTTCGGAGTCACATAGCACGAAACGTGTATGTATGATATATTTTCTGTTTTGGGGAACTACAGTGATTCTGACATTCTGGAGCTGAAGCTAAAAAAAGAGCAGTAGTTATATTTTGTAAGGAAAGAGAGACCAAGTCTGGCATATAGTTTTTAGCAATTTGATGAGTTTCCTTTTATCAATCCCTAAATATGTATAATGGGAGAAATAGTGGCATCAATTTTTCTAAAATAATAAACATGATTACTGAAATATTGACTGAAGAAAATATTGTAATATATACACACCACATTGTTTTATAATTGCCTAACCGTTTCTAAGCAGTTCTGCTAAAAAAAGAATGTGTATGTTTATTCTTACCCCATCCATGCTCCCAGAAACATCAAGTACTAGACAGACTACTCTGTCTTTGGTCTGCAGCAATGAGAAGGAGGTCTCAAATGGAGGACTTGCGCTATTTATTGGAGAGGTGTTACTGAAGTCAGGAGAGTTCATAATTACTTCCCAGGTGCTGTGGTAGTTACACATTTTGTTCTGCAGATTTGTAGCCTTTTCATTATGAGTACTTTGATCACAGAATTCAACCACCTTAAAAAAAAAAAAAAAAAAAGCCAATTGAAAGAGAAGAAAAATTACTGAAAAAAACAAGTGAACACTTGTAATAGCAAATTCCAGTCTACTATTGTTCCATTGCTCACCACAACCACAAATACAAAAATTCTTCGCCCACTGTAAAGGCTACAGTGTACCCTGGACGAAGTCAAAGAAGCATGTCTCAGGGTTACACTGAGAATAGCACTGCAGCTCAAGTGGGCATATCCACATTAGCTTTAGTCCAGCTAGTGTGGCTACAGATAGCAATGAAGATTTGGCAGCATGGGCTGTACAAGCTCACCCAGAACCCTGGATATATACTCACATTGCTAGCCTGCACCAGTGTCCATGCCATCATGTTGTTGCTGCTATTTTTAGCCACACTAGCTAGATTAAAGCTAGCATGGAGATGCCTACATGCACTTCAATCATATTTCAGATTGCACTGTAGACACACAGTGTGAGGATGCCCTGGCAGTGCAGACATCATCAATAAAGTTTACAGTCATGTAGTTACTACGGAATCCCAGTACTTTTATATATAAGGATCCCAACTCACCTGGGACACAACACACTCTGCCAGTGGAAAATCATGCAGGAAGAGAAAAGTTTGCAAAACCAAAAGCCCTCTGATCTTCCTGGCTGGCAGGAATACTTTTAAAGAGGATGAACAGCTCGCTGTGTCTGTCCCCGCTTGCTACTCCCAGCAGGGCAGAATTTAGCCCATAGAATATTTTCGGAGCTCCAGAAGTAAGGTGCGGAGCGTCTCTAGCAAGTGGCCGAGCATGCTCAATTTTCATTCATTTTAGTGGGAGTTGAAGATGCTTACAACTTAGCAGGATTAGGCCTGTCACAAAAGGGTAAGCCCACTCAAATGTTGCAACCAAAAATGCCTCCTGTCAGGGTAACTTTATTTTTACCTGACCCAAAAGGGAGCAAAATTAGCCACAATGTCAGGGTATTTCCATACACCTGTGATGGGACAGATAGGCCCCACACTGTCAATGAAAGGGTTAATGAGAGCCTGTGGACCCAGTTGGCCCCACCCCACTACACCAGCAGCAAATGACAGGCATGGAGAGAGGAGCTAAAAGGAAACTTAGCTAAACTCAGGGCTGCCCAGGAAGAAGAGCAGAACTCCGCTTCTCCAGAGAGAAGCCTGGTTGCAGACCAGAGGCTGAGCCGGCTTGCTGGCCTGACAAGCTCCTGCTAGAAGGGACAACCAGATGTGGGGGATCAGCAGAAGCATGGACTGTTTGGAGACAAGCCTTGAATAGAAGCGTTCGGTCCCACACAAAGTTCATTGGACAACCCTGTTTTGAGTTGTGTTTTTGTTGTTGTTGTTGTTCCTGATTCCTTTGGAAGGGGTAGGACTAAGCTGTGCCTTTGCAGGAGGGCAAAATCAATGTTACCTTGGACCTCGTAGACACAGCAGCATACCAGCGGAGACCTGCAGCTAGGTGAGTCATGCCCTGAGGGGTGACAAAGGGGTACTATGGAGGCAGCCCATGCAGAACAAACTTGGGGGAGAATGCAGGCACACATCTAGCACTGGGGGAAGGGAAGAGGTCAGGACTTAAAGAAGAGACTCCCCAGCAGTACGGACCTGGAGCAACTACTGAAATCAATGGCGGAGCAGCACATCCACCAATTGCAGCCGCAACTGACTTGAGACTTAGCTGCTCAGCAGCAGCAATAACAACAACAGCTGGTGCAACAGGGCGTGACCTCACTGCAGCCTCCCACAATGGCCAGGCTTCCACCATGGGTCTGGTGGACACGGACCTGGCCGTGGCCCTGGTGCCGGTCAGATTCATGAAGATGGGGACTGAAGATGATCCAGTGACTTTTCTTGACATTTTTCAGTGGGTGGCTGTGGAGCATGTTGGACATCAGAGCACTGAGCAGTCTTACCAGTCACCTACTTGACCAGGACAGAACCACAGACTGCCTATTGTGGGCTAAACCCAGCAATAGCATGGGATTATGCCTCCGATAGCAAGGTTTATGCCTGAGGCAAAGTGGCCATTTTAGACTCATTGGCTATCTCTGAGGTCCTGGCCCTGCATGGTAGCACAGAAATTACAGGACTGAGACAAGGACAGGGGTTCAAGTGGCTGAAATGGTTTCCCTTGAACAATTTACTGGACTTAGTATGAGAAATGTGGGAGGAGCAGGGCCCCAGAGCTGCAAACATTGTGCAGTACGTCCTTGCCCTTCGCGAGAGACTAGAAGCTTTAGGCACCTTTGTAAGGGAGAATCTCCTGAATGCCGAGTGCCCAAGAGACTGCCTACAACAAATGGGCCCGTCTCCAAGTATTCAAATGTGGGGATTGCGTGCTCTTATTGCTCCTGAGTTCAGAGAGTCAAAACTTTGGGCCCATTGGCAGGGCCCTTACAAAATTATTCACCATGTAAATTATGAAATGAGACAGCCTGACAAAAGAGAAACAAAACAAATTTATGGCATCTGTGACAGTGCTGGGAATGAACAGCTGAGCCAGGGCTCTGGATGCTTAAACACTAATTAATTCCCTCCAGAGTGGACCTGACAGGGCCTAATTAGTGGATGAGAATGGGCTGGGGGAGGACTAATGAGCAAATTGACCCATTAACACAGGTGGCAGAAGGCAGCACAGGAAGGCAGTACAGGGAAGAAAGAGGCAGGCTAGCAGAGCCTGAACCAGCAAGGATCTCTGGGTGGAGAGATCTCTTCCCCTCTCCTCTTACTGACAGAAATGAGAAACTGAAACCATATATAATAATGGTGTCTGGATCAGTAAGGTGGTGGGATAAGCTAATGTAAATAAACCTCACTAGGGTGTTTGACATTTGACAGCCTCCTAGGTAGTGTAGACAGAGCAGAAGTCAGGAGTAGGATGTTGCCCTGTCACAATCTCAATCTCTTAAAGCCATGTAGCCCATGTGACCCTTCTGCTTGACAGCAACAATGGCCAGGTCAAAATCTAGGGGTTCATCTTCACATTGCAAAACAACTGGCTCAAGCCTCCATCAACTAATCCAGGAAAACCAAACACCATCCCTGGTGCCTCGAAGAAGCACTACTTCCCCATGCACAAGCACTCAGTCTTGAGTATAACTAAAGAAAACTTATTGAAAAGGAGAGGGAACACAGCATTACCTCGGGAAAAGACTGCAACAGTGATTCAAAAGCATGTAAACGATGAGTAAACACCCACCCCACAGAACACTGGGCAGTGTCCTTTGCCTCTGTTTCCTGCCTTAAGGTCTGAACAGAAAAAAGATCTTTCAACTGAGTCTTTAAACACAGGAGAGGGGAGGGTAAAATGGTCGTAAAGAAGCTTTAAACAGAGTCCACACCATCAAGTAGCAATACCTGTCCCTACTCGTCCCTTCTTCACTTGAATTTGGCATCCCTACCCCCTGTGTAGAGAGTGAGATTGATTTTACAGTGATCCCCTCAAACAGGGCATGCTGCCCTTTATTCATACAATAAGGAAAACAAAGTTAATTTTAACCCAAAACTGACAAGATTGATCACTTTGGCAAAGCAGCTCTGTCTGCTGAACGCCATGGTAGAGTAGGTGTGTCTATGCAAATAAACACTGCTCCTGAAGTCTTTTCCCCCAGTTCATCACCAAATGGCAAGGTAGAGTTCATTCAGATCCCAGCTTACACCAGCTACCCTCCAAAACCAGAGTTAGGGCCACAGGCAGCCAACATGTTGGCCCTTGGGATGGTCTGTACTAGGGACAATCAAACACCGAAACAAAAGGTCTAAGCCAAACAACTGGTACTCTCCATACTGTGTTTTCTGACCAGCTGAGTAAAAACTACTACACTTCCTACCACATCCAAACTAAGGCTGCACAAGGCTTCAGGACATCACGCAGCCTCTTGCATAGAAGATGAGGGAGATCATGAAGCAGAAACTCCAGTACATGCTGGACCTTGGGGGAGGAGGGTGACAGAAGAGACCCATAGACTGGAAAAGTCCAAGCATGTTGGTTCTTAAACCCTATGGACCACCCAATTTTGCACTGATATTTAGAAAAGTCTATGCCATCTCAAAGTTTGATGCATACTCCGAGCCACACATTGACAAGCTACTAGATCGGTTGGGTGAGGCCAAATATATTACCCCTTGGATCTCACAAAGGTATACTGGCAAATCCCACTCACTCTGGAGTGCTGAGAAAAAACAGCCTTTGTCACCTCTTATGCCCTATATCAGTTCCAGACCCTATTGTTTGGCCTACATGGGACTCCAGCAATGTTCCAACAGCTAATGGACCAGTCCCTCTAGTCCCACAGTAGTTATGCTGTGTTCTCCCTCGATAATAGATTCATAGATTCTAGGACTGGAAGGGACCTCGAGAGGTCATCGAGTCCAGTCCCCTGCCCGCATGGCAGGACCAAATACTGTCTAGACCATCCCTGATAGACATTTATCTAACCTACTCTTAAATATCTCCAGAGATGGAGATTCCACAACCTCCCTAGGCAATTTATTCCAGTGTTTAACCACCCTGACAGTTAGGAACTTTTTCCTAATGTCCAACCTAGACCTCCCTTGCTGCAGTTTAAACCCATTGCTTCTTGTTCTATCCTTAGAGGCTAAGGTGAACAAGTTTTCTCCCTCCTCCTTATGACACCCTTTTAGATACCTGAAAACTGCTATCATGTCCCCTCTCAGTCTTCTCTTTTCCAAACTAAACAAACCCAATTCTTTCAGCCTTCCTTCATAGGTCATGTTCTCAAGACCTTTAATCATTCTTGTTGCTCTTCTCTGGACCCTTTCCAATTTCTCCACATCTTTCTTGAAATGCAGTGCCCAGAACTGGACACAATACTCCAGCTGAGGCCTAACCAGAGCAGAGTAGAGCGGAAGAATGACTTCTCGTGTCTTGCTCACAAGACACCTGTTAATACATCCCAGAATCATGTTTGCTTTTTTTGCAACAGCATCACACTGTTGACTCATATTTAGCTTGTGGTCCACTATAACCCCTAGATCCCTTTCTGCCGTACTCCTTCCTAGACAGTCTCTTCCCATTCTGTATGTGTGAAACTGATTTTTTCTTCCTAAGTGGAGCACTTTGCATTTGTCTTTGTTAAACTTCATCCTGTTTAACTCAGACCATTTCTCCAATTTGTCCAGATCATTTTGAATTATGACCCTGTCCTCCAAAGCAGTTGCAATCCCTCCCAGTTTGGTATCATCCGCAAACTTAATAAGCGTACTTTCTATGCCAATATCTAAGTCGTTAATGAAGATATTGAACAGAGCCGGTCCCAAAACAGACCCCTGCGGAACCCCACTCGTTATGCCTTTCCAGCAGGATTGGGAACCATTAATAACAACTCTCTGAGTACGGTTATCCAGCCAGTTATGCACCCACCTTATAGTAGCCCCATCTAAATTGTATTTGCCTAGTTTATCGATAAGAATATCATGCAAGACCGTATCAAATGCCTTACTAAAGTCTAGGTATACCACATCCACAGCTTCTCCCTTATCCACAAGACTCGTTATCCTATCGAAGAAAGCTATCAGATTGGTTTGACATGATTTGTTCTTTACAAATCCATGCTGGCTGTTCCCTATCACCTTACCACCTTCCAAGTGTTTGCAGATGATTTCCTTAATTACTTGCTCCATTATCTTCCCTGGCACAGAAGTTAAACTAACTGGTCTGTAGTTTCCTGGGTTGTTTTTATTTCCCTTTTTATAGATGGGCACTATATTTGCCCTTTTCCAGTCTTCTGGAATCTCTCCCGTCTCCCATGATTTTCCAAAGATAATAGCTAGAGGCTCAGATACCTCCTCTAGTAGCTCCTTGTCATGGTCTATAGCTGGAAAGACTTCCTGAAGCACGTGGTTGCTGAAATCTGGTCCCTCAGAGTGGACAGACTAATGGTGAACTCTGCAAAGTTCTGTACAATCAAAGACAAAACTACTTACCTGGGGTACACCATGAGGAAGGGCCAGGTACAACCTCTTGTAGACAAGGTCCAGACCTTGAGGGACTGTCCACCCCAACCAATAAAAGCAAATGCACCAGTTTGGGGGGCTGACGGGATACTACTACTAGTAGTTCTTATCTATTGAGGCCTTTCTCAGTAATCTTCTCAAGAACAGCAGCCTGAGAAAGATCCATTGGACGGAAGCCTGTGAGAAGGTCTTTCAGCTACTAAAGGGTAACCTCTGTAGGGAGCCCATTTTAAACAGACTGGACTTCACTGAGGAATTCCTCCTACACACTGATGCTTCTGAAGCTGGACTGGGGGCTGTCTTGTCTCAGATAGCTGATGGTGAGGAACATCCCATCCTGAGTTGCAAGTTGTTCCCAAGAGAGGCCTATTCCATTATTGAAAAAGAGGACTTAGCTGTGAAATGGGCCATGGAGGCACTCCAATATTACCTTCTTGACAATTAATTCACCCTGGTCATGGATCATGACTCCATGCTATGAAGGACATCAACCCCCAACTCACATGGTAATATCTGTCTCTCCAGATCTTCTCCTTCTGTGTCCAGCATAGGACTGTGTGTGCTCACTGAAATACAGACTTTTTCTCTTAGTAGAGGGGAGCTAGCAGGGGAGAGCAGTGCCCTAGGTAAGATCCTAGGTGGGGTGATGAGGCAAAAAGGCCCCATGCAGGTAATGAGAAGGTTGCTGAGAGCCTGTCTATCCAGTTGGCCCCACCTCATTGTATCTTCAGCAAATGTCAGCTATTGGAAGGGAAGGACTGGAAATGTTGCCCTGAAAGCAGAGGGGAAGTTTTGTGGGCAGACTGATGGGTAGAAAGAGGCTTGGAACTGTGAGTAAAGAAAATATCCCCTGTTGTTTGATTCCTGCTATCTTTAGAGTAACAGGACTTTGTGTATATTCTTTGTAAATAAACAGGATTGCATCAAAGAAATACTTTACTCCATCATCAGTTCCTCCTAATGGAAACAACCTACAAGACACTGGCTATCCACTTGGGTCAAAAAGCGGTAACAGTACTTACAGAAGGGAGGCTCTGCATATACATTATAGATGCTGGGGCATTTTGTGTTTTTTCTGGTACAAATTTACATCCAGCTTCATACAGCTTTGTCTGTTCATCAGATTTACATTCTCTTGTCGTGCAGCTGTTTCCCGTGCAGCTTTGGACTATGTATTTCCCAGTGACACTAGCTGAACACCTAAAGGGGAGGTAAGATAGAAAGAGGCTTAGCTAACAAGCTGCATATAATCAACAAATAATAATCTGTTATTTATTATGTGAATCATGAAAGGCCCAAAGTCTCCAGTCAGCACTGGGATTGTATTGTATTAGCCATTGCACAAACACAAATTTAGACACTTATCTCTGCCCCCAAAGAGTTTACAATATAATTTACAAGTGGTCAGAATAATAAAATACTGGTAGACTTTTTTTTCCAGAGGAATCTTCAAGAAATCATGTATAGGTTGTGCATCAAACACCATCTGTGTAAGCAGTAACAATGCAAGTGCCTCTACTATTCCATCAATATGCTTCAATCCAGACATGAAGGATGCTCTCCAGCGGTGAGCTGGTATTACATTCTCCATGCCCATTCAATCACTGTCTTTGTGACACAGGTGGTCACTAAGTTACTAGTTATTCCCCCCCTGGAATGGACTTGACTGAAGACAAGTCTACACTACAGCACTATATGGGAGTAGCTGTGCAGCTGTAGCACGTCTGATGAAGACGTGCAATGCAGAGGGAGAGCGCTTTCCCATCGGCATAATTACTCCACCTTGGCAAGAAGTGGAAGGTATGTGAGCGGGAGAACATCTCCCGTCCACATAGCACCAGAGTGGACAGCGTGAAGCTTCCATCACTTGGGGGGAAGCTTTCTTCACTTAGGCTGTAATGTAGACCTGTGGTGTAGGCATGGGGCTGATGTGCTAATGAGAGCAATCAACCCAGCAGCTGGGAGCAGTTAAGAGGCAGGAAGGAAGTGCAAGAGGGAGGATGCCAGGAGATACAGGGGCTCACCACGAGGAGATCTTTCCCTCTGCCACCCCAGAGAGTGGGCTATGGTGAAGTTTACGTACACTGGTATGTTGCTGCCCAAGGCTGTACTGAGGAACTGGTGGAGGGGACCTAATAAATAACACACTGATGCTTATAAACTTGGAAAGTGTCCAGCCAGTTTGTGGTGGTTGAAGGGCGGAGTAGGGAGCCCTGTCACAGTCTCCTTCAGCGGTAACTGCCAATTAGAGTGCCAATTGCAATAGAGGAGTTTGGTGATATTGATACTTGTCCATTAGGAATTGGACAGAAAATACCAATTCCTTTCACAATGGCCAACAAGTGATTGGCAGATGGTAATGAGTATTAGGCACTACCAAACTGGTTCCAGTTCAGACCAGTGCCTGAGAAGTGAAAAGTTCTGTATCCCATTTCCAACCCTCTGAGATATCCAGTCTCACTCTGCTTTTTGTTTCTCATTGACAGAGTTGTACATTTAAAAAAAAGAAAAAGAAAAAAACTTAGATACGCAGAATCTAGAGAACATTATCATAAGATAGTAACAGCTTTAAAGTGGGGGTAATAATGGGGTGTGTGCCTTGACCATGTCCCTTTTTAATATTTAAATAAAACTAAACATTAACTAGTAAGAATGTTCTGGAACTTCAAGGATCAGTCCCCCAAGGAACTTGAGAAAACATTCTTATTTACTACATGCTAACTGCTATTTGATAAAGCCAGGGTAAATCAAAATGTAGAGAACGGTAACTCAAATCTGTAATTGCATTTAAATTAAAAGCTCATTTAGTATAAAAAGTGTGATGGATTATAAAATGATAGTGACTGCAATTCAATGAGACTGATCTGTGGGGAGCAATATTGTTAGTTAAACGTTACTGTATACGCTTCTTTTTTAATCCTCTGAACAACAACTCGCCAAGACTCTTTGCATGGGCTCAGAGTACAGACTGAAGACAGAAGACCATTATGTGCCAAATGTCATTGAACTATTTAAAATGTCATCAACTGAAGACAAAATATAAAAACACTGGTACCTTGTTGCTTCAACACTTGCTTTTCCAGAATTTACAGACACATAGAAAGGTGCATCATTATTGTATTCATCAAACACCCCCCAACGAAGATGGGCCCATTCATGGACAAAAACTTTGGCTGTGGAAGAGCAGGAGCATATGTGAAATCTAAATACAACACTTTACAGTTTACTTATATTTCCGTAGGTCGTTTAAACAAATTTAGGGCACAATCCTGCAATGAGCTCTGCTTGGATGGACCCCTGCACCCACACAGGACTCACTGTGGGATCTGACTTTAATCCCAAACAGATCACTGTTCAGATTAACCCCTCCTGAGTATTAACAGACCTAGGTAAAGATCTGACACCTCTGTTTGCAGACAGTAGCTTCTGTCTATTCCTGGTATCAAGCAAGGTGTCTCATGTTACCCATGTCTTTTAAAATAATAATTCTTGGCTCTTATATAACACAAAGGAAAAGGTGTACTGTATATTAGAAAACCATAGAGAAGTTAGTTTAGTTGAAGGCAGATAAAGTGTAAAAGGTTAGACAACCAGAATACTTTTCCAGAAAATCAATATATCACATCAAGACAATCTAACCCCTTTCTTGCAGGTGTTGGTAAAGCCATTGACATGGAGAATGTATATAATGTTGTCTACCTAAAGCTTTGAATTAGAGATAGGCCAAGGAAGCAGATCTCAGATCAGATTAAATTTAAGCCAGAATTCAAGGTTTGAGTTCAGTGCTTCCCCAGGCTAGAATTTGGGTTTATATTTGACTTTACTGGAGTCCAGTGAATTGTTCTAAGGAGATTTTTGTCCCCAAATGCCAGAAATCTGATGAGAAAGACTGTTCTTGTGAGATTTCCACTCTTTTAGGCCAAAAATCTATACATTTTTGATCCAATCTAATGCAGGTTTGTCTTCGATTTGAATCCAAATAACCTTGCACATTTACCAGGGTTCAGACTCAAGGGGCTGGTTTTAATCTAGCTCACATAAATAATTGATTCTAATTGGGTATGGAACAGAGATAAATAAATTTGACAGTATATTGGTTAATGGGCATAGGAGAAAGTCGTTGTTAATGACAGCAGATTACACTGCACAAAACTCAGGGGTCTCTACTGGGGCTTTTTTATTTGCTTATTAATGGCCTCGCATAGGCAATGCCCATGCAGTCAAAAAAATATGCTGATGAAATCAAAATGGGAATATTGTTAATTCCTTGTGACGGTACACTTAAAAGAAGCATAGTTGGGCAAATGTGACTTTCAGAAGTTCCAGTAAACACCTTCACATCCTCAGAGCAGGATCCGCTCATGAGAGTTTGGTCTATTCTAGAATCCTCTGGTACTGGTTTTCCCTGCATGCTCACCAGGTTACACCCCCCTCAACTCTCAGATTAGTTTACTGCACTGTAATGTTAGGATATAGATTATTTCCAAGTCAAGGCAATGATTTAAGAGGAAAAACAACCTTCATTTACTGTAAAAATATGAGCCAAAATTTTCAGAAGAGACTGGTCATTTTAGATGCCCCCATTTCTGAGTGTCCAACTTAAGACTCATCCAGGGAGCCTGATGTTCAACACTTTGTGAAAAAAACAGGCTCTTTTAAAGTTTCGCAGGTTGGGCAACCAAAACTGAGGCATCTCAAATCACTAGTCACTTTGGAAAATCTCGGCCATTGCATATTTATAACAACAAAAGCAGAAAATTAAGGTCCAATAGATGGTGCTACCTCGTGATCCATAGATGTTAATCAAAGTGTCATTTAACAGGAAGTTGGGAGTGAAATGAATGTATCGTCCCTTTTCCCCACATCCTCCATATTGCAGCGTGTAGGGATCATCTCCGTACTTCAAGAAAGGATTAGCCACGATAACATCTGCCTGAAAATAAAATAGCCCTTGTTTAAAGAGCATCAGGAAATGGAGGGTGGCAGATGATTCTGTTGAATGGGCTCATCTGCAGCAACACTCCCAGTGATTGTTCCTCTGGGTAAGGACTGCAGGACTGGGCACTAGAGGGCAATAAAAATTCTAAAAAGAGCAATTTATATTTCTACATTACTGAAAAAACTTAGGGCTTGTCTACACGGTGCGGTAACATGCACTATACGGGGGTGATTTCTAAAGAGCAGCACTACGTTAAAGTGCATCAGGGAACATTTAGTACACACCAGCAGGGTCTACAAGGACCAATTACTGAGCAACACGTTGGTGTGGTTTAGAAATCATACCTCCATAGTGTGCATTACTCCACCTTGTAGACAAGACCCTATGTGTTAAGCGTATGAACACAACAAATGCTTTTGATTTGTAAGGGTGCTCTAAGTCTTACCTTATCATATGACTCTGTTTTCACACTTAAATACTCAGGTTTTGGCAGCCAGTACAGAGGAATTATAATTTTTACAGCCTTGAAAAAAAATCTCTGTTTTGTAGCATTGAACAAGTAAGTAGAAGCCTCTTTGACCATGGCCTGGTAGGGAAAGAAAAGAAATGCCTTATGAATTAAGAATTGAATGGTAGAGGCAATGAGTAGTTTAGCCTTGCTGGGAAATAAGGGTACATAAAGTAACATTAAATATGTGAAGGCATAGAAAGAAACCAACCTTGGCCAAGGGAAGGGCTGGGACAGATTATTTCCCTCATGGAGCAAGGAGAGACCAAATTGTAATGCTGAGAGACTCTGGATTGCTCCTAGGGCAGTAGAAATATACACCGCCTGTTGCTCAGGGCTTATGATAAAAACCACAATCTATCCCTGAAAATAAAACCTGACAGAGAACCTTCCAGACATGGCATTTCCTCAAAAAATTTACATGGGCCTGTGGTGAAGGATGGTTCTGGCCTGCATCAGTCTTTTTCATTGATTGCTAAAGTGTACTGTGGTGCATGATGGATAAAATAAAATGATAAATTGTAAGTAATAACCTGTGGTTTCCTTTTTCTTCTCCCTGGGATTCCTCCTTTCTTTGCTCCACTTCTATAGGATTGTACCTTTTTCCTGCCTCTACAGTGGGCACTACTTTGTCACTATTTTTCTGTTCCACTCCTCCTTGCTCCTTCCCCACCTCTCTTGAGTAGTTTGGGAGTCACTAATTAATGGCTATGCCCGCCTCAGTTTATTGTTCTCTTTACAGCAACTGAATGCTCAATGACCGAATCATGTGAACACGGAGCAAAGATCTACATGGTGACATTGAGAAATGAAAGAATAACTAAAAACAGAAATATCACTATATATACCAAGGGTTTTTAAGAAGACAGTGAATGCCTGCAAGGACAGGAGAAAGGAGGGATAAAAGCAAATGGCAAACATTGTAATGGAGGTACAGTAAATTATAATTAAATATCCATGATTCTCTAGTCTAAAATACTCAAGTTTTGGAAAGAAGGTGATACACAGAATCAGCCTGACCCTGAACCATAGTAGTCCTGTTAAACTTCAAGAGATTAGTACACTCATTTCATTAACACCAGCACTCGAAAGAAAAATTCAAGCTAAGAACAAATTTGGTAATAATGGATTTGATCTAGCTCCCATGAAAATCAAAAGAAAAAATCTTGCATTGACATTAATGGGGGCTGAAACTGGTCTTTTAAGATCACTGCTAATCTAGAGGTAGAAATAACCAAGAAGTCTGAAAGTCACTGAAGGACATTACATATACAAAAGGTCTTACCTGTATGTTTCTTATGATATTGTGATCTTCTGGTAACTCAGGGTTAATTGCAATAACAATATCCTCATAGCCACCATTTTTCAGCTGAACCATAGAACCTCTCACTACAAGTAGCAGAAATAAAAGAACCAAGCTCTTGAACACCCTCATTGTCCCTTTCTCCACAATTTTGTTATAAATATGGTGACACAGCAGCACTATTTATACAATTGCTTATTTGCACAAAAGTATCTGTACATTTTATGGCAAGTACATACAGATCTGATGTGTACATTCAGGTTGCATAACTGTGATCAATCTGATAGTGTCAGGTAACATATTAATATGAGGAAATTCCTGACGACTGTAATAGTATGTACTGTATTTCCTTATCCAACTGATGCATCTTGAAGTGACCCATTCGTGTTGTCATGAATATATTACAAATATTTGGCAAAGCGTGTAAAATATAGTATCACAAATAGTCAGCTTGTAAACACGGCACTTCGGGACTTGTATGAGAAAACTCTGATCAGTACAACAGCTATGTACTACTGAATGGGACAAATGCAGATTGAGTGGCAAAGGCAGATTAGTGCTAATCTATGTGATTTGAGAGAGAAATTCTATATGGAATGTATCAGAGGAGCTATTAGTTTTCATTAGATGCTTTAAAAAGTACTGTAGAAATTTGTCATACCTGCCCAATATTTGAAATCTATTAATTCAATTAATTAGAAAGATAAAGGTTAATGGAAGGTCAGAAATGATACTATATAAATAAATAAAATAGGGACAATTGGTATGTACTGTATGTAACTTTACATTCTAATATGTGTAATTTAAATTGCTTTCCATTTTGTAGAGAGAACACTTCCACTCGGCTTAGCTGTTTTACTTCAACAGTGCATATAACTGCAGTCACAATTCACAGATGCATCGATTTTAAAGCCACAAGGGACCATCGGATCATCTAGTCTGACCTTCTGTATAATACAGGCAATGGGATTTTATGACTAAAGCATGTCTTCCAGAAAGGCCCAGTCCCGAGCTGAAGACTTTGACTGATGGAGAATCCACCACTTCCCTTGGCAGTTTGTTCCCATGATTTATCACTCACACTAGAGCTAGCAGTAAGATAAGTCTTAATCCATTTAATGTGTGCTCTATTGTTAATGTATAGTGCTCATTTTTAATCAGAATGTCATGCAGTCAAACACCATACAAAATGTAAGTATATTACATCTACACAGTTGCCTTTATCTACCAAACTTGGAATCATCAAAAAATGAAATCTAGTTTGTTTAACAAGGCCCATTTTCCATGAAATCACAACAATTTACATTCATTATATTCCCATCGTTTAATTCTTTATTGATTGAATCTCACATAAGCTTTTCCATTAATTTTCCAGGGAATGATGTTAGACTAACTGGCCTATAATTAAGGCTGCGAGTTTGTCACAGAAGTCACAGATTCCCTGGGTTTCAGGGACCTCTGTGACTTGTTCTTTAATTTCTAACTTCTGCCTTCACTTCCCCTCACAAGAGGCTCGGCCTTTTAACCAAAGTTGTCCTCTATTGTGATTGTAGAATTGTGGCTTTTTGGCCATCTAATAAACTCTTCTTAAATAGCTCCTAATTTTCATTCACTTCTGTCCAAATTTTTACTCCCAAGCAATTTCATTCAGAATTTTCCTCAGATTGGGGAAACTAGACCTTTTAAAGCACCAAGTGTATATATTTCTGGTTGGGACACATCTGTATTTTGGATTAACTTTTCCACCTCTGGCAGCCCTTCCTCTGCTATCCCACACTGCATTGCTTCATACCTGGATTGACCCATCTGTTTACTTGTGTCCTCTGCTGCTCTGGGGTCAGGCTGATCAGATGAGAGGAAGTGTGTGGAGACCTTATGTCTGCATCCCAGAACAGGGATAAAATGACAGAAGAGTGGAGGAAAGGAGAGATTAGGACAGAAAATTGACCAGAGAGGGCACTGAGAAAGATAGGGACATGAAGAAACAAGTTTCTGCAGTTGATGCTGAAGCAGACACTCTTCCTGGAGAACATCTTGGGACAATGTTCCTGGCCCACATCCCAACTTCAACCCAGCCATGTCCTGCAGCCCCTGGAGAACAATGCATACTGGGAGCATCAGTACTTTTCCCCAACTTCCACACAAAGGCATTTCTCTCCCATTCCACACTACAATACAATGAGAACAGTGGATCATGGGAATCCAGCGTCACTCCTACAACTACAGGTGATGGTTTCTTCCCTTGCCATTCTACACCCAAAGGCAAGGGCAATAGTCAGAAACCTTCCACCTACGCATTTGCGACCAGAACAGCATCAACCTGTGTGCACTCAGCACCTTTCGCGTCTGTGCCACATCCACACTGTTATGTTCCACAAAGGGTTTATGGTGTGGTTTAGGTTCCACTAGTTTCAAGTTTGCCCTTTGCTATGTTCACTGAAGGTTGTTATTGACAAAGGCTCAGTACAGGTTTATGAACATGCCATATGCCAGAAAGTATAAGAAATGCCCTTTCATAAAATTGTTGCACAAAGCATAAAGAAAATTCATTTAATGAAACTCTTCCACACAGACTAATGAAACCCTTACACCATGCATAATACAATTTCATTTCAGCATTTTAGCTCCTAAGTTCAAAATAGGAGCACAAGGCATCCCTGGGCCTGTGGTCCCGATGATTTGCTGCAGACTGTCGAGGCAGCCTTTCTGGCTGTTCAGAACATTCCAAAAGTCTCTGCACCTCTGCCTGAGAGCCATCAGTAAGACTTTATCCCTTGCGCTCACAGATGTGGTGCAAAATACAGTGAGCAGTTATCACACATGGCAGATATTGCTCAGCAGCCTCAAACTTTATCATCAAGCCATCTCCCTTTCAGCCTTCACATACATACTCCACTGGCGTTCTGTGACTGCTCAGGGTACAGGTAACCAGCTCCTTTCTCCCATCCGAGTGTGCAGTAAAAGGCTTCATATGCCAGGGAAGCAGAGGGGAAGCTGGGTCTCCCAGAATGACAGGGGGAATCAGAACGCCATTGATACCCATAGTGGGCCTGGGAGGAAAATTTCCTTTTTTCATTGTAGAAAATAGGCCTGAGTTTCTAAAGAGTCTGGCATCATGGACCTTTCCAGACCACTTTACATCAAGATTGATGATTCTTCTCCAGTGATCAACAAATCCTTGGAAGACCCTGGAGAAATGCCCTTTCCGATGACGAACTCTGAGGCCTAGTGTGATGGGCAAAGAATAGGCACATGTTCCCTATCTCTACCCTCAGGCAATGGCATATAAGGAAGGAGCAGAAACTTTTGAGTACTTTGTCACTCACTCCTGCAAGTCTTTGAGCTTAACAGTCACAGTCAATGGCCAGGAAGGAGGTCATTCAAAAGTGAGATTGTATAGCAAGGTAGCCTGCCTCTTCAAGGAACAACAGGTTCAATTATCCCCACCGGGCCACATCTGTGCAAGGTGTGGGGCTGAAAACTCGGCAGTTGAGGGCTGGCTTGGGAGGAGAGTGGGGAGGTTGCTCTACTGTGGGACAAAAAGCTGGTCTGGAGGCTAGAATGCCAAAGCTGGGGTGGTGTGTGAAGACAGAGCCCAAGAGGAGCCAGCACCTCATGGGCTGGATCAGAACTCGGTGATTGAGAATGAAAGCCCAGCAGCTAAGGGCTGGATGGGAGGAGAGTGAACAGGCTGTTCTGATGTGGGGCAAGAAACTGGCCTTGAGCTAGAAATTGGCTGAGGACTGGAGCCTGCCAGAGGCCGTTGGTAGGAGGGCAGGGTACATGTGTTGGTTGTACTGACCTGGTTGTACTGACCTGGGTACATGTGTTGACCAGAGCCCAGCAGCTGGTGGTTAGATGGTGAGAGGGCTGTCGCTGCTGGGAACCTGCCTGTTAGGAAGGGGGTTGAAGGCGGAGCCGAGTGGACTGAAGACACTGTTGTGTTGATGTTATATTGGACTGGACTAAGGGAGTCTGTTACCTGGGAAGAGGAGGAATGCTTTGAAGTGGCTTGGCCAGAGGGCCAAGTTACCTCTATGGCTGGAGCAGGCTGAAGATCATTGTGGGGAAACTGAGGAAGAGTGCTGCAGTGCTGGGTCTTGAAGGGGATAGTCAGTCTTGTAACAGAGACCATCACTGCTTCTGAGCCATGGACCTATCTGAAGAAGTAGCAATGTCGTGGGGAGATATTGCCTTGTAACCTCCTTTGACCTGCTGCACAGCCTGACCTACTAATTTCCACAGTCTTACTTCCCTCTCCACTGCAGAGGGAAGTATCTGGCCCTTTTTACAGTAATACAGTTCACCAAGTAGCATTCCAGCCATGGGCGTGCCATCCCCCTCCGAAGCACCACCCTAAACTTAAGAACCCCATCCAGTCCTAGGTAGAAAGTAATTTTATTGCAGCACAGCACATAAAGCCAACTGTACAAAACCTGGTGAATTCCATTTTCCACTACAGTGGTAGAAGGAAGTATGAGGCTGCAGAGAATTCAGTTGTGGACTCCTGCAAAAAAGGCTTATATTGCTCTTATAAAAACAGATTTAGCTATATCTTATAGCAAATGTAACTGCACTTTAGAAAGAATGAAATTACTTTTTACAAAGCCATTTTAGAGACAAAGTCAAGACAGATAAATGGCCAACCATAAGCATGCAAGTGGCATTAGCAAATACGGTAAAAAAAAAAGATTCATAAGCTTAAAATGGTGTGGCTTTCCTTTCCATTCCCCACTTTTCATCTTCCATTCTTTCACCCCACCTCCCCCTTAATTGTTTTGACCTCCTCCCTTATATCAGTTCTGTGACCTTGTATCTTTCTCTTCTTTCCTTTGGATCCCATCTTCCTGTGTCTCTAGTATTTCCCCCATCTCTTCCCTACCCAACACAATCAGACTGGCTCACAGCGATAATATGAAATCATATGCAAGGCACTTGACCCCAGCCTGGCAAAACTATTAAAATAATTCTCCTCATTGTGTGTAATGGGGCTTTTCTCTTTAAATCATGCACACGAAAGCCTCAGCCCTCCACTAGAGGTGTTCACTAGGGCTGCCTCGCTGTCTGAAAGCCAGCAGCTACTGTCATCATGATGATGTTTGCACCAAGAAAAGAAGGAAGCTTAGCACAATTAGCCCCACCCCCACCCCACTGTGGTGGAAGCAGGTTGAGCGAGGAGCAGGGAGGAAAAGGTGTGTTGAGGCATTGCTTAATCGAGCCACAGAACGAAAGGGAAACTCTCCTGGGTGCCCCACCCCAATGCTAGGGAGTGTGTTGGACTGGGGAAAAATACCCAGTCTCTGTGGCTTGGTGTGTGTTGTGGGGGATGCCCGGCAGTACCCCTGGCAGCAGGGTGGGAGCAAGGATGAAAACAGCTCCCTCGGCCTTTGCATTGGTTGCCCTTCCGAGTCCCCCCTCATTTAACCCCTCCTCATTTCTTCTCTTAACTGCTTTCTCTTTTCCCTATTTTCCTCTCCTCCTTCAGAGTTACTCAGAATCCCATTTTTTCTCTTCTTCCCCACTCATCCTACCTGCAGGTGCAGTAAAAGTTGGGGAATTCTTAAAGCCTTCCTGAGCTAGGGTTGGATTCCCAGTTGTTCAAAGTGTCTGTCAGCCTTCTCTTGACCTACAACTCCATGGAGAACAGATCTTCAGGGGCACCAGCCCCTCCTCTGGCTGCCCCATGTCCTGCATGCTCCTGAGTTTCTTTCTCCCCATTCCAGCTGAGCTCTTTTATTCCAGACTCCTTCTCTGCTCTTGTCCATTTCATCTTTTCCTCCTTATTTCTCCACTTGTTTTCTTTCCTTCCCATCACCTCCTTTCAGGTCCCTATTCCACCCTTGCTGCTCCTCTGCCCCTCTTCCCATCTGCATTAGCCCAAAAGTGTTCAAAGCACCAAATGAAACTCCCTCTTTTAGACTCATAGAGTGTAAGGCCAGAAGAGACCATTATGATCATCTAGTCTGATTTCCTGCATATTGCAGGCCACAGAACCTCACCTACCCACTCCTGTAATAGACCCATAACCTCTGGCTGAGTTACAGAAGTCCTCAAATCATGGTTTAAAGACTTGAAGTTACAGAGAATTCACCATTTACACTAGTTCAGAACAGCCCCTGCCCCTGTCCCCTGCTGCACAGGATAGCAAATACCCTGGGGGGTGGGGGTGTTCACCTATCTGACCTGAGAGGAAATTCCTTCCTGACCCCAATTATGGTGATCAGTTGGACCAGGGGTGATGGATTCTGCCTAGATGGGGGGTGGGGGGCATAAGACCTGACCCCCTTTGTGACCCACCCCTCCTCTTCCCCCTGAGGCAACACCTCTTGGCTAAGCTGGAGCCAGCGTGGACAAGCCCGAGAGCAGCCCTCAGCTCCCCGTGTGGCTCTTACCCTGACCGAGCTCCGGCTGGTGGCTGGGCCTTGGGGGACAAAGAGTCAGAGCCGGGCCATGGTAAGAGCTGCGCGGGCAGCTCTGGGAAGCTGTGGACCCTCCATCTGCCCTGGGTGGGGGGCCCAGGGACATGGGCTGGGGGCTGCTCTTGACCCCCGCCCCCAGGCCGGTGGAGGGTCCAAGGCTCCCCATAACTGCCCGGGCTCAAGGGCCTAGGGGTAAGAGGAGGGGTAAGGGGCTGAGCCTATGGCAAAAAGTGGATGGGCCAGGGCCCCTTGGCCCCCCCTAGTCCGGCGCCCCTGAGTTGGACCGAGTATTTGGGAAGACCTACCAACTAGACTCCTGGGAAAGAATTCTCTGAATTCTCCCCATCTAGTGTCCCATCACCAGGGATAGCTACTGCTAGCAGTCGCAGATCAGCTACATGCCATTGTAGGCAGTCCCATCATATCATCTCCTCCATAAACTTATCAAGCTTAGTTTTGAAGCCAAGTAGGTTTTTTGCCCCCTTTGCTTCCCTTAGAAGGCTGTTCCCAAATTTCACTCCTCTGATGGTCAGAAATCTTTGTCTAATTTCAAACCTAAACTTGCTGGACAGTTTACATCCATTTGTTCCTTTATCCACACTGGTGCTTAACTTAAATAACTCCTCTCACTAACTAATATTTATCCCTCTGATGTATTTATAGAGAGCAATCACATATCCCTTCAGCCTTCTTTTGGTTAGGCTAAAAATACTTGTCTTGTTTAGTGCTTTTATATGCAGTTCCGACCGGGCTTGTCAGCAGAGAGCCAGTCTACTCCCACTTGAACAAAACAAGAAACAAAAGTAAATATTCTGTGGGAGAACAGTATCTGCCACCTCCGATTTACATGCTGAATCAGTTCTGCCTCTGCAAACACCTGACTCTGAGGGTGTGTCTCCACTGACAAAAAAAGGGTATGGTTTAAGACAGGATAACTTATGTGTGTTCGCTATCCCACAGTAAAAACATAGCAGAGGCAAAGCTCTTTAGTTTTACTGTGGGTGAGTTACTCTACCCAGAGGTGGGGTAAAGTGCTTACTTTATGGTAAATGCTATAGGAGAGGACAGAGAGAGAACTCTTCCACATTTGTTATCGCCCCATAAAAAACAAACTTTTAAAAGGTGCAGCAGATAGAAAACAAAACCACATTAATGGCACAGCAACATACACCATGCTTTGGAGTCACTGACTAATCAAATGGCTAACAACAATGGAGTTTCACTAGATTTGAATTTGGCCAATTGTTTTCAATTGTAGTAGCAGGAGAGGTGGATTTGACTTAGTATGTGAAAAGCTGTCAAGTACCAGGGGGTAGCCATATTAGTCTGTATCCACAAAAACAACAAGGAGTCCGGTAGCACCTTAAAGACTAACAGATTTATTTGGGTACGAAAAGCTTATGCCCAAATAAATCTGTTAGGCTTTAAGGTGCCAGCGGACTCCTTGTTGTTTATGTGAAAGGCTACATTCTTTACATTTGTTTGATGTTTGAGGGTGCCAAGAACAAGCAGACCAATACTCTGTAACATTTACAAATCTTCTCCAAATTAACACCCTCACATTTTACGCATGCACAAAGCACAAGTTTCTTTATGAACAGTGGGTAAAAAACAGATTTACAAGAACAAGTGCTCCTTGCGAGTGAAACTTCACTTTTTACACGTACAACAGTTTTTATGCAAAATACTGGGCACAAATGTAGAGGCTGCCGTGAAATCCCTTTGACATTTTGGCAGTGGTATTATGGTAATGTACATAACAGTGATACAGTTAACAGTTCATTGTTTGCATTATAAACCTTGATTTCTAGTAGAAATAGGCAAAAGAGGTGGTGTGTGAACTAGGTTTAAGTTACCGTTTGAGTTCAGATTGCCTCATGTCTAACTTTGAGGTTCAATGGTTCCAAACTCTTGCAAGTATTTTTATGAGAGTTTGACTCCAAATGGCTGAAAACAGATTTGCAGCTGCATTTTCTGAGTGAAGAAGCTCCTTGGGTTGCAGCATTCCTGGGAAACTTCTTTCACTCATGTGCTTTAGTCCCCACTAAACATGGTACTTTCCTGGTTCACTGAGAGCAATCAGGCAAGGACCAGCATGAAGCTCCTTCCTGCCGCAGCACATGCTCCAAATGGGTGCACTTCTAAACAACTGCTCCCTCCGGATGCCATGACATGCATGAGAACTTAATTATAAAGATGTTCACCATACAGGCAGCCGCAGGAAACCTCACTGTACATCTTCTTTTGCAAATAGATTTAAGACATTGAATGAATAATTTAATTACAGCTTTTTCATCATACTGTATATATATATAAATATGTAATCAAGTGGCATAAAGCTTTAAGTGGCATAAGTTTAGGGTGTATATATGCAGTACATACAATGTAGTTTTAATCTGACCTGGCCACTCAGGCATGCAGTGTACGTGCAGTATGATACTATTACTAAATCACAGCAGTTTCATATAGTTCTGCATTATGGCTTTACAATTGTTTTTATATACCCTTTTCTGTACTAGTGCAATTATTTTTATGTAGCTTTTGAAAAAAAACAATCGAAACAGCTACTAGAAAAATAAGTAGACATCATCCAAACTTTCACCTTAAGTCACAGTAGACTTGTTGCAGTTTCTGCAATAACCACTTTCTTCCTTTTCTTTAAAGCACATATGGTTGCACTTGTAATAAGGCAAACTGCTGTTATTAACCCAAATCCTAGCAACACTTTCCTTGAAACACTGTACTCAATATTACCAGTGAGATAATCCATTGGGGGAACAAACTTCACTGCTTGTGCTATATTAGATATATCAGAGTGCAGAGAGGATTTATCAATGGCACATACAGCCACATAGATGATGGTGATATTTTCTGTTGCAAAAGCTTCTGGTTTAAATACAAATATTTCCTTGTACCCAGCATGCTGAGGTGTCAAATCAGAAGTATTCACCAACATAGTTTTATCAAAGTTGTCTCTTAGTTCCAGAGGACTTTCACTTGTTCTTATTTCGTAACTTGCAGCTGAAAATGGAAATATGTCAACATAGATTATACCGAATGTATTTAACCCTGTAATTAAAACTGTTGATCTGTTCCTTTAGAAGCAGTCAAATTGTTAGCAGCACAAGTGAGCGCCTATTCCAGTCACCCAATTCAACCATCTGAACAGTGAAGGTTGCATGCTGGACAGATCCCATAACAGAACACTTGCTCTGCTAACTTGAGGGAGACTTGAGGAAGCACTTGAGAACTTGAAATCTCACTGAAGACAAAGATTCACGACATTGAAATTAATAGCCAGAATGGGCTAACTCTGTCCTCACCCAAAGCCTCGCAGCCCTACCAACTTCACTCAATTCAGCCTAGAATGAAGTAGTAAAATTACAGTAAAATTGTTGAGTCAAAGACTTTCACTCTTCACTCCACTCTCTCCCTTCACATTTGGAGACCACATGGCTCCCTTCTGTGGATGTTCAGAAACTAGGGTTACCATACGTCCGGTTTTTCCCGGACATGTCCGGCTTTTTGGTAATCAAACCCCCGTCCGGGGGGAATTGCCAAAAAGCCGAACATGTCTGTGAAAAATACCGCCGGCCGGGCACTTCACCTCCCGTGGCTGCTGTGCTCCTCCCCTGACTCTTCGGCTCTGTTTAGGAGCCGAGCTGCCCGAGTGCTACCGGCTTCGGGCAGCCCCCATGCCTCTGGACCCTGAGCCGCCGGCCGGGCACTTCCCCTCCCGGGCTCCGGGGGTGCAGGGTCCAGAGGCATGGAGGCTGCCCGAAGCCGGTAGCGCTCGGGCAGCTCGGCTCTTAAACAGAGCCGAAGAGTCAGGGGAGGAGCACAGCAGCCGGCGCCCGGGAGGGGAAGTGCCCGCCCGGGGGCGCAGGGTCCGGAGGCATGGGGACCGCCCGAAGCCCGAGCGCTACCGGCTTCACGGTTTGCCGGGCAGCCTCCAGACCCTGCGCCCCCGGCTGGGCGCTTCCCCTCCCGGGCTCCAGCTGCGCTGGGGAAGCGCCGGCCGGGGGCGCAGGGTCTGGAGGCTGCCCGGCAAACCGTGAAGCCGGTAGCGCTCAGGCAGCCCTTTTCGCGTGGCTGGGAGGGAGAAGGGGGAGTTAGGGGGGGAAATTGGGGGAAGGGGCGGAGTTGGGGCGGGGAAGGGGTAGAGCCAGGGGTGGGAAAGGGGCAGGGCCAGGGCCCATGGAGTGTCCTCTTTTTTTATTTTTTAAATATGGTAACCCTATTAGAAACCAATACCACAATATTATAAAGGTAAAGCCTCCCATCACAATTGCAAGCACTACTTTTGAAATTCTTTTAAAACCCATTGGCCTAATCAGTCCAAAATCACCCCAAAACCTGGAGTGAAATTCTGGCCCCATTGAAGTTAATGGCAAAACTCCTATTGACTTCAATAAGATCGAATTCCTCCAAAATCTTTTGCATTCTGTGTTTCATGCTGAGTGACAGGAATGGCACATATAGGTCAGTTATGGGTAGCACACTGGTTCATAATGACTTTTTTTTTTTTCATACCAACACCATAGAAATATTGGGTAAAAAATTTCAGAAAGTTTTTTCACTTGCTCTCATGCTTCAGAAGCATATTGGTTTGCACAGGCAAAACCTGTACTGATACTTAAAAAAAGGTGGGTTTTCTCTGTACAAAATGGTTGTGGTTGCAAGTTTTTATGAGCACAGTTAAGCAGAACCAGTGAAAATTTGTTTCAGTCACTGCACTTTCATTGCAATCAGATGACAAGTGACAGACCATCAAACATACCTTGCCCCTGGTCAAGATCATCCCCTGATGCTGTCCATGATAAAATAATCATATCATTGGCTGTTCTGGCATGAAGATCAATAATTTTACATGGTGGAAACACATCAGTCTGGGGTCTAGTAGGAACTGCAGACAATATGAAGGAGCCTCCTGAGGCTGTTCTGCTGAAGCCACCTACTCTGGTTTGAATATCTTCATTACTGATGACGGAGGGTCTTGGTGGGTTCATCTGGATCTTACCTACAGCCACATACACACACAAAAAACTAACATAAAACCTCACCCACAACTGGACTTGTCTCAACATTTCACATTATGGAGCTCTGAAGATATAATGACCCCCATTCTGATCTCATCTATACTGCTGTAAATCAGGAATAACTCCATTGAACTCAAGTATCAGAGGGGTAGCCGTGTTAGTCTGCAGCCACAAAAACAACGAGGAGTCCGGTGGCACTTACAGACTAACAGACTTATTTGGGCATAAGCTTTCGTGGGTAAAAAATCCACTTCATGCATCTGAAGAAGTGTGTTTTTTACCCACGAAAGCTTATGCCCAAATAAATCTGTTAGTCTTTAAGGTGCCACGGGACTCCGTGTTGTTTCCATTGAACTCAGTGGTGTTGAGAGACCAGAATCACTCCATAGTATGTTCTCTGTATCTTCAAGAATACTGAATTAATGAGAATGAACATAATACCTAAGTGAAGTAGTTGGGACTCAGCATAAAATGGTAAGTGTTTGACATTTGCTAAACCTTTATAACAATTCTGAATGTAAGATGATTGATTATGATTTTCCAGTGCCATTGGGGTACATGGCACTTTACAGATGTAGAGGCAGGAGAACTACCAACATCTGCTTTTTTCACAGGCAAAACATAAATCCGTGTGGATTTATTCCTTCTAAGGTGCTATCTACATTACAAAAGTAGTGTTTTAAGAAATAATTATTTTAAACTTACTTTAAACACGGTTTTGGCTACCCATTTTTTGCTCTTGTGTAGAAAGGGCAGAATTTAGTTAAAACAATTTCTGAAAAGCATCCAAAACTAATATCATCCAGCTGGGCAGATCCTTATACTTATGAAGATCTCTTAGCAAGGATGTCAATGCTCTAATGCCCTTTAACAGTGTTTGAGAGAAAGTGATGCAGTTATTTATTCCAGTGTATCCACAATGGAGTTTGTTTTACATGCCTCACCCCGCATTACTCCATCTTACCATTTTCTGTGTAACCAGGTATATACATAGAATGACTCCATGGCACTGTGGGGTGTGGTCTGACAGTCTTGTTAGCTCGTTGAACACGTATTTTCAAGTTGTATCTGCCATTTTCAGAGAAAGAATAGATGTACCTGGAATAGACACCGTCATTCTTGACAATGTCTGACCCTAGACATAAAAAACAGCAGAATTAGCACAAAGAAATTACTTCATTAGTTAGTTCTTCATTGTTAGAAGGAAACTCAAAGGCAGGGATGGAGGCAAATTCTGCTCTGACTTATAGCCCATGCAACTCCATTGACTTTGGTGCTGTACAAAATCAGAGAATAATTTTGCCCAGGCTGTTTATAAAGTGACCAAGAGAATGCAATCGGAAACTAGAAAGCTTGCTTATCACCCTGAGGGATACTGACTGAGGGAGCAGCTGATTTCTCAGCATGGGAGAGTTAAGGGATTTTCATCTCTTGGGCCTATTGATTCCCAGCATAGATGATCATACAACTATATCATTAAAGCCAAGTGAGCCAAAGTCAGACCACCGTAAGAAAAAGGCCACAGAATCAAACCACAATGCTCAGTTAAAATGATGCAAGTATTATGCTTTCAACAGGTAGGCACGGTTGTGCAGCTGGAGGGAGATCCAGGGAGGTCTTTATTAAAATTCTGCCAAAAATTGAAGGGACGTTGTGAGGCAATTGGTAGTGCCTCCTTTCTCACTGGTTATGAGAAAGAATAGATTCCTAATTCCCTCATACTTCCTTCCTGTAAGCATATATACACTTGGCAGTTGGTTGCATCGTAAAATTTTTATGGGAACCCTTGTTAATTGTTGGTAGCACTTCACCGTTGGCAGGTTATGACTTGATGTGAACTATGAACCAAATAAAACCCTAGTTACAGCCTGTTCTGGAAGGCCTTGCACACCAGCAAAAGACAGGCCACAGCACATTTGTTCCCCTGGCTATACACCATTAAAATTGCTGAAGATGCCAAAAAGCCAACTGCGGGTATGATTCAGTAGTAAGTGTAGTCGCACAAATTGCATATAACAGATGACAAGTCAAGAGCACCATTCACATTAAAATCTTTACATTTCCTGGGTGCCTCTCACATATAATCTGTGCTTTCAGAAACTGTTACAGCAGATTCAGCTGCCACACACTGCAGAAGCAAGAAGCTAAGTGTCCTTTTTGAAGCAACAGCTAGCTCCACTGAGGAAGATTTGAGGAGGTTGGGGGCAGGGAAATAAATAAAGGTCCAGAGGAGAAGCTGAAAACACTTAGGTCTCAGTCCTACAAAGGGATTTTCAGGCATGGGCTCTTATTCCCACATGGAGTCCTAGTGACATCAACTGGATTCTGATAGGGGCCTTAGCTCTAAGGATGACAGCAATGAATAAATTAAATAAGTGGTGATGTAATTGGGATTAGATTCACCATAGCAGTAAATGCTAGATAATTATACAAAAGAAAACAATGTATAAGTCACCTCCCAATTTACAGAAATGTCAGTTAATAAAATTATGAAGTGATAATTACCGACTATCTATAAAAAGCCTTTATAATAGGTATGGTGCAGCACAGAGATACACATCGCTTCACAAAATACAGACAACGACTGATTTGTCAGTGCCTTGCACCTCACATAGTCATTTAAAGCAGTGCAAAGCAAATGTATAATGGGTGTGAATGGTACTAAAGCAGAATGGTGATGTTTTACACCACTTCACATAGATGCAAACGATTGCACCGGGTGCAAGGCACTGGAGAATCAGGCTCAAACCGTTAGCTCCTCAGGGCAAGAAACTTAAGGGCCTGATCCTGCAAAATACTTATTACTGAGAAGTAATGTGTGTTTGGCGTTATTGGCTTTATACTACAAATACAGAACACCATCCATGTCCCTCCATTTGAAGGGGAGTAGAAGACTGGGCCCTCCCTCAAATACAGTATACACCAGAACTCTGTTAACACTTCAGTGGGACTATTCACATGCTTTTAATTAAGCGCATGCTGAAGTGCTTTGCAGAACAGGGACCTAAACTAGGAGTAATTCTACTAATGTCAGTTGCACTCATGTAAGTGAGATTGAAATCAGGGCCAATATCTCTCAGCACGTTGTTTAAAAAGCATACAATGCATTAGCAATTAAGATAGCCCTTTGATTTTATTTTGGAAAATTGCAACATGTGTCACAAGAGCCTCCTTACCTGCACCATTGTCTAAAAGTTCCAAGATAAGTGGATCTCCAGTCTCTGGTTTGATAATGGCAGTTACATTTGCTCCAAGAATAGGTGAAAGCCCTCGAGTGACTTGTGCATAAACAACCATCGATCTAGGGTATTCGTTTCTATCATTACTGATGTGGGCTTTCACAGTTATTGCAGGTATAGTAGAGTTTGCTGCTCGAGAAGTCACTGTCATAGTTAGAGCTTGAGGGGATAGGTGAGTATTCATGAGAGCGTAGGTCCACTCCCCAACCTGAAAAATAATATTTTAAAATTAAAGAACCCCCCTTTGATCAAGGATTTTAATTTTGGGCTTGATTCTGACATCCTTACTCGTGCTGAGTACCTTACTCTTCCTATAGCCTCGTTTAAATCACTGAGTAAATATTATTCTATCTGACTAAGAGTGACAGAATTTGTCACAGAGTGGGATTTTAAAAAGCCTTTCACATGCGAGTCGTCTTTACTCATTGAAGTATTCGCCTTTGGCCTCAATGGATTACTTATGAGAAAGGGCTTCTCCTGTGAAGAAGGGTTTACAGATTCATGCCCTTCAGTGGTATAAAATTCAGCACCTCTAGTCTCATGGAATCTGAGTGCTCAGAAGAATAATTAGGAAATATATAAATTTTAACAAAAAGCTGATGCACTGGATGTCATTGTTTTAACAAATCTTGTTAGCAACTTCAACATGCACTAATTTTGTGAGTGTTTCAAAAGGAATTACACACACTGGATTAGTTCAGCCTTCACATGCTCCTTTTAATCTCTGGAGATGTCTCTCTCCTTCTCCTTTATTCTTGAGCCTTTTAACTTGATGTTTTTAAAGTACAGGTTCTTTTCAATTATGGCTTTGTAAATTTTAACAAATCATTTCAATCCTTTTGGTGCTACATATCAGACAGGGAAATAAAAAGGAAGAAAATGGACCCCCTGCATAGCAGTGAGGGGTTGGGAGATGTGGAGGTGAATTCTACTGTAAAGGAAGTGAAAATAAGATGCGTATAAGCTTTAAAGTCTCTTTTAAATCTAAAGAGACCCATTTTTCTGCTCAGTGGGTAAAACAAAAGGTTATGAAATTGCAATGTGGCAGAGTCATCATATCACACTCTGTTCAATTATTCCATATCTGATTACAATTTAAATAATTCATGTTTCACACATTGGTTACAGGCAGGGCCGGTGCTACCATTAAGGTGAACTAGGCGGTTGCCTAGGGCGCCAAGATTTGGGGGCACCAAAAAGCAGTGCCCCCAATTTTTTTTTACAGCGTTCCTCCCTGAGCGCACGGTCGCCGCTCCACTTCTCCCGCCTCCCAGGCTTGCAGCGCCAGCCAGCTGTTTGGCGCCACAAGCCTGGGAGGGGAGGAGAATTAGAGCGGGGGCGGCGTGCTCGGGGAGGAGGCGGAGCAGAGGTGAGCTGGGGTGGGGAGCTGCCGCACGGCTCCCCGGTGGGGGAGCTGCCGCGGGGGGGGGGGGGGCGCCTCAGGGCGGGGGGGGGGGGGGCGGGGAGCTGCCACAGGGCTGGGGGGGACGCAAGGTGGAAGTTTCGCCTAGGACTCAAAACTTCCTTGCACCGGCCCTGGTTACAGGGCCGCCCGGGGGGGGGGGGAGGAAGACAAGTGGGGCAATTTGCCCCAGGCCCCTCAGGGGCCCCCACGAGAATATAGTACTCTATGGTATTGCAACTTTTTTTTAATGGAAGGGGCCCCCGAAATTGCTTTGTCCCAGGCCCCCTGAATCCTCTGGGCGGCCCTGATTGGTTATGATCAAATGACAAAAGAGAGAAGTTAATTTCTACCTCTGCAATTCCTGGAATCTGGAGACGAGCTACCTGCAACACTGTATTAACCTCAAAGTCCTTATTGGTGTAGTTTTTTCCATTGGGATCAAGGAGAGTGATCCTCGGAGGTTCAGCAGTCTGCCATGTTACTACAAAGAAGGTATCCTTTCCTACTGTGCTATCAATAGACACTGTCCTACTAAACTGATTATAGCTCTCAGTCCTTTCACCAGCACTTTCAATCTATCAGAGAAAAAAAAAAACCAAACAGAATTACTAGATTAAAAAAAAAAAAAAAAAAGGCACATTTTGCCCCAGATAAGACCTTCCATTTTACCCTTAAAAATAAAATCTCATGCTTAAATAGGACAAAATACATATTAAGACATTTGTCTTCATAATTTTCCTCTTGTTCTGAGTATACTTCAGCAGTAATTCCACTGAAATCAGAGAAGTTACACTGGTATAAATGAAAGGATATTCAGGCCCAATGGCTTTCTTCCCAACATGGTGCACACAATTCTCTCTACTAGATGGAATTTCTGACAAGCTCAAATATATGTTGGGATGATCCAGTGAACATAGTGTACTTAGACTTTCAGAAAGCCTTTGAAAAAGGTCCCTCACCAAAGCAAAGTAGGTACTCATGGGATAAGAGGGAAGGTCCTCTTATGGATTAGTAACTGGTTAAAAGATAGGAACCAAAGTTGCAAAAAACTTTCCGTGGCTGTCTAAATATGGAGGAGTTGGTGTACTCATGTGATCTTTCACATAAGGTGAGTACTAGGGCTGGAAAAGGCCTCTCGTGTTATTAATTTGTTGAGTGCTGACAGAGAGCTCAGTGCGGTGCAAGGCATAAATATAAAGACAGCTGGGAGGAGATAGGAGCCCATTCTTTGGGTGAGCCACAGTTCCTGGATGGTTCAGTGCTAATGAACCATTGAGAATAGCCCACTTCCACCTTTATTGAATTGGCTCATTAGCATTGACCCCCCCACTTGGTAAGGCAACTCCCATCTTTTCATATGCTGTGTATTTATACCTCTCTACTGTATTTTCCACTCCATGCATCTGATGAAGTGGGTTTTAGCCCATGAAAGCTTATGCCCAAATAAATTTGTTAGTCTCTAAGATCCACAAGGACTCCTTGTTGTTTTTACTTGAAAAAGTTGCACCACCATAACTATTTCAGTCAGGGGATGGGATATTTTACCAAAATAGTTATACCAGTACAATTGTAGTGTGGACTCAATTATGCTGGTATAAAGGGGTCTTATACTGGGATAGCTTATACTGGGATAGCTTATTCCTTTTCCTGTGCAGGAATAGCTGTATCAGTATAAATACTTTTATACTGGTATATCTTCACCCACACTAGGAGGGTAGTTAAAGCAGCACATATTTTATCTGTACAGATGCCCATATTCAATTAAGCTAAGCTTATTTACACCAGCCGAGGATTGGGCCAAATTGTGTATTCACAATATTCTCCTTTTCTTTTTTAGGTCAATGTTCTAGTACATCCTACTCTTGGCAATCTATTTCCACACCCTTCTTTGCACACCGACAAAAGAAGCCCGTGGTGGAGATACTCCTGTCTCCTCTTCAGCCTCTGTTTGTATCACTAGGTGATATATGGTGCTCAGATGAACCTGCTGCAAACCTTCACACACCTCCATATGAAGAAGTGCACGTGCTCTAGCATGTATCAGAGCTTGTGGTAAAATGCTAAAGCACAGCACATTGTACAAGAACTCAAAGTGGACAGACCAGTGCCTAGCACAAACTCAGCTAGGCCCAGCAGCTGTCCTGTAAAGGTGAGAGTGGTGGTCACAGCAAAGGGAGGCTTAGAGAAGTTTGCTGTGGGCTGACAGGTAGGAAAGATGCAAAGGGGGGAAAGAAGGGTTTGTGAATTGATCAAAACCTTACAGGAGGTTCAGTTCTTACTTTGCCTGAACTGGTTTGCCCATCCTTAATTACTACTTCCATGCCTCTTTCAAAATAAATGTATACAGCATAATACAAAAGTTTTACTAATGCTGCAGTGCTAGTCAATAAACTGGGAAACCAAAGCATTAAAACTGGTTACAAGACCGACCTGAATGGAATGACTGAAAGTATCTCCACTCCCTGATGAAATTGCGCAGAAACCATCAATTAGGTCATTGGAGTCCAGTCTATCTGAGGCAAAAAACGCTAAGCCCCCTGAAATAGAGTACAGTTTTTATTTTGTAATAGAAACTCAGTTTTAGCTGTTGTACAGTCTTTTGACATACTTGATATATGAACCCAGATTTAACTGATATAGAATGAACTCGCCACAAGAATCTTAGCCCGATGTTTTCAAAGCAACATGAGGATTGCTACATAACAAACATGGACTTTAATAGTTGGTAACTAAAAGCTCTCCCACTGCTTTCAAAATAGGTCTCATCACAGTGACAATCTAAATGTACCATCTCTGAATGACTCTCTTGATTTTAAAAACCATAGTAGTCATTTTACATTATTTACAGGATGCATTCCAACTGCATTACAGACCCAATCCTCTAAGCCTTACTAAATGAGACAACTTGTGACGAAAGCTTTATGAATGAATAAGGATTACAGGACTGGACGCTGCTTAGACATTTAGGGCCAGGTTTCCAAAAGTGGCCTCATTTTTATGGACATCACAATTTTTTAGTGCCTAGTAGCTTTAGACATATTTGGCCTAGTTGTCAAAGGTGTTCAGCCCCCAACGGTTCTATTGATTTAAAATAGAGGTATGGGTGATCAGCACTTTCAAAAGTGACTAATGATTTTGTATGCCTCCATTTGTGAGTGCCCAGTTTAAAACAAAGGGCGATACTGGTGCCCTCACACATGCTGGCGAGTTCTTACATGATTAGACCCCTTCGCTTTAATAAGGCTATTTGTGTGAGTAGGGGTTAGACTATGCAACCCTAACCATGTAATGATGGCTATGCAAAAATGAGGCTCCAAAAATTAATGTTCACTTTTGGAAACTTAGAACTTAGACCCTGGATCTGACCTTGTAACATACATTCACATAGAATAAAATTCACCTTTGTAAAGAGGGCCAACACAAGGTCTACATTAAGTCCCACTTCAATCCTTGGAGTGGCCCTCCACACAAGGGTCAATTTCACCCATGACAAATGGTCCTTACTCATAGTTTGTCTCACTGATCTCAGGCATTTAAATGGTTGAGATGGAAAAGGGAATTTTAAGCTTGAGGCTTCTCTATTCACTGAAATTCAATTTTCATTTTTATATTCTGCTAAAATACTCAGAGTCTAGCCAGGTAAGTTCGTTAAATAAGCCATCCAATCAAGGAACAGAAACATTACCACATGACTTATGTATCTTACCAATGCAGCACAAAAATCAGTATGTTAAATATTGGGAATGAACTGTTAGTGAGCAATTGTATAGGAATAAGAAATTCGCAAATAATTTTGAATAATGTCTACATGTGAGAGTCTTGAAGTCTTCTCATGGACGTTTCAAACAGAAAATAAAAAGGGAAAAATTGACATAAACTACTCATTATGAATTATCAGCTCAGCTCTGCAAAAGCAGTATTCTTTAGTAGTAGTTCCTTCAGAGTACAGAGACACTACCTACATAGTAGCACAGATTGTTTGAGAGAGAGAGCTACAACACTGCAAACAACCATAGATTGTTTTAACCAAACACAAGAGGGACAGCTCCACAGTCAAGCAAACATCTACATATTTACTTAACTTTACTCTGTTTACTTTACTATTTGAGCCAAGGGTTTATAGGATTGGGGACATGGCTTGTAAAAATTTTTTTACCTGTCTCATGGGCTAATTGTTCAACTTCTTTAGCAGCAGATGGGCCAAGAGCAATGGTGTGAATGATCGATCCACTGTTAATTATGTTAGAAAAGCATTCAATTATCCCACTGTCTTCTCCAGCTGTCAGTAATATAATTTCAGAACCATATATATTTCCATCTTGTTTTTTAATCACCTGATAATAAAGCACTAAGTATTAATATGAAAAAATGTACATTATATGCTCTGCACATACAGGTACAGGAAAATGGCATTGTAAGAGGAAGTATATCAAAGCAAACATAATGCAAATTCTCTTATATTCATCAATTTCTCTGCATTTCGTATCCATTATGTTATGGAGTGAAGAAATAATATCAACTAAATTAAGAATGTCCTGTATAGGTAAACTTCAGAAGGAAAGAGCACAGGGAACCCCTTCAACATTACCCCTTTCCCAGTGTACTTGTGCAGGACACAAATACCATTAAATAGCATCCAGAGGTTCTAGGCTTGTTGTCTCTCAAAGTATTTCCATATCAAATATGCTCAGCTGTTTTTTATTATATTTATTTTTATCTATCATCCCTGCTAACTCTGAATGTCAAGCTGGATTCTTTCCTTTTAATTCATCATCCACCAGTAATAAAGTTTTTGCTAGCCAAATTATGTCCTCGGCTAACCCCATGCAACATTCAGTGTGTTTGCATAGGTGCAGCTGATTGGAGCTGTTGATGCACAAGAAATAACGGAATTCCACTCACTCTTCCAGCTGTGTTGACCCTGTAGGGTAAACAGGAGTAAAAAGTAGTTAAAATGTATTTTAGTCATTAGTGTTGGCAGATATGATCCTGAGTACACACACAGGGAGCAGGTCTGCAGAGTAAGGCCTGGTCTACACTACGACTTTAATTCGGATTTAGCTGCTTTAATTCGAATTAACGCTTGACCCGTCCACACAACGAAGCCATTTAATTCGAATTAAAGAGCCCTTTAATTCGATTTCTGTACTCCTCCTCGACGAGAGGAGTAGCATCAAAATCGGTATTGTTAATCCGAATTAAGGTTAGTGTGGCCGCAATTCGATGTTATTGGCAATTAGATGTTATTGGCTACCCACAATGCAACGCTCTGGAAATCGATGCTACTACGGTAGCTTGGACGCACACCACCGAATTAATGGTGCCTAGTGTGGCCGAATACATTCGAATTTATAAAATCGGTTTCCTAAATTCGAATTATATAAATTCGGATTAATCCTGTAGTGTAGACATACCCTAAGAAGTGCCATTGCTGTTTAATCACTTATCAAAGCAGAACTGCACTTTCAATAGTAGATGAAAGAGTTTTGGAGAGTTCAGAAACTTTTCATTTGGGTGATTTCTAGTGCTAAAATTGCATGTTAAAATACAGATCATTAAATCTATGAAAGAAAGACTACGCAATGTAAACTAATTAAAGGAAAGTTGTTTTTTTAAACTAATACCCTCCCTTGAAATATCCAATTTTATTAGTTATGATATTTAGTAGGTTGTAAATGTATTGTATGTATAGTGGAAAACCAATAAAAATTATTTAAAACAATATAATCAACAGACTCCATTTGATATAGCAACAAAAACCCAGAAATGTTCATAATTAGTGACTTCACAATTCACCTCAAATCCCAGCTGCAGACCCACACAAATGTTTGTTCTTCCACTAGGTGCAGCAGTAGGTAGGTAAGAAGCAAGCTGTTTCCTTATGTCCTTGTTGACTATTTGACGCAACTGACTTCTGATTTCTCCTTCGTTATTGAAGGTGACAATACCAACATAAGAATTGTCTTCAACAACTTGCAGTAGATACAGTTCTGCTGCCTGACGCAGTCGATTGATCCGATCATCCTATATATAAAAAGTTCAAAGCAAACAGTGCTATTAATAATTCGCAAGAATGAAACCAGGCACCTCTAAATTATCTGCTGAAAAGAACAGCATCTTAGAGAAAAACAGCATAAAATACTGCATATTCAAAAACTAGTTTCAGTTTAGAATAAAAGGTGCCCATGGACAGGCTCTGCATGCCCTACCAATTATTTAAAATTACAAAACCAAAATGTACAGATCAATCAGCTTTACCTAGCAGTAGCATAGTCAAATTCTAAAACCCCCTACATGAGCCTATACTCCAAATTCCCTGACCTCTCTTCAAAGGCTGGATGAAACAAATGAGCCCTGCAGTATGAAGTCTGGTACAGGATCAGCTACACAGGCAATGCCCCTTCCGAGTCAATGGAAATCACAGAGCTGGTAACAGCCCTGGTTCGGCTGGAACAGTCCTAGGTATTTACATATTGTCCCAGCCACCTGCTGTCATGTTCAATGAAGAAAAGTCAGTTAGATTGAATAAGAAACTTGCTAAGGCAATATCTAATCAGTAGAAGGGAAGTTACGGTAGAGTCCTGAGAGGCTGACCAGTGGGCTGATTGCAGGAAAGCAGCTCTATTACAGCTCAGGATTCCTACCTGTAGCAGGCCAGTTAAACTGTGAGGGTTTCTGAGAGAGAAAATCAGTTGAGATGGGAAGGAATTCCTTTCTTGATTGGAAGCAAAAAATGGGACCCTAAGGGATGAAAAGAACCCCATACTTCCTTGTAATTCAATGGGCATCTTCTATCAAGATGGCAGCTGACCCTTCTCCCTCACACACAAACACTGGGGGAATAGATTCCCAGGCAAGGTTTTCTGGGATTTGTAATTCTACTTTATTACAATTAGCAGTGATATAGGAGTATTGTGGCAGTGTCTATTGGCCCCAGTCAGAAAGCAGGGCCCTGTGCTAGTACGCACCCTATATGCCTAACACAAAGTTCCTGCCCCCAACAGAACTTACAATCTCAGCATAGTATGAGAAACAAGAGATGTATAGAACAGACAGACAGTGGGAACACAAGGTAATGGTGAGAGGAGTATAGGTAGTGCTAGCAGTCAGGAAGGCCAGACTGCTACAGCTCTCAGGGTATATTTACACTGCAGCTGGCGGCATGTTTCCCAGCTCCAGTAGACAGACTGGCTGAGCTAGCACACTAAAAATAGCAGTGTAGCCAGGGGTAGCTAGGGTTGCCAGATGTCCGGTTTTCGACTGGAACACCCCGTTAAAAAGGGACCCTGGTGGCTCTGGTCATCATAGCTGACCGGGCTGCTAAGGCTCCCTGCTGGCCCTGGCTCCACGCGGCTCCCGGAAGCAGCCGGCACGTCCGGCTCCTCGGTGCAGGGAGCGGCCAGGGAGGATCCGCATGCTGCCCCTGCCACGAGCACCATCCCCGCAGCTCCCATTGGCCAGGAACCACGGCCAATGGGAGCTGCGGGGGCGGCTCCTGCAGACATGGGCAGCACGCAGAGCCACCTGGCCACCCCTGCACCTAGGAGCCGGACATGCTGGCCACTTCTGAGAGCTGCTTCAGGTAAGTGCTGCCCAGCTGGAGTCCACAACCCTAACCCCCTCCTGCACCCAAACTCCCCGGCCCCGGGTCGGAATCACCTTCTCACCCAAACTCCCTCCTGGAGCCTGCACCCCCGCCCGCACCCCAACCCCCTGCCCCAGCCCAGAGCCCCACACACACCCCAAACCCCTCATACCTGGCCCCACCCCTGGAGCCCACACCCCCAGCCAGAGCCCTCTTCCCCTCCCACACTCCAACACCCTGTCCCAGCCCAGAGATCCCCCCTGCACCCGGATTCCCTCATTTCTGGCCCCACCCCAGAGCACACACCCCCAGCCAGAGCCCTCTTCCCCTCCCACACTCCAACACCCTGTCCCAGCCCAGAGATCCCCCCTGCACCCGGATTCCCTCATTTCTGGCCCCACCCCAGAGCGCACACCCCCAGCCAGAGTTCTCATCCCCTCCCGCATCCCAATCCTGTGCCCCAGCCTGATGAAAGTGAGTGAGAATAAGCGATGGAGAGAGTGGGGCTAGATTGAGCAGGGGTGGGGCAGTGCTGTTTGGTTTTGTGCAGTTAGAAAGTTGGCAACCCTAGGGGTAGCACAGGTTAGGCTAACCGCCCAAGTAGGTACTCAGAATGTCTGGGCAGGTTTGCACTTAAGTCACTAGCCTGAGCAGTCACATGTGGTACTTCCAGCTACACTGCTCTGTTTATTATGCTATTTGGAGCAGAGCTTGCACAAGTCTCTCTACCTAAGATGGGAAGCACTCTCCCAGTGTAGACGTACCCTTGGAAGAAATGGTAGCCTGTTCCAGCAGCCCCCCACTGGCAGGAGAGAGCCCAAGAGAATGGCAGCAACCATAAGTGGGAGCCTGAAAGAATAGAATGTGTTAGAAGAGTTCTGTCTAAAAGCCATGTATATCTGTTTATGTCAGTAGGTTTCAACCTGCGGCCCAATCAGCACACAGCTGCAGCCCATGTGACATCCTCAGGGCTTTACAGGTAGTATCGGATGTGGCCCACATAATATATTGAAGGCCGCCCACAGTGGTAAATAGGTTGAGGACCACTGCTATATGCAGATAGCTTATATATAAAGGGCTTCCTAGCGGAGCTCTTTTAACAGGGGGAGCCACCTGAGGGCTAGGAGTGGGACTTAATTTCTGTTTCAAAAGATTTCTGAAGCAGAATTTTTTCCCACCTTTTGGATCCAATTACATCCATAACCTGGAAAATGAGGCAATGGGTCACACATTCTAAATCCAAACATAGCCAACGTTTGAACGGGTTGGGGCCAGGGAGGTTATACAGGAGAGTACTGGTTTGGGTTCCTGTTTATTTGGGGGGGTAAAGAGAAAAGGAAACATTTTTAAAAGTAACAAGGAGTCTGGTAGCACCTTAAAGACTAACAGATTTATTTGGGCATAAGCTTTCGTGGGTAAAAACCTCACTTCTTCAGATGCACTCTCCCAGTGTAGACGTACCCTTGGAAGAAATGGTAGCCTGTTCCAGCAGCCCCCCACTGGCAGGAGAGAGCCTTTTTTAAAAGTGACCTTTGATCTTAAGTGTCTCAGTGTCTGGAATCCAACTTGAGACATTTTGGGCCTGGTTTTGGTAGATGGTAAGCACCCATTGAAATCCAAGAGAATTTGTGACTTCTCAGCACGACTAACAATATCTTGCCTAAAGCGGACACCCAAACACTGAGGCACCTAAAATCAGAGGCTAACTTTGAATTTTTTATCAGTTTTCAGTCTTCGAATTTCATTCTCCCATCTAGAACTTTGCATCCCTGCCCTTCAACTGGGGCTGGAAGCAGCCCCCACCCTGTGGCTTGGGGGGGGAGGGGGCTGCAGCTGGGCTGTGAGTCCCTGTCCAGGAGCTGCAGCCAGCTCGGGAGCAGGAGCTGTGCGCTCCCTGTGGCTGCGTCCCCTGCTGCGTCCCAGCCCCACGGCTTCCACCAGGGGCTGCAGCGGGGACCATGCACGCCCCCTCGCTACATCCCAGGGCCATGTGCCCTCCCCCATTGCAGTTGGGGCTAGGCAGGGGCTGCAGCCCCAGCCACGCACCCCTGTTCCACAACTGCAGCCAGCTCTAGAGCAGGGGCTGCATGCCTCCCCCGCCCCCCCCCCCCGACTGCACACCTCCCACCCCCGCTGTGCCCCAGCCCTTGGCTTGTGCTGGGGGCTGCAGTGGGGACCATGCTGCAGCTGGGACTGCATGCCCCCGCTGGTGGCTGCAGAGGGAGCCAAGTGTCCACAGGCTGCAGCTTCCCAGGGCTGCTGCCAGGGCTTGGCGGGGGGCTGCCACCAGGGCCACACACTCCTATCCTGCAGCTGCAGCCAGCTCAGGAGCAGGGCTGCATGCCCCTCCGTAGCTGTGCTCCCCCGCTGCAACCACTAGAACCGGAGCTGTGCCCCCCGCCATGGTGGGGGGGCTCGGCCTGTGGGTCCCCCGAGGACTCCATTCCTCCCCCCTACTTTTAGTAAAGTCACAGACAGGTCACGGGCTCCATGAATTTTTGTTTATTGTTGGTGACCTGTCCCTGACTTTTACTAAAAATAGCTGTGACTAAATCTTAGCCTTAATAATCACCACTATACATGTTTTGTTGTTGTTTTTTTAAACACGCGCACATGCCCCCACCCACCCCATGACAGGATTAAAAATTTCATCAGCAAAAAAATAGCCCCTGGTTAGTATAGATAAGGTGTTTGAATGCATAATATAAACAAGTCAAATGTGTTTACAATAAACAGATAGTAATATTTCTGAGGGACGATTTACCCCATTCATGCTGTGGGAAACATCGAGAACTAAACAGATCACTCTGTCTCTCTTCTGTAGCAATGAGAAGGTAGGAGGAGGTGGGAGGCTGGTGTCGGTCCTTGGAAGGGTGTTATTAAAGTCCATAGAGCTTATTATTACATCCCATGTACTTCTATAGTCGCACATTCTGTTTTGCAGATTGGGAGCTTCTCTATTATGGTTACTTTCATTACAAAATTCAACCACCTAGAAGTGGGAAACAAATAAATAAAGCCAGCAACTCAAGAATACAAATACTGATGTAAGAAAAATAATAATTTGGACTTATATAGTGCCTTTTACTACAGGAGCCAGGAGCACTTTCAGTTAATTTTATTATATCTGTTTTATCAACACAGTAACTGAGGCACTGACACAGGTTAAATGAGCTACCCAAATTAACAGCAGAGTGAGGCACAGAACCTAGAAATTCTCTCTCGCAGTCACATGCCCAATCCACTAAACTATTGCAGCCCCATATCTAATATTACTGCTTAGGCAGTGTGTTTCCCTCTCATGTCCAGCATGCAGGTGCCATGTAAGAAGTATAATTTAACCCATCATGAGTAAGACGAAAATCTGAGCCCAGTCCTTATTTACGCAAAACTCCATTGAAAGTCACTGGAATTTTTGCCTGAGTAAGGATTACAGAATTTGCCCCTGTGGAAACAACAATATTGCTTATATGATCCTAGTTTAGGGACATCCACAAATGCATATAATGTACATTTCTATAATGGTTTGAAAAGTAGAGTCTGAATTGTGAAATATACCAGGGGTCCAAAAGATATTCTAGATTTTTATTATGGACTGTCATATATAATTGAGACATCGGGGGGAGGGATAGCTCAGTGGTTTGAGCATTGGCCTGCTAAACCCAGGGTTGTGAGTTCAATCCTTGAAGGGGCCACTTGGGGATCTGGGGCAAAATCAGTACTTGGTCCTGCTAGTGAAGGCAGGGGGCTGGACTCGATGACCTTTCAAGGTCCCTTCCAGTTCTAGGAGATGGGATATCTCCATTAATTATTATTATAATTATTTAATTATTATTATTATTATCAGTATATAGAAAACAGTTCAGCATTCATTGGTAGAAGTGTTTTTAATACACCACTACCTCAATATAATGCGACCCGATATAACACGAATTCGGCTATAACGCGGTAAAGCAGTGCTTTGGGGGGGCAGGGCTGCGCACTCCAGCAGATCAAAGCAAGTTCAATATAACGCGGTTTCACCTATAACGCGGTAAGATTTTTTGGCTCCCGAGGACAGCGTTATATCGAGGTAGAGGTGTAGTTTGTTTACTGAGATAAAGGTTTAAACAAACTTAGCATTTGTAAAAGGAGGATAAAGTGTAATATTTGCAACTGTAGAGTGGCTTGTAGAAAAAACTATTTTTCTGTGATTATACTTACAGATGATAAGCTTTGCATGTACATTATTGATGACTTTGCAGTTTGAGTTCTCTCAGGAATAAATGCACATCCTTCCTTAAAAAGTCCCGTCAGCTGATTAATGACACAATTTCCTTCAGTGCAGGATTCTTTTTCACAGACATAGATCCCTGTAAGGTCAGATGTACACCTGGGAATGAAAGAATATTTATAATTTAGAACTTCCTGACTGGAATTAGGCCCCAATTATGGGTATGAGTGGAGCACTGACTTTAATAACACAGTTGTCCACTGGGCAGAGCCTAATTGCAGGATCATGGCCTTAATGAGTTACACACAATTAATGTGTTTGAAGAGGTATTTTTTGTAGAAATGGATTCCATACACAAGGAAGGACCAGTTCTACTATTTTTTGATTTCTCAGTCATTCTAATCCATTGAGTGAATCAAAAATATTCATCTTGCAGAATTTAGTCTTGCTTTTCATGCATTTCATGGTTAATACTTCATTCTGAAAAGTGACTGTCTTAAAATGGCTTCATGTGGATTTATGGTTATAGTCTCTCAATGACTTCCAGATAAAATGTGCTAGTTTTAACAAGTAAAAACATGTTGCTGTTTTTTCTAATGTCCAGCCCTGGCATATGGGAAGAGAGGCAGCATGGAGAAAAAAAGATGAAACAAACAGAGACAAGCCCACTGGATGAGAGCAGGTCACGTACTAGTGATGGTACTAGTTCTGAGGCAGTAATGGCAGAGAAGGTGAAGAAAAACTAGCCCAGCACAAGAAGCTTTGGAAGAAAGAATGGGGCCTGCAGAATATTGGGAGGGATTAGAGGAGAGAAGACAACTAGGAAAATGAAAAGAGAAAAAGGAGGCAGCAGAGAAAAGGAACAGGCAGCTGACAGACAGCCAAATAGATGGGGTAACAGGAAAGGGAATTGCTGAACATCTGCCTCTCCAGATTGAGAGCAATTCTGAGTCTGCAGGAACAATGCAGAAGAAAATCAGGCTCAGTGTCCTTGACAAATCACTAACCACAACAGTGTTAAGAGAGGAAAATGCAATGTGGAGCAAGGAAAGATAATAATTAATGCAATTCATATGAACTAATTGCAGTGTAGGTAGGATATTTTTATGTGGGGTGAAATAGGCACTAAGAGAAAGAGATACTTGAGAAGTTTACAGAAACAAACCAGATTTGTACCCGACTGAAACCCATATTTCTAAAGCCGATCAGAACTGGAATTTAAAAGAGTAAAATAACTTACCTTGTAACTTTAACTTGATTTTGTCCAGTTATATAGAAAGGCTTTTCATTATTATACTCGTCAAATACCCCCCATCGAAGGTGGGCCCATTCATGGACAAAAACTCTGCCTGTGGGAATAGTACATGGAAACTTAAGGGGTACTGTAAGATGTATTCTATTTGTTTGTCTGTACAGATCACTGTACATAAAACCAACCAGCAAAGATGTATAGTAACTGTCAGAATTTTTGAGTACCTAGCAAATCCCACTGTGGAACAGTAAGAGTGGGTGCTCAATATTTTTCCAAAAAAAAAAATAAAAAAATCAAGCCATTTATATTGGTGCTTAAATATGGCTAACGCTAGACACTCTCATTTGAAAATCTTGGCTTTTATTTCTTTGAAAATTACCTTCTAACTTTACTATATATCTGGGCTTGCACTAAACCTATAGTGACACAGATGGGCAATGAGGTTTGTTTTTGTTTTTTAATATGCATTGAAATTGTAGGAAGGTGCACAATGAACAGTAATTAAAGACTTAAGGTTCCTGGTTCCTTGATTTTCTTTTAGGTGAACTGAGTTCTTTAGATGCCAAGGGAATGGGGCAAAAGCAAATCCCTATACAATTTTAACATAGGGTTTGCAAGTAGTGCTTGCTAGAGAGACATCTGTGAAACATTTGCAGCAAAGGGTTCAACTATGGAATTTTCCATTTTTTTCATTTTATTATGAATTTAGACATGGTACTTGCATGCAAATTTTGCACATATTTCCCCCTGAAAATGGGCCCATTGCTGAGATAATTTGGATTTGAATTTTCACATCTATTTGATGGAAAAAAGTCACTGAATTGAAACTCACAGAAAAGTTAAATCTCTCAGTCAATCTCTCTGCAATGGGTACTCACTCATCCCCATGCTCATCATGTGATGTCTGTGTTTGGGAAGCAGTCTTACCCAAAGTGAAATGGAGAAAAGTTTTCAATAATTTCCACAGTTTTCAGACACCGTTATTGAATTGACACTTTCTTAAGAAAATAATTGCTCAAAAAGCAAACAAAACAAAAAACAACAACCCAAGTTCAACTTGGGCTCTAATTTTCCATGCTTGAAAGAAACAAAGAGGCTAATGGCCAGATCCAACTCCCATTGAACTGACCCTAAGTTAGTTGCCTCCTGTGAGTCAAAGGCAGACAATTTCCACACCCTACTGGTGCTCATAATAAAATTAACTTATCTTCAATTACACATGTATGATATTTTAGATTACTAGTTAAGCTTTTTCATGTATGCTTGAATACACAGTGCAATGCAAATGAATTAATATTACTATGACAACTTCGGTACTCCTTGACTTTTTAACGTTCATGGACTCAGTCTTGCAAATCCTTACTTAGGCACTCACATAAGTGATTGCAAAGATGACCACCTGGAAGCTCACAAGTGGCACAACCATGAATCATGAAAGTCAATTATTAGGAAGAGAAAGAGGTAACATTGGCTTAGCCAGCCCAGTAAGTACTTCTCCAAACCCTACTTGCATTACTCACATAAGTAGTCCCACTGACTTCATTGGGACTACTCACAGCATTTTTAGCCTAATGAGTACTTATCTATGTCATTGATATCATTGCATTTAATATGTGCTTTTGCGTTTAACAAAATTAACTTCATGTCCCGTGTAATGAGTGGACAATCCTGACAAAAATAATTTTTGGAATACTATCAGTTTTCCTTATTTATATGGCTGGATATCACAAGTGGTTGCTCTGTTATTGTAGCCATGTTGGTCCCAGGATATGAGAAAGACAAAGTGAGTACGGTAACTTTTACTGGATTAACTTCTGCTGGTGAAAGAGACAAGCTTTCAAGCTCCTCAGAACTCTTCTTCAGACCTGAGCTTAAAAGTTTGTCTCTTTTACCAACAGAAGTTGGTCCAGTAAAAGAAATTTCCTCACCCACCTTGTCTCTGGATTTCATCATGTCATATGATTTTTAATAGGGATAGTATAGGTATGTTTAAGCATGCCCTGCTGCAGAGAGAATAGACTAGATCTATGACCTCATGTACATTTCTATGATTTTTTTGGCCACACATTTGAGGAGAGGTAAACTTGGACTATTGTATAGCTACTCTACATAAAGTGTATTTTGGGGCACGGGAGAAATATCTCAATCCTGCAAAGTGCTGAGATCCCAATAACCTACTTCACAGTGGTGTGAGACTTTATTAATGTTTGTAAAGCACTTTGAGGTCTTCAGATGGAAGGAGCAATACAAGTACCTAGTATTATTACGACTCTTGGCATACTTAGTAATTGACTTCTACACGCGTGAAAGTGACACAACTATTATATAGAGAGTCCTCATAGATACACCTCTTTTGCTGAACACAAAGGAGAATAAAAACAGAAAATTAAGAATGATTTAGTAAATTTACCCCGTGATCCATAGACATCAATCAAATAATCATTTACTAGGAAGTTAGGTGTGAAATGAATATATTTTCCCATGTTTCCACATTCTCCATATTGTAGCGTATATGGCTCATCTCCATGTTTCCAATAAGGAGCAGCAACTATGACCTCTGCCTAAAATTACAAAAATGTCATGTTTAATTAATTAAGTGTCGTAATATTTTGTTCTATGTAAGTACAGCATCTAGCACAGAGGGGTCCTGGTCTGTGAATGGGACCCTTAAGTGCTAGTACAATACAAATCATAAAAACATTTTGGGTCTGACTTTCATTTACACTAAGACCACATTACACCTTTCTGGAGAATAAAGGGGCCTTAAAGAGGGAGAAAATTACATTTATACTCATACTCCGGCCTCCTTACGTGACTAAAGTGTGTAAAATGGCCATAAGGTAAATTAAAATCAGTCCCTGTACATATAGCAATAAACAGAGACACCACGGTCCAGCAAATACTTTTATAACGTGTGCAGTTTTCTTGATAATACTCTTTTCATAAGAACGGCCATACTGGGTCAGACCAAAGGTCCATCAAGCCCAGTATCCTGTCCTCTGACAGTGACCAATGGCAGGTGCCCCAAAGGGAATGAATAGACAGGTTATCATCAAGTGATCCATGCCCTGTCACCCAATCCCAGCTTCTGGCAAACAGAGGCTAGAGACATCATTCCTGTCCATCCTGGCTAATAGGTCCATCAATGGCTATCTTCCATGAATCTATCTAGCTCCCTTTTGAACCCCGTTATAGTATTGGCCTTCACAACACCCTCTGACAAGGAGTTCCAGAGGTTGACAGTGTGTTACGTGAAAAAATACTTTCTTGTGTTGGTTTTAAACCTGCTACCTATTAATTTCATTTGGTGGTCCCTTGTTCTTATATTATGAGAAGGAGTAAATAACACTTCCTTTTTTACTTTCTCTATACCACTCATGATTTTATAGACCTCTATCATATCCCCCCTTCATACTTGTTTCCTTTCTAGTATGTAGCCAGTTTCTTCCTTTCAAAAGTGCTATTTCACACATTCTATCGCTCTGTGACAGTAGAAACACATTAACTTATTTTGGAAATCATTTTAACATTATTTTTGCCTAGTATTGATAACCTTCATTCAAATAATTAGTCAAACAAGTTTTTCTTTATTTTTCTCTAATATTTTCTCCCCAGTCAGAAAACAGATGCCAAAAGTAATGATCAGTGAACCTTTTTCTTTGTGAGCCCCCGCTCACCGCCGCCAACATGCTATTAAAACTCCCTGGCCCACTCGTGCCACAATAACTGTTTTTCTCCATATAAAAGCCAGGGCCAGCATTCAGGCGTAGCAAGCAAGGCAACTGCCCAGGGCCCCATACCACAGGTGGCCCTGTTAAGCTAGAGTTGCTCAGGCTTCAGCTTCAGCCCCTGGTGGCGGGCCTTGGGGCCCTGCGCTTTGGCTTTCTTCCCTGGGCCACAGCAGGTCTAACATTGGCCTTGATTGGTGGTCCCCCCTGAAATCTGCTCACAACCCCCCAGGGGGCCCTGGACCCCTGGTTGAGAACTACCGCTGTATAACACTGGTAGGGCAGATTGCCTGTACCAACTGTTGGGTCAACTTCAAACAAAAACATTCAGAGAATCTCTAGGTTTAATGCTATCCAGGGGCATGAAGGAATGTGCACAAACTACATATTTAAGTGGATTTACAGAACAGCAAGCCTGCCCACTGGGTGACTTTTTACTTGTGAATACTGATATAGTCCAGAGGTTTTGTAGGTAAGCAGCATCCTCAGCTGGAGATAGGATAGTCAAGGGGGGGAAGTCAAATCCAGAAATGCCTTAATGAGCCTTCATTCTTGCCATCCAAATAGTCAAGAGTGAAAGAAGGGGGCAAGAAGAGGAGCAGACAGCAGGGCCTTGGTGCAGTGACGTAGCTTTTGTACACTGGGGAGGAGGAGTGTGTATCTGGCATGGGAAGGGGAGAGACTCAGTGGTGGAAATGGATGTTTAGTGTCCATAGGGTAAAAGGAACATTTGTTTTTAAAACATGCTCATGATGGTACTTCAGTTTCTAAGACAGGCTTTAAATATTACCTTTTCATATGACTCATGTTTTGGTTTCCCATAACTGTTTGCTTTCCATGTAGCAGGTATTAAAATCTTTATATTCTGGAAATAGACTCTTCTTTGTGTAGCATTGAACAAATAAAAAGAAGCTTCAGTTATCATTTCCTAGTAATAAAATGAAATTAAAAAAAATACAGTAAACTTACTGGTTTCAGAGTAGCAGCCGTGTTAGTCTGTATCCGCAAAAAGAACAGGAGTGCATGTGGCACCTTAGAGACTAACAAATTTATTTGAGCATAAGCTTTCGTGGGCTACAGCCCACTTCATCGGATGCATAGAATGGAACACACAGAAAGAAGATATTTATACATACAGAAAACATGAAAAGGTGGAAGTAGCCATACCAACTGGAGTCACTGGGGCATTAGGTCAGTGGTGTATGTTACTATGCGCAGCAAGAGCTGTAGAAAAGTTACTGGACAATCAGAAGAAAAAAATAAAATACTTCACCTTTTTATAGTGTTTTCATCCCAGGATTGCAATGTGCTTTACAAATGTGAATTAACTCCCACACCACCTTTGTGAGGTTCGACTAAATGTTGTTATTGTCACTTTACAGGCTGATAAGCTGAGTCACATAAGGGTCGTAACAAGGCTAGAGAGAGAATCAGTGTCAGAGCCAGAAACGGAGATCTGATTCTTGCACCTCAGCTTCACCCACTAGTCAGATCATCTTTTGGTGATAAATACAATTGCAAACAATTAAGTGTAACATGTGTAACCTGCTGGTATAAACTATGCTTGAACAATTTCACTTACGCTCAGTTTTAATGAGACAGGTTAAACATACATACTACACTGGACTTGTCTGGCCAATTACAATTGCCGTAATAACTTTCACAATATCAGTCAGGAGTGGAACTAGTAGAACAACTGGCTTTGGAACTGTTACTGCAGATTCCCTTTCATGTTGAAACTCTGGGCCTGTTGAAGGCCACACCTTCTTAGATGAACACCTGGATATTAACGTAGCAGCAACATGCTAGCAAAATACTACTAAATGCATCATAGACTCACCGAGTCTCTAAGGCAAGAAGGGGCCATTGTGATTATCTAGTCTGACCTCCACTAAAACACAGGCCATAGAACTTCTCCACTATGATTCCTAGAGCAGATGTCTTAGAAAAATATCCAATCTTTATCTAAAAAAATGGTTATACCCTATGCCCTTGGGCAGATGCCCAGCTTCAGCAGGGCCACCCCACATTCATTATTTGAATCTATACCTTGGCAATAACTTCAGCAATAGAAACAGAGTTAGTGGTGTGTTACTGCACATAGCTTTTTTAAAAATACCCATCACCCTTAATATCAGGAGTTTGCTTCATTCCGGTGAGCTTGTGACAAGGAATTCCTTGCAGCTTTCAGTGAAAAATACTTTGTGAAAACCTAGCGGGGTCAGACTCTTTTTAAAAAACCCTCAAGCATTTCTGCAGCCCACAAGGGCAGGTGAAGGCCACAGGGGGTGTAACCAAAGTGAGACTGTGTGCCAACAAACGGACTACTCCAGCCCAGCACTGCACTGGCTTGCTTCTGCCTTATTGAACTGGTGCTACTCACGGGGGTGAGCTGTGGGACGATTCAGGCTGCAGGGAAGCCGGGTTGTATTTCAGGAAGAGCTCGAGCGGAACTGAGACCTCACGTGGGGCCTCTTACCTTGATGTTTGCGAGGAGTTTCTGGTCTTCTGGCACCTGCGGGTTGATCGCAACAAGTAGCCCATCGTAGCCATTGCCCTGCAGCTGCACCGCAGCGCCCCGGGCGGCCGCCAGAGTGAGCAGCGTCAGCAGCCAGCCTGCAGCAGCCGCCCCGTCTCCGCAGCTCATCCCGCAGGCAATGGGGGACTCGGACCCCGCACAGTCGCCCTGCTGCCTGCACGATGCCGGAGGGTGCCGGGGCTGGGCTGCCAAGCTCACTAGCTAGGAGGGAGGAGCGCGGCAGGGCGGTTTAGGAACTGGCCCAGCTCACCTCACCCTAGACGGGGCTCCTAACCTGCTCGCCCGTTTTCCTCCACCCCCTCCCGCAGTGGGAGCAGCAAGAGAGCATCTTGCTAACTTTCCACGCCCTGGCAGGCGGAGCAGAGAGAGAGAGATCCCCAACCTTTCTGGTCTGATCTGGGGCCAAACTGCTCTAGGGATGAACACATGCTAAGTACCAGGTAATGCAAAAGTGGTTTTACTTATTGTCTCTTGATTATTCCTCCTGAGAAGGGGCCCTCTGCTAGCTCTATGGACATTGTGATCCCAAATGTGCCCTCCATTACACCCATTGGTTAAAGAATGAGCTGATAAGATCAGATACTAACTTTTCTTCCCAACAATGGTTTTAACAGTTTTGAGATGGTGTTAAAGTTCAGGGCAACTGCATTCCCCCCCCCCCCCCCCCATGATCCTGCAAGGGCTTCCTAGGCTTCCAGCTGTCATTTCTCTTGGGTAGAGATGCATGTCTCTACCTCCTGACCAGGAATTTTATTTTCCAGGCAATAGAGTTCCCTGCCTGTGCTGTGATATCCCCAGCAAATCAGAATGCCTGCCCTTTGCTTTCTCTTCAGAGGCTATAAACAGTGTAACTGCCCACAGTTATAAATTACCACAAACAGGTCTTTCTAAGCAAGCACATTTATTCTTAAGGTAAAAGCACTACAGAGAAAACATTCAAAACAGTAAAAGAACCTAGACACATGCTACTAAGCTTGCCAGAGATAACCCTGCCTCCCTCACCCAACTCCAGAAGGGGATTTGGGAGGAGTCAGTCCTTCAAACCCCACAAAAGGTTTTTTCCCTGTGATTACAAGTTCATAACTTTTTAACTCAAATCAAGCATACCCATGCATACATTAGTCTTCCCTTTATACAGCTTAGGCCTTTGATCTTTAGCTTCCAGGTGTGACGGGTTCGGTCACAGAAACCCCTTTGGGACTGTCACCTGATGTGCTGAGACTACCTCTGAGCCTGTTTTCTCTGCCAGTTTGGGCCTCCAGAACCTGTCTTGTTGAGCCAGATATGCTAATCTGTTGCAACACAGACCCAGGGACTGACCCATGCCCCAAAAGCTGCAGACTTAACTGAAAATGCTTAAGAAGTGCTCCTGTCTCTAGCACCCAGACACCTAGTTCCCAATGGGATCCAAACCCCAAATAAATCTGTTTTACTCTGTTTAAAGCTTATACAGGGTAAACTCATAAATTGTCCACCCTCTATAACACTGATAGAGAGATATGCACAGCTGTTTGCTCCCCCCGGTATTAATTACTTACTCTGGGTTAATTAATAAGCAACGGTGATTTTATTAAGTATAAAAAGTAGGATTTAAGTGGTTCCAAGTAATAACAGACAGAATAAAGTAAGTTACCAAGCAAAGTAAAACAAAACACACAAGTCTAAGCCTAATACATTAAGAAACTGATTACAGATGAAATCTCACCCCCAGAGATGTTCCAATAAGCTTCTTTCACAGACTGGACTCCTTCTGAGTCTGGGCCCAGCAATCACTCACCCCCCCCCTAGTTACTGTCCTTTGTTCCAGTTTCTTTCAGGCATCTCTTGGGGGATGGAGAGGTCATCTCTTGAGCCAGCTGAAGACAAAATGGAGACACTTCCGGGGCCTTTTATATTCTCTCTCATGGGCAGAAACCCTTTTGTTCTTCTGTACAAAGTCACAGCAACAAGATGGAGTTTGTAGCCACCTGGGCAAGTCACATTGCCATGAATGATTCAACTTTCTGCAGGCTGATGCTATTGTTCACATGTTAGTTTGAATGTTCCCAGGAAAGCTCAGATGTAGATTGGCATCTCCCAAAGTCCATTGTTAGTTAAGTACTCCCAACTACTTGAATAATCAAGTCACAACATGTTGGCCAAATCTTTCTTATGTGTTTCCTACAGCAAACACTTTAAATACAATCATAGAGCCAACACTCATAACTTCAGATATAAAAATGTATTCAAATAGGATGAATATATTCAGTAGATCATAATCTTTTCAAAGATATGTTACATGGCATATCTAGCATAAAACATATTCCAATTATGTCATATTTACACTCATAAGCATATTTCTATAAAGTATTATGGAGTGCAGTGTCACACCAGGATCAGGTAAGTTGTAGACAATGGTCCCCTTCTCAGTGTACCTTCAAAAGGATCAGATTTTGTATAACTGGAGATGGGAATTTGTAGTCACCTCTCTGTAGACATTTCCCAGGCACTGCTGACACTGTTCAAAATCCATTTTTGTCTGGCACATTGTTCAATAGAGTCCTTTTACATTCATAACATTTCCCAGGGTTCACAATAATACATAACCTTTGCATTTAATACGATGGACTCCAGAAATATTTAAACTTAATTCAATAACATTTTTCAAGCATATTGCAGGAAACTGCCATCATCTATCACAGATGGGATTCCTGCCTTTAACATAAACACAGTTTTTAAGTGATGAAAATTACTTTAACGATTGTAGATCTTGTGTACTAGGGAGTGGCACATTTTGTAGCCTGCACAGGCCAAACTGATTGCACATGCCAGAGGCTCCTTGCCCTCTCCATCCCCTCCCAGCTCCCTGTGTCCCATCTGCCTCTATGTCAGGGACTACTCAAAACTGCCCTCAGTCTCTCCCTTGTCAGGGGTTCTGTGTGCTTCTATTCCCTACCACTTCCATATCAGGGTCCCCCATTCTCTCCCCACCCCATGGCAGGGGTTCTGTGTGCCCCCATTCTCCCCTTCCCCTCATGCTAGGGGCTCTGTGTGGCCCCTATTCTGTGGTTCCCCATTCTCCTCTTTCCCCCATGCTGTCCATTCCCAATACTAGAGTTCCCCAATTTCCCCCGCCAGGGTTTTTTGTTCTCCCAATTCCCTCCTCCACCCATTCCAGGATCCCCCATTCTTTCTCACTCATGGCAGGGATTTTGTCTGCCTCCTCTCTTTCCCCCCACAGGAGGGGCCCCCTTACCCTCATTCCCACCTTCTATGCCATGCTAGGGGCTCTGTGCACCCCTTTCCTCAATCCCCCATCCTTCCCCATCCCATGCCAGGGGCTGTGAGCACATTTTCATTCCCCCAAACCCCATTTACCCTTACCTCAATCATTAGTCTTCTGTCTGTTTCAGAGCTAGGTCATCCAGTCTGTCAGTATGTTAAAAGCTACTGGGAGGCTAGGCAGAGATGAGATAGGAGTATTGTCATGATGGAAGGCATTAAGGAGTGCCATCAACTAGCCGTGGCTGTGCTAAAGAGCTGCCAAGAGTTTCTTATATCCCCCATTTTTGGTTTTCTGATTTTCCCCAAAGTCTGTAGGATTCCAGGCATTGAAGCCTAGAACACTCCCTTTAATTCTGAAATTGATCAGATGCCACATTCAAAAGTTATCACATTACAGACAGAGAGAAAAATACCATAGAGCTCACAGGCCCCAGCTTCCAATTTCCCCTGAGGGTGCTCAACCCCTGCTCACCCCCAGGCCCCGCCCCTACTCCACTCCTTCCCCCAAGCCACTGCCCTATCTCTTCCCATCCCTGCTGCACCCCGGCCCCACTCCCACTCCACCCATTCCCCCAAGTCCCCACCCCCACCCTGTCTCTTCCTGTCCCTGCTCTACTCCACTCCACCTCTTCCCCGTCTCTTTCCGCTCCTTCCCCCGAGCACGCTCCATCCCCACTCCTCGCCTCCCTCCCAGCACTTCCTGCACACCGTGGAACAGCTGATCCGCAGTGGGCGGGAGGCACTGGGAGGGAGGGGGAGGAGCCACCGGTGGGTGGGAGGCATCTACGATAGAGCTGATTGTATTGTACAGCCTTCTCAAGTTCGGCCAGTAACACCTATCCTGAAAAAAGGCCAAATCATTCAGTCCTTACTTAGTCAAATCTCCCACTGACTTTATTATTAAAATGTAAACTAGCATCCCATTGTTCAGCAGGTCTAAAGATCAATGATACCTAAAATATAATATCATCTTTACCCCAAGTCCAGCTTTTACTGGCACATTTCACTCCCTCTGAATCTGCTGTGTAACTACACTGAGTATGTGTGCTTTTGCTATATTGTCTACAGAGACAGTTGCAGGTCTTGCAGAAATCTCCATTACTGACTGGATCCTGCATTGTCCCGCTCATAGGAATGGCAGTTTTGCCTAGCAAGATCTACAGCAGGCCTGCACAACGTGCGGCCCATGTGGGCTCACTGTGCGGCCCGAGGGGGGTGAGTAGACAAGCGGCAGCTGAGGGGGGGGGCTGAGGAGGCGAGCGGGCGGGCAGTGGCGGGGGGTGAGGAGGCGAGCTGAGGGGGTGGGGAGCTGAGGAGGTGAGCAGGTGGGCAGTGGCGGGGGGCAGGTGAGCCGGCGGCTGAGGAGGTGAGCGGGCGGGCAGTGGGGGGGGGGGCAGGTGAGCCGGTGGCGGCGGGGGGGGGGGGGGGCTGAGGAGACAAGCGGCGAGTCGGTGGCTGACCTGTTCTACTGATCTGGTCTGGCTCCCATCCCCTCTCCAAGGGTTGCAGCTGTCTGGAGGTGCCTGCCTTCCATGCCTTCCTCATTCACACCTCATTCATTCAACAGGGCAATTGATTACAAAGTGGGGGGAAGATCTTATTCTACTTCTAGCAAAAAGACATTTTTCTTTTACCTTAATTATACTACCTTAGGGGCCCGCTATAACATATTACCAAGATTCAATACTGCTGTTTTGGCGGGGCGGCGCTGGGGAAGGAGGGTTTGTTTCCATGGGGCGGGCGGCGCTGGGGAGGGGGTATTTCGGGGATGTAGAACATCTCTACTACAGTTTGTCTGGGTGGTGCTGAGGGGGGGTTGTTTTCGCGGGGCAGGCGGCGCTGGGGGGGGGTGTGTTTCGGTGGGGCTGGGGGAGTTCGACCCTTAGCTGTTTTCTTTGGAGTAATATGGCCCTCGACACTTTACGAGTTGTGCAGGCCTAATCTACAGAGTCAGTTCCTCCATGTGTTTGTTTTAAACCACACTTGTAGGTTTGAGTATACTGCCTTCTTCTTGAAAAGGTACAGCTGTATGTGGACATTTTGCATGTAGACGGCCCTTCAGAAACCAAGGGCTTGGCTACACTTGCAGATGTAGAGCACTGGGAATTAAACCAGCCTTCGGAGACCGCAGCAGGGAAAACGCTGCCGTGTGTTTACACTGTCAGCTGCAAGTACACTAGCTTGGCCACATTAGCAGCTCTTGCAATGCCACAAAGAGCAGTGCATTGTGGTAGCTATCCCCGTGTGCAAGTGGCTGCAACCTGCTTTTCAAATGGCGGGGGTGGGTGGAGTGTGACAGGGAGTGTGTTGTGTGTATGGGGGGGAGAGACAGTGTGTTTTGCGGGGCTGAGAGTGTGTCAGCATGCTGTCTTGTAAGTTCAGACAGCAGCAGACCTCCCTACCCCCAGCCTCTCTCTCTCTCTCTCACACTCACAACAGCAGCATTCCACACTAATGGTTTGCTTTGTCCCGGAGCAGATAAGCATGCCAGCTGTCAGAAACGGAGCTTTGAAAGGGGATATCCAAATGCCTGTAGCTGAGTTCAAAACAATGTGGCCACTTGACTTCAGGGGATTATGGGACATTTCCGGAGGCCAGTCACAGCGCAGTAATGCAACACCTCGTCCACACTGACGCCCGGGCATTTCAGCCGGGGCACAGCAAGCTTTATGCTTCTCGTGGAGGTGGATTACCAGGAGCGCTCCAGCTGCAGAGTCCAGGCACTCTATGTGCCTTGCCAGTGTGGACACCTCAGGAGTTAGGGCACCCGGGGCTGCTTTAATGCGCTCTAACTTGCAAGTGTAGCCAAGCCCCAAGAGGATAATATCAGAACCAGGCTCATGGATTGTATCTGTCTGTTATCTCAGGGGGGGAAATAGCTAGGATTATCAAATACAGAAGCCAAACCAAACAAATAGAACAACTCGGGTGAATAAACACATGTAGACTTTGAAAAGTTGCTTAAGAAAAGAGGAATAGAACTAAAGGTATTTTCTGCCTCTTTTTAAAATCTCAAAGGTCTCTAACAAATAGCCCAGATGGCTGACTGTCTTATTTTAGACTCAGATACTTCCCTTTACATCCTAAGGTTCCTGGCTGAGATTTGAGAGTTTTGAAATGACTCACAAGAAATGAGTAGTGGCACCAGTACAACTGGCTTTCCAATGAGCATGTGGTAAGATGTGTTAAAAGAGGCCTGGGAACTCTGATCCAGGATTTAGTGTTAAGTTTTTGACAAGTCAAGACAGAGCAATACATGTGTGACAAAGTAGGAAATAGCTCTTATTTTTTCTGTTAATAAGGAGCATGTCTCTGTGTGTTTATATATGATGCATTACTTATTATGGAGTTAGATCAAAGGAGGTTGTTAAGAACATAAGAATGACAATACTGGGTCAGACCAATGGTCCATCTAGCCCCGTATCCTGTCTTCCAACAGTGGCCAATGCCAGGTGCTTCAGAGGGAATGAACAGAACAGGTAATCATCAAGTGATCCATCCCCTGTCATCCTTTCCCAGCTTCTGGCAAACAGAGGCTAGGGACACTTCAGAGCATCCCTGCCCACCCTGGCTAATAGCCATTGATGGACAAGAAGGGGTGAACTGTCAACTATTGGGAATGGGCCACATCAGGGCCGGCTCCAGCATTTCTGCCGCCCTAAGCCAAAAAAAAAAAAAAAAAAAAAGCCGCAATCGCGACCGGCGGCGGCAATTGGGGGGGGGGGAAAAAAGCCGCAATCGGCGGCAGCAGTTCGGCGGCAGGTCCTTCGCTCCTAGAGGGAGTGAGGGACCTGCAGCCCCCGAATTGCCACACGTGCCGCCCCTCTCCCTTGGCCGCCCCAAGCACCTGCTTGTTAAGCTGGTGCCTGGAGCCGGCCCTAGGCCACATCCACCCTGATTGAATTGGCCTCGTTAGCACTGACCCCCCACTTGGTAAGGCAACTCCCATCTTTTCATGTGCAGTATATTTATACCTGCCTACTGTATTTTTCACTCCTTGCATCTGATGAAGTGGGTTACAGCCCACAAAAGCTTATGCCCAAATAAATTTGTTAGTCTCTAAGGTGCCACAAGGACTCCTTGTTGTTTTTGCTGATACAGACTAACATGGCTACCTCTCTGAAACTTATATCCACTGGATTACCCCTGTCCACATACTTGTTGATCTCCTCAAAGAATTCTAACAGGTTGGTGAGGCATGATTTCCGTTAACAAAAATTATGTTGACTCTTCCCCAACAAATTGTGTTAATCTATGTGTCTGATAATTCTGTTCATTACTATAGTTTCAACCAGTATGCCCAGTACTGACGTCAGGCTTACCAGCCTGTAATTGCCAGGATCACCTCTGGAGCCTTTTTTAAAAATTGGCATCACATTAGTTATCCTCCAGTCATGGGGCACAGAAGCTGATTTAAAGTATAGGTTACATACCACAGTTAATAGATCTGAATTTTCACATTTGAGTTCCTTCAGAACTCTTGGGTAAATACCATCTGGTCCTGGTGACTTATTACTGTTTAATTTATCAATTTGTTCCAAAACCACATCCATTGGCATCTCAGTCTGGGGCAATTCCTGAGATTTGTCACCTAAAAAGAATGGCTCAGGTTTGGGAATCTCCCTCACATCCTCAGCTGTGAAGAATTCATTTAGCTTCTCCACAATGGCCTTATGTTCCTTGAGTGCTCCTTTTGCACCAGGGGCCCCACAGGTTGTTTAGTTTGTTTGTTTGGTTGGTTTTTTTTACTGTTACTTTTTAAGTCTTTGGCTAGCTGTTCTTCAAATTCTTTTTAGGCCTGCCTAATTATATTTTTACACTTCACTTGTCAAAGTTTATGCTCCTTTCTAATTTCTATTTTCCTCACTAGGATTTAACTTCCACTTTTTAAAGGATGCCTTTTTGCCTCTCATTGTTTCTTTTACTTTGTTGTTTAGCCATGGTGACACTTTTTGGTCCTCTTACTATGCTTTTTAATTTGGGAAATACATTTAAATTGAGCCTCTATTATGGTGTCTTTAAAAAGTTTCCCTGCGGCTTGCAGGGATTTCAGTTTTGGCACTGTATCTTTTAAATTCTGTTTAATGAACTTCCTCATTTTTGTGTAGTTCACCTTTCTGAAATTAAATGCTATCATGGTGGGCTGCTGTGGTGTTTTCTCCCACCCTGCCCACCCAGAGATGTTAAATTTTATGTTATGTGCAGTCCGGACGCCATTTGTCCCAATATTCAGGTGAGGCAGGAAGCGGGTGGGAAGTGGGGTGAGGAGGTGGGTGAGGAGGCAAGCGACAGGTGGGCAGGCGGGAGGGGAGTGAGGAGGCAGGTGGGCGGGCGGATGGCGAGGAGGAGAGCCGCGGTCGGGCAGATGGGGTGGGCGCCGGATGGACGGCGAGGAGACTAGTGGGGAGGCGAGTGGCAGGCAGGCAGGCGAGGAGGCGAGCGATGGGCGGGCGGGTGAGGAGGCAAGCAGTGGGTGGGCACGCAGGGTGGATGGTGAGGAGACTAGCAAGGAGGCTGATTTGTCCCGGGCTCCGGGCCCCTCTAGGGACGGCCCTGACTGCATGATACAATGGCTTCATTTTGTGCACATTTCTCTTAGTAATGCTTAAAAAACCTGTAAGCATGAATCACAGTACATGTATAAACAGGCTATTTGGATACTTATTACAGATTTATACTCCCCACATATGAGGAGGTTTGGCACCAGGCTGACAGTATTTGCCCGAAAACCCCACCCTGTTAGCAGATAATGATCTTGATGGGAAATGTTAAGTGCACTTTGCTGACTCATGTTGCAACTGGCTTGTTAACTCTGGAGGTGATTCATTAGAGGGTCTGCAGAAGAGGGTGGGGAGCAATGCTACAGAAGAGAGGTATCTCCCTACCACCCACTTCTTTGTCCTCCTAAATCTATAGGCTTGCATCGCCCCTCCTCCCCATTTACGATATTAGCAAGGTAGTGGGGGGTTTTGCCTTTTTTAAAAGAGGCCCATAGCTCTCTTTCTGAAAATATCGAGATGGAATCAGAGCAGCTGCCTTAATAAAGATCAGTAAAATATTTGTGCATGTTATTCACAGTTATACACCAGCTAAATCCATGCCTAGGAAGTGGAAATGGAGACTTTCCTTGATCAGATACTACTGCCATAATTAAACTATGAACAAAGAAATGTTTTAGTGTCTCCAATTTCCTAAACAGAAATGGAAAGAGTTGTTATGTTTTTTTTAAATCAGATAAAGAATTGGGCTTTGACAAACCCACAGAAGAGTTTGCATAATATCTCTCTCCTGGCCCTTCCCATCCATCTCACCTCTCTTTTTTAAGCCCTTCAATTGTGTGATATAACTTGCTTAGTCTCTTTTTATTTTTCTTTATTGTTTTGTGCCACAAAGTTCTTTTAATGTCGTTTTTGGTGAATGATTATTATAATCCTATGTGTGTATGATGTAGAGAAAGCAATATTGTTATTACTTACTTACTGTATAATCTATGACATATACATTCAGAATCAAATCCTGCTCACCTCACTCACATTAGCAGTCTCACTGATTTCAAAAAGTCAATCCATGTAAGAAAGTTTATGCTCTATTTCAGTGAGGAAAGCATGTTGAGTTTGAGCCTATGTATTGTGTATTACATAAAAACCAAACAACCACCTTCATTATAATTTACTACAACCATTTTCTGCTTTCATTTGAAAATCAGGTTTATCAGTTTCAAGGGTCAATTATCCAGTTTATATATCAATTGGTGATAAGTTGAAATTTTGAATTGTCTGATATAATTATGATGGCCTTAGAAGTGGCTATTCACATACAGCAGCCCAATATCATCGTAAAACGCGATGCCAGTGAAAAGTTATGTTTGAGGTTTTTAAGGCACAAGTCAGACAATTCAAAGTTATGGCTCCTATAGGCAACAGATGTTGGCCCTTTGCACATATGAGGGCAAATTCTCCTAGCTGTTACACAGGTATAAATCTGGAATCAATCCAGCGTGGACAATGGACTGATTCCATATTGACACCTATGTAACAGAATGCAGAATTTGGCCTTTGTCATATTTTATATTTCTGTATATGGAATTATCTTTTTGTCTTAGGGTCTGTGCACTCTCCTTGTTCACTATGGAACTCCCGGAGGGTGAGGGCAGGTGGGAGGGAGGGATGTATAACAACTCTCCAAGCTTTCCCTGATATGGTACACTACAATCTAGCTCTTAATACATACGTATCAAATAATATAGCCAAGTTACAATACACACACACTTCTTGATATCTAGCATTGTGTTGACAAACAACTGACAATGTAATGACATTAATGCCATGAATACCGCACATCTATATGAAAAATAGTCACTGTTGTGGGGAAAAAGAAGTAGGTGGCCTTCTTTATAACAACCAAAGTAACACCGAAGGCCCACATTCAGGCCCTCTGACAGAAGCTGACTGCACAGACGGCCTTTACATAAAGCAGTACAGGCCAGAACCTGAACAAAGCTAAGCTGTACAATTCCCTGCCAAATACGGTCAAGGGCCATGACCAGAGGAGGGAGGGGAAGGAAGCCATATGAAAGGCCTTAGCAACATGATAACCGCTTGTTGATGGAAAAACATGATAACTGCTTCTTTGCGAAAAAACATGATAACCGCTTATTGATGAAACATAGTAACGGCTTATATGAAGAAATTGCTTCTAGTAAAGGCCAGCTCCTCCTATAGTTCCAGCTACCTGCCACCAGCCAATCATATATCATCTTTGTGCGTCCTGAAATAAACCCCTATGCCCCCCCCCGGAAAACAATATGTACCCTGACGAAAAACAACACCCCAACTGGTGCCAAGTACCACCCATGCCAAAACCACCAAGAAACCCCCCACCCAATCGGCACCCAATTCTCGTAAATAATGAGGAGGCTACCGGGAAAAAGGGACAGACCCCTACTCTTATTTTCGCATAAATGACGTATTATTTGTACTATGCTTGCGGTTTGACGAAATAAAGGCCGCCTGCGCGCTGCTGCTAGGTGTGGTAGTTTTCGGACTGCTACCCCAACGCGTTGGTATGTATTGCAATAAACTGGCTTCAGGCTTGAGTCTGTGAACTAAAATCAATGCGTGGGTGACTTTTTCCACGACACTGCATTCTAGTGATCTTTCAGTTCAGCCCCTTTTTGTCAGAGCAGTCCCACTGCAGTAAATGGGAGTTTACATTTGTGAGTACGGTGTGCATCACTGATGAACTAATTCTCAGCAACACATTACCTCTTCATTAAATAAAAGGATGGAAGAAGCAGATGTATGGTATGAAGTAGTGCTGGCAGTTTACTGAAAATATCTTTGGAGTAGAGATTTAGCTGCCTTAGCTATAATTTAACTTAATTGACTGGCTGAGGTGTTTTAGATAAATTTGCATAATTTATTATTATTACATCAGCATCCTGAACAGAATGACTTGACTAGAAATAATGAAGTTCCAAGGCATATTTTGGACAAACACAAACAATTGGAACAGGGATAGCTCAGTGGTTTGCACATTGGCCTGCTAAACCTAGGGTTGTGAGTTCAATCCTTGAGGGGGCCATTTAGGGATCTGGGACAAAAATCTGTGTGGGGATTGGGCCTGCTTTGAGCAGGGGGTTGGACTAGATGACTTCCTGAGATCCCTTCCAACCCTGATATTCTATGATTATTAAATTGTTTCAAGTAATAACACTATAAATATTGGGTAGTTATTTATTCAGAAGTCATGACAACTGATCATTCAATATGCAGTCATTTATGATAAAGGCCTTTGTATTGAAAACAATATAGTACCAAGTACATTTAGATAATTTTTATATATCACATCATATAAGCCTTTCCAGCACGCCAAAAAAAAAAAAAAAATTAAAAGGATGTTTGTTTTCCTTACAGTTACAACCATGTCAGTCAGTCTATGTAGCATATACTGAAATAACCTAGTTTTGAACCTAGTTCAAAAACTAATGTAGTTACTTATACTAGTTTGTCTTATTTCAGCAAAAAAAATTAAATGTCATGGCAGCTTGTAGGATTAGAAGGTATATAAAGAGTTAGATTACCTTGGCTAAAAATATATGTGTTTTGCAGTTTGTGTAAAGTGCCGGTGCTTAGCAATTGTGAGAATACCTTGAAAGATGGTATGCTTAATTGGATATACTGGACTTGGAATGTGACTTAATAGGAAATACTGGACCTGGAGTGTGGCTGATAAGATCGGAGGAAAATCTTTGAAGAAAAAGCCTCAATTATCCAGGATGGTTCTAACTGGTTTTTGCAAAGAAAGGAATTCAAGAAGCAGTGACAATCACCAGGTAGGTTCCGATAGATAAGGTATACAAGGGTGAACTCTTACTGTTAAAGGATTTGTTGCTAGTACCTCTCTGTCCAGTTGGAGCCAGCCAACATGGATTTGACATCCCAGGTCTAGCTAGTCCTGTTCTAGATACCTGATCAATGTTATAACTGCATGCTACTGTATGGGTGTGATGACTGCTTAGGTAGTTAAGGTGTATTTGGAGCAGCTGTATAAATACCATTCAGCCTTTTCGATTTAAAAAAGAAATTTATGGTTAAGAAATTTTGGTGTTGTGGCGAAATCCTGTATTATTATCACACTGCAAGAGTGATATGTATATTTTTGCCTTATTTAGCTGCTATAGTTTTATTTTATAGTATGTTTATGAGTCTTGGAGTTTGTACACTTGGCCACAGCAATTGTGGATGTCCTTGATGAATGTGATTTGCATCTTTGCTAGTGTAATACACTGCTTAATGTGTGTGATTGTGCCTCTACCTAACATTTGCCCTAGTGGTTATAATAGTCTACTACTTTCTCACAGCTGAAAGTGTCCTCCTATACTCAATTGATAAAGGTCAGAGATTTTTGAAGCCAGAACACAGAGTTTCAATCCCTGCACATGATCCATAGTGTTAGCATATATACAGTCATGGTTGTTACACAGTTCTCACTATTTAATCTTAGTTTGCCCTTCAATGAAGCCCAACAACTGAGAAATTATTACATGAGCTATATCCAAAAGATGTATCCAAATATTGTTCAGCCAGGTTTCATAGAATGTGAATAGATTATGAACTCCACTGAATAGTGTTGACTGTAATAAACTTTGAGAACATGCCATTTCATAAACCAAGTACCTTGTAAAAATGTTGATTTCAGAAACATAATTACATAATTGTATTATTTTTAATGGTAGATATGTGTTTATGGTTTAAAAGTCCCATTTTTGCAAAAGGGAACAAAATGGTCTAGTGCTGTAATTCATCAATTATGGCTCTCTGGATTGCAAAATGGTGTCTAACATGCCAGGAGATGATAACACAATAGGGTGTCTGGGAGTGGGGGAGTGGCAGAAAAATAGAGCACAATAACAGACTTACATCAGAACAATAAACACACTGTATGAACTATATTTACTGTTGTGTGAAAGTTGTATATTATAAACATTTACATTATACACATGGCCAAATGAGTTTCCAAAGAGTCCAGCATGGGAATGGTTGTACCATATTTTATTATCATCCCTTGTTCAAAATTTTGCTTGTCACCAGTGAAAGATAATTCTGCATATTTTATTTGTCAAAATAACACAATGTAATCACACCAGTTTCAATTATTTTGGTAATTTATTAAAAAAAAAACTTGTCATCAAGATGTCTTAAGGTACTTAAGATTCAGGAAATGTTTTTTAAACAAATAGATTCCTTAATAGGCATATTAATACAGAACTTTGAGTAATAATTCATTTAAACTACAATACAGAAATGAATTTCCTGCACCCATCGGAAGCAATGCAAAGGCTTGGAGGAGCTGGGTAATGGAGGAGCTGAGAGAGAGGGAAGTAATTGTTGGGAAGGAGCCTGGAGTGACACTGGAGGGTTGTTGGGTGTGGGTGGGAGAAGTATGGACGTTTTTTTGTGCGGGGAGGATTGTTAGGGAGTTGAGGAGCCTCTCCCTGCAGACCCGGATAACCCCTAGCCGCTCCCATTCAGTCAGGAACATTTTCCCCTCTCCCCATGTGTCCTTGCACCCCCACTGCCATTCAACATCCACCTCAGTCTGCCCCCCCACGAGCCATTCACAACCCCAGTATTTGTGACCCCACAGCAGCCCCGTGTGCCCTGCTCTGTCTGTCCCCCACAAATCCCATGCCTCCTCACCAGGCTCCACACACAGGATGCTGTGAGGAATGCAGCCTCTCCTCCTCCCTATCCACTGCCGGCTGCTCTCTGTTCTGACACCACAGCAGCCCTTGGTGGGCAAAAGGCATAATTGCAGAACCTCTCCGGCAGAATGTATTTTCTGCAGAGAAAATTAATCTGTGGGGGACATGAATTCTGCACATGTGCAGTGGCACAGAATTCCCCCAGGAGTAATATTTACATGAACAGAGCTGCTTTTTGCATATGCAATATACACATGCAAAACGCATCATATGTATGTATGATGGGTTCCCTCCACAGGGAGTCACCTGGAACTGGGGTACCACTGAGCCACCCTGGCCCACCAGCCTGGGCTTCCTTTACAGTGTACTGCTGTGACCAGCCTGCCAAGCCCTCTCCCAGGCATCAGCACACATACAGGTAGGGACACACCCAATTGCAGTACATACAGAGCTGTGATCAGCTCTGCATGGGGTAGGCTACAGCTAAGGAACTGCCCAGCTAATCAAATGCACACACCCCTCTGGAGTGCAAACCCAAAATTATACCGTCTTGCACTGCACAGTGATCTGTACAGCATAAGATCATGATATTCACCCCATCCCTCAAGGTGGAGAAGGATATGCAACAGCTTTCTGCCCCAAGTTATGACTCCCACACACTGATTTTAGACAAAGCAAAAATAAAGTTTATTAACTACAAAAGATAGATTTTAAGTGATTATAAGGGAGAGCAAACAGATCAAATTAGATTACCTAGCAAACAAACAAAACAAGCAAACTAAGTTTAATATACTAAAGAGATTGGATATGAGTAGCAAATTCTCATCCTAAATGATGATTCAAGCAGGCTGCAGATATTCTTAAGGGGCCAGCTGCACTTGCTTAGAGCTTAAAAACACCAGGTGTTCCTTTCACAGGCTAAAAATCCCTTTAGCCTGGGTCCAGCACTTTCCCCCAGTTCCGTCCTTCTTCCTTAGCTCTTTCCAGGAGTCTCTTTGGGTGGGGAGTCAGTGAAGAACCACAATGATGTCACTCCCCTGCCTTAAATAGCTTTTGCATATGGCAGGAACACTTTGTCTCAAAGCTTGGTTTCCATGCCAGTCAGTGGAAAAACACCGGTATTCCAGGATGGAGTCCAGTGCCAGGTGATCTGGTTACATGCCCCTGTAGTGCCACAGCAGCCATTGCTCGGAGGCTGTTTGTAGTGTCCTCAGGAAGACACCCCACCCGTCCCCGGTTGGGAGATAAATTTCTTCTAAGGCCTATTATTTTCTCCTAATGGCCCTTTAACCTGAATGGGCCCTTCCCAGCCAGCCATCTAGACTGACGGTCTTTTGCCTAGTGGGTGTTTCCCAAGTGTAAACACATTTGTAATACAGATATATAGTCAATATTCCTAACTTCAGATACAAAAATTATACATGCATACAAATAGGATAATCATATTCAGAAAATCATAACCTTTCCAATATGTCACAAGACCTATCTTGCATAAAATACATCAGAATTATGCCATAATCATATCATAATAATATCACTGTGAAGAATATTGGGTGAGGTGTCACAGTATGCATAAGTGACTTTGTGTAGAAAGCATGTATGCAATCGATTTGCATTGGCACATTTGAGCATGTACAAATGGAGGCTAGGTAAGGTACTTCACTGTAGGACTTCTTCCTTCACAATCAGGGTGACTAAATTCAACAGGAAAGTCCTGGTTCTATGGGCTAAGCCCAGCATGCTAGATGCTTATACAGTTTTGTCCCAGTATAATCAGCCATGCTGCAAGGAACTGACGTAAAAGGAGAAGGGTACTATCTTCTAAGCATAATTGAAAAGTCTTTATATAAATAAAAGTCCACAAAACACTAGCTGCAAAGTAAAGCCAATGAAAACTTGTATAAGGACTGTATAGCTTTAACAATTATGAATCATTTTTGCTTGGCAAGCTAAAGAAGAAAGCCTAAAATCCAATAGGATAAACATAAAAGAATAAAAAGAGAGAAAGTACAGGAGTGTCATTCTGACTAGGAAAGAAAAAAAAAAACTTCCTCATCAGAGTTGATTCTAAAAATTCTCCCTGAAAGACATTAGATTTATGCTACAACTTGTGCTGAAAGCTGATATTGATTATCTAACCAGACAAATATTTTGCATTTCTCTTTTAGATTGTTATAGTTTGGTGATACAATGGAAGAGGGAAACATTGATTTATGTATGTTATGGATACTTATGTTCACAAATATCATTATTTGTAAGGTAAGCACCCTGGCGGGCCGGGCCAGTTTATTTACCTGGTGACGCGGCAGGTTCGGCCAATCGCGGCCCCCACTGGCCGCGGTTCGCCGTCCCGGGCCAATGGGGGCTGCGGGAAGCGGCGCGGGCGAGGGATGTGCCGGCCACGGCTTTCCGCCGCCCCCATTGGCCCGGGACGGCAGGTAAATAAACTGGCCCGGCCCGCCAGGGTGCTTACCCTGGCGAGCCGCGTGCCAAACGTTGCCGACCCCTGACATAACTTGTTGAAGTCCAAAATGTGATCTGTCTTAGAACTGTTATAATCTGGTGAACATGACACAATCTTGAATGTCATAGTAACACAGCAATAACTGCAGTCTTCTGGATTCTAAAAAGCAATAGGCCAAATTCTGTTAAATTATTCCTGCATAGACAACTCAAAACTTTTTGAGTCTTAGCTTGTGTAATATCTTTTATCATTCTGTTGGGGGAATGAGGTGATGGGTTTGTTCCTCTTTAGAACAACCAGTGATTGCCTCTAAACCTGTGGCTCTCACAAATCAGTGTGGATCTTGAGAAATCTCTGAAGACCAGTGCCATGCACAGAGGCTTGGCCCTCCTGCGCTGGTGCCAATGGCAGCGCAACTCTGCAGTAATGCTGTATGTGCTCCCTTTTCTAAAATGAAAGGGAGCTTTTGGCCCTATGTTCAGGGGTGAAAGTAATATTAAATTCTTACTGGTACGGGGGCCAGCTCCGGCCCTTGGAAGGGGCGGGGCCTTGGGTGGAAGGGGCGGGGCTGGGGGGGGTCAGCCTTCCCCCGTCAGCCCATCCGTGCTGCCTGGCCCCCACCGTCCGGGGCTCCGGTGGTGATTTAAAAGGGCCCAGGAGAGTGGGCTGGGGGGTCGTGTGGGGGCAAAAGGAGCAATGACATGATTAACATGGGCTGTGTACGGACTGGTACCAGCTTCTTACCAGTATGGCGTACCAGCCTGTACCGGTCCACTTTCACCCCTGCCTATGTTTAACGTGTAATTCTGGCAACAGATTATTGAATAGGCATGTTCCATATGTTTAGTTCTTTGTTGCTCCAGGGCCAGCTCCAGGGTGGTTGAATGTTCAAAGCTCTGAATTTCCAAGAGAGTACTAACAGAGACCCTTAGCTGCAGTCTTTTCCAGTGCAAAACTCCTCAGCAGGAGTGACAGGGCCTGACGATTGCAATCAAATAACTTGATCATCTGTGAAAAGTAATATTTGTGTGCTTTATTGCAAATCTTTAAAAATATTTAGCATCTAATCCTTTCCTTTTCAGACAGTTTAGCTGGGTCCAGAAGGACCGTCAGGCTTATGGGAATCCTCAGGTGGGGTAGATGCCCTGAACTGTCATCTCTCCACCTGGCAAAGATGGTGCAGCTGGTGCAATTGCAGTTGCTGGTGCAATGATCCATGGCTTCTGGAATGGTCTCTAGGGGTCATTGGCAGCTGTGACGGTGCTGCCAGTAGGAGCCAGCTGAGGTCACTCAATTAGGATGAACTGCAAACAAAACGGGGCAGACAAATCCCAAACGCTGGTGGATATTCCAATACTTAGATTTACCAAGCCAGCACAAAACAGCTTCTATAGTACCTCACTGGTTACTTAGAAGTCCAAACCACGCAGTTCCCTTAAAGTGCCCAGCCTCAGGCCTCCAACCAGACACACCTGTCAAACATATGATGATGATTACTGAAAATCTTATCTCATCATATAAAAGAAAAGGTTCTTCCAATCCCAAAGGATCAGCCACATACCCAGGTTCAATTACAACTTAGATCTTACCCAAAATACACGCTTATAGCCAATTCTTATGAACTAAGCTAAAATTTATTAAAATAGAAAAGAGAGAGAGTGTTGGTTAAAAGATCAATATACATACAGACTTGAATTCAATTCTTGAGGTTCAGATACATAGCAGAGGTGAGCTTGTAGATGCCAAAAGTCCTTTTAGATATAGTCCACAGGTTATAGTCCAATGTCCATATTCAGGGTGGCTCCAGTCAATGACTGGGGATCTCAATCCTTGTGGCTTAAGGTTTCCCCTTCTTGAAACCCAAAGCAGATCTGAGATGAAGAAGGATTATGTCCCATTGGTTCTTATACATTTCCAGCAGCCTTTCGGCCTGAGAAAACAATAGGCTTAATTCTCCTTCCAAACATCCTGGCAATTAGCAGAGGGTAATTTATCCATTAAACAGTTCAGATACAGGTTACCACAACCTTCAAAGAGACATATAGCCAATAATACTATTTCACTCAAGTATCATCATAAATGTTAATATTCCTTTTTTGATCTTTGAATTTAAAACTATAGCAATAGACAAGACTTGTTTGCTTACATCACAAGCCAGGAGCAAACATCTACCCTTTTACCTCTAACAATGCAGACTTGCATTTCAAAGCTCTGTTCATTTACATATCTTCCTAACCAGTTTCTACAGTTCACCCATGGGTCAGGTCAGTCTGAGTTAATTAACTCTTTCTGGCCCTGTCACCTTTCAATGAAATATTATTTTACACTCATAACGTCACAGCAGCTAGTGCAATTACACCAGGAGACTGGCTCAGTGCTGAGCAGTCTAAAGAGCAGGGAATTCAAAGATGGCTCAAAGCCACTTTTCCACAAACACTCTTTCCTGAATTGCACTGAGTACTCCTCTGCTGGAGCCCATTATTAGAGCTTCAGTGCCTTTGACAGGCAGGAAGTGCACTGCGGGTCAGAATTTGCTAATATGACAGTCCATTAGGGAAGGTTAGCTTAGCATGAGAATGACTCCATTACTGTGTGTCCATGCACATCTTATTTTTCTCACTGGCCACAGACAGTCAAGTGGCCCCGTCTGGCTGGTGAATTTAGGATTGGGCCTCTCCAATTTTTGATTAGTCTGGAGATGTGTGTGATGGATAGGCAGGGGAGGGGCCCCAGTCTGGAAATGCATGTAATGGGGGGCGGGGAGGGGAGGGCCCTAGTCTGGAGATGCAAGTGATGGGTGGGCAGGCTGTGTGTGTGACGGGTGGGTGGGGGCCCTAGTCTGGAGATGCATGTGACGGGGGGCAGGGGATATATGTGATGGGCAGATGAGGGGGTCCCTACCCCGGAGTTGTGTGTGACAGGTGGACGAAGGGAATCCCTACCCTGGAGCTGTGTGTGACGGGCGGACGAGGGGGGTCCCTAGCCTGGAGCTGTGTGTGACGGGCGGACGAGGGGGGGGCCCTACCCTGGAGCTGTGTGTGACGGGCGGACGAGGGGGGGCCCTACCCTGGAGCTGTGTGTGACGGGCGGACGAGGGGGGTCCCTAGCCTGGAGCTGTGTGTGACAGGCAGATGGGGCGGGGGGGCGCTAGCCTGGAGCTGTGTGTGACGGGCGGACGAGGGGGGGGCCCTACCCTGGAGCTGTGTGTGACGGGCGGACGAGGGGGGGGGCCTACCCTGGAGCTGTGTGTGACGGGCGGACAGGGGGGGCCCTACCCTGGAGCTGTGTGTGACGGGCGGACGAGGGGGGGGGCCCTACCCTGGAGCTATGTGTGACGGGCGGACGAGGCGGGGGGCCCTACCCTGGAGCTGTGTGTGACGGGCGGACGAGGGGGGGGGCCCTACCCTGGAGCTGTGTGTGACGGGCGGACGAGGGGGGGGGGCTACCCTGGAGCTGTGTGTGACGGTCGGACGAGGGGGGGGGCTAGCCTGGAGCTGTGTGTGACGGGCGGGGGGGCTAGCCTGCAGCTGTGTGTGACAGGCCCTGCTCCCGGCGGGTGACGGGGACTCGGGGAGGACGAAGCCGGGCTCTGCCGGGGCGCTCGGGACCAGGCTCCGCGGGGCCAAGGCGCTGCTCTCCCGGTCACCAGCAGCATCCAGGCCCGGCCGAGCGGCACCACTCGGCCCCCCATGGCAGCGGGCTCCGCCCCTGAGTGCCGGGCGACAGCAGGGACCCGCGCTGCGGAAGCGGCGGGCGGCTACAGGTTGCCAAGGAAGCGGCTGCGGCTCCTCTTCCCGCCGGGGAGTGCGGGGAGAAGGAGCGGGACGGCCCTGGAGGGAGACTTGTAACGTCTCCGGGGGGATCCGGCGGGGCAGGGCCTGGGCGGGGGAGTGCTGGGCGGGGCGTGGCAAGGCCCGCGGCTCTGCTTGGCGGCTCAGGGTCGTGGCCGGTACCGGCGGGGCAGCGCTGGGGGAAGGTGCCTGGGCACTGCCCGGGGCAAGGGAAGCTGCTTGGGGGTGACCTGTAGCGCCGGTGTAGTGCCTGCCCCTTTCCCGTCCCCTTCCACTCAGGGTGGGGGATCTTGCGGCCAGGCTTTGCCCTGGCGGGCCTCCCTCCCTCCCTGCCTTTTATGTCAGTTACAGTAAGTAGCCCCCCGTTTTGGGGGGTTATTTAACTTTTGTGCAATTAATGTGTGAGTGGTCGGGGCCAAGTAAACAATAAGTGCTAAATAAATATCCTTGCAACCCATGTTTATTAAGTATTGACTCTGGCCAGTAATTTCACTCAGGGTCATTTGGAAACCTCATTCTTGTTGTGGGTCTAGGTTTTGTTCATCCTGCTTTTTGTTGGATTTTATATTTGACTGAACTGAGGTACCAGTGATCCTTTAACTAATGTGCCTTCCTTTACCAGCTTGTTTTTCTATTATTTTTGTTACAGTGATGGCAATGTAGATAGATGCTTTTATCTCAACTTTTAATCTTTTTGCAGAATTAAGACAGAATGTTGTCATCTGTGCACAGACAGGATAACGATATTCCATCAGAGTTGCATGTTCAACAAAAGTTGTCTTCTCCTGATGTTGCTGAGGTAAGTCAATTCATACTAATTTTCAGGGCCATCACTAGGGGGCTGCAGGGCCTGGGCGGAAGTGACTGATTCATCTCTTCCGGGACCGCCTGCACAGACCAATCACAGCGGCCCAGGGCCCCCCCAAAGCACGGGGCCCGGAGCAGTCGCCCCGATTCGCCCTACCCAAGGAACGGCTCTGCTAATGTGTTACTGGTGTATGAGCATTTCTTGCAAAGAAGAGTAATCTATGCACTTTGTTACTGATTAGACCAGGAGTAGGCAAACTTTTTGGCCCAATGGCCACATCGGCATTGCGAAACTGTATGGAGGGCCGAGTAGGGAAGCCTCTGCCTCCACAAACAGCCTGGCCCCTGCCCCCTATCCGCCCCCTCCGGACCCCCAACCCATCCAACCCCCCCTGCTCCTTGTCCCCTAACTGCCCCCTCCTGGGACCCCCACCCCAACCACCCCCAGGACCCCACCCCCTATTCAACCCCCCCTGCTCCCTGTCCCCTGACTCCCCCTCCCCCACAACCTCCGCCCCATCCAACCGCCCCCTGCTCCCTGTCCCCTGACTGCCCCTGGGGACCCCCTACCCCTAACCAGCCCCCTGCCCCCTTACCATGCTGCTCAGAGCAGCAGAAGCTCGCAGCCAGTCACACCGCCCGCGCTGCCCAGCAGGAGCGGCGGGCCAGAGCACGCAGCGAGGTGAGGCTGCGGGGGAGGGGCCGGGGGCTAGCTTCCCTGGCCGGGAGCTCACTTCCCCGTCCGGGAGCTCAGGGGCCGGGCAGGACGGTCCCGCGGGCTGTAGTTTGCCCACCTCTGGACTAGACCCTGGCTTCAAATAAAACTTTAAATTTTGCTTCCTATCTGTAGACAGTAGAAAGAAGGGATGCTTTTGGGGTTTGAGGGAGTTTTGTGCCCAATTCCCCTTGAAAATCAATGGGAGCCATGTATCTAATCCCCTAGGCACTTTTGAAGAGTCTACTCTAGCAGTTTAGGAATGGAGTGCAATGCTAATAAAGGACATATGTAGGATAATTCATTAAGTGAGTTAGGGCAAGTCTACATTACAGCACTACATCGGCGCAGCTGCACCGCTGTAGCACACCTAGTGAAGAGACACTATGCTGGCGGGAGTGAGCTCTCCCGTTGGCATAATTACTCCACCTCTGCAAGAAGCGGAAGCTATGTTGGTGGGAAAGTGTCTCCCACTGACATAGCACCAGTGTGAACAGCGCAAAACCTGTGTCGCTCAGAGGCTGCTTTTTCATATTCCTGAGCGACGTATCTTAGATCGACTCAAGCGCTAGTGTAGACCTGCCCTTAGACAAGTGTTCGTTGGAAGCTGCTTGGTCACATCTCAAGCCACTGGGAAATAAATTCAGAGGGGAAGAAGAGAAAAATGGGATTAGAATAGAGGATATTATGTGGAAGACTTCTGCGTTTGTTTATGAGAGTGTATGAATACGCTACACGTTTACTAAGAGAAGCTAAGTTCTTAAAAGAAGATTTATGCAAGTTTGACACAGGGTAGGAGGGATCCCATATACTAATTAAAGGCTACCTCTAAAAATTACATACTGGAAAAATGGATAAATTCTAGTTTGTGCTTCTCTGGCTCTGGATGAATTAGGATAAATTAAATGCTATGCTAACCCTCCCAAGATGCTGCATTGAAGGAATTTGACTAATCTCAGTCTTAGATTTTTGTGCTTAGTTGTGCAATGTGTAAATATAGCAAAAATATTTTCATAGCAATATTAACTTGAGAACATATGAAAATTATTTGCATTCAACACACATGGAATGTAATGTATTAAGCCTCGGTATCAATATATTTTATAGAACTTACTTAACAAGTTTACATCAAATTAAATTCTTGCAAATTTACTTGTTAGACCCAATGGAGACTTAATTCACTCTTACGACTGGAACTGGGGCAACTTAAATTAGTATTTGGTTAGATGGTTTCATTAAATGCTTATGAATTTTAATTTTGTTACTGTTTTGCTGTACATATTTATATCACTCTAGAAAAAATCTACTCCTCCTGCAACAAAGCACCCTTTATAACTTGCATCATCAGTCAAAGAAGCAATCAGTTTACAATTATTATTAATTAAAACTTCAGACTGGAACTGTTATAAATTCATTGAGTATAAGATCTTTTAGAAAAACATCCTATCCGGATTAAAATAGTAACAGTGATGGAGAATTTGCCACAGCCTTTGATGTGTTGTTCCAATGGTTAATTACCCTCACTGATAATAATTTGCACCTTATTTCTAGTCTAAATTTGTCTAGTTTCAACTTCCAGCCATTGGATTTTGTTATACTTTCATCTGATAGATTGGGAAGCCTTCTAATATTAAATTTCTGTTCCCCATGTAGGTACTTAACAGACCTATTAAGTCTCTTCTTAATCTTCTCTTTGATAAGCTAAATAGCTCCTTATGTCTTTCACTAAAAGGCACATTTTCCAGCCCTTTAATCATTCTTGTGGTTCTTCTCTGAATCATCTCCATTTTACCAACCTCCTTCTTGAATTGTGGACACCAGAACTGGACTCAATATTTCAGTAGCGGTCAGTCGCATCAGTGCCAAATACAGAAGTAAAATAACCTCTCTGTTCTCCTACTTGATATTCCGGTTTTTACATCCAGAGTTCTCATTATCCTCTTGGGGTACACTGCCACACTGGGAGACCCCCAAGAGTCTCCCATCCTTTAAGTATACCCTGCATTCTTTGTTCCTAGATGTATGACTTTACATTTGGCTGCATTGAAATGTATATTGTTTCCCAGTTTATCAAGTAATCCAGATCGCTCTATATCAATGACGTGAACTGTTCATTTTTTAACACTCCCCAAATCTTTGTCATCCGCAAACTTTAGCAGTAATGTCTTTAATGGGTGTCATTTTCCATAGCCAACGTTATACAAGGGAGTAATGTAGCTAGCATCATGCTCAACTGCCTTTTGTAGCATGGCATGCACTCATCGCCACGGCGCCTCCTGCTGGTCAGTCTGGGAATTAACTCATCCAGCCTCGGAGCACCTCCTGCTGGCCGGTGTCTCTCCTGCTGTTGCTACTTGTCTTTTTATTCTCAATCTCCACCACTATACTTTAGGCCCCACGTCCCTCCCAGCCCGCGGTGCCCCTTTTCCTGGGTACTGCCCCACAGCAGTGGCCCCCACACTCAGGGTCCTCCCCTCCCCGGGGAACCCCGCTCCCCTAAGCCCACTTCGTCTCAGTGACCCACTGCCAGTCCTCATCTAGCCCCTTCCCTCAGGGGCAAACTGCAGTCTGAAGTGGCCACTCATCATCGGCAAGGGGGTTGGACCGGTTGCCTCTTCCTTCTTTGGCTGCTCCCCACAGCCCCAGTACTTTCTCAGGCCTTGGAAGTAAAGCCTAAGTCTGGGAGTTTGCCAGGCTGGAGCTCCTGCTCTTCCCAGCACTGCTCTGTCCAGGTACCCCCTTCTGCTTGCAGGCAGCCAGTCTTTCCCTCTTCAAGGCTGGAGAGAGACTAACAGCCTTCTGGCCCTGCAGCCCTTTTATAGGGTACAGCCTGGCCCTGATTGGCTGCCTCCCAGCCTTCTCTGATTGTCTCTCAGCCCCAGCTCTCCCCAATGTCTGGCTTTTAACCACTTCTGAGCCAGAGCAGGGTGACTGCCCCACTACACCTTTGACTTCTCTAACCCTATGGAGGTGAACTGGAGACAGCCTTTCAGTGTAAGATCAATCAAGACTCCAACCCACAACCGCCGGGATTGTTGTCAAGTGCATTAACCACTTAGCCACTGCACCTTATTTTTTTATATAAATACATTATGTATATCACCTCCCCTCTAAACCAGGTTGTTTTTTAAGCAGTATAGCCTTCTCATTTGTGGGATTGTACCTTTTTTTGGCATCTAGTAAAATGTTTTTAAACAACTACCAATTATCCTTCATATTTTCCTGTGTAAATTCCTTCTCTCAACTGATTTGGCTCATAATTGTTTTCAGCTTTGTATAATTGGCCCTTTTAAATCACTATGACTGGCTTGGACTTCATTGTCTTTGTATGCAACAAATGTAATCAAGTCACAATCATTTGCATCTATGGAAATGCTAATTTTTAGTTCTGCAATAAATTCCTCCTGTCAAGATGAGGTCTTTTATAGAATTCCCCTGTGCTGGGTGTAACACTTTTGGAATTAAAAAATTGTCCTCTATAACATTTAGAAATTCAGGGAATGTTTTCGTTCTAGCAGCATAAGACTTCCAGCATATGCCATTCAGATTGAAGTCCCCTTTGAAATGTAAACCTGTGGAAAAACAAAGAAATGAAAATGGGAAAAATAGAAGTTAGATGTAAAATTTCACATTATGACGAGATGTAAATAAGTGTGATGTTATTGTCTAGTTATTAAGAGTCTGATTCTAAATTCTCCGTTTTCTCAATTCTCACCTCCTATTACGTCACAGGGTAGGGCCTTTAGTAATGATGGAAATAACAGATGAAAATGATAATTTAGTTCGTCCTGAAAATTTTTCTGGAGTATTTCTACTTAATAAAGAACATAAGTTGTTTTATCTTGAGATGTCTCTTAGGCTCAGGTGGCAGGTAAGGATAGCAAGCCTAGCAATGAGTAGTACCAATTTTTACATAATTCTCAATATTGTTGTTGTAGGGAACAAGACATGCACTACCTATTACACCTGGAGAAGCAGCAAAACTCTGTTCATTGATTCAGTCCTGTGAAGATTTGTTTAGAATCAGAAAAGTCAACCAACATGGAAAATATTTTACTGGTCTAAGTGAAGAAGCAGACCAAGTAGGGAATTGTGGAAGACCTAAAAATAGTATCAGTATGAGGCTGACACTCTTAAGCCTTTCTTGCACTCCTGTTGGCATTAGAGATATTTGCACATTTGTTCTTAACTCCCTTGCATTAAATAATTTCCTGCTAAATTGGAAGGAATTCATAGAATGATGTGTGTGAAAGCATAAAGAAAATTCTACTTAATTCCTGACTAGCTGCAAATTCCTGTAGGGTGGGACTTTCAAAGGATCATCGGGGAGTTAAGCACACTATTCCCTTTTGAAATGAAATAGGATTTGGTTGCCTAACTTTCTTTGGCTCCTTTAGAAATCCCAGCTGGATTGTTTTCTATACATTTTTAAGAAGCTAATAACTATGTGGCCTTAATGCTAAATTTGTTGCTATGATAACTATCATCAGAAACATCCTTCTTTCTGCCCATTTGTACAAGTAAATAATCTGGATTCTGGACTTCCATTTTTCTCACTGTGATGGTAATATGCTTGATCTTCAGGGTATACATCCACTGTTAGCTGTTTTACAGCATTGGACAAGACTTCTTACATAAAGACTAAAGAAAGTAGGAGAAAAGTATGTAGAGAAATAGGTTATTGTGGAGAAAATTGGTACCATCTTTTAATTCCATTCTATTTCCCATAATAAAAGGGATGATGGACATTTGAAATAACTTTCTAAAATAATTCTGGCCCCATATTCTGGTTTGTTATCTGGTGATAGATAATCTTTTGATTAAGCTTTGATTGTTATAGGTAGAAAATATGTCTTGAAATAGTTGGGGAGAAGATAAAGACTGAAATAAAATAAAATGTTTGTAAGTTTTCAGCATGCATGGAGGAGGAACCCTTGAAGCAGAATTGGAGTTCATTTACCAAAGTTATGGATAAACATCAGACCAAGCTGAAAGAACTGTCACCACAGCTCAAAAGCAGATCACAGGAAAACTTCCTAGAACAAAACCTGAGTGAAAGTGAAATGAGATGGTATGCTTCAGACTGGGAAAAATACAATTATAGAATTTCATGAGACCAACAGTCTTTCATCTGTTCTTACAGCATTTATTTGTGCTTCTTTAGCTGTTCAAATCCACACAATATGTTCAAAACATAAATATTTATCTTCTGTGGGTGCAATTCATGCCTGGGCAGAGGATTCATTTAAGGCTTTGTGTTTTGACAACATAGGGGCTTATGTAGGTCCTCTGAACAGAGATTAATTTCACCCTATAATAGGGAACTTTTTGAAAATCCCACCCTGCCTGTGTTTGCAACCCAAACACTGCTGCATATTGTACTAGTTCATGAGACCCTGCAAGTGAGATTGTTTAGTCTTATTTTCATTCCCCTGGCTGAGTGAAATACAAAAAGCAAACAGCTTAATTAGTGAAAAGTACATTTGATTTTTAGAAGTTCATGATACAGTCATCTAAGGAGTTATTGGTAACACTTAAAATAAACTTTGCTTTAAACCTTTTTTTTTTTTTTTAATAGGGTAAATCCCAAAGTTCCTACTTCTGCTGGCTTTAGAGGACATAGAATGCAGCAGCAAGAAAGTGTTCCCATAAGTGTTCAGTGTAAATAATTTATGATATGCAAAGGAAAGGAAAGGAGTTGTAGCCTGCATATTAAGGGAACACTATAGGCCAAATTCTGAGGTTCTTACTCAGAGAAAACTTGAGAAAATTCTGCCTTTGGTTAATAAATATTTGTGAAATGGAAAAGTTTATTTATATTTATAGATATTAAACATGTATAGTTAGTGCAATTTGATTTCTATTAAGTTCTTCTTGTGAATAGGTTGAAAGAAGATGAAATTGCCACATTACAGGAAAAGATTTTTGAAGCAGAGATGGCAATCAGTTCAACAGAAATGTTTTTGCCTTCATTTAAAGTCACTATTGCTGGAATGACAAATGTAAGTTTCTGTATTTTGCTGTATTTTAATACTATATAAAAATTTATATACATATTTACTCTCAGAACTCTAACTGGGTTAGTGTTCTGGGATATGCTGTACAGTCTTTTTTTTTTTGCTCCACTCATTTCTGCAGAATTAAACATTTATTGTAAAAAACCTTAAATGTCTAACTCATATGGTTGATTAGAAAAGCACTCTAAATGTTGACTGATGTGATATCTGAGTGCAGACATACATCTTTAAATAAGAGCTTTGAGGGGTCCAAATGTTTGTTTTCATCTCACGTGAATGTTAATTCTGAACCCTAATGTTGTCAGTTTAAAAGTCAACATTCTGAGCTATTTCACTGCTGATCATTTTAGCAGAAACATATAGCTACTTGTGTATTCTGGGTTTGTGAGCAGAACTTGAGTACATTTGCATCTTCTTCCCCAATTGTAACCCTGTTTATACACAATATTGTACAGTAGATATATTTTTTTACTATGATTTTAAAAAAAATCTTCAAATGAAGTTTTTGATGTCTGTAACCTGTTGAGTACAAATACATTATTACTATTTAAGTTTATAAAACAAAACAAATATTATTCTAGGAGTCAAGATATCTTGATTTTTTGCATTCCCTCATGGCTGATTTGTTTAAGAATTGCCATTGGGAATTCACACTTTTCTGTACAACAGAGTTAACATTTCCAATAATACTTCAATTTCTCTCCAGCTACAGATAGAAGTATCATGAATACATATGTGCAAATCAGGATGAAATAACTTCTGTGATAGTACTTACTAAAAGGTCTGCTACCTGATTGTCCTTTGTTATTTTTGGAGCAGCAAAATTAGTTTGATTTAAATGGATTTTCCCTTGAGAGAGGAAAATTGGGCCTTTTATCAGCAAAAAAGTTAAAATAGAAAGAGCATATGCCTGATCTCTCTGTTACAAACTTTGAAGAGTGAATATTGAATTGTGTAGTATTTCATACCAAAATGTTTAAATCCTAATCTAAACAGTATTTTGCATATTCATTATCATATTTTGCAGTGTACTTAGAAAAATAGTTTTATGGTTTCAATATTTTAAAGCTAAATTTTAATAATGGTAAACATGCTGTTTTGGGGAAATATTGTAGTACACTTACAGTATATTTGTTTGTGGCTTAATATTTTATCAGGTGTGTAACCTTTCTACATCAGATATGATTAAGATTTCTAAACAAGAGGATTTACTGATAAAGGAACTAGAGACTCTCAAACACATAAAAGGATTATTACTACACCTACTTAGAACAACAGAGCATAAAGAAGTAAGATGACCCAAAGCAATCTTGGGGTGGTTTAACAGTGAGCACGAACACATTTTTTTTTCCTGATCTTTTTCAGTAGTGTTTTCAAAGAAAGAAAGCAATAGCCAGTCACAGAAAATGCAAAATTATAGTATTTCAAATATTCTTTATTGTCCAAATCAACCCCAGGTTGTGTGGGAAGTTTAACCTATTTTGAGAAATCTATGTTATGCTATGCTTGTATAGTATTGTAAATATCACAGATACTTTCCTTTCATGTATATGTTAGTCTTTAAGCATAATCATATTTGCTGAATAAGACAGAATAGGAATTGCTTGACTTCAAAAAGATATATTAAATTTTTAATAAAAAGCAGATGAGAGAAGACGTGTTTCTTCTTTATTCTGGAGCCTGTATATATAGAATAATCAAGGAGGGAGAGGAAGTTTAAAAAGGAAAAGACAAACAAATAGAGAATGGCAATTGATAAATAATAGGGAGGCAGAGAAAGAAGAAAAGTGAAGAAATATAGAGAGCATTATATTACAATAGTGGTGTGATTATCTCTTTGTGTTTGAATACCTGCAATTCACAGGTGTTTGTATTCAAACAAAACCAAACATACATAAGCAGTGAATTCCTAAAGTGAACATTGTACACGTGTGCTCTGGCTCTGTTCAGAATGATCTGTAAGGCTTCCCTCTCACTGATGAGCCAGAGTACATCATGCTTCTAAAATCCAGCGGAGTGCACTCTGCAAATACCAGTGCAGAGAATGCAGCTCTCATTTGCTTTTCCCCTTTCTACTTTTCCCTGCTTTCCGATCCATCTGTAGTTTGACACCCAACTTGCTGGCTATCTCCTTCCTATAATTCAATATTCATATTGGGCCTGGTCCTATAACATGCTGAGTTATCTAAACTTCCTTGGAAGTCAGTGAGCCCATTCTCTGAAGTTAAAAAGTTTGGGATTTACTTAACTGGAAGTTCCATCAATTAGGGTAAAAAAACTAATTGATAAAATAAGGACAACTTTGACTGCCAAATTATGTAATTGATGATTGTGTGATAGTTATGGCTATATAAATGGTTTTGCCATTCCAAGTTTATTTATATTTGTGATAGAAGTTAATATTGTGGGATATAAGATTTTGGGGTCTGGAGATAATCCTAGCTGCCATCAAACAATATTTTCAGAAACACTTAAGGAAATGCTTCACTTTGTCTTTAAAATCGATGAATGGAATACACACTTGACCTTTAGGCTACTATTTGAACAAGGAAAATTAAATAAGCATGGCATGTAAGTGCTTCCATTTAAAAAATAATCAGTGTTACATATAGAATTAACCTTGGTTTATTTTCCCCTATTCATAAGCTCCACACATAGAATGAACAGAATCTCTTAAGATATTTCCCACCAATTGTATATAATCATGCATGTCAAAGTAAATATCTCCTTGCTGTTGGTATTTCATATATATCAGTCTCCATTCTGAGTACACTGAATCCGCAAGTTCCATATACTGTAAAATAATTAATTTTAAAATATTGGTTGTTTTTTCTATTTTGAACATGCAGATAAGCAGTAAACAAATTGACATTTTGATGCAGAAGTTAACTGAAAGTGAAACTGAAAATGATGTAAGTAAATTACACTTTCTGGCTCCTTACTCTATCAAGGCATGCCAAAACAGTGAAATCCCAGTCTCATACAATTCTACTAGGCAACTGCCAGACCTAGGATCAGGAAGACTGCTTGGTCTTTCTGTCTTGCGCTCACATGTATGTGTATATTGATATACTTGCCTGGCTTCCACCCAATTTCCATCATTTTGTTTCTTCCTTACCCATTTGATTAGTGATATTTTTCAGGAGTATGGTGTCACGCTTATTACAGAGTTTAATGTGCTGTATATTATCCTATATACAGCATGGGCCAGTTTCTGATGTTGTTCACCAGTGTAATTCCAGAGTAACTTTAATGGAAATGCTACTTATTTACACTGGTGTAACTGAGAAGAATGTCTAGCTTTGTTTCTCTAAGACCAGATGTTACTTTTGCTTCAATGTTATGGTTATTCAAGTGCATTGCCTTTTTATTCTGACATAAATCGATAGGCAGTGTAAGGGAGGGAAAAGCTGTGAATTCGTTGCCCCCCAAAATTACCATTTTTGTTATAGTTTATGTGATGTTTCCATTCCATCATGAGGTCGCATTCCTGCCCAGGTGGTAGCTATCGTAATCAGGCTACACAGTTTTGAGAAAGCAAATGGAACTAAACGTTTGTAAACCCTCCAAATCATTCCCCCAAATATGCCATTTGTCACAAATGAGAAAATAAAGGGCAATATGGTATCCAAGTACCTAAATCTTCAGAAAGGTGAATCCAGACAGTTAACTCCATGAAAGCAATGATAAGAGAAGTTTTAACTATTGGTGCAACTTCAGTATTACAAAGAAATGTAAAATTCCTCCAGTATCTTTTTTTTTTAAATAATTTTAAAACAAAGTAATTGGAAGTTGAAGTTCAATTTACCCCAGTACTGAGAAGGAAAAACAAGATGCTTAGCTGAAAAGCGTGATACAGTGCTAAATATCTCAGGTAGCATGTATTATTATCCTCATTTTATAAATGGGGTAAATTGAGGCCCAAGGTGGTGTTAATGACTTGTCCAAGGCCAAAAAATATAACCCAAATCACTTTATTCCTAATCTGAGCAGAAATTGACTACATTGGAATTGGAATGCTATCAGATTTAAAAGAGCTATTTATTTTTATTTTTTTTCACAACCCAGGAAGTCTGATACTCAGTAGTTAAGGCAACCTGAACTATAAGTGTCAGTACAAGGGCTGCTTATGGAACACTACCAGTCTGGGAGAGGGGCAGAATATGGCTATTATGTCTGAAAACCATTCAGGCAACACATTTTCCTTCAACAGAGATCAAATCCTTAAGCTTAATTTCCGGTGAAGACCAAATAACCTTTACAATTAGGAGCTCCTCTCTCAGAAGTAACATTACTTTTACTTTGTTCACAAATATTTACTGGCTCTGTGTATAGATTGGTTTTTGTTTTTTTAATCACCAGAGTAGCACCCCATTCTTGTTTAATTCCTTTTTCTGGCTTTTCCCTTATTGTCTGCTCTGTCTCCTTGCTCCCTTGTGGCCTCTTCAAACATAATTTTGAAAAAGCAGAATTTTCAAAACAATTTGATAAGTAAATGAAGTGTATGTGTATCCTTCAGTAATTTGATTTGCAGGAAATTGACAAAAAGAGTGTCCCAGAACAAATCCCTATAATACAAGCCAACATTGTACATCAGCTAAATTTAGGTACCCAATTATGTTGACTGTGCATCTGTACACTTAAATTCATGTCCCTGCTTTGAGACACTTTTGTTCTTATATTTATGTGTACAATTTCTTTGCTTTTAAGCATCATCTTGAAATGTTTGTGCCACTGGAAATGAGAGCTCAATTACCCTAATAAAGTATCCCTTTTACATGTGCAATTTGGGTGCACTATTATGATAATGTAGCCCAAAATGTGCATATTGAGACCTTTTCATTTTGTGTTAATTTTCCTTCATGAAGGGTCTCAGAAAAGAAACACTTGAAACAGAGAAGCATATTGTAGAGCTTTCTTCTCAGCTTCAACAGGAAAAAGTAAGTCAGTTTCCCCCTCAGAATGGATGTTTTATCTCCGTGTGCTAAATTCTTACCTCCAAAACTCCTAATTTTTCTAATTGTGAGAAGGGTAATATTTAATTTCAAACATTATATGAAAAGCTATTCCTGTGGGCCAGTGTTTCTCACAGAGGTGGACACATACCAGGAAGTTTGACTCCAGATTTTTTTTTTGGATTGTGAACCATCCTTACCCCAGCCTCTCCAATGGTCAGTGTGAGGGATGGCTCCGAAGGGGGAGGTTGGTTTGGATCTGACTGTCATTTCTCATTTAAGATTAGGTTTAGGCTAATGTTGCACAAATGCATAAGGTAGAGAGGTAGGGTTGCCAAGTGTCTGGTTTTTGACCGGAACTTCTGGTCGAAAAGGGACCCTGACAGCTCTGTTCAGCACTGCTGACGGGCCATTAAAAGTCCAGTTGGTGCGGGGCTGGCAGGCTCCCTACCCGACTCCGCACCGCTCCCAGGAAGCAGCAACATGTGCCTCTGGCTTCTAGGCATAGGGGCAGCCACAGGGAATCCGCGTGCTGCCCCCGCCCTGAGCACCAGCTCCGTAGTTTCCATTGGCCGGGAATTGCAGCCAATGGGAGCTGTGGGGGTGGTGCCTGCAGGCGGGGGCAGCATGCAGAGCTCCCTGGCCACGCCTCCGCCTAGGAGCCGGAGGGACATGTCACTGCTTCCAGAAGCCGCCTGGGGTAAGCGCCGCCGGGAGCCCACACCCCTCACCTCTTCCCGCACCTCAACCCTGTGCCCCAGCTCTGAGCCCCCTCCCACACCCAAACTCCGTCCCAGAGACTACACCCTGCTTCCCCTCCCGCACCCCACCCTCTTTCCCCAGCCCGGAGCCCCCTCCCACAATCCAAACCCCTCGGCCCTACCCCCGCAGCCTGGAGCCCCCTCCTGCACCCCAAATCCCTCATCCCCAACCCCACCCCAGAGCCCACATCCCCAGCTGGAGCCTCCTCCTGCACCCTGAACCCCCCATTTCTGGCCCCACCTCAGAGCCCACACCACCAGCCAGAGCCCTCATCCCAACCCCATGCCCCAGCCCAGTGAAAGTATGCGAGTGAGTGAGGGTGGGGGAGAGTGAGCAACCGACGGACTGAGGGGGGGATAGAAGGGGTGGGGTAGGGAGAGGGATAGCTCAGTGGTTTGAGCATTGGCTTGCTAAACCTAGGGTTGTGAGTTCAATCCTTGAGGAAGCCACTTAGGGATTTGGGGCAAAATCAGTACTTAGTCCTGCTAGTGAAGGCAGGGGGCTGGACTCAATGACCTTTCAAGGTCCCTTCCAGTTCTATGAGATAGGTATATCTCCATATATTATTATATAAGGGTGTTCAATTTTCTGCTATTAGAAAGTTGGCAATCCTATAGAGAAGAGAGTGCAGAAGCCCCCCTCCATTTTGCCTCTGTACAGGGGCTGTTCACAGTCACTGTGCTTGTGCTCTTTAAGTTCATCACCCGCTGAAGGCTAGTGCTCTAGACAGTGCTAACCTCACCAAAATGTGTAGATAAAGGTTCCTTTTGCCCTCTGTACCAGACAAGGGAGGTGGTTCCATGCAAAGTGAGGGTGGGAGGAAAAGCACTGACTATACTCAATAAAAGGGTTAAAACAGCTCTTGACAGTGCTTCGGTTGAGGGCATTATGCTTGAGTCTGGGTTTACAATCTATTTCATAATTACATTGTGTCTGTGCATGACTCACAGAATGTGTATACTACCATACGTTAGAAATCAATTATACCAAAAAAATAGAGAAATCTTCTTATGGCATATCTGTATAAATTAAAAGATTTGTGTTCATATCTTTTGCATAGGCAAATGCACTAAAAGCAGATCACCTATCAAAGTCAGTAGAAGCTGTACAAGCCCACCTGCAATGCCAGATTCAAAAAAAGGAGGCTGAGAATGATCAGTTGAAAGCAAAAATACAGGTTACAAATATTTTTCCTTTGGGTTTACTTTTAGTTCATTGGTAAATTAATAAAAGTATATTAGGGCCAGAGGGCCATTTTTAATTAGAAGTTGTCAATCAAATCTTAAAATGTCACTTGCTATTATTAAATTAAATCCCTGGTATAGACAAATTAGAATAGAAAACCCCAAACCAGTAAAAATAATGGAAATAGATATTTCTTGAGAGCCATTTGGATAATGTTCTTAATTACAAATGAATTTTACGAATGTTCAGAGCTTACACTATAGACACTCATAGAATGATGTAAAAAGTATCCAAAGAAACGCCTTTATCCTGCAAACACTTACACATGTGCATATAAGGAGTCCCACTAAAGAGAATGCAACTATTCACATGTTTAAAGTAAACATGTATGGAAATGTTTGCAGGATCAAGGCCTAATAAAGGGATGCATATTCAGTGTTAACAAACAGAGAAAGTTGACAGGAGTTGTCAGTGTTGAAAGACTGCAAGGGTGTGATCAGGTGGCTGCAAGGGAGGAGACAGACTAACCACAGATTCTCTATGAGTATTTGAAATTTGCAAGGAAGGTGAAATTAAAGATTGAGCAGGTGAATTGTCTTAAAAGTGGACTATCCCTATTACCTTTTATCTTCTTGAATTTACCTTATACCTTACCATCAATCTGTTGGTCAGTTGCTTGTTATCTCACACACACAATAAAAAAAGAAAAATCTTTATATGAATATAAGCCTCTGTTCACTTTCTCTAGCTTAGAATAATAATCATAAAAAGGCTGTTCACTCTTACTGAACAATATTGTGATAATGGTCTCTGCTGCACACACTTTCAATGGGCCAAACTTCAATCAGGACTGCTACTGCTGAAAATATAACCGCCAAGCTTGTTTTTTTATTTAAACTCATTCTTGCTTGTACACTAAATAATGACAATGACATTCAGTAAAACCCTGTGTTAGCCGTACTTTATTCTCCCTTATTAAAGATGAGCTAATTTTGTTTGGCTCTTTTTATGGTCTGTGCTGTCTATAGGCCTGACTGTCATGCCTGCTGGTTCTTTACCAGTTCAATTCATGTATTCTACATACTAGATAACATAACTGAAATTAGCTTCTTTGTCTACTACATATAGTATTGTTCTCTGCATACAGAATTATGGCTAACGGAGCCCAAACAAAACAGCCGAGTAAATGGGCTTTGTGCAGGGTTCTTTTCCAGGGCAAAGTAGCATGGAATCCTACCCCACTGGCAATGGAGCACCAGTGGAGAGACCACTTCTACAATTCATGGTCTGTGACAGCTTGCATAGGTGCTCTGTCATCTCACATCATATGCAGACGGGAAGGTTTGGCCAGTTGATCTGTATAGTTAATTAAAAATTCTTAAAATAGAATTTCTTACTGGAGAAGGATAGAGCAGCATATCATTCTCATTTCATTTTAACTGAATCGCTAAGTAATTATTCGTGGTTGCTCCAAATCAGTTGTAACTAGCCAGATATTCAATCTTTTAAGCACAATTAAAGAAACTAGGGAAATTAATACAAGTTTGCAATATAATTTTAAAGGGGAAGGAGAGATTTTATATAATCTGAGGAAAGCTGAGGTTTGTAGTTAAGCTAAGCATTGTATGTGTATTAGCTGAACATGTCAGAAAAATCAGTTGAAATCATTTTACATGCGTAATTTGGGTCTTTTGGTCACTCACAAAGCCCTCCTAGAACAGTAGGAGTTGATAGCCATGATATGTGATATTGCAAAAGTAACTTGCCTAGATTAGTAATAAGGCTTGGATTTGACCTAGGACTCTGATGTTTGGGATATTAATGATCTCCTTATAAATACCATACAGACAAATATGCAGGTTTTTTGTGTTTAGACTTACTAGAATCTTACTCAACTACAAAGATAAACTCAATTGAGTTCTAACAGTGATTATACCTGTTTCTTGGTGGATATGATGTTCTAATAGTGCATATAAACCTTTGTAATGATGTATTTTTACACTTTGGAAAATAGGAATGAAAGTGACTTTAAAACAATATCACCGTGGAGGTTTCAGAGCAATGCCAAATGCTAACAGTGTGTGTGTGTGTGTGTATTAGGGCTGTCAATTAATCGCAGTTAACTCACACGATTAACTCAAAAAATTAATCGCGATTAATCGCACTGTTAAACCATAGAATACCAATTGAAATGTATTAAATATTGTTGGATGTTTATCTACATTTTAAAATATATTGATTTCTATTACAACACAATGCAAAGTCTACAGTGCTCACTTTATAGTATTTTTATTACAAATATTTGCATTGTAAAAATGATAAACAAAAGAAATAGTATTTTTCAGTTCACCTCATACAAGTACTGTAATGCAATCTCTTTATCGTGAAAGTGTAACTTACAAATGTAGGGTTTTTTTGGTTACATAACTGCACTCAAAAACAAAACAATTTAAAACTTTAGAGCCTACAAGTCCACTCAGTCCTACTTCTTGTTCAGCCAATCGCTAAGACAAACAAGCTTGTTCACGTTTACAGGCGATAATGCTGCCTGCTTCTTATTTACAATGTCACCTGAAAGTGAGAACAGGCGTTCGCATGGCATTTTTGTAGCTGGTGGTGCAAGGTATTTATGTGCCAGATATGCTAAACATTTGTATACCGCTTCATGCTTCGGCCACCATTCCAGAGGACATGCATTATCTCCTGGCAGCATTATCTCCTGCAAATTGTAACCAAACTTGTTTGTCTGAGTGATTGGTTGAACTAGAAGTAGGACTGAGTGGACTTGTAGGCTCTAAAGTTTCACATTGTTTTATTTTTGAATGCAGATATTTTTTGTACATAATTCTACATTTGTAACTTTCATGATAAAGAGATTGCATTACAGTACTTGTGTTAGGTTAATTGAAAAATACTATTTCTTTTGTTTTTTTACAGTGCAAGTATTTGTAATCAAAAATAAATATAAAGTGAGCACTGTACACTTTGTATTCTGTGTTGTAATTGAAAATGTAGAAAACATCCAAAAATATTTAAATGGTATTTTTTAATCGGGCGATTAATCACGATTAATTTTTTTTAATCGCTTGACAGCCCTAATATATATATGGTATTTGCCATTAAGAAGTCAACATTTGGAAATTAAAAGTAAGGTAGATTTTTTTTTTCCAGGTTTGGAAGATTACTTATTTTCTCCTCTAACACTTTTACTCCAGAACATGAAATTAAGTATACACATTTCATGTTTTGTTCTGAAGGATATTGTTTTTTGTACTTCTGCACAGTGTCATTATTAGAATTCTCCCAGCGCATTTTATTAAATGGTATATTTCAAGGAATAAGCTGATCTTTGCATAAAGATTCAGTGAGAGTACACAGCCATCTAGGCTGAGGTTTTCAAAGGAGTCTAAGGTAATTAAGTGTCCATATCCCACTGAAGTCAGCTGATACCCTGACAAAGCCTTCGGACAGCTTGAATGTTTTCTGCTCATTATGAAATGAGTTCCAAGTTTAAATTTACCTAAGTCTTTGTAAAGGATGGAGCTGCATGCTACACAGGACTGTCAGTCATAGTGTGATAGTGACATCTTGTGGTGATATAAAAGAATTACAATTGTATTCCCTATGTATTTCTTTAACTGTTAATATAAGCTACAAGGTAGGTGAGGTAATATCTTTTACCAGTGTATAAGCAACAGACTGACAAATAAAAATCTTCTATATTCTCCTAAATTTGCTTCATTCATTGAAGATATTATCTCCCAAGTCACAGTTATAAATATCAAAGTCAAATATAAACTGCTTCATTTCACACTTACATCAAGAAGTAGCATTGTTCCTTTTTTCTCCTTTTGACTACCAAGTAAATTTCATGTCATTCTAGCTATGTATGTGTCTGGAACACACCTTAGGAAGGGTCACGGCCCAGACTTGAATGAGAAGGCACTATACCTGTTTTTAATTTATGTTACATTTAGTCATGTCTGCCTTTAAACTATTTTAAGATGACCTGAAAGTATTTTATATAGACTGGTATATGTAGCTGACATGTTTACTACTTTATTGCACGGTGGAAAAATTGCTGATGATATCAATGTGGATTTAAGACTGTCCATCAAGAAACAGTTGCATGCTGGTAGCTTGTTGATGCCATCGATGACCATCCTAAAGACAACTGTGTTTGGGCCCTCTTTAAAGCAGGCTTTAAGGATACATCTGATTGCTTTCTTCACCAAATGTCACTGTACCTCGTTTTAATGTCTTTGATGTGATTTGCCTTTAGCATCCTTATTTAAATAAAAAATGCTATGTAGGGAAACAAACATAAATATCATGATAGTAACACCCATGAAAAATCTAGTTCAAGTAACTTGCCCAGCTTTGCATAGGAACTCTGTAGCCAAGGCAGGAAGAGAATCCAGTTCTCCAGGGCAACATTCATCTGACTCAACGTTGAGACCATCCTTTCTCTTCTTGCAATCTTCTGCCTCATTCACTGTGTACTTCTAACTTCCGCAACAAATGATGCAAGGGTGCTGTAGATACACCTCTACCCCGATATAACGCTGTCCTCGGGAGCCAAAAAATCTTACCGTGTTATAGGTGAAACCGCGTTATATTGAACTTGCTTTGATCCGCCGGAGCGCTCAGCCCCGCCCCCCCGGAGCGCTGCTTTACCACGTTATATCCGAATTCGTGTTATATCGGGGTAGAGGTGTAATTGTCTTATTCGCTACACAGCCCTGATTCATCCCCAGAGCAGGTGCATCCAGACCACTGAATGCTGAATGAGGCAGGGGTCCTGTGGAAAAAATAGCATGCGATCATATAATTAAAGACTGTACTATAATGCATACACATAAGGCAGTGTTGGCATTTCCTAACTTTTGAGAGTGTGACTATGCAGCCTTAATGTCCTTTTAATGTATTTGGTTAAATGTAATTTCCTAATTTTTTCAAAAACAAACTGGAAAAACAGAGTTTCTGTCATGTGGAGTCATATTGATCGCCTGGTTGGGTTATCAGCAGATTTTAGACCCTTACATCCACAGCACATACCGGTACCACTTGAGCAAATGTAGTAACTGATAGCAGTAGTAGGTGGTTATATTCTGTATGGGCCAGCCACTAGAGGAGGATGAAACACACACTTTTTCAGTGGTCTTCAGATCTATTTGCTGACAACAGAAGAATGTAGCGATTTAGGACTCTTGGGTTCTATTCCAGGTTCTGGAGGGGAGTATTTTCTAGTAGTTGTAGACTCTTCTGCCCCTGTGACCCCAGTCTGCCCTTGTCCCCATCTGCTGCTGCCCCCCACAACCTACTCACTGATTCCTATCCTCTTCCCATTCTGCTGTGCCCCCATCCCCATGGCTTTTCCCCACCATTTGGCTCCTTCCCTACCCTCTGACTTATGCACCCTCCTCCCCTCTGTTCCTCCATCCCCATTTCTCACTACTCAGTGGGTGGAAATACTGGGTGCACAGCTTCTGCTCTCACCCTTGTGCATGTATTTGGGATGCAGGAAGCCTAATGCAGGTGAGGTGGAAGTCTTTCTCCCCTGCATGGTTCTGTTACTGTGACTCAAAATCTGCCCCATAATGTTCAGAACATATTCATTTTGCTTAATTATTCTGCAGACTCTGGAAAAGAAAATAACTGAGTGGAAGCTTCAAATTGGAAAACACAAGCACCAAATTTTAGCTGTAAAGGAAACAAATGAGCAAAAGAAGAAAGCTCTGAAAAAAGCAACCAGAGCCCAGAAACAAAGAGCTGAATGTTTTGAAGCATCTGTTGAAAAACTAACTTCCAAAATTAGAAAGAGGGTAAGTGGCTGTGTTGATATAATCAAATGTTTTTTAAAATAATCAAGTATTGTTTAAAATAATAAGTGCAATCAAACATTAAGATTGCCTCATCGTTGGAGAACAGTAATGACCAACTGAGCATACTGTACTCTGGACTGGTACATTTTAATTTGTTCCACTTTAGAGAAGGGTAATTTAAAATCAGTGATCCAAAAGCAATTGCTAGATAAGATGCATGAACTTTAAGGTCAGAAGGGACCATCATGATCATCTAGTCTTTATTTTGTTTACAAGATTAAAAAGTCAGTTTAGTGAATGACTTGGACCATGTGGTTGTCCACTTTGTAATTTTGCTCTAGGGGGTCTGGTCTCCTTTCAGTATGGTATATGCCAGTTAATGCTACTAGGAGTCATGCACATTAATCCCTAAATATCATTGAGAAGCTTGTTCCCTTACATTCATAGGTGGGCCCCGATCCTGCAGTTTGAGCTGTGTGGATAGACATTGAAGTTAATGGGCACAAGTGTCCACTCACACAGATCAGATTGCAGTATTGGGATCTTGATGTCTTAGTACTCAGCCAATGTCTTTTTTTACAATGGATCCAGCAGGCAGCATGTCTTGTAGATGCTCAAATTTCTCTTTGTAAGCTGTATGCTCTGAATTTTATAGAGCTTTGAAAATGAAGTTAGAACTCTCTCATTCAGCTGTCCCTCAGACCTTGTTGAGGGCCTCTTGCTGCCTCAACATTTTTTTCACCAATGTTAAGAAATTTCAGAAGGCCAGGAGAATCAGAACTTTTTTGAGTGGTCTTTCTGGAGTTGGTGGCTTACAATTCTGAATGGAATCAGTTGGCCCATTAGAGTACATTTAAAACTTGGTCTCCTTTCATTGCACTTTCCAACAGGTGGGAATATACTTTCATCATAACATTTCATAGCATGTTATACCATTGTAGACATAGAACGACTAGGCAAATGTATTGTATCAGGATCTAATAAAATTTGCTTTGTTTCTTCTTTGTGGGCTTAATTTACCTTCAGACCATACGATGCAACTTGGTTTTCTCATGATGACAGTCAGTTGTACTGGACGTTTTAATTAATTAAATTAATTTAATTGCCATTTGTCTAACTTCAATTTCAGTTTTTTTGTGTTGTCATAGTGCTTTCTCTTTATTTTCCTATTGTGAGGTTTAAGGTGAAGGTTTTCAAAGCAGTTAATTTTAATGAAACGTGTGGCTAACTCTTCACCGCTTTGAAAAGCTCAACTTAACTGCCATTAAATAAACCACAAAATCCAATCTTTCTTCTTTTGTGTTTGAAACCCTCTTAGTTAGCTATTGTTTCTTTTTCACAACATTTTGCTATTATGACTCAATTTTATTCTGGCATTTATTTTGATCTCTTATTTTAAAATATCAGAGGGGTAGCCGTGTTAGTCTGAATCTGTAAAAAGCAACAGAGGGTCCTGTGGCACCTTTAAGACTAACAGAAGTATTGGGAGCATAAGCTTTCGTGGGTAAGAACCTCACTTCTTCAGATGCAAGACTGAAGAAGAAGAAGTGAGGTTCTTACCCACGAAAGCTTATGCTCCCAATACTTCTGTTAGTCTTAAAGGTGCCACAGGACCCTCTGTTGCTTATTTTAAAATGTCATTCTTATGTCTCAGATTAGTACAGTTGAATATATTTATTTTAAGAAATAATTTTACCTCAAATTTTGAAGTCTTGCTGTAGTCTGCAGCTTGAAAACACATGAATGCTTAATTGTGATTCAGTTCTAGGGACTCATAATTCTGTAGTTCAAGCTTATTTAATATATTTAAATTATTTTAATTTCTCTCCTTGAGATTGCAAGCTTAAGTTTACATTATTTTATACTACTGAGGTGTGATTTAAGGCTGCTTTAAGTTAAAATATCTTTTGTGTTTAGGAACTGTGCAAAATTAAAAAGCAGTTCTTATGTTACATGATCTATATTTTGTATATTCTCCAGGAAGTCAAATTGTCTGAAGTACTTTCAGCTTCCAGTGTCTGGAAAAATCATCATGAGAAGGCTGTAGAAGAAAAGACTCGGTTAGAGGTTCAATTTGAAAGTCTGAAGAAGTAAGTTAAACTGTTGAAGCTTTTTGCAAATGAATAAGAAATAATATTAATTTCATGTACATGTTTTTACTATTTAAAATTCCAGGTAGAATTTAGAACTTGGAAAATGGTGCTCAGAATTAGATGTTTCAACTATGGAACATATTTTAGCATTATCGCCTTCTCTCCACTGGATCACACAACTTCCATTATAGCTAAAGAGTAACTCCTACATCATTCCTGACTACAGGGGCTTACTGTGCTTGACACAGGGAACCCTCTCACCTGTCAGCAGTGGCTGAAATTACAGGCTATGAGCTGCTGTAACCTGTACTTGGGTTACATTACACCCCATAGGGGGAAAATAGCTGAAGGATCTGAGTTGTAACTGATACAACAAGGATTCTCCTCTCCAGCCCCACTGTCAAACCTGGCCTCCACAGCAGCACAGAAGAACGTCCCTGCATAGACTCCTGGCTTTCTACTCACAATTTTGCTGCAATTAATTGGACCAGTTAGTTCCACTACAGAATGGGCCTTCCATACATGGAGATGGGGGGTAGGATTTGCTCCCGAATGCATGCATGTATGCCATTTGTCTGTAATCACAGACAAAACAGAACTCCCTAAAATCTTAAAATATATAATAGAAAAAGGTTGAATAACTAAAAATGCCTTTTTCCTTGGCATATGGTAAGACGTATCCTTACACATTTTTATGGTTTGAACTACAGTTCGTATTTCCAATAGGTTTGTCATAAACACATAAAATAAGACTAAAGGCTGCTGCCTATACTTTTTTGTTGGGTTTCATGCAGAATGTTTGTTTTGTCAAATAGCTGTTTAAAGAAGAATGTTCACATGTTTATAAGGGCCAAAATTAAGTTTACGGGTTTTGGTTTTTTGAGTTTCAGAAAACCAAATTTTCATGGAAAGCGTTCTCATTTTTTTTTTATTTCAAAGAAAAAGTTTCTTTGCTTAGAATTAAACATTGCAGCAAAAACTATGGCACTATGCCAGTGAATGAGCACCAGAAAGCTAAACTGTCTGTGAACAGAAGTGAATCTGATTAGACAATTTTCATTATCTAATTTGACTAGTACAAAAAGTAAATTGGTATAAATGGTGAAAAGTAAAGTAGAATCGGTTTACTTTTAATAGTTGAAGGTGGTATTCCTAACCTACGTAAGAAAATGTTTTAAGATAGCTTTTTATTTGGCAGTCCCTTTTTAAATTCTGCATCATAATGTCTTGGACTGTAAATATATATAATCTGATATTTGCGTTGGAAGAGTGCCTGTGCATTCCATCTAATCAGCTTATTTACAATTGTTCTAACCCCATTTCACATCCTTTAATCTTATTACATCATTTATTGGAAAAGCTGAAGAACTTCCAACTTCTCCAGTTGTTGCTCATTTGGGGTGTGTAAATATATGGAGTTACTTTAATAAAAACAAAAACAAAAAAAACCCACAAACTTTTCAATAGCTGCTAGAGGAACATAATATGCAAATTAAATTTTAAAAAGTACAACATGCTAGTTGCTGCAAAAGTTCTTGATTTATTTAATAAAGACAGATCACAAACCTTTTGGAGGACATGAAAAAAATACAAGATCGTGGAAGAAATTCAAATGAAGAAATCCATGGAAAGCTTAATTCTATCAATTCAGAAAGTGCAAATATTCGTCTTGAAAATGCAAAATTAAAGGTAGATTGTTATATCATTTCATTGTTCAGTATGAGAATAACCATGGATACCTGATGTATTTTAAAATAAAGAGTACCTAGATTTAATTCAAATTTTGTTATTACTATACGTTTAATATCTCGAGGCCTCCTTTAATAAACTGTGCACTTATACAGTACCTTCCATCCAAGGACCCCAAAGAGCTTTATAGGTATTAATGAACTAAACATCACAAGACCCCTGTGAAGTAGGTATTATCATCCCCATTTTGAAGTTGGTGAAAATGAGACATTGATAGGTTAACACAGGAAATCTGTGGCAGAGCTAGGAATAGGTCTTTGATCTCCCAGTCCTGTACCTTAACCACACTACCTTCTGTCCTTTTCATTATCATTATCTATATGATTACTTAACTAACAGTTACCCTTTTAACTTGAAACAAAATTTTACTAATGTTCCAAACGGGAACTGAATTCACTTTTAATAGCTAGTTTCAAATTAAGTTAGGGAGGTTTCAAACTTGCTTGGCACAATTGGATAAAGTCTCTAGGACTTCCCTTTGCTGGTTTTGCTCCTACCTATCCTACTACTCTTTTTCTGTGGTTCATATTCTTGATCCTGGATATCTCCACTGTGGTCTTTTCCTGAAAACCAAAGCTTTACACACTGAAAAACCAATCACTGGGGCTTGTGGGTGGCCACCTTTCATCCCACTCCTCCAAAGATTATATTCACAATAATTATTTAATTGTTAATTACATCAAAAGATGTCTAGTTCATATGTCATCTGATCTACAAATACTGCAAATAATACAGTTTGTAATAAGAAAGCTTCTGTACCATTCAAGTAATTTTATTGCTGCAAACATAGTTCAAATGGCATCTGACTTTCTGTGTGAAATTCCCAAACAGTAAGTCTCAAGAGATCCAATTAAAAACAAGATTTATTAAGAGTGGAGAGAGAAGATCAGCTCAGAATAAAATAAATAGTATACATAATATCTGGTCTACGTTTAGTTATAATAAAAGTTTAAAAAAACCTAAACATGTCTAGAAAGTACTTTTTCCTTTTGTCCTTCTAGCCTTTCACAGTACGCCTACACTTGGAATTGGAGCTTGGGTGTGTAATTCCCAGCTCAAGAAGAAATACTCGTGCTAGCTCTGATCAAGCGATAAAACTAGCGTGTAGCCATGAGCAGCGGAGGGCCTAGCTGCCACAAGTACGTTCCCATCCAAGACCCCAGGCATATACTCATGGCTGCTAGCCCGTCCCACTGCTTGTGCTGCCACAGCTACATTCTGTTTTTAGCATGGTAGCTTGATCAGAACTAGTGCGAGTATTTCTCCTCAAGTTGGGAATCACACTTTTAGCTTGAAGTGTAGACATATATTGAGAATCACATTCTCTGATTTCAAGTACCTCACTGCTATCCTTTCAGATCCCTGTACTTTAATGTTGAAAGTGGTCACAGACTATAAAGATGTTCCAGAATTCATCATCATATCAGACATGCCAGTCAAGGTTACATAGGCAATTCAACAATATATTGTTTGATCAATATATTCCACTATCTGGGGGAAGTGTAATAGTCTCTGTTCTCTGTATAGTGACTATTATCCCCTATAGTCTTTAACATCCAACAGCCCTTCCAACTTGGAAAATAATTCCAAAATTTTCTTTTTTAAAACCCAGACTGTCAGATGCCTCTTTTATTTTGCCTGCATTTTAGCCAGCCAGAGAATCAAGCTGATTGAATCTTGGTTTGCCCTAGAGTTAGATTAACTCACACTCAGTCTGTCTTTAAAATGACAGGATTTACATCTTTTGTATAGTATTTCTACTCTGGATCAAATATGAATGGAAGTTGACAGATTTAAATGAGTTTGTCACAGTTACTTACCATGCAAAATAACAAAATGTAATCATGTACAGTTAAATACCAGTAGTTTAATTGCTAGTCATATAATAGTGCTGATGGTGCTTTGATTTCTTAATTCTCCACTATCAGAAAAAAAGTGTATTGCCTATAACAAGAATAAAATATTTATTTTCTGTGTATTTTAATCTAGGCTTTACTTGCTGCTTTGGAAGACAACACTGTTTCGGCTGAAGCTGAACTTTTAAACCTGCAAGAAAAAGTAAAGCAGCAGGAAAACCTTGCTGAACAGTATAAAACTCAGGTGACTAATGGACCTGGAAGGCTTAAGTATCAGTTTTATGTCTATGTGCAGTTTTGAGATAATGATGAAGCTCTTATTTGAGAGACAAGGCGGATGAGGTAATATCTTCGGTTGGTGAAAGAGACAAGTTTCTGAGCTACATAGAGGTCTTCCTCAGGTCTGGGAAAGGTATTGAGGGCTTGGCTACACTTGTGAGTTACAGCGCAATAAAGGAGCACCGGGTGCACTAGCTCACTACCTGTCCACACTGGCAAGGCACGTAGAGCGCTCTGACTCCGCGGCTACAGCGCTGCTGGTACTCCACCTCGGCGAGTGGAATACGTTTGTTGCGCCCCCGCTGGAGCGCCGCAGTGCCAGTGTGGATGAGGTGTTCACGGATCACTACACTTTCCTTCATAGATCCATTAATCACCCCAAACACACCAAGAAATCTGTTATTTAAAGCCAGGCACTCAGATACCACAGAATATGCTCCAAGGAGAAAGTCCAGGATACATACCTTAAAACACTCAAAACCACCTTCACCAAACAAGGACACTCCACCTGAGAAGTAGATCGCATCATGGAATGGACCACCCAAATACCTGGAGAGAACCTGCTTCAGTACAGAAATAAAACCCATTCCAATTGCACACCCTTAGTTGTCACCAACCACCCCACACTGGAACCCATACATAGTATCATCAAACTACTACAACCCTTACTTGATGAGGACCCCATCCTGAAATAAATCTTTCCTGAACTCCCTCTTCTAGCCTTCAAACAACCTCTCAAAGCTCATCATCTGAAAAAAGATCCCCACAGACCAGGACATCTGGTAACAGTCCGGGGACTAGTGAGGTAGCACTAGAGTAATGTTTTGGCAGTCTGTTTATATGGCATATGGATATTTTGTTTCAGTGCTAGGGAAATATCAGTAAAGCCCATATTTTACAAATCTGTTTTAAGTTCCTTAGCAATTCCTTTGTAGTATGTGCCTTTGTTTACAGAGAGGAAATTTTAGCGTGATGAATCAGATGTTGTATAGAATTCAGCGATAGTGTAAGGACACACTTGATTGACATCCCTGACTCATCGTATTTTGAAATTACTGACCAGGCAACAGTTTTATTACAAACTCTAAACCCTGCCAACGGGCCTAGCCTATGGAGCAAAGAGCTACAATAAAACTTTTAGCCTGCTGTAAGAGACACGAGGTATTTCCTCACATCCAGCCTTAAGTAGTTATTAGGGTCCAAACTAATGGCTGGGCTACCTTCAGAAATAGGCTGCCATTAGCTGACACCCACTGTTTTGAGAGGGAGGGGATTGGACAATCAACTGCCCCCACACAACAGCTGCAGCTCGTTCTCCATGGTGGATAATGAGCCATTATATTACCAGTTAATTTGGCATTTTATATTCAGAGTTGTCCTTTCAAAATATTTGCTGTGAAGCGGGGTCTGTCACACTGCAGCAAATTTGAAAAAAGAAAACAATACAAATATCATTTCCTGATGCCAGGAACTTAGTTTCCTCACTGCTTCTCTTGATTACGTTTGTTTCAAAAAAAGAACTTTCTCCCTCTCAGCCCAGCTTCTCCACTTACTTGCTGTTGCAGTGAAGCCATAATTTTGCTCTTTATCATAGGAATTTGTTACAGTGGAAATGATTGATGTAATTTTGATTTCACTACAAAGATGAGATAGAGGAGAGATTGGAATACAAAGGGGGAAATTCCTTGTTAAAGCACATATATTTTTGATAAGTAACAGAAGTTGGAGGCATGGAAAACCTGTGAAACACATGTAAGAAGAATGGGTTTACCTTTAAGTATTCTGCAGTGTAAAAACTCTTTTTAACTGAAGTAGTATTTCTCTCTGTTAAATCTATTACAAACATTTTAAACAGTACAGCACTTTTTTCACAGACAGAATTTTCCAGTCTGCAATAAGATCTCATCGCACCAAATCTAAATTATGGTAAATTAATGTTGAATATTTTTATCCCCATGAGAAATAAAAATTCAGTTACTGCTATCTAACTAAAAGGGGATACAATTTGGTCATTTTAAAGGTGGTGGTCCATTGACTTCAGCAGGAGCTTCTGGGTCCTCTTCACCTTAGAAAGCCACACCAGACATTTAGGTGCCAAAAAATGTGTTTAGGAGCCTAAATTTATGCACACAATTTTGAAAATGTTGGCCTTGGCCCTTTAGAATCAGTCCAACTCCCACTGAAATCAATAGGAGCCTGTCCAGTGACGCCAATGGGAGTTGCATCAGGCCCTTAATGAATAACTGGCAACATTCATTACACCAAGAATGAATTTGACCCCATGTATCTTAAAGTGATGAGAATTTTTGAAATTTGGAGACATGGAAGTATGATCTCTTGAAATGGCTAGATATATTCATATTTATGTCTTTATAACTTTTTGCATATGGCCTTTGGCCGTGACAAAGGCTTTGAAATGGAAGATATAGGTGCGCGCAAATCATATTAATTAACCACTTGTTTCCTTTTATTTACTGTATGAAATAAAGTAACTTTAAAGTGCAGTGAGCCTCAAGTGCCTGTGTAAATTCAAGTGAATTGTTTCAAAGATTGTGGGGGTTTTTTCATGATAAGCACAGAGGCTTTTGATTAAAGTCTGTGGGTACGTCTGCACTACCCGCCGGATCGGCGGGTAGTGATCGATCTATCGGGGATCGATTTATCGCGTCTAGTGTAGACACGATAAAATTGATCCCCGATCTCTCTGCCGTCAACTCCGGAACTCCACCGCAGCGAGAGGCGGAAGCGGAGTCGATGGGGGAGCGGCAGCGGTCGACTCGCCGCCGTCCTCACGGCCAGGTAAATCGACCTAACATACGCTATTCGCGTAGCTGAAGTTGCGTATCTTAGGTCGACCCCCCCCGCCCCCAGTGTAGACCTAGCCTAAGTGTCTTAACATGAATATGTTAATGCTATTTGAGCTTTGTTAGATGAGTTTTAATTGCAGGACAGAAAAGTTTGCCTCTGAAAAAAATAACTACAATGTTGAATTAATACATAGGAACCTCATCTGAAAAGTAATTTGGTCTTGTTTGAGTCCCGGAAGACTACATTTGCCGTTTACACATTTGGCTGACTTCATCAGGTTGACCGGGTGTCGCACGGCAAGGAAGGAAAACTGCAGTTGTTGCGATTGGGGAGTGATGCAAGGGGGTTCGAGTAAATGAGTCAGATAATAGTCAAATAGTGCCAAGTCACAGTTTATGCCGCTGCAAAGATATACGTTCGGGGGCAACAAAGTCAAAATAGGCTTTGTGTATCTGTACGAGTACAATACATGGCTTGGAATAGGGAGCAGTCTCCAGTTGCTCAGCAGCTTGGGTGGTATTCCGTGTTTCTGCAGCCTACTCAGTTGTGAAGGCAATTATGAGGATAGAGAAAATGAATAAGTAAGTATAGGCAATGACAAAGTACCATTTGGGGAAATGAAAGGCTGTTGCTTGACATAAATGCTTCCAGCTTTAAGGAATGATGGAGTAACATTTGCAAATATATGTAAAATATATTGTATCCTAGGTACAAAAATTACAAACAGAAGCAGAAGAACTGAAAGCCAGATACAAAAAAGTGTTAAATGAAAACAAAATAATAACAGAAGCCAAAGATTTAGAGATAAGTGAGGTAAGTAGTCCACTTTAACAAACAGTATAACATGGTTTCATGGTCTTTTGTAGAAAAGTGAACCTCAGATTGGCCTGGGAACCACTTGCTGGTGGTTGTAAGGTGGTGGCTTTCTTGTTTTCCAGGTACTAAATTGCATAAAACAATGCCAAAAATACATTAAATACTTCACTAACATTACTTTTCCCTGTAAGCAATTGCTGTAATCACCACAGCGTGAGAATGGTGGTCCATAAAATACTCTCAATTAAGGTGTGGTTCACACTATAACAATTTGTGAACCCACCATAGAATGTTCAGATTGGTATTTAAAAAGCAAACAAACAAATCAGTCAATCAGTGGCCTAGTTTACCCCCACCCTCAAGAAAAGCTGTGGAAGCTGGACAGGGAAGAAGGAAATTACTGTACGGTTTGCTTTGCTAAGCATCCTACAAATTCTTCCTTTTGTGGGGAGCAACATTCCCAACTATGCAAATACTATGGTTGTGCGGGGGACTGGACTAGATGACCTCTCAAGGTCCTTTCCAGTCCTATGATTCTACATAGCTCTTTGGTATCTACACAGAGGCAATGCTTCTTCACTCTGCTTCCTGGCTCCCCGGGACTCTTCCCTGGTTCATTGTTAGCCATGCTTGGTAGAGCATGAAGCATGTGCTTCAGTTTCTGAATTAGTAAAATTGGGATAATCCTTTACCTGATTAACTGTGACTGCATATAACTTAATTGCTATATGTTTGTGGATTTCCCTTATGGTAAATATTGTTGCCCCCCTTTTTTTTTTTTTTTTTTTTAAACTGAGACACAGACAGGTGTTGGTTCGCCTATAGGGCACCATGGTTTTAAAGATTAGGCCTGAGCCTCACAGTGAGAAGTCCTAGGTTTTTATTCTGGTTCTGAAACGAACCCACTGTGTGACCTTCAGCAAGTCACATACTGTTCCAACCTTCATCTGTAAAATGGGGATATGGTATTTGCCCATCTCATAACTAAACAAGGTTTGAAAAGTGTTGTATGTAGCTGTTGGGGCTGAGGAGGGCACTTGCCACTGCCTTCCAAAATTACACTATAATCCTCATGTTCAGAATGTCTCATCTAAAAAGCTTTTAGAGCTTTCACATGCCTCACTGTGAAAAATAGTCTGTTACACAATGTCCCAATAAATCAGCATTTTAGGAGTGCAGTACACATACAATAACTTGTTGAAAATGTTCACATTACTTTTCATAAACATTTCATTACATTTCCAGTTTCACTGAGCCCTAACTAAAATATAGGGCTGGGGGGATGAGTTTGTGCCATAATGTTCATTCTATTTTTCATTGGAGGAATAACATTATGCAAAAATGTGTGTAGAATTTTAGATGTATTATGTATGTTACCATATGGAAAGCTTTTGAAATTTTTAACAATTAATTTATGGTTTTGTACCTACCTGTTTTCCCTTAATGCTACCGTGCAGGTGAGGAGCCAGATACAGGCTCAATTGAAGGAGTTAGAACATGTTCGTGACTTACTGAAAGTAGCTGAAGAGAGGCTTCAGAAGTATCAGGAAAATCTGTTGTCCTACAAAAGGAGTTATGCAGACAAATCCAAAACCATTAGGGAGCTACAGGTTCAGGTGCTTAGAGCATAACCATTTAATAGTAAAGTATCTAAACTATGTGGAAGAAAGTCTTGGGAGTAGTTTTGCAATCTGAGGGAACCCATGTCAATGTTCTCTCATCCACATACTTGCTTAATAGAACAAAAGTTCCTTCTGCAGCGATTGTGATGCTCTTTGTGATATGTTCTGCCTGCATTTTTTTGTACGTTTAGAGAGATGAAATTGCAGCTTCAGTACCTAACTGAAAATTCTTATTTATTTTTGCGTTTAGATTTTAGAGCTTTCTAATAAGAAAGACCTCTTTCCTTTTGAATAATTAGATATGTTAAATGTGAATCCCCAGCCGAATCCCAGAAAGTTTTCTTTGTTAATGTACTGTACAGTTCTAAAGGACACAGTTATATCTAGTAGAGTAATTTCAATCTCTGGATTTTTTTCATGTAATGGAAATATTGCATTTTTTTTTTAAATGATCTTTTAATGCCTAATTTATAAGCTGGGCAATACTTGTTCAGGGAAATGGCTACAAATCATAAACTTTCAAAGCAGTAAATTATATCCTTTCTATTTTACAAGTTACATTGTATTTTACATATAAATATACTAGAAAGGACACTTCAGACTTCTAAAAAAAGATAATTTCAAGTAATTTTTAGAGTTTTTTAATCAGTGTTTGTAGTACCTCTTAAGGGCCTGAATGTGTTTTTCCTCCTGTTTTTATATACATTTCATTTTTCAAAGATTTTGATTCTGAACACTGAGAGAAAAACAACTTACAGTTTTTTATTTTAAACTTAAGTTTATGTGACAGACCATATATCTTTTTTGTGGACCAGAATAATCTGTGACAGCAGAGCTCTGGGGAAAACCAGAAAGAGTCTTCTAAAACTTATTGACAGGTAGTCAGTGGCAAAACTTCCAATGACGTCATTAGAAACAGAAAGAGGTCCCATGTGCTATTTTTATGATCCGTATAAAAATACAAGCTCTGGATTTTATGTTAAATTTCTTGGAAAGGTCATCTTTATAGCTATAGGACCAGATTCTGCTCTCACTTAAACCTGTCCAAGGCCTCAATTCAGGAAAGCACTTAATCACGTGTGTGACGTTGTGCAGTCTATATGGTTTTATAAAAATATAAGTGAGTATAATGTAACTGGGATATGCTTCATGCAAAAGGTCTCTTGTAAGGTATCATTACAAAGCTCATAATCTACTGAGTGTGATCATCCTATTTGTAGAAATGTACCACTCTTGTATCTAAAACTAGAAATATAAAATGTAACTCTGAGGGCCTATTGTAATTATGTAAAGTGTGGGCCATTAATGATGGTTTGGAATCTTGATGACTCCCATTGTCTGCAGATGGCTGTTTACCTGTGAGTCTCCCTGTATATGTGTGTGCTGGCAAGTGAGTAATGAAGTCTTGCAGTGACATGTGATCATGTCACCTGAACTGGAATCCATCTTTAACCTGGTGCTTTTCCAGTGAGGGGAGGGGGTGGAAACCCAGAGAGACAAAGGGTTCCCGCCTTATGCAAAAGATATATAAAGGGGTGGAAGAGAACAGAGGAGAGAGGAGCCATCATGGAGAATCCCCTAGATAACACCTAAGCTGGAACAAAAGCTGTACCAGGGGAAAGAATTGTGCCCAGGCCTGGAAGGTGTCCAGTCTGAGAAAAACTTACTGAAGCATCTCTGAGGGTGAGATTATCTGTATTTAGTTTGATTAGGCATAGATTTGCGCATTTTATTTTATTTTGCTTGTGACTTACTTTGTTCTGTCTGTTACTACTTTGAACCACTTAAATCCTACTGTCTGTATTTAATAAAATCACTTTTTATTTAGTAATTTACTCAGAGTATGTATTAATACCTGGGGGAGCAAACAACTGTGCATATCTCTCTATCAGTGTTATAGAGGGCGAACAATTTATGAGTTTGCCCTGCATAAGCTTTATGCAGGGTAAAACGGATTTATCTGGGTTTAGACCCCATTGGGAGTTGGGCATCTGAGTGCTAAAGACAAGCACACTCCTGTGAGCTGGTTTTCAGGTAAACTTGCAGCTTTGGGACAAGCGATCCAGACCCTGAGTCTTTGTTAGAGCAGACTGGAGTGTCTGGCTCAGCAAGACAGGGTGCTGGAATCCTGAGCTGGCAGGGAAAACAGAAGCAGGGGTAGTCTATGCACATTAGGTGGCAGCTCCCAAGGGGGTTTCTGTGATCTAACCCGTCACAGTGGCGTAGTCGAGCAGGATCTGTGCACAGCTGATTGCTTTGAGATACTGGTAGTGATTTTAAGTGAGTTTTAAGTGTGGTGGCTGGCGAACAGACAAAGTAGTTACTGGTTTGTTATTTTCTGTTTGCTTATTTCGGGAAAGGGAAGTAGGGACAGAAAAGGAAGCAAAATAAGTAAGACGGAAGATCAGAAGAAACTAAAACTGCACAGGGTACAAATTGCCCAGAAAAGCTGAACGCTGGGCACTGTGAAAGTCTTGGTTAACTAAGAATCCCCTGAGCTAAGTGCATCTCAGTTTCAGTGAACTGCAGATGGGTGTGGCCCAACCTCTGTCTGTGCTGAAGCTGACTGGAGTGTCTAACCTAGCAAGACAGGAGGGGAGGGGTGCCTGTTCTGGCAGGAGGGTGTTCTCTGTGGTATCCCAGCTCATCAAGTGATGGTCTCAAGGGAAGACAAATGGAAATTGATGTACAATTTGCCTGGGAAAAGGCTGCCCTGGAAAAAGAAAAGGCTGCCCACCAGCCTGGACTTAAGAGACAAAGCAATTAAGACCCAGAAGCATGACCTGGCTGTAATGGAGTGGAAGAGGTGCACAGAGACATGTATCCTGGAGCTGGAAGTTGGGGTCCTGGTGACTGCTGCGGTGGGAACAAACCCCAAGGACTCTAGCTGGAAGCAAACCCAACCTGAGTGAAAGGGGGGGGATTTTGCTGGCCAGCGAAAGGTCTCTCATAGCTGGTAGCTGTGAGCCTACAGCTGGATCAGGGTCTCTTTCCCTTTTGGGGGACACAGGAGTGTCTGCCCCATAGGGGAGCCCAAAAACGAATTTTAGGTATACTGCCTCCGCCATGGTCAGTGTCCAAGTCTCTGGCAGTAAGTTCAGGAGGAGGGTGTGACGTTGTGCAGTCTATATGGTTTTATAAAAATATAAGTGAGTATAATGTAACTGGGATATGCTTCATGCAAAAGGTCTCTTGTAAGGTATCATTACAAAGCTCATAATCTACTGAGTGTGATCATCCTATTTGTAGAAATGTACCACTCTTGTATCTAAAACTAGAAATATAAAATGTAACTCTGAGGGCCTATTGTAATTATGTAAAGTGTGGGCCATTAATGATGGTTTGGAATCTTGATGACTCCCATTGTCTGCAGATGGCTGTTTACCTGTGAGTCTCCCTGTATATGTGTGTGCTGGCAAGTGAGTAATGAAGTCTTGCAGTGACATGTGATCATGTCACCTGAACTGGAATCCATCTTTAACCTGGTGCTTTTCCAGTGAGGGGAGGGGGTGGAAACCCAGAGAGACAAAGGGTTCCCGCCTTATGCAAAAGATATATAAAGGGGTGGAAGAGAACAGAGGAGAGAGGAGCCATCATGGAGAATCCCCTAGATAACACCTAAGCTGGAACAAAAGCTGTACCAGGGGAAAGAATTGTGCCCAGGCCTGGAAGGTGTCCAGTCTGAGAAAAACTTACTGAAGCATCTCTGAGGGTGAGATTATCTGTATTTAGTTTGATTAGGCATAGATTTGCGCATTTTATTTTATTTTGCTTGTGACTTACTTTGTTCTGTCTGTTACTACTTTGAACCACTTAAATCCTACTGTCTGTATTTAATAAAATCACTTTTTATTTAGTAATTTACTCAGAGTATGTATTAATACCTGGGGGAGCAAACAACTGTGCATATCTCTCTATCAGTGTTATAGAGGGCGAACAATTTATGAGTTTGCCCTGCATAAGCTTTATGCAGGGTAAAACAGATTTATCTGGGTTTAGACCCCATTGGGAGTTGGGCATCTGAGTGCTAAAGACAAGCACACTCCTGTGAGCTGGTTTTCAGGTAAACTTGCAGCTTTGGGACAAGCGATCCAGACCCTGAGTCTTTGTTAGAGCAGACTGGAGTGTCTGGCTCAGCAAGACAGGGTGCTGGAATCCTGAGCTGGCAGGGAAAACAGAAGCAGGGGTAGTCTATGCACATTAGGTGGCAGCTCCCAAGGGGGTTTCTGTGATCTAACCCGTCACAGTGGAAGACTACCCCTGCTTCTGTTTTCCCTGCCAGCTCAGGATTCCAGCACCCTGTCTTGCTGGAATCCTGAGCTGGCAGGGAAAACAGAAGCAGGGGTAGTCTTTGCACGTTGGGTGGCAGCTCCCAAGGGGGTTTCTGTGATCCAACCCGTCACAACGTGTTTAATTTTAAGTAAGTTCCATTAATTTCATTGAGAATAAGTATGTACTTAAAGTTAATCTAATGCTTGCGTGCTTTCTTGAAGAGGGAGACTGTCCTGAATTGATGCCTAAATACAGAGAAACTCTGTCAGTGATGTTTCTCAAGGTTTTCACTGTGTACCTGAGATCAGAATCTGATCACTAATTTGTCGACAAGACATTTAAATTCAAATAATCAGTATTTTTCTTCTATTATATCTAGCTATAGTCTAATATATATAGTTAAAGTCTAGTATATATCTTTGCAAAGTTTATTGCTCTTTTCAAAATAAATGCTTTGGTGCTTTAATGAAATCCATCAGGCAGCACTCCTAAGCTGCTCCTGCATAACAACAATTGTACATGTAGGAAAATGGTAAGGAAACAAATATCATTATCAAGCTTCCAAGCACTTTTTATATACTGCGAGGACAAAATAATTTTAAAATGGAGGGAAAAAAGCTTTATGAGCCAGATTTTGCACGAATTTAAACCTGTCCAACTAAATGCATTAGGTTGCAGGGGTAAGCCAGCCCTAAGTTCATGCCTTAACAAGTCTTTAGCTTACAATATAGTCTGCTACTATAGTTGTGTTTTATTTGCTTCAAATATAGGCCAAATACTGCTTGCCATGGTGATGAAGTAGGCGCACTGATTTTAATAGGATAGCTTGAATAAGGCAAGCTTGATTTGGCTTATAATGTCCTGTGCAAATCTCCATTAAATAGAATGGAAACATCATTTTCACAGATGGATGACAACAACAGGTTCTTGAGAAACCATTCTTTGGAAGAGGAAAACTATAACATTCAGAAGAAATATGAATATCTTAAAAGGTAAATGTGATATCTGACTAGTACTCACTTTTACATTTTTCTCCTCATAATCAAATTTCATGTGTGTATCTGTTTTGCATAAAGACAGTTAGAAAAGATGGAAGTACAAAATGAAGAACTTGCACATCAGCTGGCAAACCAAGAGGAGAGTCTTCAGCACAGTGAATTGCAGCTTAAAGAGAAATTAGCAGAATATGATGCTTTAGCCAGACAGTTGGAGTCTGCTTTGGAAGAAGGCAGAAAAAAGGTATATATGGTGTAATATGTTTCTGAATCTGATTGCAGTTTTTCCCATTTTCAAATAAAGAAAACTCTGGAAAAGAACAAAGGGCTTGAGGAGGTGTGATGGCCAGACAAATCAAGAAAGGTAGATCATTCCATAGGAGGGGGCAATGTGGAAAAATAGGTCAATGGGAGTTTTGCCTGAATAAATACAAAGAACTTTGGATTTCCTAGCCCTATTGAAGCTGATGGCAAAACTCCCATTGACTTCAATGGGGCCGGGATTTTGTCCTTCATCTTTAGGAAGGAATTCTTTCCTTCAAACAACATGAAGAGCATCAACCACCCAATATTTAAATGTGCAGAAGTGACAGAGTTTCTGATCAAAAGCTTCAGCTTGTCTTTTTTCATTTCCCTTTTGAATGGGCAGCCCACTAGGACTTTGATATTGAGCCTTTCTAATGTCAGAAGAGGGCTTTCCACACTCAAAATGTACAAGGTTTTGTGTGGTCATGAACAGAAAATATTTCAAGCAATAAAACAAATAGGCGAAGAATTGTAGGAATTTACATCACAAGTAACTATTGCAGTACAATCAGAAAAATATATATCTGAAGTGATAATGTTCCCATTAAATTAACTATAAGTGAAGTAGAACGTACAATTGTAGGATTGTTCTCATATTCTAGTAATACTGATGGATTCTGAATAAGTCTCAGTTCAGGACAGATTCACAGATGAGTCAGACTTTTTCCCCCCCATTAATCATTCCTACAGTATTTTCCTATGAGACAGCTTATTTCATTTTAAATCAGAATGTATTCCATGTGTGCTCAAGATAATTGATGGGGAATAGAGGGAGGATTATAATCAGCAAATATGGAAGAGACGATCAATTGAAGCATAAAATAGTTTAAAATAATTATTTGTTGTTTTGGGCTTCAAATGCAGGTCTATATGTAATTAAATAGCTTTTTCTTCCTTCATTACCATCACAGGAGTCTGAAGAGGTGGAAAAAATGTCATCCAAGGAGAGAGCTCTTCAGACAAAAATATTGACTCTGGAAACCGAATTGAGAGAGAGACGAGAGGAGCAAAAGCGACTTGTCTGCAAATTAAACAATGTGAGAATCTATCACTTTACTGACACTGATCATAAACTGCTTAGTTAATTTAATCACTACATACACTAAAGCGTTTTAAATGGATGAATATATTTCTAAATGAATTTGTACATAATTTGGGGCACAGAGTCAGTTCACATAATTCAGTTAAGCATAAAACTATCAGAAAGACTGCATATTTTGTGCACAGTATTATAGATGACAGGTTAGGAAAAGATCTCCAGGATAGCTAATCCATCTTCCTACATTAGTGCAGGATTGTCTACTCTGCTAAGACCCTTTAGTAACCTCCCTTGGGGCTGCTCCTTATTCTAAAGGCTCACCCAGACCAGGGCCGGCTCCAGGGTTTGGCCGCCCCAAGCAGCCAAACAAACAAAAAAGCTGCGATCGCGATCTGCGGTGGCAATTCGGCAGGAGGTCCTTCGCTCCGAGCAGGAGTGAGGGACCGTCCGCCGAATTGCCGCCAAACAGCTGGACGTGCCGCCCCTCTCCGAAATGGCCGCCCCAAGCACCTGCTTGGTAAGCTGGTGCCTGGAGCCGGCCCTGACCCAGACACAAATTGTTAGCAGGTCCAGACCTACTTAGTGAAGTGGATAAATGTATTTCTGAGCTGGTAAAAGGATCTGATCTTACCAGGAATCTATGTGAATATTTTCAAACATGAGTGCTTAAAGTTAGGCACCCATAGCCTTATACAGGAATCTAAATAAGTGCCCTGATTTTCAAAGGTTTCAAGAACTTGCAAATCCTAGGTGTGGCACATTGGTACTTGCCCTACCAGCAGGGCCCCATTTCAAGAAGATATTGTGGACTTGGCACCTTTTGAAAATCAGACTAGCTACCTAAGTGCTAAAGTATGAATTTAGGTGGAGATTTTCAAAGCAATCTTGGGGATTTCAACACATTTTCCATTATTGTTAATGGAAGGCATGTCTAAATCCTCTACTCTTCGAAAATTGCATCCTGGGTGCTTAACTTTAGGTATGCAAATAAAAAATGTTGGCCCTTGATTTCATGGCATCAGGCTAGAGACAACAGTACTCAAAGAGATACATAAAGTTTCAGAGACCGGGGGCCTGATTCTGGCCCTGCAGTGCTGTAAAATGGTATTTTCAGCCAACAGCCACATAAACACCACAAAGGTAACAAACATTTCCCCCCTTAATTTAAAAAAAAAACACAAAATTTCATTTTTCTCTCATCCTTCATGAGATGGATGAATATTACATAAATCCTCAGACTTTTTTGGGGGTGGGGTGGGGGGGAAGAGATGAATTCCAGCTAAATTGAAGGTGGCATATGGTCAAAAGGAACTCTGGCTACACCGGGTCACCTAGAGCCAGGGATCCTTTTTACATTCTGAACTGGCCTTTTTCTCCTTCTAGCATGAACTCTGGTTTAAGATTCACAGGAAGTTTTTTAAACCCTCTAGAAGCTCGGGGAAAAAAGCCCAAAACTGATGGCATACGTCTCCCCATTATCACAGAATTGTTTTGATGTGTCTTTAATTAGAATAAAATAAAAACAATTTAAATTAAATTAATGGAGATATCCTATCTCCTAGAACTGGAAGGGACCTTGAAAGGTCATCGAGTCCAGCCCCCTGCCTTCACTAGCAGGACCAAGTACTGATTTTTGCCCCAGATCCCTAAGTGGCCCCCTCAAGGATTGAACTCACAGCCCTAGGTTTAGCAGGCCAATGCTCAAACCACTGAGCTATCCCTCCCCTGACACAGCGCAAGGGCCTGGCCTGCCCCAGAAACACCCCAGGGCCCTGGCCCTCCACACCATACACACCAAGATAGCAAGAGAGAGGGACAGAGTCTCGCATGCACGCTCAGCCCTGGCTCCCAATCCATGTGTGAGGCCAGCAGGCTCAGCCTGGCAGGATCCAAGTTTGGAGGGGGTTTGGGGGGGGGGGATCCAGATGTGGGGTCAGAGGGTTAGATGTGGGGTAATCTGGGTGTGGCAGCTTGGTGAGGGGCTGAGCAGAGGGATCCAGGTTTTGGGGGGTGGGGCTCATCAAGGTGGGGTTCAAGTGCGGGGGGGATCTGGGTGCAGAGGTGGGAGTCCAGAGGCAGGAAAGAGGGGCTCGGCAGGTGAGCCAGGTAGAGAAGGGGTGGGGCTTGGCAGGGAAATCTGCGTATGGGAGGGTCTGGATGCATGGGGGTTGGGTGGATGGGGGAGTAGTTCCCCGTATGATCACCTCTCCCCCCACAGCTGAGGAGTGATGGGGGCAGGAAGCCAGAGGGTGGAGCTTCCTGCAGCTGGGGGAAGTTCCTAGTCTGACCCAGACATGGCTGCTCCTTGGAGGGAAGAGTAAGTCCCATCCTCCCCCAGCCCAGCCCAGCCCAGCCCGGGCTAGCAGCTGAGCCCAGCTCCAGTAGGAGCCAATGGCCAGTAGATCCCCAAATGCCCCCTCCCAGCAGCAATTTACCTCTCCGCCAGCTGCTCCAGGTACCCAAAACGACACACCCGGGCTGCTGGGGAGAAGCGCATGACTGTTCTGGCAGCTTCCCCATGAGAAGTCATTTTTCTGCACGGAAGCAAAGAAATCTGTTGGGTACGTGAATTCTGTGCACGCATAGTGGCGCAGAATTCCCCCCAGGAGTAATGTTGACTCTTCGCTGGTTTATGATTGCTCTTTGAGGTGCTGGATTCTTGAGAGTTTAAGATTTTTCTATGGAAGCTGATAATCCTGTCATGGCTACAGGGCAAGCTGCGCCTTGGACTTCTTTTAGTTCCTCTCAAATACACCCTTTAGCTGACAGGTCTGTCTTTCTGCGCCTCGCTTCAGTAGAAGCACTCGGTCCAACAACTCCTAAACTGGATCTCTGGACTGCAGTCCCTTTTTACCAAGCATAGTAATGACACAGGCCCAACTCGCTTTTGGTACCTATAAGAGGTTTCCTTCAGGGGTCTGTAGCAATGCAAGTTTGCAGTGACACAGAAAGTGTCTTCCAAATGAAGCATTATTTGTTTGTTCCTCAAAAGTACAAAGCACTTTAGAATACAGGGTAGAAACAATAAAAGACCTGCATGCACGAATCTTACTTACAAAGGCTACCAAGGAAAGTTTAAGGTATAAGTACTCATCAGCCCAGTTAACTCCATCTGTGGCAGGGAGAGGCAGCCTACCCTACACAACATCTCTGTCTCTTGGCATCCATCTTGGTGTCAGCCTCAGTCTGCTGACACCCTTTTCTACCTGTGGCAGGGTGCTGCTACAGAAGCCCTTAATCAGTTCCTGCCGCTCCAGCCCCAATACGTTCTCCCTGATTGGGACTGGGTCAGGGTGAACCGCCCTATGTTTGCCTGATAACTGACCACACCTGCCAGCCTCATTAGCAGGAGCTATAAGGCTGGAAGGAAGTGAGAAAAGGGGTGTGGGGCTGGAGACTGGTGGGAGGTCAGGTTCAGAGGCAGTAGAAGCCTCCTAGTCTGTTGCTGGCAAGGCCTGTGGTAGGCCAAGCAGCTGTAAAACCTGTATATAGCTGGAAACTGGTGGTGGGAAACTGGTCATGAATAAAGAACACGGCTGTTGCACCAGACAGAAGTGTCCCTGATTCACGGAGGTGAGGGGCCAAGAGGCTGAATCCGGAGGGTTGCAGTGTGAACCCCATTACACTACCCCTCCCTTTTTGTAGGCTAGCATCTGTAAGAGTTTAGTATAGGAACTCCTCACCTAACGTCATTCTGGTTAAGGTTTCAATGTTAAGTTGCTGATCAATTAGGGAACATGCTCGTTTAAAGTTGTGAAATTCTCCCTTCTAATGTCGTTTGGCAGCCGCCTGTTTTGTCCGCTGTTTGCAGGAAGAGCAGCCCGTTGCAGCTAGCTGGTGGGTGATTGGAACCAGGGTGGACCAGCAGCCCCCCTATCAGCTCCCCACTCCCCTAAATTCCCTGTGCAGCAGCTGTCTCTTCCCCCACTGCCATGTGCTGCTCCTGTCCTCTGCCTTGGAGCTGCTCCCAGAGACTCCTGCTTGCTGTATGGGGGGAGGTAGCGTGACCAGATGAGAGGAAGAAAATATCAGGACACATGGGGGGGGGGGCAAAGGGTTCCGCCAGCGGAGAGGGGAAGGGGAAGAAAAAAAAAAAAGCCAAGTGCTGCCGACGGAGCAAAAAATAAATAAAAAAACGAGTGCCCGAATGCTGCCGGCGGAGCGAAATATCGGGACAAATTGCGTCCCGACTGATCTTTGGGACAAACACCTAAATATCGGGACAGTCCCGATTTTATCGGGACGTCTGGTCATGCTAGGGGGAGGAGGGGAAGAAGGGGGCTAATGTCAGGGTGTCTCCCCCTCCCCCCTGCTCCTGCACCCCGCTTACCCCATCTTCCATAGAGTAGGGGGGGACATGACGGAGGGAGGGAGGGAGGGAGCTTCTCAGCAGTAGCTACCATCTCAGGTCTCAGCAAGCTGATTTAATTAGCAAGGCAGTGTACTTAAGCCTGGGCTCAGCTACTTAATGGGGAAATGCGCATTTTTTCTCACACACACAGGGTGTGTGTGCCTTCTCTCCTTTCCTGCTGCCTTGTAGATTGTTGTGAGAGTTAACCCTTGAGGGCTCAGTCAATTGCTAGTTCATTAGCAGTAAGGCATTCCCTGGGAAATATCCCACCCTCTGACTCCTCCACTTCAACCAAGCTTCACAATCATCATCACTGTGTACCAGTATTAAATTGTTTGTTTAAAACTTATACTGCGTGTGTGTGTGTGTGTGTGTGTGTGTATATATATATATATATATATATATATATATATATATATATGTCTTTTGTCTGGTGAAAAAAATTTCCCTGGAACCTAACCCCTCATTTAGATTAATTCATATGGGGAAATTGGATTCACTTAACATCGTTTCACTTAAAGTCGCATTTTTCAGGAATATAACTACAAAGTTAAGTGAGGAGTTCCTGTATACTCTTTGGTCTTTCCCTTAGTCTTGGCAAAACAGCTTTGTCACAAGGGTTGGGGACAAGGAGTCATCTATTCACAGATGATGTTGTTGGAGTGTTTGAGATGCTACTTATCTAGATCATTATTTTTACTTTTCATTCTTTGTTTCTTTAATAAACCCATGTCTCCATAACAATAATCTATCATAACTAAGGCTGCATGTCTGTCATTGTGGTCGCAGAAGTCACAGATTCTGTGACTTTCCACGACCTCCCTGACTTCTGCAGCAGCCAGTGTGGCTGGCCCCAGGGCCACCCAAGCACGCTGGGGCCAGCTGTTCAGGCAACACCAGGACAGCCACACCGGCCACTGCTGGAGTGTCCCTGCAGCCTGCCGCTCGGGCAGTCCCGCAGTCAGCCACACCGGCTGCTGCTTGGCAGTCCAGGAGCCAGCCGCACCAGCTGCTGCTCGGCGTCCCACGGCTGCTGGCACTGAGGACTGCCCAAGCAGTAGCTGGTGCCACTGGCCCCACGGATGGCCTGAGCAGCAGTTGGTGGGGCTGGCTCCAGGGGCCCCCCAGAGCAGTGATGCCCCAGGGACCACCTAGAGCAGCAGCTCCCTGGGGGCACCCCAAAGTAGCGGCACCCTGGGGCCCCGCAGCTCGGATTTAGTCAAGGGTATTTATAGTAAAGGTCATGGACAGGTCATAGGCTGTGAATTTTTGTTTATGGCCCATGACCTGTCCATTACTTTTACTAAAAATATCCATGACTAAATCGTAGCCTTAATCATAAGCAACTTATAGAGGCATGTATGTTATTCGTACAAAACAATACAATAGACCCCCATTTATCCACACCTCCATTATCTGGCTCTCCATATTAACTGAACAGGGCAGTGGGGCTCGGGTTGTCAGTCCTGCCGCTTCTGGGGCTGACAGCTGGAGCCTCGCCCATTCTCCCGATTATCCAAATTTTTGATTATGCGTTCTGGCCTCGGTCCCAATTAATCAGGATTCCACTGTATAGCTATTTCCCAGTTGGCCACATATTAAACTCTTAGAATACTGGCTTTTTTCAAGACTGTGTTGTCTCTGTGGTACTTTTGTTATTTCTTTGTAAGTAAAATCTGTTTATTATGCCGGGACAGGGAATCATCTGTCCCTTGTTCTTTTAGCAATACGTTTTAATGCTTATGATTTTTATTCCTCTAGAACAGTGTTTCCCAAACTTGGGATGCCGCTTGTGTAGGGAAAGCCTTTGGCGGGCCGGGCCGGTTTGTTTACCTGCCGCGTCCACAGGCCTGGCCGATCGCAGCTTCCACTGGCCGCGGTTCGCTGCTCCAGGCCAATGGGAGCTGCTGGAAGCGGCGCGGGCCGAGGGACATACTGGCCGCCACTTCCAGCAGCTCCCATTGGCCTGGAGCAGCGAACCGCGGCCAGTGGGAGCCGCGATCAGCCGGACCTTATGCCTGAGGGGAGTGTTATTCTGAACAAACACAAAACATATTCACCTTCTCCAGTTACATATCCATAAAATTGGGAATACATTATGGAGAGGAAAAACAAAAATCATATTGTTTTATTCCTGTTAGCATGATGCTGGAAACAGGGCAGGGCTCAAGAAGGTAATTTTTTCTTTAGTTCACTTTAACCTGATTATTTCATATAATGTTAGAATTAAATCTAAATGTTATAAATGACTAACAAATTTAAGAAAAATGTTGTTTATTTTAAGTAACTCACATCTGAAATCGTGTTATGATAGGCATAAAAGAAAATCCAAAAAATTACTATTGTTTATGTAACAAATTACCATATATGGATCTAATAAACAAGTAAACAGTGTTATCATTCACCCTTTATTTTAAAGGGTAACATAGGCAACAAAAATCAGGCTGCATTAAAGATCAGTAACAGATGTTCTCATTAAAAAAATAAGCATGAGTGTTTTGAGTTTGTATTAGAATTAAGGTGCCACAAATCTTTAATGATGGAAATGCAAAATGTTCGACAGTTGCTGTAAAGGATATCCCAGGACTCATGTCCTTTTTTAAGAGTATAAAGTTACTCAAACAGATCAATTTGTGCTCAGGAGACATAATGTATAGGTTCAAGATTTTGGGGTCATTTTGAAGGTCTTGTGTTTGTGTGGAGTTGACTAAAATTTTAGGGAATGACAGACAGAGTTATAAACTTGAAGTACTAGTCTTACTGTATTTTTATTTTGTATTTTATTTCTAACTTGTATCCCCCTTCCCTCTTTTTCTTTAGAGAGAGAAACATCAGGAAGTATGTTTGAAAGAATTAGAGCACAATCTACAAAAATCAGAAAACCAGAACCACAGCATCCACAATTATGTACAGTTCTTGAAAAACTCATATGTAACAATGTTTGGCTGATTTCTTTAATTTAGAATATTTTAAATAATAAGGGCAGAATCTTGGAAGGCGCTGAGTGTCCTTAACTCTCAGTGAAGTCAATGGAAGTGGAGGACACTTTGCTGGATTGAACCCTGTATCATTAGGGCTTCATAGCGAAACTCTCGCTCCAAGTTTTGCAGAATTGAGCCTACCCTGATGTATATACACTGGTCGATCATGTTCTGAATGTTTACATGGCATTACTAATCTAAAAATGGCATTACTAATCTTCATTTCTTGAACAATAGTGAAGGAAAAACTGCGCAATCTCCATGAAAGATATGTGTTCCTGTTATTCAATGTACTTCCGTTGCTGTAGAAATCTCACTGGATTCAATTTGCATTCCAGCTACCATGATAGTAATAAAAATACTATTCTTAATATTTTGTAAATGTAATATATAATTGAAAGAAAATCCATTCAAATTATTATATGGAGGCACTAAATGTGGTGACAATCCTCCTGATAATGGCCCCAATTCAACAAGGTATTTAAGAATATCCCTAATTTTAAGCACATTAGTAATTCATTTGAAGTCAATGGGATTACTCATGTGCCTAAAACAAACCACATGCCTAGGTACCTAGCTGAACTGGGGCCAGTATGAAGGAAAATCCTGATTATGTAAGTTGGTTTTCTGTAGCAATAGTATAAAATATTTTTACAGAATTGTGATATAGTTTTTAAAGGATAACAGATTCAGATAACATCTAAACATCTCAATATATAAATTTTAAGTCTATATTAAATATCCTATAAATGTCCTTTTTATATAAAAATATAACTGATGTTACTTATTTTGTTTTACATGCACATGTTTTAACTATAATCTTTTCTCAACATATAACAAACTACTAGCAATGAAATATTTATTGGTGCATCAGTGTTTTCTTTTTTACTTTGCAATTAGGTATCCATATCAACAAGCTAATGGTATATGAAGTATTATTCTGTTGGTTTACACTCTACACTTTTTTTTTTTTAAGAAAACTATTATTTAAGTATATTTGATTATTGTGACACTAGCACAGTACTTTCTGTTACAATTTTTTGGTTCCCTGCCTTAAAAAAAACAACACTAAATTTTCTGTTGATTAGGTTTAACATTTTCCTCCACCACTTCAGAATTTACCTGTTTAGTGATACTGAACAATCATAACCTTTTTAAAAAATCATGAATGAAGAAACATCAAGATATGCAGAAGTAAAACCTTGAATCCAGTACCAGGTTTACTTTTAAAAGCCTAGCACAGTCCAATTAAACCACATGAAGGTCACTGTAGTAAGTGTAGGCTTCTTATTTGATAAATGGTTTAAGAATTTCCAATAAATTGCTTTTAACCTATCCTCTGCTATCCAGGAAATTAGAAAAACCTGAACCTTTTGTCTTTTCTTTAATGCAATAATTAGAGCCCTGCAAATACGCGGCTATCTGCTTCATATCCACGGACCATTTTTGCGGATAGTGGAGCGGATCCAGATACAACCTCACAGGGCTCTATGGATCTGGAGTAGAGACAGAGACGCGTTCACACAGGGCCGAGCCAAGCTGAGCTGCACCCGGCCAAGTCCCAAACCGTTTTGGAGACACTTTGCCTCTTCCCAGCGCCTGGTGGGCGACTTATAAAGCGCAGCCCAGTCCTGAGCCCCCTTCATGGCAGTGGCGGCGAACACTCCTCCCTCTCCCTCCCCCTCCCCCTCCCCCCCGCTGGGACTATGAAGCCAAGAAATACGTCCAGGAAAAGGTAATCTGATTTCTGACAGAGCCCGGAGCACTTTAAATAGGGATAAAAAGTATGCTGCCTGGGCTCGGAGTGGTGAGAAGGGAGAGTGAGGGAAAGGGAGAGAGTCAGTGCCTGGCAGGGGATGGAGAGACCATGAAGGAGAGACCAAGGAGCCGGGCTGCCTGGCTGACGGCTCAGGGAGTGGAGGGATGAAAGTCCACGAGCCAGGGGATAAGCAGGAGCAGGTAAGAAGACTTGGGAGCCCGTTCCCATCCTCTCAGGCAGGCCCACTCGTGCGGGGGGTGGGGAATCTCAGCCGGGCCCTGGGGCCTCCTGGGCCCTGTCCTGCCCTCCTGTCCCCCGATGCGGCAGGCCCCGTATCTGGCAAGTACATGTTGAGCAGCAGCAGCTGGACTCCGGTGCCATGTCTCATGGCAGCACCTAGTGCCATCATGGTGACCAGCTAGCAAGTATGAAAAATTAGGACAGAGTGTGGGGTAATAGGTGTCTATATAAGAAAAAGCCCCGAATATCAGGACTGTACCTATAAAATTGGGACATCTGCTCACCCTAGCAGCACCTGTCCTGTGGCATCCGGCTCGGGCAACCCGGGGGGGGGTGCAATGCACTCTGGGCTGGCGGCCAGCAACCAGTGGCTGGGGCTGGGCGGCACCTGCTTGCCATCCAGCAGCTTAGCTTGCCCCTCCTCACGGCCCCTTCTCCTTGAGACCCTGGCCCTTACCCCCAGTCCCTGCCCTCGTGCTTCCTCTTCCCTGCAACACCCCCCCCCCGCTCGCTCATCTCCACCCCCCCTTGAGACAGCTTGCAGATGCAGATAGAGGTAAAAGTTGGCTAGCAGATTGTGGGTCGGATCACGGGTTGATCCTGGCAGATGCAGATCCACATTTTTGTATCCGCGCAGAGCTCTATCCAGACCTATACCTTACCTACCATAGCTGGCTACATGGATTAGTGCAATTGGTGACAGTTTCAGAGGCAGAATCTTTACCTCAATGTAGGACACAAGTTTGTATGCTTCAAGTATTACATGAGTATAATACACCTCAGTTGGGTCAGGCTGACTGATGGTGATGCCCTGCTCAGAAAACACTAAGCCACTGAGATATCAGGTTGAGGTTGCTGGGTTGGCAGTTAGAAAAATATATATTTTTTTACTTGTGAACTGAGAAAAGAAATTATGGGATCACTTATGCCCTTATCTTGCAAATTCTTATGCATGCACTTAACTTTATGCCTGTTGAAGCCAATGGAATTACTTATATGCGTCAAGTTAAGCTTGTGCAAGGTAGAGTCTGTGGGACCATGTGTTTTTGTATAAAGTTGCTTATGTGTAAGTATTTACAGATTGAAGCTTAAGAGACAGTAGCTATGCAGCCCTTTCACCCACATACTTTGATGCTCCTACTATAGGTAGCTGCAACTAGAAAGCACTGAGAGTTTGGCTGAGGCTACTAAATTACCTGTTGATACTCTGACTGTGCTTAAGTATTATTTACTTGAGGCCAGGATGTGTTAATGATAAGCAAAAAGAATAACAGGGAACCATAAAGGAACACTTGGAAAATCTGAACATATAAAAGTCAGCTGGCATGTATGTAAGTCATGCCTTGTAGGTCAGAGGTTCTTAAATTGTGTTCTGTGGAGCACTTTATGTGGTCTGCAGAGAGCTGGTTGATCACATGGTGCTAGATCCTTCCCCCTTATTTCCAATTGCTAAATGGTATTAAAAGACAGATAGACATATATGTAGTTGCCTCAGAGATATAGGATTGTGAATTGGAGGGCTGCAGACAATCTGTATATTTACTACACAGAAGAACAAAGTATATTCGCCTATCTTAATGTTGATAACTTGCCTGTCAAAAAATTACTAACCGCGGGCAAGTGAGTAACTTTTTGCATGGTTGAACTAATACATCTGGATAAGCAGATATTCAGTAGGAGAAATTTACTGGTGATAGTGACAGCAAGTTGGACATAGTTTGTAATGTCAAATGAGAGCAACAAAGGCCAATGCAGTTTTAGGCTGCATACATAAAGGAATAACAGCCCAGGAAATGAAAGGTCTGTATGACTCCAGTGTAGAGCACCCAGAATACAATGTTCAATTCTGAGCATTTTATTTACAGGAAAATATGGACAAATGGAGAGTGTTCAGAGAAAATGTTAGGATGCATATGGTACATTGCCAGCCATCAGAATGTTCCCAAAATCTGCCTTTTTTTGAAAATAAGACAGCACAGTTCCCGATTGTGCTCTTTTATTGTTTCCAAATGCTTTAAACAATTGCTAGATCCAACTGGATAATACTGCTAAGTCACATACGTCATATGTCTGCTCAGTAGTAAGTGCATGTTGCCTCCACACTGAAAGGGAACATCCTGAGCTCCAGAGAGATGACAACCCAAAAAGGATTTTATTTCTTTATGAAGCATTAGCTATGTGTTACCATTAACATTTCTACATCTTGTATTTTAGAAGGTACCTTTATGGCTTTGTGTCTCCTTGTTTTTCAGCATACACAGCAGCTTGTGATCTTTATTTTCACATTACAGAATTCAAATGTCTTTATGTGTAGTTCTCTTATTATGAGGCATGTTCATTGGCTTTTTTCCTCATACTGCTAGTGGCAAAGTTGACATTCATGTCATTTAGTCATATCACTAAAATGATGTCCTTGTAATGCTTGTACTCAACCTCATGATATGCAGCCACCACCAATGCACTGTGGAAGAAAACTTAATTTTATAAGCAGCTTTTAAGGACACTCTTGACCATATCACAAATCAAATCATATGAACACTGTGTTTATTACCTGAGTTCCAACCCATCAACAGTGCGGCTGGTTCTTTCTTAAGCAGGAAGAAACCTTCAGCGTTCAAGATGACTTATCACTGGTTCTACAAATATGCAGCATAGTGTCATGAGACATAACCTTCCCATTTGCATCCCAGTGAGCTGAATCCCATCTGTACTCAGGCAAAATTCCCTTAATTTATAGTGCTTAACTTGAGGAGTTCAGTATAACTGCCTAGATAGGTTACTGTAGATAGAAGAAATTTAGGACTTGGCTCAGTAAATTTGATCGAACTCAGTTTATGAAATGAAAGCTGTATGTTTTTAAAATTCACTTTATAATCTTTGCAATTCCAGAGTCTTCCAACAGGACCTTTTAGGAGTCTGAAGTCCCTCTTACAATGAGAACTGTGTTTTCCTGATCATAGTGACATTTTGTGGCAGCTCAGGATGGTTGGAGTTTTTTTCCACACCGTTGAAATAAGGTGGCTAGCCCCAAGCATAATTTGTTTTCTATCTCAACTGGGCTTATTCTTTTTATGAAGAAAGAGACTGATTTCTTTTATTTTCTAACTGGTTAAGTACTTAAAATTCTCACCAGATTATTGCAGATATTTTTAGCAACATTGTTAATACTGCCAATTTAATTCTATGTGTTTATTTTACTGTATAGAATGTAGATTTCCTTAGCAGAGCTATGTTGAACCGATGGAGTTTGGGGTCTCTTATCCTTTAGATTATTTTATTTGTCCCCCCCACACACACACACACGAAAATGATGACAGAGCCTACACCATTCTTTAGAGAGAACCCAGTTCTTCATTTCCTATATGTATATCTTAAATCTCTATCAAACAGGGCTTCTGGAATGTTGCTATATGTACCTTTTACTGTCATTTTCATCTTTAGAGGCACTTCAGGACAAAGCTACTAACATAAGTGCCCACATAGTTTTCAAATAAGCTTTTGATTTTTTCCCCCCCAAAAAATCTTTAGATATTCCAACTGCAGCTGTATCACTTCAAAAGAGAGAAAGCTGGTTGCATCCAACTTCTTTCTGGTTGTTGTTACAAAAGGTTACAGAAGAATTGTCAAGCAGCAATATGAGCTCATCAGTACTGTACTTGCTTACGTGGTCATGAATATCTGTCTTTTATAATACTCTTTTGTAGGAGTTTTAACAAGTGGGAACCTTCCCTTTCTGCTGCTCTGAGCTCACATAGAGTAGCAAAAAAATGATCAGACATTCTTCATGTCAGTTTGAACATCCTTTTCAAAGATGAGTTCATCCAGCAGAAAGTGATCAAGAGATTTAAACTATGTAAGAACTGTGACAAAGTTCCTCCTCTATCTTGGTGGGTCCTGCGCTTATTGGTGGATTTTCTTGCCTCAGAGATTCACCATGTGGGTTGGGGGAACAGCCCAGAGACCTTCCCCTCTGGAAGAACCCACAGTCCAGGTCAATTGGGAGGTTTGGGGAGGAACCCGGGCCCGCCCTCTACTCCGGGTTCCAGCCCAGGGCCCTGTGGACTGCAGCTGTCTATCGTGCCTCCTGTAACAGCTGCATGACAGCTACAACTCCCTGGGCTACTTCCCCATGGCCTCCTCCAAACACCTTCCTTATTCTCACCACAGGACCTTCCTCCTGGTGTCTGATAACGCTTGTGCTCCTCAGTCCTCCAGCAGCACACCATCTCGCTCTCAGCTCCTTGCACCTCTTGCTCCCAACTCCTCACACTCTCACCACAAACTGAAGTGAACTCCTTTTAAAACCCAGGCGCCCTGATTAGCCTGCCTTAATTGATTCTAGCAGCTTCTTCTTAATTGGCTCCAGGTGTCCTAATTAGTCTGCCTGCCTTAACTAGTTCTAGCAGGTTCCTGATTACTCTAGTGCAGCCCCTGCTCTGGTCACTCAGGGAACAGAAAACTACTCATCCAGTGACCAGTATATTTGCCCTCTACCAGACTCCTGTACCCCATTGGTCTGGGTCTGTCACAGAACACAGTTTGTGTTGTTATAACGATGAGGAGGGAAAAAAGGCTGTAATATTGGTCAGGTCAACACTATTCCGTTTTAAGAAGCGTCTCTAGTAAAAATATATTTCACTATAGCTTTTTAATTTTTAATACAAAGCCATTCATTCTGCATACTATAGGGTTTTACATTCTAGATGAGACATCTGACTTATAAACAGTTTGTGCCAATGCAACCCAAAGGCTGATTCAGCATTGTACTTAATCTGTACATAACTTTGAGCATGTGAGTAGTCCTGCTGTCCCATGAATGTCATTGGGACTATTGTCTCATGCTTAAGTTCCTCGCTAAATCAAGGTCAAGGACACTTACACTGTTACATTATGCTCTTGATAGTACTGAAGCATCCATGTTTTTTAATCACTGTATTTGTACTAGTAACTCCACATGATGAATGGGATTTTTTTTCTTAAATTACGTTTTACTGTAGCTTCCATCCAAGGATTGTTAATATGTGATCCATGGACCCAGGTCTCTTTAATCAGCCTGACAGATTGGTTTGAGTGTTTGGGGCTGGGAGGAAAAGCAGCCCATTAAAGGGACAGTGTCATTCAGAAGAGTTGTCTTTCCTCCGTTCTCTGTACCTTTCTGGGTACTGTATATTTGTTAACACAATAAAATTTAAACTGTTTTGTTTAGAATTATCTAGAACAATCTAGACACAGTAAAGTTGGGAGATGAGTTGCATTTTGTCCATTCTATCCAGAAAATTCCATATCCATGCACAGTGTCCCTTAATTAAGGTTCTGAAATTCTAACCAGGTGGAGTTTTGAGTCTGCTAGTCCAAAAGAAGCCAATAAGCACTCAGTCACCAGTCTTGCAATTATTGATCTCTGATAAAAGGGAAAGTAATGCACCAGTGCCCCATTTTTCACTGTATTTGGGAAAGTCAGGATTTGAAGTAGAAGATGCTCATAATATCATATGCTTTAGATTTGTTAATGTCTGGAAAAACAGAATTTAAAGCAGAAGCATAAATTTTAAGGCTACTTGGGGCCCTACCCTCTTTAATCCTGTCTGCCAAATAGGCTATTACTAGTAGTTTAGGGTTGATAGAAGATCTTTGATCTCTGTTTCCTATCCATGGCATAAAGCTGCTATAAATTCTGTTGTAAGATATATTCATGGAGACTTTCCAGAGAGATAATAGAAAACTTAATAGCTTCCCTCTGTAAACCTGCCTCCTCAAGGAATTTCTTGATAGAAGACATATGAGATATGATCTCCACTGAGTTCCTTACAGCTGAGTCATCAGCCTGATGTGATATGTTACTAGCTCTCATGCCTTCCCAATTCTCTTGCATAGTCCATTAGTATTCTTATTAGTGCCTGGAACCAAGATCTGGATCTCCAGATAAATTTAAAAAGGGACTACTAATATCCAACTCACCATAACTTCCACTAAAATCTCCACTACTGCATTTTGAAGCAGAGGGAATAAAGGAAAGAAATTAGTCCCCATATATGCACGTTTTTTGCAAAGGCACCTGTCACTGAGTCTTCCCTACAAGGGAACTTGCAGATAAATGTCTCCAATCTCCTGTTTTCTGATTGTTCTGGAAGTCCCCCATAGAGTTATATATCTATGGAAAATTCTCTTCCTCCTGAAGACTTTCCTTTTCAAAGGGGCATTCCCCATCATCTTTCTTTTGCTTAGAATGTGAAGAGTTGCAAGAGAAGCTGATAGAATCTAGTATAATTTCAGAATTATTGGTAGAGCCATCTGTCTAATTTTGCCCTCTACAATCTCTTCCCCGGCTAAGATACCACCAATTTGTTGCCTTAGAACTTGTGCATGATCTCTTGTGGGACATTAGAAGAAGAAGAACATTTCTAGATGTTCTAGATTTCAAACGTTCTGGATTAATCTGTTGATTTTTTAGCAGATTCTCTCAATTCCCTTTCCATGTTTGATTGGATGGGCAGCCCACTTTCCTTTGGAAGCCTTTTGCTCCATAATCATAGGAGGTACAATAGAAAGGAGAGAATGCTTGGACAGATATCAGGCACAGATTCAACAGCTCTGTCACATCCATTAATTTCTCAGTTGCTCAGGGAATAACAAAGTATTTTGTTGTACTTAATACTTAGTTCCTAACTTTAAAGTGGGTGAGGAAGAGAATAAGAAGGAGCAAGGGCAGTTAGAAGCCAAGAAAGAATGGGGTCAAGGGGCAAGTTGATAAGTTAAAGTTGCCAGTAAAAGAAAAACTTAATTGTCAGAGACTGAGCTGAAATAGTCTTGGTCCGGTTGAGCAGGGGAGTGATGGTGCATGAGTGAAGGTGAGCATGACTACATGGGGGAGGAAACAGCTCCTGCTTTCTCCATGAAATAACTGGTGAGAGGTGGGCAGAGTGGGAGGAAGGGCTTGGAAGAAACAGTGAGCCTGACTTACTCCACTAGCAGAATCTAGGCTGCAGCGTAACAGTAGAAAGTCAGCTATATCCCTTCCCGTGGTGGGAGAGCTAGAGCCAGTCAGTTCAAACAACAATAGAAGCAGAACCACCCAGGAAGGGGGTTGGGCTTCAGCACCAAGTAGATGCAGTGATTTAGCCCAAATTTCAGGCTGTTTTTGTTGGTGAGGCTCCTGTGGAGCTCCGGTCAATTAAAGCTCCACAGAAGAATGATTCTGCTGATGGAGCTTCCCCCACAGGTACAGGGAACTTGCACACTCCCTGAGCCCATACGGGTAAATAAACCCCATTGATGCCATTCTCTGGCAAAAACAACAAGGAGTCTGGTGGCACCTTAAAGACTAACAGATTTATTTGGGCATAAGCTTCGGATGCATCCGAAGAAGTGAGGTTTTTACCCACGAAAGCTTATGCCCAAATAAATCTGTTAGTCTTTAAGGTGCCACCAGACTCCTTGTTGTTTTTGTAGATACAGACTAACACGGCTACCCCCTGATACTTGACACTATTCTCTGGCAAGGAATTCTTGCAGTCAGAGGGCACGTTTATTGTAAACCCACTACCTATCCCGATCTGCACTTTGGATTAGAATATTTACTCTTTTGTTCATGGTTGATCCCAAAGCTCATAACTGCATGATCACTGAATGATGAAGCTTTAGAGTATCCATCAGTGGTGCAATGATTACATCATCACTAAAATGAATTCACAACTTGCAGCCCAGAATCTTAGCATAACATGGCTGGTTTGAGACCCATTGCAAAGGTTCTTGGGGCTTATAAGTAGCCCAAAAGAAAATCACCCTATTAAGTGATGAGTAAATTATTCCTGCCCAGAGAAATCTGATACCTTTTGACATTCTGATTGCATAAAAGGCATTTCTCCCCCACCCCAGGAAATCTCAGACCTCTGAGGTTGACCTTCTACATATTTTATTATTTTCAAAGGTTAAACTGTACCAAATACTTGATACAAAGCAATTAATCTCTGATCTGGTTCATTTGAAAAGTGATAGAAAAAATATGCCTCTAAGTGTGTACACCTTCCCACAGTCTCACCACATCTTCTCACAACACATTATCTTTGTCTTCTGTAAAATTGTGCCTTCTGAGTTATTGTTAGCATAAATACTTCAAATGCCCATTTCTTTCACTGGCTCTACTAAAAATAGAAACTATGGCCTATCAGTTATACTTTGTATCTTTTTCATCTTAATGTAACCCTTTTAAAGCAATCTGTTCCATGTAATTTTTAGTGTAGTTTTTATGCACCCAGCAACCACCTCCATAACTTTAATCATTCCCCACCAAAGCTTCTTTCAGGCCAAGCCCTTTTTAATTATCACTGTGACCACATCTATTCTTAGTAAAGATCCTTGCAGAGATGCAGTTTACTCCGTTGTGGCAGCAATCCACTTGCCAATTTACAGCTCCACCCACTAAAGTGCCCCTTTGAATTATAAACTACTAAAGTAAACATATATTTTTAACAGCCTCATGTATTTTTAACAGTCGTGCCTGGTTATCAAAACTGAAAACATTTTGAAGTACGAAAATGCTAGGTTGGCATTTCAGATTATTCTCAGAATACAGGGTGTTCTTCCAGGTTAGATCTTTTTCCTCTAAGAAAATCAATATACAGTATATTATAAAATATGAGCTATACGTTACTTACATTTAATTATTTTCTGTAGGTTACAGCCCAATTTTCAATAATCTTAAAAGAAATCCCAAACTTTTCTACCTTTTTCATAATGGTCCTAATACATGAATATATTTTGTTCTTTTTTGGGGTTGTTTTTCTTAATTTATAATGTGATGTACTGCACTGTACTTTTTATGACTAGTATAAGACATAACAGAACCCAGAGCAGTTGAAATGCTTTCACTGAGCTTCTTCCCCTTTCTTCCTCTCTTTCTTTCGCTTTTTATGAAGTTAACTCTTATATACTGGAAGAGGCCACATTTAACTCAAGCCCAATTTGGCTGTAGCAAATTTGGGCCTCAAACTTGTAGTCACTTATATAGGTGCTTAACTTTAAGCACACAGGTTGTTCCATTGACAAATCCAGGGCAAATACTGTATATTTTCTTACAGATTCATTCACACAGATTATTTTCCAGATAAGTTACTATCTGAATATGATCATTATATTTAAAGGAATACCTACAAGATCTGTACTATTCCATTAAAGTGATCTAAGTCACTGTAAATAGCTTTTATATTTTTCTTTGTTTTTAGTTATGGGGCTCTGCAATTGTTTCAAAATCAAATATCAAAAATATGTCATAATTACTTAAATAAAATATCAGATTATTTTATCTCTTTTGTGTTAACCATAATCCTAGTGTGTGGAGTACTGCCAAGCAGTACCGGTAACAATATTGACATTTATGTTGACATGATTAGATTTCAGAGTTGACTGTTCTGTGACAGAGGTCTGAACCTCTGTCTATAATTCATAGGTTATGGGGGGAAATTAAATAAAATTGCTTGGAAGGTTTGTCATGGGACTTGACCAAAAATGCCTATCGCCAGTGAAAGTAAAATCTGAGCTAGGTTGTAAACCTTTGAAAGGCAGCCATTAATCATAGTTAAGGATTTTCTTTTCCTCAATGGACTATCTTCTACAAGGTGAAGAAAGAAGCTGTTTTACCAGACGTTATGGTGTGCAGAGGTAACCGGAGAAAACTGGTTAGGAAAGAGGAGTAGCAGCCCTGGATCAGGTTGGGCTTGATTAGGAAGTCTTGAGGATAGCAGACAAAAGCGTTTCTGTAGACAGCAGTGCGATGCCAACAGATGGGCAAAAGAGTTCAGAAGGAGGATACTGCTTTCAAAGGATATAAGGCAATCACTTTTCTCTGTGAGTGAGTTGAAAATACCTCATCTAGTTTAGTTCCCTTTTCTATTTTTACTAAATCTTCTTTTTATTTAGATTACTGTTGTAAGGGCAACAAGGAGTCTGGTGGCACCTTAAAGACTAACAGTAAGGGAAATTTCACAGAACTGCCCAAAGAGAAAAGAACCCCACAACTTCTAAGTGCAAGTGCTGAAGGATAAAGAGTCCCTGAAATTCCCAACTCAAGCTTGTTCAAGGAGTATGGACAGAAGAGTCTGCTCCCAGTGAGTTGTGTTATCATCAGGCTGTAGAGGAGAATGCAAGGAGAATGAAAGGCCAGTGTGGAGATGAGAGCTGGCCATTATGTTAGTCACACAATTGGTTCAGGATGTTTGCATACTCAGGCGGACTACACTGCATTGGTTATTCAATTTATGTTTTGAGGGCTATCTTTGCAACAATAAGGGCTAAAAGGGTTGGGGTTTTTTTAATGAAAATTTAGATTCTGGAGTATAAGATGGCAAGCATGAAAATGTACTGGCTCACCAAGCTTCTGTGAGCTGGCAGAATGCAATCCCCAAGCCAGAAAGGCCAAAAGACATAACTATGATTCTCAGTCTCGCTATCCAAATCTAGTTAAAGAAAAGCCCTTTGCAAGCAAATATTTTAGAAGTATGTAGCTCGGCCTTGATTATCCAGACTTCAGCTATTTGAAACTCCCTGTTATCAAAACAAGGTACTACCCATCAATGTTTATTAATTACTGTAAATCTCCTGATTATCAGAATTTATTCCAAGTCCTCAACAACAACTATGTAAGTCTGGAAATTTATTACTATAAAAATCATTGTCTTTGGAAAACATCAGTAAACATACCTGGCATAACACACTTGTTAAATTACATTGAAAAGTGCCATTAAAGCTAATGTAGGAGGGTCTCTATCATTTAGCCTTTATCCATTTAGTCATGTCCAAATTATTGACATAATTTTGGTACAGTTAGAATGTAATGGAGCTTATATCTATCTGTCTGGGATGCATGGATTGGAGATAGAAATATAAAGCTTTCTGTACCTGGGCCACAACCCCTTTTTGTATGCTTTTATTTAAAGGGAATTTCCCCCTAGACAGAAGCATTCAGAGGTGGTGTTCATGTTTATTTCTCTTTCAGTCTGCATATGTAGTAATGGGGAGGAAATTTGGTTGTCCTATAATGACATGATCTTGTCAGGCAACCATCATCCAAGGTCTTAAACAAAACAAACTCCCCAGAACAAACTAAATCTCCACAACAAATACAAACCTCCTCATCACTCTTTTCTGGGAGAGACATTGTCTAAATCCTACCAGGGCTTATTTTCTGTTATCACTTCTGCAGTAGTTTCTCTGCAGAGTTCCACAAACCTACATGAACAGTTCTTACCCCCAGCAGCACACAGGGCTTATCTGGGTCTAAGAAATAAGCTTCTGTTCCCACTTTTATAAAATACCACTTGCTAGGACTCAGTTCTCTTCTTTTGGCTTCAATTACCAGACTAACATCTGGAAACAAGAGTACTTTATGATTTTTGTACAATGTCTTGTTTCTTTTTAGCAGCCTAATCATTTAGTCTCTGTTCTTGGCATCTGATCAGCCTTGAACAGTAAATTGTTAACAAGAAGAATTCCCTTTCCCTTCTGTCTTCTCACCATATTGATTAAACTAATAACTTTATGTTAATAGTAGGCACTATTTTCCATCCAGTTCCACATCAGTTCGAGCCTCGCATCCAATAATTGAAAAATAATATCCCTTCTTGCCATGGTCTAGTCCCACACTTAGCTTTCTCACCAAGATTTGGAACACTTTATCTGAATGTTCCTATACAGTATCCAAAACCAAATGGTAGGCATCCAGTTTTTCACAAGCCCTATTATTGGTATCCGTTCTTTCTGAGCCTTTTGACAAACCACATTTGCCCTAAGATCTCTACAGTTTTTCTAAATCGTATTCAGTGCCTGGTTTTCCTTTCATAGAACAGCATTTAAACTGTTGGAGTTAGCAACTTTCTTCACACCTGCTTTCAGACGTGAACAAGTTGATGTCTTTTACATTTCCAAAGTCTCTGATCCAGCTTCCAGAAGAGTTGCAATAGAGATGAGTTTGCCTGAGTTCCTACGTCGCTGGAGCTGCACAGGAATAACTGAGGGCAGAATTAGCCCTAAGATTTGCTACTGTTTGCATTTTGTCTTACTTTACATGGCATTGTTTGTTTCTATTCATAGATTTTAAGGGATCATTACAATCAGAGCCGTCCCTAAGGGGGTGCGGAGCCTGGGACATTAGAAACTCGGTGTCTATCTGCCGGGGGGTGCTCTGCCCAGGCCCCGCCCCCACTCCATCCCTTCCCCCAAGGCCCCACCCCGCCTGTTCTGCCCCCTTCCTCGAGCGCGCTGTGCCCTCGCTCCTCCCCCAGTGCCTCCTGACATCGCAAAACATCTGATCCGCAGCAGGCGGTAGGCGCTGGGAGGGAGAGGGAGGCGCTGATTGGCGGGGCCTGCTGGCAGGCAGGAGACACTGGGCGGGAGGGGGGAGGTTCTGGTAGGGGGGCTCCTCCTTGCCCCCCCGCCCATCTGCCCACCTGCCGCTCGCCTCCCCATTCGCCTCCTCACCCTGCTCACTCGCCCGCCTCACCTCCCCACCCCCGGGGACCCCCAAAGCACGGGGACTGGGGCAGTCACCCTGATTCACCGTACCCAAGGGACAGCTCTGATTACAATCATCTAGTCCAGTGTTTCCCAAACTTGGGGACGCTGCTTGTGTAGGGAAAGCCCCTGGCGGGCCGGGCCGGTTTGTTTACCTGCCCCATCCGCAGGTTCGGCCGATCGCGGCTCCCACCACCACCCCCAAATCTTTTTTCAGACTCACTGCCTCCCAGGATAGAGTACTCCACTCTGTAAGTATGGCCTACTTTCTTTGTTCCTAGATCTATACATTTAGTCATATTAAAACGCATATTGTTTGCTTGCACCCACTTTACCAAGCGAATCCAGATCGCTCTGAATCAGTGTACCACTCCCAATTTTTGTTTCATTTTCATCTCCAAGCCTGATCAGTGATAATTTTATATTTTCTTCTAGATCACTGATAAAAATGTTAACTAGTATAGGACCAAAAACCAGTCCCTGCGGGACCCCAGTGGAAACAGACCCACTCAATGACTATTTCCTGTTTACAGTTACATTTTGAAACCTATCAGTTAGCCAGTTTTTAATCCATTTAATGTGTGCCATGTTAATTTTATATTGTTCTAGTTTTTTAATCAAAATATCATCCGGTACTAAGTCAAATGCCTTACATTAGCCATAGAAAGTTCAGGAATTCAAGACAGCATCATTCCCTGGGATCAAGCAACTGTACAATGAAGACTAAATAAATCACTGAGTAGCCATTTCATTTTCTCTCTCATGGGCATTTTCCAGTGGCAGCTGTAGTTTGGCCAATTAAATACTGGAAACAAGAAAATCAAGCCAAAAAGACCTCAAAGTGGACTCAATAACTTCTCTCTGGGGTTGTGTTCTTCCTTAGTTTGCCTTCAGTACAGTTAGAGCAAAGCTTTTGATATGAATATTTTAAAGAAGACTTATTATAGCTATTGTCCTCCCCACATTCCAGTATATTCCTTTACCAATCTCTTGGCCTTACTGTAGTCACTATTACAAAGTTAGGATTTGTCATTGCTAACACATAGTTTCCAAAATGCATAGAAATTTGGCTTCCCAAAGTATTCTCAAACAAGTCCCATTAATTTTGACACTTTGACACTTATTGAACGTTATTTGACTATCCTAAGCAAACAAATGGCAGTCTATTGAATAGTCATAAAAAATCAGGGCAGATTGATTTAAATAGAAATGTTTTACATCACAGATTTCAATAATTATTTAAATTAAATGAAACCTTGATTCAAATAATTTATTTTAATATTTGTGTTTGTACTTTCATTTTCCTAAAGAAAGATTGATTCTCGTTAGTTGGTAACCATTAAAGCATGTTGATTTGTAATGAAATACAGTATTTACATTAAATGTGGTACTTCTTTTTGCTAACCAAGAGAATACACTGTATTTATATATGTTTGTAAAAGCAAAGCAAGGCCTAACAGCGATTTGAAAAAAATTTCAAATCCAAATAGTCTTTGTTAGCAAAAGTCAGGCTAACTGTATCCCTAATAACGCAAAACTTGTAAAAGCAAAAATTGTGTAAGGCAAGTAAAAAAAAACTGTGTAAAAAGTTGCTGCGACCTTGTGTAAATAATATAAAATGTAAACTAAAGTCTAAATAAGTAAAAAAAATAAAATATCAAAATAACCTATGTATAAACAAAATGCAGCTGTTGCTTATTATTGTATGTAACAAAAGGTATAAATGCGTGCTGTAATTGTTTACCTATAAAAAAACCTATTCAGCTCTCTCCCTCCACGCAATTGCTAAAAATAATAAAATATCTAATTTGCTGCACCCAACCAAAAAGGTAAAAACTCTGTTTTTCTCCAACGTGTTTATTTAAGCAGTTATGTTGCCTAACGTACATTTATTCAGATTCTTAATTTTTACTTTTTTTGTTACAAAATAGTGAATGATGCATTTCTTATTAACAAGATAATGATTATTTTTATTTATGTATGATTTGTGTCAATCTGCATTTGAATGGAAATTGAATTCAATTAAAAATACACAACTAGAAAAACTAAAATGGTTTTAAATTAGTTAAATAAAACTACCTTAAATGTGTTGAATACATAAGGGGAAAAAAGGTAAGTTTATCAAAACATGTTTTGCATTTATAACTAACTGATTTATTAAATAAAGGATGTGTTGTTTGTAGTTCGTGCATAGAACTGATTGGTTTTGATCACTGTGACCGTCTAGATTTTAGAACTACTAGATCTCCTTCTCTGTCACCTCATTTTTGTTCATAGATTGGAAGAGGAAAACAAATGGAAACTCCCAATTGCTTTCTCAACTTCGAATGAGCTAATCATTGAAATGAACTACTTGAATAAACTGAAACAAAGAAAACGTTCTCTGTGTACCTGCAGGAGAAGTTACTGCTACCAAAAGCTGGTTTACCACTTCAATGAGCTCTGGTTCCAGGTGCATAGTCAGTGACTTCCACCAGTTTAGTTGCCTGATTTTCTTTAAAATTCAACAGTAAACATGTAATGCTTGAATATTTTTTATAATTTAAATTAAATGATTTTAAGAGATTATAGAATGTCATAATTTTAAATAGGTTTACTTTGAAAAAGAAGAATGAATGTAAATAAAATTTTGTTTTTTTTTTCAATTGAGTTTTATCCACCCTGCAAAAAATCCATTGTTGATATTTGAGTTTCAAAATTGGTGACCAAGAGTTCTAGTGGGCAGAAATCACATACTGTGCTCAGTGCAAAACCAAAGAGGTTGGCCAAAAATGGTTTAAAGTTACTTTTACTTTTAAGAACATAAGAAAGGCCATACTGAGTCAGACCAAACGTCCATCTAGCTCAGTATCCTGTCTTCCGACAGTGGCCAATCCCAGGTGCTTCAGAGAGAATGAACAGAACAGGCAATCAAGTGATCCATCCCTTGTTACCCATTTTCAGCTTCTGGCAAACAGAGACTAGGGACACCATCTCTGCCCATCCTGGCTAATAGCCATTAATGGACCTATCCTCCATGAAGCTATCTAGTTCTTTTTTGAATCCTGTTATAGAGATGGCCTTCACAACATCCTCTGGCAAAGAGTTCCGCAGGTTGACTGTGCATTGTGTGAAGAAATACTTCCTTTTGTTTGTTTTAAACCTGCTGCCTATTAATTTCATAGGGTGACTCCTGATTTGTGCGTTATGAGAAGGAGTAAATAACGCTTCGTTATTTACTTTCTCCACACCCGTCATGATTTTTATAGACCTCAATCATATCCCCGTTTAGTCGTCTCTCTTTCAAGCTGAAAAGTCCTAGTCTTATTAATCTCTCCTCATATGGAAGCTGTTCCCTACCCCTACGAATTTTTGTTGCCCTCTTCTGTATCTTTTCCAATTCCAATATATCTTTTTTGAGATGGGGCAACGACATCTGCATGCAGTATGCAAGATGTAGGCGTACCATGGATTTATATAGAGGCAATATGATATTTTCTGTCTTATTATCTATCCCTTTCCTAATGATTCCCAACATTCTGTTCTATTTTTTGACTGCTGCTGCACATTGAGGGGATATTTTCAGAGAAGTATCCACAATGACTCCAAGATCTCTCTCTTGAATGGTAACAGCTAATTTAGACCCCATCATTTTATATGTATAGTTTCTGTTTTCCAATATGCATTACATTTATCAACATTGAATTTCATCTGCCATTTTGTTCCTCAGTCCCCCAGTGTAGTGAGATCCCTTTGTGACTCTTCGCAGTCTGCTTTGGACTTAACTATCTTGAGTAGTTTTGTATCATTTGCAAATTTTGCCCTCTCAGTAGTTTCCTTGATTGTATTGCTGCTCTCATTGATGCCCAGCCCAGATGGTCCCAAACAGGGCCGGCTCTGGCTTTTTTGCCGCCCCAAGCAAAAAACACCTGGCCGGCCGGAGCAGCAAAGGGGGGGGAGGGGAGGAGGAAAACAAACCTGTCCCCGGCCGGAGCGGCGAAGGGGGGGAAACAAACCGGCCGGCCGGAGCGGCGAAAGGGGGGGGGGGGCGGGAAACAAACCTGCCCCCGGCCGGAGCGGCGGGGGGAGAGAACAAACCCGCCAGCCGGAGCGGCGAAGGGGGGGGACAAACCAGCCAGCCGGAGCAGCAAATGGGGGGGGGCGGGAAACAAACCTGCCCCCGGCCGGAGCGGTGGGGGAGGAGGGAAACAAACTGGCCGGCCGGCCGGAGCGGCGAAGGAAAGAAAATACAAAAACAAAAAAAAATACCTGGGGGGCAGCAGGAGCGTGGGTGCAGGGGGACTCCCGGTCCTGCAGACCCCGGGCAGCGGAATGCGCACCCCGGCTAGTGGGGGGGGAGAGAGAGAAGGGGGGCAGCCAGGGCTTCCTTAAGCGGGGTGCTTGCCACGCGGACCCTCCCGCTGCACCACCTGCCGGAAGGGCTCAACACCGCTCCAGTCGGCAGGCAGGGAAGGACGCGGGCTGCCCTGCCGGGCTTGCTGCAGGGCACTCCCCTCCTCCGCTCCCTACAGGGCGGCGGGAGCAGCAAACCAAAAAGAAAAAACCTGCAGGGGCAGCCAAAGCGGTGAAGCGCAAAACAAAAAACAAACAAACAAAAAAAGGATTCGATGGAATGCCGCCCCTTGGAATCTGCCGGCCCAAGCATGAGCTTGCTTGGCTGGTGCCTGGAGCCGGCCCTGGTCCCAAAGTGCTCTTCCAACAACACAGGATCCTTGTAAGCACACCATCTTTCTCTCCAATCCTGTCCCCTGTCCCAAAGGTTGGGTTGGAGGGTGGTGGAGGAGATTCTGCACTGGCTCTCCATCAACCTAGAGTTTCTCTCTGTGAGAAAATAACCCCATTAAGGGCTTGTCAACACAGGGAGGTTATGTGCCCTACAGGGGTGTGATTTCTAAAGCACACTAACACATGGAGCGTTAGTTGGTCCATGTAGACCCTGCTGATGTGCACGAACTGTTTTTAGTGTGCTTTAACAGCGCACTTTAGAGAACATTTAGTGCACACCTGCAGCATCTACACAGACCAATTAATATGCAACACATTAATGCACTTTAGAAATCACACCCATTTAATGTGCATTACCCTACTGTGTAGACAAGCCCTTAGACAGCTTGGGTGAAATCTGGCTCCATTGAAGTCAATGGGAATTTTGTCATTGACTGCCATGGAGCCAAGATTTCACCCTACATCTCACTGTGCAGGTGCACTTAGATAAAATTTATAGCTATGATCTGAGCTTGGATTTTTTTAAGGCAGCAATCTTCAGTGACTGGTTTAGTTGTTTTCTTGGCAGCTTTACAGTGCTGCAGTAGCACAAGCCAGCTAGAACAGGGCTAAGGATCTAGGGTGAAATTCTGACCTTATTGGAGTTGCCGGAAGTTCCACTATTGACTTCAGTGTGGCCAGGATTTTACCTATGGTTTCTAAAGTATACAAACCCTATAACTCCTAGTCTTCACTACAAAATCGAAAACAACACTCTGTAGAGCTAACAGGAGTTAGCTCTCTGCAGAGAAGCCCAGGGAAATGGCAGCAAGGGTTGAAATGGTGGAGACATTGGCTACTGATTGTGGGGTCCCTGGGATGGAACCTAAATTAGCAGGTGTGCCTGGGTTCCCCAACTAGCCACTGGGAAAGTGGCACAAAATTGATTAGGAAGGCTGCCTGGAATGGCACCCAGATAACAGTGAGACTTGGTTACCCTGGAAGGGGAGAACTGTATAGTGAGCCGGCTGGAGGGCCAAGCCACAAAGAGGAAGCAGTAAAACTCCTAGAGAGCAAGAGGGGCCACAGCGTCAGCAAGAGAAGAAAGGAGGCATCAGATCCAGCAAAGCTAATCCCCAGCCTCAGCCACAGGGAGGTACCCCAGCTGTGAGTAAAACCCCATGATCGAGACAACCAAACAGCTGGAAAGATACGTGTCTTCTAAGAGAAAATGGCACCTACCAATGAAACCATGGCCGTAGAGATGATGAAGATGGAGTACTTCCACTAAGAGCTCATAATGGGAACTCCTGTGTCCTTTATAAAGGTATATGAGAGAGTATATGGATTACAGAGATTCTTTCAAGGTAGCTAGCAGGCAGTATTTTTTGGTTCAATGGGTAGAGTTTTTGAGGTGCAATATCCAACAATGCGGCCAAGTGGCTCTCACAATGAAATTATTCTTGTGACAGATGAGGCTGGCCTATGATGTCTCATTGTGGCAAATGAGACCTGTGATATGCGACTAAACTGTATGTATGTATTTGATTACCCATCCAGAAGCTTAAGGTCTTGAATCTAGGATCCAGAATTGATCATCCTTGTTTAATTTTATCACACTGGAGCTGATTAAACATTCTTTGAGCTAGATTGTTTACCTATCAATATGTTACTTATGATAAATGTGCACTTAGCAGATCAGTATGTTTTGGTAAAATCCAAGTGGTGCTTATAGAACCATGGAAGTTGTGTGTGTGCTACTGGGTGAAGCTCTACATCTGATGTCATGCAGGGGGTGGAGTACATAATCATAAGTCACTTGTGGCCTTAAAATCCATTAATCTAGTAAAACAACAAATGTAAGGTATTGCCTTGCAATACAAACATGATAGGGCTGATCTTATTTAGTAGTAATTACCCACATTTCCCTGGTGCTGGAAGTATTTGAGCCTTGCTAGCAGCAGTGCAGTTCCTCTGGTGTTAGAAAACGGGTGTTAAGTTTTCTGGTGTAGCTACTGCCCACTGATTTCAGAGAGTGCTGCGAGACCTCTGCATTGCTCAGGATCTGACCTTTAGGGCGGTGATGGGCCTCTCACAAGTGTTAGGCCACATTCATCTCTCAGATGGGAGAAATTCATTTGCTCAAGGTAATGACAATTTTTCTAATTGTCAGTCTCTAGTAACAAATTGCACCCTCAATCATATTTTTAATTCTGGCCCTAATGATTACAATTCATGGCATAGAGCACATGGTAGCCATCTGAAAGTGTATGTGTGAGACTTGCATTTTAGAGCTCTTGTGGTTCCACTATGTAAAACAATGTGCATATGTGCTGGCAAATATAAAATTATATTTGAACTACACTGCACACCTTTCCTTGGATGAGTACAAACTATGACCACATTCTTGAAACTAGGAACAACAGACTTACAGTGTACACACGAATCCCTTCCGGAAAAACATATTGCTGACAGCTGCATTATTATGAATACAATAAAAGCAGCTATATTTAGACTCCTTTAAATGAATGAGAAGAGGTTTTTATAGGTCCTAACATAACTTTAACCTGTATGAAACAAATTGCTAGATGGGCTTTGAATCTCTTGAACTTGTGTTCAAGAGACGATGTTGAAAAGTCTGTCTTCAGTCTTGTTAGACTTGCTGCCTGGCAAGTCTTGTCCTGCATTCATTAGTTGAAACGTTTCCTCTTCATCAACATTTTGACTTTATAAAACAGAGGATATTGCAATCCAAATAGGTGAAATTAAAGGAGATTTCTATTTATACATTAAAGAGCAAAGTTGTTCAGCACATAGAAAATACTAGTTTCACTGCCAACAAACTCTTATAGAAATTACTTGTACATAATTTTTTCTGACTAGTCCAGTAAATTGTTGTGCATCAGGTTTTGATTGCTTGCCTCTTTTCACTTTAAAAGATCCAGGTTAAACACACAAAAGTAGCAATAATAAAACTTTGAGTCTGCAAGACAAAGGGCTCTAACCTCAGCAAAATTACAGAAGTTAAGGTTTCTTTCAATGATGTTAACTCACCCAGGTTGCATATCCTATGTATTTTCTGGTATATGATTATAGCAAACAATATTTGAAAGCTTACATCGAACAAGGAAAAGAGAAACAGAAAATCCTGAATACATTCTGCTTGGCTGCTCATGAAGCTGTTGTTCAGGTGAGACCCACCTGTAGCATCCACTGTGGACATGTCAGATCCTTTAACCTGAGCTTCAAAAGTAGCATCAGTTCAATGAATAATTAATGCAAATTCCTTTCACAGCTATTTGGTTTTCTGCAGCTAATGCCCCTTTTCCCAGCAGAGATTGTCAGCAGAGCTACTGAAACTACAAAGGCAATGTAAAGCTCTTTAGTCTGGAGATAAGCAGTTTCCTGTACTTACAAGCTCCACTGTCCCTTGCACCAAACTTGCTAATCCTCTCAAATGTACAGTTTCCTTCCTCCTTCTCACAACTGTGCTTGTAAATTCCTGTAGCCAAAGAACTAGGCTGTTAACTATCTGCTTGTATAGGGACAACGCATCCATCCTTACACGCACAGCTAACAATGTAACAATTTTCATAGGTGGGGGGAAATGTATTTTAATTTTGTCATTAGTAATATTATTATTTATATTGTAGTAGTGCCTGCGGGCCCCAGTTAGGAATCAGGGTCCTTTTGTTCCAGCACTATACAAACACATAAGATGGTCCCTGCACTGGAGAGCTTACAAACAAAGTATAAAACGAGAGATCACAGGTGGATACTACAAACAGTCAAGGGGCAATATGAAGTTTATGAAAGTTGGCAATGAAAATAACTAACTTAGCTATAGGCCTCTAAATTCTGGTGTCTTCCAAGTTACCTGAACCTCTCCAAATTACAGAGGTTCTTCCTTAATAAATGTAAGATGTTGTTAGTATCTAGCATTCTTTGCTTTCCACTGATCTAGTGTATATTCAGTTCCCTTTGATATCTCTATATAATTGCACAAAGGTCTAATCTCTGAGCATGCAGTTGAATTTTTATCTTACTGAGTCAATGTATTGGTTTATGCTTTCCCTAATTTCCTTAAGAGCTGGAAACAATTGAAGAGTAATTTATATACTAAACTGAAGTGGTGTGTGCAAGCAGATTTTAATTAAGCCTGGGCTTTCTGTGATCAGTAGACTTTGATGTTTTTACTTAAAAGAAAAGGGGGTTTCAATTAATTGTGGCCGTTAATTACACAAATGAGCAAACCCAACTATCTGTGCTAACTAATTATTGTAATGGGCTGCCAGAGTAGTAGATGGTCTTACACTTCTTTAAAAAGAATTGCAGTTCTTAAGATGCACTAAAACAGAATAAATGTGAGGAAAACCTTCCAAACGTCTCGTTTGAAAACCTCAGAGAAAAGGGATCAGTGAATCCACAACCACAAGCCAAACCTGTTTCAGAAGAACATGCTTGTGACTGTATATCCAGGCAGGTAATTCTGAAGGTAACATGTCACTTTCAGTCTGAGATACAGATCCCTCGAATCAACCTATGGGATGTCAATATACTGTGTGAATGTTTAGTAAGTTTCAAGAACACTTTTATTATGTGTTTTATTACACATTCTCTCTTCATTTTTCTGTATAATGTCTGTATTTCAAATATTCATTAGTGATATAGGCAAACTGCAATCTTACCACAAGATAGTGTATGAAGATTCTTAGAAGTCCTCGCAATAGGTCACAGTACTGTAATGATTAACAGACCCGCAAGGGTCAAGCTGGTTGGAGAGAAGACCGCGCCTTGTCTTTCTTTAAGCTGCATAAGTACTCCTCTCAATCTGATGCTGTTCAGGCTTCTCAAAAAGTCTAGTTCACCCTGGTCATGCTCAGATGCTTTAAAGGCAATAGCATAGTCCTTCCCCTACAAGTAACACGACACCTCTCCCATAAGTGCTACAGGGCATTGTTTATGACCACAATAACATATAACACAATTAATTATTTATAATCAGACCAAAAATGTACCACCAATAGATTGCTCTGTTAATCAGGAACCTAATGTCTGAACTTTCCAAATATTGCTCATTGCAAAAAGTTTGGCAGTTCTAATATCAACGTAAACTTCCCAGAGAAATGTAAGTGGATGGAGGTTATATATATTCTCCATATAAACTTCCATATGCACATTTCTGTAGCATAAGTTAAAGCTGACCCCAGCTAGCCATGATTTACGTGATCTTCATTTATACCAGATGTTGGTAAAGAAATTCATCATTCGTTTAATATCAACAAGCAATTCCTATAGACTTCACTCAGGCATCTCATGCAGTTATTTAAACCCCTAGACACATATCCCAAAACTTGTTCTCACACTTTCCAAAATAAAACAATGCCTGCACTAATCAAAAAAAAAAAAAAAAGTTCTCTCCAGAAGTCTTTAGTACATACACATATTTATCAGTGTAAAAAGAAACTGTAGACTCTCCACTACCTAAGTCTATTTTAAAAAATAATAATTGATCTCACATGTCATGGTTTTTAAGAGTTTAAAATATATTAACAATTTTGTTTTAGAAAACATAGGTGGAATTTTCAGAAACATTCAGCATTGTCCTGTCTTCCCTTTGAAATCAAGCCTTAAACCTGTTGACTTCAGTGGGAACAGAGAGGCCAACACTGATTCCTTTAAAAAATCCCACTCATAATACCCAAGATGAAAACCTTGCTGAAAATCAGGGTTGTTATTTTTATAGATGTGCATTGTAGACATGCAACTGTGCCTGCAAAATCTATGTGCATACCTCAGACATGCATTCAAACTGGATAGCTGCACATCCAAGTGACCATAACATATTCAGTTATCCAGTTTGTGAACATAGTGTGCATAATTGCATGTGCAAATTGAGAATGTATTTGCATCCCTAACTTCTTTAATATTCAAACCCAATCCTTATAAAATCCTTATTCACTTTTCTGTCATTCAGTTCATCCTGAAGAGGTCTCATACTTATCTTTCATTCCATGTAACTTAAAAATATAAATAAATATAAATGAGTAGAATTTAGCAGTGATGAAAGGTGCCAGACTGCCTTCATTAGAGATGGCCTATCTATAGACTAAGACTTAGTTGCACAAAGGGGCCTTTGGCTCCTAAGTCACTTAGGTCTTTTTTAAAAATTTACTCTTAAACTTAAAGTCCATCCCTAACTAATATTGTTCTGTAGCTATAAAGCAGAGCTGTCAGGAGAGCATATGTTGTAGTATTGTCACCTCACAAAGATTTATTTTCAAGTGTGTTTTTCAGAAGTTTTTTATTTTTTTATTGTATATCACAGAATTTTATGTTGGTTTCAAGTTGTATATGGTTTTATTTTATAGTGTTCCTGTTCTTGTTTAAGAATACTTCTCATTGTTCTGTTAATGGAGTCCCACAGGAAAATGGTCTTGGCCCGGGGTCCTTCCCCAAGGAGCTCTCTTCATCTCCTTCAGTGCTGAGTATTAGTAGTCAGATCCTGCAAGGCAATGAAGACAGCAGGAGCTGAAGCTGCTCAGCACTTCATAGGATTGAGCTCTTGAAGGACAATGCTCCTGATACAGTATCTCTGCTGTTGGTATTGATGTCTCTGTTCCCAATGAGGTTTTTGCCTCAGAATTCTCTGAAATTCTAATGTCTTCCTTCTCAGATTCCCCTCTCTCTCCTTCCTCAATGAGTACCAAATAACAAAATAATAAAATCCTACTCTCCAGTAATAGTTAAATACCTTCTGCTTGTTCTTCACAGAGGCATATTCCAATATTAGCGCCCACTCTTGCTGACTCAGCTTGTCTTTCACTTATTTTGTAGAGGTGAGGAACTGACTCGACCCCAAGTCAATAGAAAAAATGTGAAGAGGGGTCTAAAGCACTGAGAGAATGTGCCACAGGGAGAAAGCATACTTGAGTCTTGTTAGGGCAAGAAGAGACCAGCAAAGTGTCTGACATCATGTCTAATGAACTTTCCAAAAGATTTTTCAAAAGAGGCAATAGGAGGTTAATGAGAGGGAGGGAGAGAAGTGTGAAACGGTCAGAAAAGAGTATTAGCCGTGTCCCAGCAGGACTGTACCTCTGGAAACCTTTCTAGTGTTCAAAGTGAAAAGCTATTTTGGTTCACAACTGCTTCTGTATTTGATTGTGTTGGTAGCGCTCTTTCATTCAGTTTTTATCTCTAGTTCTATCTAGTCCCTTTCTGTAATCAGCTTTCGTATGCTTGATCACTAGCCACGAGGGAGAAACTTGTGCACCATTAAAATTGCGCTTCTCGAAAGGTGTTCAAGAAAGGAATTTTACATTTATAAATCTTCATCCTTCTATCCAAAGTAAGGAAGATTGGACACTGTTCCCTGGCCAAGGACTTGAAACAACCATGGTTCTGGAGATGTTGAACACTGAAGTATTGCTTGGGTCCAAGTCTCTTTGCCCAGATTTTCTAATACCATTAGGCCATATCGTTAAGAAGACCCCCTTGACCCATCACTGTAAGGGGTTGCACAATCAGGCTGTATGACTCTCACCCATAATACCAACACACATTTTATGTGTACTATGAAAATGTCTCTATCATTTGAGAAGGCAATTTGTTAAGGATTTAGGTGAACTGTGAACGCAGCTAGCCTATACTAAATACCCTATTGTTATTGTTACCTTGTCTTTCCTCTCCTCTCCCCCATTTGTTTGTCTTACTCACCTGTAATGTCTGGTTGGGTTGCTCGGTGTATATCTGCATAAGGTGCCTAGGGAGAAGTGGAGGGTTGTGACAACCTAAAGATGGAGCCATTCCAGCTTCATTTCCAGCAAGCCGTGATTGTTTTTACTCTCTCGTAGAAGACAAAAAGAGGGTGAGAAAGGGAACCTGCTCTCCATCTGCTTCTCCCTCTACTATCTGCTCTGCTCATTCATGGATGGGTTCCTGATCCATAGGGAAGCACTGTTTCCATGGCTCAGAACAGATTTTGCTCACTGCTGCTTCAGATGAGGGGTAGGAAGCCCTGCTATAGATCTCTTGCTGCCACCTGCTCTTCTCTGGCACTGGTCCACTACCTTGCTGGCCCAGTCAGTGCCCATTTGCTGTTCTCAATGGCCACAGTGAATAAAGCCTGTTCACTGGTCATTCCTCCAAGTATCCCACTGGCACTATTTTCACTTCACCAGTTGGCTGGTTCCTGGGTGAGGGTGCTATAAATTTGCTTTACCAATGCAGTAGCTGCTCCAGTTCAAAGGAAGGGCAATCCGCCCCTCTGGGTTTCCCACTGTACCTCGATAGAGCACAGCTGCATAAAATTCATCAAGTGGAAGAACTACAGTTAAAGGTGACATTGGCAGAGAGAGGGACATAGGCTGAATATTGGGGCAGGGAAGCAGAAATTCTTCAAAAGCACATTGTGCTCTTCTATCGTACATTCTAGTTTGCGATCTTACTCATGCGTCTCCCTCACGTCTCCTCAGATGGCTCAATCTCTGTCTTTCCCAGCCTCAGTCTTGTAGCTAGCAGCTGTGAATGCTTGAATGAGAACACACTATTTATTTTAAAGTGTTACTGGGTTGTTGGTTTTTCTGTTTGCTGCTTGTTTTGTTTCCATCAGTCCAGTAATAAACAGATTATTTGTTTACCCACAATTTTTTCAGGTAACAGGTAATTTGGCAAAGAAATTCTTGAGCATATCAGTTAAATGAGTATGAACATCATATGTGATATTCTATATATTTGATTATCATTCTTACTGTTTTGAAGAAGCTCTCTTGGGACACAGATGACCCAGATATATACTTCTCTGGGAACTACCATGCCCAATAAAGGTATTTGATAGAATAGTAAATATTTAATGCAGTGGTTACAGCCAATTTCTGTCTAGTGTTAGCTTTGAACTTCTGTCAGTCGATAAAACATAATGAAGCATTTGTGATCTCATTCTGGTGGGAAGAATTCCAGATCAAAGGAAAACCTTTCATGTTTCCTTCATTTATTATCCAAACTTTTTATTCTATAGTCTGTGGACTATAGGATAAAAAGCGTAATTAACAGTTAGTGAGTTGTGTTGACTTCAGCAAAATCATTAAGGAGCTTACTTCAAAGATGCTAGCTGCCAAATGGATTATGTTTAAAACTAGGTTAGCATCCTCACTCTATTTTTAAGGGAGACACATTAAAAAGATATATGTGCACTTACAGTAGGAAGTGAAGATCAGGTCACAGCAAAATTACACTGGGTTACAATTTAGTGAGATCTGTGCTCCTATATTGAACTTTGAACAGGGCATTATGTTATTTTGTTTTCCTAAATCAAAGGTCCACTCTCCTGCCTATAAATTATGCTAATTGATATTTGCACGCTGCAGAATTAAATAGACTTTTAGTGATAAATATACTTATCTACTGTTGGACTCAGGGTGTCCTTTTTCAGTGGCAATAGAAGAAACATCAATGATATACATATTTCGGTTAATGTCTTGATAAGTTCACTTCTAAATTTTAAAATCTAGTTTTGTAAAATGTAGCTAGATCATGTGTCATATTCTCCTAAATTACACTAGTGCAAGCCATTGGCTTCAATGGAGTTGTGCTAGCATGACTCAGTGGAGAACCTGGTCTGCAAGTGCTGGAAACATTTTTAGCTTTCAGCTCTGAACCTGAGGATTTTTATTCACCTTAGTGTTATATTTGCTGTTCAGTGTTAGCTGTAACTAATATGATTACAGGTATTTAAAAGGTTATTTCTAGTAGACTGTACTTTGCTTCACATACCACCAGTTGTCCTGAAATGCTGGTAGCAATAGTAGGGAATGCTAGCAAACATTTTATTATGATCTATGTTAGTGTACTGCCATGGCCAAGATCAAGCTGGACTATAGAAGGACATAGTGATAGTCTGTCATAGGGTGACTGGCCCCTTAAGAGGAAGTGGGGTCCAGTGGATCTGTGACTTGCCCACTGCCTCCCACTTGGGTTTAAGAGAAGGCGGCTGGGCCTGAGAAGAGGAAGTTATGAAGGGGCACTTGAGAGCTCCCTGAGGAGGTGAGAGACATCATGCAGGCAGAAAGAGGAGCAGCAGAGGAGAGCTGGTACAGAGAGCTGTTGGAAAGAACAAAAGGTGAAAAATGTTGTTGGTGGGGACTGTCCAGAGCTGGGGAATCCCTTCTGAGTTATCAGAGATCTTGTGCAGCGGGCCCTAGAAGGAAGGGGAAGAGCCTGCCTGATTAGGGGAAGCCAAGCCCTAGCAAGAGGGTTGGTGCTGGAGGGTGGACTCACAGGCAGAGAGGCCTGGGCAAGTAGAACACTGAAGGAAGCCCCCTTGCAATAGGTCTGAGTGAAGGGCTGACAGGCAGGGAGGCCTGGTTGAGTGGAAGATGCCGAGAGTTCTCTTGAGGGAGCCCTGACTTGGGGCGGGAAAGCAGAAAATCTGGGAGCTCTCCAGTGGCTGGCCTTGGAGAGTGGAGCCCTGGAATAAGGGCAGAGAGTCTGGGAACAGACTCAAGATGGATTCTTGGGAGGGTGAGCTGAAAATGATGTCCCAGAAGAGGGCATGGAAAAGTGCTCTCAACCTGTTGTAGTTTGGGATTTGGAGAGAATGGTTTTGTCATGAGGGGTCTGGACTATTGAATCTGTACATGAATAAATTACGTCTAGAGACGGGGGTTCTGAATTAGGCTGTGATGGGGTGCGCACCCCACACCAGGCCTGGTGAGGTTAAAGGGATAGGCAGGCCAATTAATTGCCCCGGCTGCACCTAAAAAAGGAGACAGGGAGCAGGCCACTAATTGGAAATAGGCTCAGCTGTGCAGGAACAGGCGGGGCCTGTACAGGGCCAGCACTTCCACTAGGCGACCCTAGGCAGTCGCCTAGGGCGGCAGGATTTGGGGGGCAGCATTTTGCCGCCGTCGGCAGAAATTCGCCGGCGGGGGGTCCTTCCGCTCCAGGTCTTCGGTGGAAATTCGGTAGTGGGTTCTTCACTCGCTCCGGGACCCGCCGCCGAAGTGCCCCGAGGACGCGGAGTGGGAGGACCCCTGCCGCCGAATGCTCAGAGGAGGAGCGCTGCCGCCTAGGACGGCAAAAATCCTGGCGCTGCTCCTGGGCCTGTATAAAGCCTAGGAGCTGTGAGCAGCAAGGAGGCTTCAAGGAAGTAGACTACAGTCACTCCCTGGGAGGAAGAAACTTGGGCTGGCAAACCCTGAAAGAGGGGGAAGCCAGATATTTAGGAAGAAACCCAGGGAAACAGCAGCAAGGGGTAGGACTGTACAGACCTTGGCTGCTTGTTCTAGGGTCTCTGGGCTAGAACCCAGTATAGAGGGTGAGCCTTACCAGCCACTGGAAAGTGGTGGAGGGTGCTGGAGACACCAGCTGGACCGCTGGTCTAGAAGGACTTTGACTTCCCTGCAGGGCCGGCTCCAGCTTTTTTGCCACCCCAAGCGGCAAAGCGGAAAAAAAAAAAAGATAAAGCCGCGATCGGCGGCACTTTGGCGGCAGCTCTACTGCACCGCTTCGCTCCAAGAGGCACTGAGGGACCCGCCGCCGAATTGCCACCGAAGAGCCGGACGTGCCGCCCCTTTCCATTGGCCGCCCCAAGCACCTGCTTCCTGCGCTAGTGCCTGGAGCCGGCCCTGCTTCCCTGGAAAGGGAAGACAGTAGTGACCTGGCTGGGGGGGCAAGTCACAAACAGGAAGCTGCAACTCCGGTAGCAAGAGGGGCCACAGGGTGAAAGAGACAATGGATAGAGACACTGCCAGAGGAGGGCAGTGCCTGCTAAGAGCTAATCCCCCAGAGCCACCAGGAGGAGGCACCATGTGCAGTGAGTGGACTCGTGGACCTAGTAGAAACTGAGGCGGGGTACCTGTCAAGGCATGGTCTACCACAAGGCAAAGCCCTAGGCAGGGGCCTCCTTATCATACCGTTGATGCTGTGAAGAGCTTACAGTCTAAAGAGGCAGGCCAGAGAAAGGATGTGAGGGAAAACAGAGGCACAAAGAGGTGAAGTGATTTGCCAAAGGTCGTCCACTAAGTCAGTAGCAGAGTTGGTATTAAAAGTCAACTCTCCTGACTCGCTGTACAGTGGCCTGTCCACTGGATCATGCTGCCTCATTTCCTAGTGAAGACCGTCAAATTGTTTCAGTGCAATTGCAATTCCATTCACTAGGAACTCTCCTTATACTGGCGTTCTGTGAAAAAGAAAACTCTTCAGGGCAAGAGCTTTCCAATAGTCTGACTGTATTTATCCAATTTCATATGTCTATAAACTTGAAATTCTATATATAGGCTTCTGAAAACAAAGGAAATGGAAATAGAGCCACAGAAACATGTGTCTGTCTGTCTGTTTCCAGGTTGGAGGTTTCAGTTGGAAGGCTTTTAGCAGATATTGTGCTCCTGCAGTCCATGTGTAATGGTGTTGTGTTGTGGTAACAGGCAAGGACAAATATGACAGCAAGACATCAGTTTCACTCCTACACCTGGAGGTAATTTTCTCCAGAAAGTTTCTGCAGTAGAAAACCATTTTCAAAGAGCAGTTCTTCCAACCTGGTTGTTATTTTATTATAGTATAACAGGAAAAAGAACAATAAAGAAAAGAACTCAAGGTACTTTTTTTTCATTATAAAGATATATTTGTGTCTCCACTCAAGCCAGGAATATATGCTCCTGTTTTGATTAACTCACCAACACTGTTAGTAAAAGCATCAGAAGAAAATAAGTCCTTTCTTTTATAACAAAACAAAAGGACTGCACTGCATATGAAAACTCTCAGTAGGAATTCTGCAGAATGTCAGTCCAAACTTTCTACAGCTTGTTTCCTTAATAAGAGAGCTACAAAGGAAGTGGTTAGTTCACAAAGAGACTTATGAAGAAACAGTAACCTGAAACTGGAGAGCGAGATGAAACAGACATTAAATACAGAGGAAAACAAACAACAAACTAGACATTACAAAATAGGAAGCCACAAAATCAAATTTGCATTTATGGCATTAAAAAACCATCAGGAACAGTGGGCAAAGCTGGAACGTTTTTTCTGTTATCGTTTAACCACCAAGCTAGATAGTACTCGTTCCAGTGGTATGCCCTATTGTAATTAGAGGACAATACAGTAGGCATACTCAAACTGCTAATATCTTTACAAAGGTAAGACACAACTTTTTGGCTGCACCCGCTGAATGGCAAAATGACTTGGTGGTTGTCCAGTGCCCTGCTACATCGAAGACCTGTTTAAAATTAATCTTGGTCTCTCAGATCATAACACCACCAAATGCTCTGAATACCACAGAGATCCTTCTTTCAGTCTTCTTGTAAGGATGCAGTTCATGATGTATTGCTCACAAGCAGTCTTCTTAACAGGATTAATGGCACAAGAGCTGCTTAGCCTTATTGTCTATGTAATAAGAGGTCACACATAAATTGTGGATATGTTATGAGAAAGGGGGAGGAGATGGCTATAAAGCATCTCCTGAATGGCATAAAGAAGAAAGCCAAATTCACTTGACTCAGACTTACAATAAATCATAAAACAAAAGGCTTAACAAAGAAGAAATTCCCTATTAACATATGCCCTGATCAGGCCAAGCCAAGTGGGAAATTCCCATTCTTCTACTGCTGCACCCAGATTGCAAAACCCTTACTTACCCAAATAGTCCCCATTGTCATGAATGAAACTATCTGTGTGAGTAACCACTCACCAATATGGTCCAAAATGATTAGCCCAACTGAATAGAAGTGACCTACAAAATGTAACATGTAACTAACTGCATAAGAGCACTATCTTCAGAAAAAATAAAAGTTATGGAGTAGCATCTCTCTATTGGGTGTATCTCTTTAAACAGGACCAGACACTACATGTAGTGATAGAGAATACTCTGTGCACTTGTACCATGGACTGTTATAGAAATATGTTTAACTTGTTCAGTGTATAAGTAAAAATAAGGGGCGGGGAGGTTGTACTACCAACCCTGCGATTTCTTCCTCAGAGCTGAAAGTCAAGCTGGGTTCATTTTTGTTTATGCCCCTTCATTAATAACAAGGATTTTGTAACTGAAACTTTAACAATTTAATTGCTGTAGAAACCAGAACAGAATTCAGCCCTGATAGCTGTAGTGGCTCTGCTGGACTACAAGAGCTTTTTTAAAAAGGCTAATGAAAAAGGATTGTTTTTTTTTTTTTTTTTGGTCAGTAATGTAAGAAGCTACTATTCTGAAATGTCACAAGATGCCTCCATTGCTACCCAGCATGGCACACGACCTGGCCTGACTCTTAACCATAGACACAAACCAGGTTGTTACCCCTTTACCATGTGTGTATTAATTCTTCACTTACAAAATATAACAGCGCATACTGCAGGCATACAAAAGGCAGACTTCTATGCAGTCTTCTCTCCTCAGCCCAGGCTCATCCTGTTCCTCCCACTTGTATCTTCCCAATTACTGAGCCAATTGCCTCATTAGCCTAGAAATTGCCACCCAAGTGTCAGTAATCTCCAACAGAAACTGATTAAGTGGGTTAAATTAAGCCTGCACTCCAACCAGTGCTGCAGCAATGTCAGTGACCGGGGTGCTACCAATAGTGCCCTGTCACATGAATACACACAAGCAACAGGTCTGATCACATACTATAACACAGGTGTGAGGATGTCTCAGAAGAGGAATCTAAGACCATACTGTTTCAGTAAAGTAACCAAAGCAATTCTTTAGGCCAATCGCCACTTTTAAGTCTTCTGTCTATGATTCCTCTTTTCCCTGCTATATTCCTTAGTAATTAAACTCAATAATTCAAGAAGGAATGGAACCATTTAAAAAAAACAACCCTTATGCTATAGGGTGGCATTTTAAACTATTCAGTTGGTGGTTAGGACTTAAGTCTTAACTTATTGCAGCCACAGTCTCCATAAGACTTTGAACAACATTAAGGCCTTGTTGTTTTTGTAGAAGATTCTCAATTTGGAGCCTTTCAGGCTCCCACCAATTAGGGGCAGCCGCCAAAGATTTTCCTCTAGAAATCAATTGCAGAAGCCACCAGAAACCAAGCTGTCTCTCTGTATTAAATATATGCGCAGCTCACAAAGACTGGATCCCAGAAAATTAGGCTCTTAAAGTGAACTTTGTGTATTGCATCATTTATTTTTTCAGCCATGGACCAGATAGATAATTCAAGGAATGTTATTCAATTACGAACTGCAATAGAAAGAAAATCTCAAATTTAATAAAAGGGTATGTCTTACTTCAAAAGATGCAGAGCTACTGCAGTATTGGAATCTTCCTGCACTCAGAATCTAATAGAAGATGGTTTGGTCTGAAAACTGTAAATCAGAGAACATATGGCACAAATTATACTGTGTGTACGCTAAACAGCTCTTAAATTGTAAACATCCTCTGTCAGACCTTCTCTTTAGAGATGCTAGAATGTCTCTGGTATAGTCTGATGACTCTAATAACTCCTTTTAGTAAAATAAGGTTTATTTCGTTTAGAAGATTTATGTAAGAAAACTCATTTTTACTAGCTTAGTGTGACAGACTGTCTGCATAAATCACAGTACCTATGGCGTGGCAAGTGTTGGCTCTATGTATGAGATGGGTTTAAAATAAAACCTGCCAGTTGTAGAGCCAACCAAATTCTGCTCCAAAAATTATTAAAATCAGTCTGCTTCAAGTTTGAATATCTAGGAACCCACCCTAGCTTATTTGTATGTAGATTGTGATTTGACAAAAAAGGTTTGCAAAAAGCTTCTGTCTTTAGGTTTCAGCAAATTTTTATTTATGGTCTATTTTGATTTCAAGACTTGCTCATTGGACTACGTCAAATGGGGGAAGTTGCATGGTATAGCTTCTGTGTTTTTGATTCACTAAGCCGCTCACATGCATAGGAGTGTCAGCTTGAACTAAAATCCTTACTTCCAACATAAACCAGCATTTTAGCACAAACTTTACTAAAACTCACTGAGGTCAGTAGGAATAATTCTATTGACTTCAAAGGGCAGTGGATCAGGCTCTTAGCCCTCTGACTTCTAGCAAATCTCTGCCACTCAGTATTATTAACATATTGTCTGATAACTAGTACAAAATAATCTCCGATGAGGTTCTTGTTGTTCCAAGTGATGATGTAATCTTATGTTTAATCATAAGGATGACAAAATGTTCTACTGATCATGAATAAAGATCACTTATATAGTACAATAAGTTTATACAGTTTCAGATACAGGATACACATGTACCCTACAACAGAAAGTTTACAACATAAAGGATCCCTTAAGATTTTTGTAATCTTGGGAAGATGGTAAATGGTAGGAAGGTTTTTGACTGCTGAGGTGAAAAATAGACAATCTGAAAAATAGAAAAACCCTTAAACCTCCTGGAAACAGATCTGCAAAATAATCAATTTGTAGTTGGGAAGATGCAAATAAATATTCCAAAAACTAAATACTCCAAAAACTCCAAAAACCAGGTTTCAGGAAGAAAGTATGTGTGGCAATGATATGAGAAGGCGTGATACACAGTGTAAACTAAACCCGTGGATTTAGATGCAGGAAACAGATTATAAGTGTAAAAGACCAGTTCAGGATGACATGAAATGGGGAGGGAAGTTGTTTCCTTCAAAGAAATTGTAATCATATTCCAAATGAATAATTAGGCTAGATTAGTCAAATGTTCTGAATTTTGGCTTTCTGTTTCAAAGTAAAGAATTAGAAAATAAGACTATGATCATTTTGGTTCCCTACTTTGCTAAATAAAACAGCAATTGAATTAAAATGAAGGCTGTGATACAAGGAAGAATTGATATTCTAACTTAAGACTCCTGCTTTATCTTGGTCTCCATCTTGAGTAGGCACTGAAAAAAGAGCATGAAAATCATGTGTGTACCATATGTTTCATTAATTATCCACAATGGAAAGAATTATGAAGTTGTTAAAGTCTTAAATTGGAATTTCTTGGCTCTTGTTCACTTCGGTTGTAATCTCAAAGTTAGTTCAATTCATCTTTTTTTTTTTTAATCTTACAAAAAGGGTTAAAAAAGAAGTTACTTCCACTTTGATTCTAGGAAACTTTGTTGAGATCTTGCATCTCAATACATCCTGGAAGCACCACAAGTAGGCCTGATGCTTTAAAAAAACACAGCTCTGTGCTATTCAAGACACGGAGGGAGAGCTATTATGGATCAGTTAATACATGCATGATTTAAGTCATCATAATTTATATTATCAGTGCATAGCAGAAATTCCTTAACGTATGGACCGCTGACAAAATGTCATAACAGAATGTATTATTAGTGTAATCTTAATCTTTAGATTATTTACAACCACTGTGATTAATGTTGCCAATGCATGCTACCAGACAGTCTACCTGCTATGAATAAAACAAAGCTACTAAGTCTTTGGAGTTTGTTCTATCTAAGCATATATATTGCATTATGTTTTTATATCTCATAGAATCATAGGGTTAGTAGGGACTGCAAGGGTCATCTAGTCTAACCCCCTGCCAAGATGCAGGATTTGTTGTGTCTAAACCATCCAAGACAGATGGCTATCCAGCCTCCTTTTGAAAACCTCCAGTGAAGAAGTTTCCACACCCTCTCAAGGCATCTGATCCATTGTCCTACTGTTCTTACAGTTAGGAAGTTTTTCCTGAGATTTAATCTAAATCTGCTATGCTGTAGTTTGAAGCCATTGCCATTTGTCCTGCCTGCTGTGTCAGGAGAGAACAACTTTTCTCCATCTTTTTCGTGGCAACCTTTCAAGTGTCTGAAGACTGCTATAATATCCCCCCCCTTAATCTCCTCTCTTCCAAACTAAACATACCCAGTTCTTTCAGCCTTTGTTCATATGGCTCGCATTCCATCCCTTTGATCAGCTTTGTTGCTTGCCACTGGATCCTTTCCAGTTTCTCTACATCCTTTCTATACATTGATGACCAAAATTGGACACAGTACTCCAGCTGAGGCCTAACCAACGCCGAGTAGAACTATCACCTCCTGTAACTTGCATGCTATGCCTCTGTTAATGGCACCTAAACTTGCATTTGCTTTTGCAACAGCATTGCATTGCTGACTCATGTTGAGGCTGTGATCCACCACAACTTCCAGATGTTTCTCAGCAGTGCTGCTGCCAAGCCAGTTTCCCCCATTCTGTGTTTGTGCATTTGGTTTTTCTTCCCTCAGTGTAGCACCTGACATTTGTCTTTGTTGAATTTCATTTTGCTGGCAGTAACCCAGTTCTCCAATTTATCAAGATCCCTCTGAATTTTAGCTCTATCTTCCAACGTATTGGCAACACTCCCAGTTTAGTGTCATCTGCAAACTTGATCAGTATGCTCTCAATACCTACATCCAGGTCATTAATTAAGATGTTAAATAATACAAGACCCAGAAGAGATCCCTGTGCAACCCCACTTGAGACCTCCCTCCAATCATTCCATTAATAGTTATTCTTTGTTTGCGCTTGTTCAACCAATTATGAATCCACTTAATGGTAGTTCTGTCAAGCCCACATTTCTCCAGCTTATTTATCAGAATGTCATGTGAGACTGTGTCAAAAGCCTTGCTGAAGTCCAGGTATATTATATCCACCACATTCCCCCTATCCACCAAATCAGTTACCCTGTCAAAGAAGGAAATCAAGCTGGTTTGGCATGATTTGTTCTTGGTAAATCCATGCTGCTTTTAGTGATTACCCCTTTATCCTCCAGGTATTTACAAACTGATTGTTTTATACATTGCTCTAGTAGATTCCCAGGCATCGAGATCAGGCTGACTGGTCTATAGTTGCTCAGCACCTTCTTTTTCTCCTTTTTAAAGATGGCCACTACGTTAGCCCTTCTCCAGTCTTCCAGGACCTCTCCGGTCCCCCATAAGTTTGTAAATATTATTGCCAGTGGCTCAGAGATTTCTTCAGCTAATTCCTTCAGTAGCCTGAGGAGAATAGCATCCGACCCCACTCATTTGAATTCACTGAAATTGGTCAGAAGATCTCTGATGTGTTCTTTACTTATCCCGATCTGCTTCCCTTCCCCTTTATTGTCTATGGTAACTTCACTAATCATCCGGTCACATGTTATTTTTTGTGAGAAGACTGAAGCAAAGTAGGCATTGAGCAGCTTGGCCTTCCTATCTTTTCTGCTCAGATGCACACACACTTTAATCTAGCTCCTCTTTATTAATAATTTGCAGAAATGTAAACAACTCTCACTGGAATTACATAGTCAGTTTTCTGCTTCATTTGAGTTGGTGCGTATCTTGAGGAAGCTTGCCAGTTGTGGTGTAGGGAGGGAGGGCCAGCAAAGTATGCACTGTCCAAAAGACACACAATATCAAATCCAGAAGGTGAAAGCAAATTACATGAACTTTTCATCCACTAAATTGGAAAATAATTTAAAGCTGCTCCTAATTGGCTTTAGTAATATGCAAGATTTGTTCTCAGTTCAGACTTTGCACAGCATTTTTTCTAACTGAAATTATCCATCCTTCTATCATATTAGCCCAGATTCAGGAAAATACTTCTATCCAAGACAACATTAAAGTCCCATTGAACTCAATAAATTTGCTTAACTGCTGTCCTGAATAAGGACAGACTAGAGCATATGCTTAAGTGCTTTCCTTAGTTGGAAACCTATTGACTGCTATAGAAGTGTCCCTGGATTGTCATAAGATTGTGTAGCAGTAGCAAAAACAAAATAGCAGCTGAAGATTTAAAGGCAGATGCTGATGGATTTTCTTTTACACCGAATTCTTTACCTATTTAGAACTACTCATTTCATGTAGCATACAATTTTTATTTGTAATAACTCCGACAAGGTTTGTAAGGCCTAGAGCATTTATTTGTCTCGTTGCATAAAATAATAAAGGTTTGCAATTACATTTTTATATATTATGTATTAGATATTTATGAACTATAAATCTTATAAAATAATGTATATACCAGGGGTTGGCAACCTTTGGCATGCGGGCTGAGGGATGTGCTGGCCGCGGCTTCCCGTTGCACCCATTGGCCTGGAGTGGTGAACCGCAGCCAGTGGGAGCCGCGATCGGCCGAACCTGCAGACATGGCAGGTAAACAAACTGGCCCGGCCCGCCAGGGAGCTTACCCTGGTGAGCCACGTGCCAGAGGTTGCTGACCCCTGGTATATACAATAACCCCACACACATTTCAGTGTATAACATGTGGAATTCCACTAATTCTGCACCATTAACCAATCTCAAGAAGAATGAATTACAGATGAGAGTTTCCCAGACCTAAAGAAGAGCTCCCCACACTAGCCCTGAAAGAGCTGAATTAGGCGAGGTGGGCCCAATCAGCTAATTAGGCTGCAAATAGGGGAGCTTTAGGCTGTAGGCAGTTAATTAGAGAGAATTAACCTGTGAGGGACAGGCAGAGCTTCTACAAAAGCCAAGAGGCTGGCAACAGAAGGGGCTGCAGGGAAGGAGTCTGCAGTCACTCCCTGGGAAAAGTTGCCTAAAGTTACTCCCTGGGAGGAGGAAGTGAAGAGACTGGCAAACCCAGAGGAGTGGAGAAGGCAGGAGATATGGAAGTGGCTATGGGAAAGGCAGCAAGGGAATCTAGTAGGAGGAAGGAGTGCCAGCACCCTGGTCAGAGCAGTGCTGCCAGCAGGGACCAGGGAAGCTAGAGAGAGCTCCTGGCTAGCTGCTAAGACTGGCAGGCTGAAGCCCTGAGGTAAGGGTGAAAAAGGTGCTGGGGGCCGCGGGGAAGTGGCCCAGGGATATGAACTGAGGAGTCACAGGGGACGCAGCAAGTGACAGCCATATACAAGGTCCCTTGGCCAGGATCTGGAGGAGTGGGCAGGCCTGGGACTCCCCCACCCCCACCCCCACTCGCCACTGAGGAAGTGCCTGGACTGAGGGACTGTGATACTGTCCCCCGGAAGAGGGGAGCACAGAGTGCGGCACAGCTGGAGGGCTGAAGATGATGCTGCAGTCCTTGGAGCAACACGGGTCCAGGAGCAGAAGTGATAGCAGCAAAACACCACCAGCAGAGGGTGCACTGGCTAGCAGAGCTAATACCTGGGACAGCTAGCAGGAGGCGCCGCAGTGGTGAGTGAACCCTGTTACAGGTGGAAACTTTGGAAAATCTATTTTAGAAACAATATTATGCATATATTGCATCTTCTATATTTGTTTTCCATTGATCTTTATTATAAAAATAGGTGTATTTCAATTAATTAATAATGCATTTACTCTTGGTGGTGGTTTCCCCTGGATAGCCATGGCACATTGTTGCATCCTAGTGATGACTATGAATTTGAGTGAGGAATCTTAAAAGCAGTATTGATTTCTTGTACATGTAGACTGTAAAAAGAACACGGATGGTAAAATTCAGAACATATGCTATCCACAGTGTTGTTCCTAAATTATATAGTTTCCATAAATCAGCTCTTGAAATCCGACATTTTAACCACAGATCTAAGGTCTTACTTTCCTGTACTTGTCTTTATATGTTTAAAATCTGTGACTTTGAAACAAAAGAGTAAATCTTTGGACAGGGGCATATATACAATTTCGGTATTAACATACAGCAGAGAGATTTCAGCTTTCATATGAAATGGAACCAGTTTTTCTGTTAATACAATATGCCTCTAACTTTTTATTAAGCTTCTAACCATATTCCCCTACCGATCGTTGCCCTTCTCTATTTTAGAGTGCTGTATCAGAAAAATGGCTGTCTTCCTTTTAATTTCATTTGTGCAATGATACAACCACTGAAGTCACTATAAGTGCACAGATTTTTTTTTTATTTTATTTTTTAAATAATGGCAGCAAACCTCATGGAGAGACCTGGTAGTGATGGCTGTTGTTAAGGTTGTCTAGGACTATCCGTTATATAGAGAGAAATTTGAGGCCTGTTTGGAGATGTAAAGGGCAGTGGTGGTCAGAGTCTTAGGGCTGTGTCAGCTCATCCATGTAGAGAGACTCCAGGTGGAGCGAACCAGTGAGTGCTCCATTAAAGAGCAGGGGGATAGCAAGGAAAGGCCAGTGAGGTGGCCTGGGCCCATGTCGCCCACATATGAAGAGTCATGGGACGCAAAGTCAGAGCAGTTCACGTTTCAAGGCAGACCGTCCAACTGTTAAGTTCCCAGGGCCGTGGGAGAGTGGACATGGGCTCGGTAGGCTGCCACCTTGTGGGGATGGTGCAGACACCCCTTGTCAGCAAGGGGAGAAGGCTCTGGTTGGAGCCCAGGAAGGCAAGAAGTTGGAGAAAACAAAAGGCTAAAGACTGTTGCACTCTAGCTAACTTTGGAAAGGATGGATTCCTATGACTTAGCCAGACTAGGTCATTGCAGTGAGCTAACACTGCTGGAAGCTGGTGGATGTCTTCTGAAAGGGGAAATTGACACAGCATGCTGAGTGGACAGGTCTGAAATCAGAGTGGGTGAATCCCTGCTATCAGGGCCGGCTCCAGGCACCAGCCTGGCAAGCAGGTGCTTGGGGCGGCCGCTCCGGAGAGGGGCGACAGGTCCAGCTATTCGGCGGCAATTCGGCAGACGGTCCCTCACTCCTGCTCGGAGCGAAGGACCTCCCGCCGAATTGCCGCCGCAGATCGCGATCGCAATTGCGGCTTTTTTTTTTTTTTTGGCTGCTTGGGGCGGCCAAAACCCTGGAGCCGGGCCTGCCTGCTATGGGTCTCTATAAAAGCCTAGCTAAGCATCTAGGGCCACATTCTCTGCTGGGGTAAATGGGTGCAGTGGTATTGCCTTCAAGGGAATCTCACAAACTGACACCAGCAGAGAATTTGTCCCATAAAAGCTTCACTCTGCTTAAAGCTCCCAGAACTCATGCTCTAGTGGCCCTGCAGAGGTAGCAGGTTCCGGAGGGGTGGGCCCTGCTGCTTTACATGGTTGTCTGTTAAAAGGTGAAGAAAGGAAAACTTTCAAATCATTTTCTCACTGTTAAGCCCTAACAGATTAAAATAATATTTTTCTCCCTTGCACAGATACACCAGTTATTGTACAGTAGAATTGGTTGTGGCCACTGACATTGGTTTTCTTTCTTCAATGATTTTTTTCCTGAAGCATTTGCTTTGTAAAACAAATTGTAGAAAGAAATTGAAAAGAGATGCTAAAAATTACAATAAATCAAATGTTAGGACTTGGCAACTGTGCTTTTAAGGATCATAATGATTACTTTAAAAAATATCTGGATCTTGCCCATAATATTGTAACCATTTTACCAGAGACTGGCTGTCTTGTCTCAACAGAGAGTGCATTTCTCTAAAAGTTTTATAGTATATGATTCCTCTCCTGCTAACATGCCGGTTAGAGAGTGGGCACTAGTGTCCATATTGTCCCACTGTAGTTGGTATATGGCTATTGAATGGCACATCCCTCCAGACTTTCTAACTGAAACTATATATTTCAGACAGGCAAATCCTCTGCTGATTGACTCTGCTGAGCAGGAGGATGCCAGTATGACACACTGTAGAACATTCATGTCAAATATGCTCATCTATCTTAAATCAAAGCTACTGAGTTGGGGTAGTCATTCCAGTACTATAACCTCATGGGATTTATGTCTAAATTCCATTGGTACAATCACCCGTTTCAGCTGTGAATAGACCGCATTCATTGGCAGGACTGTCAGATTTAGCCTTTGAATTTGTAGCAAATGAAGCCATAGCACTAGTATCTAAAGTTTATTAGAATATTCACTTACAGGGATACTAGTTAACTGGTGTTTACTTTCATCACCATTCCAGTGCCAGTTATTCAACTTTGTCAGTATTTGGACTCATTTGATCATTAAAAATGTTTCTCGTGCTGCTGAAAAGGCATTTGGATGTGCAGTGACAGCAAAGTAGGTGTTTTACTACCATTTAAACTGAAGCAGTGATTCTTTTAACCGTGGATACTGAAACAAGGCTGAATTGACTCTGAACCTTTTTAAGAAGGTTCTCAGCAAGACATTATATTAAAGGAAATAACCCCCACTGTTTTGGCATTACAGCTACAAGACTTGGTCATTCTGGGAGTATCATTTGGGTAATGTAGGAAGAGAGTGGTGTGATTTTTGGAAAGAGGTACTGAAAAGTGTAGGGTAGAAGATTATTTCCTTCATTTTTGAAGAAAGGAGGCTTTATTTTGAGTGATGCACCAAGTTTTAGAAGGATTGTTTATTTACAGAAAGTCAGTCTCTAGCTTTCTTAACTAAATCATGCCTCTTGTTTACACATTGCAAAAAGGGAAACGTTGCCATATACCATTCAATTATTCCCTCAAATTGGTGGATTCTGCAGGATTAGAGTGGAATTAGCTGCCCCAGATGTAGGACAATATGACAGAGCTATGTGGCCGTCTTAGAATGTAACTTTGGCTCTGCAGTAATTGCCATGTACAGCAACTATGATTGCTCTGTGTTTTTCCTCACTCTGTGAACCGGAGATGGCCATTAACAAGGCCTCCTGTTGATCACTGACAGGAAAAGATACCCAAAGAGACTCCAATTCAAACAACACAGAGTGAGACTGCAGTTGTAGTGGGTGGTGCTATTCCAGGGCAGGTGGAAGCAGCAGCATTTTCAGACTGCTTTCCCAGCAGTTTTTGAAAAGGGGAAAGGTAGAATTATAGGGAGAAAAGAGGAGCAGCTGGTAATCCTTTGATTCCATCTCTTTGTAGTAAACTAGCAGCTACCCCACACCTTAATGCCCTCCTTTACGTAGATACATCCTCCTCATTCCTTCTAAAATACTTCTTTACATTATTTAAAGGCTAGTGCTTGTTAAAAAAGTTGGAGGAGGAGGGGATGGCAGCAAGGAGGAATAGAGGGAGACAGGAGAAGGATTTTAAACAGGTCTTCCAAGGAAACAGACAAAAGGGAAGTGAAAAGAAAAATCTTTGTCTGGAGCTACCTGTCTGGCGTGAATATTGGGATTAGGAAGAGGAGAGAGGGAATGAAGAATGGAGTTAGGGACAAGAGAAGGAAGTGACTTCAGTATGAGAGATGCATCTTCTCCTTTCTGCAGAAAGCAACCACAAAGTAGCCATACACACAACACCCCCAGAATTCAGCCTGTCAGATTAATGTGGGGCAACTGGGTGTGTGGGGGTGGGAGAAGAGGGAAAAGAAGTTTCCCGATGTCTCTTGTGCCCCTTGCAAGGGTCACTCACAACCGCAGTCCTTGTACTGGTCTGTGGAGGGGGCCCCGCTCTCTCTCCCTGCAGCCCCAGGGATGCACACTGCTCCAAAAGGAGGCAGGACCATGGCCCCTCCACTTATCCTTGTACTGGTCTGTGGAGGGGTGCCCTGGGAGAGTAGATGGCAGATAAAGGATCATGCAACCTACCCAATTCCCCTGCATTCTTATGTTTAACCACTCCAAGCTTAGTTTCCTGCTGATTCCTAAGGCCTATCCCCTCCCCGTGGGCAGTGTGGTTCTTCACTACCCCCGAAGAGCCCAGTGACTAAGTGCCAACGCCACAAATTGGTTTTTAACCTATTATCCTCTACACAGGAATAACCCTCTGACAGATGCCAACGGCCCCACTCCCTTTCCCTGGAGAGCTCCCAAGATCTGTAAGTCTCAGAATCTCTGCAGTAGGAAGGGGGCATCCAAGCAGGTGTCCCTGGCCTCCCTTCTAGTAACTGGCCCCACTAGGAGCAGTGCAGGGACCCTCTCAACTGCCCCCTGAGCCATCCTTCCCTGCAAGGAGGTGTTCTGCAGCACAAGTAGTTTAATGCAGCTTTAGTCCTATCTTTGGTTCTCTTGTAGATTTGGGGCAGGGGAGAATCTAGAAAAGCCCAGCTGGTTAAAAATAAATCACTCATTCTTTACTGAGTCAAAACTGCCATTGATTTTAATTGGAGGTATGATAGAGTAAAGACTTCAGGATTTGGCTCCAAAATACTTTCTCTTAAAATCTGTTGTCACAACAAAAAGTGAGACCTTAGCTAATCATAATCTAGTGCCTTTACTGGTAATGACCGCAATTAAGATTCAGTCTTTGGTGTGATTGGAGGTCAGAAGTACATAGTAAAGTGTCAGACATGCTGGGGATGGGAAAACACATATTTCTGGCAATCAAGATCTCACAAATATCACAAACCCCAAAATGTGATTTGAAGGTTTGTGTTCCATCTAGACACTGTTTGAAAAGGAGTGAAATCCATAGAGGGAAAAATCTGATTGACAAATAGGATTTAAAAAGGAGTGGGGAGCAGGTAGAGTGAAAAACCAGTCCAGTCAGTCTGTGAATTAACAAGTAGGGAGGCTGAGGGAAAATTCTGGATGCAAAATATACTATTTGTGTGTGCAAGGCTTTAGGAGCTCAAGGAGACCTCTTTCCCAATAGAAGGAAAACAGTCCTCTTTCCCCCCTCCCCCACTCATAGAATTACCCTTCTGGGTGCATGGGGCGTATTATGAGTTTAAATTTCAAAGGAAAGGGATTGAGAACCTGGACTACTTTTGGAAACCAAGAAAGAAAATGATCATTTGAGACAGTACAAAACCTCTGACTGTAGAAATCTCCCATTCTTATTTAATGTGTTGCCCCTTTAACCTAGGAGACCTGGATTCAAGTCTTATTTAAGCTGTGAGTGATGTATGTACAAAATAGCTAAGATAAGGAACCTTAAAATTCCAGCCCATCTTGCAAGGCAAGTTCCATTGAATAACCCTGACTTCTTGTAAAAAGGACACATCCTTCCTGCAGAATGGAACTCTATAGTCCTAGGACTGTATTATTATTTGTATTATGGTAAAGCCTAGAGGCCTCACTGTACTAAATATGCTCTGACATTCTCTTCCATCTTGCTTTCCTCTCACGTTGATTGTTTTTGCATCATATTAGCAAATTCTTTCGTCATCTTTGTAAGTTCTCTTTAACAACACTATTAGAAAAATGTACTGCCAGACTCTCCCTCTTTATATAAAAAGTGAAGCACTACCTGTAAGTGCAGTTCTGTCCAATACAACTAAACTGGGCATCACATGATGAATTAGAAGATCATTTGATGCATCCCTTAAAACAGCTTGGCATTAGTTTTGGGGGTTTATTTTAAGCGTGCATCACAGCAGACTGACAAATTCAGATTCACTTCCATTCAAAGTTGTTTCCTTCAAAAACTGCAGAACCTGGCACAGTTACACACTGTGAATTGTTCTGTAATTAAAAAGATCCTGGGCAAAATGCCCAAACTCGGCTCAATCCGTATTCAGGCATCTAAATGGCCTGATCTTTCAGAGGTGTTCAGCTCTTAGTTTCTACTGACTTTCTTGAGAGCCATCGATGCTCAGCACCTCTCAAAATCAGGCCACTTATTTAGGTGCCTAAATATGGATTGTGGTGCCCAATGATAGACAACTGTGACAGGGCAGCCCCACCCTGCACTAGCCCCAGCGACGTCAGACCAGTAGCTCTGACAGAGGAAGTCCCGCCCCGTTCGTACTGGGCATGCTCCAGATGCTCACTGAGTATAAAAGGAGGGAACTCAGCTCAGTTGGGGCTGGCGGCCGCAGGGGAAGGACCTAACTGGGAAGCTCCTGCAGAGGACCAGCCGACGCTCTTGAAGCTGCTAGGAACAGAGGCTTCTACAGGCCGGCACGAACCCCTACTGCAGGAGGAACCAGAGGAGGCGACGGATCCGGAGACTCGCGGAGAACCCTGGGATCCATGGGAGACCCCAAGCCGGTAAGGAGTGACCCAGGGGAGGTGACGGACTGGTACTTTGACCCCGGTAAGCCTCAGCGTGTTTCGGTAGGACCCCCTCGCTGAGCCAGTAGTAAGGCCCTACAGCCCTGCAACTAGGGGCAGTTATATGGACTCTGGCCATTAGGCCGCGCTGCCCTGCAACCAGGGGCACTTATATGGACGGGGGCCATTAGGCCGCGTGCCCTGCAACCAGGGGCGCTTATATGGACGTGGGCCATTAGGCCGCGCTGTCCTGCAACCAGGGGCGCTTATATGGACGTGGGCCATTAGGCCGCGCTGTCCTGCAACCAGGGGCGCTTATATGGACGTGGGCCATTAGGCTGCGCTGCCCTGCAACCAGGGGCGCTTATATGGACGTGGGCCATTAGGCCGCGCTGCCCTGCAACCAGGGGCGGTTACATGGACTTGGGCCATTAGGCCATGCTGCCCTGTAAGGAGGGGCGTAAACCCTCACACGTGGTGGAGAATGTGGGCAATGATCCGGGCCTGCTGAAAGGTCCGTGAGAACAGGGTTTAACCGTGGGAACCCCATTAAACCCCAAGATGGAGACGGAGAAGCTCCTAAAGTGGATGCTGGACCGGCAGCAAGAGCAGGCGGCCCAACAGCAGCAGCAACAGGTGCAGTTGATGCAGCAGATGGCCAGCCAGCAGCAGCTGTTGATATCTCAGCATCAAGAGCACCAGCAGCAGCTCCTCCGGGACTTGGCGATCCAACAGCAGGCGCAACAAGAATGCCTGGTGCAGCAGATGGCCACATTACTACACCCAGCAGGAGCCACAGCCCCAGTACCTGCCGGGGCCAGACCCAGGGAGAATGTAGGGGAGTTGCCGGTACGCCTCACTAAGATGGGGCCAGAGGATGACCCGGAGGCGTTCCTGGTGACCTTCGAACAGGTGGCGACCGCCACCAGGTGGCCCCCCGAGCACTGGGCCACTTTATTAGCTCCCTATTTGACGGGACAGGCCAGGCCGCCTACCGTAGCCTCGACCCCCGGGAGGCCCTAGAATACACCCGGGTGAAGGCGGCCATATTGGACCACACCGGCATTAGTCCGGAGACCTATCGCCAACGCCTCCACAAAGAACAGTACCCTCCTGGGGCCCGGCCCCGGGCTGTGGCCCAACAGATATGGGACCATTGTTGGTCCCGTATCCGGAAGGCTTAACCGGACCCCAGGTAGCGGAGATGGTGGCGCTGGAGCAGTTTACCCAGATCCTGCACCTGGGAGGAAGGGCCTGGGTATGCCGACACCGACAGGCAACCCTCTCAGCGGCAGTGACCTTGATGGAAGACTACTTGTCTGCTGAGGGGACCGAAGTGACACCCCGGACAGCAGGAAGCTACGGACAAAGGGGCGGACTGGGCAAAGGGAATCCCCAGAGACCAGGGGCTCGGGAGCCACCGTCCGGCTCCCGTTCCGAGACCCTGAAGCTCCCCAGTCCAGAGCCCAGACACAGGGCAGCCCGGGTAACGACCCACAGGGACCCGCTCCCACGAGAGAGAGGGAGCCCACCTGGTGGAGGCCCGAGACCTGCCGCGGCCCGAGAGGGTTGCTGGGAGTGCGGACAAGAGGGGCACTTTCGGCGGGATTGCCCATTTATGGACTGCAATTATGGACAAGCCTGGGTCGCCGGAAGAAGGGCCCGTAAGAGAGGACTGGGAAAGCTCGTGGTCCCTGTCCGGGTCGAGGGGATCCTCACCAATGCCCTCGTGGACTCGGGGTGCAGCCAGACCCTCAGACGTGAGGGGCTGGTCCCCAACCTCAAACTCTCTGACACCCAGATACATTTACAGTGTGTACATGGGAACATCCGCCCTTACCCCTCGGCCTGGGCGAAGATAGAAGTCTGCCACCGGGAGTGGGGCCTTCGCGTGGGCGTGGCCCCCAGATTGGCCTACCCGGTAGTCTTGGGACGAGACTGGCCGGGCTTCGGGGAGATTCTCCGGAGGTACCAACCGCCCTACCCACGAACCGACGGGTTGAGGCCCCCACAAGTGGGGCTGCTTGAACGCACGCCACGGGATGACCCCGGAGAAGGGACATCGGCTCCGGGAGAGCCCCCCGCGACCAACCCCTCTGTAAGGGCCCGGTCAGTCGAGGATGCTCAAATGGAACTGGAACGGGATGTGGACTTTGTGCAAGAACAGAGAGAGGACCCGACCCTAAGTAGGGCCTGGGAACAGGCCACCAGCCTCAGTCCCGACGAAGGCTCGACCCCTGGGCCCCCACAGGGTCCACACTTTGAGATATGGCAAAATCGCCTGTACCGGGTAGTACAGGAACCGCAGGCCCAGGAGACATTCCGTCAGCTATTGGTCCATCGGAGGCTGCGACAAAGCCTCCTCCGTCTAGCCCACGCTAACCCCTGGGCTGGGCACCTGGGGCGGGAGAAGACCCTCCAGAGGATAGCTCGTCGGTTCTTCTGGCCTGGCATACACCGGGAGGTGCGAGACTACTGTGCGTCTTGCCCAGAATGCCAACTGGCGGGACCAAAAGGTGTGGCCCGGGTACCCCTGATCCCTATGCCAGTCGTCGGCATACCCTTTGAAAGGATTGGGATGGACCTGGTTGGACCCCTGGACAGAAGTAAGACAGGAAATCACTTCATCCTAGTGGTAGTGGATTACGCGACGCGTTACCCTGAAGCCGTACCCCTGAGGACGGCCACAGCACTGGCGATCGCTACCGAACTAGTGAAGATTTTTGCTGGAGTCGGGATACCGGCGGAAATCCTGACGGATCAGGGCACGAACGTGTCCTCTAAACTGATAGTGGAATTGTGCCGCCTCCTCCATATACGAACCCTCCGGACGTCTGTCTATCATCCCCAGACAGACGGCCTGGTGGAACGTTTCAACGGTACACTCAAATCCATGTTAAGGAAGTTCGTGGAGGAGGACGACCCTACGCATTGGGACACCCTGTTGCCAGCCCTGCTGTTCGCCATCAGGGAGGTACCCCAGGCATCGACGGGATTTTCACCCTTTGAACTCCTGTATGGCAGGCAGCCCTGGGGGATCCTGGACCTCCTGAAGGAGGAATGGGAAGCCCAGGAGACCCGAGTCCTCGGGACCACCCAATACGTGTTGCAACTCCGAGAACGGCTACGAACGCTAGGTGCGTTCGCCCGGGAGAACCTGATACAGGCACAAGTGAACCAGGAACGCCTCTACAACCGAGGAACTAGGGGACGGAGTTTTGGTCCCGGGGATCGGGTGTTGCTTTTGTTGCCATCGGCCGAATCAAAACTGCTAGCCAAATGGCAGGGACCCTACGAGGTAATCCGGAGGATTGGACCAGTAGACTACGAGGTCCGGCTACCGGGGCGACGGAGGGAGACGTGCATAAACCACGTAAATCTTCTGAAGGCCTGGAAGACCAGGGAAGCCCTGCTCATCGGCCCATCCACCCCAGAATCAGAACTCAGACCCCTAGTAGGGGACCCCCCGGAACCGAGGCTGGTGACATTAGGGGTGGGCCTTGCCCCTATACAGAGAGAGCAAATACAGCAATTGACAGGGGAGTTCCCCAACGTTTTATCCGCCCACCCTGGGCGAACTGCTCTGACGAGCCATCATATAGCAACCACTCCAGGTCAGAAGGTAAGAGACCACCACCAGCCGTTACCCCGGAAGATGTGGGACACCGTACGAAAGGAGCTGGAGACAATGCTGGAGATGGGGGTTGTGGAGGAATCAGAGTGAGTGGCGCAGCCCCATCATCTTAGTCCCAAAGCCTGACGGGACTACCCGTTTTTGTATTGACTTCCAAAAAGTCAATGCTATCTCCCACTTCGACGCATATCCGATGCCGCGGGTGGATGAATTGTTGGAGCGGCTCGGGGGAGCGAGGTACTTATCAACCTTAGACCTAACCAAGGGATACTGGCAGATCCCCCTCACCCCAAACTCCCGGGAGAAGACTGCCTTCTCAACCCCGTTCGGCCTCTTCCAATTTATAACGATGCCATTCGGGCTACACGGAGCCGCGGCTACATTCCAACTGTTGATGAATAAGGTCTTACAGCCCCATGACCAGTATGCGGTGGCGTATATAGACGATATTGTAGTCTATAGCGACAACTGGGAGGACCACCTATGCCATCTGGCTGGCGTGTTGCAGGCCCTTCGATCAGCCGGCCTTACAGCCAACCCGGCGAAGTGTCACCTCGGGAAAGAGGAGGTAACCTATCTCAGATATACGGTAGGGGGTGGGAAACTGACGCCTCTAATCAGCAAAGTGCAAGCCCTCAGACATACCCGTCCCCAAGACGAAGAAGCAAGTGCGCCAGTTTTTGGGCCTAGCTGGATATTACCGTCGCTTCATGCCAGACTTTGCATCCATAGCCGCCCCCCTGTCAGACCTTACAAAGAACTCAGAGCCTCGACAAGTGCAGTGGTCAGAAGAGTGTAATAAAGCTTTCGGAGCTCTGAAAGAACAACTCACTCATGAACCGGTCCTGCGACACCCAGATTTTTCAAAAGAATTTATACTTCAGACAGATGCCTCGGAAGTAGGCCTGGGGGCCGTACTCTCCCAGGAGTTGGACGGGGAAGAACACCCGATACTGTATTTAAGCCGTAAACTGTTCCCCCGGGAACAACGGTACTCCACAATAGAGAAAGAGGCCCTGGCAGTGAAATGGGCCATCGACGCCCTATGTTATTATCTGTTGGGGAATAACTTCAGGCTGATCACAGACCACGCCCCCTTATGATGGATAAATAGTATGAAGGACGCGAACCCCCAGATACTACGTTGGTACCTCTCGCTGCAACCCTATGACTTCCGCGTATTTCATCGCCCGGGTAAGGCACACGCTAACGTGGACTTCTTTTCCAGACAGGGGGAGGAGGGGACGGACCAGCCAGAGGGGTTCCTCTTAAGGGGGAGGGTGTGTGACGGGGCAGCCCCGCCCTGCACTAGCCCCAGCGACGTCAGACCAGTAGCTCTGACAGAGGAAGTCCCGCCCCGTTCGTACTGGGCATGCTCCAGATGCTCACTGAGTATAAAAGGAGGGAACTCAGCTCAGTTGGGGCTGGCGGCCGCAGGGGAAGGACCTAACTGGGAAGCTCCTGCAGAGGACCAGCCGACGCTCTTGAAGCTGCTAGGAACAGAGGCTTCTACAGGCCGGCACGAACCCCTACTGCAGGAGGAACCAGAGGAGGCGACGGATCCGGAGACTCGCGGAGAACCCTGGGATCCATGGGAGACCCCAAGCCGGTAAGGAGTGACCCGGGGGAGGTGACGGACTGGTACTTTGACCCCGGTAAGCCTCAGCGTGTTTCGGTAGGACCCCCTCGCTGAGCCAGTAGTAAGGCCCTACAGCCCTGCAACTAGGGGCAGTTATATGGACTCTGGCCATTAGGCCGTGCTGCCCTGCAACCAGGGGCGCTTATATGGACGGGGGCCATTAGGCCGCGCTGCCCTGCAACCAGGGGCGCTTATATGGACTTTGGCCATTAGGCCGCGCTGTCCTGCAACCAGGGGCGCTTATATGGACTTTGGCCATTAGGCCGCGCTGCCCTGCAACCAGGGGCGCTTATATGGACTCTGGCCACTAGGCTGTGCTGCCCTGTAAGGAGGGGCGTAAACCCTCACAACAACCAAGCTTGAAAATGGTCACCCTGTTCCTTATTTACAGCATAATATATGCATAACCTTCAGTTGCTTAACCATGTTTAGTGTCTCTTATTTAATGCATTACGCAGGGAGGAGCACTCTGTATTTCTCCTCAGTCTGAACTGGATCTTCTGTATGTTTGCTTGCAATGTCTTCAAACCTTTTGTCCTCTAGAATGCCTGAACTGCCAAGTTCAGGCAGGAAACAAGAGCCTCATGTGTGTCACTGACACTTTGCACTGAGTGCTAACATTGGCTCAAAGATGCTATAGATCTTAAGAAGGGACTCTCACACTTATTTGGGTCCTTTATAGCTGGGAATGTTGGGTGCCATATTATAGATATTCAGTTAAAGGTAGTCGTATATTGAAGGTCTTTGGGAATGCTGTTAAATCCTTAAGAAGTGGAAAATAAAATGGAGAATGATTTACTAAACTCACACAATTGGCTTTTTATTCTCCAATTCACATCTCGGTTGTCAGTGTATTAAAAACCTGACTCGTCTCTGGGCTTGTGTTGGCTAACTGGACACTGCCTTATATAGGCCAGCTGGTGCTGCACTGTAGGCTGCAGCATTATTAGCTTTTGAAACAGCTGCCGCCAGTAGAAATGCATGCCAAGGACTGTATCACCGAGTCCCCATTACACCAGTAGTGGTGATCATCTGGATGGGTACAAAATGACTTCTGTATTTAATGGCTTTTTTCAGTCAGTCAAGGCTTTTCTTCAACAATATTTTCTCCATTTCTTTTCACTGCTAATGATCTATGTAAAGCGATTGGGAGAGCTGCTGAGACAGTATGGGCTGAAGTGGCAGCTGTAGAGGGATGACACCCACATCCCTGTCTTTTTTTGTGATGCCTGGATCAAATTGGCACACCTCCATTGACGAGCAAGTGGTTAAGGCCAGGTCTATTCTATGGACCTTACAGCGGCACGGCTGTAGCGCTACAGCTGTGCCACTGTAACGTCTCCCGTGTAGGTGCTCTTTGCCGGCAGGAGAGAGCTCTCCTGCTGACATAATTAAACCACCCTCAATGAGCAGCGTTAGCTATGCTGGCAGGAGAGGTTCTCCTGCCAACATAGCGCTGTCCACACCAGCCCTTTTGCCGATGAAACTTATGTTGGTCGGGGTGTGGTTTGTTTTGTTTGTTTTGTCACACTCCTGACCAACTAAAGTTTTACTGACAAAAGTGGTAGAGTAGACAAAGCCTAAAGCTGATGCAAGGAAAGACTGAGGTGATGCTGGTAGGAAAAGAGAAAGCACTTTGAGGAATATGTCTCCTCTATAAAATCCCCTCTCATGACCGTAGCTTGGTTCAAGCTAAGACCTAGTTTACTCAGCTGGGAAAAAGAAGAATAGACAGGGCATTGCTACTCCTCCTCCTGTCTTCTATAAATGTTTTCTTCTTTGATTAATGGCCTGTCCTACCACTTAGAGCAGGGACATATTTTGTATTCCTGTAGCCAGCTTAACATCCTTAATTATATGTGTCTTTATATGTCTAAGGAAAATTTAAGGTTTGAAAGTGAATTAAAAGTTACTATATTTGTAACGGTGTATATATTTTTTTCATCTAGCACTTCCTGTCAGACATCTGGGACTGATTCTCACTGACGGTAAGGCCACACTACTGCTCTGCTGGTGTGAAGGGGCTTTAAAGTGGAGTAAACTATATTTACTGCTAGAGCAGTGCAAAGTGGCCTTAGTGTAAATGAGAATCAGACACATTAGAGTCCAGCTGTCAACTTGAAAGTGATGGTACTGTTTGGGGTGCTATAGCTGGGGAAATAACTTTATACTCTTGAATCTTACAGACAGTTCTCCTGAAACTCTCTCACATTTGTGATAGTGTCTGTGCCAGCATGCACACAAGAATGAAAGCATAATGTACAGCGTTAATGTGGGAAACTCTCAAAATAAGTGGGAGAGAGAATCACAGTTGTGAAAATCAAAAAGGCATCTGAGTATCTGTATTTGAAGCAGTTTCCACTGAAGACAAAAATGCTTTGAGAAAAAGCAGCTGAAACTCAGTTTTAGGGCAAAACCTTAATCCCAATTAAATCTATGGCAACTCTTCCATTGGGACTGGCCCTTTGCTAAGCAGTGTTTGAATATGCAAACAAAAACATGTATTGCAATAAGATATTATCTTGAGTTCTTGTTGCTATCAGTCAGTTTAGTATATCTGTATACAACCCTCATTCTGCTTCTTCTCAAACTTGTTTTGCTTCTTGGTCTTGCCTTGAGGCTGTTTTTTAAAAAGGATCCTCTTTATCTGAGCCTGTTAGACTCTTTGGTAATGCTTCATGAAATTTGACAAAAGAGCCAGAACCTTAGCTCTGGTTTTCTATCAGAATGATTTTTCCAATGGAAACTGTTTTTCACAAATCTGAAGTTTCATGTAGGAAATTTTTGATTTTGCTGAAAACTTTTTCCCATTGTGAAAAATCAGAAGGGAATATTTCATTTCATGTGGGTTCAAAGCAAATCAGGATAGTTTTTGGCTTTTTTAGTGGACCCTAGACACTTAGTTCAGCAGAACGTTTAAACTGCATGTTCCTATCAGCACATTGCCTTACGGGAGTTGTAGTTTGGAGGACTACATCTCCCATAACAAAATGCAGATTTTTCCCACTGACTAAGCTGCATGCTACATCATGGGAGTCTCATGGCTCTGGGCTCATCATGGAAGATATAGTCCATCAGGAAGCCTGGCCCATAGGAAAGAATGGGGGCATCATAATCTTAAACTACAATTCCCATGAGGCAACTGTAAGGTGGTGGACTTGGTCACCAACCTGGGACAAACAATTGGCCACACTCAATTCAGTCTGTAGCCTCTGCTCAGGGCTATGTTTATTCTTCAACACACAAACCAAAGGAAATGTGGAATAATAACAAAAAGCAACAATATTGTTCTCAAGTGAGATTTTGGGAACCTTTGTCCTCAGGTAGCTAAAGGTCTGGACCTTCCCCAGCCTTAGGAAGGACCACAGGGCCTGCTTGCCCTCTTGCAGCCTTCTGCTGAAGCCACAAGAGAGGGTACTCTCAGCCCTCTCCTGGTCCCAGGCTCCCTCATGGGGCTTAGGCCCTCATTTATATCCCCCAGCTGGGAATAATCCGACTAGGGTTGCCAATCCTCCAGGAATTAAAGATTAATCTTTTATTAAAGATTATGTCATGGTGAAACCTCCAGGAATATGTCCAACCAAAATTGGCAACCTTAAATCAGACCCAGTTACTAGATGCTGTCCAGCTGGGTTGGCTGATCCCCAGCACCTGTCTACTGGGCTTCTCTCCAGACCAGGGCTGGCTGCTCTCTGGCTCTCCCTGACACTTAGAGTGGCAGACAGTCCTATTACAGTTTACTGTTGAACTGACTAAAACAAAAAGGCATTTGGTGTGATTTGAACAAACCCAAAATGAAACATTTCAAAGTCAGGAATGTTAAAATGTGTTGACACTTCCAAATCAAAATTTCTCAGTTTTCATTCCGCAAAAATGTTTGAAATTCATCTTCTGTCCTGATTTGGGACAAAAACAAATATTGACGTGTTAGAATTTTCTATGGATGGAAATTCCATATTTTGCTCAGATCTATTAATGATGGTTAGGATTTTCCCCAAAATCTTATGATGGACTATAGAACCTCTTCAGACATTCTTTAACTTAAAAATCATGGTAGTATCATATCCTGCCTCTTCACCACCATCTGCTTAGATCATTGTATTCATTCAGACTCCAAGACAGCAACAACTGGCAGTCGAGTACTATAGGATAATGTAAAAAAGACTAAGACCATGTGCAAGATGTTTTCTAATCTCTCTCTGCTGAAAAATAACCATACAATGCATCTTCTCCTTCTGCTTGGTAGTCCACTATAGGAAAAACTATACAGTAACTCTGATTGTGAAACTACTACTGATTGAAAGTACTACTTAGTCTTCTATGAAGGAAAGACTCTTCATATCCCAGGATGCAGTATCACAAAATGCATTATGATCTGAAACGAATATTAAAACAGCCACAGAAGAACTGTACTTAACAATGAAGGGTTTTTTTTAAAACTTACATTAAAAGGAACTATTAAGATTATACTCTACTTTTCATTTATGTTTTACACTGTCTGCATTTAGATGAGCAAATATACATCTGTTTTGCTGAATACTGGATCAGTGTTGGAATTTAAAGTAATGGATTTTGAACACAGGTGATCATTTCTTGCTCATCTTTAGAAGAGGAGGTTCAGAGGTTTCTCCATAACCGATTCACAGAAATGTATATTGTTACCAGTTATTTTCACTTTCTGAATATTTATAAGATTTCTCTTCCCAAAGGAGCTACCTACCAGAGAGTCTGAGTTTTCTTTGGTCTAGAATAAAAAGGCAACATGACAGAAATTTACATAGCTTTTGCTTGCTTGCTCAATGCACAAACCACTGTCTTTTTTTCCATTTCCTCTTCTTAAACAAGGCTGGAAAACTCATCAAGAAGACAAATTCATTCATTTTAAAGATGTTGAATCAGGAAATGAAATGGAAAACTCATTTATACTAGATACTTTGGGGTGGATTTTACTATTTAACATTCTGATGGACAATTGTTTTGTGTGCTTTATCAGACACAGTTCTGTTTTCTGTTGGATTATTTGGCAGCCTGCTGTTGTAGCCATTAATAATATCCTAAGCAAAGGATAAAAGTAGTCTGATGGTTGGTTTGACATGTCAGATGCTTATAACCTGTACATATGTAATTAAGCAAAAATTATTGGGAACAAAAATACTTTCTTTCTTTTTCTTTTCTTATAATGTGAATTACTTGTTTATATATACATTTTTCATAGTGTCCCTAAAACCTTACACAATGATTTTTTGTTTTTTCCAAATAAAGAAACTTGTATTCTAGAGTGGTTAGATCGGACAATAAAACTAAACATTATCTTTAACAAAGGATTTTGTTAAGACACAGGTCTCCATTCAGAGATGAATTTCCCCTTCAACTGGAGATCACTCTAATAAACTAGAACATTCAAAAGGTGCAAATCCCATACTTTCCCTGTTTACTCATCTTCTCTTATTTCCAAAGTGGCTAACTCTCAACACCCAAAAGATGTGCAAATCAAAAGAAGAATAAATTGACCTAAAGAAACAATTTAGAGCAGGACACAACTCTGTTCTTGCTAAGGATAAAAACTGAGACCCATCACCAGAAAATTCATTGAGACCAATTCTGCTCTCCAACCACCAATGTAAAGCTGGTGTAACTCCAAAACAGTGAATGGAATTAGTGCAAAACCAATTGAAGTGAAAAGGGAATCAAGCCTGTTGAATTCAAGTGGAACTCGTCAGAAGCAACTTCAACTCTCAGTACCACAGTCTACTTTGGATTGTATTTAACAATTTGCTATTGTGTTCTATATATTAGTTTTCCATTGAGCCAAATCATGCAATCCTTATTCTGGCAATTGAATCAATGGGAATTTTGCTGAATAAGGACTATAGTGTTTGGTCCCCTTTAAGAGGTTTGTTTGTTTGTTCTTCTTGATAGTTCTCTAAATATGTGCAACATCATCAACTTCAAAGTTTGGTTCATGTTCTTTTTCTAGAGTTAGTTTTAAAGGCCTTCTGTTTTGTTTACGGAAACCATGGATTTAGTAAACCACACTTTCACCCATTTCTGGGCTAACATATAATATTGTGATCCATCATTTCCCACAGTAGGAGTGTGACACTTCATGTTAAATATTGCACTGCAACTGGATGGTCCAGAAGCAAAGAGCTGTGACATGTCTGTGCAGGAAATCCTTAAAAGTTGGGCTCTTTTTTAAAAAAAGTGTTGTAGCTTTTTTTTTTTTTTTTTTTTTTTTTTTTTTTTTTTAAATGTTTTTGCAGGTAGAAATATCAAAGAAAAGAGGATGTGTTTGTCCCATTCACTTATATTTAGTTTCAAGCAAACTAGAGTGGTGAGCTTCTTGGTAATTCCTAACAAGGAAGATGGCACTCATTTCAAATCCTGCCATGTGGGTTGTAATGCTTCTTTATTAGCACCTGTGGATGCTGAAATATTATATGTTTACTTCCCAATTTAGTTCTGATACAGGTACACAGCTCCCATTGAAGTTATTGTGCAACTCAGTACCGGCTTCCCTTAGGGCTTGATCCAAAGCCTCTTGAAGTCCAGCAGTGTCTTTCCATTGATTTCAGTTGGCTTCGGATCTGGGCCTAAATGTTATGTTTTCCTACAATCTATAGATAAAATGTTGTAGTGGGCACATCATACGATATGACACTTTTCTCTAGAAATAGTCATTTGAGTAAGCTTCACGTGGGCCTGATCCTTCACCAATGTAGTCAATGGGAATTTTGCTATTGAGGTCAAGGGGAGCATACTGGGCCCCATATGAATTACAAATATACCAATTGAGTTTATGTGACCGGCCATTCTCTGGGCAAAAATTAAGGGTTTCCAGTCCCTGTTGTTAAGCAGTATACATGTAAACTGTGAGCCAGATTCTGATCTCATTTACACCAATGTCAATTCAGAGTCACTCCTTTGAAGTCAATTGTCACTACAGACTTACACCACTGCAACGGAGACCATAATTTAGCCCATAAATTGAAATTTTTATTTCTGGGCAAAACATATCATATCACTGAAAATACAGGCATTCCAGGAGAAATTTGTAAAAGATTTACTGTCATATTCTGTTTGTGAGAAGAGCTACTGTATTGAATACAGGTTTACATAACAATGAGACAAAGTAAAATTAAGAATGACCAGAAGAATAAGACCAAAATAATTCCCTAAGGAGGTCTGCCATTACCAGGCATTAGAGAAGCAATTCATGATTTTCATGCAGTTGAATATAACCTTTTCTGAGCTGAGCTACACTGTCAACAAGCAGCTAAGAGTAACTTAACAAATGGTAGAAAATCTGGGGGAAACAGAAAATGTATGAGAGTCCATGGACAGGGTAAAGCGATTAGAAGATTTGTCAGAAGAAGGGGAAAATTAGTAGGAAGATTGTCTCTACAAACTTGAAAGCAGATCTCGTTGGGCAGCTTTTCTGTCTACTAAACACTCCTTTGTTCTCTCTTCAGAGTAATAGGAAAAATTTATTTCAAAATGCTGGCCAATTTCTCTCACAGAATGAATGAAAACAATTAGGTTACATACATAATAACTCAGGGCAGAATTTGGTCCTTAGATTTTAAGTTCTACATATGCACCAGTGAACAATTTCTTTAAGAAGCATTTAATAGGCTATGAGAATGTATAACTGCTATTGGAGGAAAAACACAACATTTCATTGAGGGAAAAAGCTTGAGTCACGGTCATGATGTACATATCTACAGAAAAGAAGAAACCTGGATTTGTTTGTAAAATATGATAATCCTGAGCCAAATTCTGCTGTTCTTAACCTCTTTATGAAAGGTTATTGAATGATTTTAGTAGGTGTTTTATTAAGGGCCACAACACTTGGAAAGTGCAATAGACAAAAGCAGACCACTAGGTACAACACACAAAACAGGGGCAATTCTCAACTGGATGGATAAACCGGCTGTGTGGGAACCCCCTCTATCGCCAGAGCAGCTCAAAAGAGCCATAACAGACCAAGAAATCTGGCCTAAGATATCCCAGTGTGAAACAGACGGTCAATCCAGAAAGCAAAATATAAATGAACCACTGAAACCATATGAGGATCTTGATCACGCTTGAGCCTAGGCTGTCAGATCTATTTGAATTAAACTGTAAAGATTACCTCTTTCTAGTAGACTACTGCTTAGTTGTGCTTTTTTAAAATTGAGTAGCAATATCATCATACATTGTAAATTGCTGTCTGATCATCATGAGATCCCAGATGAGTTAATAACAGATAAGCACTCACATTTCGGTAATTCTCTTTGATAATTAGTTCAAGCACACCGTGTTGAGCCCTTACTATGCACACACAAATAGGTTAGCGGAAATGTCAGTGCAAGCAAAGAAAGTGCCAACAACAACAAAAAGCCCTGAGATCAATACCTGTCATTGTTTAAAATATCGACACACAACTCTCGGTGCTTTATTATAACTTGTGGACCAAAGGACAAAAAAATCCTAATGCCAACATCAGTCAAGCTTTTTGAGCTGAAGATAAGTAACCCTGAATCAGTTTCTAAAGAGCAATATGCCAAAGATCTGCAGCAGAAGAATTACAGTAATAAAGAATGACACAATGATGCCTGCCATTACAGGTGAGAGAATTAGAGTTGATTGGGAATTTTTTGACAAAATTGGGTTTCATTGAAAAATGCTAATTTGTCAAATACAAAATGTTTTGCGAAAACATTTCTGGTTCAATGAACTCTAGTTGAATCAAATAGGTTCTGTCAAAAACTGCCTGGTTTTCTGACTGGTTGCTGGAGGCCTCGAGACTGGGTGTGGGGGTGGGGAGGAGTCATATGGAGGGTCATGTGAGGAGTTAATATGCATCCCCCCATATGGGTAAGAAATGGATTCCACTTGCACCACTGCCCAGGCTGCAGGAATTGGGAAGCCCAAGGAGGAATCTGGGCTAGTCCTCTGGCTGCTCTGGGGCCCCAGCCCAGAACAGTCCCGGCAGGGCTGCTGTACAGATGGAGGAGACCCTCCGTGGAAGGGCCGGTGGCAGTACAGCTGCACTGGAGGAGCTGCTGGGCGGCCCCATGTTCTGCTCCTCCTGTGTCTTTCCAGGACACCGTACCAGCTATAAATATCTTGCTGATACCGCGTACCAGACCATACCACCGTACTTGCATTTGTGAGCCTGGAGAGCCAGCTGGCCTGGTAGTCTTGAAGCCCTTTATCTCCAGTTCTGGCTAGTCTGCAGGGTAGGGCTGTCCCTGAACCACAAGCCCTGGTAGCCCCTTAGTGAAATTGACATGATCTTTGTCAGTTTCAAAGCTGTGCAGGGGAGCACTTCTAGTGTCACAAACACCATGTGTGGGTGTTTCTAAAACCAATTACCAAATTTTTCAAAATTTCTCATGCAATGGGATCTGTCTTACCCAAATTTCATTTTGTACTGATTATGTCAAAATGTCCTGCAAACTGGAAATTCTGAGTTTTGGCCAGCTGTAGAGAGAATGTTAGACTTCAAACTGATGCTAATTGGCAGACTCCCAAGGTAACAGCTACACTATGTGCACCAAAGTTATATGACCTAATCATCTCATAGTTAGTCCTAGAGGAGAAAGAAAACCCCCTCTAAATAAAGCCAAAACCAACACTGCCTGTAGGATTCTTAAGAAAACCAGAATGCTACTGACTGTGTTCTGTGTTGACAGAATTAATGCAAGACTCTGTTCATCGATGATGGAACAAGAACAGGAGCAGCACACATAGGCCTCAAAGGCCAAGTTGGCCTTAGCAGCTGAATAGGCCACTGCAGAAAGTACTGTTTTGAGAATAGGAAGTGAGCGTGTGATTACAATATTAATTGATTATACTAGTTGTCAGTTTTGATTATGAATTCTATATGCATTTGATAGTCCCTTTATAAGTATGTAAGAGTAACCACTGGAGCCAGTGCATACTTGTGGCACGGACATTTGTCTTCGGAACCGTAACCCAGGTCCATTTGACTAAGGCCAGGAAATAAAACTTCAGGTTCTTACCAACATTGTTGTGCAGCAGACCCTTATTAAAATACTCATGAGCACACATTTTAATCATATTTACAAGTTGTACCCTGTGCCTATAGTAGGTAGAGAATGAGGAGTAAATATTTCATTTAAAGCCTCTCTGAGCAAAATAGAATAAAACCAAACATCGGGTAGAAGAGAAGAATGACCAGATATGTACTGCATCAATAGAGTATCTCAATATTATTGCTGTTAAGATGCTGAATCATTACATCTCTCAGTGAATGTGTGCATGAACGCCTCCCCAAGAAGGGTACATTGAATCAATCCTTAAAGGCTTTTCTCCACACATTCAGAACAATAGACAAATATCATATTGACAAGGGAGATGATTCATTCAGACATGCTGTTTGGAACAGGCCAAGAATTAGCCAAAATCCAACCAGAAAACAACTGTCTGAGGTAAAAATTAGTCTGAGTTATATACTGTACATTTTTGTGCAGTTTTTTAAAACATGACCATGAGAGCAAGGAGATCCAGGTCATTCAATGAAAAATACCTGCTTATACAATAGGACCTGGATAGGGTGACCAGATGTCTCTATATGAAGGGCTTTGTCTTGTATGCAACTATACCCCTATTGGGGGGGAAAGCGTCCCGATTTTTCACACTTGCTATCTGGTCACCCTAGATGAACTTTCACTGGTTTCTGCTGGTGTTTGAGGATCTTCACTAGAAACAGAATCCCATTAAAAACGTTGGGGATACTTTGGGATGGTTTTTAAGGTTAGAGGGTGATCTGCTGGGGGTAGCTGCTAGTTCAGTCTTCACTATATAGGAAAACATTAATTTGGGTGTTTCATAGAACTGGAAGGGACCTCGAGAGGTCATCTAGTCCAGTCCCCTGCACTCATGACAGGACTAAGTATTATCTGGATCATCCCGGATAGGTGTTTGTCTAACCTGCTCTTAAAAATCTCCAGTGATGGAGATTCCACAACCTCCTTAGGCAATTTATTCCAGTGCTTAACCACCCTGGCAGTCAGGAAGTTTTCCCTAATGTCCAACCTAAACGCCCTTGCTGAAATTTAAACCCATTGCTTCTTGTCCTATCCTCAGAGATTAAGAAAAACAATTTTTCTCCCTCCTCCTTGTAACAACCTTTTATGTACTTGAAAACTGTTATCATGTTCCCTCTCAATCTTCTCTTTTCCAGATTAAACAAACCCAATTTTTTCAATCTTCCCTCAGAGGTCATGTTTTCTAGACCTTTAATCATTTTTGTTGCTCTTCTTTGGACTTTCTCCAATTTGTCCACATCTTTCCTGAAATGCGGCATCCAGAACTGGACACAATACTCCAGTTGAGGCTTAATCAGCAAGGAGTACAGCAGAAGAATTACTTCTCGTGTCTTGCTTACAACACTCCTGCTAATACAGCCCAGAATGATGTTCGCTTTTTTTGGAACGGTGTTACACTGTTGACTCATATTTCGCTTGTGGTCCACTATGACCCCCAGATCCCTTTCTGCAGTACTCCTTCCTCGGCAGTCATTTCCCATTTTGTATGTGTGCAGCTGATTGTTCCTTCCTAAGTGGAGTACTTTGCATTTGTCCATATTGAATTTCATCCTATTTACTTCAGATCATTTCTCCAGTTTGTCCAGATCATTTTGAATTTTAATCCTATCCTCAAAAGCACTTGCAACCCCTCCCAGCTTGGTATCATCTGCAAACTTTATAAGTGTACTCTCTATGCCATTATCTAAATCATTGATGAAGATATTGAACAGAACCAAACCCAGAACCGATCCCTGCGGGACCCCACTCATTATGTCCTTTTAGCATGACTGTGAACCACTGATAACTACTCTCTGGGAATGGTTTTCCAACCAGTTATGCACTCACCTTATAGTAGCTCCACCTAGGTTGCATTTCCCTATTAGACCATGCTGTAGTAGACCAGGTTGTTGTAATGCAGTTTGAGTTTGGGCTAAAGTCATATCTAGGGTAAGTGACTAAAACTTCACTGACGTTACACCCACTTAAGGTCTGAACTTAACCCATCATATTTGTTTGACTTCAGAGTATAAAGTCAAATTTATGCGCCTCTATACAGCAATCTACCAGTCCCAGAAATCACAATAAACCTTGATTGGTAATTCAGCATACTAACCATTAGAGCTCTCCAAGTTTCTGACTACTGTCCTTGCAACTAATCTATTCTGGATCCATCACAGTCTATGTATATGCTTTGTAAACACTTCCTCTTCCAAAAGGCTACAAGTATCATTTTCTTCAAACTTTATGGAAGATTATCAAATGACTCAAACAGCTGAACTAGAGAGACATAGGAAAGGATGGAAAATAGATTATGTAATATTAACATGGAAGTGACTGTCATATTGTTAAAAAATATTTCCCTGAGTGCTGCACTATTAAAATATTTATGAAATTGGCTTAAAATGATATCCTGACACAATGCAGATGTGGTGATTTACATTTCTTTTCCTGAAGGGATCATAACTTATATATTGTTTTTATATTTTTTAAATAGGGAAAAAATTAATCTGTGAATTTACTGGAAGTTTTCATATTTGTAGTGGATTTAGGTGCCAAATAGGCTGAAGAACACATGACAGAAGCCAGCAGAGGCAGGATGGATTTCCCTACACTTCCCTGCCAATATGCCTAACCCTTGCCTAGAAGGACTAACTGGTGATGATGATATAGTTCAGCCTCCGTGCACGTTCCGTCTTTGGCCCCTCAGCTGAGACTTCCAACAAGGCTATTAGTTACAGTGTGATGTCAACATTTGTCCATCGCAATTTAGATCAAAACCACCAATTCCTCTTATACAGAACATCAAAGAGACATCAACTGTTAATGGCTTTTTTTTCCACTGACAACCTGGCCTAGCTTCAAGCCAGTGACCTAGAAATAAGAGCCTTGAAACCCAGGGGCTTTCTCCTGATTTACACCAGTGATACTAAAAAAAGAGTTTCCATGCGTTTCCCTCACTGCATAAAGGGAGCAACATAGTCCAAGAACTCTGTGGCAGTGTTAGAACTGCAGTTTAGGTGAACATTCCCTCCTGAGTCATGGGATTGGCCATGGTTCAGGGCATGCAGGGGTAGGACCAGGACCAGGAAAAGGACCAGAGGTTGTGGCCTGCGAACCAGATCCCAACCCCATGACTGTTCAAGAGGCTGCATAACATGGCTGATGTAGTTGCCAGGCTGCCAATAGCTATCAGGCCAATGCTGTATGTCCCTTCAAAAGGGAATCACAGAACACAGAGCCTTAACCATACATTTATTGCCTATGTTATGCAAAAACAACAAGGAGTCTGGTGGCACCTTAAAGACTAACAGATTTATTTGGGCATAAGCTTTCGTGGGTTAAAACCTCACTTCTTCGGATGCAGTTTTCCCAGGGAAATATACCACTTAATGTTCTGTCTTCTGTCTGCCCCCAGACACAGCCCCTTCACTTTCTAGGCAGTTCCTTGGGTATGAGGCTGTTTTATGGAAGACACTAATCTATGCAGAGAGTGGAAGACACTTCCTATATAGCTGCTTTTCCCCCACTGTGCTGTCCCAATATGAGACTCTATCAGCACTGTGCAGTGCTCTCTATCCTTGCCCACAAGCAGCAACTTTCCTGTCTGTTGATTGCTTACTTGTGTGGTGGTTTATACATTTGTGAGGCCAGTATTTAAACACTGTTAAAGTAGCAGATCCAATGGTGCCTCTTGGCAAAATAAATGATAACCAAAGGCCCAGTGTGGCAAGGTGCTGAGTGCCCTTAATTCCTGCTGAAGTCAATGGGGGGCCCAGCTATATGCATGATTGCGCCCCAGTTGAAGATAAGCCAAATGAAAGACTTTCCTCGCTTGGCTTCTTTCTTAGGAATCCATCTCACTTAAAACTTTCATGCCTATTTTAGTTACAATAATAAGTATTACCTTTTTGAGCTACAGGAAAACATCCATTAGTTCCTGCAGCTGTAGCAGACCAACATCCTCTTTCAAGTACCCAGTCCCTAGAAGAATGACACTATTCTGTTTTCCCTCCGCCATTGGACTATGTGACACATCAGCTCACTGACACTCACAGACTGTTTTCACCCCAGGATACTTTTGTGGGTTTGAAATGGATTTGTTTTGGTTTATTTTCCTTTGAGCTTTAAACGTTATAAAGAAGGGGGCAAGTGGAAAAGTGGAGGGTGACGGTGCTGGATGAGATTTGAGCACCTTTTATGATTGAAGGAATTTTCAGAAAGTGCTGAGTGTATTAAAACGGGGCTACATAAGCTGCCCCTTGACTCTTTTAGGCCCTCGTCTCTGGAGACACTAATACTGCTTTTGCTGGCATCAATTACTAAATTTTCTTCCTTTCTCTCCTCACACCTTTTATCTCTTTGTATAGCAATTTAGCATCTCTTGGACTGACAAAAAATATGCAGATTTTTATAAGATTTTTTTTTTAATTATGCATGCTCCAAGCCCTGTACTATGTATTCTGATGTATCACTACAGTGTTTACTTTATTGCGGTGAATTGTGTAGACTCTCATTTCTAATTTAGATACATTGTAATACTTTCCCCTATTAAACTAGAGGTTAATCTGGGCCACAACATTTGAGCTGAGTTTGGGTCTGGATTTAGAAATCCCCAAAGCTTGGAGTTCAGATTTGGGGTACTCAGTCGGTCCTAGTAAAAACATAGTGGGGGAGACTGTGCCCTTAAGACACAGTCCTGCTTTGGGAGCACTGCAGAGCAGCTCCAGCCCCCTGGGTGTGAGCTCTGAGCTACAGTGTGCGTCCAAAAGGAACAATGCCTCCCAAGCTCTTAGTGCACATCATGCCAACCACAACTACTCAAAAATCCTAAGATTAGTTTAAAACATGAGATTTTAAAAACAACATTTGATGTTCTTTTGATTAGGCTTCTGGGGTTTGAGCCATTAGGGGTCTCTCTCTCCATAGCGAGGAGGGATAAAAATGTGTGTGTGTTTTGTTTGTTTTTTAATGAAAGCTGAGATCCTCACCTAGTCACATGATTCCAGGAGCTGAGGCTTTACGAAAAACGCCAAATATTGGGAGACTTCTGATAAAATCATGAGAGTTGGCAACACTGCAGGCCCCTCTGTCCCACCATGGCACCACGTGCTGTCAATGGAATACTGGGAATGACTGCCTGGACTACAGATGTGCCTAGTTTCTGTGTGGAGGAGCTGTGAAGAGGGTAAGGTCCTTTTTCCCCTCCTGGCCGGCTCACTCACAGGTCAAGCACAACCTAGCCCATTATATGGTTACTATTCTTTTGAACTTTAGGGTACAAATGTAGGGGCCTGCATGAAAACTGCTAAGCTTATCTACCAGCTTAGCTTTGGTCCGCTGCCACCATCTTAAGAATTCCCTCCCTGGGAAGCCTTGAGAAACCTTTCACCAATTCCCTGGTGAATACAGATCCAAACTGCTTGGATCTTAAACAAGGAGAAATTGACCCTTCCCCCCTCCTTCCTTTCACCAACTCCTGGTGAATACAGATCCAAACCCCCTTTGGATCTTAAAACAAGGAGAAATCAATCAGGTTCTTAAAAAGAAGGCTTTTAATTAAAGCAAAAGGTAAAAATCATCTCTGCAAAATCAGTATGGAAAATAACTTTACAGGGTAATCAAACTTAAAGAGCTCAGAGGAATCCCCTCTGTCTTAGGTTCAAAGTATAGCAAACAAGATAAGCACTCTGGTAAAAGGTACATTTACAAGTTGAGAAAACAAAGTAAATCTAAGACGCCTTGCCTGGCTTTTACTTACAATTTTGAAATAAGAGAGACTTGTTTAGAAAGATGGGGAGAACCTGGATTGATGTCTGGTCCCTCTCAGTCCCCAGAGCGAACAACCCCTTAAACAAAGGACACACACAAAAGCCTTTCCCCCCCCAAGATTTGAAAGTATCTTGTCCCCTTATTGGTCCTTGGGGTCAGGTGTCAGCCAGGTTACCCGAGCTTCTTAACCCTTTACAGGTAAAAGGATTTTGGAGTCTCTGACCAGGAGGGATTTTAGTACTGTACACAGAGAGCTGTTACCCTTCCCTTTATAGTTATGACACGCCCCCCAAATCACAGATAGTGTTGGACGTTTGGTTCCACACTGGCTGTGATTTCTTTCCTGGAGCTCTAGGAGAAAACAGAGTTAATAAGACACACGTACCTTTAGACATACTACTGATTATATAAAAACTAACAATATGTTTCATTCCAAAAACAATTGTTAACCAGTTAACTCTGGGAAACTTTCCCGGGAGAGTGCATCAGCCACTTTGTTAGAAGCTCCCGAAATGTGTTGTATTTCAAAATCAAAATCTTGGAGAGCTAAACTCCACCGAAGAAGTTTTTTGTTATTTCCCTTGGCGGTATGAAGCCACTGTAGCGCAGCATGGTCTGTTTGTAGTTGGAAACGTCGTCCCCAAACATATGGGCGTAGCTTTTCCAGCGCGTACACAATGGCGTAGCATTCCTTTTCGCTGATTGACCAGTGGCTTTCCCTCTCAGACAGTTTCTTGCTGAGAAACACGACAGGATGGAATTCTTGATCCGGTCCTTCCTGCATTAAAACTGCTCCCACGCCTCGCTCGGAAGCATCTGTGGTTACTAGGAACGGTTTGTCAAAGTCTGGGGCCCTTAACACAGGGTCAGACATGAGTGTTGCCTTAAAGTGGTTAAAGGCCTTTTGACACTTATCAGTCCACTGAACTGCATTTGGCTGTTTCTTTCTGGTTAGGTCTGTCAGCGGGGCGGCGATTTGGCTGTAGTGTGGTACAAATCGCCTATAATATCCGGCCAAGCCTAAGAAGGATTGGACCTGTTTCTTTGACTTTGGAACCGGCCACTTTTGGATAGCATCCACTTTGGCCTGTAGGGGATTTATAGTTCCTTGACCCACCTGGTGCCCCAGGTACGTCACTCTGTTTTGGCCTATTTGACACTTTTTAGCCTTAACAGTTAGTCCTGCCTGCCGGATGCGCTCGAAGACTTTTTTCAGGTGCTCCAGGTGTTCTGTCCATGAATCAGAAAAAATGGCCACATCATCGAGGTAGGCAACTGCAGATTCTCCCAATCCTGCTAGGAGACCATCTACAAGTCTTTGGAAGGTGGCGGGTGCATTTCGCAACCCGAAAGGGAGTACATTGAATTCATACACCCCTGCCTGGGTGACGAAGGCTGACCTTTCCTTAGCGGGTTCATCTAGTGGTACTTGCCAGTACCCTTTGGTTAAGTCTAAAGTAGAGATGAATTGAGCATGTCCCAATTTTTCCAATAGCTCATCTGTGCGTGGCATTGGATAGTTGTCAGGACGAGTTACAGCATTTAGCTTACGGTAGTCCACGCAAAAGCGTATTTCCCCATCTGGTTTGGGAACTAGAACCACTGGAGATGCCCATGCACTGGTAGAGGGGCGGATTATACCCATCTGTAGCATGTCCTGGATCTCCCTTTGTATAGCCGCTTGGGCATGAGGTGACTCCCGGTAGGGTGGGGTTCTAATTGGGTGAGCATTACCTGTGTCAATGGAGTGGTATGCCCGTTCGGTCCGTCCTGGAGTGGCTGAGAAAATCGGTGCAAAGCTTGTGCACAGCTCCTTTATCTGCTGTCGCTGCAGACGTCCCAGAGTCGTGGAGAGGTTCACCTCTTCCACGCCACCATTCCTTTTTCCTTCATAGTAGACACCTGCAGGCCACTCCGCGTCATCAGTTTCCTGGGCTGTAAACTGGCAAACGTTTAATTCTCTAGAATAAAAGGGCTTAAGAGAATTAACATGGTATACCTTAGGCTTTATGTTGGAGGTGGGGGAGGCTATGAGATAGTTAACAGCTCCTAGGCGCTCCTGGACCGTAAATGGTCTGTCGGAGAAAGACGACGCTTCCGTTTTATGGGCCTGGAGCGCCTTTAAGACCATGACTTGGTCTCCTACTTTGAAGGACCGTTCTCTGGAATGTTTATCATACCAGGCCTTTTGCTCTTCCTGAGCATCCTTTAGGTTTTCTTTAGCAAGGGCTAAAGAGTGTCGGAGGGTGTTTTGTAGGTTGCTTACAAAGTCTAGAATGTTAGTTCCTGGAGAAGGCGTAAACCCCTCCCATTGCTGCTTCACCAACTGTAATGGCCCCTTAACCTCGCGGCCATACACAAGTTCAAATGGTGAAAACCCTAAACTGGGATGTGGTACAGCCCTGTAGGCAAAAAGCAACTGCTGCAACACTAGGTCCCAATCATTGGAGTGTTCATTTACGAATTTACGTATCATGGCCCCCAAAGTTCCATTAAACCTCTCCACCAGACCATTGGTTTGATGGTGATGAGGGGTGGCAACCAAGTGATTCACCCCATGAGCTTTCCACAGGTTTTTCATGTTCCCTGCCAGGAAATTAGTTCCCGAATCTGTAAGTATGTCGGAGGGCCACCCTACCCTGGCAAAAATGTCTGCTAATGCCTGGCACACACTTTTCGCCTTGGTGTTGCTTAAGGGTACAGCTTCCGGCCATCGGGTAGCAAAATCCATGAAAGTCAGTACGTACTGCTTTCCTCTGGGTGTCTTCTTTGGGAAAGGACCCAGAATATCCACAGCTACTCGCTGAAATGGGACCTCAATTATGGGTAGTGGCTGGAGAGGGGCTTTAACCTGGTCTTGGGGCTTTCCCACTCGTTGGCACACCTCACAAGACCGGACATAATTAGCAACGTCCTTGCCCATTCCCTCCCAGTGGAAGGACTTCCCCAACCGGTCTTTGGTTCTGTTCACCCCAGAATGGCCACTGGGATGATCATGGGCTAAGCTCAAGAGTTTTACCCGATACTTAGTGGGAACTACCAGCTGTCTTTGAGGATGCCAGTCTTCCTGGTGCCCACCAGAAAGAGTCTCCTTGTATAAAAGTCCTTTTTCTACAACAAACCGGGATCGGTTAGAAGAGCTGAGAGGCGGTGGGGTGCTCCGTGCCGCTGCCCAAGCTTTTTGAAGGCTGTCATCTGCTTCCTGCTCGGCCTGGAACTGTTCCCTTGATGCTGGAGACATCAGTTCCTCCTTGGACTGTGGACTGGGGCTTGGTCCCTCTGGAAGCGATGCAGGTGCTGGGGTTTTTTCCATTGACTGTGAACCGCTGTCCGCTGGTGCACTATGTGGTATTTCAGGCTCTGGCTGAGCCTCTTGGGTAGGGTTATCTGCTGCTTCCGCCAGTTTAGGCTCGCTGGTGCCCTCTGGCATTGGAGTTGTAGACGGGGTTGCAAGCGCTGGACTCAGTGCTGGCAATGGTTCTGGTGCTGGTTGCGTTGCCAGTTCCGGTTCTGGGACTGGCTTTGGCTGGGTCTCTGGGATTGGATCCACTACGGCTGTTGCAGTCGTTGGCAGGGGATCCGGTTCCACCACCTGTGTTTGGGTCTCCGGTAACACAGACGGGGTCCTGGTGGACGGCTCAGGAACAGGGATGGGGGTGAAAGCTTGCTTAGCCTGGCTGCGGGTGACTATTCCCACCCTCTTGGCTAGCTTCACATGGTTAGCCAAGTCTTCCCCCAGTAGCATGGGAATGGGATAATTGTCATAGACTGCAAAAGTCCACATTCCTGACCAGCCCTTGTACTGGACATGCAACTTGGCTGTAGGCAAGGTTACAGACTGTGACACAAAGGGTTGAATTGTCACTGTAGCCTCCGGGTTGATGAGTTTGGGGTCCACTAGGGATTGGTGGATAGTTGACACTTGTGCCCCAGTGTCCCTCCAAGCGATAACCTTCTTTCCGCCCACTCTCAAGGTTTCCCTTCGCTCCGAGGGTATGAGAGAGGCATCTGGGTCTGGGGATCTTTGGTGTGATTGGGGTGTAATGAACTGTAATCGGTTGGGGTTCTTGGGGCAGTGAGCCTTTATATGTCCCAGTTCATTACATTTAAAACATCGCCCTGCTAAGGTATCACCGGGGCGATGTTGGTTGCTGGAGACTGGTGTGGTGGGGTGAGAAGGCGTCTGGGGTTTCCCTTGGGATGTGGGTGGGGCCTTGGGTTGTCCCCGGTGATAAGGTTTTGTTTCGGCTTGCCCCTTCTGATATTCGCTCCAACTGCTACTAGCTTTTTTCTTTTCTGTCACCTCCACCCATTTGGCTCCAATCTCCCCCGCCTCGGTTACAGTTTTGGGCTTCCCATCTAGGATGTACCTTTCTATTTCCTCAGGAACACCCTCTAAAAACTGCTCCATTTTTACTAGGGAAAGCAGATCTTCCAGAGATTTAACATTTGCTCCTGATACCCAGGCATCACAATTTTTGTCAATGTGGTAGGCATGCCGGGTAAATGACACATCTGGTTTCCACCTTAGGGCTCTGAACCGCCGACGGGCATGCTCGGGTGTTAGCCCCATTCTGAGTCTGGCCTTGTTTTTAAAAAGTTCATAACTGTTCATGTGTTCCTTAGGCATTTTAGCCGCCACTTCTGCTAAGGGTCCACTGAGCTGCGGCCTCAGCTCTACCATGTACTGGGTTGGAGGGATGTCGTATCCAAGGCAGGCCCTTTCAAAATTTTCTAAGAAGGCCCCCATCGCCTGCCTTGTAGGTGGGGAATTTCCTGGGATGGGAAGTGGTACCTTGAGAGGAGTTGTTAGGATGGTCTGATGCACCCTGCCTAGTCCTTGCTGCTTCCAGTTCCATCTCTTTTTCTTTCAGCTCCATCTCTCTTTTATGGGCCTCCTGTTTGGCTTTTTCTTCTCTTTTATGGGCCTCCTGTTTGGCTTTTTCCAGCTCCATTTCTCTCTTGTGGGCCTCCTCTTTGGCTTTCTCTTCTCTGTCTCTCAGCTCCATCTCTCTCTTGTGGGCCCCCTCTTTGGCTTTCTCTTCTCTGTCTCTCAGCTCTATCTCTTTTTCTTTCAGCTCCATAGCTCTCTTGTGGGCCTCCTCTTTAGCTTTTTCTTCTTTGGTAGTCATTTTCCTGGTTTTCTTGTGCTGGGTCACACCCCTCTGCAGTTGACTGAAACTGGGATGTACTTAGCTCAGGCTCCTGCTGAGCGCTGCTGAGTTAACAGAGAGTTTCTAACTAGCTACTTCCGAGGATGTAAAAAAGAAAAAAAACACAATTCAGCTTGTAAATTATCTTTACCAGTTGTTTGCTCATTAATTGAACCCTTCTCTTAACAAAGGACCTTGTTAAAAAAACTTAACACCTCTGCCTTCAGGCAAGGAGAGATAAGATATGCATCTACCTTCAGCTCTGCTCTCCAAGCAGCTAGAAGGAAAAAAAAATCTCTTACTGGCTTTTGGGTTTAAAACGATCCCACCTCTGCCACCATGTCAAGGCTGTATCCCCACTTTGAACTTTAGGGTACAAATGTAGGGGCCTGCATGAAAACTGCTAAGCTTATCTACCAGCTTAGCTTTGGTCCGCTGCCACCATCTTAAGAATTCCCTCCCTGGGAAGCCTTGAGAAACCTTTCACCAATTCCCTGGTGAATACAGATCCAAACTGCTTGGATCTTAAACAAGGAGAAATTGACCCTTCCCCCCTCCTTCCTTTCACCAACTCCTGGTGAATACAGATCCAAACCCCCTTTGGATCTTAAAACAAGGAGAAATCAATCAGGTTCTTAAAAAGAAGGCTTTTAATTAAAGCAAAAGGTAAAAATCATCTCTGCAAAATCAGTATGGAAAATAACTTTACAGGGTAATCAAACTTAAAGAGCTCAGAGGAATCCCCTCTGTCTTAGGTTCAAAGTATAGCAAACAAGATAAGCACTCTGGTAAAAGGTACATTTACAAGTTGAGAAAACAAAGTAAATCTAAGACGCCTTGCCTGGCTTTTACTTACAATTTTGAAATAAGAGAGACTTGTTTAGAAAGATGGGGAGAACCTGGATTGATGTCTGGTCCCTCTCAGTCCCAAGAGCGAACAACCCCTTAAACAAAGGACACACACAAAAGCCTTTCCCCCCCCAAGATTTGAAAGTATCTTGTCCCCTTATTGGTCCTTGGGGTCAGGTGTCAGCCAGGTTACCCGAGCTTCTTAACCCTTTACAGGTAAAAGGATTTTGGAGTCTCTGACCAGGAGGGATTTTAGTACTGTACACAGAGAGCTGTTACCCTTCCCTTTATAGTTATGACAGCCTAGTTTCTGTGTGGAGGAGCTGTGAAGAGGGTAAGGTCCTTTTTCCCCTCCTGGCCGGCTCACTCACAGGTCAAGCACAACCTAGCCCATTATATGGTTACTATTCTTCGTGGTAGCTTCTTTTTTGTTTTGTGGTCATCTCCTGAGCTTTTTCACAGTGGCCATTGTTTTTATGAGTTACTCTGAGCTGTTTTGTTCCTATGATTTGAAGTGAAATGTGCTAATGGAGATACAATGGGCCCAGTTCTCATTTACACTAAGGTCCCATTAGACCATTTCAGCAATGCACAGGGGCCCTAAACAAAATGTCATTTCTTTAGTACTATATAATCCCTGCCTTCTTTATGGTAGCTTGCCTTGCAAGGGGTACTAGCAGGGTGCAGTCCTTGAGCTCAGGAGAGCACAGACTTAATAATGTTTAGCCCTTGCACTGGTGGCACACCAATGGGAAGGAGGAAGGTATTTTGTGCTCTCCCACCTTGTGCACCCTCAGAATACCAGACACAACCCACCCTTCTGAGTAGGAGTTTTGTGATTTATGAACACTTGCACTTGGGACTAGTATGCAACTACCAGATTCCTTTCCACTTTTGTCCTAAGAAGCATTTGAACCTAAGAATATCATCTCACAACCGAATCTAACTCCCGGACAACTGACATCTTAACTGCAGGAAAACCCAGCCAGCAACCAGCCCTTTGTGACGGAAGCTCTGAGTGAGACCAATGCAAAAATTAGACATGGTGAGACAAGCATAGAGATGATCTAGTTTGAGAAAGAATCAAGGGAACAGATAGGAGGCATCACATTACCAGCACTGTGACATCAATCATGACTGCTGAAGACAGTGGGAAATTGTGTGACGGGTATGTTGGGGGAGGAGGGGAACTTGGTCAGTATAGAAGATCATTGGCCATGAGGTTATTAGCATTGTTTATCATCAACAAAAAACTTATCTGGGCAATTTTGCTCTGGAAAATTGAGGATGTGCTTGATTACACTTTTCAGCTGGCACTAAAATGACAAGCTGTCTGAGATCAATGATCAGTGACATAAAACAGAAGTTTGATTTCTGGAGCTAGAATCTGTGAAGCCAGATAATTGAAAAATACTGGCATAACACTGTGGGACCTCTGTGAAAGGGCTCTTTATGAATTAACCCTGAGATCATTGCAAAATCAAAAATCTCTCTCTCTCTTTCTCGCTCAAGAACACATCAGATCTGATCTGTAATGAAATGTAAAGCATGCCATTGTGAATAAGTAGATAAATAAAGTAAGGACAGTGCTGTACACTGATTCCCTATTGGAAATGCCAATGAGGAAGTGAGGGTACTCACAGACAGAAGGAAGCATGTAGACTATATTTGGTCAATAGAGAGTTGTTACATTTATTATTGATCGTTCACAGAAGTGTGTTATTCATTCTTTTTCTTGTTTATTTCAGAATCCTTGATTATTCCTTAGAGTTTATTGATTTCTAATCCATTTAAAGAAGGAAGATAGTAGGGATAAATTAGATGAGGATTGGTAACTCCACTTTGTGGGGTTAATTGAGAAACTCTTTATGTATTTTGTTTAACAGGACTCTGTTGGCAAATTGTATAAGACATGTCTGCTTTGGAATTTTAAATAAAGTGAGCTACTCCACCTAAGGGCCTGATTCCTAAACCAGAATTTCTGGTTTTGTCATTTTTGAATGAATGGAACTCAACCTCTGTCTCTCGCTTCCCATTCACCTACAAAGTAATATTGTTACATTCATGGTTGCAGTAGTGAAACACTTGAGATTGCAGTGATGATTGAGACGTATTACACAAAATCTCAGTTTACTGTGTTCTGCAGTTGTCTTGGAAACTCTTAAAATGTCAAAAATAAATCTCGGCCTTTTACAATGTACTGCTAATTTATAACTGGTCTGCAGAGATCATTTAGACTAATTATTTCACAACTGTACAAATAGTTATAATCAGTTCAAGATATCTGCATCTAAGGTATTTTTAGCTACAGCCTCTAGATGTTACAGTTGGCAGTTTTAAGAAAATGTGGACATTGGCACCTAATCCATGACCTCCCTTGGAAGCCTGTTCCAAAGCTTAACTACCTATATAATTAGAAAGTTTTTCCTAATGTCTAACCTACATCTCCCTTGCTGCAGATTAAGCCCATTATTTCTTGCCCTACCTTCAGTGGACATGGAGAACAAGTGATCACTGTCCTCTTTATAACAACCCTTTAACATACTGGAAGACTGTTATCTGGTCCCAACTTGGTCATCTTTTCTCAAGACTAAACATACCCAGTTTTTTTCAATCTTTCCTCAGAGGTCATGTTTTCTAAACCTTTTATCATTTTTATTGCTCTCCTCTGGCCTCGCTCCAATTTGTTCACATCCTTCCTAAACTGTCGTGCCCAGAATTGGACACAGTACTCCAGGTGGGGCCTCACCAGGGCTGAATAGTGCAGGACAATTACCTCTTGTGTCTTTACATACAACATGCCTGTTAATACACCCCAGAATTATATTAGCTTTCTTTTTTTTTTCTTTTTCTTTTTTTTTTTTTTGTAGCTGCATCACATTGATGGCTCATATTCAGTTTGTGGTGCACTATAACCCCCAGATCCTTTTCAGCAGTACTACCACCTAGAAAGTTTATTCCGCATGTTGTAGTTGTGCATTTGACTTTTCCTTCCTAAGTGAAGTGCTTTTCACTTATTGAATTCAGACCAATTCTCCAATTTGTCAGGATCATTTTAAATTTTAAACCTGTCCTCCAAAGTGCTTGCAACCCCTCCATCTTGGTGTCATCTGCAACTTTTATAAGCATACTCTCTACTCCATTATCCAAATCATTAATGAAAATATTGACTAGTACCAGACCCAGGACTGACCCCGTGGGACCACCTTAGATATATAAGAACATAAACATAAGAACAGCCTTACTGGGTCAGACCAAAGGTCCATCTAGCCCAGTATCCTGTCTTCTGACAGTGGCCAATGCCAGGAGCCCCAGAGGGGATGAACAGAACAGGTAATCATCCCCTGTCACCCATTCCCAGCTTCTGGCAAACAGAGGCTAGGAACTATCCCTGTCCATCCTGGCTAATAGCCATTGGTGGACCTATTCTCCATGAATGTATCTACTTCTTTTTTTAACCCTGTTATAATCTTGGCCTTCACAATATCCTCCCAATACGCCCTCCCAATTTGACAGCAAACCAGTGATAACTACTCTTTGAGTATGGTCTTTCAACCAGTTGTGCACCCACCCTTCATCTAGAACACATTTCCCTAGTTTGCTTATGAGAATGTCATGTGAAACTGTGTCAAAAGCATTACTAAAATCAAGGTATATCATGTCTACTGCTTCTCCCCTATCCATTAGGTCAACAATCCTATCAAAGAAGGAAATTAGATTGGTTTGGTATGATTTGTTCTTGACAAATCCATGCTGACTGTTCCTTATATCCCTAGTATCCTCTAGGAGCTTACAAATTGATTATTTAATAATTTGCTCCAGTATCTCTCTAGATACTAAAGTTAGGCTGACCAGTCTATAATTCCCTGGGTCCTCTTTTTAAAGATAGGTACCATGTTCACCCTTCTCTAGTCCGCTGAGACCTCTCCTGTCCTCCAGGAGTTCTCAAAGATAATTTCTAATGACTACAAAATTGTTTCAGCTAGTTCCTTAAGTACCTTAGGATGAATTTCATCAGGTCATTTGACTTGAATACATCTAACTTCTCTAAATATTTTTTAACCTGTTCTTTCCCTATTTTGGCTTGTGTTCCTTCCCTCTGGTTGTCAGTATTAATTGTGTTGAGTATCTGGTCACCATTAATCACAGATTTTAGTGAAGAATGAAACAAAATAGGCATTAAGCACTTCAGCTTTCTTGATGTCATCAGTTATTAGCTCTCCTTCCTTGCTAAATAGAGGACCTACGCTTTCCTATGTCTTTCTTTTGCTCCTAATGAATTTCAAGAACTTCTTCCTATTGCTTTTTATGCCCCTTGCCTGATGTAACTCATTTTGTGCCTTAGCCTTTCTGATTTTGTTCCTACATACTTATACTGATCTTTTGTATTCCTCCATATCAATTTGACCATGTTTCCACTTTTTGTGGGATTCCTTTTTGATTTTCAGGTCATTAAAGAGCTCCTGGTGGAGCCATACTAGCCTCTTACTATTCAACTTATCTTTCCTTTGCATCAGAATAGTTTGAAGTTGTGTTTAATGTTGTCTCCTTGAGGAACTGCCAGCTCTCCCAAACTCCTTTATCCCTTAGATTTTCTTCCCATGAGACCTTACCGACCAGTTCTCTGAATTTATTAAAGTCTGCTTTTTTGAAATCCATTATCCTTATTCTGCTGCTCTCACGCCTTCCTATCCTTAGAATCATGAAATCTATCATTTCACGATCACTGTTACCCAAATTGCATTTCACCGTCACCTTTACTACCAATTCCTCCCTGTTGGTCAGAATCAAGTCTAAAATGGTTGTTCCCCAGTTACTCCACTTTCTGAAACAAAAAGTTGTCCCCAATACTTTCCAAGAACTTACTGGAGATTTTGTGTTTTGCCGTACAGATGCTCCCCAGGTTACGCAAACCCGACTAACGCAAACCCGCACTTATGGAAAAAGTTCCGTAATTTCTGTAAGCGGGGTTTTTTTTGTTTTGTTTTTTTGCGTAATTGTCGGGTATACGTCCACATCCTTGCGTAAGTCGGGGAGTGTCTGTAGTATTCTCCCAACAGATGTCTGGGTAGTTAATGTCCCCCATTACTATCAGGTCCTGTGCTTTGGATATTTCTGTTAGGTGTTTTAGAAATACCTCATCCACCTCCTCTTCCTGATTTGGTGATCTTTAGTAAACATCACTCCTATTTTGTAACCCTCTTATTTTTATCCAGAGACTCTCAATTTGTCCATCTCCCATCTCCTTCTGGACCTCAGAACACGTGTATATATCCTTTATGTGTAATACAATCCACCCTCCCTTTTCCCCTGCCTATCCTTTCTGAACAAGCTATACCCTCTATAGCAATATTCCAATCAAATCTCTGTGATGCCAATTAAATCATAATTTAGCTTAGGAAGAACTGGAAGTATTAGTACATGTTTGTTCCTGATACTCCTTGCATTTGTGTACAGAGATCTAAAATGCTGGTCAGATTCCCGCACTGATTTTTCTGGTTGTTCCTTTGATCCTATTGTACTTTCCCATGCCCCTTCCCCACTCTGCCAACATCTAATGCTCTGTTAATGTCAACTTTTTTATACTGACCTGTGGGCTTTTGTCACCGGTCCCCATCGAATCCAGTTTAAAGCCTTCCTCATTAAGTTGGCAAGTTGGTACATGAAGATGCTCTTCCCCTTCTTGGTCAGGTGGACCCTGTCTCTTCTGGGAAGAGCATCACATGGTTGAAGAAGCTGAAGCCCTCCCAGTGATACCATCTGCACACCCATGCATTCGTCTCCAGGATGCACGAGTTCCTGCCTGGATCCTTACCCTCAAATGAGAGGATGGATGAGAACACAACCTGCTCCCCCCTGACTCCTTCACCCTACCTCCCAGATCCATGTAGTCACTGCTGATCTGTTAAGGGTCAGACCTGGCAGTATCCTCAGAGCTCACATGGATGAGCAGCGTAGTGTTGTAATCAGAGGTGCTTATCAATATATCTACTAGATTGCATGTAACATCAGATCTACAAGAGTCTCTACTGAAAATAGATGTTAGTGAAGAACAAATTGAGAGAGTTGTGAGAAGTGCACTTGATTCTGATGGGGGACACAGGTTCTTCATCCCAGTCAAGAAATCTGAAATCAAAAGACAAAATTTAAGTCTGGCAAGAGAGAGGGCACCCACAGCAGCTATCACTCAAGAAATTCTTTTCCACAAACCCCTGTCCTTAGCCAGATGCAGAGATGATGTTTCAGTGGCAACTGTTCTTAGTCACCCAATAGGATCTACGTCTATGTCCCTCTTTCAGGCTGATGGAACCATGAGAAGAACAGACAAAGCTGAATTAGAATCTAAGCTGGAAGCTCACGCTGAAAGAATCCATGTATTAAGAGCATGCAACAAAGAAACCACAGTGTACCTCAGAGATGCCATTGCTGTCATACAAAGATAGCTGGAGACAAATATCATACATTCGATGAATTGGCTGCTGAGCACTTGAGGCAGGTCCAAAAAGGATTTGACAAAGCTAATTCTATAATCAAAGTCTTTGACAGATCTGACAAGAGATACTCTGTGAAAACTGCAGAAAGACAACACCAGACAGGATCTAAGGTTAGATTCCAGAAATACAGGTGATTGGCGCATGCCCTATATCTCCATGGAAAAAGTTTCTAAACATGGCATCCAACAATCAGTCACTTGTAAAATTCCTCTGTGAATATAAGGTTCAGAATTCACCTGAGAATGTAGGAGCACACACAGCACAAACATGACTTCTTGCTGAAGGCTTTTGCAAGGTGAAGTTGCAAAGTCCATCACCAGCATAGGTGTTGAAGAAGCACAAGACTTGTATAGACTCAAGCGGAAGTGGACATAAGTATGTTTCTGCATGTTCCCATATAGCTTTTGAGTCTCTTGGTGCAAAGGAACAGTAGTAATTAGGTCACTTGATTCAGATGTTTTAATCCTTGCTGTTCACTGCTTTCCAAAACTGGAACACATAGATGGTATGTGGATTGAAACAGGCACCATTACCAACACAATTGACAAGTGTTGCTTCATACCTGTGCATGCAATTTGTGGTGCACTCACTCCTGACTTCTGCAGCATACGTCCTGCTGAACAAGCATTAACAGGATATGACCTTGTGTCATCCCTATTTAGAATTGGAGGAGGGAATCTGTTTAGTGTTGTCAAAACAAAGGGAGCTTACCACTTCAGAGATCTTGCCAAATTGGGAGAGAATCACAGACAAGCTTCAATTTCTGCAGCATGGAAGATGGTAGGCACGTTGTGTGACCAAAGTGAGAAAGGAAAAGGGATCCTCAAAGACCTGAATTCTTGCACCTCAATCTAGCTTAAAAAGGGACAAGTCACTGGTCAAACTCCCACTACGTGAGGACAGTTTTGAAGAGCATGTCAAAAGAGCATCTTGGCAAACAAAGACTTGGATGTCTTTGCACATAAGTAAATCCAATATTGGATCACCATTGCAACACTGATGGAAAAATGTGGATGATGAACTATTTCCTGTATTTTTCAAGGGCCCAATGGCATCTGACCCTGTATCAGAAGGTGTCACTGCACAATCAGCTATGTCTGTAGTCAGAACAATCTTCCCAGCACAGAACTATGTACATGCTAAGGCAATGAAGACTCTGGTAACTCACGCACTCTGGACAGGGGTCATAATGATGAACAAGATGATGATTACAGTGTTGACTAGACATTTCACCAGTACTATTACATTTCGATGATACCTCTACAAATTTATTTGATTTTTGTCTTATCTTTTTGATTGTTTTGATGCTTTGAGGTCACAAAGAAATCCAATTTTATGTCTTGAAATATTCATAATCATTAAACTAACAGAAACTAATGCAAATATTTAAAGTGATTATTTTTAATGTATTTAGATTTATCCCTGTTTCTATGGTAACAGCACCACTTGACAGCTTCACATCATACTCCCCAAAAATTAGACATAATAAGCTTTCAGATGATGTGCATGTGTGGAGGGGTACATTAAGTCAACCAAATTGGTGGTGTCGGCCACTTGCCTATACAGAGAAAAACAGATGAAATTTGTTGGGTAGCTCTGAAAAGAGATTTTTCCTTGGAATGCTTAACAGGTTGTATGCCAGTTTCCTCCGACTTTTTTCCCACTATTTCACAAATTTGGCTTCCTAGGGCCATGGGGCTGCACCAGACAAAAACTCTGATATTCCTGACCAGTTTTCAGTAGGAAATTCTTTTCAAATTCATTTCATACTTCCTCAACTATCCCACTGAACTGCACAACATGAAATTGACATGCTTAGGTTATAAAGATCATTAAACCATGGGAAGGGATCTTGTAATCTTTTTAATTCCACTTCAAGAGCAGGACAAATCATCTGAAAACATGTAAGGAAATACATCCAGTTTTTTAAATGTATATTTTAATTGTTAAACATCTTTCCTACAATAACTAAGATTCTCTTGTAAAGGCAAGCAATTCTTTGTCATCCAATAACAAACTCATTTTGCAAGAAAATTTCTAAACTGTTTTCCTCCATTTCTGTGACAAAAGCATGACAATGTGTCAGCATACTTTATGTAAGACAAACCATTGAAATGTAACAGCTAAGGGTAAATGTTCATGATGGAAGAGATTAGGCCGTTTGTATGTCATGCAATCTTATAGCAAAGCTAAAACATCTGATAACCATAAATGCCATTACTGTGAGTACACTCCAATGACATGAACACTTCTTAAAATTAGAAAAGTGATCCAATAAATTTAACAAAATACAGAGAAAAAAAGAAGGGATTTTTTTTGCCTCATCATTGTTGGAATGGTCTAAGCTGCAGAGCCCGCAGACTTCCCTCTCCAAGGTGGTTGCTTTGAAGGCAGTGCTTGCATGAATTAGGGTGGATTTAAAAAGTGATTTCCCTTGTGGAGCACAGGTAAAAATTATACTGTTCCATAGGGGAAAGAGTGATGTAATGGCATATAAATAATGTCACTAAGGATTTAAATGTATTTTGATTTTTATGGGCTGTGATTGTCTTCATACTGTATAAAAAGAAGAATTGCAGTTTGCACATGCCCAGTAGTGTAGCTAGAGCTTGAATAAATTCCTTGAAGATTTTGTTCATACTGGGTATGCTCTAACCTGGGGAAGAGCAGGACTTTCCCTGTAACTGTAGTTCTGGGCTGTTGCAGATTTGTGTGAGAGCTGCGTCCATGTACCTGAACTGAGAACAGGGAGCCTGTTTCTCCTGTGCTTTTAGTGATCCCCCAGCTGAAGCTGCCTGGTTTGAATACAGGTGGCAAGAGGAGTAGATTGGAACAAAGAGCCTAGGGGAGCAGAGAGCGAGGCATAATGGGACTAGGAGAAGGGGTTGGGGCAGATTGGGACAGGGGAGAGTGATAGCTCAGTGGTTTGAGCATTGTCCTGCTAAACCCAGGGTTGTAAATTCAATCCTTGAGAGGGCCATTTAGGGAACTGGGGTAAAAATCTGTCTGGGGATTGGTCCTGCTTTGAGCAGCGGGTTGGACTAGATGACCTCCTGAGGTCCCTTCGAACCCTAATATTCTATGCTGGGACTAAGAGCTGGGGGAGTGACTGAAGATTGGGCCTTGGGGAGACTGATCAAATGAAGAGCCAGGAAGAGGAAAGCTGGGAAAGGAGACTGGGAACAAGAAGCTAGAAGGGGAATTTGGGAACAACTGGGCAAGGACACTGAGACTGGGAAAACCCTGATTCATCCCCACAGCAAGTCCATCCTGTACATGGAATGAAGCAGGAGCCTTGTAGGGAAAAAATAGTATATGATCACTTAATTAATGCATATGCCCAAAGGAGGTGAATTAAGACAGCACAGGTTCCTAACATCTGAGTCATTGACTTTACAACCTTCATAATGTTACTTTAATATAGAGATGTTTTTCTGTGTGTAATATAAATATAGATTATATATACAAATAGTTACTCATACTCATCTGGTGTTCAACTGTTTGGACTATTTTTAGGGCAACATCTGAAGATTAAACAAACCATGATTTTATAGTTCATTGTATTAAAAATTCTTCTCCCAGCAATTCTGGCCTGATGGATCTCATGTTTAATCTGGGGAGGAAAACTCCCGCTTCTGCTGTCCATCTTTTCTCTAGACTTTGTTACTAGGGATTTTCAGTTGGTTGGTTTTGGATTTGTTTTTGTTTTTTAATTACCATCCACTTTCTGAGAATATTCACTGCCATCAGATATGCTTTCTCTGGACTGAACCCATATTGGAGCTTCTTAAGGACCCAGTCCTTTAACCCTCTTGGACAATACTCACTCTTACACATAATCCAGTTGAAGTCAGTTTTTTTCAGGATCTAGCCCATGTCTACACTGCTGTTACCCACACTATGAAAATAGGCTATTAAAAATACCATGCTATGTTGATACTACAGCTGTAAAGGATTTTAAAAATGTAATTATACTACAACCTTAAAAATATCAGTGTTGAAGAGCTACACAGCCAATGTATTTTGGTCTACTAGCTCCATGTTTTCAGCTGACTGCTGTTTTGAGAGGATGTCTACTTAAAGAATCCACTTAGGAGTTTCTGAATAGAAACTTGTTTTGCTGCAGTCCTACATGCCTGATCTATAATTCTTAATTTAGAAGCGAATTGCCTATGATACAAAAATGAGTCATGCTAGGAGATACTTTTGACTTTCTCTCTTTGGATTCTGAGGCAAGAAATTGCTGACCCATAAAGATGCCAAGCTCCAAGGGTGCTGGGTTGGTTGTGGGGTTTTTTTTGCACTGTACAAAGAACTAATGAGCATTGAAAGATTTTGATATCAACATATTTATTCCAAAAAGGAAGGTGGGAGATGCTGTAACTTCCATTTTAATTAGTATACAAATACTGAACTTGAACGTCATACTAGAGTTTTCATGAGCTTTGTCAACAGATATCATTAGCAGTAGATTACTAACTTCAGTGATCTGTAGCAGTTGTTTTCTGATGGTTCCATATAATATGTACACAGTGTGGTAAAACAAACTCTTAGGCTGTTTAAAAATCACATTGAAATGCTGCAAGTGTGGAGTGACTTACTTTAAAGATCCGAGTAATTGTCTGTTAGTCAAATGTTTGAAACAACTGGGTGTGTGGCCTTGGACAAGTTACTTAATATCTTTTGTGCTTTGCTTTCCCTGTGTGTAAAATGGGGCTAATACTTATTCACCTTGCCATTTACTTTGAGATTTTAGGAAGACAAGTGCAAATTATTTCATCATTGTTTTGCTATGATTCATACCTGGGACTATGAAAATGGAGCATACCCAGCCACTTTGTTTCCATTTGGCATCATTTCTAAGACCATAGACTGTAGATTTTCTGTGATTTTTTCCCTCTTCTGTGATATAGCTTAAAATATAGTCAATTGTTATTAAAAATATTTAAAAGATCAACTAACCAAAGTTAACCAAATTTATTGCCTAAAGACAAACAGTTCAATACAAAAAGCAGACATACATAGCCTCCTTCCGGGAAGCGATTCACAGTATGCTGACCTTACACAGAAAGTGTGCTTCAAAGATACACCCTCAAAACCACTTCTATTTATATTGTGTTGTTTACAAGCTAAAAGATCCCTATACGTCACTTAAAATTTAAATTTAACCCACTACTTTGCCAGCTTTGCCTTTGGTATCTCCATATGCTTTCCTGTATCTTGTTTTGAATACTACGTTCCAAGTGTTGATGAGCCATGAAAGTACTCCCTAACTGAACTTGGTATACAGTATTCATTCATCTTTGCTTTGACAGGTTTCCTATTTTCTAGTGCCAAAGCTGACTTCAACTTTGCAAAGTGTTGTGGGATATTTGACGTATGAACAGAATTGTGGGAAAACCATAATACATTCAGTTAACATAACTTCCCAACACCCCCATATATAATGTGTGGTATTAATACTATAGGCATAATATCTATTTTGGTGTATACTACGCTTAACACATGTATTGGCTAACAGTGATCTGGGAGTAATTTTTGACTATGTTTATATGTAAAAACTTGCATCAGAATGGAGTTGGAAATACAGTGTTAGCCACTGACATCAACTCCAGGTCAGATAGTGGTGGCTGAGTCTTTGCCAAATCTGGACACAGTACCTCAGTTTCCTTGCTATTGCCAGGATGTAATTTGGCAGAAGCAAACTGAGAACTTCTGTTGGTGACTGCAGTGGGAATGCTTCAAAGTCAGAGGAGATTAAACTCTTGTAGCTTACAAGATAGCACTGAAAAAGCTATTTATTCCACCAAAACCTGGAAGTGCAGTATTAGTTTTGCCATGAGAGGAGGTGGAAATGGTCATCAAGAAAGGTTTTTTAGGAGTAAGGAACTGGGGTTTTTTGGAGTTAACTATCCCTTCCATTGATTCAGAAATGACTTTTTTTCTCAAACTCTTCCATAAAGGATAGGCCTAGGAGATCTCAATTTTCTAGGTTTGGGAGCCTCACAGTGGATAATTGTCAGGTGTCCATGCTTATTCCTCTAATAGTATCAGCAACCTTTAATACTACCATGAGTTTTGTTAGCTGGTTGGCAGAGCCAGGCTGAGGTGGACAGCCTCGCTCTAGATTGGTTGGGTGTTTTTTTCTCTTTTTGCCAAGGTGTGTTTTTAGGCAAACATTTATTTGCCCCAAGGGATTTCTTGTGTGAGTTTTTGCAAGACTCTCCATTTTCAACCCCTCTGTACATGTATGGGAAGCCACTGGGGAAGATTGCAAGATAGGTTGGTGTCATAACTAAAAGGGAAGGGTAACAGCCCTCCTGTGTACAATACTATAATCCCTCCTGGCCAGAGACACCAAAATCCTTTTACCTGTAAAGGGTTAAGAAGCTCAGGTAACCTGGCTGACACCTGACCCAAAGGACCAATAAGGGGACAAGATACTTTCAACTCTTGGTGGGGGGAAGGCTTTTGTTTGTGCTCTTTGTTTTGGGGGTTGTTCGCTCTTGGGACTAAGAGAGACCAGACATCAATCCATGCTCTCCAAATCTTTCTTAACAAGTCTCTCATATTTCAAACTTGTAAGTAACAGCCAGGCAAGGCGTGTTAGTTTTATCTTTGTTTTCTCAACTTGTAAATGTTCCTTTTGCTAGAGTGTTTATCTCTGTTTGCTGTAACTTTGAACCTAAGGCTAGGGGGGGTTCCTCTGGGCTCTTTAAGTTTGATTACCCTGTAAAGTTATTTTCCATCCTGATTTTACAGAGATGATTTTTACCTTTCTTTCTTTAATTAAAAGCCTTCTTTTTAAGAACCTGATTGATTTTTCCTTGTTTTAAGATCCAAGGGGATTGATCTGGACTCACCAGGAATTGGTGGGGGGAAAGGGAAAGGGGCGGGAATGATTAATTCCTCCTTGTTTTAAGATCCAAGGGGTTTTGGATCAGTGTTCACCAGGGAATTGGTGGAGGAGTCTCTCAAGGCTACCCAGGGAAGGGAGTTAGCACATTGGGAGTGGTGGCAGCAAAAGCAGATCTAAGCTGGTAGAGAAGCTTAGAGGTTTTCATGCAGGTCCCCATATCTGTACCCTAAAGTTCAGAGTGGGGAAGGAACCTTGACAGTTGGGCTGCAAAGTCATGACTATGTGGATGACCACTATTGCTGACTTGGTTTCGTCAGACCTGAATGGTGCCGTGGCTGTGGCTTTCAGATGCCCATCTGAGATTGGGATTTGAATGACATTCAGATAAAATGAATATGGTGCTAGCGGAATGGAAGAAGGATTTTGAGAGTACTGCAGGAGTGGTTTCTTCCCTCATGTTTGGGGGAGATTGCCTGCTATTATCCCAAGAGGATCACAATGTTAGGAGTATTCTTAGACCCACTGCCACTTCTGGAACCTCAGCTGGCATAAATGGCTGACAGCACTTCTATTTTCATCTGTGCCAAGCTAAATATTTACAAGCCGTTTGTTCTGTTGCTTTCCACAGCAGCAGGTTCCTCTAAACTCATAAGGATTTCTTTGCATAAGATAATGTTGACCTTGTCAATATTATTTTCACAGAAACCTGCTTCACTCTGTCCAAAGATGCTTTTCTGGAAAATGCTTTAGCCAAAAACAAGTTCCTGAGCTCAGTATAGTGGTGACTGGGTGAAACTGTCTGGGTGTGTTACTTAGGAAGTCAGATTACATGATATAATGAACCATTCTTGTCTTAAAATCTATGAAGCTATCAAATATGTCTGGCTACTGGTCTGTCATTCATTTTTACAGTTTCACTGATTCAAGATGTGGAAAGGATTCCATCACAGTTGGTTGCCTTCCCCCCTCCCCCCCCCCCCCCGCCGCCAATCAAAATATTTACTCAACCAACAATGGTTTTTGAGCCACCGAAATTTTCATTTTGGTCAAAACGCCCAATGCTTTTTGTTTGCTTTCTAAAGAAAAACAAAAGAATTACATTTTTCAAGAAACATTGTTTTAGTTACCTTTTTTTAGTGTGTTTTAAATTTTCATTTTTGGTCCATTTTCAATAAAAAAGTCATTTTTTGAGGGGAGAAACAACATTTTTACTGCAAATCTGTTTTTACCAAAACCTCTTTTGAAAAAAAAATATAAAATATATGGAGATATACCTATCTCATAGAACTAGAGGGGACCCTGAAAGGTCATTGAGTCCAGCCCCCTGCCTTCACTGGCAGGACCAAGTACTGATTTTGCCCCAGATTCCTGGGTGGCCCCCTCAAGGATTGATCTCACAATCCTGGGTTTAATAGGCCAATGTGCAAATCACTGAGCTATCCCTACCCCCCTCTCTCTGCTCTTGTGTCTTTGAGAAGAGGTAAAGTTGCATAATGGCATAATTGTTTGGGTTTTGGCTTCAGTTTTCCCTTGAGGCACTGCAATTCTCAGGCCCATGTAGATTAATGTAGAACTGACTTGCGATAAAACATTTTGATAAACCAAAGACACAAAACAAAATGGTAAATTTCCATTTCCTATGGGGAGATGAAAAACTCAATTCAGTAAAATCAATATTTCTTTTTGCAGGAAAAAAAAGATTCTGTGGAAACATTTTTCCATTGGAAAAAAAAATTAGGGGAAAATTCCTGACAAACTCTAATAATAATATAAGCAAAGAAAATCCACCAATCAGAATCAATTACAATAGTAACTTCAGGCACAGTATCTGCTGGTATTTAGTTGGTGTTGGTCCTGCTTTGAGCAGAGGGTTGGACTAGATGACCTCCTGAGGTCTCTTCCAACCCTAATATTCTATGATTCCTCTCCCAGTTTGGTTCAGGCATTGGTGGAGAGCCACTGACCGCATGGCTCCTAATGGAACCATTCCTGTCATGGGAAAGAGGGTCTGGGGAAGTAGCACAGTTGCCTTGGCATTCTTTGTTTGCTCTGAAATGCATGGGATTTCCCCAGGGATTTCTGATCTTCTATTGGCTAGGAGATTGCATCCCTACTCCCTGATGGGAAGATTTGTAGGAAGATCCACTGATTGAGATCCCTGTTGTTCTCTGTTTCTCGGGGCTTTCCTGTGGAGGTTATGATTTGACCATGTGAATACAAATTCTCTATCAGATCCAAAGACTCTTAACTATGTGTGTGTTTTCGGTACAATGAATATCCCAGAAAAAAAGCTTATTTCCAAACAATTCTATCCACTGTAGGAATGGGTATTTCCAATTCTTCTCTGGGTTACAAATTGTTCTAGCAAGGATGAGATGAAGAACAAATAAAGATTAAAATCACCAAGTTCTTTCTGGATCCTTTCCAGGCTCTTCCTTTGTCAATTGCAAGGGGGCTGCAGATCCCCACTGTGAGATGAAAATTCACCATGCCTCTCTCTAGGCGGATTGGCCTATGTGCCAAATGTGATGATGTGGGTCTCCTGATCCACTGCCAATGCACTCTTAAAATTCTCACATTGCAGTTCCCTTCTTGCATCTTCTCCCCCCCCTACCCATTGGCTTATCACTTTTCTAGTATTTCCCGACCGTCTTTTTCCCTTCCCCTTGGTATTTTCTTGAGTGTTTAGCTAGTTTTCTCATAATTCCTGGGATGGCACATGCTACACCATCACTTAAATAAAGCCTCGCAGTATCTCAGTATCAGGTATAGAATTTCCTCTGCATGGTTTGTATTAATAGTGTATATTAATCCTTTCAACAACTTTTTACTCAGCTTTATGGTGGTTTTTTGCTACTGAAGCGGCTTTATGAATGGGTGTTGCCAGGTCTTAGTAACAATTGCAAGTATGTTGGCTTCACTGCAACACCTTTCTCAGTCTGAATCACAGGAACCTTGTGGTCTGGAACCTTTGCTTCATCTCACAATTCACTGCTCTTTTCTCTGCTTTCTCATTCCTTGCTGGGTATATTCCTTTGTTGTTGGCTCTAAATGAATGTCTTAAGGAATCTAAGTGCTGCTTGGCTATTTTGCCTTTGTGATACATGCCACATTTAGTATACAGGCTTGAACTCGATTGCTGTTCTCTCTCTCTCTCTGTTTCTAGATGTTGTTCCTGCAAGACAGAAAAATATGTTACCCTACAGTCTGAACTCAGAACAATGTAACTGTATGCTAATTACTTTTCCAGTTTGCTAATAGAAAATTTAAAGGGATAGAATCCATTTAATAAGTCATATGTATTGTGCTCATTTTAAAGGCCTTTCCAGACTTTTAGTCATAATAAAACCAAGAGTTAGAAGATACTGCATTTCATACTAATTTCTTTAATAGACAAAAATGTATGTAACTAGAGTTAAAAACAAAAACAAAAAAACAAGAAACCTGGCTTGGTTATTTCAATTCTGTTCCTTTCACATTCTACACAGAACTGAAAAGTCTTTAAAAAACGGGAGTCCATCTTCTTTTTAATTTAGCCAGTTAATTTAGCCATCAAAAACATGCTGTAATTCCTTCCATTTCTTGGATTTCCTAAATCCATATTTGATAGCTTGGCAATTCTTTCTTTTACCAGAGCAGTGTTATCTACTTTTTGGCTGCCACTGATAGAATTCTAAATAAACATTTTGCTACATTACATTCCAACAATTTAGGTATGTAGCCTACCACCATGTATTGTGTTGTACAGGGAAAATAAATCTCCTAAGAGGGCTCAGTTGCAGTGCGGATCTGTTGCCAAAAATCCCACATTGTGGGACTGAACCAGAAAATATGTACAAGTCTCATCCTACTCCCAGTGAAATCAATGGTAAAACTCCCCTTGATTTCCATGGGAGAAGAATCAGACCCTAACTCTGAATCATGGCCTAGACAATGTCATGCCCTACATTAATGGGGGGAAATCCTATTAATTTTGTGTTATATCAAGGTCTTGGAAAAATTCTGACCATTGCTGTCTATAGAATTTCCTTTCTAGAAAGAGAATCAGCTGTATGAACCATCTTCTATGCCTCAGACCAGTTCACATCATCTATGAGCCATTCCTGCTCTGTGCTTTGAAAAGTGGAGTTTAGCAGTGTGTCAGTGAACAAGCTGGTTCATGAAAGGAGAGAACTGCTAGAAAAAGAAAAAGCTGAAACAGCCTGCAGCCCTGGAGGAAAGGCAAAAGCAATATTGAGAGAACTAATTTTAGATCCCAGTAACTGCAGGATTTGCTTGAGAGATAAGATAAATCAGTGATACACTGAGGTCAAGGAGAAATGGCAAGAGATACTGAAAAACTGGAATTGGGAAAAACTCATCTTAGGAAGTGCAACTCAAATTTCACTGTCCATTGCCAAGGCAAGTTGACAAATTTGGAGCTCAAGCACAGTTTTTATTGCTCAAAAGTATACAGACCACTATATATAGTTCTGGAGATAAACACATGTAACTGGATAGCTTTAAACATAGGGGATTTTGTCAAAATGCATGGAAGGCTGTTATTGATTGACTTTTAGTACAGTATAGTGATTAATACATGATTTGCAGTCTATTTGAAAAATAAGGCACTGGACAAGGAGTTGGGAGACCTGGCTTCTGTTTTCAGCTCTGCTACTGACTTGCTGTGTGAACTTGGGCAAGTCATTTGATTTCTCTGTACCTCAGTGTCACCATCTGTAAAATGAGAGTAACAGTGCTTACGCACTTCTGTTTTGGGAGCTGTGGGTGAAAAGTGCTGTGTAGATGTGTTATTTTTCAGTGACATTAATTTAACAATAAATTGAAGAATCACATTAGATACCTTAAAAATACAAAAGGTGGTTGGCTGCCAGCACAGGTGAGGAACATCAGGGGAAGTGAGAAACTACCTCACAGCCTCACCTGAGTATGGACACAGCTAAATCCTACCCTGTGATGTGGGAGTGCACTGGTTGAAATGGGGGCCAAAAAAGAGGGTGCAAGGAAACCCTTCTCCTGTCCCCCACAGCCACCCCTAAAGCTAGCTATGCAAATTGTGGGGACACTAGTATGTGTGATGAATGGTGCACCACACTCCCATGAGGGCATAGTCAAAATCATCAGCCAGTGGGTACGCTGTGCGTACAGTAAGCCTTAGGCATGCTGCTCCTTTCTCAGCACAACTATGAAGTGAGTCCCACCATGTAGTTACTCTGTCCCATCTTGCCTTGTGCTGGCAGGATGGCTCCCATATGCACCAAAAGACCGGCACTGCTCTACTTCATGTCAGTGTGAAGGGCAGGATTGATCCAGTATTCAACCTTCCCCCAAGGTTTTCTCCATCACTTTCTTACATCTGATGTTAAAGAGTTAACAAGTCACATTGTTTAAAAACTCTCGTTATATAGCATCCAGTTTAAGTGGTTCGTAGACTTTTGCTAATTCTTGGAAGGCATCTTACAGTTCCAAATGAAAGCTCTAATGGACCTGTTTTAGCTCAGCTTAATGCAAATACACAAAAACTAATTGCTTGATTGGTTACACTGTAGTTGTTGGAGCTCATTCAAGTGGGGTTTAAAATGGAAATGCTAACAGAACCTTCACTACAGAACTGGTAAGGCCACCACTATAATACTCTAATGAACAGGTATTCCCACTTTAACAAAAACATACATAGCCATGTTCAGCTGCTGATTTTTTTATGAAAGAAGTGTGGGTAGGAATACAATATGTTGTTGGCTTTTCTTCCTTTCCTTTCAAAAACTGAATGAATAGGAAATATCACGGTAGCCAGTGGGACAATATACATTTTGGATGTTTCCAGATGTTGAAATAGGAATATATGTGTGTGAAGTTAAATGCTTAAAACTTTAAGATAACTTTTCTAGATCCACCTTTGTTCCCTGGAATTGTAGCCCTTGTTAGTGCAGAAAAATCTTTAATGTCCTCACTCAAATAAAACTGCTGAAGTCAATGGGAATTTTGCCCAACTGAGCACTGTGGGAGCTGGTCATTTGTCTTTGTACTACTCTTTCTGTAATGTATATAGTGCACTGTCTTGTATTATTCAATTCTGTACCAGGCATGTTTTGGAAGGCAGGTTGGCGCTATGTAAGGTAACACTATATAATATATTGTTACTGAGGCAAGGTAGGAACATTGGAAAAGAAATGAAAAAGACAAGGCAGAAAAGGGTGTCCTCTTTCTTCTGGCATTATAGAGCTTCCAAATTACATCTGTTCTTCATACATTTTCCAGAGGGAGTTTTCTTAGATCCTGGTTTAATTACATTTGAGATGCAAAACCTCCAGCAAACTCATTTTTCTCTATATATCATTTCATCCTCTTTTTTCCCCATTCCCCACATTTTATTTGAGCCTATATCTTTCTGCCAGGACTTTGCTGTTGAACCCCAGCAGGAATCTAAGCAGATGCTAACCATTTAGCTTTATTAAATACATTCATCAGTTTTATGTCTCCCATCCCCTTCATTTTTAGCCTGACGGCACCACTGCTAATCCGTTTGGGTAACATACAAACAGCAGATTGGGGTAAGGACTGAAAAATTCTGGTGTCATTGATTTGCTCCAAAAACAAAATGAAACAAAACCTCCCCTCTTTATTAAATTGGTCATACTTAGAAAGAAGGATTCACTGTATAATGAAAAGGAGACTTGGCAATGTCTCTTTATTAAATGAGTAAATATAAGGTTACAAGGCTGTAGGTAAGTGAGGCTGTCATGGAGCAGGACAGCGGAGTTTAGCCAAGGGCTTCAGTCAGTGGGCGCTGGAGCAGGACCATGACAAGAAAGGGAAGTGGACTGCTGTTATCCGGGCTACATTCCGCTCCCAGGGACGTGGATGTAAATCAGAGGGGCTCTTAATTACTTCATTGGCCTTACTCTCATTTACCTCGGTGTAGAGCTAAATCTGGCTACCTGAGAGCTTTTGGGAGAAGGAGGGCAAGGGAAGGAGCCGAGCAGAAAGGAAGTGTCTGGGGGAGAAAAAGCAGATCAGCAAGAAGGAAGGCGGGAGCAGGGACAGAGAAGATGCTTTAGGAGGCCACCTCTGGACAGATGCGTTCGGAAAAGGATCACAAAGGCTGCGCGACTCTCCTGGCCCTTCAAGAGGCGCAGGGCTCCCAGGGGAGCCGATGCAGCAGGCGGCTGCTAGAACTTGCAGACAGTGCTGCGGCCGAGCGAGGAGGCGGCGGCAGCTCCCTCCCCAGGCAGGAGCCCCGAGACCGCGTGCGCCCCGCCTCGGGCCAGGCGCGCGCTCTGCGGGGCTCTGCGCAGCTCGGCCCGGGCAGGGGTGAGGCGGGTTTGATGATGTAATCGCAAATCAGGGAGCGGTGAAATTTAACACCGAGCGCGGGTGGGGAGGGTTTGCCTTGGGTCGGCTGGCGGCTCTGCTCCCCAGCCAAAGGCAGGCTGCGCTCAACGCTGCACGCCTGTGCATCGCCACTAGACACCTCGGCCAAGCGCTTTGCAAAGGCTCTGGTAACCTGGGCACCGTTTCTTCACCCCAGCCAAGGATTTCCCCTGCACTTCCCCTCCCGGCCCGCTCCATCCCCGCAGCGGATCGCCGAGTTCAATGCAGGGCTCCGCGGTACTTGCAAAGGCTCCTGTCTGTGAACCACGTGTGAAGCCGAGCGCTCCGCTCTTGTTTATACTGATGCCATCCTCTCCCTAACTCCTCCGAGAGTGAGACCCCCAAGTCACGCCCCTTCAGCATGCGGGGGACGCACTAGGGCTTGCCAAGAGCTCGGAAGGGACCTCTGCTCTGGGGTTGATTTCATGGACAGTACCTGAACCTTGAGCCGTTTGGAGCTGGCTTCTGTTTTCGGTTAGATCTTCGCTGCTCGGACAAATGCAGACAAATGCATTTAGGAGCAAAAAGGACAAGGACTGGAAGCATCTCTCCCACAGCAAAAACGTAAGTAAGAGCCCAGCAGTCAAGGGTGTGTGTGTGTTGTGGGGGTGGGAGTGAAGATTGCCGTTCGCTGCACACACAGCGCTCGTCTTGTCAGTGTCTGTGAGCACTGCAGGCAGTTTATTTTGGAGCTATGCGTTCCCCTTGTCTTTGCAATTTGTAAAATGCCCTGTTTAAAAGGCCTTCTGCCAGCGGGTCTACAGACGGTTTATGTTAAAGCAATCAAGCCGCGCAGAAGGAAAAGTTTATTGGCACGTTTCCCACTGCCGGCTAAAACAGGCTTCGCGGACTTAGCGACTTCCAGGTCTCTCCCCCTTCCGAAATGAGTTACGGGATTCACTTATCTTCAGAAACCAACAAAAAACAAACCCCGAACTGCCAGCTCCTGGGCTTGCGAGTTCTCCCCTGGAGGGAAGAATTCTGCGCTCCAGGCGTTCTCCCGGGTGGGAGCCAGATGAACGGTGCTAGCGTGTCTCTGTTTAGCCTAGTAATGAGAGCACCTTTAAATCCAGGTTTCAGAGTAGCAGCCGTGTTAGTCTGTATCCGCAAAAAGAACAGGAGTACTTGTGCACCACGAAAGCTTATGCTCTAATAAATTTGTTAGTCTCTAAGGTGCCACAAGTACTCCTGTTTTTTAAATCGAGGGTAGCAGTTTATGGAGTTTCCCTAGTTATGAAGCGAGGGGTTGGGGGCAAGGGGTCGATAAAGAGATGACTGAGTGTGTGTGTTTGTCCGCAGCATTCTTCTCCTCCTGAGGACACAACAATAGTACAGGAGCTGCTGCTGGGCTAAACCTCCCTGCTGTGAGCCCGGCAGGGACAGACAGGCTTTGGCTCTGGGGCCGGGGGGAGACCGCTCTGGCTGATTTTGTTGTCACTGGTGAACTGCTGCTGATGGAGAGGGCAATAATGTGAGGAAACTAAGGGGAAGTGGTATTTCGACTTCCTCCCAGCTAGGGCAGACCCTGGCGTTATTTTTAGAATCGAGGCTATGCTCAAGTAGCTTTTTTTCTACGCACTTGTAGGGGGAGCTGCTAGTCCTTAGCTGCAGCCCCCCTCGCCTGTTCAGCCTGATTGATTACTCAGGCTAGTGGCTATCTAAAGAGTCTGCAGAAATGAATCATTTCGTAATAGCGATTGTGAAGTCTGCAGCCTCCTAGCGAAGAGCTGGGGGGCGGAAAGTTCCCAGATCAGCAGTTCGCCGCCGCGAGAGGCGAGTTGCAAAGACGCCCTCGAATATTTGTATGGAGTTGTATGTGCGGGGAGGGAGGGCAGCCCAAATAAGAGGCGCGTCCCCCCATCTTTACATGCAAATTATGCCAGAGACCCAGGTGGCAAAAGATAGGTACAAGTGCTTTCTTCTGGTGCATCTTAGTGACAGTCTCTCCGAAGAAAGGGCAGGAGGAGACGGGGCGAGAGGGGGTTAGGCGTTGGGGGCGGAGGTTTTGGGGGGCAGATGCCTGGCTGGGAAGTGTGTTGTTTAAACACGTAAGGAGGGGTTGAGATCAAGGCAATGAATCCGATCTGATCACTCCGGCCGGGCGCAGTTTGACTTCGCTCCGTTTCTCCTTCGCAACGGATCGGCGTCCCAGCAATCCTCCCGCGCGTTCATTTCGTACAGAAACGTCTGCTGGCCTCGTTTCTATAAACAAACACTTCGGCGTGCCTGGTGGTCTGGCCCGGTGAGCCGCACGGGCACGGCAGTGTGTGTGTGTGTGTGTGTGTGTGTGTGTGTGTGTGTGTGTGTGTGTGTGAGGGGGGTGTTGAGATTTGCACTTTAAAAAGCCCGAAATCCCCGTTTCAGAGCCCGGCGATGGAATGTAGGCTCCGTGTTTGACACGCTCACTCTCGAGGAGCCAGTTCGCTTTGCTTACGTACCTGTAGCTCAAGTGTGCACCGACTGGGGCAGACGCAACATCGGTGAGCCCTGCTTGGAAATGCCCCACTCCCCGGAGACCCCGTCACCAAGGGGTCCAGGCTCCCTCTCACATTCATCCCCGGACCGGCGAACTAGACAGGCAGGGGGCTGGGACGGGTTTGATAGTGGGGTGCTGCGGATGGAAATTACTTCCGCACCCCTAGCTCCAGAACCTGCGCACACCGGGTGCTGCTCACATTGGGCGTGCGAGCACTCGGCTGCCCCCGGTGTCCGCTAGGAGCCCTCTGTGCTGCCGGGCAACGCGGATGCGTTCGCTGGTGCTGCCCCCGGGGGAGCAGAGGGGCTGGGCTGCAGGCCTGGCGGGGGAACGAGGGGACGCTGAGGGAGGAGTGCGCGGCGGAGCTCGGTGCTGCTGCTCCCTGTCACACCTGCGGGGGGGAGAGGTATGGGGGGGGGGGGTTGGGAAGGCGCAGCGGGAATTGATGGGGGAAGCCCAGCGGGCTGAGTGGGGGCGCGCAGGGCTCCCCAGGGCTGTGTGTGTGGAGTCCTTGCTTTGCTGGCGGCCCGGTGCAGACACCCGTTCAGCTCCGCTGCCTTGGAGCACCGCCGAGCCCTCCCAGGCAGCGCTGATGGCTCAGTGGAGTGGGGCTCCCCCCGCACAGACCCTGCCCCTCTGGCTCAGGCCCCCCACAGCCCTGCTCCCCTTCGCCCCGCATCGTGCGACAGCATCAGGTGGACCCCAGCGCGGGGTGAGCAGCACCGAGGGGGAGCAGGGCGCTGTGGGGAGCGTGGTGGGGGAAGCGGAGAACTCCGTGGTTCCCTAGCGCTGAGCTCTTTGATGAGCCCCCCCCCCCCCCCCCGTGGTTTGTCATTGCAGAGTTCCTCTAAACTCTGCTCCCCGGCCCCTCATCTCAAGCCCGCTTCTCCACGTGCACAGCCCAAATCCCCCCACCTCTGTTGTCCCCTCATCCCCTTCCCAGCAGCCACTCTCATATCCCCTACAGATTCATAACCCCCAACAGATTATCCCTATGCCCCTGTCCATGCCTGCTTTCCTGTAGGCTCTCTACATCCTCCCTTGTCCATCTGTTCCCTCCAGCACCTATACTCCCCAGCCTCATACCCTTTTCCATTCCATGCACAATCCATCCCCACTACCTGCCCCTCCCTATACCCTCCTCATACCCTACCACATTCTGCTTTTCAATGGGAAGCCCAGCCTGGAAGGGGTTATATATTATCAGGACTGAAAGGCTGGGGCCTGTGGGGGACAGCGAAGTTGGGTGGGGTGGGGAGCCTGGGGGCAATCCGGGCTGTATGCAAGGGTCTAAGAGGGTGTGTGTGGATTGTGGTTCTGTGGGGGTTGCTGCCTGTCAATGATGACAGCTAGTCGTGTGAATAACTATCGGAGTTGACATATACAGTGTTTATTAAAAACCTGGAAAATTCTCACTAACAAACCAAAACCTTTGCTGACAGCTTAGGTCTCTAAATTACTGAAAATCAAGGAGCTCATGAGGTCAGGCAATCTATATTCAAATGCCTCCTTACTTCCACAACTTCTCTTGCATTTGCAACATATAACTACCACTGTGCACACACCAAATTCCTCTATGCAGCACTAAAACATACAACTTTATGATTTCATACTTTTTCATGTAAAAATAACATTATAGACTTTACCAGTGCACATCATCTGTCAAGTTTATATGTTAACCTAGCTGTGGTCAGAATTAAGGTTGCCTGTAAGTCTGAGGGCTAGTCTACACTTACCGGGTAGTTCGACGGCTGCGGATCGAAGTTCCGAGTTCGATTTATCGCGTCTGGTGTGGACGCGATAAATCGAACCAGGAAGTGATCCCCGTCGACTGCGGTACTCCAGCTAGACGAGAGGAGTACCGCGAAGTCGACGGGGGAGCCTGCCTGCCGCGTGTGGACCGCGTCTGAACCGCGGTAAGTTCGAAGTAAGGTATGTCGAATTCAGCTACGTTATTCACGTAGCTGAATTTGCGTACCTTACTTCGACTTGGGGGGTAAGTGTAGACCAAGCCTGAGTGGGCAGTAGAGGCATTTGGTTTGTACATTGTGACTAGTTATATAGTGCAAGGGAGTTTGTTGTGGAGGTGAGGGATCTTTGAGTGATGTTTAGTTATTAAGACATATGAATGTAGGTTGCCTTAATTCAGGATCTTCTTGATCTTCAGTGATTGGGTTGGTCAGATTTCCCCTTGAGCAACCTTAAATCTAAGGTAACAGGTTTTTTACTGTGGGATTAAACAAAATTGTAGAGGGATCTTAATGCTAGATAAATGCAAATACATTTGTTAAAGTAGTACAACAGCACAAACTGAAATTTACCTAATTGTGTCCAAAACTTGTGGTGTTCAGCTAGTTTGAGCGCTACACTAATGCAAATAATAAAATCATCATCATCATCATTTGGTTTAAATTACTTTTGTTTTTTAAAAGTCCAGACACACTGTGTGCTACAGGATTGTCTCTGGGTTTAAGCTGAAGTAAAGATCCTGCTCTGTATTCTGTCACTTTAAATTCTACCCCTGACAGCTGTTTAAGCATGAGGGGTCCCTGTGTCCCAGGCACTGGTCTAGAACTGCTGCCCAATATTTCTTACTATCTGAACTATCTGACCAAATTGCTCCTCCAGCTCCCCTTCCCAAGCCCTGCATTCTCTGAATTAGGCCCTCAGATGGATTCATGGGTAATTCAGGGCTTTACAAATTGTGTCCAGATGGGGAAAAATCTGAACTATTTGAAATGGGATGGAAGAGTTTGAAAAATCTCATACATTTGTGTAACACAGCAACATGAAAGTAGCAGCGGGGAAGGAGTTTGGCTTCTTGGGAGGCTGCTGCTGCTGCTGGGACACTGGGGTTGGTTTGCACATTCCTGGCAGGGGAGCTGTCTTTCCCTGCCCAATAGCCTTGTGTCAGAATCAGTAGCAATCCATCCATTAATAAACTTCATGTATGTCGCCAGCCAGGGAGAAAAGTATTATAGGAAGCTCCGCCTGGCAGGGTTTAAACAACATGACATATTTATCCAAGATAGTTGTGTTTCCTTAAAGGGCAATGAGAGAGAGAGAGAGAGAGAGAGAGAGAGAGAGAGAGAGAGAGTGTGTGCGTGCTGAGGGGGTTTTATCTCAATTAGAAACAACGGGCAGATGAGTACCCTCTAATGTTTGAGAGAACTAAGTGTAATTCAAGAGCCAGATCCTGCTTGCCTTACACACAGAAATAATTTTGGGACGAGTCTTGCTTACTCTCAGAAATAGTCCCATTGACTCCAGTGAGTTTACTTGCATGAGTACAGTTAAGGGTATTTGTCCCCAGGTTAGCTGAGCAAGTAGAGAGAATAAGCACCTTCTGGGATAATGAACAGGAGTACTTGTGGCACCTTAGAGACTAACAAATTTATTTGAGCATAAGCTTTCATGGGCTACAGCCCACTTCTTCGGATGCATAGAATGGAACATATACTGAGGAGATATATATATACACATACAGAGAGCATGAAAAGGTGGGAGTTGTCTTACCAACTCTGAGAGGCCAATTAAGTAAGAGAAAAAGTGATAATGAAGATAGCCCAGTACAGACAGTTTGATAAGAAGTGTGAGAATACTTACATGGGGAGATAGATTCAATGTTTGTAATGGCTCAGCCATTCCCAGTCTCTATTCAAGCCTAAGTTGATTGTATCTAGTTTGCATATCAATTCGAGTTCAGCAGTTTCTCGTTGGAGTCTGTTTTTGAAGCTTTTCTGTTGCAAAATTGCCACCCTCAGGTCTGTTATTGAGTGACCAGACAGGTTAAAGTGTTCTCCTACTGGTTTTTGAATGTTATGATTCCTAATGTCAGATTTGTGTCCACTTATTCTTTTGTGTAGAGACTGTCCGGTTTGGCCATTCTGGGATAAGGGAGTGTTTGTGTTAAGCAAACAAAGGCCTCATGGAAAGTACACAATTTTTTGTCATCTAGAAAGCACCTTTTTGAGGGGATGCTGTTAGGGCAAATTTGGCTCCAGTGTTCCCTGTGCAGGGTATGCAGTAATGTACCTGATCGTGCATTTCTTGCACTTCCAGGCTCCCTTTGAGTTCAATTGACAAAACCTTTAATTCTTAAATGTGAACCATATAACCCTATGATACTTTTATTTACTGACTTTTTGCATTTGATTAGCTGCAAGTCCTGAATTGTTGTTTTATTTATATCTTATATTGGTATCACTGTCTATAAAATGAAAAAAAAAACCCTAAATTTATTAGTGAAGAGGAGGATATAGAGGAATACTTTAATGAAAGGCTTTCCTTGGGTAGTCCAAATGGAAGTATTTAAGATACTGTGGATAGCAGAACTGGTTAAAATAAAAAAGAATCAGGTAAAAAATTCACAAAACATTTGTAGTAACTTATTTTCTTTTATTTTACTCAGTTTTATTCCAAATTTTGTCAACATTAAAAAAAAAAAAAAAGTTCTTCTAGGTACATATTACATGTGTTACCTTATGCCAAATCCTATTCACAGTGCACAGCCTGAGTAACTTGGGTGTTCACAGGGGAGTTGTGCAAGCACCGGGGAGGGAGACATCCTTCCTCCAAATCCATGGTGGAGTAGCAGAACTTCTCTCAGGCCACTACTGCAGTAGTCCTTGTGGCTGTTCTGTTGCAGCACTCTTCCTCAGAGAGGAGAGGAGAGGAATGGTACACTGGCCTCATCTCATCCCTGGCCTGCTGCCCATTATCTCTCTGCACTTGCAGTGCAATCAGTCTGTATGGAGCTATTCTCTGCAGCACGCAGAAGTGTGGGCCTCCTGCAAAAGTTCCAGTCATGCTGCCCCCTATTCTTTAGTGTGCAATGGAACCACACCAATTCCATTGGACTCTGGGAGGCCATACTACTGTGAACTGGGGATATAGCAGTCTGAGGTGGAAAGAGATTGTGGAGGTTTGGACCACTCCATCCGTGTTGGGTGTATGTTTAGCCCCAGTCAATTGATTCTAGGCTTCTTATAATATGGAAGCTGCAGAAGTCATGATAAATTGATCACATAGCAATGAATGAAGATCAGGTGCCCTTGCTGGTTCTTTTCGATCTATAAGATGCCCTCAACATCACTGACTGCAAGGTGCCATAGAGTTGCCTGAAGAACCTAGAAGAACGCAATGAGGTTGCACTTGAGAAGCTTTGCTTCTTTCTTTGGAGAGATCTCAGAGGTGGTAGTGGGCAGATGTCCATGTCTCACATTCTGTTGCCCCTCTTGTTTAACATGGAGATTGGTCCACAGGGGCAGTTATTGAGGATGTTTGGGTTGCGATATGTTCAGTACGCTGAAGATACCCAACTGTCAATCTTCATTTAATTGGACCAGTCTGATGTGATGGAATGACTTACCAAGTGTCTAATGAACATTGGGAAATAGACCAGGGCTAGCTGACTGAGAGACCAATCATGATAACATTGAGATAATGCTTGTAGGCTGGGAAAAACAACAGAAACAAAATGGAGGAAAATATATCAGCACCTCTCAATCAGTGAGGTGTGTCTGCTTGTTTAAGGTTCACAACACAAGGATCTTGCTGGATCCCTAACTGCTCATGGATACTCAAATAACAGCAGTTTCCAAAAATGCTTTTTTTCTCCTCTGTGCTTGGCAAGAATGTTGTTGTGTCCTTTTCTCTCAAGTGTGGACATCACTGTGGGATCCATGCTTTTGTCATCTCATGATTGGATTATGATAGTGCAGAACATGCAGATCTGCTTGTTAAGCAAGCAGCATTTCACCCTGTTTCACATTACTTCTGTGATCCATGATCTGCACTGGCTAAGAAATTATTTCTTGGTGAAGTATAAGGTGTTTATTTCAACCTATAAAGCCCTAAATGGTTTGGGTCCTATCACCTTGTAAGACTGACTCTTTCCCCATATTATAGCTATTGTTCCAGGCACTCAAGCTAATAGCGCCCTGGTTGAATTGGGTATAACAGCCAGGAGGTGACTGTGAAAGGTCTGTGGCTCACTAATGCACTCTCTGCTTGGTTGATCCGAGCCTGGATTTGATGACCTCAAACACTCACCTATTCTCTCAGAGGACTGAGCTGGAGTTGAAGAAGGAAGTTAAGATGGAAGCCATGCTGATGGTTGGAAAGGATGTGTGGGAAGTCTGTTAAGATTTAGTATTATGGTAAGATTTGTGTTCATAATATATGTAATGTGATGAGAGCTTAAAGTAGGAGCAAAAAGATAAATTGAAGTCTGTAATGAATGAATTTTAATAATACTTTAATATGTTATAAGGGAGGTAAGGATACTGATCAATTAAAACAGAAAATGCTCTCTCCTACAAAAACAAATTGCCCTGTTTTGTAGGTCTGAAGCTGAAATCTCACAACAGATGTTTTAAAACGATTGGATTTAAAAAAAACCTAATGTAAATATAATATGTATGTGCAACCCACTCCCATCAGGCATGTCCCCAGGTGCCGGACAGGGGAACATCCTGCAGGTATGTTATGAATATTCAATAAGTAGTCATGAACCAACTGATGACATTTCCTAGCAGGATGTGGTGGGATAGTTAGTGGTGTGTTGTCTCTATAAAATGCCAGTTAGTCCCGAGGATGTCAAGGAGAATAAAAACCACCATAAAACAAATCTTGCCAGGGCAAGTGGGGCTTGTCAGCTTTGGCGAGCAGCTCATGTAGAAGGAAAACTCTGATTTCAAACCAAATGTGTCAGGCTTGGACAGCTGACCTGTAAAGCTCATCCAGTAAATATGCTCATGTGAACTGATGTCCATGTGAAATGTACCCCAGAGGGCTGGGGCATTCCCCACAAGCGATATCAATAGGAAAACTATCACAATGATTGTGGACAGAAGATGACAGAGGGAAAGACCAAAGACTTGGTACATGGATCAGATATCAGTGGACCTCAGAGAGATCAATCTACACGAGAGCTTGGTATATGATTATGAGTTTTGAAAGAAGGCTATAAAAGTTGCTGACCCAGAATAGGGAAGTAGCAAGAAAGAAGAGAAGTGATAATGTATAGCTGCAGCAGTTAAGAACCGATGAACATTCTCAGGACAAGTTTGAGAATCCTTCAGTCATCAACAGGCTTTGTGGTCTGAGTCATTAAGCCCCTCGTCTCATGCAGAATTTTCACTGAAGTAAAAGGGAACCATGCATGCAAACATCTTTCAGGATTTGATCCTTGTTTGCTGGTGACTTCTAGCATAGAATTAGAAAATATTAAATAGTCATTCAAGGGTTTAATCTGCTCATGTGCTAGGCAGCTCCTGAGAGTTGAGAGTGTTTCTTAACTCTGAATGAAGTCAGTGATCATTCAGAGCACTGAGCATCACTCAAGAGGTGTGCAAAGAGCTGTCCTTAAATTATGTAAGGAATTAGGGGATGGGTGGGTCCTTAATTTTGCATGTTGGTTTCAGTGTTACAAGGGGTGGATGGGTCTTGAAAATCACTGAAAGATGCGTTACATAATTTATGGATGCCCCTTCAAGACCTCAGGATTGAGCCCTGAAGAATCACTGACTATATATACATTAACAGGAATTCTTCTAGATTAATTTTCATGGGTTTCTGGTGACAAGAACCTGTTTTTCCGCTAGCAAACATTTCTATTAACTTTCATTATGGTCTGCATTAATGAAATGAGACTCAAAAGTGACAGCTGCTGAAAGTGTCCTGTATTTAGCAGTAACAAATATTTTCCATCCTACTTTCAACATCAGTATTTTATTCAAGCTTTCAAAAATACTTTCAGTTCTTTACAGGATTTTGATGTTATTTATGAGAGCACTTAATGAACTTACTTGCATGAAGTATTCATCAGTCTTTATTTTTAGCTTATAGGACACCAATGTAGTGGAAGTCCAATGAGTGAGGTGGAAATGTGGTTACATTTGAACATGGTTTCCACACGTACATTTTACAGGATGATGTTCAGGTTAATTGCTCATCAAGGGAAAGCTCTAGAAAACTATGCAGCAATCCATCTCTGTTATGCACAAAGATAGATGATTGTGGAACCAAATGAAGTTTAAGATATGTTTAGAATGAGTAATACAAAACTCAGTGATAGGCCTAATTCTTAGGTGTGTAAAATAGATTTCTGTATATAGGCTAATAGGCATCTGTGAACATTTGCTTTTGAAATGATGCTGAAGCCCTCTGCAAAGGCAGCTTCATTGGAAGTTTTTCTCCAAACTGGCTTATCCAATGTGCTTCATCTCTGTTGTGGAGAACACATCTATAGGAGAGTGAGGCTAGCTACCTTTGTGCTAGCTCTATCTTAATCTCTCTAATATCACTGCCAATAAGGGAGCTAATTAGTTCCAATTTTAATGTGGGCAAACGAGGAACAGGACTAAAAACACCAACCAATTCACATGTCACCGGGGTGCAATCGGGGGAAATGGTGGTGTAGAAGGTTCGTGCCGGGGCTCGACCCTCCTGGGCAGGAGGGGAGCCACACCGACTCACTACTGGTGGAACAAACAACCAGTTAGTTCAGGACTCAGGCCCTCTGGTGCAGGGGCTGAGCAAACAACAGATAGTTCAGGGCTCAGGCCCTCTGGTGCAGGGGCTGAGCAAACAACAGATAGTTCAGGGCTCAGGCCCTCTGGTGCAGGGGCTGAGCAAACAAGCAGCTGAGGAGCCCAGGCCCTCTGGTGCAGGGGCTGAGCAAACAAGCAGCTGAGGAGCCCAGGCCCTCTGGTGCAGGGGCTGGGCAGACGAGCCGTTCAGGGAGCTCAGGCCCTTTGATGCAGGGGATGAGCAAACAATCAGGTAGGGAAGGCCCAGGCCCTGGATCAGGGCGGGGCACATACAGTCACAGCTCAGGCCCTTGGATGCAGGGGCTGAGCAGATACACAGTTAGGGAGCTCAGGCCCCCTTGTGCAGGGGCTGAGCAACACTCACTTGGGGTAAGCCCTGGCTCCGACACCAGAGCGTTGGGTGAGGGGGAAGCCTGCCACCCGTGAGCGGGGGTGGCAGGGGGGGGAACGCAGGCCCACCCACTCCACTGCGTTCCAGCCCGGGGCCCTAGCAGCGGTTACTGCCGCTGCCGGTCAGTGGGGTATCCTGACCGAAACACACTGACATTGGCTCACATGCGTCTGCAGCCTGACCGGGGTCGGCTACCCCCGGGCTACTTCCAGGATCCCCCTCAGGGCCTACCTCGTCCGTGGCACCAGGCCTGGTCCAGACCACCAGCATGGGCTCCTCTCGGCCGGGGCTTGGTGGCAGGTCCGGCAGCTCCGTGGGGAAATCCGGCCAATTGCACTCGGGCGGCTCCTCCGGGTAACAGCAGGGGCGGAGGGGTTCTGGTGCGGCCTCGCCTTCGGGTTGGGTGTGGGGGAGTTCCAAGGGCTCCTCCCAACGACGGGAGCGGACGGGCTCCGGCGGCTCCTCCTCGTAGTGGGCTCGGGGCAGCTCCGGCCAGCTAGGGCAACGGCCTCGGGCCTCAGAGGTATCCCGTCCGGGAGCTCCCGGCCTCACGTCTGCTCCCTGCGGTGGCCGGGGTCTGACTGAGCTCCGGCGGCCGGCCTTTATACTTCCTGTCCCGCCCCTTGACTTCCGGAGGGCGGGAACAGGCGGCGGTGGCTCCGCCCACTCGGGTGCCTGCAAGGGTGCTCCCTCTTCTGGGCAGGAGGGGAGCCACACCGCCTCACTACAGGTGGTAGTACAAGATCTGCTCACAAAATAAGCGCCACGCATGTGAGTCACCAAAATCAGAAGCTGCTCACAGTAGATTGTGCAAATGTTCAAAATATGAGCATGTGTGCTCTCTGGGTTCTTTGATTCATAGAATCGTAGGTTCCAAGGCCAGAAGGGATCACCATGATCATCTAGTCTGGCTTCCTGTGTAACACAAACCATAGAACTTCCCCAAAATAATTCCTGGCGTATATTTTTTAGAAAAACATCCCATCTAACTGGATCTTACTTGATCTATTTTTGTTGCTATCTTTGCTCATGGGTCACCTGAGAATACAGGAGTGCCCCTCTGAGCATGGAGTTTTATTCCAAAGATGTTCTGTGATTTTTATACCCCTAGGAGAGCATGATATAATTGCTAGTGTTTCCCAGGAGGCAGTGTAACTGGGATCTTGGTCATGCAAGTAGAAAAGAAGGAAGTACAAGACCTACAAAATTATTAGTTACTGCACACCATTTTCATTTCTGGATAAACTGATAGAATATGTGATAAAATGCCCAATGATCATCATGTGTAACAAATTGTCATGTCTTATATTTTCATTACAATAGTATTTTTCTAGAAAGTAGTTTAATATATAACAGCCTCTAAATATGAAACAGATACAATAAAATAATTTCAAAATTAATATAATTGACTCCTATTGACAAGACAATGTAGACTGTATCTACTGGGTAGGTGTTGGTTGAAAGGTGAGGACATATATTATCCTTGACCCTTGTGTGAAACTTCCTATTAGCATCAGTGGAAAGTTCTACAATCTGAGGGTACTATGCCTCTGATCCATAATTAAATGAAGTCAATGGGAGTCTTTTTGTTGACTTCAGCTGGCTTTGATTCAGGCCTTCTAAACCCCAGGGAGTTTTAAACTGTTGATTGGTTAAGAATTTTTTCACATTTTAAAATTCTTTTTTCTTTTAGGAAAACCCTCCTCCTTTTTCTTGCGATATGCATAGCTGTGGGTGCCGCACAAATGCCAGCACAAGGTGAGAAGACTTCCTTATAACAGAGTATTTGAATAATCTGCCACTAGAGGGGGGGAAAAGTAAATGGCTTCTGGTAGTAATGACCTTAAATTCAGCTGTTCAAAAGTTACTAATCCAAATGTCAGATAGAGTACAATGAGATCATAAGTTCAAATTAACCATTTGGAAAAGATGACCTTTTGAAAATAACTCAGATTTTCTGTCTATGAAATTGCTTACATATTTAACCAAAGTCTTTATAAAAGAGAAGTCTTGTACAGTGAAAAGGCTTTGATTGTGTCGTCATTGTAAGTGGGTGTTCTTGGGGGTGGTGAACTGGGGCTGAGTTACCTTTGCACTTCTTAAGACTTTGCAAGAAAACAAGGGTCTGTAATAAGTGCTTAGTCTAGATGGGCATTATTAGGCGAAAAGTGAAATTTGCATGTTAGCTTATTTTTGTATTCAAATAGATGTTGGTTAGGAAATAGGGTGGTGTTTTGTTTTGGTCTGCTTGGTGTCCTGGGACTGCCAGATGTGAAGGGTTACATCAGAGACAGCTGAGGAACATGCATCCTAAATTGATGAAAGTTAATGTGTCAGGATGGTAATTTTTGGCTGCCAGTAATGGGTCATGGATAGCACTGAGTGCCTGTCATGTAAATTGCCCTTCACTATCTAGGCGGCACACAAAATGGCTTCACCTTTGAAATAAATGTTCACTCTTGGCTGGTGACTAGACTCACCACAAAGAGAACCAACCCAAACAACTGGAATATGTTCTAAAGAAAAGGACTGATTCCTGATTATAGTGTGCTGGAGTCTGTAGGGATGAATCAGCAGCTGAGTACCCTCCTCCCCATGTACCTCTTTGCACTGTTACCTATCAGTTGCAATATTTTTCTGTTCTCGTTTTCTTCTTTGTCTTGCGTTTTTTGTTCCTGTATGTTTCTTCTTTTCCTTTCTTGTTCTTAATTTGTTCCTCCACTACTTGTTTATTTCTCCCCTGCAGCATGCTATATGCTGCCTGGGATGTTGCTAATTTCCTAGTGCCACTCTCAACTGAGCCAAGTTCTGCAATGGAAGAGAAAGAAAGTTTGGCCTTGCAGACTGAGCCTACAGCCATATATGTACATGGACTGCTCCCATGGCCAGCTACATTAGGGGCCACCACAGGAACAGGGAGGGAAGGTGGGTGGATTTAAGGAGTCAGCTTCCACTTTTCCTGAAGCAGCAGAAGTGGTAAGAAATACTAGTGATGGGCTTGGCATTATGGAGTGATGGTAGCTGCGCTACAGTGAAGGATGAAGCTAGCTTCCCATTATATATCCAGTTCTCAACCAACCTCTCCAAACTTCTCCAAAAGATACCAAGTTCCCCCAAAATTTCACATGCCACATATCATCCCCAGGAGGAAATTTTCTGGGAAGATTGGCAAAATATCAGAAAAGGAGTTTTAAAGTTACCGGACTAGCTCCTCAGCTATAGCAGAACAGAGCTCCTATCATTAGGAGATGCAAATGTGCCCTCTGCTGTCCTTGTAAGCAGCCTGATACCCTGAGGGGCTGCTCTATCAGCTGGGGCTTGTTAGGTGAAGGAATGCCCTGTCTATGCTCCTTGTACGGGAGGGGACTCGTGTAGAAGCTACGATTGCAGCTCTACACTACCCAGAAATGCCATTATGAAGAGGAAATCCTGCACTGGCTGCCTGAGCAGTTTTAGGGCTGCTTTGCCTGGGAAAGATTATTTCGTGGTTGGGAATTGTCTTGTTCCCTTAACTGTTAATTTTCAGACTTTTCAACCTTTGGGCTGGGTCTTAAATCCATGCAGGGACTGAAGATGGCAGGTACAGAGTGTGCTTCATGCTGAGCAGGTATCTCAGCAGGAGCATGTTACACTCTTGCTTTGTGATCTGCCTATAAAACCCTAACTGGCCTTGGACCTGCATACTTCCCAGCCTGCTTGTCTCTCTGCCACACTGCCACAGCTAAGATCAGTGGAAGCACTCAACCTGACACTCTTTGAGCTTCAGGGAGGGAGTTGTTAGTAGGGCATTTTATCTTGCCATTTATCCACTTGTATAGCCCTCTCAGCCTAGTATTTGAGAACCTTTTGGCTTTGGAACTTGCTTCCCACTTGGTCTGAAATCATCCACGTTTATTAATCCCTAGGGCACACTGAAAAGCTTACCTTTTACAAGGGATTTGGGGAAGGGGATTTTGCTGCGGAGCTATCATTAATTAGTTTTCACACCTTTACTTTGCTGTAAGTACTATCTAATTCAGTGGTTCTCAAACTTTTGTATTGGTGACCCCTTTCACATAGCAAGCCTCTGAGTGTGACCCCCCCTTATAAATTAAAAACCCATTTTTATATATTTAACACCATTATAAATGCTGGAGGTGAAGCGGAGTTTGGGCTGGAGGCTGACATTTCGTGACCCCCCCCATGTAATAACTCCGCGACCCCCTGAGGGGTCCCGACCCCCAGTTTGAGAACCCCTGATCTAATTACTGCTGTGTACAGTGGAGGTTGCTGCAGGTTTTATGTTTATATTGGTGGGTTTAAAATGATTGCCAAGGATGCCTAGAGCTTAGGACACACACCTGTTCTTAGAAGTCTATGTAGATAAAATACAGCGGCAGAGTGATTTGGAATCATGCGATTTTTCTACCCCAGGCTCATGCTCCCAGGTTAGAGGAAAAAGCAGATCAGAGGAGCCATTCTGATGCATCAAGAAGAAAATGTTCCATATATTTCACATCCACATGAGCAAATGAACTTTCAAAGGTGTTTGCTTGCCCCTCTATGGACATGAACATAAGAATGGCCATACTGGGTCAGACCAAAGGTCCATCTAGCCCAGTATCCTGTCTTCTGACAGCGATCAATGCCAGGTGCCCCAGAGGGAATGAACAGAACAGGTATCATCAAGTGATCCATCCCCTGTTGCCCATTCCAAGGTTCTGGCAAAGAGAGGCTAGGGACACCATTCTAATAGAATGAATTGTTAAGTGCACACCGCAATGTGAAAAGAACCCCGAAAATTGCATTAAAAGATAGCGAAGGTTGTAACTTAACCCATCAAATGTATGGAAGTTTTCAGAATAACATCATTACTTAGGCACAAGAGAACACATTATTGTTCTTCTACTGAAGCTTATTGTGACCACTTACTCAGAGCCTGATCCTTAATTCTGAAGCCCATTTTTTTTCTTGGCTTAGGTAACAAACTTAACATTCTTATATTTGAATTTCTTTTATAACATGTTTCATGAAGAAATCTTGCTACAGCTATCATTACACTCTTGTAGACATTACCCCCTTTGTAGCTGATATCCCGTTCTATGTAACTCAATGGGAAATCTCCTTAAATGAAAATTCCCCCTAATGCAGATGTCCTATGCAACACTTCAGTTCTATTTAAGTCCTATATTAAGGGCTTAGTTGGGACCAAAATAATACACTTGGCCTTGTGATGGCAACCTGCACCAGCATGAATTTTGCCTAGCATGTGGTTCTTGGAGATAGTAATAGTAAAGGCTGTAAAAAGTAGTTATACATACAAAGTCACTAATTTATAAAAGTTTTCTGCTTTAAAACATATGTGGGTTATTTTAAATAAGAAAAGGCATCAGGACATATTGAGATACCCATGCCTGCAAAATTTCAGTTCCTAAAAATCTCTCTTAAGAAGTCGCTTAAATATATGGTAGATTGCAGAATGATTTGTGAGGAACCATATTGTGAAAGAGAAAATTGCTTAGATTTCTCAGAATCAAAAGAAAGTCAACGAAAGAAGCAGCAAAAAGTCAGACAGTTCAAGCAGCCTATACCTCTGTCGAACTACATAGCAAATCCAGAGACAGTACTAAACTGCTCACAGAATTATCTAGGGAGTTTGCCAAAGATTAAATGCCACCCATTAAGAATATCTTGGTACTTGGTTTCTGATTGATATGTTGAAAGGAGAGGTTATATTGGTAGTTATTCTGCCAAACATCATGTTGCTGGGTGGAGTAATTAATATGCATTGCCTCCTCTCTTGTTCTTACAAGGCAGCTATTCACACATTGCTTGAGAAGCAATGCATTGTGTAAATGTCCTTGTCTGTATGGGGCTAAACCACAAGTCAGTCTAGGGAACTCTGCATGCACAGCTCACAGGTCTAATTGGTACTCACTGCTCTACTTATTCCGCTGGGTCTCAAGCATCAGTCAGAGGAGTGCTCCCCATGTTAACTAAAACCTGACGCAGCATAGGGAGTGCTTAGCAACTGGACTTGCACAGTGATGTTGAGCTGGCCAGTTACATTTACCCTCTGCAGAGTTGACCAAACAGCTAGAAGGGTATATTCCTGCATCCTAGGAGGACTGAAGTGGGGAGGACACCCCAAGTAGCTCGTCCTCTAGGGTGACCGGACAGCAAATGTGAAAAATCGGGACGGGGGTGGGGGGGTAATAGGAGCCTATATAAGAAAAAGACCCAAAAATCGGGACTGTCTCTATAAAATTGGGACATCTGGTCACCCTATCATCCTCACAGCTGTCACGAGTGGCAGGGATAGCAAAAAGAGGTACGTTAGGCATAGGTTTTTGACCTAAGGGTGCTGGGGGTGCTGATACACCCCCTGGCTTAAAGTGGTTTCATCATACCCAGGGTTTACAGTTTGGTTCAATGGCTCTCAGCACCCCCACTATACAAAATGTGCCAGCCCTCCTGAAGATAGGATGGAAATGCAGAGCCATAAAACAATCAGGGTGCTGTATCCTGACAATGCCACATAGTGATTGCTGCAGTTTATATGTCACTGTTGCCACACAACACTACAGTTTCAGTCTCTTGTGCTGTCATTATTTGTGGCTGTTATGATTATATATCTGCTGGTGAACTGGGCATCCAGGTCACCTGACTCCCAGTGCGGTGCCTAGAGTTGGTTGAAAATTTTCTGGCAATGTATTTTTCAGTGGAAAATGGCTTTTTGGTGGATGTTTACATTTTGACATGTTAACATCCATTTCTGGCAATTTTTTGAGGTTTTAGATGAAAAACACAAAAAACTTTAAATTTTGCAGTTTTCAGTGGCCAAAAACTGGAGGGGGAGGGGGAGGGGCTGTTGGTTTTTCATTGGTCTTCACTACTGTTGGTGGATGGTGCCACAAAGGGATAGGGAAGAGACAGAGCCAAAGTTTATTCCACCTTCCCCCCCTCCCCCCGTTGTCGTCCCCCCCATGCCTTCAATGATGGAAAAACTTAATGAATTTTGCAGGGCATTAGGGAAGAAGGAGAAAAGCATCAGGCTGCAAAAGCCATAGCAATTTGTGTGACAAATATGCTCTTATTTACTGGGTAAAAGAGTAAGTGAAGACAGATGATGTGCAGACGTACATAAGGGAAAACAACTGACCTTTAATGGGTATAGAAAAATAATGGCTTTCATAATGGGGAAAGAGTTCAGAGAATTACATGTTCCTAAAACCCATGATGAATTTTGAAAGCTAAAACCAAACGTAATGTATTCAAAAGCGACCAAAAAACCCACACACCTGACCAGAAATCAAATACCCAGTTTGTAGCTGCATGTTAGGACATAGCCAGTGTAAGTATGGCAGTATAGTTGGGGTGATTTGTTGCTACTTAATCTTTTGTGTCATTTTTTTTCATTCTGCGCTTGCTTTGTGTTTAGCCCTCTCCTGAGCTGTCACTTGTTCAGAGGAAACTAGTATATTGCCGGTGTAAAAAGCATTTATGCTTTCTTTTTCATGAGGATCTTTGGTTCTTTTCCTTTTTCCATTATTCTTTTATGATGGAATTAGAGAGATTCTTTTTTACATTTTTTGAAACAAGAAAAACTAAATTTGTCCTGCTTTTGTGTCTCAGCAAAGTAAGAGAATAGCTTCTAAAAACTCTTGGGGCATCAGGTACTTTTCAAAATAAACAGAATGAGGAACCAAGAATTGAGCACAATTTCTCTACGGTTGTCGGCACAGATACTAACACGATTTTCACTCCCACTCACGCTGACTTTAGAAAGTTTGTGTGCTGCAGATTTCAAGTGTCTCAGCAAACAGTCCACCTTTTAGCTCACCTCTACTGTGATGTCCATGTTTACTCTTCTCACTTGTTTAAATGACAACCAGATTCACCAATGACATTTCCACCCATACAGTTTATTGAGAAAAATGCCATGAAATGAAAATGAATATTATTTATTTTAGAAATCATAAGGATAAAAACACTGCAAGGATACAGTACTCATGTTGATGGATCAGGATATTTAACTTGGAGCTTTGCAGTCACAGGAGGCTTGCCATCTTAGACCTTTCTCCATTTAATATGCAAAATGACTGCTGCTCATTAACTTATTTATTCATAATTTCTTTTAAAGCTCTGTAAACTGAAATCTTTGATTCATTCACCAAATAGTCTTCCCATACTACCTCCCCCCAATGTATCACAACAACCAGCTAGAAGGATAAACTCTAGAGGTGGGAGTGCAGCTCAAATTCCATGGCCCTTCAGTTCTTCACCTGTTAGGTTCCAGTTGTAGTGATGATTTTTGTGATTTGGGCACACGTACTGAACTGTTAAGACCACAAAACTCATTCCCACAGGTCCCCGAATAGCCATCATGAAGTAATAACTTTTGGTCATTGATCTGGGGATGAAAGGGTCTATATCCTATTACAAATCCTCTGAGCTATCTAGTCAACCATTATGGGCCAGATTCTGCCTGGTTCTTAAATGGGCGCACAATAGTGGGATTGGGGGCATATAAGGAGCTGTGGTCCCCTTTCCACAGCCCATGCAAGGGCCAGATAGCATTGTAATTCCTGCACTCTGGACCTACTCCTTTGGTGGTGCACAGTACCCTAAAGAAGCCAGGGCCAGAGCTTCATTTTTCCCTCCCCATGCCAAACACAACATGCACTGGCCAATGGAGCAGGCTGGCTGCACTGGGGGGAGTATACTGCACCCAACTAAGGAGTGTAGCAGCAGACAAGTAGCCTCTAAGCTCTGGAAGACATTCTGGCTCTTTGAAGCACAATGCCTCCTAGTGTCTCCCTAGGGCAATGTGGCACCTCACAGCACTGCTGCCCCTTTCTCTGGGCTAAGTGTAACTGACACAATCAAGCTCTGTGATAATACTGTGCTGATGCATTTTTAAGAGGGAAGCTCTTAGCTAGGTTACTGAGGGCCTTCTTCCTGCACTGTATTTCTAAAGGCGATAGGATTGTATTAAGTCCATCCATGTCATCTTTACATTTGAACTGCCTGACTTTGGGCAGTTTTGTTATTACTTCAGAGGGAGGTACAGTATTTTTAATGTACAATGATTTAAAAAAATAATTAATAGCCCAGTTTGTTTGAGCCATCTCTGATTTATCCTTCAACTCTGATCCTTCTGACAAAGTCCATGCTTATGAGTGTCGTTTTGCAAACACAAACACAATCCATCACAAACATAAGGTGTATATAGAATTAAAATGTGCCATTTAGGCACAGCCTGGAATTAGGAGGACACTGCCCCTGGGGGTAGCACCAAACCTTTTGTAGGGTGCAATTTGTTCCATCCTGTGCAGCCAACCACCTCAGCTGGCCAGTGCATAGAGGGGTCAGGGCCATGGCTGCTGCCTCCTTTGGGGTGTGATTTCCTCAGGGGAGCACCTGCACTCCCCAGAGCATAGGAGCTATAATTTTACCTGGTCTTTGCAAGAGCAATGCAAGTACTTCTTCCCCCTGTGCACATGTCATGACTAAGCAGAATCTAGCCCAGGGCAAATCATGATTTTTCATTATCAGATGCATTAAATTTGGCAGTTGCATAGCAACCAAGTATTTGGTATTAGTTTATGATGGATTAAAATAAAGCCTGGATAAATTACCATATATACACCTCTACCCCAATATAACGCGACCCAATATAACACGAATTCAGATATAACGCGGTAAAGCAGTGCTCCGGGGGGGCAGGGCTGCGCACTCCAGTGGATCAAAGCAAGTTCGATATAACGCGGTTTCAACTATAACGTGGTAAGATTTTTTGGCTCCTGAAGACAGTGTTATATCGAGGTAGAGGTGTACTCGTTCATTAGCCCGTTCGTTTATAAGCTGACCCCCCAAGATGGATAGGTAAAAATAGCAAAAACTGTAAGACCCTTTCATAAGCCGACCCTATATTTCAGGGGTTGGCAAACTTTGGCTCCTGGCCCGTTAGGGTAAGCCGCTAGTGGGCCTGGACGTTTTGTTTACCTGGAGTGTTCACAGGCACGGAGCCCCTCAGCTCCCAGTGGCCGTGGTTCACCATTCCCAGCCAATGGGAGCTGCGGGAAGTGGCGCCACTTCTCGCAGCTCCCATTGGCTGGGAACGACGAACCGCGGCCACAGGGAGCTGAGGGGCTCCATGCCTACGGAAGCTCCAGGTAAACAAAATGACAATGTATTAGATATTCAATTCAATGATTCCATAGAGTTTAAAATCATCAAATTTTGGTGTAGACCCGTTTATAAGCCGACCCCCACTCTTTGATGGGTCACTTTTTTACCAAAAATATTCGGCTTATGAACGAGTATATACGGTAATTACTTTGTGGCATCCTGAGAAATTGTCAGGTATCTATGATTTTCTCCAAAGATATGCTTTCTGTTGCCCCGGTCTGTGCTGGCTACCTGCCAGTACAATCTTGGCACTACTGCAAACTCTCTAACATGACTAGAACCACTGCAAGGTGTGTAATTAATTTTCAAGCTGTACAGTGCACTCAGGTTTATGCTTTTGGTTCCAATTTTTAAAATACTTCCAAGGAAATCTCCAGCTTTTTTGTATTTTCTATAGAAATTGAGCCAAGATGTGTCTATTCTTAACATTTGCTACTAATATGCTCAGTAAACAGAGAGTGGGAGAGCTGGAAAAGGAAATCTAATATTGTGAATATCCATTTGTTTCAATTGCTGTCTTTTCATTTTATTTGTAGCTGTGCCTCCACTCCCTTAACCTTGGCAGAAATCCTTAGCCTCCACTGGCCACTCCCAATTTCATTTAAACCACTTAATAGTTAAAAAGCCTCAACTTTATTTACATAATGCAAACACAAATTACATAGCACAAGGTACCCTCTGCCAAAATACGATAGAAAATGCTAATCTCTCCCCAGTCAGGAGTAATAGCTGGGTCCCGCTGTTGGATACCAAACAAATTCAACCAGAGGCCAACTCTCTCATCTCTATTAATTGATCAGAATATATTCACCCTCTTGGAGGAAATAGGCTTTTATTCCCCACTCAGGGCCAAAACTAGTTTGTACAGCAAGGATCCTTCTGAAGTGAAGTGACCCACACAGTTGTAGCAGCAATCTCGTGAGTGCTACATGTTAATGGATTACAACATTTTTCTCTCTTCCACTATAATGCAATCCTAGTTTAAATCATTTCTGTATAGCTGCAGCCTCTTGATTAACAAAAAGGATGGGGGCAGGAAGGGGACTTTTTAGCCTAAGAGCCAAACGTTGGAGAGCACTGGCACTTTTGTCCTGCTGATTCCCCTCCCTTACCTGGCCTATTCCTCCTTTGCATGGTCAGACTGCTTCTTCATGGCTTACCTCCTCTATGCCCTTTACGAGTAAACTCAGCAGAGGAAGAGGAGTACAAACATTGTCATTGAGCCATCACTCTTTGTCCCTCTGGGGAAATCTTTATTTTCCTCTTCCTCTGACTGTCCCATGGCACAGATATCTGCAACTGAGGGCTAGCCCATTCCTTCAAAGCCAGCCTCATTACTGCGTGGTGGGTGGGGCACCCTGATGGAATGGCAGCAGCTCTCCTCCTCACATACCAAATGCAGCATATCCACAATACACTCAATATCTCCGCTGTCAGGCTTACCTCTCTGCCTAACCGGAGGTTCCCTTATGGTACTTGGTGAGCTGTTGCTGTGCTAATATGCTGGTCATCCGTCTTTAAACAAAATTATACCTTGTGTTTTCAATAATGCTATTTATGCCACAGGGTAAAGCATTGTAGCATGGGTGGTTAACAGAAAAAAGGGCAGCATGTTTTGTCTAATTTAAAATAAGTATTTTAAAGGTGGGTACTGTGGTGGTATGTAAGTAATACATGACCTCTTGCCAGCTTGAAAGTTGCAGATTAGTAGTGAGGATGTGAATTTAGAGTAAGTGGGGATTCTGCTTTCAGTCTGTTGGAAAACAGAGAGAGGACAGGAATTGGGAACTTTTCCATTTTGTAAATTAGCTGCTCCATGTTTTAAGTTTGGGGAGCTTGTTGGAGTGTAGAGTGCTGTGATAGCGTTCTCACCAAGTTGTAATCCCATTGTAGTACTGAGAATAAATGTACATGGACAGTTCTCAATCTCCATGTTATACAGCAGCCGGAGTTATGGCTGGGGCGAGGCCTTGGCAACATGCCTGCAGTGGAGTCATTCTGTCGAAGCCAGGGGAGTGTAGGAGGCCAGAACCAAAGTGGAAGCATGGGTACTCTCTGCCTCAATTCCTGTCAAATTTGGGAGTGGGACTTTTGCGGAGAGGGCAGCTCCCCTCCACCATAGGATAATGATGTGCCTGGTGTGTGGGGGGTGTCTCTATGAAGGAATCATCACACAGATTCCTCCCCTCATAGCGCCTCCTGTGGGTGAATCAAGTGAGGAGACAAGCTGGGTCTTAGGTTTTAAAAAGCAAGTTGGGGATTGTTTTGTTCATCAGTTTAGCTGACTTTAGTCAGGTTTCTGCTCTCCATTTAAATCACTGACTGATGCATCTTACTTTGGGATTTAGTGACATTCTGTGAAATATAATTTTATTCAGATGCTGGTATTGATATTAGGGTGTGTGTGTGTATGTGTGTCTATATGCTATATATGAATATATATCAATTTATGAGCATATGCATGAAATAAAACAATAATACATCCCCCCCTCTTTTTCTTTCTTTTGCAGGCATAGATGTTCTTCACCAGTTAGGCCTCGGTGGGAAAGACATACAACATCCATCAACAGTGTCTACAATGCCCTTGTCATCTGTTCCATTACCTCAGGGGGTTCACTTAACAGCATCAGGCGTTGTTTTAACCAGAGATGCACACATTGAATCCCCTATCACTCAAGTCATACCATCAAGTCTAGGGAATCAATTCACATTATTGATTGGGCTACACTCTTATAGAGTAAACAATGCTTTTCTTTTCAGTATTAGAAACAAAAACATACTGCAATTTGGTGTACAGTTGCTACCAAGGAAGGTAGTGGTATATATTGGAGGGAAGCAGTCTGTATATTTTGATTACAGTATTCATGATGAACAATGGCATTCATTTGCTATTGACATTAGAGACAAGACAGTCTCAATGTTTGCTGAGTGTGGAAAGAAATATTACAGCAGGGAAACACTTTCTAAAGTACAGATATTTGATTTGGATGGTTTGTTTACCTTAGGACGGATGAACTCTCAGTCTGTCAGCTTTGAAGGAGTAATATGTCAACTGGATATTATCCCCTCTGCACAAGCCTCTGCAAACTATTGTAAATATGTAAAACAGCAATGTCGCCAAGCTGAAACATACCGATCTCTGCCAGCACCTCCCGACACATCAGCTGGGGTGTCTGTAAACTTTCCAAGCAAACAGTTTGGTGACAACACCCAATCTGAACATAAATCATTTTACACACAGAAAGAAGCATTAAACCTTCCCATTAACAACACTGCACCAGTCCATTCCCTACCTGAATCCTTAGCGTTAAGAACTGTTACTCCATCGGAGCTTGCAAAATCTGAACCTCAGTCCACAACAATTAGACCTGAAGCAAGTGTCCAGGAAAACTTCAGTCTGTCAATTCATCAACAGGGCTTGATCAAAAAGAGGAATGGCACCAAAAAAAACCTGGGGTCACCTCAAAATAGTTCAGATAATGCCACAGAAAATGCAGGCGGAAAAAGTGAGCCCCCTCTGATTTCTCCTGTAAAACAGAGTAAGATCAAAGATGCGAAAACACAGGTAAAGGCCAAGCAGCATTCAGATGAACCCCTGGAAATGCAGCAAATCTTAAACACCACACTATACAGGGCTACCGTAGACCTGTCTTTGGATAATCAGCTCAATCCATGGGAGGAAGGTGCATTTGATGCTGATGAGACTTATGATGCAGAAAACGGTTATGAATTTGATGTTGAAAGTTACAGTTATGATTATGAAGATCTTAACAAAATGTTTGAAATGGAGAATACAAGAGGGCCAAAAGGGGAAACCGGACCTCCAGTAAGTTGTCTTTATTATAAACATTAATATACTATAGCAACACACATTTAACAGAAGGGTCTGAAATAAGCTCTGAAAAGTATGTCAAAACTGAGACAGAAACTTTTTAATGTACTGTATAAATGTATGGTTGCCGTAAGATGTGCTGTCCAGAATGTAATTTTGGCATATATGTATTTTTTTATACACTGACAGAGTACGAAGACACTCAGTTGTGCTAAAATGATAAGCAAACCAGATCTAGTGCCTTTTTTATTTGAAATGCAGCAAGATATTTATAACTGCACTAGATATAAATAGCTACTTAATAAAATTATAGGGTTGATGCATACAGTACATAAGTGTTAAGACTACAGCATGACCAAAATGGATAAAATGAGCCAAAGAAAATAAATGAATTTGTTATAAGAATGATAGAAAATTCTCAGATGAGCAGCACTCTTAGGGTATGTCTACACTGCAGTTAGACACCCACGGCTGGCCCATGCCAGCTGATTTTGGCTAAAGGGCTGTTTAGTTGCAGTGTAGATGTTCGGGCTCGGGCTGCAGCCTGAGCTCTGGACCCTCCCATCTTGCAGGGTCCTGGATCCCAGGCTCCAGCCTGAGCCTGAACGTCTGCACCACAATTAAACAGCCCCTTAACCCAAGCCCCGCAAGCCCAAGTCAGCTGGCATGAGCCAGCCACAGGTTTTTAATTGCAGTGTAGACATACGCTTAGCGGTGATAATCACATGATGGAAAACAGTTTATTCAGGTAGAAAATATTTGCATGAGACAGAACACAAAATCTAAATCAGGAACTCCATTCCTGTGGGATCTGAGTATAACCATATATTTAGAGCATTCTGACGTTACTTAAAATTCTAATTATTGAGACCACTCTGTAGCCCAAGCCCCTAGGGCAGGGGTTCCCAAACTTGGTTCATGGCTTGTTCAGGGTAAGCCCCTGGCGGGTCATGCAGCTCCCATTGTCCAGGAATGGTGAACCGCAGTCCCTTGTTTTGCAGTTCCATCACAAAATGCATTTAATTAATTGTTGTGATAAGCAACTTCTGAAATGTATGAAAATGCATGTTTGTATTTCTTTACTGTGAACTTAAATGTCCTCTTATTTTATATGTGCAATATCCAAACACCTTCCTAATATATGCAGATAGAAACTAATTTATGTGAGATTGCAGGCTGACTGTAGAATGTTCCCCAACATACTTAACTTGAGTAATATGATAGTTGATTCTTATTTGAGTTTCTGGTTGAGCTCCAGAAACCATAGCAGGGAGTAGATAATTCCACTTGTGCTCCTCTGTGTGTTTGTGGTTATTACTGGAAAGTTATTTGATATATGTCAGGCAGCCTCTAATATGTTTGAATAAGTCCATAAATTTAGTGTGTGTATTCTCTCTCAGTGCAGCAGACAACTTTTCATAAAATTAGTCATCAGCAACTAAAAATCCTATCTAAGAGCCCAATTTCTACTTTAAACAAGATCCAGATGCTAAGGGCTAGAGAGACAATTGAGAAACAATGTGTTAAAAAAGTAATTTAAAGATAATCCATGAGTGGTCTTGCTTGCTTGCCCTGAATATGATGCCAGTCCTTCATTTTGTTGTTTTTTGCCCTTTGTAACAATATTTCTATAGTTATATCATTAAGTCCTTGGCTGTCATCAAGATGTTGTTAATTGTTGTTTTTAAAGATGAGGACATTTTATAACTACCAATAGATTGTGTTGAATTGGAAAGGATAATGCAAAAAAATTGCATGACAAGATTTCAGTCAGTCAGAAAAATCAAATCTGTTCTTTCACAAATAGCACTGAAATCTTTATGGGACATATTATTTATTCTTGGTACTACAATAGCACCTGGGGGCCTCAACCACAATCAGGGCCCCATTGTGCTAGGTGCTGTTCATATATGTAGTAGGAGACAGTCTGTGATTCAGAGGTCTTGCAATCTAAATAGACAAGATAGACAAAGGAAATGTTAATATCCCCACTTTGTAGAAGGGGAACTGGAAAATGCAGAAAAATTAAGGATCTGATCTAGCAAAACACTTACGTATGGGCTTAATCTTAAGCATGTGAGTACTCCTATTGAAATAAATGGGACCACTTGCATGCTTAAAGTTAAATGTGCTTGGGAATGGATCACTCGATGATTACCTGTTCTGTTCATTCCCTCTGGGGCACCTGGCATTGGCTACTGTCGGAGGATGGGATGCTGGGCTGGATGGACCTTTGGTCTGACCCAGTGTGGCCGTTCTTACGTTTTTATGTTCTTTGTTGGGTCATAGATCCTAAGTATCTTACTCAAGGTAACCCAGAGGGAATCTGTGGAAGAGTCAGGAATTTAGCCTAGATTTCCTGAGCTCTAGTCCAATGCCTTCACCACAGGACCATCCTTCTTCTCACACGGGGGAAGATGTAGAGTTTACTGCCACAGCAGGAGCTCCTGAAGGGAGCCTAGCCTTCTCTACAATAAGGTTTTGGAGGTAACTTGCACCAATGGCATCGCTGGAGAAATGCAGCCTGTAAATCCAGAAGAACACAGGGACTGCCACTCTAGCCCCTATTTCATGGGGAATGTTCTTTGCTCCCTCTCTGAGTCTTGTACACCTCTGAAGGAGCCAGTGATAATCTGGTTCTTATCTATTCAGTCACATCACTCCGTTTCCTCACTAAGTCTGCCCCCTTGAACAGTAATTCACCTTCAAACCAACACTTGAATAGCTCCACCCCTAAAATCTCATCACTGGAAAACCTGAGAAAGCAGCAGCAAAGAACTTTCAAAGTTCCATCACAGTATGAAAATGCTGACGAGACATGGAAAAAAAATGTATTTTTTTTCATTATGTCATGGCTGGTTTAAACCTTTTTTTCAAGGATTCAACACAGAAATAATTTTCAGTCTATTAGAGTTGACAAGCAATAACTCGCTTTTGTGGTTTTCAAACTCCTCAACTTTGCTTTAGCTTTATAATCATCCACCCTAACCGACTCTTGCCTAGTATAATTAGGGCCACCTGAATTCCATGATCCCACAGCTATGGAATTCACCCTTTGCTACAGAAATTTAAGCTTTCATTTATGGATGGTGTATGGTTAGGCACCCTTTTCTTTAGTATTTTTTTATAAATCTCAATAAAATACATAAGTGCTAGTGGTTTTTTTTAATTTATGATTGAAAAAATCGCCTTCCAAATATGGATGAGTATAAATTGGAGCAATATTGTCTTCCTGACTAAGAACTGTCTCATTCACCTCAATGGGCTGTTGTATTGCAGTAACCCCTAAGGGCCTCAGTCATGGACCAGGACCCCATTGCGTTAGGCACTGTACAAACATAGAACAAAAAGATGGATCCTCCCCCAAAGAGGCTGTTGACTTGAAACATAAATATGACAATATAAGTAAATGTCATCATCTTTAACCGTTCCACTGCTGGTCATTTTAATGGAAATTGAGCTAATGTGCTTATTGCACAATCGTAAGTCATCTACCTTGACTTTCCAAATACCCCATGTCTTCAGTTTCAAAAACCTCCATCCTCATCTCTGCCAGCTTATTGAAAATTTAGGGCCAGAATACAATAAGCAGAATTTAATAGCAAAATAAGTAATGGAAGATGTACTGTAATTATGTATTATTTATTTTCATACTTAATTAAACAAAGCCTAAATTTTTGAATTTGGATTTTGCTGTGAAATTTGGATCTGGTACACGATGCCTTGCATACAGACCTCTGATGTTAATGGTATCACTTTAGCAATCCTGGAAATTCTAGCTTGCCTAATTCACCATGGAAGAGATTTCCAGAACTGTAGGAGAAAGAGACCAGTCACACTATTGATTGGATACCCTCTGATTGTGATTCATGATGCACTTCCATGCAATTCATAGGGATTAGTGCTTGCCATTATTTTTGGCTGGAAATTTTGAAAATGAAGTGGCATAAAAATAATCCTACATAATGCTGAAAGATTCTTTTATTTCAGGACTATACGTTGCTTTGTCAGCACTTAGGTGTTTTACAAGATTGGCTAGGAGGCATAGTTGAAATCAAACATGAATATGAATTCATTCACTTCTTAATTCTTCATTAAAAGGAAATGGTAGTGACTGGTTCCAACACCTTAAGAGAGAGAATCCTATCATTACTCTGCACATCAAACTTCCATTAAAGTCAGTAGGACTTCTGTGTGCTGAACTGTAACTGGACCACCATCTAGGATCTGATGTTGCAAATGCCAGCTACTGAGTATAGTACTTACTACTGTGGAACTACACCTGATATTAAGCACTATGGGTCTGATTCTGCACTGTAGCACTCAATCACAAAACTTCCCATTGGGACCTATGTGTCATAGTAAGACCCAGATAGTGTACTTCTGCGCCCATGAGGAGCTGTATTGAAGTCAGGGGACTCATGAGGGTGCAGGAGTTTGTCCTCATGAAGTCATTGGGGCCTGAATGTTTGCAGGATTGGCCCCTAATTATTTGTGACTTTTGTAGTATTCAACATCTGAAGGAAGCTTTCACAGTTTTTAGGTCCACAGTAAACTCAAGCATTTATTAGAAACATACATGAGGAAAATATACAAGAATTATTGTTATTACACCATTCCTATTAAACCAAGTTATTATTTTCAATTTGCATCTGTAGTACCATTTAGAAGATAATGTACAATTATTATGTTGTTTGATGTACCAAACAATGATTTGGTTCATCATATAAAATGTAATATGCTATGCAGTTGTTTAATGATTAATTACAGTTTATAATTATTGGAGGAAAGACTATTGAAACAAACCACCAATTTCCCTAGGTTGGGAACGTATCAGATTGACTCTGGAATTATTGACTTTGTGACTTTTGTTGGTTGTGTAGAAGCTCTTGGGAGTCTTTGTGTAGGTATCTAGAACTAACTTTCTATGTCAGTATAAAAACAGAAGAAATAAGTTGGTTTGAAGCTGTAACTATTGTAACTACTTCCACAGGCAGTAGAATTCTGTGCAGCGGTGTAACTTGCAAATAATTGAAAAACAATTATCAGCAAACTCTCCAATGGTCTCCACCAAATATACAATAAGTTCAGTAGTTGCTTTAGCTAAACAGGGGCATCAGTTTCCTAATACTGCTCCGCTGTCAATTTGAAGTGGCAGCAGTTCAATTAATTTAATTGAGGAGTGTTTTTGTTAATAACGTAACCAACTGTCTAAACTGTTGGTGCAATAGGCTAGCAATGTTTGCCTGAAACACACTACCCTAGTAGCAAATGATTATGTTGAGAAAGGTTTAAGTGGCTTCTGCTGACTCAAGTAGCAGGTTGCTCATTATCCCACCTGGATGTAAGGTAGGCGGTAGGAAATATTCAGAGAGAAGGTCGATGGGGGGTGAGCTGAGCAGTTCTGAGGTAGGAACCTTAGGGGGGAGGTTTATGTTCACACATCTTTATAAAGATTCTGGCTACTAAGTGCAATGTTCTAGGGATTGTTGGCAGTTGGTTTTGTTGTAATGGTGGCATCCATAGACCAGATCTTTATGCCCTATGAAGAAAAATTAATTCTTTTTATAGCATTATACCATTCATTGTCCTTAGACCAATAAAAGCAATTACTCATTATTTCATTAATTCATAAGTTGCCTAGTGCATAGCACATAGGTGCTATACAAAAGACAAAATAAAACGAAAAAGAAATCTTTAAAAATTAGAAGCCAAACAGGCCCAAATACACATCCAACTGCACCAAACAAATCTGGAACAAGGATCACAAAGAGATGTAAATAGGCATTAGTATTTTCATAAGGGGAAAATAGGGATTCCAGCTATCAAAACACTTTATTTTAAAGCAAATGTAATCAGTGTCTGAAATAGGGTGTAGAAAGAGCTTCACATTACAATTAAAAAAGCAATGTACCATAACTTCAAAATATTTTACTTGTCCACCTTTTATGAAGAAATGTAGTTGACTCTTTCCCTTGTGTAGCCCCAGGGTAACTTTCTGTGCATGGTGCATCTCCTAACTTCAGTTATTCAAAAAGGAAAGAATAGGAAACAGTTCCTCCAGATGTAACAAGATGCGGAAACTCCAGGCTTTTTTTAGTTATATTTTTGGAACTCTCCCTCAACAAGAATGCCAGGTCAAGCTCTGTGTGTCTGTCTGCTCTTTTTTTATTCTTGGAAGTGAAATGCACTCAAATGCCTTGTCTATGCTAGAGAAATTTGGCATGCTAACCAGTGCTTGTGTGATGGCTGCCATTTTGGCTGACTCATCAGGGAGTGAACTGGGGACTTAAAGAGCTAAAAATATGAGCTGCTACAGCATGAGCTATAGAGCCAAGGGCCTATAGCAGCCAGTGTAACAGACTCACATCCTCCTCAGATCAGGAACAGTGGGTCATGGTTGGTCCCTGTAGCATGCCTGTAATGCACCATATGTCCACACCTACAAATGTTCCTAACAGTCCACAGGCAACTGCATTAGCACTAGACCATTTAAGTAGCGACCGGTGCACTGTGACACAGTAGAAAGAAAACTGTGTGCAGTCAGGATTACAATTATAGCAACCCTCATACACCCTAGCATTGTGCAGGTAGAGGTTGGCATGGTGGAGGTCAACAGGGTGTTTAACCTTGCCTAAAGCAAGTCTAGACTCATAGACTCTACTCATAGGGTTGCTATAATTGTAATCCTGACTGCACACAGTTTTCTTTCTACTGTGTCACAGTGCACCGGTCGCTACTTAAATGGCCTTCTTGGTCTACTCTCTTCACTTCATGGGGTTACATTTGCTGGAAACCTACTACCTGAACAATTAGCACTGTACGGGGGCTTGACCTCTTGTCCTACTATTCCCCTGTACTCCCAGAAAGCCTTTTGAGGTCTCCCTGAAGCCACTATCTGCATTCTACTCCAGTAAAGACAATTGGTCTGTCATTGACTGATGTCCCTAGTCAGTGTTGGCTTCCCTGCCAGTGAAGTTATCCTTCTATTTCAAAGGGAACTGATATTCATTTCTCCTAAGATTTAACATTTTTATTCTGAATTTTAATCATAATAAAATTATGCACCAGGGGCTCATAAAAACCAATGGGAAGTTATGTGGATAGTGCTGGGCACAAACCATCTTTACATTTCCTGCATAGGTTGTTTATTGCTATCTCAGCCACAGTAGTAATCCTGGTGCTATCCTTCATCTCTCCCCCGATTTTAAATAATTTCGAACAGCATCAAGCAGTACAGTCAGAGCTATTTTATGTATTTTACCCAGTGCACAAGCTGAGTAATTGGGTTGCGTGCAGGAGATCTTGGGGTGAGTTGGGGTCTTGGTGTAGGGAGTGGTGATGGAATCCTTCCCTCAGGCTATTCCATGACTGGTAGTGCAGAGTTAGGGCTTGCAGTAGCCTCTGGATTCACCCCAACCCTCAATTTCTCACCCTGCATACTGGGAAACAGAGGCAGTGAGCCCCACCAGTGAAAAACTGTGTGACACATAGGGGGACTGCCTGTATAAAGTCCTAACATCTTGCCACTCACCTGCCTCTGCTGTGAAAGGGTATTGATTCTGCTACAGCCATGGCCCTCTTCACCTGCATGGAGATGGGAATTTGATTTGCTCTTAAAGGTGGAGGCCTGAATTAGACCCCATTACCATGCAACCTCATTGAAGTAGAAGTGATGGCATGCAGTGCAGCACAAGCCAGTGCAGAATTTGGCCTAGAGTTCTCCCCATAATTTGAGCTCAGATGAAACACTGTTTTTGCTCTCAAAAGTTAACAAGTACAATGTAAAAGGAAAGGGATCTTTTTTAGGGACAAAGCTGTTACCTAGCTCAAACATGGTACTGTGCCTAATATTGTTACAATTATTTATAATCAAATCTATTTGCAAAGGTTACATCAGATCATAAAACAGTATATGAATTTATTTGGTAAAAATCAAAATGTTTTTTCTTTGAAAGGAGTTATATCAGTTCAAAAATATGAATGTAAAGAATCAAATAATGTGCTACCAATGATTTCTATGAGAAGTTCATAATTAGGAAGTCAAACAAGTCTTCAATCATGTCTGTGGTGTTTCTATTTCTTCATCTTTCTTTTCTATGGGTTATTATTATTACTTAGTTTCTTATAGTGATTAACTGTCTGAATTGCCTCAAATGATACATACATTGTTTGGGATGTAAACGTTTGAATTAGTATGCCATGTTTTTAATTTAGTAAATTAACTGTTTTCTCTTTTTTTGAAATACATTGCGTTTCCTTGTTTTTAGACTTTGAAATGGATTCTTCTTCCTGTAATAAAAATTAATTTATTTAAGTTATGCACCAAACTGAGAGTTACAAGCTTTATGTGTAACATAATTTTAACCATGAGTCTCCAATTGGGAGCCCGATTGGGAAAAAGCACACTGTATTTTTAGTTTTGAGCTTTGCTTTCAAAATGAGAAGGTTTTGTAATCAGAAAATCAGCTGGGTGGCTGAAGAAGGGCTAGTCAGATTATGACCTGCAGCACAATGACTGGTCTGCTCTTACCTTAACTATTTGGTTTTTGTCCCTCCAGGGTCCTCCAGGTCCTCCAGGTTTACCTGGTCTGTCGGGGAAGAGAGGTCCAAGGGTGAGTAGAAGGGCTATATTTTTCTATAGCTGTATACTGGACATTGATAGTAAAACCAAACTTTGTATCATCATTTGATTGTACAGTGTATTCATATACTAGTCAGCAAGGAAGATGTTGCTCTTTAATCTCAGCATATAATGGGCTAAAACAAAGTAAGACAAGACGATAAAACAACGTGTATTTTACAATAAATACCTAGAGGAGGTATTCTGAGTAAATGTGTCCACAAACTGCTATTTAGTTTGCAGTATAACTGTTATGCTGCTACTTACAGCATTGTTTTTTTAGTTTTTCAGTGTTGCCATCTGTAGCTGAGAAGGTCAGGTTCATTTGCTTTTTGGAATGATGGGGAGTGGGCTTCCCAGAATAGTGCATTCCACAGCTACAGACTGGAAAACAATGAAAGTGAAATTATCCACTGCTGGCTGGAAAGAAAATTGCTCTAAGAATCTGCTTTAGTTTCTTGGTTTACAGCAGCTCAATAAAAGCATAATTTCTGTGTCTGTAGCTTCTTCAAGTAACTTTTACCATAGCTAATACATCTTGATATATATTGTGTGTGTGTGTGCACACATATATACTATAAAATGTTGAAGCCCTCTGGAAATGGCTGGGGAAGAATCAGGAATTTCTCACTGAAGGAAATCTGGGATTTTGGGCACCTGGAGAGGGTAGTTAAGGATTTGTGGGCTGGATGATCTAGAAGGCTGGGCAGGCTGGAGGGGAGTGGGTAGTCATGGGTTTAGGAATGGAGTGTGGTGTCTGGCAGGGTTGATAGATGAGACGTAGGATTTCTAGGATGGGTAGAAGTATTTGGCAGATGGTATGACGGATCAGCTGATGTGAGGGAGGTATCTTAGGGAGGCGGGGTTTACTTGTGCTAGTGCTTGTGAACGAACATTTGAGTACGCCATTGTTTTGTAGCATGTTGAAAACAAAATTTGCATGTTGTACAGCTTTATGCTCCTTAATGCTGTCTCACATTTGAAATGGATGGCTGGGAAGGGGGATATCACCAGCTGATTGAATTAGGTTTATGAAGAAAGGATTTAGAGCAAGTGGTGATCTTTTCCCATCGGTATAGACATTTCTTTCTCCATAGACTCAAAAAGGGGGAAATGAGCTAAGGCTTTTTCCTTTCATTAGAAGGCACTAGTCTCTCCTCCCAAGTTTAGGTGAGCTGCAACCATACTGCATGAGCAAGTTATACAGCTGGTCTCTAAATACAGGGATGGGGGGGGAGGGAAGATAACTTCCTCTCTTGCCTGGGTAAAAATTAGAACAACAGAACGTTGCACTAATTTGGGGGGTGGAGGGAAGTATTTAAATACTGTTCATGAATCATCACCACTTGCCCGTCTTTGTCCTTCCCCAGCCCGCTCTGTCCCTTCACTTCCCCACAAGAAGTATTCCTAGTTCTGGGGAGGAACAAAAAACTAAAAATGGAACTAAATTGGGTTTGTTTAGTCTGGAGAAGAGAAGACTGAGAGGGGACATGATAACAGTTTTCAAGTACATAAAAGTTTGTTACAATGAGGAGGGAGAAGAATTGTTCTTCTTAACCTCCGAGGATAGGACAAGAAGCAATAGGCTTAAATTGCAGCAAGAGAGGTTTAGGTTGAACATTAGGAAAAACTTCCTAACTACCAGGGTGGTTAAGCACTGGAATAAATTGCCTAGGGAGGTTGTGGAATCTCCATCATTGGAAATTTTTAAGAGCAGGTTAGACAAACACCTGTCAGGGATGGTCTAGATAATATTTAGTCCTGCCATGAGTGAAGGGGACTGGACTAGATGACCTCTCGAGGTCCCTTCCAGTCCTATGATTCTATGATTCTATCTGCACATTTACTGGAGAGAGAAAAAGAGGAAGAAGAGAGAGGGTAAAATGTTGTATGCTAAGGCAATTCAATGAGGATAACCTCAGTCTTGATTCCTTAAAAAGAGAGAGCCCAAATAAACCACATGTTAAAAATGTAAAACCATCCTGTCACATGGCCAGTCAGAAAGCCCATCAGACTTGCTTGATTCCCTCTGATACCATTATAAAGGTAGAGGTAGGAGTCAGGATCCTTTATATCTCTTGAAGCTGTCTCTTTCAGATGCCTATTTCTTAACCTCTGATGGATGCAGTGCATTCTGGGGCACAAAGCTCCACAGTGTGAAATTTGTGAATTCAATGTGGAGTTGAACATGCAAAAAAGCATAATGGGAAGTGGGGAAGCTTAGATTAGAGAGGGGTGGCTAGCGTCTGGAGACAGCCTAGGTTGAGAAGGGCCAGTTTGATTTATTAGTAACTGTGATATAAATAGAATTTTAAAAGCGTACTTAAATGTTGCTGTCAAGGCTGTATCCCTACTTTGAACTTTAGGGTACAAATGTAGGGGCCTGCATGAAGACTTCTAAGCTTAACTACCAGCTTAGTTCTGGTCCGCTGCCACCATCCCAAAGCTAATTCCCTTTCCTGGGTAGCCTTGAGAGACCTTCACCAATTCCCTGGTGAATACAGATCCAAACTCCTTGGATCTTAAATAAGGAGAAATTGACCCTTCCCCCCTCCTTCCTTTCACCAACTCCTGGTGAATACAGATCCAAACCCCTTTTGGATCTTAAAACAAGGAGAAATCAATCAGGTTCTTAAAAAGAAGGCTTTTAATTAAAGAAAAAGGTAAAAATCATCTCTGTAAAATCAGTATGGAAAATAACTTTACAGGGTAATCAAACTTAAAGAGCTCAGAGGACCCCCCTCTTCTGTCTTAGGTTCAAAGTACAGCAAACAAAAATAAACACTCTGGTAAAAGGTACATTTACAAGTTGAGAAAACAAAGTAAATCTAAGACGCCTTGCCTGGCTTTTACTTACAATTTTGAAATAAGAGAGACTTGTTTAGAAAGATTGGGAGAACCTGGATTGATGTCTGGTCCCTCTCAGTCCCAAGAGCGAACAACCCCTTAAACAAAGGACACACACAAAAGCCTTTCCCCCCCCCAAGATTTGAAAGTATCTTGTCCCCTTATTGGTCCTTGGGGTCAGGTGTCAGCCAGGTTACCCGAGCTTCTTAACCCTTTACAGGTAAAAGGATTTGGAGTCTCTGGCTAGGAGGGATTCCATAGCACTGTACACAGGAGAGCTGTCACCCTTCCCTTTATAGTTATGACAGTTGCCGCAAAGACTAGTCCAGGTGATGGGCTAAGGGCCAGGAAAACTTCATTTTTGAAAAGTCATTGTTGCGCTTTAGCTCTTATAGTGCCCATAAATATTAGAATACCAGCAAGTGTTGGTTGTTATTTTTTACATTGAAAAGTAGGTCCCAGGCCTTACTTTTGTGTGCTAAACTTGAGGCTGACGTGAGGCTTTTATGGGCAAGATATAACATGAACTCCCCAAAATAGAGGTTTTTATTAGAAAATTATATAGGTAGAATATACATTATACACAGATGTGGGGAATGACAGTCAGGTGGGTTATCTGAGCCTAGACCCACTGAAATCTTTGGCCTCCCAGTCAAAGAAAGCCCTTCATCGCCCCTCCTGAGCAGACATGGAGCCTGTCACGTGACCTTCACCCAGGACTTTCTTCTGTCCCTTGAGTCATCTTTAGTCATACTGAGACATGCCTTGAGCTGTTGAATAGAGGCACCTGGGATCTAAGGAACTCTCTTCTTGCAGTGGTAGCACTCAGCTATCAGCAGTCAGCTGTGTGCTGCTCCACTTGCTGCACAGTGATTGTTGTGTCAGTGACTCCTTCCCACTACTCCCAGCTGCATGAGGATCCTCCTGCCTCAGGCCCTAGTCTTCCCCAGGATTCCCGTGCTTCGCTCCCTCCGCCCTTAATTGTGCCTTGGTCCGACAGTCTCAGTAGTGACACCTTAGTTAAGAGTGATACATTTCCCTCAGGAGCTTGATTTTAACCACTTTTAACTTTATTAGAAAAGTTCCTTTCTGTGTAAAATTTCTCACATGGGACCTCTGCACAGAGGAGATTAAAAAAAAATTTTTTTTGAGTGTATCAGCCAAGCTGAGTCTGAGTTAGGGCACGTCAAGAAGAAAAGTGAGTTTTCAGGATTTGAAACAAATAATTTTTGTTGTTCACCCATATCTCCAGAATGACTTGTTTTATACTGTTTTATCTGAGATGTATGTTAATCCTCAGTGAGGTGGAATTCCTAGGGCAACTTTTATTGAGCAGAATACCACTGTGCTCTCCCTTGTTGTTGTGGCATTTCCTCGACCCTGGCAAAACAAACCAACAAAGCTCTAAAAACTTTCTGAGCCATTTCCCCATTGTAATTATATTGGCACCTTCAGTAGCGGGTTTCCTCTTTCTTGTAAATCCCTGAGAGAGACCCGAAAGCTGCCTGTGTGCACATTAATCTCTCAAAGGGGGCTGGGATCAGCATTTCCATTTAGTTACATCAACATGGTTATTCGCTGGAGGAAGCATTAAACTGTGAGGCTCTCAGTATTAGTGTGCGGTATAATTGGTAAACGCTGAGTCGTGAGGGAAAAGTAAATGTTATGATGTCTGTCTTAACAGTTCATTGAATTTGTAATTTATGTTTTGAGAGAGTTAAAACAGATTCTTATTATTTCTGGTACTTTTGATAAACTCTTTGGGTAAAATTCTGGCCCCCCTTGAAGTCAATGAAAGTTTTGCCATTGACACCAGTGGAGACAGGATTTTATCCTTCAGGTTCTTCCATGTGTCATAGATGAATAGCTGCTGACGATCATTGTGATGACTATTTTCCCCAGTGCCCAATTCTACAAGGACTGGCTTCAATGAGAGTTGAAAGTGCTCCGGACCTTGCAGGATCAGATACCCAGTGTTGAAACCTTTTAACTTCTAGTGTGGATGGCCTGGAAACATGTTTCGTCCCATAGCGGGAAGTATTATAGATCCCATGTTCCACCAGTCCTGTTGTTGACAATCACTGTCAGCAGTGGTTTGTTTTCCAAGCACAGATGGGTCAATTTAGCCATATGCTCCTGATGTTCTTTGCATGGAACTCTCATTGAAGTTAATGGATGTTGATCATATAAAAGTCAACTTTGACTCTCAAAAATGTCAGCATTCTGGGCCATTGATCTGGAGAATTAATTGTTACAATTCCTTACTGCATGAACTTTATATACTGTACATAGAGATTACCTCAGTATTGTGATGTTTAGGATTTCCTTTTATCCCAAACATCGTATGATATTCTATGGCTGAAAAGTCATCATCACAATGAGCTTGCTCTAATATGCGTGTCCTGAATTACCTGGGATCCCAGTGAAAAGTTAATGACTGAGACTGTCAAAGGAGTCTATGGGAGTTAGGTGCTCAATTCCCATTTAATCTCAGTGGGAAATGGACACTGATTCCCTTAGGCTCCTTTGAAAATCCTTACCAATGATTTCAGATGGAACAGTGATCCTTGAGGATGATTCTCTGTACAATATTTCCACAAAGTAATGAACATTGTTTGGTGTAGTTCTGAATAATCCCGCTCTTTCTTGTTTTTATAGGGTATTCCAGGGCCACATGGGAATCCAGGTTTGCCAGGGCTGCCTGGTCAAAAGGTGAGCTAACTTAACCACACTGCCATAAGCATTATTTGAACTTCCGGATGTGTAACTTTTTGGAAGTCCTAGAGTTTGCTTCCAATAATAGTAGTGATTAATTTTATTTGGTTTACAAATGGAGAGCACAGCTATAAACAGTTTTTAAGGAAATGTAACCAATAAAACTTAAACCAAGGTCAAAAGAAAAATAGCCAGTTTCACAGGACAAAATGATGCATGTGGAATGATGGCCTGGAAGCCTTTACTCATGTGAGTATTCCTTGCTTTCCAAAGGATTTTGATTGAAGTCAATCCAACTACTTGGGTGAGTCAGAATTATTCAAGTGAGGCATTTGCAGGATTGGACATTTAATCCCTGCGGTAACCTTTTGCTTTGGTAAAAAAAAAAAAAAAATAGGCCAAGTCACTCTCCATAAATACTTCGATTTGCTGTCACGATTTCACCTGTTTGATGGCATTTAACTACTCTAACTTTCAGAGTTTGTTGATTAAATGATAGAATAAGAACTGTGGAACCTAGATTTGATATTGCAAATTTAAGAAAAAATATTCAGCCATAAGCTCAGTTAAAAACTTTTAAACCTGGGTTACAAAGGCCACTTAAATACCGGCAGGCAGTTTTGTGCAGTTGCAAAATGCCTTCAATTCATATTTAGTTTTAACAATTTGATAGATATGTTAGGAAAAAACAACATGATGATTTGTTTTAGTGTGATTCCTTATGGCAGGAATCTGACCTGTAGTGACAGGTGTTAAAAACTGCTCTAGGCCATGAAAATATATCAAATAAAGCTTGTGATGTTTGACATTGTAAAACAAAGTGGCTTTGTGTTTGCTATGTGCCCTTTTGTTAGTATCTAATTTTATTACAACCATTAAACGTAGTGATTTCTATAACTCGGTTTTACAATAATTATGCAAACTGGGCAATAGAGAAATGTAGACCGCTGTTACTTGAAATAAGTGTAGCCAGCTACTCACAGGATTTATTTCATAATATATATTTCCTTTCATTGAGTCATACCAAGATTCTGAGCATTTATCTACTCTGTAGTTGAGTTCATGATTTAAAAAAATGAAGTAATTCATAAAAATTAATGTATTTTCTAGGCTTAGCTATGAAAGCTACATTTTCTTGTTGGTCACAATTTATTATTGTTAATACTGTATCATTATTTTATACAGAGGGGGCTAGAGCTCCACACAACTGCAGTTTTACTGTAAAATTACAGTATCATAATATTTTAATTAAATAGAAGTAAGCCAGATCCTCACCAAGTGTAAACTGGAGAAGCTCCACTGAGGTCAATTGACCTATGCTGATATACACTAACTGAGATTGAAGACACTTGGGTTTAATCTTAGAACACACAAGATCAAATGTAATCATTTTCTGGCAGTAACATCACAATGGGTTTTATTCTCCCCTCAAGGTACATGTGTATCTCCTATCTACGTTGAAGAGTTACACATGTGCTTCAAGAGTGGAATTTAATACATTTATAGCTTCCTAGATTGTCACTGATGGCTTTAAACTGAAGGTCAGGTTCTGTCCTTGTGTGTGTGCCAGCAGCTTCCATTGACATGTATATAGTTTAGGGTCCTTAGCATGTAACCTTAGATACTTGGCCTAGGGGTATAAGGTTGACATGTGGTCTAAAATCACCAAAGCATGCATAAGTTTTTGGCAATTTTCCTAGCTATCATAAACAAGAACTATTTCAAGAAAACTGAGTCTGTGGATTTTGGCACCGTTATAGCTGCATTGTAATGCTAAATAGATTAAATACTTATATATTTTATTTTACCTTCACAAGATGGTTTATATTTCCTTGTTCCTGCTTCACAATTGAAAACCATGTATAATGATCACTGCTTGTTTCTAAGTTAAAATTACAAAGAATTGCATATCTTTTATTGGGGAAATGGCATTGGGCAAGGTATGAAAGGGAACATATTTTAACTAGCTAAGAACCAGCTGCAGCTTTATTACAAATAACATTTTTAGTTCAGTCTGTCTGAATTGTAAAAGGGAAGCAGTATACTGCTCTCTTGGCAATGGTGTCAGCAAGAGGAGGATCAGGCCCAACATGTATCATTTCAAATAATAGTTATCAACTTACACTTGTTCCTATTCACTCCATCACCCAAACTTATCACCTGATTAGTGCCTATTGAAGTCAAGGGGAGTCTTTCCACTGATTTGAAAAGGCAGAGAGTGAACAGAACTTGCACTTGGGTCTCCATGCTACAAGAAGCAAATATGAAGGATTTGGGGCTAGAAAAGGAGGGTGGAAAGATAATGGTGTGAAGAGATTTGATGGGAAAGAGAAATCAATGATGGTAAACATAAGTAAAGGAGAAAGGCTGGTCCCCCAGTCCTGCAATTCATTGTGCACTGTCAGACTGCTGCACCCATGCACAGCCATGCTGAGGGAATGGATCTCTGCAGGGAGGGGAGCAGTCTTCCCACATGCAACAAAGTGCAGAATTGGGGCCAAAATCAGAAAGTTTAATGTATTGAAAAGAGAGGGAAAAAAACCTTGAAAGATCTTAAAGGAATGAGAATATTTATATAAAAAAAAGCCATGGATAATTTACTGGTAGTTTTAAAAAAAATCACATGTCCCCAGTTCTGGCTGGGGAGAAATTACACCTCTACCTCGATATAACGCTGTCCTCGGGAGCCAAAAAATCTTACCGCGTTATAGGTGAAACCGCGTTATATTGAACTTGCTTTGATCCGCCGGAGTGCGCAGCCCCGCCCCCCCGGAGCACTGCTTTACCGCGTTATATCCAAATTCGTGTTATATCGGGTCGCGTTATATCGAGGTAGAGGTGTAGTAGCGCCCAACTCCTTTTGAATGCCCTGAATCCTTTTCATTTTGATTTTGAAAAGTTGGTAGTGTCAAACAGTGGATTTTTTAAAAAATAGTTGTCTCGTTGCATATAATCTGGGTATATACCAGAAAATCTATAGTCATCCTTCACCCTAAGTAAAGAGCTTTATCTGAGACTACAGTTTAATTTCAAGATCCAGTCTGTGGCTGCATTTGACAGGAACTTAAACATGCTGCTGGTATCTGTCATGTCATTTCTATCTTTAGGCCAGACTCTTTTGTGTAGAGTATTGACATTGTTCACCCACATGCCACTCCATATACCACTGTTTATTGACATAACACATCAATCCTTTCTATACTTTAATGGCTACAGTGAAGTATGGAATTAAATGGATAGGAGAAGTTGAGCCAGTTTACTGAGGAAGGAAATAGAAATATGTATACAAGTGATGATTGTACAGAGGCTTAGCTATCACGCAAGGCAGTAATTATATGTAGTTCTTTTTGTTTTCATAAAGTTCATTGCATGGACAATGAATTCATTTAGCTGTAATAGATTCTGTGATGATGATGCAAAGGTAAAATGCAGTGAATCATTGGATTCACCACTGCATTGCACCTTGTGTAGTCAGTTAAACCTGTGCAAAATGGGCATAAAGTGAGTGGAGGACTCTGATTTGAAGCATTTTATACCCAGTTTGCATGAGAATAAATAATTAAACAAAGTGCAGGGCAGCACAGACTCAGGACTATGATTTCTAATGCCTTAGGACCAGATCACCTTGTCCTGTGAAGAAACCTGCCCAGATGGGTTTAAGGGAGAGTTTGTACACTGTGAGGTTTACGTGGTGGGAAGGTTTAGGAGGCTGCAGTCCCTCTGAACCCTATACATCTGTGGGATATATTGAGGAATGGTCTCCCCCTTCCACACAGAGGCAGGAAACATCTTGGATGGATCCCCCTTCCCACCTGGTATCATGGCTCCTTAGAGCCTACCTTTATTTATATGGTTAACTAGTGTACTGATTTCTTCTGTCTTAAAGCTGTTAAAAATTAGAAGAGCAAACTTCTATTTGGTAATTTTCTTGGCTTCACAACTTTGTTTTTTATGGGTGAGTAGTAAGAAAATAATGAAATAGAAGGGGTATGTGATTTGTCTGACAAGAGGAATTCCTGAGAGCTACCAACACAAGACTAATTGCAAAATCATTGTCTTATGAATTATTTTTAGAAGAACTGTGTTTACCGCAGGCATATCTATCTTCTGTTTGACACTGGCAAGTTTTTGTCTTTGCTTGCAATATGGCCTTTCTGTTGTGCCACGCAAGCTTTGCTGTCATTAGGGAGATGTTAATCTTTATCACAGTTAAAGCACTATTCTGCAATAACCCTTGGAAGGTAAGTACTGTGTATAGAGTCTGTCTCATCTTCAGTCTGGAAGACTTGACATGCTTATAAACACAACTCAAGCATTCTCTGAGCAGTCATAACAAAGCAATACTTGAAAAAGATTTTAAAGAGAAAATAGGCCAGATCCTCAGGTGCAGTGCAGCTGGTTTCTGTCTCACCCTGGGTGGACTTTGGCTGTAAGCCCAGTCTAAACAATCGAGGGAGGAGCGCCACACAGCAAGGGGGGGTCTTCACTGGTATGTGGGACTTTTATGCCATACTCCCTCCTTCCTGCTAACGTAGCAGGGGAGAGTGGGCATGGGCAGGATATCCCTGTGCCACAACAGTTCCAGGCTGTGTTTTCTGCTTTTTGTGGCTGTTACAGGCCAGTGTAAATCACAACCCACCCTGAGGTTTAAATCCTGTTCTCTTGGAGCTATAAGTGCATGGCAGTGTTAACACTTGGAAGCCTAATTGTTTTAGAATTAGGATTATCTCTCTCTCGCACACACACTCAGCCTGGGCACTTTTTGCAATGATCAGCTATAAGTTCATTTTTCCAGAACCCGATAGCTGAACAGTGGCTTGGCTGGTTTTCTCCATCAGAGAAGTATTTATTTTGGGCAGTTTTGTGTTAGTAGATGCAAAGAAGTGTAGAGAGTCATGTGATGCCAGTGCTACAGAGCAAGGGCTTCTTGAAGAAGAGATGTAATTTGCAGTTGTTAATATAAACCCCATCTTGATTGGGACTTTTGTCTGACATAAGAGTCTGCCCAATTTGTAAATGGCACAATGCCAACCTAACAGAGGGGCATGAGTGTAGGCCACACACACACACACACACACACACACATATATATATATATATATATATATATATATATACACACACACACATACATACAGAATTCTCTGCTGAGAATGCCTGAACAGCTGTCCATACTGATTTTAGTTACTTATAAATAAAGGGCATGTGCCATCTTTAATCCAACTCTGATCTGGACTAGCTTTAACCATAAAAAATAATTTCCTTGGCTATAGGAGAGAAATTCTTGGCGAGGCTGAACTAATCTGAGTATGGAGCAATCCATTATTATATGGTTTTCAGCTTCAAGGCCAAAGGTTATGTCTGGTCTATACAGTTTTGATATGATGAGGTCAATAGAATGTAACCATATGTACTGTGTACAGCATTTAGTATAACTAAAACCAGTGGAGATTACTTGTGCTGTATTTTAGCTTAAAATAATTGTTTTTAATGATAAGATAAAGAAAGTACAAGTATGGTCTCAGTCTAAATATTTAAACTTTCCAAATGCCCAGGTTTGATACAAGTGAAGCAATAAACTAAGATAATTATGTAGAGAGGTTACCTGTAATAGGAATGACTAGCCAATAGTGGTTCTTGATCCACCTGCTGGAGGTTGTGGGTCCCCAGCATTGGTGAGTCTGCCAGTAGCAGAGAGCACTGCAGTGCCAGCCACTCAGAATCCCTGCTGTGTTGGAGGACTGAAGCTAGATTGCACAAACTAAAATAGTGGTCAGGGCTGGGCTAGCCAGGAGATCTGTCAGTACTTCTCCCAGGGACCGCTGTTACTGAGGCGTCTATGAAATCTGCAACTCCAGGAGAAGTCAATCAGAGCTTCCGGTCATTCAGGACCTCTGGAAAATTGGGTCTTAAGTGTGTCAGAGACATTGCTCGTTGTCCAATTGATAATATATGACAGTGGCCAACAATGCTGCTGTGTTTCCCCAAAATGTTTTGGGGACATCAAAAACATTCATATAAAGAGATTTTTCAAATGGTTGGGGGAGTTGATGGGAAAGTGACTCACATTATAGGACACAACTGGGTTTTCATAAGAAATGAGTGTTAGATAAAAGGAAGCTCAGATACGTAGGGGCCCAACTGTTTCAGTGCAAGGGATGTCTTTGTGATTCAGCTGAAGAGCTCCAGTTAAACGACATCTGACTAAATCAGGTTGAGTTGAGAAGAATCGAACGTTAAGTGAGGCCACATTCAAGGTTAACTGGCCAAAGAGTCAATGAACATAAGTTGTTGTCTTGGTGACAGAGATGTGGAAGGCTGTGGAAAAGGAGAGATCCGTCTGGAAGAACTCCCTTTCCCTTGTGGAAACCATTTCTGCATGTAGAGGGCATGACTTGGTTATGTCATTCAAGTCAGCAGGGCCTGATACTATTTACCTCAGGGTACTGAAGGAATTAGCTGAAGAAATCTCGGAGCCACTGGCAATAATATGTGCAAACTCCTGAATGACAGGACAGGTCCTGGAAGTCTGCAGAAGGACTAATGTAGTGCCCATCTATAAAAAGGGGGGGTGAAAGCCGGGGAACTATAGACCAGTCAGCCTGACCTTGATACCTGGGAAGCTATTAGAGCAATGTATGAAATGTTCAATTTGCGAATACCTGGAGGATGAAGGGATAATCACTAAAAGCAGCATGGATTTATTAAGAACAAATCATGCCAAACCAGATTGATTTCCTTCTTTGACAGGGTAACTGGTTTGGTTGATAGCAGGAATGTGGTGGATATAATATACCTGGACTTCAGCAAGGCTTTTGACACAGTCCCACAAGACATTCTGATAAGTAAGCTCGAGAAATGCAGGCTCGACAGAACTACCATTAAATGGATACATAATTGGTTAAACAACTGCAAACAAAGAGTAACTATTAATGGAATGATGTCAAATTGGAGGGAGGTCTTAAGTGGGGTTTCACAGGGATGTGTTCTGGGTTCATTGTTATTTAACATCTTTGTTAATGACTGGGATGTAGGAATAGAGAGCATACTAATCAAATCTGCAGATGATACAAAGTTAGGCAGGGTAGAGGATAGAGCTAAAATTCAAAGAGATCTTGATACATTGGAGAACTGGGCTACTGACAACAAAATGAAATTCAACAAAGACAAATGTAAGGTGCTACACTTAAGGAAGAAAAACCAAATGCACAAACACAGAATGGGGGATAACTGGCTTGGCAGCAGCACTGCTGAGAAGGATTTGGGAGTTGTGGTGGATCACAACCTCAACATGACTCAGCAATGTGATGCTGTTGCAAAAAAAGCAAATGCAATTTTAGGTTGCATTAACTGTGGCATGCAAGTCACGGGTGGTGATAGTACCACTCTACTTAACACTGGTTAGGCCTCAGCAGGAGGACTGTGTCCAATTTTGGTCACCGATGTAAAGAAACTGGAAAGGATCCAGAGGTGAGCGACAAAGATGATCAGAAGGATGGAATGCAGCCATATGAGCAAAGAATGAAGGAACTGGGTATGTTTAGTTTGGAAAAGAGATTAAAGGAGGACATGATAGCAGTCTTCAAATACTTGAAAGGCAGCCATAAAAAAAGATGGAGAAAAGTTGTTCTCTCTTGCCATAGCAGGCAGGACAAGAGGCGATGGCTTCGAACTACAGCATAGCAGATTTAGATTAAATCTCAGGAAAAGCTTCCTAAGTATAAGAACAGTAGGACAATGGAACAGATGCCTCAGGAGGTTGTGGAAGCTCCTTCACTGGAGGTTTTTAAAAGGAGTCTGGATAGCCATCTGCCTTGGTTGGTTTAGACACTACAAATCATATATCTTGGCCAGGGATCCCATCTAACCCTACGATTCTATGACTTCTAGTCAGGAATGACTCATAACCTGCCCAGTAAAAAATTGAACCTAGGACTGTTGGATTTCTCTCTCTTACTTTCTCCATCCTCCAGGGCTCTGTGCTATTTTTAGGAAGTATTGGATGTGTGAAAAAAAGATGGCAGAGGCTACTATTTCTGATAACATTTAGAGCAGGGGTCAGCAACCTTTCCGAAGTGGTGTGCCGAGTCTTCATTTATTCACTCTAATTTAAGGTTTTGCGTGCCAGTAATACATTTTAACATTTTTAGAAGGTCTCTTTCTATAAGTCTATAATATATAACTAAACTATTGTTGTATGTAAAGTAAATAAGGTTTTTAAAATGTTTAAGAAGCTTCATTTAAAATTAAATTAAAATGCAGAGCCCCCCGGACCGGTGGCCAGGACCCGGGCAGTGTGAGTGCCACTGAAAATCAGCTCGTGTGCTGCCTTTGGCACACATGCCATAGGTTGCCTACACTTGATTTAGAGAAAACATGGAACCATGAAGGACTGGTGGATTATTTTCAATTGACAATAACGTTCTTCTTTTAAACTCAGGCTAGAAAACTGTTAAGCTAGTGTGCTGTCTATTGTAAGTCTGGTCAATGGGAATGCTTCAGTCACTTCTAATGCAAGCAGTTTACTACTTCTGAGGGTTAATTTATTACCTGGGTACCAAAAGCAATTGACTTCAAAAAGTTGTGACAAGCACGCACGCTTCTCAGACTCTCATGGCAATAAAAACAGGTAGTGACACTTGAAAGAGAGGGGAAAGTAAAGTGTAGCACGCTGCAGAACTTAATTATGTGGGAACACAAGCTATGAAATATGGCATATGAAACATAGCCATATGCTTTCCTTATGCGAGACAATATTTTCCTATTGCCAGAATATGTGAAAGGCCAAATGTATATTTATGCAATTTATTTCCCCAATAAAATGTCCTCTGCCTGCCATCTGAACATCACATTTCCCCTTTAAAAGTATCTACATTGTAAGGACTGTAACTCCAAACCTTGCATTTTTGAAGCAACAAATGAACAACTTAGCACTAGCCTTAACAGGAAATTATTTCCATGTTACATCGTGGGGTAATTCTAGTCAGTTTTATGACAAGTTTTGTTTTGGGGGGGAATATGCAGTGAATGAAAAATTGCAACCAACTGACTACATCTCAACAGCAGCTTTCAAGGACACTAGATTAAAAGATGGGAACAAAGAACTGATCAGAAATAGAAATGACATCACAACTATCTTGGTGTTCATGTTTGATATGGTTTGATACATCAGGCTTGAATAAATCAGCAAAGTACAAATAAAGTATTCAGTTATTACTGAGAATGCAGGCACACTGATTTGTCTGTACCTCTTACTGCATTTGCAATTAAACTCTGCCTTTTTAATAAATAATCCTCAGGTACATTATGAAGAAATGCAGGGAAATTCAAACTCATCGCCACATATGCATTCAGATTATTGTATTATGCCATGTAGTGTGACATGCATATTTTAATAGGAAAGTTGACATAAGGAAACATTCCTGGAATAAGAAATATACTTTGTACAGCATTAGATCCTGCACACACACAATCAGTTTCTTCAACAGTGAAAATATTTGTGGCTAGCTATATAATTAAATCTTCTGTCCCTGTACCACACTGATTTCATTTCTCTGCAATAGGGCCCTAAAGGAAATCCAGGATTCTCCCCAGGACAAGCAAAACGTGGAGAAAAGGTAACTGCTTCATAATTACAGAGAAATGTTAGCCACGTTTTTTGTTGTTGAAGTTTGCTTATGTTATCTGTATTGTTGGGTTTAATTACCTTTTAAGTCTAGTGCTATGTAAATTGCAATTTTTGTTTTCCCATTATTGTTTATCTCAGAATGGCTGATGTCTATATGAGTGGCTGGATTTTAGTGTTCTATGATAAAGTAAGACTCTGGCAACAGTTATGAACCAAAGACAGACATAAAATAACAACACTTAATGGTTCACTTGTAGTTAAATTTTAAATTCTGTATTTGATTTCAGATTTAAGAAACAAAAAGTAAAAAGTAAAACTCTATTGGAAGAATTAAATTAAATTCAGTTTGTTAGGACTTGATAAATATGGTACAGTTAAACTGTTGTGTTTATGTTAACTCCTTCACATCAGCAACAAAATATGAGTATTGAAACCTTATAACATCTTAAATTGGTATACAAAGCTCAGAGTGACGATGGTTAAAGGAATACCTCCAATTTAAAAATCATATCTCTACCTGAACTTGTTTTACCTTCTGTTGTTGCAAGGGATACTTCATTTTAGCACAACTGAAACATTAGAAATAAGCCTTTGTGACCAGAATCCCAGGGGAGCCAGCTGAGGTCACTCAGTTAGGATGAACTGTAAAGAATGAGGCAGACAATCCCCGAAGCTGGTGGACATTCCAATACTTAGATTTACCAAGCCAGCATAAAGCCTTCTGTAATACCTTACTACTTACCCAGAAGTCAGCAACACAGTTCCCTTAAAGTAACCCAGCCTCAGGCCTCCACCTAGACACCCAAGTCAGATATGATGAGGATTAGTGAAAATCTTATTCATCATATAGGAAAGTTCTACCAATCCCAAAGGATCGGACATATTACCTCCCAGGTTAATGAATATTCCAGATCTTACCCAAATACACACTTATCACCAGTTCTTATTAACTAAACTAAAATTTATTTAAAAAGAAAAGAGAGTGAGTGTAGGTTAAAAGATCAGTATACATACAGACATGAGTTCAATTCTTGAGGTTCAGATTCATAGCAGAGATGGTGAGCTTTGTAGATGCAGAGAGTTCTTTTCAAAATAGTTCATAGATTATAGTCCAATGTTTGTAATCAGGGCAGTCCAATCAGAACTGGGATCTCAGTCCTTGTGGCTTCAGCTTCCCCTGCATGAAGCCTCAAGCAGATCTGAGATGTCAGGATCCAAGCCATTTTTTATACAATTTCAGGCCTTCTTTGACAGCTCAGAGTCACTTGATGAACAATAGACACTCATTTCCTAAGCATCGCCGGTAATTATTCACACTGATCAACATAAGGCAATTGCCTGTTTTTCCACCATTCACAGATTATTTGATATACATTTCAAAGAGAAATGAATACAGCAATATCCCATGTTTATAGTTCATTTAAATGTTAAGATGTTCTTTTGATCTCTGAATTAACAGAATACAGCATAGACAGGGACTGTTTGATTACATTGTTGACCACTACCAATATATATGTAAATACACAAAAACACAAACATTATCTCCCCATATGTTTTTAAGGGTTGAATTTGAGTCATTCATCCTACAGGATACTTAACCCTTTCTGGTCATGCGTCACAGCCTTTTCCCTGTTTTTCAAAATTTGAAAGCCCTCTGTGTATCCGTTTCCCTCTTTCCTATGTCTAGTTTGTTAGGCCTTGATTCCGTAGACACCTTAGCACATGCTTAACTTAAAGCACATGAGTTAGGCTCATTTAATTCCGTGGTATTACTCATGTGTTTAAAGCTGAGCACATGTGTAAATTTTTGTAGTGTTAGGTGATCAGGGGCTTAGTTAGCAGATTTCCCCTTTTGTTTAAGTGAGTCTTTCACACCATAACAGGAAAGGAAAAAAAAATTTTAAAGGAAAATATGATCCTAAACATGCAAACTTGTGGTGGAGGGAACCTGGGAGTAGGTATAGTCCCTGAAATGATCTTTAACTTATTTTTTTAAACTTACTAGACTTCAGTTTGATGTTGTCTCTTTATAGTATTTTGATGAATTTGCCCACAGTCACATTGTTCTGTTCAACTCTCACCAATGTCACTGTCTTCTCTCCAAAAAAAAAAAAAAAAGGTAAACCATTCTGTACTTGAAAATAAAGAGCCTGATTCTGATTTTACTTACACTGGTGTAAATCAGAAGTGACTCTTTTAAAATCAATAGCTACCCTTGTGTACGGCAGGTGTAAGTGACAGAAGAATCCGATCCAGAGCAAAGCTCTGCTTTGAAAAAAGATTATAAAAATGACACCTTCTGAGTCAGCAGATCTGCTTCCTGTGCTTATTCAGGATCTTATCTGCTGACTTTAGTGATTAAAAATAAGCTTCCCCCCCCCACTTCTAACCCTCTTGACCCAACACAGCTTTGAGAGAATGGTCAGAATTCTATTCCAGTTCACACATCATAAACATAATTGTTATCTAAGTTGCAACTGGCTTGCACAGATGTGGCTAAGAGCAGAGTTTGGCCCAAAGAATCTTGATGACTTTGGTGATGGTGCCCAAGCCAGAAAGAATCCAAACTAGAATCAACAAGTCAAGCTGAACCTGAAGGACTGTTAGAAAAACAAGTTTTTATTTGCGAATGGAACAAACTGGTTCAAGAAGTAATCGAGAGACAATGACTGTGGACACAATTACAGCCGTGTCCTATTAACAGTCACTTTTCAGATTATAACTGCATATTAAGGAATTTAATTGCACTGGGAAACAATGCAGTCACTGTTATGTAACCTTGGGGAAGCAGAAGTCCCATTCCAGAAATACTGTGTCTTCATCATTGGTTTATTCACAAAGGATCTTTCAGCCCTATTCAGCTATATTCATTAAGAACTCTCTTAATGCTAAGAAATCAAAGATTCTGTCCTCCACTTCACCTTAAAGTGGATTCCAAGAGTAAGCTCCTATAGTTAAATTAGTTGGTTATTTTGTCTTTCCAAAATGACTTTCAGTATAAAAATACAGAGTGGTTCTTCATGGAAGCTATGGCTTGGAGGTTTATGATTACAGTTTACTTTTGAATTGCACACCTACTAATTATGGCTGACACTTTAAAACCAATGTGCTCATATTGAGAGTTTAATTAGCATGCTTATTTCATAATGTATATTTAGAGTTTCATTTTAAAGAGCTGCCTATCAAAGGCAAGGCTAAATTCAGAAGTGAGACTAAGCGTGTTTAGAGATCGATTCATTTGGTGAAATGTGTATGCCTCCATTTGGTCCTTCCACTTGCATGTTACACAAATGTAGGCCTGGTCTACATTTAAAATTTATGTCAACATAGCAATGGCATTCCAGAGTGTGAAAAATCCAAGCCCCTAAGCACCATAGCTATGCCAGCCTAAGCCCTGGTATAGATGCTGCTAGATTGATGGAAGAATACTTCCGTCAACTTACCTGCTGTTGCTCAGGGAGGTGTTCCTGCAGTGATGGAAAACCCCCTTTTGTCACTGTAGGCTGCAACTGCACCGTGGGGTTACAGTGTCATGCTACAGCACAGTCGAAGTGAGTCTAAATGTACACAGCCTACAACACCTCTGACTTTGGCCCATCGTGCTGAATGAAAAAATTTGCCAGTTTACTGTTTTCAAACAGATTTAATGACATTTACATTTAGAAAATATTTGGAATACTTCTCCCAGACAACCTTTTTGTTTCGTTTGTTACTTGCAGTTTGTATGGAAACTAAATGTGGCAGTCATTTTTTTTCCAGTGCAAGAAACATGTAACATTGGGGAAATCGATCTGATATGAACAAATTGAAAGTTAAGAAATAATTTAAAACTACTCACTTGGAGTGAAATTCACCTCTGGGTAAATGCCAACACCAGACCTGTGTAACCACTTCAGTCCTACTTAAGCTGGCTAAAATGTAGATATTCTGAGATTCTGAAATAAATGTTGTTGTTCTGTCGATTCCATTTTAAATGTCCAGGGATAAAGAGAATGTACTGCTTCCCAGGTGTTTATAGTCTTTTCAAATGTTATAATAAAATGAAATGATTTTACCTTACTGTGTTGTACAGGGTGACCCAGGTCCAAGAGGCTTACTAGGCCCTCCTGGTATCAAAGGTCAGAAGGTAAGATTTTCTTTTAATTTTTATATTCAGCTCTCGAGTGTAAGTCCACCGGAAATCAGTGGGGGGTCTGCATAATTGGGCCCTCCAAGTTTGAGCTGCTTAGTCTGTCTTTGGAAATTCCTTACCTCAGCTATCAAAACCCAACATGCAGGACTGAATCTGAGCCGCAGATCATATACTGCATGTGCCTCTTTTTCAGGATGGGCCCAGCCTGGAAAATAACAGATTCTCCCAAGCTATGCAAGTTACAGAGCTCCATAGCAAGCCAATCTGTGTAGGAAAAAGGTCAATCTATCCCACAACAAGCCCCACCAATCCTCTTCCCATTGCCTCCTACCTACTTCAAAAGTTCCATCTTTAATATCATGAAGTGGATGGGAAGTCAGCAGCAGTGTTCCCTGTTAGCCAGTAGTGGAAGCATAGCTGAAATGCACATCCATGTCAGCCTGTTCACACTCCCATGTAAGCAATACTTCTAGGTTCAGTGCACACTCTGCTATTGGCAAAAGAAGATGGTACATGCTGAAATCTTCCCTTCCACTGCTTGTCTGATCTAGGTAGGGCCAGTATGAAACCTGTCCGAAACTCAGGAGCCTTGAGCTAAGTGAGGCTATAGCACATGTACTGCCACTGTCCATACTGTGGCTAAGTATAAGACTTCGGTCCCTATGTGGTCCATCCAGAGCCTTTCCTGAGTACTAAATTAATTTAAAATGTAGTGAGCAAAATGTAAATGTAAAATTTTTTATGGTAACTCCCAAATGGTGTGCTACTCCGTAAAGCTTGTTATGTTTCTGCTCTGGTGTTGTGAGCTCCTTCAAGCTTCAATAAATATACTCCTGCCTGGAAGATACTGATATTTTAAATGAATGAATCCCACTTTATTCTCAGTTTCAGGACTGCCCACCTCTTTTCTATTCATTAATTTGTTCACTGAATCATGTGTTAATTCATTCAGTGTTAGCGATGGAGCTCAATCTTTCAGCACCACAAAATTGGATGTTTTTCAAAGATGTGTGACAGAGCAGCTTAAACTCTTGCCTTGAAGCCAAGTGAAATAAGTTTTAGATTTTGGAAGCCACCTAATATTCACGTAATTATTTCTTCACTAGGAGAAATGTCAAAGCACTGTAAGAAATAAAACCCCCATACTCCATTTAGGAAACTACCCAGGCCTTAACAGTCCATTAGCATGGGACAGCATGAGGCAAGCATAGAAGTATTCAGGAAAGGGGACAAAAGGGATGCCAAGATTGTAGGAGTGGAGCGAGTGATACGGAGAGTACATAGACATAAAGCTGGAGAAGAAGGGTGGAATGAGTTTATAAATTATTTTGAAAACCACCAAAATATTGTTTAATTGGGTTCAGTAATGGATAGGAATTCAAGAGGGCTTGTCCATACAGGGCCACTCAGGGAAAATTAATGTGAATTAACTAAAGATGTGAATTTAAAGTGGATTAGTTAAACTTCATTAAACCCCTGTATGGACACTCTCATTCAGAATTAAAGTGGCCTAAATTTGATTTGGTTTAATTCACTTCTCTTGTGTTGACCAAAAGCATAAATTTACTCTTTGTAACCCAAAAAAGGAAGAAGTTACAAAATTAGTTTAAAAGCTCCTAGGAAATGTATTTCACTTGTCCACAAACCTTCTGGGATTTAACAAAATTAATCCAATTTTAAAGGCCTGACTAAAATTTTCATTTCTTATGTGGGAAAATTCCCTCCAGCAGCACCTGTTCTTATCCAAGTCGGAGATTTATCTGGTAGCCTGCTTGTTATCACCAATTGTCACCAGCAGAGCTGTGGCATCTTCTGAGTCCCAAAACATATACTGCTTTACAATATTGTCAGGTTCACAGTTTTGCTTGGAAAAGCAAAGCAGTTTCTACTTAATTTTCAATAAAATCATGTTAGGCTATGTCTACAATACAAGCTAGGGGTGATGGTGTTCATTTGATCATTGGCACTTTTACTCTTTGTTTCCATGTCATGTAGAGAGTAGACACTAACTGGAAGCACGTTTCAGAAAACTCCAGTCTGAACTAATCTTGTAAAATCACTGAGTCCATGAATTATGTTACACCTGTAAATACTAAAGAGTATTTTATGCTTGATGTTTAATGGACCTAGGTCCAAGCTTTGCAGTTTTAAGATGCTTGATCTTTCCATATCATTACCAGATATACCCAAGACGGTGAATGTATTTTCAGACTTCAGTTGAGTTGGTAGCTTGTTTTCATTTTGGAAAGTCATTTCAGAGGTGTGTGTGCAAATTGTGCAATAATCCAGGGAAAAAGGGAAATCCTTGGGGAAAAAAAACATTCTCTTTTGTTACTTCACATTTGATTTTGTTAAATGCTGTTGGGGAACTGCTGAAGTGTGTATAAATGAGTAACATAATTCTTTTAACACATAACTATAAAGAACACAAAAAAATCCATAAATTCATTGCTTCCTAAGTCCTGTTTGATTTTGGCAGCTGGTTCTGATTTTTATCTTCCTGTAGATTGATCTGCAGTAAAATGATCAGCATTTAAACTGTGACATAAGTTTTAATGTGGACTAGCTCTTGCACTATTTCAGGTCTCTCTTTTAGGTAGAATAATACCAATTTATTTATGCCCATTTCTTGGTAATTGCCCTTTTCCCATTGACCTTAGTTGTTTTCCTGAAGAATTCAGGCTGACACTTTCAAAGCAGCATTGGGGATTTGAACAGTCATTGTCCCTTAATTTTAATGGTGGAATTGAACTGAGGAGAGTTGGCAGTTTTTCAAAGGGACACTATTAAGGGCCCAAAAGCAAGCTATTCCGCTGGTTAGGAAAGATAGAAAATGTGGCAAAAGACCACCTTGGCTTAACCACGAGATCTTGCATGATCTAAAAAATAAAAAGGAGTCATATAAAAAATGGAAACTAGGACAGATTACAAAGGATGAATATAGGCAAACAACACAGGAATGCAGGGGCAAGATTAGAAAGGCAAAGGCACAAAATGAGCTCAAACTAGCTACGGGAATAAAGGGGAACAAGAAAACTTTTTATCAATACATTAGAAGCAAGAGGAAGACCAAAGACAGGGTAGGCCCACTGCTTAGTGAAGAGGGAGAAACAGTAACAGGAAACTTGGAAATGGCAGAGATGCTTAATGACTTTTTTGTTTCGGACTTCACCGAGAAGTCTGAAGGAATGCCTAACATAGTGAATGCTAATGGGAAGGGGGTAGGTTTAGCAGATAAAATAAGAAAAGAACAAGTTAAAAATCACTTAGAAAAGTTAGATGCCTGCAAGTCACCAGGGCCTGATGAAATGCATCCTAGAATACTCAAGGAGCTAATAGAGGAGGTATCTGAGCCTCTAGCTATTATCTTTGGAAAATCATGGGAGACGGGAGAGATTCCAGAAGACTGGAAAAGGGCAAATATAGTGCCCATCTATAAAAAGGGAAATAAAAACAACCCAGGAAACTACAGACCAGTTAGTTTAACTTCTGTGCCAGGGAAGATAATGGAGCAAGTAATTAAGGAAATCATCTGCAAACACTTGGAAGGTGGTAAGGTGATAGGGAACAGCCAGCATGGATTTGTAAAGAACAAATCATGTCAAACCAATCTGATAGCTTTCTTCGATAGGATAACGAGTCTTGTGGATAAGGGAGAAGCTGTGGATGTGGTATACCTAGACTTTAGTAAGGCATTTGATACGGTCTCGCATGATATTCTTATCGATAAACTAGGCAAATACAATTTAGATGGGGCTACTATAAGGTGGGTGCATAACTGGCTGGATAACCGTACTCAGAGAGTTGTTATTAATGGTTCCCAATCCTGCTGGAAAGGCATAACGAGTGGGGTTCCGCAGGGGTCTGTTTTGGGACCGGCTCTGTTCAATATCTTCATTAACGACTTAGATATTGGCATAGAAAGTACGCTTATTAAGTTTGCGGATGATACCAAACTGGGAGGGATTGCAACTGCTTTGGAGGACAGGGTCATAATTCAAAATGATCTGGACAAATTGGAGAAATGGTCTGAGTTAAACAGGATGAAGTTTAACAAAGACAAATGCAAAGTGCTCCACTTAGGAAGAAAAAATCAGTTTCACACATACAGAATGGGAAGAGACTGTCTAGGAAGGAGTACAGCAGAAAGGGATCTAGGGGTTATAGTGGACCACAAGCTAAATATGAGTCAACAGTGTGATGCTGTTGCAAAAATAGCAAACATGATTCTGGGATGTATTAACAGGTGTGTTGTGAGCAAGACACGAGAAGTCATTCTTCCGCTCTACTCTGCTCTGGTTAGGCCTCAGCTGGAGTACTGTGTCCAGTTCTGGGCACCGCATTTCAAGAAAGATGTGGAGAAATTGGAAAGGGTCCAGAGAAGAACAACAAGAATGATTAAAGGTCTTGAGAACTTGACCTATGAAGGAAGGCTGAAAGAATTGGGTTTGTTTAGTTTGGAAAAGAGAAGACTGAGAGGGGACATGATAGCAGTTTTCAGGTATCTAAAAGGGTGTCATAAGGAGGAGGGAGAAAACTTGTTCACCTTAGCCTCTGAGGATAGAACAAGAAGCAATGGGCTTAAACTGCAGCAAGGGAGGTCTAGGTTGGACATTAGGAAAAAGTTCATAACTGTCAGGGTGGTTAAACACTGGAATAAATTGCCTAGGGAGGTTGTGGAATCTCCATCTCTGGAGATATTTAAGAGTAGGTTAGATAAATGTCTATCAGGGATGGTCTAGACAGTATTTGGTCCTGCCATGCGGGCAGGGGACTGGACTTGATGACCTCTCGAGGTCCCTTCCAGTCCTAGAATCTATGAATCTATGAATCTATGAATATTTCATTGGTAACATGCTGGCTGCATAATGCCTACTACTGCCCTCTCCTGGTCATAATTAGACCTGCTCAAAGTTGTGAATAAAATAATAAGATTTTTTTTTCATCAAAATTTGCCTGATTTGGAACTTTTGTGAAATTATGTGCAGTACTTATGCAATAGTGTGCACTGTTACAATGATTGTGAAAATTTTGGGGTCTATATTCATATTAAATTTTTATTTTTTGAATGGATATGGTTTGTGATTAGTCATGTGCTCTACGTGCTCTTGGTTCTGGTTTCCTGAGTGTCTGAATTTAGCACAGATGGGGAAGAGATTAGTAGAAATGAGAGACTGCATTAGTAGAGTTTCCTTGAGGGATCTCTTTAAAAAATGCTGCACTATTCTATGGTAATCCGGTACAGTACCCAACATCTGTGAGTGTGTGTCCTTGTCTTAATAGTTTATTGTGTTGCCATTGACTACATATTTCTACTGCCTGCAACATGTTTATTATGCAGGGCCAATTTTTGCCCAATTACACCTGTGCAAATCCAGAGTAACTCTAATGAAGTCAGTATGGTTACTCCAAATTTATATCTGTGAACAAGAACAGAGTGTTGTATCGTTGTCAGTCCTCTGAGGTCTGGTATGTTTGTTTGAAGCATCCATACAAAAAAGAGGAGCAGTAGCAGGAGAGTTCATAATATGTTGGTGAACAAATAATAAATATCTGTGGGAAATTTCTATATTACTATGGTAGTGAGTGGCTGAGTTTATTTCACAGAGAGTGCTATTTTCCTAGAATAAGAATGAAGTTTGATTAAATGAGAGAAATTCTTCCATTGCTTTCAAAGGGAAAAGCACTCTCCTTTGAATGCTGTTTTAGGTAAGTTTTGACATGTGTTTAAAATAGAATATGTTGATATGGCATAAATGTACTTTTGCCTTAAACTGGTCTTATTATTTACCAAGCAGACAGGATCTGGGATTTACATGTGAAGATAAATAATGTGGATCACCTCTCCCTAAGTAACAGCACATTTTCTCCTACCTCTGTTTCTTGCCCTTTGGCGCCTGGGCTAGGCAGGGAGGAGAGGGAGAAGCTTCTTTCTTCATTATAACAACTCTAAAACTTTCACTGAAACTTGCTACGGTATCCAAGTAAATTAGCTTTTGATTGCTCCTCCCTACTAGATACACTGGACCTGATTCTTCCATCCCTTACACCAGTTATAAATCAGGATCGACACTGTTAAAGCTAACAGAATTACATTAGTGTAAAAGTGGTGTGACAGCAATATTAGGCCTGCTGCCCTTGTTAGATTCCTTGTTGGTTCCACATTAAAGTGAAGGTCTGGTTGCAGCAGTAATATAAAGAGCCAGATACTTACCTTTCATATTAGCGCCAGGGCTTGTCTACACTGCAGAGCCTTTGCTGGTAGAGCTGTGCCAGCATGGCTAAGCAAAGCACCTTAGTAGAGAGACAGCGTCTGTCAGCAAAAGGAGTTTTTCTGCCAGTATAGCTGCATCACCTCCCTAAATGACATTAGCTATGTAACAAAAGCATCCTTCTGTTTGCATAGTTGTGTCTACACTGGGGGGTTTTGCAGGCATAGCTATGTCGGCTGGGGATATGATTATTTTTTAATGCTCCGAGCCAACACAGCTAGGCAAAACTTTAGTGTAGATGAAGCCTTAGATTAACTGTGGAGTTAGACCGCAAAGAGAAGAAACCCCTCCTTTCACCCTCTTTCCCATCCCTGCAAAGCATGTAAAGGAGAAAGGCTCTCACATGAGCACTCGTTCTCAGGGTGTACATTATTGTTGTACAAAACGTACATCTAACTATCAAATGTAGCAAACAAACAGACAAAAGATTTCAAACCAAACTTCATTGCCACCTAAAAACATTAATGCTTTCCTCATTGATATCAATGAGCAAGGAACTCTTTCCATCTCAGTTAATTGAGTTTCCTGACTGATCAGGAAAGATACAAGTTTCTATGGAATCAATTTTGGCATATTGTTGTAAAATACCACATTAATACTTGTTAAAGTAGACACTCCCATTGGTTTCAATACAGGATTGTAGGTTTCCAAAATTTTGAGTAATCATGGACATTTTCCTTTAATAAGTCCTACGAACGGAAGCATAACAGCATTATTTTAGTAGTTAGACATGAAAGAAGACCTCCTACATGTAGAACGTGCCTGGAGAATCCATGCAGGAGTCTTCAGAGGTATTGAAAAGCAACTATTTGGAGGCAGTGTGATTCTAGGGCCCATGATGGGATCCTTAGAACAGCCTCATCCATTGGAGACACAAAGACCGACTCTCCCCCGGCACCAGGACTTCAATGCCGTTACTCCTGATTTAAACCGATAAGACGAGACACCGGCCTATTTTTTTAAAGGAAGTAAATCTTTATTTTTACACTTGAAATATTGAATCCTGGGAGTTTGAGAATCTAAGGGCTTCACCACCCACTACAGGAGTATCAATTCTACTGTGCACTATAATCTTTCACACTAACTGGCCCATGTGGATCCTGCTGGAGTTCACTAAAAGTTCCCTAGTGCATGTTACTACAGTACTGTTTGAAAAAGGCCTACATTAATGTGCACTAGGGAACTTTTAGTGCATGTCAGCAGGGTCCACATAGGCCAGTTAGTGCATAACTCACTAGTGCACATTAGAATGAACACCCCTCTTGGGAGACTAATGCACTGTGTAGACATACCTGACACCAGGCTGGTGTAAAAAACAAACAAACAAACAAAAAACCAGTGATGGAGTGAGGGTGAAGCCTTCTGTCATTAGAATATTACAGGTAGCACATGCTAGCCAGAGACCCTGATTTATATTATTTACATGCCGCACAGATAAGAAACAGTGGATCTACAAAGAAGCCAAACACATTTCTAATCTGAGGGTGCATGGAGACCAAATAAGCATTTCAAAACTGTGTCAGATGGTGAAAATGTGGAGTTGATAAGTACATTATGTCTTGTGGTGTTTGTGGGTTATGGGTTATGAGTCTGATCCAGCCTCAGAAGAGGACCACAGGATTGCAGTCATGAGAGAGTAGCAAGAATGGGATGAGCTTATTTCCCTTACATTTTTGTTCCCGTCATTATGCTGACATAGGATTAATTTTATGCCACTTTTGGTCCATACAGTATTTGTCATAGAGGAATAAGAATGATATTGTGTCATGTATGCCATTCATCTATATTGCTGCGTTGTTCTTTGACCTTCTCAACATTTTGGAAAATGACTGTCCAGCTGTTTCAACTTTTCCATTTACATGTTGATTTGTGGCAAGTTTTTAATATTGCTTTAGATCTAAATGCTGGTATTAGCTCTATTTGCAAAGCAGTTCTTGGTTCTCATGGCACCCATGGCAAAGGTTTCTGTAAAAATGCCTACAGTCGTATAGCTTGTTGTGCTCGCCACATGCCCACAATTGCTTTTTTCAACTCTTCTTTGGCACTGTTCAGAGAAGACCAAATCCCCCTCCATTCCTGTAATTACCTGCCCATTCCTCTGTCTCTCTTGGGAGGCTGCAGCATTACTGTTCTATCTGGATGCTGTAACCAGCGAACAACTGTCCCAACCCTGTGCTATTGGAATTACTATGGAAACAATGGAAAACACTGTTGGGCTCCCAAAGTTTTTGTTGTTTAATATTTATATTGATATAATGTCAAGAGGCCTTAGCAAGGTTGAGGCTCCATTGTGCTAGGCACTGTGAAAACATATAGTAAATAGCTCCTTAAACGTGGCCCCTTACAAAGTAGAGGCTAAGTTACTTCATTTGGCAGTAAAGTCCTTTCTCTCTCACAGACCAAAGCACTCTGAGTGCCAATAACATGCCCACAAAGTGGGTGTGCTGGTGCAATCAGGAGCTCAAGCCCTTCCATTTCTGTTTTTGCCTTTGAAGTCCAAATGTGAGCGTCTTCATTAGAATTTGGGGAGTACCTCATCCTCCAATCAATCTACCGATATTATTAGCTTTTCTTTTTACACACACTTTCCTTTTAGCTCAAAACAAATGTAGTTCCCTTTTTTCCTGGTCCAGATATAATAAAACATTTGAACATTTCCTCTGTAAGCACCTATTCTAACCCAGAAGTAGGGTTATTCTCAAAAATGCTTAAACCACTTAGAACCCAAATCCTATTGAAAATCAATCAGTGGGACTTTGGCTTCTAAATATTTTATGTCCTTTTAAGGTGCTGTTGAAAATTTTACACACAATTCCTAAGGAAGTGTTACTGTTTTACCCTCCAGGTTTGCACTGCAGTCATTAATCATGCTTTTGTCTTTATTTAATGATCTTACCAACAGCATTTCTGAGGCATGCCTTGGCATGTTAATTAGGCAGTCCCTCTCAGCCCGTTTGTTTCATACCTATGCCACAGGCTAGTGGGGCTCAGGCTAGTGCTCTAAAAATAGCTGTGTAGACAGTGCTTTGAAGGTGCAGCTCTGGCTGGAGCTCAAGGCTGGTCTTCACTATGGGGAGATCAACACTGCTGCAAACGATGCAGCAGGGATCAATTTAGTGGGTCTAGTGAAGACCCACTAAATCAATGGCAGAGTGCTCTCCAGTCAACCCTGGTACTCCAGTTCCCCAAGAAGATTAAAGGAAGTTGACCAGAGAGTGTCTCCCGTCAACGCACCGCAGTGAAGACACTGGGGGAAGTCAACCTAAGCTACGTCGACTCCAGCTACATTATTCACATAACTGAAATAGCGTAACTTAGGTCAACTTACCCCCATAGTGAAGACAAGCCCTCAGGCTCTGACGCCTGGAAAGGGGGGTGGAAGTGCAACTTCAGATGCTGTCTACACAGCTATATTTAGAGCACTAGCGTGAGCCCCACTAACCTGAGTCTGTTGACTTGGGCTGGGAGGCTCGCTTCTGTGGCCTGTGTAGACACACTCAGATGTATGGTTGAAATACGCTCTGCAGCTTGTGATTTGCAGATGATTGTTGTTTGCCTTTGCTTTACTGTAATATCTAAACATTAAAGCAAGTTAGCAATGCTGTGTGAGTGTTTAGCAAGATGTAAGGGAATACCTGCAACACTGGTTTGGAGAAAATGGAGCCTCTGGGTTTTTTAATGAGCACATGAGCACATGTCCTTAGGACTAACGTTATTTCCCAAGCAAGTGTATAATACTAAAATTGCAAAGCTTGCAAACAGATGTGATTTTTTTTTCATTACCTAAAACTATTACTGAACAAAATTCCTCTTTTATGATTTCATGTGAGGTAATGCCATTTAGTTTGTTGTAACAAAGCTCTTGGCATGGTGTAGAAACCAAACCGAAACTTGGGGCACCAGATTAAATCTTGGCCCTATTGAAATCATGGACAGAATTCCTCTTGACTTCGACAGGGCCAGGATTTCACCCACCATCTGTACAGGCAAACCATCTGTCAAGGCTGCTTCCCCACTCTGAACTTTAGGGTACAGATGTGGGGGCCTGCATGAAAACTTCTAAGCTTAACTACTGGTCCGCTGCCACCACTCTCAATGCTAATTCCCTTCCCTGGGTAGCCTTGAGAGACTCTTCACCAATTCCCTGGTGGATCAAGATCCAACCCCCTTGGATCTAAAAACAAGGAAAATCAATCAGGTTCTTAAAAAGAAGGCTTTTAATTAAAGAAAAAGGTAAAAATCATCTCTGTAAAATCAGGATGGAAAATAACTTTACAGGGTAATCAAACTTAAAGAGCTCAGAGGACCCCCCTCTAGCCTTAGGTTCAAAGTACAGCAAACAGAAATAAACACTCTAGCAAAAGGTACATTTACAAGTTGAGAAAACAAAGATAAACTAACACGCCTTGCCTGGCTGTTTACTTACAAGTTTGAAATATGAGAGACTTGTTCAGAAAGATGTGGAGAGCCTGGATTGATGTCTGGTCCCTCTTAGTCCCAAGAGCGAACAACCCCCAAAACAAAGAGCACAAACAAAAGCCTTCCCCCCCCCCAAGATTTGAAAGTATCTTGTCCCCTTATTGGTCCTTTGGGTCAGGTGTCAGCCAGGTTACCTGAGCTTCTTAACCCTTTACAGGTAAAAGGATTTTGGAGTCTCTGGCCAGGAGGGATTTTATAGTACTGTACACAGGAGAGCTGTTACCCTTCCCTTTATAGTTATGACACGCCCCCCAAATCACAGATAGTGTTGGACAGCCGGTTCCACACTGGCTGTGATTTCTTCCTGGAGCTCTAGGATAAAACAGAGTTAATAAGACACATGCACCTTTAGACATACTACTGATTATATAAAAACTAACAACATGTTCCACATTCCAAGAACAATTTTTAACCCGTTGATTCTGGGAAACTTTCCCGGGAGAGTGCATCAGCCACTTTGTTAGAAGCCCCTGAAATGTGTTGTATTTCAAAATCAAAATCTTGGAGAGCTAAACTCCACCGAAGAAGTTTTTTGTTATTCCCCTTGGCGGTATGAAGCCACTGTAGCGCAGCATGGTCTGTTTGTAGTTGGAAACACCGTCCCCAAACATATGGGCGTAGCTTTTCCAGCGCGTACACAATGGCGTAGCATTCCTTTTCGCTGATTGACCAGTGGCTTTCCCTCTCAGACAGTTTCTTGCTGAGAAACACGACAGGATGGAATTCTTGATCCGGTCCTTCCTGCATTAAAACTGCTCCCACGCCCCGCTCAGACGCATCTGTGGTTACTAGGAACGGTTTGTCGAAGTCTGGGGCCCTTAGCACAGGGTCAGACATGAGTGTCGCCTTAAGCTGGTTAAAGGCCTTTTGACACTCATCAGTCCACTGAACTGCATTTGGCTGTTTCTTTCTGGTTAGGTCTGTCAGCGGGGCGGCGATTTGGCTGTAGTGTGGTACAAATCGCCTATAATATCCGGCCAAGCCTAAGAAGGATTGGACCTGTTTCTTTGACTTTGGAACCGGCCACTTTTGGATAGCATCCACTTTGGCCTCTAGGGGATTTATAGTTCCTTGACACACCTGGTGCCCCAGGTAAGTCACTCTGTTTTGGCCTATTTGACACTTTTTAGCCTTAACAGTTAGTCCTGCCTGCCGGATGCGCTCGAAGACTTTTTCCAGGTGCTCCAGGTGTTCTGTCCATGAATCAGAAAAAATGGCCACATCATCGAGGTAGGCAACTGCAGATTCTCCCAATCCACTAGGAGACCATCTACAAGTCTTTGGAAGGTGGCGGGTGCATTTCGCAACCCGAAAGGGAGTACATTGAATTCATACACCCCTGCCTGGGTGACGAAGGCTGACCTTTCCTTAGCGGGTTCATCTAGTGGTACTTGCCAGTACCCTTTGGTTAAGTCTAAAGTAGAGATGAATTGGGCATGTCCCAATTTCTCCAATAGCTCATCTGTGCGTGGCATTGGATAGTTGTCAGGACGAGTTACAGCATTTAGCTTACGGTAGTCCACGCAAAAGCGTATTTCCCCATCTGGTTTGGGAACTAGAACCACTGGAGATACCCATGCACTGTTAGAGGGGCGGATTATATCCATCTGTAGCATGTCCTGGATCTCCCTTTGTATAGCAGTTTGGGCATGAGGTGAGTCCCGGTAGGGTGGGGTTCTAATTGGGTGAGCATTACCTGTGTCAATGGAGTGGTATGCCCGTTCGGTCCGTTCTGGAGTGGCTGAGAAAATTGGTGCAAAGCTTGTGCACAGCTCCTTGATCTGCTGTCGCTGCAGACGTCCAAGGGTCGCGGAGAGGTTCACCTCTTCCACGCCACCATCCCTTTTTCCTTCGTATTAGACACCTTCAGGCCACTCCGCGTCATCTCTTTCCTGGGCTGTAAACTGGCAAACGTTTAATTCTCTGGAATAAAAGGGCTTAAGAGAATTAACATGGTATACCTTAGGCTTTATGTTGGAGGTGGGGGAGGCTAGGAGATAGTTAACAGCTCCTAAGCGCTCCTGGACCGTGAATGGTCCTTCCCACGACGCTTCCATTTTATGGGCCTGGAGCGCCTTTAAGACCATGACTCGGTCTCCTACTTTGAAGGACCGTTCTCTGGAATGTTTATCATACCAGGCCTTTTGCTCTTCCTGAGCATCCTTTAGGTTTTCTTTAGCAAGGGCTAAAGAGTGTCAGAGGGTGCTTTGTAGGTTGCTTACAAAGTCTAGAATGTTAGTTCCTGGAGAAGGCGTAAACCCCTCCCATTGCTGCTTCACCAACTGTAATGGCCCCTTAACCTCGCAGCCATAGACAAGTTCAAATGGTGAAAACCCTAAACTGGGATGTGGTACAGCCCTGTAGGCAAAAAGCAACTGCTGCAACACTAGGTCCCAATCTTTGGAGTGTTCATTTACGAATTTACGTATCATGGCCCCCAAAGTTCCATTAAACCTCTCCACCGGGCCATTGGTTTGATGGTGGTAAGGGGTGGCAACCAAGTGATTCACCCCATGAGCTTCCCACAGGTTTTTCATGGTCCCTGCCAGGAAATTAGTTCCCGAATCTGTAAGGATGTCGGAGGGCCAACCTACCCTGGCAAAAATGTCTGCTAATGCCTGGCACACACTTTTAGCCCTGGTGTTGCTTAAGGGTACTGCTTCCGGCCATCGGGTAGCAAAATCCATGAAAGTCAGTATGTACTGCTTTCCTCTGGGGGTCTTCTTTGGGAAAGGACCCAGAATATCCACAGCTACTCGCTGAAATGGGACTTCAATTATGGGTAGTGGCTGGAGAGGGGCTTTAACCTGGTCTTGGGGCTTTCCCACTCGTTGGCACACCTCACAAGACCGGACATAATTAGCAACGTCCTTGCCTATTCCCTCCCAGTGGAAGGACTTCCCCAACCGGTCTTTGGTTCTGTTCACCCCAGAATGGCCACTGGGATGATCATGGGCTAAGCTCAAGAGCTTTACCCGATACTTAGTGGGAACTACCAACTGTCTTTGAGGATGCCAGTCTTCCTGGTGCCCACCAGAAAGAGTCTCCTTGTATAAAAGTCCTTGTTCTACAACAAACCGGGATCGGTTAGAAGAGCTGAGAGGCGGTGGGGTGCTCCGTGCCGCCGCCCAAGCTTTCTGAAGGCTGTCATCTGCTTCCTGCTCAGCCTGGAACTGTTCGCTTGATGCTGGAGACATCAATTCCTCCTTGGACTGTGGACTGGGGCTTGGTCCCTCTGGAAGCGATGCAGGTGCTGGGGCTGTTTCCATTGACTGTGAACCGCTGTCCGCTGGTGCACTATGTGGTATTTCAGGCTCTGGCTGAGCCTCTTGGGTAGGGTTATCTGCTGCTTCTGCCAGTTCAGGCTCGCTGGTGCCCTCTGGCGTTGGAGTGGTAGACGGGTTTGCTAGCGCTGGACTCAGCGCTGGCAATGGTTCTGGTGCTGGTTGCGTTGCCAGTTCCGGTTCTGGGACTGGCTTTGGCTGGATCTCTGGGATTGAATCCACTACGGCTGTTGCAGTCGTTGGCAGGGGATCCGGTTCCACCACCTTTGTTTGGGTCTCTGGTAACACAGACGGGCCCCTGGTGGACGGCTCAGGAACAGGGATGGGGGTGAAAGCTTGTTTAGCCTGGCTGCGGGTGACTATTCCCACCCTCTTGGCTAGCTTCACATGGTTGGCCAAGTCTTCCCCCAGCAGCATGGGGATGGGATAATTGTCATAGATTGCAAAAGTCCACATTCCTGACCAGCCCTTGTACTGAACATGCAACTTGGCTGTACGCAAGGTTACAGACTGTGACATGAAGGGTTGAATTGTCACTGGAACCTCCGGGTTGATGAGTTTGGGGTCCACTAGGGATTGGTGGATAGTTGACACTTGTGCCCCAGTGTCCCTCCAAGCGATAACCTTCTCTCCGCCCACTCTCAAGGTTTCCCTTCGCTCCTAGGGTATGAGAGAGGCATCTGGGTCTGGGGATCTTTGGTGTGATTGTGGTGTAATGAACTGTAATCGGTTGGGGTTCTTGGGGCAGTGAGCCTTTATATGTCCCAGTTCATTACATTTAAAACATCGCCCTGCCAAGGTATCACCGGGGCGATGTTGGTTGGTGGAGACTGGTGTGGTGGGGTGAGAAGGCGTCTGGGGTTTCCCTTGGGATGTGGGTGGGGCCTTGGGTTGTCCCCGGTGGTAAGGTTTTGTTTCGGCTTGCCCCTTCTGATATTCGCTCCAACTGCTACTAGTTTTTTTCTTTTCTGCCACCTCCACCCATTTGGCTCCAATCTCCCCCGCCTCAGTTACAGTTTTGGGCTTCCCATCTAGGATGTACCTTTCTATTTCCTCAGGAACACCCTCTAAAAACTGCTCCATTTTTACTAGGGAAACCAGAACTTCCAGAGATTTAACATTTGCTCCTGATACCCAGGCATCACAATTTTTGTCAATGTGTAGGCATGTCGGGTAAATGACACGTCTGGTTTCCACCTTAGGGCTCGGAACCACCGACGGGCATGCTCGGGTGTTAGCCCCATTCTGAGTCTGGCCTTGTTTTTAAAAAGTTCATAACTGTTCATGTGTTCCTTAGGCATTTCAGCCGCCACCTCTGCTAATGGTCCACTGAGCTGCGGCCTCAGCTCTACCATGTACTGGTCTGTAGTGATGCTGTATCCAAGGCAGGCCCTTTCAAAATTTTCTAAGAAGGCCTCAGTATCATCGCCTGCCTTGTAGGTGGGGAATTTTCTGGGATGGGAAGTGGTACCTGGAGAGGGGTTGCTAGGATTGGCTGGTATATCTGGCCTAGCCCTTGCTAATTCCAGTTCATGCTTCCTCTCTTTTTCCCTCTCCTCCATCTCTTTTTCTTTTAGCTCCATAGCTCTCTTGTGGGCCTCCTCTTTGGCTTTCTCTTCAGCTTCTTGCTCGAGTTTTTTTAATTGAAGCAGTCTCTGATTTTTTTTTCATTTTCTTCTGCTTCTAGTCTGGCCAGTTCTACTTTGTTAGCTACTTCTTTGGTAGTCATTTTCCTGTTTTCTTGTGCTGGGCCACACCCCTCTGCAGTTGACTGAAACTGGGATGCACTCAGCTCAGGCTGCTGCTGAGGTAACAGAGACTTTCTAACTAGCTATCCCCGAGAGGTAGAAAGAAAAAAAAACAATTCAGCTTGTAAATTCCTTTTACCAGCTGTTTGCTCACTGATTGAACCCTTCTCTTAACAAAGACCCTTGTTAAAAAAAACTTAACACCTCTGCCTTCAGGCAAGGAGAGATAAGATATGCATCTACCTTCAGCTCTGCTTTCCAAGCAGCTAGAAAGGAGAAAAAAAAATCGTACTGGCTTTTGGTTTAAAATGATCCCACCGCTCTGCCACCATGTCAAGGCTGCTTCCCCACTCTGAACTTTAGGGTACAGATGTGGGGGCCTGCATGAAAACTTCTAAGCTTAACTACCAGCTTAGATCTGGTCCGCTGCCACCACTCCCAAAGCTAATTCCCTTCCCTGGGTAGCCTTGAGAGACTCTTCACCAATTCCCTGGTGAATACAGATCCAAACCCCTTGGATCTTAAAACAAGGAAAATCAATCAGGTTCTTAAAAAGAAGGCTTTTAATTAAAGAAAAAGGTAAAAATCATCTCTGTAAAATCAGGATGGAAAATAACTTTACAGGGTAATCAAACTTAAAGAGCTCAGAGGACCCCCCTCTAGCCTTAGGTTCAAAGTACAGCAAACAGAAATAAACACTCTAGCAAAAGGTACATTTACAAGTTGAGAAAACAAAGATAAACTAACACGCCTTGCCTGGCTGTTTACTTACAAGTTTGAAATATGAGAGACTTGTTCAGAAAGATGTGGAGAGCCTGGATTGATGTCTGGTCCCTCTTAGTCCCAAGAGCGAACAACCCCCAAAACAAAGAGCACAAACAAAAGCCTTCCCCGCCCCCCCAAGATTTGAAAGTATCTTGTCCCCTTATTGGTCCTTTGGGTCAGGTGTCAGCCAGGTTACCTGAGCTTCTTAACCCTTTACAGGTAAAAGGATTTTGGAGTCTCTGGCCAGGAGGGATTTTATAGTACTGTACACAGGAGAGCTGTTACCCTTCCCTTTATAGTTATGACACCATCATCATCATAATGCTCAATATAAAGAGGGGCAATGATAAACTTCGATGATTTAAAGATTCCAGGATAATCTGGAAGACTTTATTTAGTGTCAGGAAGGTGGTAGTTTCATTTACTTGTGCAAAACTATCATCATATATGGAGTATTAAAAAAATTAAGTCCATATGAAAGAAATCTTTTGTTTTCTTACAGTTATCTTTTCCTAGAGAGCTTCTTGGCGCTCTCTGTGATGATCTTCTTGTTATGCCTATCTCAGTTGAACTGGCTCATTCAGAGATAGTGTTATGACAAGGATTTGGAATGGGGAAACAGTCTGGACTAAATCCAGCTTTGCAATACTTACTAGCAGATTGTTGCTAAAGGCATTTTATCTACGTGTTACTTAAGCTTACACAAATCTGTGACTACTGGTGCAAGTTTAGCAGGCATAGCTAGAAATCATCTATGCTAAGGTAAGTTTCTCTTTCTCCCTCCTCCCACATCAGCTACTGAAATTAAGCAATGTGGATGTCACAGAGAAAGAGAGGTTGCAAAATTCTTCTTTGCTGAAGAAAAAATATAAAGCAGGGAGGGGGAAATCAAGACCCCCAAAGCTGCATCTTGCGTATCTGAATTCATTACAACATCTGTTCATCTCTTCTACCTGCAGGGTCCCAAAGGCTATCCAGGGCCACCAGGTCCACGAGGCGAGCAAGTGAGTGGTGAAGGCACTGTAACAGTTGATACACATTGTACAAAGCATGTTAAGTATAATTAAAGATAATGACTTTAAATGCTTATAGCAAATAATTTCTTTCAATTGCTGGCTGGTTGAAGAAATACTCAATAGATTTCATTCTTGACTAGGTACTTAGTTGCCATGGAGATGAGTATGGTTTAAGGGCCTAGATAAAACATAATAGACCAACTTGTTTTCTCCAGCAAGTCTGGTGGCATGGAAGAAGTGTGTTGTGTAATGTTTTAGGAGGCAATTCAGACTCTTTCAAAACCTTACCACTGAGACTTGACAATGCATGCTTAATCTCTGGATGGGGAGATGGGAAGGGACTGTGTGTTGCTTTCTTAAAGTATCCTTCATGTGAGTGTTAGAGGTAGACACTTATTACTCCTCCCTTCTAGAGATAAGGGGCCATGGCTGTCAACTCTAATAACCTTGGAACAGGAGTCAAATTTTTCTCTTTTGTATACAGTACTGAATGCACTGTCAATGCTGAATGAATAATCATGACCTAATGATAGTAGTGACCAGAGGCGAAGTCAAAAACAAAAAATACAAGAATAGATTTTAACTGTCCAAAACTTTAACTGAGCTCTACTCCAAGAAACCAAATGAAGGACAGTCGTTATAGTTCAGTCCCTCGGCTTCTGGCATCTTTCTGCAAGAGAATTAATTATCAGAGTTGTTCAGAAGAACAGCATTGTTAACTGCAGGACCTGAGAACCAAAGTAGGAGCTTGTGAAAAGTGATTAACTAGTAATGAAAACAAGAGGGTAAATTGTATGTGTGTGTGTGTGAGAGAGAGAGAGAGAGAGAGAGAGAGAGAAACTGACATCAGAGGTATAATTTTGGCACTAAATATGCAAGTGTGTGAATTCTCTTGAATATAATCTGATACATTAGACCTCAATGTGAAATTACTGTTTGCCCAGCAGTACTGAAGGCTGTCTGACCTCATCTCAACATACCCATACTATGGTTATAAATAATATTATTCATAGTCTGTTATATTATTTTCAAAATATTTAAAACTCATTTATAAAAATTTGGGAAAATACTTTTGTTCCACAGCCTGTTCTTACTGCTGCTATTTTAAGGATGGTGACAAGAAGATACGTAATTGTAGAGGATGGCCTGGAAAGAGTCAAGACAATGATAGTCATTTTGCATGTCAGTAGCAACAGACTGTGAAGTTCAAAGTATCCACTTGTTGGCTGGAATTTCCATAAACCTCTACAGCAAAGAAAAAAGTTACTGTAAATATATCAAATGTGGAATTACTTGAGAGTGAAGCACAACTGGGAGTGCAAGCAAGGTTTTAAAAAGAACAAAGAGTAAATTAAAATGATTTGTTGCTCTTTGGGTTTTTTGTCATGATCTGCACTTGGAATTTTTGGGACCTGATTCAGCCAAAAATATCCATAGCCCTCTGAAGTGTTTCAAGCTTTAGGACACCCTGGATCCTGGTTCCATGGCAGACCAGCCCATTCAGGGAATAATCAATCTCCCATATATGCCCAGAGGATGAAAGAAATCATGGAAAGCAGAACTGTCTTCGAGGCACAGCACTTATGCAAAATAACTTTTGCTTCCCACGTTCATTACTTCTAATGCCTGGGATTATTCTTCCTCACTCAAACCAGCTGCATGTAGCTCATGGACGAAGTTCTGATTTTGCATTAGTGTGACTCCCACATGTGACAATGGGTGGAAAGGTTGGACAATCTCTAAGTCTGCCCTATGGACTTGGTTTGTTTAAACATAAAATTAGCTAAGGAGAGAGCCAGGGGTGGAGGGAAAGGTGATGACATTCTAACTTCTTACCTCCTTCCCATTTCAAATCTTAGTACTGGTTTTTGAGGAGAAGCTGATCATTGGAGAATCCCAAGGGACTTCACTTCCTCCAGCACCTGTGCCATGATTTTCTTCTCTTTTAATATTTTTGGCCAGTGGCACCTCTTGTTTTTCTTCCTGGTTGATATCAAGAATGGACCTCCTAAGGGCCCTGCAGTCCAGAAATGTTGGGCCAAATCAGCTTCTCTAACGGATAAATTGCAGGAGTGGGTACTGAGTCAGGAAAACTACATGAGTTTCCCCAGACAGAGGTTAGTCTAGATTGGCTGATACTGCCATGAATACCAGTCCTGAAGGCCAGGCCTAGATGCCCAGCTCCCTGGCATTGCAAAGTTGAAAGGCCAGGGCTTCATTTACCAATGACTACCCATGGAATCCCCAATGAGGTGGGTTCATACAGGGCACGGGAAATATGGCGAAGCTATTGCAGCCTTTTTACATCTCTTCTTTGGTGGATTCTCCGAGGTGTTTGGGTTGCTGATGCATGTCCTTTCCAGCCCCAGCAAGGCCCCATCCCCAATAATGGTTTCCCCACCCAATGAAGGATGCTCTGGATGGCTGGTGGAGACAGGGTACAGTTGATCCCTTTGTTTAGGATGGGCAGATCCAGATGTGGAGAGTCATCCCTGGGCTCAGATTCTGTGTGGATGATCCCCTCTTGTTTTCAGATTTCACATAGGGCATTGCTAATATTCAAACTTGGGTGTTGGGAAAAATAACCCAGATAAACAAGAACTCTGAAGATAGATTTGACCATGTCATTGTAAGTAACTTTTTAGGTGTGTGGATATAAAAGGATTTTTGAAATATCGAGGCTAGGTTTTGAAAAGCGACAGAGCCTTTCATTTCATAACATGGAATCCAGGGAGTTAGGAACAATGCATTTTCAATTATGGGCAGCATAAAGGAAGTATTTTGAAGCAATAAAGCAAATTAAAGCCTCAGTCTCAATGTGAGTTTGTGCTACCTTTAAATACATTTGAGGAAAAAACAGTTTAATCTGCCTATACTTTCCCACAATAGTTATTTTTACTACCTTAGGCTAATTTATACAGGGGCAGCGCGGGGGGGGGGGGGGGGGGGGGTTTGTGGGGGCTATAGCCACCCAAAATTTTGCCTTAGTCCTCCCACAGCCACCCCTCCTAGTGCAAAGGTCAAATGTTACGCAGAAGTAATGGTGGCATGGCATGGCATTGCCACCCTTACTTCACCACTGGAGCTGGCGACGGTGCTGCCTTCAGAGCTGGGTGGCTTGAGAGCGGTGGCTGCTGGCCAGGTGCCCAGCTCTGAAGGCAATGCCACAGCTAGCAGCAGCACAGAAGTAAGGGTGGCATGGTATGGCATTGCCACCCTTTCTTCTGCAGTTCTGCACAGCCCACCTTCCCCAATTTTCTGTCTAGCCCACCTCAGCCCCCCACTGGGAAAAGGCTGGTGCCACCCCTGAATTTATATAACCAAAAGTGAGCCAAATTATACTCATTTACTCATGTGAATAGATAATTGCATATATTGTAAGGTCCCTACACTGCAAACTCACATTTGAGCATACCCTGATCTACACACCTGAGTAAATTTGTGCATAGTAATCCCATTGAACTGGTCAGTGGGACTATTCTTGTTGTATATGTGTCTGCAGGATCAGGGTCTAAGTGAGGAAGATTTGGCTACATGAATATATAATTGTTTGTTTTAACTAAATAGATGCCTAATGAAAGTTTCAATGTTAACCATTTACTACTCTGTGCATTAAAATGAAATTAAATAGTCTTTATTCAAGGAAAACTGCAGCAGTTGTGACCCCTCTGGTAATATTTACAAAATTAGGGCCCAATCCTGCATACATTGACCTTTGCTCCATTATGGAGTCCCATTGTCTAAGCGTGCTGATCCTTTGCAGTATTAAGGTCTACAATAGCATGTAAACATATTTTCAAGGGCTTTCTTTACATAGCTGTTGGTGTATCAGTGACTTCATAACCATGAATGATGCAGTTATCTTGCAATGAAAACTATAATTTTACTGATACTTCCCAGCAGGAAGTCCAGCTTGATGACATAGTATGAGATACAGGAAGGGCAGTTCAGCATATGATAGCATAAAAGAGGCAGGATACTTTGAAAGAGGTTGGAAGGTAAATTTTGCCATATATTTAAATGTTTTGGTTAACTTCAGATTAATTTATTTTACATGATGATGATATATTTTCTATCCAAAATATATAACACAATGTACCTTGCAGATATTGTGAGAGTCTCCTGCCTTTCTTGTGCTTTTATATACTATATCCGACTATCAACAGTTGGTCAAGATGGTAACTCCTGGTTTATTGTTAATTATTCATTTTTATTTATAAAAGACATTTTAAATGTTTCAGAGGTTTCTTATTCTCTGTAATGTGATGTAATGACTGGGAAATTGTTGATATCAGAGAACCTGTCTCTCTGTTGGCAATGCCTTGAACTGGTTCATTTGTTTGAAACTTTTTAGTGAACTTACTATTCCCTGAATTGAAGGACTAACAGGATGAGATACAGGTCAAGTGTCCCCACTCAGCTATTGAAGTGCACTCCCATCCTAACTATTTTCACCACATCTCATCTAGTTCTGGACCTTGCTTGAGTAAAGGCTGCTCACCAAACAGGTGTCCAGTTCTTCAACAATGAACTTTACCACCTGGCACCCAAGAACTTGCCCATTTCAGAAAAGTAGAATTTTCTTAAAATAAACAATCAAATACACAGAATTATTGGGGGGGGAACACTTTTGGATTTGATTAGGGAGGGAGGAGGGGGGAAACGAAGAATTTACTGTACCCATTATCAATCCACTGTTACTCTAACCTTATCCGAGCATACCCACATTGAGACCAATATAAGGAAATTCAGATATACAAGGACATTCAGATTCTTCTTACATTTGTTCCATAAAAGTGTAAATCTTAATAATATGGCCAAGATCAGTGTCAGCTTGTGTTATCTGCACCATAAATACCTGTCCCCTGAGGGCATCTCCCGTTGTGCATATCTGATTTTGCCAAACATTGTCTAAGGGTTTTCCATCATGAATCAGTGTTTTTTTCCCTTGTACTTCACTTCATTTTGGACTAATTCCCTCCCTCTCCCCCCATCCTAAATGCTTTTGCAATGTGTGCACCACTGCTCAGGAAGTAATCATGCTGATTTTAATTATGTATAAAAAGTGGGTTTTATGGGCTTCCTATGCAAATTACACAAGAAACAGTCTTGTGTTAGGAGAAAGTCTCTTTCATGTTACCAACAGGTAAAAATACACTAAACCTGATTACTTTTTTTCGCTTTCAATTTAGGGAATTCCAGGAATGGCTGGCAATGCTGGTTCACTTGGTTACCCTGGCAGGCAGGTGCAGTAACTATACAAAAGAATTATATGTTTTCCTGTTATAAGCACCTTTTCAGTACTATACATTAGTTCAAAATATGTTTCCCTTCCTCTCTTTGGGGTTAATTTTCAAAGTGATGCCTGGTGTACATGGCCTGTTCGTCAGCAAGGAGTCTTTTGACAAACTGATCTACCTCAAAAGGATTGTTTGCCATCATGTAGCATTAATGATGTAATTACTGAAAGTACCATATCTAAATCTGCTGGCACTGCTGATGGCATCACTGCATTGGCTGACATTGTATCACTAATACTCGAAACAAGCCTCCTTTCAGAGGCACCATACACGGAAGTAATGTGGCGCATTGTGCCCTTAGTACTGGGCCCTGAGTGGGTGAGACACAGTAATTCTGTATCCCTCTAGTGCATACATACCTTGTTACCAAATTACAGACTGTATGAGCCCTATTCACCCCTTTGAAAACCTTCATTGCTCTCTGTCTGTTTCAACCTTTTGGCATTTAGTGTTCAGAAGAAACAGGAAGCATTCTGCTTTAGTACCATTCCTACTTATTTGCCTACACTTATTTTTTTTACTGCTGAAACTATTTCTTTCTTTAACTTTTATGTGGGGAAAGAGTATGTTAAAGGGCTTTTTCCATTCAGTTCATTGAGAGAGAGAATCAATGAAAACATCAAATTGCTATCAATGCAAGCCATTTGTAATATTGATTTTTATATACCTGGGACAGATAGATAGTTCAATATATGCAGTTGGTGCATTAAGAGGAAATGTCAGTCACTTTTCCTAACATTTAAACTACATGAGCCAAATTCAGTCCTTGTATTCGTCAACTGACTTCAATGGAGTCATGCCTGCTTGAGGGGCTGAATTTGACCCATGCTCTCTAAACTATTTCAACATTTTATTAGACCAATTTTACAGTGGCTATATATTAAAAAGCATTATTAAATAGTTTAAACAGAGACTGGATGACAACATGCCAACATTTAAAAATACAAAATGCTTTGAGTATTTGAAATAAACTTATTGTTCTAATGTTGGCTAGAAAATGACTGGAACTGCATTCCAATATAAAAGTTTATGAAAAGTTCCATGAAGTTATTTTAATGCCAAGTTCACAATTGGGTAGAAGATTTCAACTGGATTGGGAAGAACTTTCCAAAAAGAAATAACTTTAATATAAAGGAAGTTGCAATCTCTGTCTAGAGGTTCACATAGCACCCATCATGAAAAGTTCATTGCCAGTTTGGAAATTAACAATTATTGTGATAATTCTTTTAAATCTAGTATTTCCATTTATTTTAAATGAAGTAAAAGTTGTGTCTTTTTATACTAGGGTTTAGCTGGACCAGAAGGTAACCCAGGTCCTAAAGGTGTAAGAGTAAGTAACATTTGTAAGCATTACGGCATGCATGACTGTATTTTTATACATATCGTATGCTTGAGAAATTTCATTGAATTGCCAGTTGCACGGCCACTGAATCACTCGGTCTATTGCAGAGCTGGTTAATGACAAACTGTATTTCATTAAAAATTTGAGGATTTATTTCTTTTTCATGCCTACAAGCAGTATAGAACAATCTCATCTTGCTGCTCTTCCTTCGCTTGGAACATATACAGACATGAAAAGAAAGAAAAAGAACCCTGTGAGAGTGTGGGGGGGAGCGAAGGGGGAAGTGGAGGGGAAGAGGCCATTTCCTGCCTGGAGCATTATTTCTGTAATAGAAGCTGTCAGGAGTGAAGGCAGATCTGGCATTTGTAATCTTCAACTGTGACAGAGGTTGATGGAAGGAAACAATCTTGTCACATAAAGAATATGAGAGTCACCTTCTGCTAGATCCTAAAATATTTCAGTTGATATCTTTTGTAGCCCAGACCAGGAGTACAAATCTGAGCCCTTTAAAAATTTAAGCTTTGCTTGGATCGTTTTTGAGTAAAGTTTCAAGGAGAAAAGTGAAAAAAAGTTTTTATTTTTCACACATATACACCTATATATGTAAAAAACCATCAGATTTTATTTCTTTCAAGGTTACTGCCCTCAACAGATCATCAGACTTGGATCACATGGGAATATGATGTTAACTGTGTATTGTAACCTGAGATTTGTAATTGCTTTACACTAGAAAGTTCTCAGGTTTTTGATTCCACCCTCATCCTTACACAACTCCATTATCGTACAGGTTGCTGTGAAGTACCCTACCCATGTACTTATTCGCGACACTGATACTGACTTGGACTCTTTATACATTCCATGGGTGGCGTACCCGAGCCCACTTATCCACTGACGCTTTAAAAACCCCGCACCCCAATCTGGGTCTATGCTGGTTATGTGATATGTATGTATCTCGTGATCCTTGTAACTGATACCTGTAATCCCCCATAACTCAAGCCGGACCTCAGATATACAGTACCTTCCCTCTTAAGAACATAAGGACGGCTGTACTGGGTCAGACCAAAGGTCCATCTAGCCCAGTATCCTGTCTACCAACAGTGGCCAATGCCAGGTGCCCCAGAGGGAGTGAACCTAACAGGTAATGATCAAGTGATCTCTCTCCTGCCATCCATCTCCACCCTCTGACAAACGGAGGCTAGGGACACCATTCCTTACCCATCCTGGCTAATGGCCATTAATGGAATTAACCTCCATGAATTTATCCAGTTAACTTGTGTATATTTAATCTTAAACATTAACTTTAATAAAAATTTTAAATCTGTACCTTATGATGCTGTCAAGCTTCTGTTACAACTTCTCCATCATGTTACTGAATCTGTGCACTTGTGTCTTTTATTGCAGATATTTAAAGCCTTCATCTGCAACAGCTTTTTGAGATGTCTCTAAGTTTTGCTCTTCTTAAATTCAGTTTTCATTATATGATGGGATATCCCAAAGATATTGCACCCATATGGCTCTCAACCCTCAGACATTTGTTCCTTTTTCTCTTGCCCCAAAGTTCTCTATAAACCTGTAGCCAACTCCTTCTCCTGTTATACAAGAGAAAGGTGATCGCAATCTTTTCCACTAAGTGGCCCACAAGCTTCTTCTTATTTCGTATGACTGTTCTGTCATTGCTCAAAAAATGACTCATACTAACAATCTCAGAATGTCATGTTTCAAAAGGGTGTCTCCTACATAATCCTTTCTGCCAGATGTTGCCTGTAATGTTGACCCAGAAATATGTTTTTGTGCCATTGACCCATGCAGTTATGTCAATATAATTTGAGCTCTTAAGGTTAGAACACACTCCTATGATAGCTCTGGATCCTGCTTATTTAAGGGTTTTAAGACAATGCAGGGAAAGAAAAGAGAGCTGCATTTTTCCCTAATGTGTGGGGTACCAAGAAGAGTATTGTCCTTCCTAAGATCCTCAAAAGATGGGTTAAGATATTTCATTAAATTCAAAGGACTGTAGAGATAGGTGTGAAAATACTGATTCTTTTTTTCAGTAATTAGATGCTGCACCTGCCTTTGCACATTCTCTCTCGGAGCCTCTGTGTGTAGAATCACTTCATTGTACTTTTGTTTATGCCAATTTGCAATTGAATTTGTACGTGTCTGTCACGTATGCACAGCCGTGAAAATGTGAAACTGAGCTTTGGAAGCAATATCATGGAATATAGCACATACAAACCATTGAAGGTTTGAGAGGAGGTTTAAATTTCTCAGGACATAGTGTTAGTTTTCAAATCTTAAGAGCCAGGAATTTAAGTGATTACTACATTTTAGGAGGTGGATTTTTTTAAGCGTAATTTAAAAAAAATACATTTCCCCAGGATAGCTCCCTGTACGTGGAACTTATTTTCCCCCCTAATACAATCCTCCTTTTACCAGTTTCATGTTGAAGGAAATGGGCTGACCAAGGACACAAGTGTGATTTCCTTCAAGTCACCTTATATTCTGAATTGCATATATCCCATTCAAACCCAACAGTGGAGTAATCACCAATGACATTCTCGTTGTCTAGTAGAAGAAAGCTGCACCTGTGTTTTGCTCAACAGAGAATTATAACAGCTCTTATGAGTGAGAAACATTTCCTGCCCTTTATAACTTTTCATTGTATTTCATATTATGATTTTTTTTATTTAACTAGACTTTGTGGGGCTTCTGCTGATCTCCACTATATTGATGAAAAGTAGAATTGCTTCCTAATTCAGTCACAGAAGGCAAAATTTTCAAAAACTCCTAAGTGCTATTTTCATTTGAGAATTTCTTCAGTTTAATGTTTTCACTTTCTTAACTTTATTTTTATTCATTTAACTGGAAGTGAATTGGATAATTTGACAACAGTGGTTAGCATGTGTCCTATCACAATAGTTACTACTCTGGCTACTCTATTGATCTTATGTTCGAAAATTCAGTTATTTCTACCGTACCATTTTAAAAATTAAACACAGTGGTATTTAGCTGTGGATTTTCAGATTTTGATGCAACATAAGGAAGTTACTTCTCAGGGTATATCTATACTGGAGCTGGAAAGTGTAATTTCCAGCTTGAGGAGACATACCTGCACTAGCTTTGCTAAAAATAGCAATGTATCCACAGTGGCGCAAGCAATGGGAGAGGATAACTGCCCCAAATATAATCTCGTCTGAGATCCTAGGCATGTACTCTCGGCAGCTAGTTCCTCCCACCACTTGCACCACTGCAGCGACACTTCTATTTTTGGCACACAAGCTCAGTCAGAGCTAGTGTGGGATGTCTCCTTGAGCTGAAAATTGCAACTTCCAGTTCCAGTGTAGATGTACCCTCAGACAGCATCACTCTCTACATGGAAAGAAAGCATGGCATGATGCAGTTACAATCAAACTGAGGCTTACAATGATGTGTCACTAGTTTTTTAATGGGATAGACAATTCTCCCCTTCTATTTAAGCAGGGAGGGAGAAGACATCTTAGTCACGTTTTAATTAAAACAATCCAGCTGTGACAAGATAAACTTGCAAAATAATTCCTTTGTAGTGGAAATCACTCAAACCTATTCACAAAAAAAAAAAATTCTTTTTGATTTACAGGTGAGGAATATTGTAAATTTGAAAGGAAATTTTTAAATATTTCTTTGATCAGCACTTTCTGATGCAATAGTATATCATTTGGGAATTTTTTTCCTAGTATAGTTAATTTGTACGTTATCTCTGCAATGGTGGGGGATTGTCACCATCAGTTGGATTTGGAGGGTGAAATCCTGGTCACATTGAAGTCACTGGGAGTTTTGCCATTGACTTCAACTGAGCCAAGATTTCACCCAGAATCTCAAACCACTATACGTACATAAATGTGTGATAAATCTGTATCTAGCCTTGTTCTTGAGATGCAACCTTTTAATGAAGAAATTTAATAATTATTTTTCTGTTCTAAGGGTTTCATTGGACCTCCAGGGGTGGCAGGACAGCCAGGACCTGAAGGAGAAAGAGTAGGTTTAATGAACCATTTATTAAATATGTACACATTTATGATAATGAAACACACTGAAGTATAACATATCCCAGAATGAGACCAAGGAAAACTTTATTATTTATGTAACTCTTTTTAAAAAGGAAAATAAGGCTTGTCTGACAGCAAAACTGATTGGGGGTGTGTGCAATTAAATAATAAAATCTGCTGATTAGAATGAATCTAGTGAATAAAATCAAAATAGCACCAAGGTTAATCAATCTGAATTGGCTGTAAAGTGAAGATCGGATTTCATCTAAAACTTCTGAGATTGGGAGCTTGTTCTTGTCATTGAAGTGAGCAGTGAAAGTTTCCTCTAAGAGTAATTTCAGTCCATGTATAAATCACATTTCTGAATTGCCTGGTATGCGTTTAAGACAAAAATGCCCATGATAATCTGATAACTGATTTTGAGCCTAATCTTTCTACTATTGAAATCAAGGAAAGTTTTTCCATTTTTGTGGTGGTGATTTTTAGATTGCCTTTTGCAATCAAATGTGCATGCCAATAATGTGTAATTAAAATCACTTTTAAAAAATCTAGATTCTGTAGATTTTTTAGATTGTAGATTCTCTTTTCTTTCTTTCTTTCTTTCTTTCTTTTTTTCCCCAGGGCATTCCAGGACTGCAAGGAAAAAGGGGTCTTAAGGGGAGACTGGTAAGATTACTAATATGGGTTACTACTTTTGTTGCTAATTTAAATGAATAATGTAAGTCTGCATATAATTTTAAGTAGCTGAAAATGTTAGTGTCATTGTATTCACAAATGATTGTATTATTGTTTCCAGCACATACCTGGCACTACAGAAAAATGACAACTTGTTGGGTAAATTTAGTGGTGCTGCTAAATAAATGTAAATTACGAATTCTTAACCTGATGGCCAGTTCAGCCATTGGAACTATCAGTGTGACTGCCATGGGGTTAAAAGGTCACAGAAAAATACAAACAGTTTAAAAAAATTATTGTTAATGCAACACAGATTTATGATTCCAGACTTTATGAGGAGTCTGATTCAGGTGTTGGCCTGAATACAAGTCAGTTGCAGCGTCTAATAATTTCAGATGTTTGTAGAAAAAATAGTAGAAAGCAACTGTTGGCAAGTTAAAGCTATTCCCTACTTAATACAAACGTATTTCTGTATCGGGGGGCAGACACAAATCTGCTAGGCATACTAAGGTTTACAGTATTTCTGATAGATCAGAAAACTGTAGCATGATCTGTTATGTGCCAAGTTCTTTGTTTTCTGCCACATGGTTGTACTTTAAGACTTTTGCTGTCTGGATGTAAAATACTGTGGAGGGAGAGATGTATAGCTCTGTTGGTGTACTTTTTGTGTTTGCTGCGTAGTTATTACAAAACCATGTGAAATATGGACCAGCTTCCAATACATGTGAATTTTGGGTTAATCAGTGCATAACACCAAAGGTGCTAAAAGACACTCCTGAAACACGTTAATTAAAATCAAGAACCTATTATTTAAGTTTTTAATGCTACAGATTAATGTGTGAATCAAAAAGGGTGAAATGTATTAAAGTAATTGGCTAACAGGATAGTGTGTTCAGTTTTTTGTCTACATTGTTGCTGCTCATTTCTCATTTGAATCATGTACTACATTGTCCATCCCAAAAGTGTACACTAGCAGATCCATGCTATTGGTATGCTTATTGCACCTTGCGATAAGTAACTTATTAGCCATGTGCAGTGTGCTAGCTTTTCTGAGACGAATGAGCATCAAGGTAAAAAAGCAGATGGCTCATGCTCAATCTGTGTATGAAGGAGGTGATGCTGATAGGAAACTTTGAAAAACTGTCTGGAATTATAATCTTGTATTCAACTGAAGGCACCTGACCTCTGGTTCTCAAGGTGGTATAATGTCTTGATCCCACTAGACTGCTCCTAGCTACACAAGTAGCAGAAGTGGTGAGAAATTAATTTTCCATCTTCAGCTAGTCCTGTATTGCACCCATCCCGCGCTAGTGAGGACTCTTTACCATAGAGATCCATCTTCAAATAGTTTAACACATGGCAGTCCACTGTTTAAGTAACAGAGATCAATGAGAGCACATCAGGCCAGTGCTCTGCACATACCGTTGGCTTTCTACTTAATGCCAGATCTATTTCTTGATCCTGAAATCAGTTCCAAGACCTTTGTCCTCATCTTTAAAGCACCTATTGGGCTAAGGTTTAGTTAGCATAAGGCCCCATCCGTCAAAGCACTTCAGTAGGTACTTAGCTCTAGGTACTTTGTAGGATCAGGACCATAGAATGCCTCTTTCCCCAGATCCAACCCAACGGCCTCAGGGTGAATATCTCAAGAGGTTGGAGCAGGATGCTCTCACCAAAGGAATCTTGGCTGTGGAATTCCCCAGTGTCAGAGAGATGAATCCTAGCTTTACGATTCAGGGTGAAATGCAAGACTCATCTTTGTGCAAACTTTCCATCAATAACAATGAGGGGAAAGAATGGCCAGCCTGGCACCATTACTTTTGGAAGAAGGGCAAATCCCAGATATGATCTCATTTTGGAAAGCAGCCTAAAACTTGAGAGGTGAAGATCAGGGGCTTCTTTTAGGGTAGTTCTTTTAATTTTTAACATAGCTCTAGACACCATGGTGATGGATGCTTTAAAATGCTGGTAAATAATTGTGCTTGCCATCATTTTGTTTACTGTCCAGATGGCATTTAATATACTATAGCAAACATCTAACATGAAAATCATCTCTTTGGGATTCAAAATGCTACCAATTAGCAGACTAGTTGAATAGTTATTAGTATTTATAATATCTTTGGCATATTTGAAATGGAACAAAATATTCAATTGACTGAATTCCTTATTATAAATATTAGAGAGTCTGAAATTGCCTGCATTTTAAATCAGTTGGATGTACAGTATGTTTTAAAGAAAATATTCTGTATTCAAGGGGCATGTGTCCCATTTCTTTCCATATTAAGTATGTAATATGAAATCTGGCCACTTCTGTATTATTATATTACCTGTCTTGTTATATATGCTGCACAATATTTCACATATACTACTTTGAGCACATTTATTGGGAATGTACTATATAGGATTAGTTACAACAGGGATTGGCAACCTTTAGCACGCAGCCCATCAGGGAAATCCACTGGTGGGCCGGGACAGTTTGTTTACCTGCAGCATCCGCAGGTTTGGCCGATCGCAGCTCCCACTGGCTGCGGTTTGCCGTTCCGGGCTAATGAGAGCTGCGGGAAGCGGTGTGGGCCAAAGGATGTGCTGGCTGCTGCTTCCTGCAGCTCCCATTGGCCTGGAACGGCGAACCACAGCCAGTGGGAGCTGCGATCTGCCGAACCTGCGGATGCTACAGGTAAACAAACCATCCCGGCCCACCAGCGGATTTCCCTGACAGGCCGCGTGCCAAAGGTTGCCAATCCCTGAGTTACAACAACTAGTACTCAAACTGACAAAGCAGACCTTTTAAACTATACCAACAATCTGCTAGTCTAGTCCATTGTAACTGTGTGAAAATACTACAGACCTGTTTTCTGTTAAAAATATGAATTTTCTTGTTTTCTAGGATGTGTTATAGCAATATACTAGATGATATTACTGATGTAATAAAACATTTGCTACACAGTAGTACTATTATGTTTTCAGTTTTAGATTTTCTCTTTTCCTAGATTGGAAATGCTTTTTCTTTTTTATAGTGCCTAAATTGTTCTTCTCTCATCAGTTATAAAACTCATGATGATGACAGTGAAAATATCATGGCTATGGTTAATCTGTCCCCTTGTCTCATCCAGAACATCTTTTGCTCTTTTTTTCTGGGTGGGCAAACTACGGCCCGGGGGTCACATCCGGCCATTCAGACGTTTTAATCTGGCGCTCGAGCTCCTGCCGGGGAGCGGGGTCCGGGGCTTGCCAGGCTCCGCACATGCCGTGGCTCCGCGTGGCTCGTCCCCCTTCCAGCTCCTACATGTAGGGGCAGCCAGGGGATTCTGCACGCTGCCCCAGCCTCAAGCGCCGCCCCCCCAGCTCCCATTGGCCAAGAACCATGGTCAATGGGAGCTGCAGGGGTGGCGCCTGTGGATAGGGCAGTGTGCAGAGCCACCTGGCCACACCTCTGTGTAGGAGCCAGAGGGGGGGACATGCTGCTGCTTCCAGGAGCTGCTTGAGGTAAGCATCACCCAGAGCCTGCACCCCTTACCTCCTCCTGTGCCCCAACCCCCTGCCCTAACCCTGATCCCCCTCCTGTTCTCTGAGCCCCTCGGTCCCAGCCCAGAGCACGCTCCTGCACCCCCAACCCCTCATTCCCAGCCCCACCCCAGAGCCTGCACCCCCAGCTGGAGCCCTCACAGCCCCACCGCACCCCAACCCTCTGCCCTAGTCCAGAGCCCTCTCCCACACCCTGAACTCCTCATTTTGGCCCCACCCCAGAGCCCTCACCCCCTCCCGCACCCCAACCCCAAATTTTGTGAGCATTCATGGCCCGCCATACAATTTCTATACCCAGATGTGGCCCTCGGGCCAAAAGGTTTGCCCACACCTGACCTACAGTCTGAATCTGAGACCTAGTAATTGGAAAAATTGCCTTGTTGCTTCCTCCATTTCACTTTTGATCCAACTGTTAATTTCTATTTAAAAACGTGTGTCTTCATGGGTGTCATCTGGAGTTTAACATCTATTGGGGCACACATTCTCCCCAAAATATGCTATATTTCTTAAAAGAGCAGTAAATTAGCCTTTGACTATGGCTTCCCAGAAGGTGGCCTCGAATAAGCAAAAGATATTTTAATAACATGGCACTATGTCAAATCCCCATTTTGCACATGTGAAATTTCACGATACAATTTCAGAGTCCAATTGAAAATTTGGCCCAGAGTGGATAGGTTTTCAAGTTAATTTCAAAGTCTGTTATATTTAATAATTTACATTATGAACCTCTACTGAATCAGCAGCCACATAAGGAATAAATGTTATACAGTCTATTTATGTTATGAAAAACTCGTACCTTAAAATTAAGGTATATCAATTGTCACTTGTGAGTACCATCATCAGCTATTGAATACAATTTTCACAGTATGATAGATGGGCCTGTTTGTTGATTGGAAATGGCCTGAATAATTTTTGCTGAAAACTGGTCAATTTGGAGAGCTATCTTTTGGCTTTAACACATGCAGACTTAGGAGAATTTTTTGAGAAATTGGCCCTGTTTGTTAGTTTGCAACAGAATGCAAAAAACACCTTGGGCCAGGGTCATCCTGTGTTTGGGAGGGCTTCAGCCAGTGAAAATTCAGGAGCTTGGTGGCAGAAACTTTGACAAAAGGAAGAGGTAGCAGAAAATGGCAGCAAACATCCCTTCCTCAGAAGGCTCTTAGAAGGTCAGTGCAGCCCAAAAAGTTAACTGTGTTTGCCAGGACAGGGATGTTGCCTGGGGATGCCTTGATTCAGTGCATCCCTCTGCCACCTTCACCATTAGAGCGTCTCTGTAGTGTCAACTGCGAAGGAAAGCTGGCCTCCTGCTTTCCCAGCAGAAGGCCTGTAAAAAGGGCAGCAGTGGTGACATCAGGGTGGTAACAGCTGTAATGTATTCCTCGCCGCTTCACTTTTGGTAAATACAACCTGGTCAGTTGAGCATGTCTGCATTTTGTTGTGAATAAGCCACATTCCTCTATTTAACTAGAAATCCAAAGGATATTAAATTGTATCTGTGTGATGTGGATACGTTTACACTGTTGTAGGAACTTTAATGGTTTAACTTCCTTTATAGATTTTAATACAATGTCCAGTAATGAATTTCCACAGTTTTTTTCATTTACTTACATTAAATATTGAGATTACCATAGCCATCCAATGGAGTTTTTTAATGGATGAATCATAAAACATTGAATAGCTTGTTGTGTATTTTGAATGTGCAAAGCTGCTACAGAGCATGGAGAATGTTTCAGAATTGATCTAGATAACACCTGACAAATTAAAACTTCAGATGCAGTCACAGACAGTAATTTGTCAGGGCTTAAACTCCTTGGGTGAAATCCTGGCCCAATTGACGACATTGGCAAAGCTCTCATTGACTTCAGGAGAGCCAGGATTAGGCCAGCATTACTCCCCGGAGTGCTGAAGTAGTGAGCTGACTTGCGGTTTGTAATAAACAACCATCTACTATGCAACCATCCATTCAATCTGACCTGTCTTTCTCCTTTTCATAATTGATATTTTATTATTTCTGTTAAAAATACAATGTTCATTCATTGTAATGATTACAATTCAAAAGTCAGCACACGAATTAGAATGAATAAATCAATTTAATTCACATTATGATGAAAATATGAGGAATTATGAGCCTAGTAACTTATTGCAAGATGCTATATAGACTATTAATGGTACATTCACAGAGGAATAGGAGTGGGACATATTCTTGTCCACAGTGAAAACTGACGAACAAAATAAGACAAGACTGAAAAGAACAAGACAAAGTATAAGTAAATAAGACCAAACCAGACAATACAAGACAAAACAAAACTAGCTGGAACAACTCTAGTTCAATGGTTGTGGAGGAGAGGAGAGTTATACAAGATAATTTTCCCTTATTATTTAGTTAAACTCCAGTTCTTATGACGACACCAAGGTAAAAGACTAATAGTTCTGATTAAAGAAAAACATGGCTGAGATATCCAGAGGTATTTTGCATTACAGGGCAAACTTCCCACCTCCCCACTGCAACTGTTAAGGTTCCTTTCAGTTCCTCGCCTGTGGTCCCTGTTTATCCATTGTTAGGCACCTCTCTCCCCCTTCCCAGCTTTTAACTAAAGATATTTAGCTCTGCTAAATCATGAGCTAGACAACCTAACGAAGGAAGGTTGAAAGGGCTAAACTAATAGTATGTGTGACCTGAGGCACTTCTGAGCATGGCCCACTGGAGGTGAAAGGTTAGTAACTTAACCTACTCTTGCAGCTATACAGAGAGAAAACTATAACCTTGAAAACACCTGAGAGCAGAAAAGGTAATATTTATGAAATAATTATATGCAGGATGAAAGAAACTGCTCCCTCCAGTCGGTGGGAATGGAAGGGTGGTTCCAGTTAATGTGAGTTAACTAGTTGTGAATTCTAACATGCACACTCACAAATATTTGTAAATCTCCGTGCAAACACTCCCAAAAGTATGTTCTGGATCCTAGCTTATCCTGGGGCTCAGCCTAGGGCAGTAGTTCTCAACCTGTGGCCCAGTCAGCACACAGCTGTGGCCGATGTGACATCCTCAGGGCCATACAGGTAGTACTGGATGCAACCCACATAACAAATTGTGGAGAACCACTGACCTAGGGTGAACCATGACTAGGAACAAATTATCTCCTGGAACAAACTATTGTGGAATATCTACAGTACACTAGAATTTACAATTGTGTTAGTGAACTTGAATTACTTGAGCTAAATCATGTTGCTGAAGTTGCAGTATGAACAAGACAAACCCTATGAGAATGCACTGAGAAGGTTAAGGATGGATCAGAGCAATTGTGGAGGGATGGCCAGTAAGTCCATAAATGGTGTTAATCCACTGTCTGAAACACCTGTGAGGGTGGAAAGGAAACATAGCAAACTGTGTCCTCTAGTACAGTCTAAAAATACTATGCTAGCAACTATGAACTGTCCATTCAAATACCATGTTCCCTACTTTTAGGATGTCTTGGCAAATGTAGCACAAAATTACATTGGAATTTTACAGCTGTATCACAAGCTCATATGTCCAGGATCATTCTTGGCTCTCTTACAGCCCTGGTGCTTGCAAGATATTTTATTCCCATACTATCTATATGTAAGATTTTTTTCCCCTGGCTGTAGTAGCTTGCATTTCTCCAAGCAGAATCCCCTCCCAATTTAGTATCATCTGCAAATTTCATTGGTGTGCTGTTTTACTACCTCTTCTCAATTATTAAGAAATGTGTTAAATCAGACGGGTTCTAGCAGTGCTCTGCATAGTTCTCCACTACACACCTTCCCTCCAACTTAATATATTGGCATTGATCACTACATTTTTTGTGCTCTTGTTTACAACAGAACTGTGCTGCTCTTGTGGGCATTAACTTTTGTGCACCACCGCACTGAATCCACTCTCTCCCACATGTGGCTTTTCCAGTTGGTTAGTGAGCATTTGATAGGGATATTAAATCAATAGGAATTAAAATAATTCAGTCAATTCGTGCTTCCTTTCCAGGGGCAACATCTGGTGAAGTAAAATAGGATCCTTAATAGGGAGCAAGAAAGATTGTGATTCCAGGAAGGCAGGACTACAAGTCCTACAGCCCAAGGCAACAATGCTAATTTTGGCTCAAAATTGAAATTTCACTTGTCCAATCAGATTCCAGGTGCATCCTGGTGACTACATAGCATCACTACCCCGATAACTAAACTCTGAAGTCAACACTCTGCTAAGATGATTGAGGAAATTCATACCTCATTTGGTGGTGGTGTTTCAGTCTCTAGCTGCAGACTCAACCAGGCAAGCATGCATTAGTTTACATTGGCAAGGATAACTTTGCATACAGAATGGTTAGAAAATGAAGGTTTAATTCTGAGCAGCGCTGAGTCCCTCATATTGGTCATTGATTGTAATGCACATTTGTCATATTGAGTTTTCATCCATAAATATTAAAAAACAGGGTTAGGTAAATACTATAGGGTATGGGGAAGATGTGATCTTGTAGTAAAGGCACGGAACTGGGTATCCGAAGACCCCAAACAAACATTCCAATGGGCACTTGCATAGTATCGACCTAATAAGGGCTCAGTAAGAGGATAATGTCAAATTCCTGCAACTCAAAATGTCATCCAAAAAATCTTCTTACATCTTTCTTGGATGGGATTTTGGAGAAAGACAATGAAATGTGTTTTGAATTCTGCAGCTGAAATCGTTTATTTTCTCCCCTTCTTCCTAATATCATCTTACTTTCTAGTACCTTTGATCAATTTGGGCTGGGATTTTCAAAGGAACCTATAGGATTTAGATGTCCAAATTCATTCTTGCCAAATTTCTTACACATTCGTACACATTTCCAAGTGTTATGTGAAGAATAATATCCGGTGTGTGCTGTGATTCTAACAGTGTTACCTCTCTTTTGTTACCAGGGTTTTCCAGGTGACTTTGGAAACAGAGGCCCCCCTGGCGCAGATGGGAGTCCTGTAAGTGTCAAATTGTGTGTGTGACTTTGCAATTTACAATATGATGGTATTAAAATGTGTCCTTGATAAAACCTGTCCAAAAACCAAACAAACCCCTTGAAAAGAAGGAGAGATTCAATGAAGTCCACTAGAAATTTGCTATTGCTCTTGATTTTACATTGAAGGTGCTCAGATAAGCGAGAGAGTTTCTGAAAGCTGCTGAATGTGGCCAGCTCCCATTAGGAGCTGCAGATGCTCAGCACCTTTCAGGATCAAACTCTTGCCTGTTTAAGCTAACTAAAGAAATCTGCATTCTTGCTAAAATTCTTAGTGACTAGGGCCCTAGGACATGACCTTGCATTGATATGATTAAACTACAGTTCCAGGGTCTCTTAAAAAGGGGATATTCTGAAGTTGTTTCTTAGGAAACTGGCTTTAGTATGTTCAGGTGTTTACTAGCTTTGAACTATTACTGAATAAGCTTCTGGACCTGTCTTTTCCTCATCTGTCTTTTTTAGTAACTCAGCATTAGTAGGGCAGCTGCTCTTTCTTTGGCAACACCTCTTCAGAATAAAGTGCTCTGATGATGCAGTAATCAAAACATGTGACAGTCATCATGTCATTGTTTCAGTACTGACTTCAAAGGAGCCTCTCTCTTGCCCTGTTCTTAGTTGACTCTGGCTGCAGCTCTTAGCTTTGGATTCCCCTGGCGTGGAGGAGCCCCCCATAGATGTAGAGCTAGTTCCTCCACCACTCTTCCCATGGTCCCTGACACAATGAACAGGGAGTAGGAGTGGCCAGATTGCAGCTGTTCTCAGCTGATGGATGTTCCCTTGGGAAAGATGGGCAGTTAGTGCCTACGGGCTACTCTAACCTGGATGGGGGCCAGGAGATGGGCGAAGAACCAGGGAACAGTAACAAAATCTCTGAGGATGACCCCTCCTCTGCTGCACCAACTGGAAACTCTTTAAAGTTTTGCTGGTGCCTTGATTGCCCAGTGGCACCAGGATTTTGGCACTCAGTAATGTATTCGGCATTTCTGATCTCTGGAATGAAGCTCGCCAAGGGGTTAAGTAATATAATATCTTTCACTTCTGTGGAACTTTTCATCTTGAAAGAACTCAAAGGGCTTTATTAGTGTAACCAACTGCTGTACAAATTATACACAAGGGTCAGTTAGTTCTTCCCCTCTGCCCCTCTCCAAAGCAGATGCGTTCTTTCCACCAGAACTGAAGGGGAAGAGCAACACTTTAATAGAGACAAACTCAGCAAGTCTAGGTCCTAAATTACAGACTTAAACATTACAAAGAACTGCATTTTAGCACCACACATTTGAAAATGAGTTTCTTCTAATCTAGCAAGACAGCTGCTGCTATCACAGCCTCTTCAAATAGCCAGCGAAGAACCCACCCTGCAGGGCTGGTTCAGGCAAGGTGCCAAGTCTGCAGCTGCAGGGGGCTGGAGGTCAGGTTGCAAATCTAATGTGATATTTACTGAGCGTACTCAAGTGCTGATGATGTGGAGCAGGAGCTACTGCATGCTGACTGGGAGTTCTGTGGCGATAAGAGCTAGAGGTCCCTGGAGACTCAGGAAGTCTCCCCCGTTATCTCAGCTCTGGCTGGGACAAATCATACTCTCCACATCCCAGCCTCCTTCTGTTTACCAGGATTATTCCATCCCTGTTTTCATGCTTCCCTCCCTAGCCCTTAATCATGTACATGTTACATTCCCCATCCACAGCCCATGCAGAATAGAACCCTCCCAGCTGGTACGACAGAGGGGTTTGGGGCTGGTGGATGGGTGGCTGGCAGAGAAGGAGGAAGTTATCCTTTAAATCTTTTGGTCTCACAGCTGGAAAGCCCAAACAATAGCTTCACAGTGGGCCCAGATTTGCTTTCATATGCCCCACCTCCAACATTAGGATGTGGAGGGACGCAGTGAGCCCCTGACATAATTTCTATCACCTGGTTGGCCAAATGGTAATTAAGCTGCATAGAGTCTGAGCCTGGAAGGAGGCAGACCTGGGTGGCTAAAGGGGAGAGCATAGAGATTGCAGTCTTTGAGGCTGGGTAACCCATAAGGTTCATAGCACCTTTGAGATTCTGCAGCCACAGAGTTTAATTTGGGCAGGAAA